>NW_026947491.1:22236671-23489528 GCF_034190915.1 Cavia porcellus
CCATCCACTTAATTATTAGTGTCTCAAGTATGTTATTCTTTATGCCAGACTGCTATTCCATTGTATGAAAAATAACATTTTTTACAAATTCACGAGTTGATAAGCTTTGGAAGCATTTCCAAAATTCAGCTTTTACAAACTGCACTGCTTTAAACATGGTGCACACATATCTCTGTGGTTCGATACTTTTGATTCTTTTAGGAATATAACAAGAAGGGAAGTGATGTGTGCATTTGGAACTCCAGTCTTAGTTCTGTGAGGACTCCCCACACTAATTTCCACTGTGATTGTACCAGTCTATACTCACTAACAGGAGGAGAGTATTTCTTTTCCCTCGTAGCTCTTCCCAAATTTGTTACTGATGGATTTCCTTATCATAGCCATAGTTTCTGGAGATGAAATAAAGATCCAGGTTTTCTGGGATTATCCACAATGACCATAATGCTGCTGCCTTGCTAGGATCAATCAACACAGATATGGTCTCTGTCCATCCACTGTCATTCAGTGACAGCAGTCATACTCCCTGAAGTGCAAAGTTGTTTTTCTCACTTTCTTTCTTTGTTAATGCCATTTAATTTTTTTTGAACTGGCGATTGAACTCACGACCTTGAGCTTACCAAGCAGGCACTTATGCCACTGAGCTAAATCCCTGTCCCAATGCTATTTAATTTTTTAAAATTTTCTCTTTACTTGATTGGTGGTTCTTGATTTTATATGAGAGAGAATATTCTATATTTTTTGTTGCTTTTTTGTTCTATTTTTGTTTTTGATTCTTCCATGTTTCTTTTCCTCCAGTCTTCTTTACCAGTTTCCAAATTTTGTGCAATTTTGCTTTCTCCTCCAGTCTTGCTTTTAATTCCTTTCTCTATCTCTATTTCAGTATTTCTCACTAAAGTCCCTTTTAATTTTCTCCCCTAAGGGTCATGTGGTTATATTGAGGGGATGTTTACTGAACACAATTTTCTGTTTGTATAATTATTAGATGTAGCCACAAACCTTGTTCATATGGTTAAAGGTGACAAATTAATCGTTACCAGTATTGTCTTTTTTTAGAGTGTGTTTGATCCTGTTATTGCTGATTGTACTACTTTAATTGGTCTGATCAGTTATTCACTCTTATATGCAAAGTTTTAGGTGGCCTGATGGTCATAAACAGTATTATAGGAGACAGCCAAAGAAGCAGGGCCTAGGCCAAATGGACAGCAATTTCTGATTCCCTATAAACCAAAGAGGAAGGATCTTGCAATATACTCAAAATCCAAAAGCCAGCTACAACTGGAGGACATCTCTGAGAAGTAATCATTACCTAAAGGATCTCGATGCTATCAATAATGGTATCAAACCTAGCAATTTTCAAGCATGAATTCAGAAATTAAAATTACAGAAAATGAGAAGATGCAGATTTAACATGCATCCTCAGACTTCCAACTCAGCAAAAGAAAAGCCAGGTGTCAGTGAGGTAGTATAATTCTAAATCCACACACCTGGACTCTCTGAAGTGGTAACAGTTAAAATAACAAAGCAAATGAATGAGGCTCACGAAAAAATTCAAATAAATAATTTCTCAGATAACTTAAGAGATGATGGTCAATATACAGAAGATACAGATTAAAAAACAAAAATAGAGCTTAGTAAAAATAAGGAAACCTGTAAGAAGCCAGGATAAGGCCTGGGAAACTAAGTGTGGCCCTGTTTCAAACTCTTTCTAGCCTTCATAATTGAAAATGTTTATTTTTAGAATTCAATTATTTTTTATGATGCTGGGTAAAGAATGAATCTTGTCTGATGGAGGTGGAATGCTTGCTTTTCTTTTATCTTTACTCTTTTGTAAAATACTGTTATCACTCAACTCTAATTTATTTTTTTTTTTTTGTTTTTTGTTACTGGGGATCGAATTCACAAGTTCAAGCTTGCCAGGCAGGCACTTGTGCCGCTGAGCTAAATCCCGGCTCAACTCTAAATTTCTGCATTCACACAGTAGTTATATTCTTCTTTGGGACCATAAATTCATTTTCATGGATAAAAATGAGATTGCGACACAGTGTGAAAATCTTTCCAATAAAACCAACTACCTCATTCTCAACTTTATTCCAATTTGTCCTGGACTGGCCTGTACTTAACATTTTCTGGTATCAGGGGAGTGATTCTTCCACAGGACACTGACCCTGGAACCTTCTCAGCACAGTGATGCAACATTTGCAGGAAGAGTCCACCGAGCCCATTTAGAAAACCACAGGCGCTTTGAGAAGCCAGGGGCAAAGCCCTTAAATTCAGGCATTCTTCATGCAAAGTCAGACTGACATCGTGGGAGACAGATTGGTCCAGAATTTCCTGCGTTACTTTATCCTTGAACTCCACGCCTACCGGAAGAGGTTCGTTTGTCTTGTCGGGTTCCGCTCAGCTGTTAGGAAATACAACAGGAGTCAATCAGTGATGAAGGCTGTCTGAGCTACCCAATCAGGTGGGCCGAGGGAGGAGGGCACTTCCTGTGTCATGGCGCCAAAATGAGCACTGAGTTCATTGTTGGGAGGAACAAGTTGATTAAACCGCTTGTTTTCTAAAACTTCTACTGTCGGTGATTCAGAGGATACCAGGAGACCCTGAGACCACGCAATGGTGACGTTATAGGACGGGAGGTGGGGATGGAGTGGAATAGGGTGCGTTCCGGATGGAAATGCTCAGAAACGGCTTTGATGATGTGTAGAACAGCTCTGCTCAGCTCCAGACGCCGAGGTCTCCCTGGTCTTGGGCGCTGCATCTTCATCTAACATTTTCCCCCTTGCCCAGTCAGGAACAATTCAGGGTCTGTAGCATACAAACAGTGTGCTTCGACACTGCTGCTCCAGCATAGCTTCTTGATCAGCGGTAGGCAGAGCTTTGTCTCAACTGGTCTGGAGAGAGCAGGCGCTTTGAGGGAACCCTGAATTTCAGAGTGAGCAGTGCAAAATTCTTCGCTTTCATTTTATGTTAGGCCTCTAGTCATAATGATGTTATTGCATGAACAGAATTCATGGTCTCACAACATTGAGTAGTGAGGTCGCAAACGAAAAGAAGGATGTTGGTAGAAATTTTATTGGAAATAATCAGAAGAATAGCTCTGTGATTTCTAGAAGTGTCCCGAGTGAGTGGCCCGGTGGCCGCTCAATCCAGAGCTAATTATAGATAAGCAGAGCCCAAAGAATGCTCAGCTGTTTAGTGGCCGCCTATCACAGATCCTCTGTGAATTTAAAACAACCACTTTGAACTCAGGCTGTCTCACCCGTTTCTTGGGCTTGCATTGTTAAAATGAAACTGGGATTTTCGTGGAAAATTAGAAGGTCAGTAGGGAGTTGTTCCATTCCTTTTAGTACCGAAAGCGCTGTTTCCTGCTGTGCAGAAAATGTACTCTTGGTCCACAGTGCTAGGAATTTTCTATGCTCATTTTAATTTTTATCAGAATGATTAACTTCCCACCTCTGTACTAATACCTAACCAGGTATTAGTACCTCTGTACGTTCCTAACCAGGTGCCTTATTTAAAAGGTAACTAAATAAAATATTATAATTAGGCCTTAGATTACAATACTGAGAAAGATGATGTTAATGTATTATGAAGGGAGTGCAAAGTATTCCTGCTAAGGAGAACTTCCTGGGGGAGCTGCCTGTTAAGCCCACACTTAGATGGGCATCTTCAGGGATGTGTACATGTGCTGTTGGTATGAGTGGAAGGGGAAAGGGGCATCATTTATGAACTAATTCCTTTGTAGTCTGTGAACTGTTTCTAGGCATTGTTTTAAAAATTAAAACACTTAGGGGCTGGGGATTTAGCTCAGCGGCATAAGCACCTGCCTTGCAAGCAGGCGGTCCTGAGTTTGATCCCCAGTACCAATAAAAAAAAAATTTAAAACACTTGAGTTCGATCCCTGGTACCAAAATAAATAAATAAATAAATAAAATTATTTAATAAATTAATTAAAAATAATTAAAATACTGAATGAGATGTTTTTATAAATTAAGTACTGAAGTAAGGGTAAATACCCATAGTTTAAGGTCTGCAGGCATATGAATAAATAGAATAAAAGGATTTTTCAAATATGTAAGATCAAAGGGGAGTAAAACAGAAATGAAAGAGCAAGGGATTTTGCAGTATGGAAAAAATCAGTCACTACAGCAGTAAACTTCAGAAGTCACATTATTCATAGTGCATTAATAAGTGAAGGATTATCTGTTTTCTTGTTCTGAGATTGGGTCAAAGATCACAGAACTAAAGAAAGGAGGTCAACTTAGTAATAGATAAATATTTCTTCCGTGGGTACTAATCAGCTCATCTAGCCATTTTTGAGGCAAAATTAGAAATAGGAAACTGGTGTTATTGTAAATTTAAAAATAGGGTAGACATCATCGTTGATGTAAAATGGGAAAGAGTTTCTTACATATTTTTTTTTCGTATACTATTTTTGTGTACTAAAAATTTCAAGATGTGTTTGGTCTTTTTCATTGTATAGGGAGTGAATTTAGGGATTTTTACTCTGGTTTGCAACATGCTAAATTTTAAAATTTTTTCTCTGTATTTTTTTTTAATTTTTGAAAGCGATTTCACTAAGTTCTCCAGGCTTGGGAGAAATTTTGATAGTCTCCACCCCCTTAACTGTTGGTAACATTGTTGTGTGCCACCTTGCTAGTTTAACATTGGGGTCTGCTGTTACCATGATGTAACCAAGATTTCAGTGCTTTGTACAAGTAGACATCACTGGGCAGGGTGCTCAACACCTTTAATTCCAGCTACTGGGGAATCTCTGACTGGAGAACTTAATCATTCAATGTAAGATAAATATTTTACTGTAAGTTAACTTGCCTAATGTGCAGGAGGTCATGATTTAAGTCTCTAGTATTGAAGAGAAAAAGAAAAGTTACTTAGTGCAAATCTTTTAATTTTGAAATTTACTCATTCTACACACTAGTGATACATGGTGCAGTACCTCATGGTGTTGGATAGCAGTAGTGAGTCACTGCTCTGTCAGAAGCAGAACACCATAGGTCAACAGCCAGTGATTTACACTGTATTGTATTCAATAAACTACATGAAATAGTGGAGATATTTTAATGAATTTTGTTGCTTTGGTTGATTTTGTTTTGGGGACAAAATACCCAACACCCAAAATTAAGGAAGGAAGGATTTATTTAGCTAACTGTGTAGAGGTTTCAGCCCCTAGTCAGGTAGCTCTGAGGCAGGGTAGCATGGCACAGGGACAACAGTTAAGGTGGCAGAAGACTACAAAAGCAGTCAGAGAAAATGGAGAACAAGAAGTCTCTTATCCTCCCTTATGCTGTATGCAGGCTGCCCTCCTCTAACCAGGGCGGGTGTAGCAATTCCAAAATCCCCATCCCCTCCTTTTGCACAGGATGAGGATATTTACAAAGTAAGGGCCCTGGGTCCCTTCAGTGACTTAATTGAACTAAACTTCTCAAGTTGACATAATGTACCAACCATAACACTGGTTTTGAGTTAGATAAACTACCCCAAATACAGATCAAGGTCTGTGTGTCAGGCAGGTTTGAAGAATCCAAGGTTTAGCCATTATGTTTGGTGAATCTGGTACATCCTATGCTTTTTCAATACATTTTATCTTTATCTTTGCATTGATGAAGATTTTCTCTTTCCAACTTAAATGGCATCTATAGACTCATTTGTTCAACTCTTCATATAGTCCTTTGTAGAACATGACACTCACCAATTTTTTTTTTTTTTTTTTTTTTTTGTGGTACCAGGGATCGAACTCACAACTTCGCCCTTGCCAGGCAAGTGCTTATTCCGCTAAGCTAAATCTCAGGCCCCAATTATTTCTTGTGTGGGATGCCATGTTAGTTTTTCCTGAGCAACCAAATTAGGACAGTATAATACTGTTTGGAAAAGAAAAAAACACTTGGTTTTTTTTTTCTTTGTTTTGTTTTGATTTTTTTTTTAATTATAAATAAGTGCCCCACTCTGGTCACACTGTTTGAATAACATCCCCAGCTTAAGGGAACAGGATGGAATTTTCCAGTGAAAGCATACAGGGCTAAGTAGTTAGAACACAACACACCAATCATGTGCAAGGTTGATTGGAAAACATTTCCATTTCTAGTTTAATTTATGCTGATCATAGGAACCTTTCTTACTGCCTTAAACTTGGATCATCATCTTTCTACACTGGAACTTTTCCTCCTGAAAGCATTTTAATTTCAAAGCTTGTATCTGTACTCTATTAACATAGTATTAGAAGATATGCATTGTCTATGTGCAGGACATATTGTGCTCTAGATATATTTATTTTTATAGTGACCTTATAAGCTCCACTTATATTTGAATTAGTAGCTCTTGGTGAATCATCTGATAGAGAAGTGTAATATTTTGTCACTTCACACAGCTAAAATGGGACAAAGACACACTTGTGTCTTCAGATAGAGAGCTAGATTCCTGTAGTGTGCTCTCCGCTCTACTAGGACATTTTGGTTCCTCTGTTATCATATTTCCTTATTGGCTGACTGTGCCCATTATTTCTGTTGCTCAGGGAGACTGAATTATGGTACACTAAGAGTGGTGCATCCAAAAAGCCATGTCTTTATGGACTGGTTTAGGAAGTTCTGGGAGTAAAGTAACTAAACAGAAAACTCAAGAGTTTAAAAACCAAGAAAGCATAGTATGATGACCAAACTTTTAAATATATTCAGATGGAACTGTATAATATTAATACTGTGTGAACATTTTCAGGGATAATTTATTGGTTTTGCATATGGCACCACTGTTAGCATCTACATTTTCTTGCAGGTGATCTTTTATTGTATACCTACAAATGTCATTGGTACACAGTAAATAAAGTTTCCACCAGCTTATGTAAGTGTTGTGAAAAATTTACCAGAAGTCTGCACCAATGAAGTTGAGAATGACTGCCTGGCCAGATGTTGAATTGTATGGAGTTTATTGTAGCTGTTTGAAGAACACTCTGAGGAATGCAGACTTTAGGGGAGGCTGGATAAGTTTTAGAGTGGTACTGAGCCTAAACTCTGTCCAGGTGCCAGACTTGGGATTTATGTGCAACGTAGCATGGACAGTGTAAACTGTCACACCTAAGGAGAGGCCAATAGCACTGATTTTATCTATAACACTTCCAGCAAATATATGTGGTAGTTTCTTTCTTTGCCTACAATATGCTATTCACCTCTGGAGACAGGAACTGTGTCTCTAATAATGCCACTGAATTCTGGCACTGTCACAAGTTGAAGTCTGATTTCACAGTTGTACTCTTGCAATTGCACTAGAGCTCCTTTAGGTCTTCTGCTAGTCAAATTTACATTCCAGACTTCCTTTTACCCAACCTGGCTGATAGGATTATTTCCAGAGGATGAAAAATATTTCCAAAAGATGAGGAGTATAAAACAAAAGAGGCCTTTATTCTGGGAACACGGGGAGAGAGGATTGGCATGCTGGCCACTGGAATCTGGCGATCTCTCTCACGCGGACACGTGGTGTGGGGGAATATAAGTAGCCTAAGCTTAGGGGAGTGCCCTAAGGCCCTTAGAGATGCACAGGTATTTCATTGGCACACGTTTGGTGCCAGGGGCAGATTCCGAAGGGTGGGGGGTATAGGGTTACAGGTAAATCTCTAGGGGCAGGGGAATTCCGGCTGAGGCTTTTTCTGGCAACAGTGTCCGGTCTGGGTCAACAAGCCTTTCATATCCCATCTTATGATTATTACGAAAAGGGGCAAAGATTTCTCTCTTTAACTATTTCCTGCTGGCAGGGGGCGCTGTACTGGAGCCTAGGGGAGTCGACGGGATGAAGGTTGATGCCCAGGTAGACACTGACGCCAGGTGTTTTAGCCAGGACAACTTCACTGGTGAATGTAGGTATGTTAGACTGAAAAAAAACAGACAAGATGTTATGAGGAGACATGGCACTATCATATTTAAGGACCCAGGTGAGGTAGAAGGAAAGGTGTCTTTGATTTAGACATGTTGCTTTATTAGGATGACGTTGAGGTAGGATCATTATCACAGCGAGGTAGAATTCTGAAAAATAAGTGTGAGGTTAGAAGGAGTGAAATTATGAGAGGTCATTACTCCCCCATCCGAAGGCATAAAAGTTAGGAGGGTAGGTGTGTAAAACTTGTCTCCGGTCTAGGAGTTGAGCTGGAAAAAATAGGGGGAGTAGGGGAGACGGTGGCTGTACCAGTATAGGGAAGATAAGGGCTTAGGCTTTCAGGGATGTCACATTTAACCAGACAGCTGAGGGTAGAAAGAACCACGACAGTTATCACATAGAACATTATAAAGATGATCTTATGCATGATGTGGGAGTCTCTAGGAAAGACTGTCAAGAGTCCTGCTGTAAAAATGATCATTAATAGAGCGTAAGAGATTGGGAACCAAATTGGATAACAAAACATGACTTAGCCTGTTAACTGCGGCTGTGAGGCCTTTGTGAGACAGAGACAGGTAGGTGACAGAAGATGAGATGACCACTCAGAATGATCAAATTGAGGCTAGGAGGGCACCTCTTAGCCTGAGTGATATGAAACCAGGATGGGAGTCCAGCAACTTTGACTGCTGTAGGGGTAGCCAAGTAGATCAGGTAAGGGCCACTCCACCTTGGTTGTAGTCTTGTGGATTTAGAACATTTGAGATAAATTAGATCTCCTGGGGATATGGGAGGATCTGGTTTGGCCTCTCCAGAGGGTTGTGGAAGGCAGAGATCAGCATCTTGTCGCAATAGGTGTCAGAGGAAGGAGAGGACTGAGAGATAGTCAGCCAGGGGAGGGAGATTTTGGGGAGCAGGAAGATTGGGGAGCCATACATAAGTTCAAAAGGACTTAAGAAAGTAGGAGCCCGGGAAGTGCCCTAAGCTTGGCTAAGGCTAAGGGCAAAGGTTGAGGCCAAAGTTGGTGTAGTTCTAAAGTGAGTTTTGTAAGGTGTGTCTTTATGAGGCCATTTGCCTTTTCTACTTTTCGTGAGGATTGTGGATGGTATGGAATGTGTAGGTGCCAGGTGATGTGCAAGCTCAAGGGTATCTGTTGAGTGATCTGAGAAATAAAGGCGGGACCATTATCTGACTGAATACTATGAGGTAGACCAAACCTCGGAATGATTTCTTGTAATATGATTTTGGTAACTACATCAGCAGTTTCCCTGGTTGTGGGAAAGGCTTCTGTCCATCCGAAAAGGTACAAACAAAGGTGAGAAGATATTTGAGAGTCTTGTGGTGGAGCATGTGTGTAAAAATGTATCTGCCAGTCCTGACCAGGGGTGTGCCCCGAAATTGATGGGTAGGAAAGAAAGGGGGTGCCATGCGTCCCTGAGGAGAAGTCCTGGTACAGAAATCACAGGTGTGAGTAATCTTAAGAATGAAAGCTTTTAGAGAAGGGTGTGTGATTGTTGGGGCTAAGAGTTTGTATAGGGCCTGTGATCCTATATGAAAACAGTTGTGTAAGTCGGTGGTGATGTCTGAGGCCTGTTGATGTGGGAGAACAAGTTTAGATCCCTGAAAAATCCATCCCTGAGTGTTTTGTGTGTAACCTGGTTTATGAAGTAACTGTAACTGCTCTGGTGAATAATTGGGCTGAGGTAGACTATTTGGGACTAACGGGAGAAGATGAGAAGGGCAGGGCCCTTGTGCAGCTAACTTGGCTTGTGAGTCTGCAAAGGCATTGCCTTGAGCAATAGGATCTGTAGAGCTTTGGTGTCTTCTGCAATGGATGACTGCTGCCTGCTTTGGAAGTTGGGCTGCCTCTAGAAGCTTAAGGATAAGGAGAGCATTAATAATGGGGGTTCCTTGAGTGGAAATAAAACCCCATTCTTGCCAGATAGAGGCATGAGAGTGCAAAATGCTAAATGTATACTTTGAGTCAGTGTATATATTTATAATCTTGTCTTTTGCTAGTGTAAGGGCAATAAGTTCTGCCCTCTGGGAAGAGGTCCCAGGTGGCAGTGGATTTGCCTCTATAACTTTTGACTGGTTAACTATTGCGTATCCTGCCTTCTTTTGGTTGTCTGTGTTTGTTGAACTGCCATCTATGAACCATGTGTCAAAGGCCAAGGAGAGAGGTGTGCTACTGATGTGAGGGAAAGGAGTGGGAGTCATCTGTAAAAACTCTATACAGTCATGGTGAGGATGGTCCTCTGAGGTAGGAAGTAAGGTGGCTATATTTAGAGGACCACTAGTTGCAATAGAGATGCAAGAGTCTTGAGAGAGAGCTAAGTGTACTTGTTGAAGGCGAGAAGGGGTCATTAGGGCAGGGAGCACCTTATGTGCGATAAGGTCACGTAGGTGATGAGGTGAGTGTACCTAATGTAAACGTTTTAGCTTCCTGTGTCAGGAGGGCTGCAGCTGCAAGAGCTCGGAGACAAGGAACCCATCCTTTTACTGTGTGATCTGTTTTGATAAGTAAGCTACTGCTTGAAAAGAAGGTCCCTTTTTGTGTCCTAGTACACCTATAGCATTGTGGCCCTGACAAGTAGTGTATAGGATGAAAGGTTGGGTGGGATCAGGAAGGGTAAGAGCTGGAGCTTTTAGGAGAGCCTCTTTTAATTTTTTAAAGGAGGCATGTATGGGCTAGTAGGGTCCAGGGGTTCTGATAAGGGACCCTTAGCAGCCTTGTAGAGGGGTTGAGCTAGGGCTGCAAAGTTAGGAATCCAGAGACGAAAGAAATTAGCTAAACCTAAGAAAGATGTAACCTGCCGTTTAGTTGTGGGCACCTGGAGATCATGAAGAATTGCCTTACCATCTGAGGTGATGGAGCGAGTGGTGGGGGTGAGAGCAAGACCTAGGTATTTGACTTTTGGGGAGGCTATCTGGGCTTTGGCGGGAGACACCCTGTATCCACGGCTAGCAAGGAAATTAAGAAGACTGGCTGAGTGGTGTATGGCTAACATGGGATGGAGAACATAATAGGAGGTCATCTATGTACTGAAGAAGAACACTAGGTTTGAGATCGAGCTCTGTGAGGTCAGTAGCAAGAGCCTGACTAAAGAAGTGGGGACTATCCCTGAACCCCTGGGGGAGTACTGTCCAAGTAAGTTGTTGAGACCTGAGAGTGTCTGGGTCAGTCCATGTAAATGCAAAGAGGTTCTGGCAATCAGGGTGTAGGGGGATAGTGAAGAAGACATCTTTAAGATCTATAACTGTAAAGTGAGTAGTGGAGGGAGGGATATGAGAGAGCATGGTATAAGGATTTGATACCACTGGGTAAGTTGGGGTAACAGCACTGTTAATTACCCTAAGGTCCTGTACCAGGTGATAGGACCCATCAGTCTTGAGTACCAAGAGAATGGGAGTGGGTTAAGTGGGTAGGTTTAAGAAAACCATTGTCTAAAAGCCGCTTAATGATGGGTTTAAGTCCCCTTAAATGTTGGGGGGCTATGGGGTATTGGGGAATGCAGGGAAAAATTGAGGGATCCTTGAGATGGATTAAAACAGGCGTGGCATGTGTAGCCAGAGTGGGATTGGATGTGTCCCAAACCATGGGGTCAACCAGAGAAGGAGGAAGAGGGGAGGATGGCTTTGCGATGCATTGTGAGGCAGTTTGGAGGATTAGGGCTGTGGGGAGAGAGAAAGTAAAGGAAAAATTGAGCTTTTGAAGAAGGTCTCTACCTAAAAGGGGTGTGGGACATGTTGGAATTATTAGGAAGCTATGGGTAAAGAAAAGAGTCTGGAATCTACACGGGATAGGCCCAGTCTGCAAGGGTTGATTTGGCTGGCCATCAGTGCCCACAACAGAAATCAGAGACTTAGTACAAGGTCCTGAAAATTCAGGAAGTACACTATATGTGGCCCCCGTATCCACAAGCAGAGATATTATTTTGCCTGAGACCTCCATTGAGACTCGGGGCTCTGTCAAGGTGACTGGAGTAGGGGCTGTGAGCCCCATCAGTCTTCCGCAGCAAATCCGAGCAGGTCAGTCAGCAATGAATCTGGCATTGACCAAGTCTCCTGTGAGGGTGAGGGATTAGAGGATGGCCTAGTCGCTCGCTGGCGCTTAGGACAATCGCTCTTCCAATGCCCTTCATCTTTGCAGTATGGGCAGGGCCCAGGAGGAATGCCATGGTTGGGGCAGTCTCGTGCCCAATGTCGTTGTTTGTCGCATTTGAAGCATGGTCCAGGCAGGACTCGGGCAGCCACACCTTGTTGTGGATTTTTTGTTTTGGGAGCCCCAAGTGCCACTGCTAAGAGGTCAGACTGATATTTAGCAAACTTTAACCTCTGAGCTTGCTTTTCCTCTTTCTGAAGCTTGTCTCTATTGTTGAAAATACGGAAGGCTAATTTAAGTAGATTTCCTTGTGGAGTTTGAGGGCCATGTTCAACCTTTTATAATTTTGCACGAATATCAGGAGCAGACTGTGAAATAAAATAGGAGTTAATAACAATTATCCCTTCATGAGAGTCTGGGTTTACATTGGTATATTTAATTAAGGTTTCCCGAAGCCGATTTAGAAACACAGCCAGGTTTTCATTAGCCTCCTGGACCTGTTCTAAAAGCTTATTATAATTAGTGTGTTTGTGAGCGATCTTATTAAGGCCCACAATCAGACACTCGATCATCTTATGTAATTTTGTTGAACCTTGACCATTTTGATAGTTCCAGTTAGGTTCTTGGTCTGGCACAGCTACAGGCCCAGGGTCATTGTCAGTAGTATTTGCCCTGTGCCTGCGGTCAGCCTCTTCTCGAGCTGCTTGCCACAGCTGATTTCACTCTTGTGAGCTAAGGGTGGTATTTAAAATCACATAAATATCTTTAAAATGCAAATCATAACAATGGGTGATAAATTCAAATTGCCTGATATAATTCTGTGGGTCACCAAAAAGCTGCCCAATTTATGGGTAATCTGAGACAGATCAGAAAGAGAAAAAGGCACATGAATATTAACGAGGCCTTCAGGGCCAGCTTGCCCCCGATGTGGCAGCAGAGCCTAAGGAGAAGAATGTGGAGGAGCTATTGTGCAGCTATCTGCCCGGTAGACGAGTGTGAGTAATTATCTGAAGAGCGGCTACAGGGTGGCTGCCGCTTACCCTATGAGGAGGGAATACAGGCAGATGGCATTGTGCTGTGTGCCTTGAAACGAGCGCAACAAGGCTGCTGTTGCTGTTCCCAAGAGGAGCCACAAGAGGGCGCCCATTGACCGTGAGACCAGAAAGAACATGGTGGCACCCTGTCACCATGACGGCATGCCACGTGACCCCTCTGAGCATGGCTGCGGCCCATCGCCATAGCTACTATCTGAACCTGGTGGCCCTACATTGCCACGTGGCCCGTCTGAACTTCCAGAACATGGCGGCATCCTGTCACTATAGCAACTAACTGAACATGGTGACATTCCGTCAACACGTGACCCTTCTGAACTTCTAGAACATGGCAGCGGCTCCCCCTCCCCCGTGACCATGGCAACTAACTGAACATGGTGATGCTCCATTGCCACATGACCCGTCTGAACTTCCAGAACATGGCGGCTGTTTACGGCACAAGCTAGAAAAATCACACTGTGTGCCGGAGGGGCACAATGAACGTGACCTAGTGTGGTAGGCGAGCGGTGAGAAGGTATCAGAGGGCAGAGCAGAGCTGCCAGGAGAAGCCTGTATCGAGGAAGGTGGAAGGAGGAGACGATCGCACAGCAGGAGGTACCTGTGACGCATTGGGCCCAGGACTGCTGAGAGAACCCGGCATGGAGGAGGGGAGAGGGATCCGGCGGGAGGTAACAGCAGGGAACGAGTTGGGGAGTAAGCAGACCGCGGCAAACACCAGAGGAACATCCTCAAGCGAATCTTGAGGGCAAGATGGAAAAGTTTGAGCCGCGGTAGAGTTAGCTAAGAGGATCTCAGTGGGAGCATAAGACTTAATGAAGGATTGGTGTGTTCTCAGAACCAAAAGTGCCTCAATGTACGGGAGCTCTATGACTCTGTCTCTGTCTTTTTTTGAGACATGATCTTGCTGTGCAGTTCAGGTTGGCCAGAGGCTCACTTTGTAGCCCAGGCTGGTCTCAAACTTGCAAAGATCCTTCTGCCTCAGCCGCCTGAGTGCTGGGGTTAAAGGAGTACATCATTATGACCGTCCAGTTAGAGGTTTTTAAAGTATACTTTTGTATGTACAAGTTTAATTAAGTCTTTGTCTCTGATGATTGATTCATTGTCAGTTCTCTTTTCCCTTTTCATAGATCCAGTAGAAGGACTCAATATTTCAACCCACTGGGTAATTATAAACAAAATTGACAAAAAAAAATTGCCTTGAAAATTTCACTTTCTAAACATTTCTTAGTCTTTCTGCATGCCAGTTATAAGTTATCCTGAATCTACCAAGCTGATCCAGCCTCTGAGCATGTTATTAACATTTAAGCACAGAATTTTCACTTGAGAGATCTCAGGCATCCTAGACATCACACCACAGCACTGCAAGGTCACCCACATTTAGAGAAGCACAGTTCATAAAGGTTAAATCTTAAGTGCGGTCTCTGTGCCCAGCATGAGATGAATGGACAAAGAATATGTACAAATTATACACAATTTACTACTACTATGCCATGATGAGGGATGAGTTTGAGGTATTTGTTGGAAAATGAATGCATTTTGAGACTATAACATTAAGTGAACTAAATCAGTCAAAAGCTTTTAATGTCTGAAGCATTTAATGGTTTCACTTATGTGAAAACAGTATATAAAGTGCAAAATATAAGAGAGATAGTAGGAAACAAGTTGAAGAGCAAAAAGGAATTTATTATAATCTAGCATGGACAGTGTACCTAAAAGCGTGCCTTGATTTAATATAATTTTCTTGTGAGTTCTTTCATGGAGTTCCCCATTTGCCTGGCTGTTAATCTGCATACATGATAATCAACTTTCTAAGAACTTGTATGAGAAATAAAAAAGAACTAATGCTAACAAAAGGAAAGATCTTGGATGCGAAGGAGAAATAAGTAAGATTCATTTTGTATGCACATGTACCAATTCCTCACAGTAAATGTAAACATTATATACTGCACCTATGTACTAATAAAAATTATAGTTTAAACTCTAAGAAAAAAAAGAGTCTCAGAACCTCTTGGGTCATAATCTCTAGAACACTGCCCAATAATATGGTATGTGTGTCATTTTATTTTCTGTGCCATTACAGGCCTTTGATTCTAGTCACACCAAGTAATTCAGTAATATATATCTAAAATGTCATCACAGGTAGTGTAACATAGCTTCACATTTATAATTTCAATTGAATGGTGTGATTCATCTTCAGAAGGATTCAAATGCAGGGCAGTTGCACATTTTGGAGGGGAGAGGAAATTCTAGGATGCTTAGGATTTATAGTAGAACTGACTGCATGCATTAGTTGAGATGTCTGTGTGCAGAGTTTTTAAAAATATTTATCACTGAGAATAGAGCCACTGGGGCATATACTAAATTGGAATGCTGAAGGAACCAGTGCACTGGAAAAAATGGGCAATTCAATTTGATTTGTTCTTTCTATAAATTTTGTCATTTAAAATGAGTTTTTGGCATCTTTGACTTACCATAACCAAAAATTGTTTCATTGCTTCTAGCCTATGTGCAGTGTGAAGTATTCTTGACTATAACAAGCAACAGTATATTATAAACTGGTATCTCACAGATTGTTTTGTGGGTTTCTTCTTTCTGGGGATGTTACTGATTGCCATAGGGCTCTTATTGTAAAATGTATGCTTTTTCGCTTACAACAGTCAGTACAATTAGATAATAAATGCTATCTATGAAGAGTATATGTAAAGATCATGATTAGCAAAAAAAAAAAGACTTACTTATTTTTTATGACCATAAATTGTGCTGTGTCCCCTTGATGAGTAAGAACCACTTAGCCCATTTGTAAAGCTCAATGTTTCTCTGTGGACAACTGGTTTATAGGGCACAAATGCAAGAGGGATAACCCACCCTGTATGTCATTCAAAAGGAACAATAAGCTTATATACTGGATGGAGTGAAAAGGGAAAATGAAGTCTCCCCATTTTTCTGTGGATGATCTCTGGTATTTGCCAGAGATTTGCCATTTGTTATGGGTCTCATTACTTTAGGCTTCTACATCAGTTCTTCTACCTTTGAAAAAAGAGTCTTCAGCAGAGAAGGAGCTTGAGGGGGAGGAGCCATGCACCAGCTATAATCTCATAGATCATGTATTAATGTCACTCTGACACTCAGACGTGCTTACTAATCCTAGGTATCTCTCAAACCAAGAAACGTGATGATTGAAGTTTAACTGTTAAGGAAAGAACATCACTTTGGAAAAGGTAATATACCTAAGAAGAGAAACTTTAAAACTGTGAGGAGGAAAGAGGATATTGTGGTAAAATTACTGTGCTAAATTCTTAGCTGTGACAGCCTCCTCACAGGGCAGTGATTGAGGGTGCGCTACACTGCAGCTGTCAGTGTGACCAGGAGTCATTAGTTGTTAGAAATTTGGGTTTCTGTAAGTTGCCTCTCTGAAGCACGTGAAAATGTTATTTTCCTTTTGATTACTTTACATTAATACTACTAAAAAATTACAACAGTTTTTTGTTCATTAAATAATTATATTCCCTATTGGCATGCTGTTATTTTCTTTATGAAAAATGATTAGATTGAAAAATAAAGATGAGAAAATCTGTAACATGAACCTAAGTGTCTCATTACTCTTTTTTTTCTTTTTTTTTTTTTTTTTTTTTTTGTACCAGGAATCAAATTCATGACCTCGAGCTTGCCAGGCAGGCTCTTATGCTGCTGAGCTAAATCCCCAGGCCCTCATTAAATTTTCTGCTCTCAGAATACATTAGTACATTGCCTGTAACCCAAATCTTCAGTGGATTCATTGGTATTCTCTATCTTTAAACCTGGAAGTACAGTAGTGGAGCTGTGAGCCCACCAATAAGAACTCCAAATATAAAAAGCCCTCAGAGTGCAGTAAGGAGACACAAGCAGCCAGACCATGCTTAGAGCACATCCTGCTTCACATCAGCACTACAGCAGGCTGGGTCAAGTCAGTGTCCTTGGGAGGAAACCTCGGCTGGCCAGGGATTTTACAGTCTCCCACTTGGGCTTCTCTTGAGCAGGTAGTAAATTGTCTTATTTTCCTTCTGGCTAAGTTAGTAGCACACCAAGCAGCTTTGCATCTGTGAGGAAGAGTTTGGGTGTATGAAAAGTCAAATGAGATATGCAGGCCAGAGAATAAAATCCTCCTTTTCAGGAAGCTAAGACATAAGCTCACAAAGTATTGCTGAGACTCGCATGCTGACTCAGCCTGACTCGTTCTGTAGCTTCCAGGGTAGCATGGGAAGCAGCTGGCAGAGCTCAGTCCCCAAGAGGTGATGGTGTAGGACCAAATGAGCAAACACAGGAGTAAGAGTTGTGTTGGAGACATGGGTTCTTGTTATAAATGAGCAGAATCAGGATTTGGGCTTCAGCACATTGGCTGAGAAATCTTTGTTCTTGTTAACACTCTAGTACACATCAGGTCTTTTCTGGTCCTCAGGATGAAGCTGAGGTTTCGTCAGGAGCTAAGCATCCTGTCCTGTGTGAGACCGTTGACTTTACTGTGGCAGAACCCTGATGTTTCCCGCTGTGTGCCTACAGCCCCACTTTTCTCCACACTGTGCAGTGGGCAAGAGGGTTGAGGGGAGATTCCCAACCTGTGTAAAGTTTCTGTGCGAGTGAGACTGGGCTGTGTTCTGTTATTCTTTCATTCATCAACACATCAAGTATCATAGTTTTGTATCTGCAGTATCCACTAACTGTCTCCTAAGTGTGAAAATTGAATGGTGTATGTGGGCCCTGTCTCTCAGTGGACACATTCACCAATGAGTTCAGTATCAGAATGTGTGGGTGGGATGGGGAGTTGGCGATTGGTTACTAGGGTCCTGGAACAGTGTACTCTTCTCTGTCTTAGTCTCTTCTTTCTGGCTGCCGTCATTGTTTTGAGTTCCTTTTCCTCCACTCCCACTTTGCCATGCCATTGCAAACTTGGAACAAGGAGAACAGGAACTGAAAAAATTAGTCAATATAATCCCTGGTTCTTTAAGTTGAGATTGCTGAATATTTTTCCTAGTTACAATAAAGTGGCTAAGGCATCTAATTATGCTAAATTTCTAAAAGTTGGAATATGAGATCTCAAACACAAGTTGTTTTCTGCTCTCTGGGCATTATTTTTAAGGTGGTATAATTCCAAAATTACCAAACACTTCCACATAATCTTAAAGTCATTAAAAGGTGTTTAAAAACCACACAAAGGCCTGGGGATTTAGCTCAGTGGCGTAAGTGCCTACTTGGTAAGCATAAGATTGTGAGTTCAATTCTCTGTACCACTAAATAAATATCACACAAAACTTACAAAATGCTGTTTAGCGTTGTCTGTACTAAATATCATTACTGGAGTCCTTGCCAACCATACTAAAGCTCCTTTGTTACACAATGACTAGTAAATAAGCTGTTATAGTTTGTAATACCAGAAATTAGATGATATGTTTTCAATTTAAATAAGGGAAGATAAATGTAATGCCATGAAGGACAATTCACAGGGGATTGCCTTTCAAACACACCTTTTAAAACCCCTTAGAGTAAGGTACTCAGATATGCACATAATTCATCTTTTAGTGCAGAAAGAAAAATACTATTGCTCACACAATTTCTGTAGTTCATTGATAGTGCATAAACTGTGTCCACAAAGGACAAACTGAATGAGGTAAGCACTTTGGTGATAAACAGTATTGGATTAGGGCAAAACATCAGGTGTACCTATGCATACCTGTCAGTGGGAGGCACAAACAAGTTTTCTGTGTCAGAAGGGACAAGGAGGAACACATAGCATGTGGGAAAGCAGGGGATGAAAGAAGACAGAACAATCAGCTCCTGAACCAGGAATTTTCCCTTAGGATGTCTTACTGGATACTGAACCTCGCACTTTTATTCTGTGTCACAGCTAGCCTTTTATGTGGTTGGTTTTATTGTTTTGAATTTTCATAGTGGGCCTGAGCTGGAGCTCAGGCCAAGCTGGGCATTGATTTCCTCTAGCCGTCTAGAATGGCATGATCATAAATGAAGATCACCAAGTAGAACTATAAAGGAGGATCACAGTTAAATTCAACCTCATCAGTTATTCCTTTTAATATCAAGAATGTTGGAAATGTCCATTGACAATGTGTGAGAGTCATTCTGAAAGACTTCCTTGGAAACATGATACCCTAGACAACTATCTGCGAATATGACATTAATTTCATATGTGGTAAATTTTTTTAAGTGAAATTGTCCCTGTATTCTGGAGGAGAAAATCTAAGGCTATCATTTCCTTTTGTTTTTTTTTTTTTTTTTTTGAGATAGTAAAATACAGCAGAACACGGCAGAACTAAGTCAATAAGGCTTTGCAATATAGGAATGCTCTCTTTATCATAAGCCAGTTTGAGGCAATATATTAATTTCTATTAACGGAGTAACTCAATGTGCCACATTTTGAGAACTTCAGAATGATGACTTATAATGAAAAACATCACATGCCTTGAACACCAATCTTCATTTCAGTAAGTATACAAGGACTGTGCTATAAATTTGTCAAAATTCATTTGGAGTGGTGCATTGATTTTGGGAATACCAGTTTTTAATGTAGAATTGGTTCAGCAATCAAAGGAATTAGCAAACAATATACACATAAGTTCAAAAGAAAAGTTGGGAAAAGTCACTGGTCAAATTTCAACTGATTGTGCATGTTTATCTCTGTTTGGTACTGAGATCGTGGACAAAATGCCTTTCTTTCTGGAGATCCATTTGCCATTTCCTCTACTAACTGCAGATTGTAACAAAAGCTGTAACATGAATGTGTTTTATGTAAAGTATGCAAGCTATTACTTGGCTCATGTGTTGAATGTCAGTCTTCTGTAACACTGCACAGTTGTATTTTTTTTTAAATAGAGCAAAGGAATGAATTGTAAGTAACACAATATTTTCTGAAAGTTTTCCTTTTGTGGAGGTTGCCTGACAAAGTCTCAATTTGAAATCTTGATAGGTTTCAAAGTCACCTTATGCTGGACTTTGATCTGGCAATCATCATACTCATGAAAATCCTACTACATCAGCCTCAAAAGTGCTGGGATTACAGGCGTGTTACAGCACATCTTGCTGAAGTTTTCCTTTTGTAATTAATGCCTAATCATTGTGTGATATCTTCATTTTAATGCATTTAATGTATTTTATCCATATCCTTCCCCTCGCTAATCTCACTGAGAAAATCCTAGGATTTCTTATATCTGAGTGCAAGGTGATCATTTGGTGTCACTGAACTATAAGATACTATTCCAACCAGACCCCTATTTCATAGACTCGCTCAAAAATACTATTTTTGCATTAGCATTTTAATATTACTCATGAAGCTTCTTTCTTCTCTTTTTTATTGGTATATTTTAGATGCACACATTGGAAGCATTCATCTTGGGAGTTTGTGCCTCTTCACAGTGTATCTTGCTGCTCCTTTTCTTCTGCTCTCCTCCTTCCCTTCAGACCCTCTTTCTGTCTTTATTTTCTTTTTGTCCTTCTACTCTTTTTTTTCATATCCCTTTTATCTTGCACCCTTTTATTGTTCTCCTACTCATTTAAACATTTTCTTCTACAATTCCTCAAAACACAAAAAACTAGAAAATCGATTTGACCCAGTTATTCCCTTTATTGATCTCTCCCCAAAAGAATTGAAAGTATCATACCTCAATGCTATTTACGTATTTATAATGCTATTTATACTGGCACATTTTGTAATAGCTAGATCTTGAAAACAATCCAAATGTCCACCAGCTTGTGAATGGATAGAGAAGATGTTATTTTTTTTAAATATATAAACAATGGAGTATTACTTTGCCATAAAGAAGTATAAGTTTGAGACATTTCTAGGAAAATGAGTGGACCTTGAGGTCACATTCTCAGTGAAATAAATAGGATACACATGTCAATATCACATGGTTTCACTGCTGTGAAAAATGAAAAATATAAATAAGGAACAAAATGCACATCCTTTATTTAATGTTCAATTATTTGTTTCTTAAAGATTCACATTTCAAAATACTGCTTATGTGCAATACAACAAAGAATGATGTAATTTTCTGAATAATCAGATTTGAAAAGAAGTACAATCTATGGTCTGTCACAGCCCTTCATTAAATATTTTTCTTCCTCATTTTAGGAGAAATCACAATTTGCAGGCTGCCTCTATGAGCTCTGCTTTAGAAATAGTGCACAGACACTTTCTGTGACCCTACCAATCTACCAGTGCCACTATTCTGCTGTTGGTGTAGCAGACAGAAACAAACTAGCATCAGAATTCTGTGAGGAACGACATGCATACACATGGGTTTGGTGACAAAGACATGACATTTATATTTGAAGGAAAAGCTTCAATTCAGATTTTACAAGAGGAGTTAAAGTTCTTAAAGTGTGAGTATGAACCTTCTTCAGGAAATATGTATGTGATTCTTTAGGAGGCAGTGAGCTTGGAGGATGTAACCGTGAACTTCACCAAGGAGGAATGGGCTCTGCTGAATCCATCCCAGAAGAAGCTCTACAGAGATGTGATGAGGGAAACATTGATGAATATAAATGCTGTAGGTAAGGATGACATCAGTTTTTCATATATATAAAGAGAGAGCACTGGTCCATGTTGATGGGTACAGATTCACTAAATAAAACGTAAAACCATTTTGAATATTTCAGTATTTACATTTTGCCATATATGTAACAGTTAACTGCTAGTTTTTAAATAATGATACGGTGACCTTTTGTTTTTCCATGGCTACAATTCAGGAAGGAGTTGGGACTGCCAGCAAATTGAAGAAGAATACAAGAATTACTCAAGAAATCTAAGGTAATTTGTGTTCAAAAGGAAAAGCACTACTAAAGATTCAGAGTTTGAGCAGGAATATTACATGGAAACTACAAATCAGGCCATGTTCGAATTTAATCTCACAGTTTCCCAATTTGCATACTGGTTGATGTTGAATACTAAGTTATTAGTGACATGCAACAAGAGACACTATCTCATGTTAGTATTAAAAGATTCTTTCATAATCAACATGAAAATGTGTGAAGTTGCATTTAGGTATTATGCATAGACATGAAAATGGTAAGTCTTGAACTTTGACAGGAACTCATCTTCAATTTGTTTTGTGTGTGTATATATATATATGCACATGCATCTAAAAGCAACATTAAAAATGCACATGAATGCTAGTGTTAATAGATGTTTGAAAACATATTCCAGAGAATTGTGCTGCATTCATTCATTTTTTTTTTTTTTCTCTTTCTCTTTTTATCGGTACTGGGGATCAAACTCATGACCACTTGCAAGGCAGGCGCTATGCCACTGAGCTAAATCCTCAGCCCCCTGCATTCATATTTTAAAATTCTTAGAATGCACCATGATACATTATAAAAATATAAAAAGAACTATATTTATATTCAATGTACAAATATCCCAATAAAATGAAAGTTTGTATTTCATCCAGGCAAAATTCCCTATGTATATTTTGAAAGGATTTAAAAGTATCTTGGTGATACATATGTACTTATGCTCAAAGCAGAGTAAGGATGGGTATTCACAGTATCTAAGTTATGGAAATAATTCACAATACCTAAGTCCTGGTAGCAGCCTAAATGTTTGTCAATCATCATATGAGTAGAACAGGAGAACATGGGATAGGCTTGACATGGTGGTGCTTCTTATAAGCCCAACACTCGGGGAAGCTGAGGCAGGAGGGTGACAACTTGAATTTCACCCTGCTCAAGTTAATAGTGAGAATTTCTCTCAAAATAAGAACTTAAAAAAAAGAACCAGAAATGTATTTTATTCATCAGAGTCTTTCTATTTCTGAGAACTGAAAAAACATGTGTTATATGTATTGAGCCAATAAAGAAGAATATCCTATCTTTTGGTTAAAAAAAAAAATGAAAGATGGGACTTCACCTCATAATGTTAAATGAAATAAGTCAGACACAGAAAGTGAATTTTCAATGTTCTATATGGTATATTAAAAAATAAATGATGAAATAAAATTAAGAAGTGATAAAATGGGAGAGTGAAGGAGAAAAGTGTAAAAAAAGATCAGTAGGTGATACACCTGTATCAGTGACTTAAATGAAAATTGACCTTGTGTATTGCAAACATAAACCAATTTAAATTTCTTAAATGAATACCATCCTTCAGAAAATGGGCATTTAAGGGTCCTCAGGGCATTCTGCCTGTTCATTCTCAAAATTCCTTAGAAGGCATCAAACAAGAACTTGTCCTGGTAAATTATTAATGTGGAGACCTTTTTTATTGTGATTAATACTGTGTTTGTTCACAGAAAAGAAGAGATACCAAAATGCTATCAGTTCAAAATTTGCAATTCACATGAGAACATATTCCTTTTGACTCCAGATGCTAATGTGGACATGCAGCAAGCTGCTTTAAGGACAGTAAGAAGCCTTGATCCTACAGAGTCCTTGATTGGGCATTTATCACTAAATGTGCCCAGTTTACATCACACGGGAGAGAAGCTACTTGAGTATTTGAAATTTGATGTCAAACTGAGTAAATGTAATGAATATGGAAAACCCTGCAGAGATTTCCAGTCCTTTCAGAAGCATAAAGAGACAAAGACTAGAGAGAAACACCATCAATATGAGCAAATTACAAAATTTTGTTCTGAACTTAGTGAAAAAACTCACACTGCAGGGAAGTCTACTATTGATAAGAAAAGCATGAAAGCCTCCAGCATTCCCAGTGGTTTTCAAATCCATGAAAGAATTCACACTTGTAAGAAACCATATTTATGCAAGCAATATGAAAAAACATTCAATACTCAAACTCATAAAATTTATGAAGGGATTCACATGGAGAAGAAACCCTACGTATGTAAGCAATGTGGCAAGTCATTCAGTAGATACACTCAGTGTCAAAACCATGAAAGTACTCACAAAGGGAAGAAACATGTATGTAAACAGTGTGGCAAAGCTTTCACCAGACGCAATTATTGTCAAATACATGAGAAAAATCACACTGGGGAGAAATCGTACATGTGCAAGCAATGTGGAAAAGCATTCACTCTAAGGAGCAGTTTTAAAAGGCATGAAAGAAATCACACTGGTGAGAGACATGTTTGTAAGCAATGTGGAAAAGCATTCACTACAAAGTACTATTATAAACTACATGAAAACTTTCACACAGGAGAGAAACCTTACGTGTGCAAACACTGTGGGATGGCATTTACTACACATCATTCTTGTCAAAGACATGAAAGAACTCACACTGGGGAGAAACCTTATGTGTGCAGACAGTGTGGGAAGGCATTCAGTAAACCAAAATCCTGTCAAATACATGAAAGAAGTCATGCAGACAAGAAGCCATATGCATGTGAGCCATGTGGAAAAAGATTTTCCAGTAAGTCCTCCTTTTATACACATAGATCCCACACTGGGAAGGAACCCTATGTATATAAACAGTGTGGGAGAAGCATTAAATGAACACATTTTTATAAAACATTTGATAAAAATCACTGGAGAGTGACCCTATGTAGGTTAAGTGTATTGTGGAAACGGGAAGATTTCTCTTTTTTTTTTTTTTGTCTTTCTCCTTTTTATCGGTACCGGGGATCGAACTTCAAACTCACGACAGCCTGCTTGTAAGGCAGGCGCTTATGACACTGAGCTAAATCCCCAGCCCCTAGGAAAATTTCTCTTATTTTGGAGAGTATACACCTATAAATGAAAAATTTGATGCCAGCATTGTTTTCATGGGTTTTCCAGAAAATATACTCCCAGGTGGAGATCTCCTACAATGTATTCGTTCATGTTTTTCAGTAAATCATTTATAAATCACTGAACTATGTATGTGTAGTCTTTACTAGAAAAAATATTGACATATTGTTATGTAAGCCATTGTCTTTGAACTTAATATATGCCGTCTTCTAATAAAACAAGATGAATTAAAATGTATTTCTTACTTCCAAGTAGGGTGTTTATGTAGTTTTGGTTTTGTTTTCACTGTGGGGAAGTATAAGCTGCTAAAAAAATTAATGCTAGTTTTTTATTTATATATGTATGTATTTATTTATTTATTTATCTTGAGACAGGCTGTCTATGCAGTTCAGGCTGGCCTTGAGCTCACTTTGTAGCCCAGGGTTGTCTTGAACTTGCCACAATCTGCCTGCCTCAACCTCCTGAGTGTTGGGATTACAGGTGTGAGCCACCACACCCGGCTAACTCACTAGGCTTTTAACTGTGATAACCCACTATCTTTGATTGTAAGTTATTTGGTATAAATACTTCATATTCTGTATATAAATAGATAACTTTGAATTTGATGTTGTATATATAAGTCCATGCATATTTAGAGATGTGAGCATGTGTTTTTTTAAAAAGCCATTCATTTACACACAACTTGTAGATTTGAAAGTTTTGATTTTTATATCCTAATTAGATAACCACATATATCTCAACATAATTATATAAAGCACATAATTTCACCTATTGAGCTTTCTTGTTGAAGTCAATATAATGATTTATATAACATTTTGATTTCTCACCATCAACTTTTTACTCTTCATGCTTATGTTTTTATGACTTTTAATTTGGTGGTAATTTATTCTGAAGCTTAAACCATACTGTTGTTTCTGTTTGTGACACATCAGATGGACCATGCCTTGTCAGTCAGTGTTTACAGGCTTAAATGTGAGACATATATAAGCATTTACAAGATTGGCTTCCAGTGTCTGCACACATGCTCACATATGGAAGAGCACAGGTCTCTCTGTGTACTGGATATCCAAAAAAGTCCATTTCACTGTCTGGATGCCACTGTATTATCCCGTGCAAGTCTGTGCTGGAAGACTGAATAACCGGTGCTGGAGGCTGAAGAGTCTGCTGGAAGCCAGGAGATGGCTTCCAATGTGAAAGTGAAAGCTAGAAACGCATGGAAGGCTTCTTTCTTTGTTTCTTTTTTCTTTTTCTTTTTCTTTTTTTTTTTTTTTTTTTTTGTACCAGGTACGGAACTCATGACCTTACACTTGGCCAGGCGAGTGCTTACACCACTGAGCTAAATCCCTGGCCCTTTTGTTTCTTTCTTTCTTATTTTTTAATAACATTCTGGAAATTCCTTTCTAGGGTAGGTTTTCCACATCCATACTTTGCTGGGCAAATGTAGTTGCGCATGTAGTACTCAGCTTGACATGATCCGTTAACTGTCGTTGTCCACCCCTGCATCTTCACAACTACACGTTGCTTTAAGCCAGTCTTCAGATACAAGGATGAGTTCATAAATATACCCAACATACTATAATTCCCCTGTATATAAATGGAAATGCACTAACTTCCCTGCCAGGCAGAGAAGTTTGCTTTGTGTCATTCCTGACATTTCACACCAGGAATACTATCACACGTTTAAGAATTAACAAATATTAAGTCAATCAACTTTTTTTTCATTGGAAGGATATTAGGAATAAAATATTACAATCCTCATTTCTGTAGCTGATCATAGAATCACAGCTTGTATTTAGAACTACTTGTAAGGCTTATTCTGTGACCCCTCCATCCATCCAGAGGGCCCTAGACTGGTCTGTGAGAGCACAGATAACCCCTTTCTCCATTCAGAGAGCCCAGTAAGCCTGAGACACCTCAAGTGACACCGAAGAGGTGAAGATGACAGGACAAAAATGGCAGAATGCAATCTTAGACCTCCAGTCTACCCAGAATATGTACAGAAGCCATCAACACAGAAAAATATAAAAGACACCTGAAATTTCTGAAAAGATAGCAAGTGAAGTAAACAATTTCATGAGGCTATAGAGGAAAACATCAGAAATAATCTCAGGTTTTAAAAAGTGAAGGAATTTCTCAGTATAGCTAGAGAAGACATGGATAGAAAATGCAGGAGCATAGGAAAGTAATGGAAGTGGCTAACCACCACTTATGGATGGCTCTGAATGTTACATAAGCACCACCTGCAAGTTCTGCACATTACAACCACTTGGCAGGACACCAATTTTTGACACTAGTGAAAAGAAATATCCACAATGGACCATATTTTGCGCAGTGTGTCTGGTAGTACCTTCTGCCTTGGAGGAAAAATGGCCAGATATGCAATTGTATACCAGAAACAGTTGGATTGATAGAAAGTTGGTATGATCTTTTGAGTACACATTTGCAGCACCAGTTATGTAGCAATAATTTATAGGACTTGGGCAAAGTTCTTCAAAAGGCAATGTATAGGCTTTGAGTGTGCATCCACTATGTTGCTGTTTCTCCCATAGCCAGAATTCAAGGGTCCAGGAATGAAGGGTTGGAAGTAAGAGTGGTACCACTCACTGTTACCAATAATGATGTGTTAGCACCCTGCTCTCATGACCTTATGTTCATCTGGTTTTGAAAGAAGTCTTGGTTCCATAGAGGGGAAAGTTTATACCAGGAAGCACAGTGATACATGTGAACTGAAAGTCACGACTTTCCCTTGCCCGTTTTGGTCTCCTAGGACCCTCAGGAAAGAAATGAAAAAGGCAGTTCAAGTGTTTAGAAAGATGACTGATCCAGACTGTCAAGGGAAAATTAGACTATTTCTGCACAATGGAGGAAAGAAACAATATACGTGGAGTGCAGGATATCTGAGAGTGTCACCGTGTATTATGATGCTGTTATTAAAGTCAGTGGGAAACCATGAAAATCCATTCCAGAATGCAAGAAAAGAGTTGAAGGAGGGAAAATAACAATACCTGATGTAAAATAACAATACTTGCTGAAAGCCAAGGAATACAGAATGGGTCTTTTTAAAAAAGACAATAAAAGTGATGATGAATTGCAAAACAACAGATATTTAACAATGGCTATTATATTGCATATGTTTATCTTCAAAGCAGTTGCTCAGAATAAAGGTGAAAAATTGTTCACACAATGAAAGCACAAACCATTCTTTGTGATGAAGTAATAGAGATTAGAAGTATAATTGTCTATCATAACTCATGATGGTGACAATATAAGAAAATTTTAAAAACTATTGTAAGATTATAAAATAAGGAGTGTGCCCTGTGAATCAGTGTTATGCATGGGCTGCTGGGGGAATGGCCAGACCCAGCCTTTTCCTGTGAGTCAGCACCATTCACAGTCTGCAGGGAAAGAGAAGAAATCACCAAGAAGCAAGCCCTCCCTGCAAATCAGCGCCATGTGTGAGCCACTGGGGGCACAGCCAGATGCCAGCCCATTCTGGTGGGCGGGCTGGGAAACAAGAAAAGCCAACTCCCTATATCCCACTATAAGCAATCAGCTGATTGGAAGAAATGCAGGCTGCAATGATGGCTATTGAGGTAGAATATAATTTAATGTTGGTGGGGCTGGGGATTTAGCTCAGCGGCATAAGCGCCTGCCTTGCAAGCAGGCAGTCGTGAGTTCCACCCCTGGTACCGATAAAAACGAAAAAGACAAAAAAAAAAATTAAATTAAAATAATGTTTGTAGTGTAGTGTTTCACTGACTTTGCAGGTCTAAAGCTGGTAGCCTGATCATCTGTTCAGTAATATGCAGTGTAGCTTCTACGGGAGAGATCTCCTTCTAAAGGTGGTAGCCATTGTTAATTTCCTATTATCTTGTTCTGAAGCCCTGTATCGTTTTCATTGTTTTGTTGAGTTGGGTTTTATTCTGTTTTGTTGTTTAATTTTGTTATATCTGATGACATGGGCAGCTATTTTAAAGATAATAAGATATATTATTGTAGCCATTGGAACGCTTGCTTTTCTTTCCTCTTTACTCTTTTGCAAAATATTTCTCTCATTGAAATTTTATTTCTTCATTTACATAATACTTGTATTCCTTTTAGGGGCCATATTTATTTGCATGGATGAAAATGAGTAAATTGACAATGTAAAAGTCTTGGCAACAAATTTGACCGCCTCATTCCTAACACTAGGGCCTTCCTCCATTCCATTTTATCCTGATGTGGCCCGACCTGGCATCATGATGTTTTCAGACGTCAGAGGATTGATTCTTCTATAAGACATTCACTCTGGAGCATTCTGAGCACATTTGCGACACATTTTCTTTAAGAAGCCACTGGGTGGATTAAGAAAACAAGTTTAGCTCTGAAAAGCCAGAAGCAAAGCCCTTAAATGAAGCATTCCTCAGGTGAGATGAGATTTGCATCGCAGGACAGGGACTGGTATAGAATTTCCTGAGCTACAAACTATCTGCGAAGTACACCTCTGTTATTTCTCCCCTCACATTCAGCCCGGTTGGCAAAGAGCAGGAGCCAATCAGCGGTGAAGGCGGGCTGACTGAACTAGCCAATCAGGTGAGTCCAGGGAGGAGGGCACTTCCTGTGTCATGGCGTCGCAGTGGACGCTGTGTTTCAGAGATCCCCTTAGCTAACTAGGTCATTTTTTTTCTGTGATTTCTACTGCGTGCGAGCTGCATTCACAGGATCCCAGGAGACTCTCAAGCCACACAATGGTGACATTGTGGGACGGGAGCGGGGATGGGATGGAATCGGTTGCGTTTTGAATGGAAGTGGTCAGAACAGCTAAAATGATCCTTAGTGTTTAGCTCCAGTCGCCAGGTTTTTCTGTGTTTTGGTGCTGTATCATCGTTTTTAACATTTGCCTTTGCTCAGACAAGGACAGTTCTGGGAGCGTAGCATACTGTAACACAGATTTTTTTTTTGTTATTGTTGAGGCATTGTTTCACTATATAGCTCAGGCTCGCACTGGACTCGCAGTCCTCCGGCCTCAGCCCCCCAACTGCTAGATTTAAAGGCGTGCGCCACCACACCCAGCCAACCCAGAATACCACTTAGGTCGTCCCCAGGCACACCTGTATCTCCACAGCTCTGCAGATAGCAGGAGCTTCGTCAAAACTTCGGGTTTCATCCTCAGCAACGAAAAATATTATCACTATAACGTTTTACTTGAGATCTCTACTTGCAGTTGCGTTAGTGCATGAACAGATCTCGTGGTTTCACAACATTGAAGAATGATGTCGTGAACCAAAAGAAGAATGTTAGGGGAGATTTTATTGGAAATAAGAATAGTGCCCTGGTTTTTGCAAGTGCTCTGAGTCGCCGTGTAGCCCTGCAATCCAGAACCAATTATACTATGCTCTGATAAGCAGAGCATAGTAAATAAAAACTCAGTTTAGTGGGGACTTATCACAGATGCCTCTGGATTTAAAATAACCGCTTTGAACTCGAGCTCTCTAATCCATTTCGTCAGCCTGCACTGTTAAAATGAAACATTTTAGAGAAGCACTGGTTATTTTGTACTTTAAAACCTGGAAATTCAGCAGCTTAGTAGGGAGAGACTGCAGCTTCTTTTAGTAGAGAGATGGTTTCATTTCTTGGAGAAAAAATGGCCAAGTGTGCAGTTGTGTACTATAACAGACTGCCGCGTGATGGAAACAGGAATCTCGTGTGCAGATGATTTGGAGGTTTTTGCTTTACTGATATCCCCGGCATTTCTCAAGGTAGTCAGGCTGATCATATGGCAGAACTTAGCTTTTGTGAAACTACTGGGTGGAGGAGGGAGGCTCTCGAACTGAGGTGGGAAAATTCTTAAACCGAGAGTTTGCTGTGTTAAATGCTTAAGTGATGCTAACTCATCATAAGGAAGTAATTGAAGGTGGTGCAGCTTTTTATCAGTCATTCTGGTCCAGCTGGTGAAGAATGAGATCAGTGGTTCAGAATTTAGGTTTTTGCATTCCTAGGTGAAGTAGGTTGTCTTTCTGAGACAGTAGAAATGTTTGTTTCTTTCATCTTGATTCACTTTTGATAATACTGTTAAAGCATATGCATCATGAGAAGGAAGGCTGGTTCTTTGTAAATTGTCCAGTCAGGCATGCTGTCCAGAATGAGGACTCTTCCTCTGCCAGGAACCCAAGTCAAAAGCTTCCAGTGTGCTGGTGAAAGGCGGCCTGGCTAGCACACATTGACTGCTCTGTGAGATCACTGACTGCAGGTTATGGAAAGGGCCTTGGGAGACCCCCATTCTTGGATATGGTGACCTGTAGGGACCAATGACCTCAGGAAGAACTGGGGCTTTGTGAAAACATAGACTCAATTGGTTGTAAATAGAACTAGCTTGGAAGGACCTTGACCAATTTGCATCAACCATTAACCCTTGTACCTGTATGTTAGCTGCTCCTTCTCTGCCCTTGTTTTTTTCCGGTTTCAGGGTGAGGTCCAGAAACTTCTAGGCCATCAGTGTCCTATACTCTGCAAATGAGGTGACTTAAGCATTTTCAAAGTACTGTCATGGGCAGCTTAGCACTGGCTGGATCACTTCTCATCATAGCGTACACTGTCAACTGCACAGTATTGGTGGATCTGCTGACTCGTGTGATGTTTGTGTTTGTGGCACCGTGCTGCCTTGTGTCCTCTGTCTCTTTTTCCATTCCTTGGTTGAAGGGCATTTGAGTTGTTTCCAAGATTTAGCATTACAAATAGTACAACTATAAACATGGGTACACATATATCAGTTTGGCATGATTTTCAATTCTTCAGGGAACATGCTCAGAATGGGAATAGCTGGGTTGATTGCAACCTCTAATCCTAGTTTTTTTGAGAAATCGCATTATTGATTTACACAGTGGTTAGATCAGTCTCGACTCCCACCAGCAATGGAGAAGGGTCCCTTTATCCCCACAACCCCACCAACATTTGTTATTGGTTGATGATAATCATTCTTTTTGGAGTGAGCTGTTGCATGTTCTAGATAGAAGTCCTTTGTCTGAAAGACAGTTGGCTAAATTTTTTTTTCAGCTCATGGGTTTTCTTTTACTCTGTTGATGATTTCAAGTGCAAAATCTTTTTAATAGATGAGATCCATTTATTTATTCTTTGAAGTATGTCCCATGCATTTTGGGTTTTGTTCAACTGTCTTCCTACCCCTATATCTATCTTCAAGATTTCTAAGTACCTTTTCATCTAATAGATTTAGTGTTTCTGTTTTAATATTTAGATCTTTGATCCATTTTGACTTTAGTTTAGTGCATGATGATAGACATGGGTCTAGTTTTAGTCTTTGGTCTTTCCAGCACCATTATTAAAGAGGCTGTCTTGGGGCTGGGGATTTAGCTCAGTGGCATAAGCACCTGCCTTGCAAGCAGGCGGTCATGAGTTCAATCCCCAGTACCGATAAAAATGAAAAAGACAAAAAAAAAAATTTTTTTTAAAAATAAAGAGGCTGTCTTTCTTCCAATGAACATGTTTGGCCCTTTGTCAAAGATAAGATGGCTGAGTATGTTTACAGTTGTGACTATTTTTTATTCTGTTCCATTGATCTCGAGGTCTGTGGTTTTTATTTTGTTTTGTTTTGTCAATATCACACTGATTTTACACAGTACCTTTATATAGTATAGTCTTTTTTTTTTAGAGATGAAATTTTATGGTTATTTATTATCACTCCATAAGTAATTAAAGATGACCGAAATTGCTAGTGCTTACAAATAAGCCATTTTGGAAAATGCATCCCATGTGAACTGTCAAAAAACAAAAACAGTTACACATCTTTCACAAAGTGAAACATCTCTCCTTGATCATATATAGTATAGTTTGAAGTCAGGAATTGTGATGCCTCCTGCTTTGCCTTTGTTGCCCAGAACTGCCTCTGCTATTCTCGGTCTCTTCTGATTCCAGATGAATTTTAAGAATGTTTCCTCTAGATCTGTGAGGTATGCTAATGGCATTTTGATTGGGACAGCCTTAAATCTGTGTAACAATTTTGAGAGTATGGCTATTTTCACAAAATCGGTTCTTCCTATCCATGAACAAGGGATATCTTTTTATTTTTTTTTTTTTTTGTTTGTTTGTTTTTGTTTTGGTCTTTTTCCTTTTTATCGGTACCGGGGATCGAACTCACGACTGCCTGCTTGCAAGGCAGGCACTTATGCCGCTGAGCTAAATCTCCAGCCCCAAACAAGGGATATCTTACCATTTGCTGAAATCCTTTTCAGTTTCTTTCTTCAAAGTACTATAATTTTCAATGTATAGATCTTTTACTGATTCATAAATATTTCAGTTTTTGGCATGCTATTGTAAAGGGCATGGTTTCTTTCTTGGTGAGTTTCTTGTTTCTGTGTAGGAATGCTATTGATTTTGGGGTGTTTCTAGCTATGCTATGGAATTTGATTATTATATCTAGAAGTCTTTTCAGTGGATTTTTTGGGGTCTTTTATGTAGAGTATCATGTCATGTGCTAATAATAGTTAAACTTCTTCCTTTCCTATCTTTGTTTCTTTTATTTCTCTTTCTTGTCTAATTACTCTGTCTAAATGTTTCCAGAACTGTATTAAATAGGAGTAGTGAGAGTGGGCATCTTTGTCTTGTTCCTACCTTTAGGTTGAAAGCTTTCAGTTTTTGTCCATTTAGTAAGATGTTAACTGTTAGTTTGTGATATATGACCTTAATCAGGTTGAGATAAAGACTATTCTGAATTTCTGTAGGGCTTTTTAAATCATGAATGAGTGTTCGACTTTATCAAAAGCTTTTTCTGCATCTGTTGAGATGATCATATGATTCTTGTATTGGTCTCTGTTGATGTGTATTACATTTATTAATTTGTGTATGTTGAAACATCCCTTCATTCCTGGGATGAATCCCACTTGGTCATATTATATAATCTTACTGACTATTTGCTACATTCTGTTTGCTAGTATTTTATTGAGGATTTTGTCATCTGTGTTCATTAGGGAGACTGGCCTGTAGTTTTCTTTTTGGGTTGGGTCTTCCTCTGGTTTTGGTGTCATGATAATACTTGCCACCAGGAATGCTTTAATTTCATTATAGAGTTTGAGGAGTGTTGGTGTTGTCTTCTCTCAGTTTCTTGTAGAATGTAGCTGTGAATCCATCAGAACCTAGGCCGTTGTTTGTTGTTAAGTTTCTAACTGCATTTTCAATTTTATTAACTGATATTGGGTAATTCAGAATTTTATATGTTTCTAGGAATCTGCCCTTTTTTTTTTTTTTTTTTTGTCTTTTTCATTTTTACCCGTACCGGGGATCGAACTCACGACTGCCTGCTTGTAAGGCAGGCACTTATGCCGCTGAGCTAAATCCCTAGCCCCATTCTGCCCATTTCTTCTGTTTTTCATCCTATGAGAGTATAGACTTTCAAAGTAAGTATTGATGATCTTCTGTTTCACAGGATTTGTAGTAATTTCATTCTTTTCACTTTCTGTTGCATGAATATGCGGGTTTTTTCCTCTTTGATAAGGTTGAGTATGGGTTTATCCATTTTATTTAATCTTTCAAAGAACCAGCTCTTCCATTCATTAATTCTTTGTATTGTTTTCTTAGTATCCATTGCATTAATTTCTGCTCTGATCTTTACAATTTCCTCTCTTCTTTGGGATTACCTTGCTCTTCTTTTTCTTTTTTTTTTTTTTTTTTTTTTTTTTTTTTGTCTTTTTCATTTTTATCGGTACTGGGGATCGAACTCTCGACTGCCTGCTTGCAAGGCAGGTGTTTATGCCGCTGAGCTAAATCCCCAGCCCTTGCTCTTCTTTTTCTAGAAGCTTCAGGTGTAGCATTAGGTTGTTTATTTGTGCTTTTTCTGTTTTCCTGATATGAGAATTCCTGGCTATCAATTTCCCTCTTAGAGCTGCTTTCATTGCATCCCACAGGTTCTAGTATGTTGTATCTGCATTTTCTTTTAATTGTAGGTACTGTTTATTTCTCATTTAACTTCTTAACCATTGGTTGTTCAAGAGGGTATTACTTAATTTCCATGTGTTTACAGAGCTTTTGTATTTTTTGTTTTTATTTGTTTGTTTGTTTGTTGGTATGGGGGATTGAACTCATGACCTAGTGCTTGCCAGGCAGGCACTTACGCCCCTCAGCTAAATCCCTGGCTCCTTTTGTGGTTTTTATTGTAATTAATTACACTATGGTGAGATAATATGCATGGGATAATTTCAATTCCTTTATATTTACTTAGGCATGTTCTGTGGGATAGTATATGGTCTGTTTTAGAGCGCATCCCATGTGCAGCTGAGAAGAATGTGTATCTGATGTTGTGGGGTGGAACACTCAATAAACATCTACTAGGTCAATTTGTTCACAGGTTTGATTCAGTTCAGTTATTTCTTTGCTAATTTTTTTGTACTGTTGACCGGTCTGTTTGTAACAGTGAAGTATTAAGGTCCCCCATTATAACTTGTTATTGCTTATAATTTTTTGTGTGTCCGTTAATATTTGCCATGTATTGTTGAGCATTCCCATATTTGGTGCTTATATTTGTCATTGTTATGTGTTCCTCCTGAATTTTTCTCCTAACAAGAATTTAATGACCTTCTTTATCTCTTTTAATCATTCTTGGTTTATAGTTCACATTTTCTGCAAACAGGATAGCTACCCCTGCTTTTTTCTAGGTTCCTTTTGCATGGAGTATTGTTTTTCATCCTTTAACTTTTGTCTATGAGTTTCTTTTTGAGTTAAATGCATTTCTTGTATACAGCAGATTGTTGGATCCTGTTTGTTGATTCATTCTGGTTGTCTGTTTGTTTTGACTGATGAATCAAGGCCATTTACATTTATGATAATTATTGATATGTATTGGCTTGTCTTTGTCATGTTATTTTCCTGTTCTTTTTTTTTTTTTTTTTTTTTTGCTTTTGTTTTTTTCTTTCTTTTTATCGATACCAGGGATCGAACTCACGACTGCCTGCTTGCAAGGCAGGCACTTATGCCACTGAGCTAAATCCCCAGCCCCTAGTTTCCTGTTCTTGGTTCCCTGCTTTTCCCTCAGTTTAACTGCTTGCCCTGCTTGTTGGTTTCTTTCTGTTAGAATTGTGGTCATTATTGTCTCTGTCTAGAATACCTTTTAGTATTAGTATTCTTTGTAGTGTGTTGGATCAGTGGTCATGAATTTCATCAGTTGTTCTTTGTCATGAAAAGTACTTTATTTCTCCTTTTTTTTTTTTGTTTTGTACTGAGCATGGAAGTCATAACCTCACGTTTGCCTGGCAGGTGCTTACACCACTGAGTTAAACCCTCAGCCTTCTCCATTGATTTTGAAACATAGTTTTGTCAGGTACATCAGTCGGAGTTGGAATTTGTTTTCTTTTAGGACTTAAAAAACTTCACTCCAAGCTTTTCTTGCATTGTTTGTGTTGCAAACTTCGCTGTGATTCTGATAGGCTTTCCCTTATTATTCATGATATTTCTTTTCTGTAATAGCTTTTAATATTCTGTTCTTGTGCTGAATTTCTGGGATCTTGTTATATGTCTTTGTGTAGAGTTTTCGTAGTTATGCCTGATTGGGGTTCTCTATGGCTCACTTAGGTATATGTCAGATTTTTTTTCAATACTTGGGAAATTTTCTGTTATTTTGCAAATAGTTTTTTTTTAATTTCATTTGTGTTAGGCCTTGCTTTTTAATTGACACCCATTATCCTTATATTATTTTTCTTTACCTTATCATGTAGCAGTTGAATTATTTTAATTTTTAGTTATTTTCAAGATATCTGTCCTTTCCTAGTCACTAGCTATGATCCTGTCTTCATATTCAGTTTCATTCAAGTGGGTTTGCTAGCTTTCAATGGAATTTTTGATTTCCTGGATATCTGCTTGAATGTTCTGTTTGTTTCCTATATTGATCTTTCATGATTTCCATCCTCTTCCTAACATCATCTATTTTCTTATCTGTCTCTGCTCTAGATTTGCTGAACATTTTGGTTAAAGTGTTGACATTTCTTTTTAATCTGAGAGACTATTTCTGATCTGATTTCCTTTATAGCCTTATGGATTGGTTTCTTGATTTTTTTCTTTATTTCTTGTACCAGGGATCAGACTCATGAACTGACGCTTACCAGGCAAGTGCTTGAGCCACTGAGCTAACTCCCTGGGCCCATGGATTTGTTTTTTTTTTGTTTTTTTTTTACCTCAGTTGCTATCATTTCAGAGATTTTAGGTGTGTGTCTCCTATTTTCTTCTATGCTAATGACTTTCTGGGTTCCCAGTGAAGGTGGAGAGGTGATGGGAATCTCTGCCACCTCAGGCTCTCCTAAACTGTGTTCTGAAAGGTCTTTTAAGGGAAAATTTTATCCCCCAAACTGGGTTCTGAAAAGTCTTATGAGGTAAAATTTTATCTATGAATTTCCACATCAAGGAAACTTAGGAAGCGCAAATAAAAAGCCTAATGTTGAGACTCGAACTTCTAGAAAAAGAAGAACAAGGCAAGCCAAATGCTTATATGGGGGAGGAAATAATAAATATTCCAGCAGAAACTAATCCAGTTGAGACTAAAGAATCTAGGAATCAAAGAGATGATTTGAAAGATTAAATGAATTGAAAATCACTTTGCAAACATAAAAGGAAGGAAAAGATTCATATTCATGAAATTAAATATGAAACAGTGAAATTACAACAGGTTCTGCTGAAATTCAGAAGTTTATCAGTACCAAATACGAGAACAAATATTCGAAAACACAGAAGAATTAGACAGATTCCTACCAACATCTGAATTACCAAAACTGAACTGAGGATTTAAAATTCTAATTAACCCAGTATCAGTCAGTGAAGTTGCAAAAGTAATTTTATTGGCCCTGAATCAAGGCCAGCAGCTTCCTGACGCTGTTGGTTTCAAGCAGGAGCCTAAAGAGATGTCTTTCTATGATCTGTTGGCCATTTCAGAACTTGGGCAGTGAAATGGTCAATTCATTAGAAAGAAAAAGCTTGAAGCAACCCCTCATTGCCCCCACTCCCCGTTAGAGGCTGTGAGTGTGGCAGGCTGCAGCGGCCCAGGACGGGAGCCACTGGCATTTACTGGGACCTGCACTATGCTGGGACCTGGAGCATTGGGAAACCAAGCAACCCCTCCCCCCTGATGAGTGGCTGTGCATGTGGCAGGCTGTGGCGGCCCAGGACAGGAGCCACCGGCGTTTACTGGGACCCATGCCATGCTGGGACCTGGAGCACCGGGAAACCAAGCTACCCCTCCCCCCCCTGCATGTTTTGTTTTGTTGAACTTCAATATACATGAAAGTATGGACAGCTATTTTGAAGAGAGAAACTCTACGACAGCTATTAGTGACTTCCCTATTGTCTGGTCTTGAAGACCTAAATCGCCTTCCTCATTCTGTTCAGATCAGTTTTATACTATGTTGTTTTATATGAATTCTCTGCAAAGACATGGACAACTATTTGGAAGAAAACAAGAGACAATATGATAGACAGTGAAGCTCTCAGGTCGTCTAGCTTTGAAATTTATGTCTCTTACATTGCTTTCTTATGTACTATTTTGTTCTGTTTTGTTGTGTTTAATTCTACCCCCTTTAAAATGAAAGAAAGAAAGAAAAGTAATTTTAAAATGACCAACACAAAGCTCAGGTATGGACTAGTATATAGCTGAATTCTATAAGATCTTTAGAGAAGAGCTAATGCCTCTACTGATGACACTCTTTAATGAAATTGAAAGGGAAATAGTATTTGTGAAATCTTTCCTGGAAACAAGTATTACCATGATGCAAAAACCAGAAAAAAACCAACCAAAAAAGAGAGCTGTGGGTGAATACCATGAATGCAAATACATGCAGAAAGTCTCACTGAGATACTGGCAAACAGAATACAATAAATCATCAAGATTAGATATCATGATCAAGAAGGATTCATCCTGGGTATGCAAGGATGACTAAATATACACAAACCAAAGAATGTAATACACCATATCAATACAGCAAGAGACAAATATACAAGAGCATCTCAGTCAATTGCAGAAAAAACAAACTGGGGAGAGTTGGAGGTTAAACTTCAACTGATTATCGGTGTTTGTCTCTGCTTGTTACTGAGACTGTGGACAAGAGAGCAATTTCATTCTCTGATGGTGGCTCACTGTGATGTGAAGAAGCCTATATTTAACTTTCTGACTTCTCATGTTTCTCAGTGTCACCATCTTGACTGTGTTACTCTGGATTGCATAGGCACTGAGAATTTTGTAAGACTGTGGGAATCTATATAACTTTCTGAGTGTGGATTCTCTCATGAATGGCAGTGAAGGAAGGTTCTTCCCTAACCAGTTATCCATTTGCTATTTCTTTACAGCAAGTTGCTTGTTTAAAATACCAGTTACCTCAGTGACTTAAAAATTGCTTTTCAAGTTTTCACTTCATGGGGCAGGGGGTTGTTAGCTCAGTGGCACAAGTGCCTGCCTGGCAAGTACAAGGTTATAAGTTTGATCCCTGGTGCCAAAAACAAAAAAAAAAAAATTTCACTATACAATTGTGTTTTTCTTAGTTTAAAAGTGAATATGATATTGATTACATGTGAAGAAATAAAGAAACACTTAGATGCAATTGTTTGTTTTGCATTTGTCATAAATATGTGTAACAATCCATGTAATCTTGATGCAGGTGAGGAAACCAAACTGTGTTTACCTCCAATGTTAGTCTGATTTCATGTAACTGCCCACACATTGGACATAAGTTGGAGTTTTGCAAGTTCTTTGACCCTTAAAAATCTCATCAGACAAAAATCTTATTTTGTTTCAACATTTGGAACTGGAATGAATTAATTGAGGTTAATATGTCATTGTGATTTTAACTGGATGAGGATACAAGGTTTGTATTGGGCAGGCTACTGGCCATAGAATTGTAGGAAAGTTCATATCTCTGACACTTCATTCCCCTACTCTACTGCCTCTGGGTTTGTGCTATTTCAGATTTTTTTTTTGTTATTTATTGTCATGGGTTTTAAAATGTTACTATTGATTTTTTTTGCAAAAGATAATGAAGAACATTTTTTAGAATAAATTACTGATGTGCAGGTGATAAATTGGTCAAATACTGGGATTATAGACATGTACTGCCACAGCTGGCTGAAGTTTTCCTTTTGGAATTAGTGCCTAATTACTTCATGATGTCTTCAGTTTTAATGTGTAATGTTTTATTCATATCCTTCCCCTAGTACCAATCACTTTGTTTCTTTTTTTTTTTTTTTTTTTTTTTTTTTTTGTCTTTTTCCTTTTTATCGGTACTGGGATCGAACTCACGACTGCCTGCTTTACAAGGCAGGCGCTTATGCCGCTAAGCTAAATCCCCAGCCCCAATCACTTTGACAATGCTAGAGTTTCTTATGTCTGAGTGCATGGTGATCAATTATAATCAAAGAACTACAGATAATATGCCACCTGCCACCTTTTTCATTACCTTTTTTTTTTATTGGTGCACTTTAGATATACATAGTGATAAAATTCATCTTGGGAATTTGTACCTGTTCATGATATATCTTTATGCTGCTGCTGCTGCTGCTTTTTATTTTTCTCCCCTCCATTCAGATCCTCTTCCCCTCTTTATTTACAAAGCTGTTTCATATTTGTTCCTTTCTTTTTCTTAGCCCTTCTTTCCTTCCCCTGCACCTCATTTTTGCCCTGTTCATTTAAACAGTTTCTTCATAGAGTCCTCAAAAAACAAAACCTACAGAATCCATTAACCCAGCAATTTCCTTTCTTGTTCTTAACCCAAAAGAATTAAAAGCATCTTCCTACAGTGATGTATGCACCCATGTTTTTGCTAGCACAGTTTGTAATAGATAAATCTTAAAAAACAGCCCAAATGTCCATGACTGGTAAATGCATAAAGAAGATGGGGGGGGGGGTTGTGCAGTGGAATACTACTGTGCCATAAAGAATGATAAGCTTGAGACAACTGTAGCTAAATGAGTGGACATTGAGATCTCACACTTGAATGAAATGAATTGGACATACAAATATGAATATTATAGGGTTTCTCTGGTGTGAAAAACCAAAAATTAAAAATAAGTAACAAAGTACATATCCTTAATAGTCTATTAATTTTTTCTATTTCTAAAAGAACATGTATATTTCAAAATGCTGTCTATGTACATTTTGTTGTTTTGCAAAACAACAAAAAATGACTTAATTTCCAGAATAATCAGTCTTGAAAAGAGAATAGACTTAAGGTCTGTCACAGTCATTCATTAGATATTTTTCTGACTCCTGTTTTTATAATATTGATTTGCAAGCTCCATCTATGAGCTCTGCTTTAGAAACAGTGCACAAATACAATTTCTGTGAACCTAGCAGGAAATGACAGCTAATAATCTGCTGTTGCTCTCATCAGAGAACCAATCTAGCATCAGAATTGCATGTGAGGGGGCTGGGGATTTAGCTCAGCAGCATAAGCACCTGCCTTGCAAGCAGGCAGTCATGAGTTCGATCCCCGGTACCCATAAAAAAGGTAAAAGACAAAAAAAAAAAAAAAAAAAGAATTGCATGTGAAACCTTGTACATACACATGGATTTGGTGACAAAGACATGACATTTATATTTGAATGAACAAACTCAGAAAAAAAAAATCAAAAAATAAAGGAACAAACCCAGTTCAGCTTTTACAAGAGGAGTTCAGGTTCTTAGTATATGAGAGTCAACCTTCTTTTAGGAAGTACATATGTGATTCTTTAGGAGGCAGTGACCTTGGCAGATATAACCGTGAACTTCACCAAAGAGGAATGGGCTCTGCTGAATCCATCCCAAAAGAAGCTCTACAGAGATGTGATGTGGGAAACAGTGATGAATATAAATGCTATCGGTAAGGATGACATCATTTTGTCATACATAGAGTGATAGAGTATTGGTTCTTTCTGATGAATACAGACTCATTAACATTTTGAGCGATATCTCAGTCCTGATAACATTATACCATGAATCTAACTGCTAACTGCTTATTTTTATATAATGATATGGTGACTATTTGTATTTGTATTGGTACAATTCAGGAAGAACTTGGGAAAACCAGCATATGGAAGAAGAATACAAAAATTGCTCAAGAAATCTAAGGTAATTTGTATTCATATAGGAAAACAATACTTCTCAAGACTCACTGTGTGAGCAGAAATATTATAAGAAAACTCGAAAAATCAGACAGTGTTCAAATTTAGTCTCACAAAAATTTTCCACCTATGCATATAGTTTGATTTTGTGTAAGCTGATAATTGAATAGAGAAATATCCCAGTATAGGAAACTAATTTATTAGTGACATTTTCAAGAAGAAGCACTGTCTCATATATGGTATCAAAAATTCTTTTATAATAAACATGAAAATATATGAAGTGGCATTTAGGTATTTCTATAGGCTTACATGAAATGAATAAATATGAACTTTGGCAGGAACCGATCTCAGAGTTACCTGGTTTTGTGTATATATCAACATGTGATACATACGATCTAAAACATTGCAAACCTAGAATCAACATTCAAAACGCACACAAATGTTGATGTTAATAGATGATTGAAAACATCCATCAGAGAATTGTGTGCATTTATGTTTTAAAATTTTTAGAATGTACCTTCATACATTCTTGGCAGAAATGTAAAACAGGATGCTTTATATTTCAATGCACAGATACCACGAAAAATAAAAATAAATGTTTGCATTTGATTCTGGCAAAAATCCCTATTTATATTTGGAAAGGATTTAAAAGTGCCTTATCTTAGTGATACATATGTAGGCTCAAATCAGGGTATGCATGAATATTCACAGTATCAAGATCTGGAAAAAAGTCACAGTACCTAAGCTCTGGTAACAGCCCTGTCATTGATAGTAGTAGGCACGGAAAAGGAGAAAGTGGCATAGGCTGGACGTGGTGGTATCTTGTTACGATCCCAGCATGGTAAGCTGAGCCAGCAGGATGACAACATGAAGTGCACCCTGGCCAAATGAACGATCAGTGACAAGCTATCTTGGTTTGTTCTTGTTGCTGGGGCAAAATACCCAACACCCACAATGAAGGATGTTTATTTAGCTCTCTGTTGTGGAGATTTCAGTCCACAATCAGCTGGCTTCAAGGCAGGGTTAGTGTGACACCGGGGCAGCAAGCAAGCAAAAAGGAAAACAAACCTTTTCTATCTTATATCGTATACAAGTCACCAGCTCCACTCCAGAGCAGGTATAACACTCAGGAAATCTCTGTGCCCTCCTCTTGCACAAAATGAGAATGTTTACAAAGAACCTGGCTCACTGCTGAATCTCAGTTAAACTTCTAAACGTCTCAAGTTGACAGTGTATCAAGCATAACACAAGCTGTCTCAAAACAAGAAACAGAAAAACTAAAAAGAAAAACTATAAATGTATTTTATTGGTCAGAACCTTGTTTATTTCTCAGCACTGAAAGAAAAGTATGTTATATGTATTCAGCCAAAAGAGAAAAATCTTATATCTTCTGTTTAAAAGAAAAAAAAAAAGATTGGATTTCACCTCATAATGTATAATGAAATAAGTCAGACACAGAAACTAAATTATCAAGTGTTTCTTTTTATATGAGATACCAAAATATAAATTAGTGTGTAAAATTAAATAGAAGGAGAGAGTGAGGGGCAAAAGTGTGAAAATTGACTAATACACGATACACATTTGTATTCATGACTTAAATGAAACTTGGTCTTATGTATTATAAATGTATACCAAATATATGCCATTCTTTGGAATTGAACTTTTGGAGGCATCTTCAAAGGCATTCAGCCTATATTTACTATGAAAATTTCTTAGCACTTATCAATCTAAACTTTTCCTGGTAAATTATTAATAGCAACCTTTTTTTTTTTTTTTTTTTTTTGTCTTTTTCCTTTTTATCAGGGATCAAATTCACAACTGCCTGCTTGCAAGGCAGGTGCTTGTGCCGCTGAGCTAAATCCCCAGCCCCAATAGCAACCTTTTTGTTTTGATTGATATTTTATTTCTTTACAGAGATGAGGAGGTAGCAAAATGCTATCAACATAAGACTTGTAATCATCATGCAAATATATTCCTTCAGCTTCCAGTTGATAATTTGGACATGCAACAAGGTGCTTTAAAACCAGTTGGAAGTCTTGTCCTTAGGGAACCCTTGAATGGGCTTTTATCTTCAAATGAGCCAAGTTCATATCACACTGGAGAGAAACCACATGAGTATTTGGAATTTGATGTCAAGCTGAGTAAATATAATGAACATGGAAAACCCTGCGGTGATTTCCAATCCTTTCAGATGCATTCAAGGACAAAGACTGTAGTGAAGTCCTATCAACATGAGCAGTTCAATTCCTATTCTGAGCTTAGTGAAAAAACTCACCCTGGAGACAAGACAATTGTTGGTCAGAAAACTGTGAAAGATTCCATCACCCTTGATTTTCAAAACGGTGAAAGAATTCACACTGGGAAGAAGCCATATGTGTGCAAGCAATATGGAAAAATCTTCAGTACTCAAGGTTGTAAAATTCATGAAAGGAGTCACATGGAGGAGAAACCCTATATATGTAAGCACTGTGGAAAAACATTTTATATCTATGGTTGCTACCAAAGACATGAAAGAATTCACATTGGTGTGAATCCTTTTATATGTAAGCAGTTTGGGAAATCATTCATCAGATACACTCAAGATCAAAGCCATGAAACTACTCACGCTAGGGAGAAACCATATGTATGTAAGCACTGTGGGAAAGCTTTCACGAGACGCAGTTATTGTCAAGTGCATGAAAGAAATCACACTGGAGAGAAACGTTATATGTGCAAGCAATGTGGAAAAGCATTCACTACAAAGACGTATTCTAACATACATGAAAAAATTCACACTGGGGAAAAACCTTATATGTGCAAGCAGTGTGGGAAGACATTCACTACAAATCGATCTTGTCAAATACATGGAAGAAGCCATACTGGTGAGAAGCCTTATGTATGCAAGCAATGTGGGAAAGCATTCACTACACGCCAATCTTGTCAAATGCATGAAAGAACACACACTGGGGAGAAACCTTATGTGTGCAAGCACTGTGGAAAAGCATTCACTAGAAAGCCTCATTATAACAGACATGAAAGAAACCACACTGGTGAGAAAACTTACGTGTGTAACCAATGTGGAAAGGCATATTCTACACAGCAATCTTGTAAAGTACATGAAAGAACACACACTGGGGAGAAACCTTATGTGTGCAAGCAATGTGGGAAGGCATTTACTACACACCAATCTTGTCAAAGACATGAAACAAGTCACACTGGGGAGAAACCTTATGTGTGCAAACAATGTGGGAAGGCATTCACTGCAAAGAATTCTTATAACATACATGAGAGAACTCACACAGGGGAGAAACCTTATGTGTGCAAGCAATGTGGGAAGCGATTCACTGCAAAAAATTCTTATAACATACATGAAAGAACTCATACTGGGGAGAAACCTTACGTGTGCAAGCAATGTGGGAAGGCATTTACTACACACCATTCTTGTCAAATACATGAAAGAATTCACACAGGGGAGAAACCTTATGTATGCAAGCAATGTGGGAAAGCATTCACTACACACCAATTATGTCGAAGACATGAAATCTCTCACTCTGGTGAGAAACCTTATGTGTGCAATCAATGTGGAAAAGCATTTACTATAAGAAGTAATTATAAAAGACATGAAAGATCTCATACTGGGGAGAAACCTTATGTGTGCAACCAGTGTGGGAAGGCATTTACTACACACCAATCTCGTCAAAAACATGAAACAAGTCACACTAGGGAGAAACCTTATGTGTGCAACCTATTTGGGAAGGCATTCACTACAAATAATTCTTACACATGAAAGAATTCTCACGGGGTAGAAATTATGCATGTGAGCCATGTGGAAAAAGATTAGTTATTAGGCCCTCATACACAGATCCCACATTGGGAGGATCCATATGTATATATGCAATGTGGGTGAAGTCATCAATTAACACATACTTTATGAACAACATGAATGAAGTCACATTGGAGAGTGACCCTATTTATTTAAGCCTATTTTTTAAAGTTTGTGAAAATTCCTCAAGTAATGGAGACCTGAATACATATCAATGAAAAATTAGATGTCAGTATTTCTTCATGAGTTTACTAGAAGATGTACTCCCAGATGGTGATCTCTGATGTATTCAATTGTTTTTTCATTAAAGCACTTGTAAATATCTGAACAATGTATCCACAGTCTTTACTAGAAGCAATATTGGTATATTTGATACAAGCCACTGTCTTTTTGTTTTTAATTGATACCGGAGATCAAACTCACAACTGCGTGCTTGCAAGGCAGGTGCTTATGCTGCTGAGCTAAATTCCCTAGCCCCTAAATCACTGTCTTTCAACTTAGCATATTGTGTCTTCTACAAAAACAAGGTGAATGGAAATGCATTTATCACTTCCAGGTTGGGTTAGTATTTATGTAGTTTTGTTTTGCTTTTACTATAGGGAAATACAGGTTACACTAAATTTGATTGTAATTTTCTTCATGTAAACATTTCATATTCTGTATACAAAAAGATATTTTTTAGTTTGATCCTCTATGTGTAAATACATATTAGAGACATGAACATGTATGTTTTTCAAAGTTCATTTGTTAGGCCAGAGATTTAGCTCAGCAGCATAAGTGCCTGCCTTGCAAGCGCACAGTAGTAAGTTTGATCCCTGGTACAAAAAAAAAGTTCATTTGTTGACACAACTTGTAGATTAACGAATGGTTTTTTAATGTCTTAACTAGATACCTGCATATATCCCAACATAATTATATAAAGAACATAATTTCACCTTGTTTGCTTTCCTGTCGAAGTCAGTCCTATGATTCACACCTAGTTTTGTTTTAACATAAAAGTGTTTACTTTTCATGCTCATATTGTTATGACTTCCAATTTGGTGATAATTTTACCAAAAAGTAACCCATACTGCTGTGCTTGTGACACATTTGCCTTGTCAAATAAAGGATACTATCAACTGTAGTATTGTGTCAGTGCTTACCAGATAAACAGTTTTAATGGGAGAATCACAATTGTATAAGAATTCACGAGATTGACTTAGAATCACTGCCCACATACTTACATCTGGGAGAGTGCAAAAGTCTCTCTGTGCACTGGATATGCCAAAAAAAAAAAAAAATCCACTTCTATTCTTGGAGCTCACTGTAGTGTATCCTGTGCAGGTCTGTTGGGGACTAAAGGGTCTGTGCCAGAAGCCCGAGCGGCCTGCGCTGCAGGCTGAAGAGTCTACACTGAAAACCAGGGGATGACTTCCAATGTGAACCCAAGCTCCTCCATAGAAACATGGGTATGCCTTCATTTTGGGAGTTTTTTTTTTTTTTTTTTTTTTTAAATAACATTCTGGAAACAATTCTGTCCAAGGTAGGCCTTCCACATCAGTAATTTGCTGGGCAGGTTTAGTTCGGCATGTAGTTCTCAGCCTGACACAATTCCCTTAGTTGTCACTATCCACATCTGACTGCACACGGTTCTTTAAACCATAGCTTCCTGCTACCAAGATAAGTTCATAAATACACTTACCTTATTATACTTGGAACTGCACCACTCCCCCTGCCCAACATAGAGGGAAATTTTCTACCTGGAACATTATAACAGGTTTAAGACTACCAATTATAAGTCTATCGGCAACTTATTTTGGGAGAATTTTAGGGAAAAACAATTACAATCCTCATTTCTGTAGCTGACCATGAGGCCAAAGCTTGTATTTAGAACTTACTATATGACCCATTCTGTATTCCGTGGATTTCAGCAAGCACTCAGCAGTTGTTTTCCTTTTCCTGATGTGGAGTTACACTTTCATTCCTGAAAGTTGTGGACAATTTGGTATTTTACCTGGATTGGATTTTTCTAGTTTCCCATTGACGTTAATAGCAAGGCAATAAAAGGAGAGACACATAGGGATCTCTTATACTCCAAGTGCATTCTTTCTTTCCTCCATTGTGGAGTAATAGTACGATTTACCCTTGACACTGGCTCAGTCACTTCTCTGAGCATTCTGCCTATTTAGTTTCCTTCCTCAGATTCATGAGAGCAAAATAACCAAAAGGAAGTCTTCAGTTCTAGTTTATATGTATCACTGTGCTTCCTGGTACCTGATAGGGTTTTCAGTGTCAGGTAAGTATAAAGAAATAGTAGCCTTTATTTAAGGACGAGGAGAAGCACCCCACAACCAAAGACAGCCAGGCCTCTTCTGATTGGGATGTGGGGTATGGGGACATACATATAACCTCTAACCCAGGTTTGCACTTAGGGTGGGCATTGGTGACACGAGAGCAGCTGATAGGGGCTTTTTTTGTGCCACTGATAGAAGGAAAAGGAAGTTGTAGTAGGGGAAGGGGGAAGTGACCTCAAGGTAAACATCCCTTGGTCCTGCCTCTCACTGCCATAATATCTAGGGCAAAATACTTTCAGTACCAACCTTCCCTTCTCTGGAACTAGGACTTTTTCTAAGCCAGTTGAACATAAGATCATAAAACCAGGGAACAAATCTTTGCTGATAGATAACTGTGGACACCAGTGATCTATTAGTGATACTGTGGTACCACTCTTCCACCATTTCCTGACTGGGAGACACAGTATAGTAATTGCTGACTGAAAACATAGACCACCTCTGGAACGACCTTGCCCCCAGCACTATAAATACTGCTATTTAATGGGTGCTGGAACTGTGTCTTCAAAAGGTCATTCCAACTTTCTATCAATCCAGCTGCTTCTGGATGGTGAGGAAAATTATAAGACCATTGAATTCCATGAGCATTAGATTATCAGCTCTCTTATTTGGGAAGTAAGTGTATTCCTTGGGGTCAAAACCAATGCTGGGTAGAAGTCCATAATGGTGGACAAAGAATTATGTGAATCCATGGATTAGCTGGTGTACCATAAATTCAGCTGGTGGGATAAAAATGGCTAGCCATTGGTTATGGTTGGTTTTTCATGTTATATAAGCACCATATACAACTTCTGTAGCATTAAAACCACATACCAGGAGACATCTGATTGAAAATGGTGAATGCAGATCTTCGCAGTCGACCATACTTTGGTCAGTGTATCTGGTAGTACATTTTGCCTGGAAGGAAAAATGGCCAGATATGCAACTGCATACTGATTCATGGCCTGTATCTGATGATCTAGTTGGGTTTTCAGAATGGTGGCTGAACTGAGTGGAAAATTGGTGACAAATTTGGGAATGACAGGGACAGACTTACCTATATAGGCAAGGTATTTAAATATATATGTATAGCATAAATGCTCACCAAAATGTGATCTCAGCATAAGAGAACTTTGACAAGTGGTTGAAAAAGCTGACCCATTCTGTAGATAGCAGTCAACTTCTTTTCAGCTACCCCTTTCACTCTCCAATGGGCTCATGAAGAGTGGGCGTGCTGGCAGGAATGGAGGCTGGGCATGGTTGGTGATGAGGACTCCCAACTCGCTGAGGCTGCTCTGAGCCATTGCCCTAGGCCCAACATTCCTGCAGCATAGACCAACAGTTTTCCCGCTATGGGTAATGTACCTTCAAGTTGGTGGCAGTTTGATTACACAGGACTGCAATATATGAATGGATTTTATATGTGAGAAAATGGAGTGAAAATGATATACCTGGATTAAGCTTAATTTGTTGATATGGGCCTATTAAGCAGCGATTCTGAATTTATTGTAGCAGCTCATGTAGTAAAAAAGGTTTTACAGTGTATTCCTCTGGTTAGCAGAAGTTGGATCAAAATGCGGCTCACCTTGAATGACTTAGAGATGCCTTACCTTTTGTGGTTTACTGTTGGTGAGGGTATTCCGAGATTCAGAGCATAGGTAGCACTAAAATGGATCTGTCATGTCACTGCTCATCTGCCACCATGCAATATTCCAGAAAATGTTCCCGTCTGTATATCACAAAGAATTGGATTTATGAGGAGAGCACTATTATCCCTGCAGAACCCTATCATTGGCCTTCCCTCCGTGCTGAACCTTACAATGGGAACCAGAGATGTCAGTTGGGAAGCTTAAGGAAAGTGGGTCTAATTGGATCCTGAAGTGGCCTCAGCCAAGTGGCAACATATGATTGCCACAAGCAAAGTGCAATCCTTAGGAAAATGTACAGCAGAGTAACAGCAGTGATCAGGATAGTGTGACACCTGTAGACATATGCCATTTGTTGATTATCTGTGGTGTTCCCAACAGTGAAATTCGGTGGTAGCCTACAAAAATGTTACTAAAATTTTTTTTATCCATACCAGGGATGCAACTCATGACCACACACTTGCAAGGCAGGTGCTCATGCCACTGAGCTAAATCCCCAGCCCTACTGAATTTTTAATATAAATGAAATATAAGGGCAAATGAATAGAAAAATACTTCAGAGCACTGTAAATGTGAATCATGGCCCCTAAAACACTTCCTGGATGATAGAAACTTTACAGTTCCACAACTCCTTGAATGAAGATAAGTCTCCTTGATGAAGAATCCCAGTGCACCACCAGAAGTTTATAACGGCCCATTTTTCTCCCACCATTCCCCAACAGAGCAAAAACACTGTCACCCGAATAACCATAAATTGAGAAATGTGGAATTTTGGGGACAGGTGGGCAAAGCTTTTTCCACAAGATTCAAAATATCATTGTGGCCCTCCAGTAAGAATATAGGCCTATGGAGTTTAGGTAATCAGTGGAATTTTTGCAAGGTCCAACTCACTGCTTGTTCAGTGTGTCCTCAAGTTCATCAAATATTTATTTCTACTTTTCAGAATGTGTAGCTGGGATAGGTGTACACGGTACTTGACAGAACACTCACAGTGGTGCCTTCAACTGCAATATGACAGCTAGCATAACTGGAAACTCTAAACGGAATCCATTAGAATTGCCTTTCCTGGACAAATCACTGTAAAACTATTGTAAAATAGTGCTTTCATGGGGGGATTGCAGAGATCATAGCCATTATCAGGGCCTAGAGGAATGCAGGCACAAGTCATTCCTACCCCATCTCCATTTAATTCTTCAATATGGATGGTGAAGAAGACAGATGTATTGCAGAGGTTGATAATACATTATCACAAACTCAGTCAAGTTGTGATTCCTGTTGCAGCTCCTACACCAGAAGTGGGATCTTGTGCTGAGATTAATCCATCACCTGGTCTTGGAATGCATGTATTGATTTGCCATGTGCCCTCCTTCTCCACCTACCTCCATATGGGTCATCTGAAATAATTTGCTTTCAGTGGGAAAGACAAGCTGTACACCTTCACTGTCCTACCTCAAGGTTACATTAATGTTTCAGCGCTGTGTTTAAACTTAGCCTGAAGGGATCTTGATCACTTTCTCTATCACAGTGCATCACACTATATTATGCTGATTGAACCAAGTGAGCAGAATTTAGAAACATCCCTGCTTTGCTAGTAAAAATTTGAGAACCAGAGGATGGGAAATAAGTCATGCTAAAACTCAATGTCCCCTAACTCTGAAATTTCTGGGAGTTCAGTCATGTGGGGCATGTGTAAATGTCCCTTATAAGATAAAACATGATTCATTGATCTGGCTTCCCTAACAAGGAAAAAACACAGTGTCAAGTGGGCCTGTATGGGTATTAGAGGAGATACCTCCTTCACTTAGGTGTTTTACTTTGGCGCAATTACTGAGTGACTCAGAAAGCTGCCTAGTTTGGAGTGGTGCCCTGAAGAAGAAAGGGATCCACAAAAGGTCCATGCTGTTGCTCAGACTACCCATTCACTGCGGGCATATAATTCAGCAAACTCAGTGGTATTTCAAGGGTCAGTGCCTGGTAGGGATGCTGCTTTTAGCCTCTGCCAGGATGTTATATGTCCATCGCTATGGAGATCATTAAGATTCTGAAGCAAGATTATGCCATAATCTGCAGAAAACTACTCTCCCTTTGAAAAAGTTTTTGCCATGCTATTGGGCCATAGTGGAAAATAAAAACTTTATCACAGGACACCAAGTTACCATGCAACCTGCGCTGCTTAGCATCTGGGTATTGCCTTATCCACCAAAGCATAAATTGTATATGTACAGTAACAGTTTATCATTACATGGAAACTATATGCAATTGAGACAGAGCAGATCCAAGGGTATGAGTAAATTATATGAAGAATTTTCTCAGATGTCCATGGCTGTAACTCCTGCCATATCATCTTCTTTTCCCAACAGGTACCTATGGATTCTTGGATTCAGCTCTTAGGGTCAAAAATGCTAACCACAGTTTATGGATGGTTCTGCATGTTATGGATGCATAACCTGTAAGTGGATGGCTGTAACATTTCAACCACTTTGCAAGATATCCCACTTTCATTGGTGAAGGGAAATATTCACGTAGGAAAAGACTCTGGGCTTTGTACCTGGTAATACATTTTGCCTACAAGGAAAAACCACCAGATATGCAACTGTATCCTGATTTATATACTGAATAGTCTACTTAGATGTTCAGAAACATGAGAATAAGTGGAAAACCTGGTGACAAGGTGTCTGGGGATGAGGGATCCACCTGTCTACAGATTTGTGTCCCTTATAAACATTCACCAAAGTGTGACTCACCTGAAAATGACTTTAACAGTCATTTGGATAAGCCATCCAGGCCTATAGATAACAGTCAGCTTCTCTCTTCAGCCACCCTTTTCATTTCCCAATGGGCTCATGAACAGAGTGTGCATGTTGGCAGGAATGCAGGTTATTCATGGTCAGTGACATGGACTACCACTATCCAGGGCTGTTTTGTCTACAACCACTGCTGTAGGCCCTATACACAAGCAGCATTAACCAAAAAAATTTCCCCTATATGGCATCATTCTTGTATCTGGTGGCATTTTGATTATATTGGATTACTGCCATCATGGAAGGTGTGCCCTTTGTCTTTACTGGGATAGACACTTTTTCTGGTATGGACTTACCATTCCCACATGTCATGATTCTGGCAAAACTCCCACCCATGGATTCATAGAGTGCCTTATCCACCTCTGTGGAATTCTACACAGCATTGGCTTTGACCACAAGGAAAACATTTGATGCCCAAAGAAGTGAGGTGATGGTCTCATGCTCATGGCATTCAGTGGTGTTATCATTTTCCTCACCATTCAGAAATGGCTGCATTGACATAAAGTTTGAATGATCTTTCAGAGACACATTCCCACACCAGTTAGGTAGCAATAGCTTACAGTGCTGGGGCAAGGGTCTTCAAAAGGCAGGGTATATATGCCTTGAGTCAGTATCTGCTATATGATACTGTGTTGTGCATAGCCAAGATCCATGGATCCAGGAATGAAGGTGTGGAAGTTTGAGTGGTACCACTCACTGTTACCCACAGTGATATACTAGTAAAAATTTGAACCCTGTTCTCATTACCTTATGTTCTACGGACTTAGTATGAAGTCTTAGTTTAGAGGGGGAAAGGTTTGTACCAGATGATATCAATCATCTGGAAGCAATGACTTCCCACTAGGCATTTGAATGTTCTTATGACAAAAAAAGGGAATTACAGTGTGGAGTACAGTGTAGTGTGGAGAGGTATCTGACCAAGATTGTCAAAGTAAAATTATACTATTACTCCCAAGTGTAGAAAGAATACAGGAGATCTCTTAGTGTGTCTCCTCATAGTGCCATGAAGTTTTTAAAGTCAATGGGAAGTAATAATAATGCAATCCAGGAAGAATGTCAAATGGTCTACAACATTCAGGAATGAATATAAGGGTCATCACCTCTGGTAAAGGACCAAGACAAGCTAAGTTGCTTGCTGAATACTGAGGAATACAGAATAGGTCACACAAGTTGTTCTAAATACAAACTATCTCCCCATGATCAGCTACAGAAATGAGGACTGCAATAGTTAATTCCTAGTATTATCCCCTGTAATGTTGATATACTTAGTGTTGGTCAAGCCTTGTTAAACCTGTCAATGTGTTCCAGATGTGAAATATTAGGAGTAAGCATCATGGAAAGGAAACATCCTTTCTATATTGGGCAGGCGAATTACAGTATTTCCATTTGTATGCAGGACAGGTATAACATGCTAGATTTATTTATGAACTCATCTTTGTATCTGGAAACTGTGCTTTAAGGAAATGTGAGTATACCTAACTACATTTGCCCAGAAAATATGGCTGTGGAAGACCTACCCTAGAACAGATTGTTGCTAGAATGTTGAAAGAAAGAAAGAAAGAAACAAACAAACAAACAAACAAAGACTTATGTGTGTTTCTGTGGAGGAGCTCTAGTGTTCACTATCATGCTGGCTTCCAGCACTGACTCTTCAGCCTCCAGCTCAGACCATCAATCTTCAGGCACAGACCTTTAGGTCTCTAACACAGACTCACATGGGACATTGTGGTGTGCTCCTGGGCTTAAACTAGATTTTTTTGCATATCCAGTGCAATGAGAAACATTTAGCACTCTACAACATCTGAGTTTGTGCACAGATACTGCAGGCAATCTATTAAGTTGTGAAAAATTTGTATATCAGATAAAACCTGTTTCTCTCGTAATCACTGACTGTATTACAAATCATGATATCCTTTATTAGAAAAGCCATGGTGAATCTGATGTGTCACAATCAGAAACTCACAGCAATATGGTTTATTATTTGGTATTAATTGTGGGCAAATCACCATAAATTAAATCTTTAATAGTATAAGCATGAAAATTAAAATGGCGATGGTAAAAATCAAAATTTTGGTCTAGGAATTTAGCTCAGCGGCATAAACACCTGCCTTGCAAGCACGCGATCATGAGTTCGATCCCTGGTACTGATAAAAAAAATCAAAATTTTATGTAAATCATATTATTGACTTTAACATGAAAACAAAATAGGTGGAATTATGTGCTTTATAAAATACAATTGTTAAAAAATATGCAGATACCTAATAGGATATAAAAACAAAACATTTGCTAATCTAAAATTTGTATTCAAAGAAACTTTTAAAAAATACACATACACCCTTTCTCTAAATATGTATACTCTGACATATATAAAATAAATCAAATTCAAGATTATACTTTTGTGTTGGAGAGCATTGAAGCTGAATACACATACATGTGCAGGGCTGCAGCATGGCCCAGGCCTATCTTGCCCCCTGAGAACGAAGAGATGCCTCAGGGGGCAAGATAGGCCACAGCTGAGAACACACAGAAACTTTCTGGATAGTTTTCCTTAATTAGCATCTTCTGTTGCTGAGAGGTCCTTGAGCCCCTCCCAAGATCCTGCTCAGGTTTCCTCCACTGTCTGCTCAACTCCTTACTTGTTCTGATTAAATACAGGCTGCCTAGTGTCAGTCAGCTGGCCAGCTAGCAGAGTTACAAGTTCTGCTGAGGATTTCTCTCCTCCTGCAACCCTGAAGATCATGCTGCTTGTCTTATTCCTTTGAGCCTTCACTATGCACCCATTTGGGAAACTGGAAGTCTTGGTATAGACCCCAACATTTTTGTATACAGAATATGAAGTATATACACTAAGAAAATGATACTGGCCAAGCCCAATTAAAAAACTATTAATACAATTTTATTTTTAGCAGCATATACTTTCCAATACTAAAAACATAAAACCAAAACTACATAGATATTAAACCTACTCAGAAGTGAGAAATACATTTCAATTCACCATGTTTTATTAGAAGACATTATATATTAAGTTCAAAAACTACGACTTACACAAAAATATACTATGTCAGGCTGCATATACATAGTTCAGTTACTTTCAAGTTATTTACTGAAAAACTGTGGATCATAGGTTAACTTAACTAGTTTAACCTGAGATAACCAGTGTTTATGTGGTGTAGTAGGCCATAGGATTGTTCTGGAGGAAGTCGTACAAATGCGTTGGTTAAGGTATTTAAGGTCTTGAGTCTCATGCTGGGACAGCATGAGATGTGCTACTAAGATGTGTCCAAAAGAATGGCAAACATTGTTCCTGGGATAGTTAAAAAACTAAGTTTTTACTTATCTGTACCTTACCCCTGCTTCTGCTTTTTGTGAAAAAGACTCTAATAAAAAAACAAAGAGAGCTGTAATTGGGGCTTCATTCCTAGAGGCTGTGGCCCCCAGATCCCTTTGTCTCTCTTGCTTTCTTTTTATCCACCACAACTCATTGTTGGGATCTGTCTCTTCACAGAAACCAGCAAAAAAACAAAACAAAACAAAACAACAAAGAAAACATTCTCAGAGATCTCAATCTGGAATTATATTTTCTGGAAAATTTGTAATATTGATACGAAATTTTCATTTATAGGTGTGCACATCTCCAATACCTGAGGAATTTTGAATGTTTTTTCAAAATAGGGTTATATATAGTCACTCTCCAGTCACTGGAGAGTATTGGTACCAGGGATCAAACTCATGATCTCATGCTTGCCAGGCAGGTGCTTATGCCACTGAGCTAAATCCCCAGCTCTTCAGTGACTTCTTTCAGTTTAATAAATGGATTCACAGACTACTTCCCCCACATTGTTGATACACATAGGGTTCCTCCTCAGTGTGAGATCCATGTATATAAATGAAGACTTACTAGTAAATCTTTCCACGACTCACATGTATATATTTTCTTGTTTTTGTGAGTTTTCATATACTTTGCAATATTTGGTGTGTGGTGTGTGCTTTCCCACATTGCTTGAACATAATAAGATTTCTCTCCTGTGAGTTCTTTCATGTTGTTTAAAATGATTCTTTGTAAGGAATGCTTTGCCACATTGCTTATACACATAAGGTTGCTTTTCAGTGTGGGTTGTTTCCAGTAGTTGACAATATTGGTGTGTAATGAGTACCTTTTCACACTGCTTGTATACTCGTGATTTCTCCCCAGTGTGATTTTGTTCATGTCTTTCATAGTATTTCTAATGTTTTTCTACATTGCTTGCACACATAAAGTTTCTCCTGTGTTAGCCTTTTCATGCATGCTACAATATCTTTTAGTGAATCTTTCCACATTGCTTGCACACATGAGGTTTTTCCCATGAGTTCTTTCATGTATGCTCAAAGAATAACTTTGTAGTGAATGCCTTCCCATAAAACTTGCACACATAAGGTTTCTCCCCAGTGTGAGTCCTTTTGTCTTTGACAAGATACATGTGTAATGACTGCCTTTCCACACTGCTTGCACACATATGGTTTCACCCCAGTGTGACTTCAGTCATGTACTTTATAGTATTTCTTTGTAGGGAATGCTTTTCCATATTGCTTACATGCATAGGGTTTTTCCCCACAGTGAGTTTTTTCATGTATTTGACATTGATTGCATGTAGTGAATGCCTGCCCACAGAACTGGCACATCTAAGGTTTCTCCCCTGTGTGAATTTTTTTTTACACTATGCTTACTGATGTCAGAACCTGTGTGAATTTTTTATGTATGTTAGAATAAGTCTTTGTAGTGAACATTTTTCCACATTGCTTACATGCATAGTGTTTCTACTCCATGTGAATATTTTCAAGAATTTTACAACTTTGAGTATTGAAAGTTTTTTCATTTTGCTTATTTACATATTTTTTTCTCAGTGTAAATTCTTTCATGGAATTCAAAACCACTGGGGGTGGTGGAGGCTTTCACACTTTTCTGACCAACAACTGTCTTCTCTCCAGAGTGAGTTCTTTCACTAAGTTCAGAGGATTTCCCACATTTCTCTTCTTGATAGGGTTTCTCTTGATTCTTTGTCTTGTCATGGTTCTGAAAGGAATCAAAACCACTACAGATTTTTTGATGTTCATTACATTTACTCAGTTTGTCATCAAATTCCAAATTCTCCTGTAGTTTCTCTTCAGAGTGAGGTAAGATGGACACACTTAATGATAAATTCCCAATCAAGGTCTCTCCACAAACAAGATTTCCAGCTGGCTTTAAAGCAGCTTGTTGCATGTATACTTTAGCATCTGAAGTCCAAAGGATTGTGTTTTCACTTTGATTACAAGTTTTATATTGATAACATTTTGTGACCTCTTCATTTCTAAAAAGAAACAAAATATCAATCACAATAAGAAGGTCTCCATATCAATTTACCAGGACAAGTTCTGGCTTGATGCCTGCTAAGAAATTTTCAGGATGAATAGGCTGAAAGCCCTGAAGGATGCCTTCAAAACACTCATTTCCGAAAGGATGGTATTCATTTGGAAATACTAAATTGGTATATGTTTGTCATACAAAACGTCAAGTTTCTTGTAAGTCACTGATACTCATGTGTATCAGATATCAATCATTTTTGACAGCTATACCCCAACACTGTCTGTTTCAACCTCTTCTTAATTTTATTCCCTATTAGTATTGTATTTTAGTATTTCATATAAAAGGAAACAATTCACTTTTTTTTTTTTTTTTTTTTGGTATAGAGGGTCGAATTCATGACTTGGTGCCTACCAGGCAGGCGCTGTGCTGATGAGCTATAACCCCAGCCAATAATTCACCTACTGGTTTTGACTTATTTCATTTGACACTGAGGTGGAGTCCCATTATTTTTATTATTATTCTTTGCCAGAAGATATGACATTCTCCTTTTTATTTGGTAAATATATATAGCACATCTTTTATAGTGATGAGAATTAAACAAGGGTCTCCACCATACAATACACTTCTAATATTTTTTAATTTCTTATTTGGAGATTGTCATAGTTCCTTCATTTGGCAGTGTGGACTTTATGTTGTTACCCTGCTGGCTCAGCCTCCTAGAATGCTGGGATTATCATAAGCACCTCCATGCTGAACCCATCCCATGTTCTCCTTTTCCATGCAAACACTGATTGAAATCTACGCTGTTTTTGGGCTTAGGTATTGTGAATAATTTCCCATGCACACCCTGCTTTAAGCATAAGTACATATGTATTACTAGGACAAGATACTTTTAAACTGTTTCAGAACATATACAGGGAGTTTTGCCTGGATCAAATGCAAACATTTATTTTTACTTATTGAGACATCTATATAATGAATATAAAAATAGTACTTTTATATACTTACCAATAATGTATGAGGGTGCATTGTAAGAATTTTAAAACATGAATGCACACAATTATCTGGAGGATGTTTTCAATCATTAACACTAGCATTTATGTGCATTTTTAATGTTGCTTCCATGTTAGCAAGATTCAGTTCACGTATAGCTTATATACATCCATAAAAATAAACAGATAACTTGAAGATGAGTTCCTGCTCAAGTTGAAGATATATCTTTTCATATGTATAAATATACAATACATAAATCCAACTTCATATATTTTCATGATGCTGTGAATGAAATGTTTTATACCAATGTTTGAGATAGTGTTTCTTGTTGCATAGTGTCACTTGATAAATTAGTTTCCTATAGTGGAGTATTTCTCTGTTCAACTGTAAGATTATATAAAATTAACCTGTATACATATTGGAAGAATTTTGTGATATTAAATAAATTTGGTTTTTTGGTTTTTTTTCATTTTTCGTATTTTTATCGGTACCAGGGATGGAACTCAAGACTGCCTGCTTGCAAGGCAGGCGCTTATGCTGCTGAGCTAAATCCCCAGCAATATTAAATAAATTTGAACATACCAGGATTTGTAGATTCCTTGTAGTATTTCTGATCATACACCATCACTTTAGAGGTATTGCCTTTCCTAATGAAAGCAAATTACCTTAGATTTCTTGAGCAGTTTTTATAGTCTTCTTCAATTTTTTGGTTATCACAGATCCCTCCTGAATTGTAGCCATAGAAAAAGTCACTGTATCATTTTATAAAAATAAGCTGTTGGGCTGGGGATTTATCTCAGTGGTATAAGCGCCTGCCTTGCAAGCAGGCAGTCATAAGTTCGATCCCTGGTACCGATAAAAAAAAAAATTAGCTGTTAGCAATTAGATTCATGGTATAAAGTTAACGGCAGTGAAATTTTGTTCAAAATGTTTTCCTGTTCTATTTACTGAATCTGTATCCAGCAACAAGAAGCATAGCTCTCCACTGAGTATATAAGAATATGATGTCATCCTTACCTACAGCATTTATATTCATCAGTGTTTCCCTCATCACATCTCGGTAGCTTCTTCTGGGATGGGTTGAGCAGAGCCTACTCCTCGTGGGTGAACTTCAGCTACATCCTTTCAGGTCACTGCCTCCTAAAGAATGACATACGTATTTCCTAAAGAAGGTTCACACTGGAGCAGGGGATTTAGCTCAGCAGCGTAAGCGCCTGCCTTGCAAGCAGGCAGCCATGAGTTCGATCCCCAGTACCGATAAAAACAAAAAAGACAAAAAAAAAAAGAAGGTTCACACTCAAATCCTGAGAACTTGAGCTCTTCCTGTAAAACCTCAGTGGAATTTGTTCCCTCAAATATCAACTCTGTCATCTCAAAAAAGACATTTAAATTACTACATGTATGTTATATAATCACTTTACAATACATGTGTATGTTTATTGAATGGCCCAACATATACCACATAAAATACATCTGTGAATACAAGCATTCTTCTGTAACACTCTACTGAAAGATGACATTTTTGGTGTAAAATTTTCATCTCATATAATACAGTGATGTCATCATGATGACTATAAAAATTTTCTATGTTGTTCTTGGTCTCCAGTTTCTTTGGAAATTTCTAATTTTTACCTCTTAACATTCTAGGAGTTCTACTTCTAAGACAACCATAACTGATAAAAAAAAAAAAGTTGCCTACTTCAAACTATCAATATTGTCCCTGATTGAGCCTATGTTGTGGACATCCTAAACATGATTAATGATCGTTTTCATGATGAAAATGCTAAGATTCTCTTTAGTAGCTTCTCTAGCTTTCTAATGGAGGGCAATGTCAATTTTTTTACAAACTTTCTTCCAACTCTGACATGTTAAATATTTCATGAATATCCCTACTAACCCCAATAGACAAGCAACTAGAGAATGTGCTGGTGACTTACTAAAAATTAAATGTATAATATGAAAAAGGGGAAAATGGGTCAAAACTTTACATTTTTAAAACTATAATTCAAAAGGTTCATAGCAGAACAGATAAGCTATCACTCAGCTGAAGACTCTGTAAAGCACACAAATTTTCTTTATTCTTGAAAATCTGTTTGTTACAAAGATCATGTAAATCACTTGTACCTCCAAAATTTAAAAGGTAAAATGGCCTTTTATCTTTCTCAGTTTGCTTATGTGTATACCTCAAATACTGACATGTATTATTGAGCACACATACTTCCCTCACTTGTCTTAGATATAGTTACACTGGAAAATTGTTTTTAAAAACCAACTCTTCTTCCGGGAGAACATGGTGGACAGATAGCAGCAGCTACGGAGGCTCTCTGAAAGACCCAGCTTAGAATTCTGGAATGGTGTGGAGTAAGGAATCATAAGCAAGAGGAGATATGCCCTGCTGACCCAAGAATGAACTGGGCTGAGAGAAACCAACTGGGAATGCAATCCTGGTGCTATAACAGGAACAGAAAAGCCATAGTGTGGAAGCTGCAGCCCGCACCATTGGAAGCCGTGATTTGGGTTTCCCACCACCACTGCTGCGTCTACATCGGCTCGGCAGGGAGAAAGACGCAAGAAAGCTCTGAGAAAGGGAATCGGTGAACGGAGTTGAAAGCAGGACGGGCGGGGAGCTGTGCATTGACCTGCAGTGAGTGAGAGAAACTGGGACTCTTCCATGGTCTAGGAGACTCCAACAGAGGACATTCTGGGACCGGGCAGACTTGCGGGAACAGGGCGCTGCAGTGACTTCAGTCACATATCCCTCTCTCAAGTGGGATTGGTGAACAGTGCCTGGCCTATGTGATGCTGCTGGCTGAGACCCAGTAGGCTAGCACAACCCAGGTCCCAGCGCCTGAAGTTAGACTGACCTAGAGGGGCAAGCCTCACATAGGCTGCCTGGTCTGCAAATTCCTGGTGCGCAGCAATGGGCGGGAACACCTAGCCGGTGCAATTCAATCAGACTGTGGCCAACAGGGAATGAAGCTGGGCCTCCTATATACGCTTGCATATATAAGGAACAAAGAATATGGGAAGAGGCAGCAACAAGAAAGGGTCCTTGGCCCCCAATCCTGAGAAAGAGGCAATAGCAGACACAGCACCAATAGATATAAAGCGCTATCTCCAGAGCCTCATGGACAAGTTCAGGAATGAAGTTATTAATGACCTGAAGCTAGACATAAGCAGAATAGTTAGAGAAATGCTAAGCACCAACCAAAAAAAAGATGGTGGAATGGAAGAACAGAAAAAGAGGGGAGAATTATTTGATGGAGAAAATAGAGAAAGCATAGAATACATGAAACAGGTTCAAAGAGATTACCAGGAAACTAAAAACTCTATCGAAAACTGGCATAACAGCTTGAAAGAAACTAAGGACAGATTATCTGAACTGGAGGGCAGAACTGTAATATCGGAGGATGAAATGAAAAACTTCTTAAAAATAAAGAAACAAACAGCAATAATACAAAGACTAGAAGATGATAAGAGAATCTATAACCTAAGAATTAAGAACATAAAAGAAGAAGTAGGGACACAAACAAATGAACTACAAAAGCTACTCACAGAAATAATCCAGGAGAATTTTCCTAATTTAGCAAAAGGTAAAGATACTCAGTTGTATGAAGCATACAGGACCCCAGCCACCTACAACCCCAACAGAGCAACACCCAGGAATATAATAATTAAAATTCCAGAAATCCAATACAAGAACAGAATATTAAAAGCCGTCAGAGACAAGAAACAGATCTCTTACAAGGGAACACCCATCAGAATTACAGCAGACTTCTCTGCACAAACCATCAAATCACGAACTGTTTTGTTCAATTTTATTATAACTGATGATATAGGCAATTCTATTAGAGATAGCGGGAGGCATTATGGTAACCATTGTTGATCACCTTGTATTATGCTTTTACATTATCTATTATGTCCACCCTTTTGATTTGACTGACTCTGTTCTGTTATGTCACATTTGGTTCTACTCTCTTCCAAAAAAGTAATAAGAACTGTGGGAGCAACAAAACCCAAAATGTGTAATTGTCATTATACAAAAGAGAGGAAAAGAAAGTGCTCTAAACGATATAACTGCATGTATATTTAAGTGTATAAGACAGATAATGATATTACTGAATTTTGTTGGATCATTGAACAGAACTGTTTGCAATCTCACTGTTGGAATGTCCACTTTATAAGCTTTAATTTTGTAACTTGAACAATTATTTCTAAGATGACAATATGTAATCCATTAACTAGTGATTTCCTACTGTTTATTTTTTTCTGTAAATCTGTATAACTTGTACCCTTTCTCTTTTTTTTTTCTCCTTAAATGAAATAAAAAAAACACAACTCTTTCCTCTAATAAAAACTTATATACAGATGAAACTTACTTGACACATCCTGACACTTAAGGAACTGTGGGAAGAATAATGACAACTCTGGCTATTCCAAAATTCTAGGCCTGTACCCCCAAACCTGTCATTTCCAGACAAAAGAATTTCTATTCCATGCAGTCCAAATATCAGATAGTAGTTACTGGATTATTTTCTCTAACAGAATAATATTTAAATATATATATATGTAAATACTCTCATGTATTATTCATAATACACTATTCATACAAGAAACCAATACTTGACTGCTAATTCAATGCATGGCTGCCAATCAATCTCTTGAGAGAATAGATATTTTATTTTAAAAAATCAGTACTTACACAAATCCCCACACTTAAACTTCCTAGGCAAAAATATTTTCTGGATATGCACTATGTGACAGCTACAGCAAAAACTCTTCAACCACACCTTAACTCATTCCACTCAAAGTGTTCAAACTATGCACAGGTATTTTTAAGTATAACTCTGAACAGCTAATATAGATGAACAGTGATTTTTAAAAAGTTATAATATCTCTGGTCATTCGAGAGATGCAAATTTAAAACAACACTGATATTTCACCTCACTACAAAAATGCTTATCTGTTTTTGGGAACAATAATGTAACACAAAGTAAAATTCATAATAAAGTGCTAAATACTTCATGTACCTTGTTGAACATAATGTACTTTAAAAATCTGTTTGTGTTAGGGCTGGGAATTTAGCTCAGCAGCATAAGCGCCTGCCTGAGTGCGTGGACAGATTATAATCCAATCTTGTAAATGCTTATATATTTTTGTATATCTCATTTGAACACCTCTTATGCATTGTGTATATCTCTAGTAAGCACTCTGATAACAGTATTACAGAGCATAATATACTTTATTAGTGAAAGCATGGTCTTCAGATGTGTGACAATCAGAATCTTGCAGAAATGTGGTTTATTTTTTGGTGTAAACTGTTGTTAAATTAGCACCAAACTAATGGTCAAAAAAACAAGCATGAAAAGTAAACTGTCGATTGTAGGAAAACAGATTTTATGTCACTCATAGTATTGACTTCAACATGAAAGCAAAATGGGTGAAATTATTTGCTTTATGTAATATATTTATGTTGAGATGTACACAGGTATCAAGTTAGGAAATAACACATAAAACACTTGCTAGTCTACAAATTGTCTATAAACAAAGGGACTTTAAAAAATACATACTCCCCTGTCTCTAAATGTGCATGTTTATATATACAACATGGAATTCAAAATTATCTCTTTGTATACACAATAGGGGTTGTATACACCAAGAAAATTACAATCAAATATAGTAGAAATTCCAATTTTAAAAGTTATTATTACAATTTAATTTTTTAGCAGCCTACACTTCATTATAGTAAGAAAACAAAATTAAAACTACATAAACACTAACCCTACTTGGAAGTGACAAATACATTTCATCATGTTATAAGATATATATTAAGTTCACAAAGATAATGGTTTATATAAAAATATATTACTTAAATAGTTTCTAATAAGACTAAAGATATAGTTCAGTTACTTACAAGTGATTTATTAACACAGAAAAAGTACATACCAGGAGACCTCAACCTTTATCCTGGAGTGGAGTTTCAGAAAAACCCATGAAGAAATATTGACATCAAATTTTTCATATGTGTACAATACTCCACTACATGAGGAATTTTTGCCATTTCTCAAAATTGGTTTACATATAAAGGGTCACTCTCCAGTGTGACTTCTTTCATGTTATTGACTTTTTAAAAAAAGTATTCACTGCATGTTTTCCCATTGTTCATACATATAGGGTTCCTCTCCAGTGTGGGGTCTAGGTGTACAAAATGAGTAACTAGCAAGTCTTTATTCACAGGACTCATATGCATATGGGTTTTCCTGTGTAAGAATTCTTTGTAGTGAATGCCTTCCCACATTATTTGCACACATAGCATTTCACTGCAGTGTGACTTGTTTCATGATTTAGAGAACATTGGTATATAATGAATGCCTTCCCACGTTACCTACACACGTTTTCTAACCTGTATGACTTTTTTCATGTAGTTTATGATAATATTTTGTAGTAAATGCTTTTCCACAATGCATGCACACATAAGGTTTCTCTCCAGAGTGAATTCTTTCATGAATTTGACAATATTGGCGTGTAGTGAATGCCTTCCCACATTGCTTGCACATGTAAGGTTTCTCCCCACTGTGAATTTTTTCGTGTCTTTTATAATTACTCCTTTCAGTGAATGCCTTCCCACAGTGCTTGCACACATAATACTTTTTCCCAGTGTGCGTACTTTCATGTATTTGACAAGACTGGTGTGTAGTGAATGCCTTCCCACATTGCTTGCATACAAAAGGTTTCTCCCCAGTGTGAATTCTTTCATGTACTTGACAATAATGGCGTGTACTGAATGCCTTCCCACACTGCTTGCACACATAAGGTTTCTCTCCAGTGTGAGTTCTCTCATGTCTTTTGTAATTACTCTTTTGAATGAATGCTTTTCCACATTGTTTACACACATAAGGTTTTTTCCCAGTGTGTGTACATTCATGTTCTTGACAAGATTTGTGTGTAGTGAATGCTTTCCCACATTGCTTGCACATGTAAGGTTTCTTCCCAGTATGAATTCTTTCATGTCTATGACAAGACTGGTGTGTGGTGAATGTCTTCCCACACTGCTTGCACATGTAACATTTCTCCCCAGTGTGAGTTCTTTCATGTATTTGACAAGATTGTTTGGTAGCAAATGCCTTCCCACATTGCTTGCACACATAAGGTTTCATCCCGGTGTGTGTACTGCCATGCACTTGACAAGATTGGTGTGTATTGAATGCCTTCCCACATTGCTTGCACACATAAGGTTTCTCTCCAGTGTGAGTTCTTTCATGTATTTGACAAGACTGATGTGTTGTGAATGCCTTTCCACAGTGCTTGCACATATAGGGTTTCTGCCCAGTGTGAATTTTTTCATGTATTTTGGTATAAGTCTTTGTAGTAAATGTTTTTCCACATTGCTTGCACATGTAAGGTTTTACCCCACTGTGAGTTCTCTCATGTACTTGACAAGACTGCTGTGTAGTGAATGCCTTTCCACACTGTTTGCATACATAAGGTTTCTTACCAGTGTGTGTACTTTCATGTATTTGACAAGACTGGTGTGTAGTAAATGTCTTTCCACATTGCTTGCACATATAAGGTTTCTCCCCAGTGTGAGTTCTTTCATGAATTTGACAAGATTGGCGTGTAATGAATGCCATCCCACAGTGCTTGCATATATAATTTTTCTCCCCTGTATGAAACTTTTCATGTATATTCGAATAAGTCTTTGTAGTAAATGCTTTCCCACAATGCTTGCACACATAAGGTTTCTTTGCACTGTGATTTCTTTCATGTATTTGACAATAACTGTGTCTGGTGAAAGCTTTACCACACGTTTTACACATATAAGGTTTCTCAGCAGTATGAGTACTTTCATGGCTTCGACACTGGGTGTATCTGCTGAATGATTTCCCACATTGCTTATATATATAGGGTTTCACCCCATTGTGAATTCTTTCATGTCTTTGGCAACAACTTTGCGTGTGGAATGTTTTTCCACACTGCTTACACACATAGAGTTTCTCCTCCTTGTGATTCCTTTCAAGTGATTTAGAACTTTGAGTACTGAAGTTTTTTCTGTATTGCTTGCATATATATAGTTTCTTTCCAGTGTGAATACTTTCTTGAATTTGAAAACCACTGTGGGTGGTGGAGGCTTTCACACTTTTATGACCTATCTTGGTCTTCTTTCTAGGCTGAGTTCTTTCACTAAGTTCAGAGTAGCATTTCATGCATTGCTCATAATGATAGGTTTTCTCTCCATCCTTTGTCCTTGCATGCTTCTCAAATGGCTGGAGATCACTGCAGGATTTTCTGTGTTCATTACATTTATTCAGCTTGTCATCAAATCCCAAATACTCATGTGGCTTCTCTCCAGTATGAGGTAAGATTAGTACTTTTAATGATAAATGCCCAATCAGGGAGTCTCTCCAAACAAGATCTCTGGCTGGCTTTAAAGCAGCTTTTTTCATGTTCACATTAGCTTCTGATGCGTGAAGAAATGTGTTTTTATGTTGACTAAATGTTTTATATTGATAGTATTTTGCTACCTCTTCATTTCTATAAAGAAACAAAATATCAATCACAATATAAAGGTTTCCATATCAATAATTTACCAAGACAAGTTCTGGCATGATATCTGCTAAGAAACTTTCTGAATGCATAGGGTAAATACCCTGGAGGATGCCTCCAAAAGCACATTCCCCAGAAGATGGTATTCATTTGGCAATTTTAAGTGGGTATACATTTGTAATACTTGAGGTCTAGCTTCATTTAAGTCATTGAAATATATGTGTATCACACATTTATCATTTTTGACATTTTTCCCCATGATTCTCCCCTTCTATCTCTTAAAATTATACCCTAATTTGTATTTTAGTACCTCATATAAAAGGAAACATTTGATAACTCACTTTCTGTTTCTGATTTAGATCACTGAACATTTTAAGGCAGAGTCCCATCTTTCTTTCTTTTTTTTTTTTTTTTTTTTTTTTTTTTGCCAGAAGATAGGATATTCTCATTCTTTTTTAGCTGAGTACATGTAGCAGATATTTTTTTTCCCAGTGGTGAGAATTTAACAAGGGTCTGAGCAATAAAATACATTTCTAGCTTTTAAGTTACTTATATTGAGAGAGATTCTCATTGCTCATTCATTTGGTCAGGGTGAATCACATGTTGTCGTCCTGCTGCTCAGCTTCCCAGAGTGCTGGGATTATCAGAAGCACCATCATGCTGAGCCAACCCCACATTCTCCTTTCCCATGCAAACAGTGCTTCACACCTAGGCTGTTACCAGAGCTTAGGTGTTGTGCATTATGTCCAGAACTTAGCTGTTGTGAAAATCCATGGATACTCTGCTTTGGGCATAAGTACATAGACATCACTGAGATATAATATTTTTAAATCCTTCCTTTCAGAATATACATAGGGAGTTTTTCCTATGTATATAATATAAAGCAAACTTTATATTTTTAGTTTTTAAGACATCTGTATATGGAATATAAAACTGATTGGTTTTTTTTTTTCAATTTTTTCTTTTTCTCTTTTTATTGGTACCGGGGATCGAACTCACAACCGCCTGCTTGCAAGGAAGGTGCTTATACCGCTGAGCTAAATCCCCAGCCCCTAAAACTCATTGTTTTATGTTCCTTCTACATGAGGATGCATAACAAGAATTTTACAACATAAACACACATAATTCTTGGAAGTTGTTTTCATATATCTATTAATATACTAGAAATTATATGGATTTTGAACCCATATGAATTGCTTCCAGGTTAGCAATTTGTTTAGATAACATATACCCGATATTCATATATATACATAGACAAAGACCATGAAGATGAGTTCTTGTCAAAGTTCAAGATGTATTCTTTTCACATATGCCTATATACAACATCTAAATGAAATTTCATAAGTTTTTATGATGTTAATCATGAATTTTTTGGTACCAATGCAATAGTGTCTCTAGTTATATAATGTCACCTCTAAGTTTCCTGTATTGAAATAGTTCTACATTCAAGTATAAGACTATATAAAACCTGTCTCAAGCTTGCCCATCTTTATGGCAAAGTACTATCCATTGTATAAAAACCCCAGATCTTCATTATCCATTCACAAGTCAAAGGAAATTTGGGCTATTTTCAAGATGTATCTATTATATACTGTGCCTGTATCAATGTGAGTGTATATATATCACTGTCATATAAAAACCTATATGTATGCATGTAGGAAAAACTTTTGTAAAATTAAATAAATTTATACATGGTATGACTATACGTGGTAGTTTCCCTGTAATATATCAACTCTCTGATCAACACTTGAGAAATATTCCTTTTTCTTATGAATGCAAATTACCTTAGAGTTCTTGGGCAATTTTTGTATTCTTCTTCAATTTGTTGGTTATTCCAAGTCCCTCCTAAATTGTAGCCATTGAAATACAAAAAGTCACCATATCAGTATGTAACAATCACTGGATGTCAGATTCATGGAATAATATAAACATGCTTGAGATATTTTCAAAAAGATTTCATATACTATTTAATAAATCTAATCTCATCAAAAACTAATGTTGCCTCACTATATAGTGATAAAATATCATTCTTACCTATAATGTTTATATTCCTAAATGTTTCCCACATCACATCTCTGTAGAGCTTCTTCTGGGATGGATTGAGCAGAGCCCACTCCTCCTTCGTGAAGTTCACAGTTACATCCTCCATGCTCACTGCCTCCTAAAGAATCACATGTGTATTTCCTGAAAAAAGATTCACACTCATAGCCTGACAGCCTGCACTCCTCTTATAAAAGCTGAACTGAGATTGCTCCTTCAAATATAAACTCCATGTCTTTGTCACCAAACCCAGGTGAATAGTTTCACACACAATTCTGAAGATGGCACAACAGAAGCCCTGGTTTCCTGGCAGGCTCACAGGAAACATGTCTGTGTGTTGCTGCCAAAGCAGAGTTCAAGGAGCAGCCTACAAATCACCATTCGCAAAAAGAGGCTAGACAAATATCTAATGAAGAATTGCAACAGACCATAGATTATACCACTTTTCAAATCTGATTACTCGTAGAATTAAATCATTCATCCTAGTATTGTTCAGAGGCAGCATTTTGAAATCTGAATCATTTTTCAGAAAAAAACCTTAATAAACATTAACATATATGCATTTTTGCCCATATTTACACTTCGCATTTTTGCCTGTATTTACACATCTCATTTTTCACTTGAGAAATCATGATATTTACATGTGAGCCCAATTTGTTTCACTTGACAGTGTGACCTCAAAGTCCACCCACATTAGATAGAAATGTCTCAAGCTTGTCCATCTTTACAGCAAAGTACTATCCATTGTATAAAAACACCAGATCTTCATTATCCATTCACAAGTCAAAGGAGATGTGGGCTATTTTCAAGATATACCTATTACATACTGTGCCTGTATAAATATGAGTGTATAAATATCATTGTCATATGAAGTTTTTAATTTTGGGGGGCAAGAACAAGAAAAACAATTGCTGGATCAAATGCATTCTCTAGGTTTGTTTTTTGAGAAATCTGCAAAGAAAATGTTTCAATAAATGGGGGGCGGGGAAATGGACAGGTAGGGGAAGGAAAGAAGGTACAAGACAAAAATAGAAGCAAAAAAAGACGACAGTTTTAAAAATAAAGAGGGGAAAAGTGTTTAATAGTAAGGGAGGAGAGTTGGTGAAAAAGAAGCAAGATACAATATGTCTAATTATGAATTCCCAAGATAAATGTCATTACTATGTATACCTAAAACCTATTGATAAAAAAGAAAAAGAATTTCTACAAATAATATTAACATGCTAATAAAAAAAGCAGTATTCCTGTAGAAATTCTATGGGAAAAAAATGAAAAAGAAAATAGGGGTAGTGCGGCATAGTATGATGTTGTATTCAGATTATAAGAAATCCTACCACTGTTTCTGTGAGATTAATAAAGGGAAGGATGTGAACATATTAAACACATTAAAAATGAAGATATCACAAAGTAATTAGGCATTAATTACAAAGGGAAACTTCAGCCAGGTGTGCCGGTACAAGGCTGTAATCCTAGCACTTGGGAGGTTGATGCAGGAAGACTTCCAGGAGTGTCATGATGGCCAGGATTTCACAGTCCAGCCCAAGCCAGAAGGTAACCTCAAGGCCAGTAAAGGTTTATTGTATTTTTTTAACTGAGATGAAACTCATGACCTTGTGCTTGTCACACAGGCACTGTGCCACTGAGTCATATCCCCAGCCATAATCAACCCTCTTTTTTCTTTGTGGAGGAGGTACCGGAAATGTGACTCAGGCCCCTGTGTTTGCCAGGTAGCAACTGTGCCTGCTGAGCTATACCCCCAGCCCCAATAAGTCAAGTTTTACAGTGAGACTCTTTTTGAACTAACTCCACAAAAGGAAAACAAAGAAAATATTGTATCACTTACAAGTCACTCCTTTGTTCTGTTTGAAAAATTTCAACTGCAAAGTATACCAGAAGACTGAAAATATTCAGCACCTCCTGTGCAAGATGATACCTTGCATACTATACTGAAAATACGTATGTTACATCTTTTGTGATTAGTAGAGAGAATAACAAAATGGATCTCAGAAAAGAAAGGCAGTCTTCTGCAGTTCCACATGTAAATAGAATAGTGATTAATGATGCAGCTAGTGTTAAACACATCCAATAGTAATGACACTTTTTTATTTATGCTTACAGAGAAATAGGTATGTACCTGGAAATCTAAATTGTATCCTCTTCTATTTTATGTACATTAAGTTACATCCTGAAAAGGGAAAGATAAATTCCAATGCCTTAGAATGTTACAGTGAGGGGCTGGGGATTTAGCTCAGCCATATAAGCGCCTGCCTTGAAAGCAGGCAGTCTTGAGTTCGATGCCTGGTACTGATAAAAACGAAAAAGACCAAAAAAAAAAAAAAAAAAAAAAAAAAAAAAGAATGTTACAGTGAAATAAATTTTAGATATGACAACAAAGACTTTCCTCAGTGAATGGTAGCCATCAGTTGAAGTCTAGGAAAACAATAGCAGATAAGCAAAACAAGACTAGCATATTAGCTTTGTGTAGAATGCAAATATTTTGTATAAAGAATAAAGATCAATGAACACAAATCCATAAAATATGCAAGACATATCACTCAAAAGAAACATTGAATATAAAACAATACCAAATCTGCAAAGTATCAAGAAAAAGTGAGGTGTGGAAGAATTCAGTAGGACTTCTACAAGGTGAGAGAACCGACTGATAGCACTACACACTCATCTCTTTTCCATTCAAGTCTGCCAAAAGCAATGGAACAGTGACTTTGTTCTAATTTCCAGAGAATACATTGTGTTATTATTGTTGTAGATGGATGTGATTATTGTTAAGTAAACTTGAAAAATATTGAACCTCGTTACCAATAGTATTGATGAGAAAGTACTTTTTCCTTGATTAAGACATCAGCATGTGTGAATGAGACAAATAAAAAGTCCCAGAATTTCCCTGTGCAACTTGTATAATACTTATCAAAAATTACATGAAAAGAAATGAACCAAAATTATTCATGGAAAATCACACTTGGTAAACTGAGGAAAAGTTGCCAAAGAATGAGACTGGTCAAAAATAAGGTAGGCAAAGTTTGAATCAGGTAGGGAATTTATCACATGCATACTCTCATCCTCTGCCCAAAGCCCAATTATGATATGTTTTAAACACACCAAGGATAATTTATACTTATTATCAATAAAATTCACTTAATTTGATGTAAAATATGTAGGTAAAATGACCAATAATAATGGTCATATTCATTTACATATTTGTTTGCCTTTAAACATGAACTGCTGTACAAATGCTGAAATTTTTTATCATCTGCATACCAGTATTTTTTTCTTATCCTAGCAAAATTATTAGTTCACTATCATGTGTAGAAAAAATGACCAGTAACATATTAAACATATTAAACATATAATAGATAATAAATAACATAAACCATCTTTCTTTCTTTCTTTCTTTTTTTTTTTTTTTTTTTTTTTTTTTTTGTTTGGTACTGGGGATCGAACTCATGGCCTTGTGATTCCCAGGCAGGCACTTGTGCCCTAGAGCTAAATGTCCATCCCAAATAAGAGAAAACCAATTTGAAATGACACAAACCCAGAGGCAGTGGAGTGCGGTAGTGAAATATGAAGTTCTCTACAATGTTATACCCACTAGGCTGTCCAACACAAACCTTAAATACTTTTCATCATAATTATAAAGATATATTAATCTTGATTATTCATGCCAATTCAAAATGTTGAAACCACTTAAGATTTTGTGCAAAGCTCCATCTTATGGCCACTTTGTGGGGATTTGTATGAAATTAGGGAAACACTGGAGGTAAACACAGCTCATTTCCTCACCTCCATCATGATTCTATGGATCTTTACATATATTTATAATGAATGTAAAATAAATAATTGCATGTATTACTTTTATTTCTTCATATGTAATAAATATTATGTTCCCTGTTAAACTAAGAAAACCATAATCTTATGGTGAAATCTTGAAAAGCAATTCTTAAATTCTTATAATAACTTGTATTTTAAACAAGCAACTTGTTGCAAAGAAAAAGCAAAAGGGAGGCTGTTGAGGAAGACCCTCCTTCACTGCCCTTCACAAGGGAACCCCCACTCAGAAGGTTAAACATATTTCCAAGGTGGCATAAAATTCTAGTGCGTCTGCAGCTCAGGGTAGCTCAATCAAGATGGTGACAGTGGGAAACATGAAAAGTCAAGAAATTTAGATCTGGGCTACTTTACATCACAATTCACAGGATGAATTGTGCTCTTTTCCAAGGTCTCAGTACTGAGCAGAGACAAGCACCCACAATCAGCTGAAGTTTGATTTTTTGACTTTTCCCAATTTTTATTTCAAAATCATGTGTGTACAGTTTTCTGAGCACTAAGCAATTCTCCAACAAAATGTGGTGTTCCCAAAATCAATGCACTACATAGAATGTTATGTAATTCAGAGCACAATCCTACTATCCTGCTTCAAAAGTAGACTGCTGTCCAAGACACGATGTCTTTCATTACAAGTCATCATTCTTAAGTCCTGAATATGTGGCACAGAGTCACAGCATTAATAGAAATGAATATATTGCCTCAAAGTGTTAAGAAGCTGGTCATCCCTATGGTGCAGAAAAGTATGATAGTCATAGATTTTCTCCTTTAGAATCTAGGGAAAATTTCACTTAAAAATTATACTACACGCAGAACTAAACTCAAATTCACAGCTACTTATCTAGGTACCAAAGAAGTCTTTCAGAATAATCTCAATACATTGTCATGAAAAATGTTTTCTACATTCTTGACATTAAAAGGAATAACCAATGATGTCTTATTTGAACAAGCTCTGTGGTCCTGCTAGGTGTGCTTGCATCTGTGGCCCTATCTGCTTGTTCTCTTTTGTTATAATCCTGATGCCTTTATTTGCTGTTCTGGTGGATGCTTGATATCAAGCCCATGATGATATCAAACCCAGTCTGGGCAACTCACTGCAGCAAGGAAGGAGCACAGAAAAATGGGAAGAGCCACAGACAAATACAATTTTCCAGGAAACTTCCCTAATGAGTTTCTTCCACTCAAGCTTCACTGCCTTGAAGCATACCTTGATGCTGAAAACATCAATGGGGAAGCAGCCAGCTCACTCCCCTGGTAAGCGGCTATGGTGTAGCAGGTTGCAGCCGCCCCAGGGGAAGAACCACCAGCCGTCTCCTGAGATCCGTGCTATGTTGGAACTTAGGACACTGAGAAACCAAGCAACCAGCTTGCCTCCCTGGTAAGTGGCTGTGGTATGGCAGGCTGTGGCCCCTCCACGGGGAGAACCACCAGTGTCTCCTGAGATCCATGTTGGAACTTAGGGCGCTGGGAAAACAAGCAACCAGCCTGCCTCTCTGCTAAGCAATAGTGAGCCTACCAGTGCATGTGCTAAGAGTCAAACATCCCACTTCCCCTGCCCGCCCCATCAGCAAATGGGAACTAGAGATCTGAACATCTCTTAGGAGGTTGACCATATGCAATATAGCAAATAAGGGGGATTTTCTTCTACCATCTCTTTGAAGGCAAATATTTTTACTACTGTTTTGCTTTATTCTGATTAATGGTATTGCTCTATTCAATGTTTTGATAAGTTCTATAATGTTCTGTATTTCATTTTATTTTGCTCTATGTGATTGAAAGAACAACTATTGTGCAGATAACAAGATATACTGTGATACCTATTACTGCTATCCCAGTAACCTGCTGTGAAGTTCTGTACCAATTTCATTACACTGTCTCAACTGGCTTTGTTCTGTCTTGTTCTGTTGTATTTTACTACTTTCAAAATACTAATAATAATAAAAAGAAAATATCAATGGGTGAATTCACCAAAAACTATAAATCTCACATGATCAAATCAAGTTTTAACAGAAAAGAGATTTGAGAGATATTTTACACATAGGCTACAACACCAGGTCTACTTTAAAAGAAAAGAGGAGACACAAGCCAGCCCAGTGTCATTCAAAAACAAACATCACATAAGAATCAGAGGATCCACCAAAAATGTCCAGTTGACAGTGCCTAATATGATGAATTGTGGGGGAGCAGGCCATTAGCTGCCCATGACAGTCATCTCATTTGCATAGCACAGGATGCTGAGGGCCTGGTAGTTTCTCAGGCTCTCCCTGAAAGCCTGAGTAGAACAAAGACACAAAAACAACAGTTGACACACAGGACCAAGACCTCTCAGGTGATGCAGCGGTCTAGGTTCTGCCACGGCTGCTTTTGTCCATATGTAACTGACCTCCCACCTCCAGCACAGCCTCACTCTTTTCTTGGATCACTGAAAGCTGCACATCACTATATTCAGGATTAGGGGTCTCTCAAAGCCCTGTCCATGCAACTTGCCACCAGGAAATGTCACAGAGAGCTTATGCTTTGGGTTCCTGACACAGAAAGATTCCTCTCCATGGACAGTGAGGCTGCTGGGCAGTTCACAAGAATCCAACCAAGCATTTCTCCCTGTGGTTTAACAGGCAGCCTCTTCAGGAAGTTGTCCTTAGCAAAAACATTTTCCCCTCCCTTGGTAATACATTAACAACTCCTCCATCTTCCTCAGCATTCTAAACTCTATAGAAAGCTTCTTTTAAATACCATAAAAGTAAAGAATAATTTGTTTTATTACCACATAAATAAGGCACCTGGCTGGGGAAGGGCTCGAGACAGAGAAATTAGACATTTTTCTAAGAATTGAAATGAGGGTAGAATTACCTAGAATGTTGGACCAAGAGTAAACTTTCTGCCCATCTAGTAATGCAGCCACTTCACTACTAAAAGGAGATGCAGCCACATGCTACTAAGCTCCTGAGTTTCCAGGAATTTAAAATACAAAACAACCCAGTTTTTTTTCCTCTAAAAGCCTAGTCTCTTTTAAACTGTGCATGCTAAGAAAATTGTTTAGAGATCCTGAATTCAGTGCGTTAGTTTTAAAGCCAGACATCTTTGACAGGTGATCACGAAGTAACTGAGCAGTTACTGTGCTCTGCTTACCCACGACTAGCTCTGAATTGACTGAAGGACTGTCATATGGCCACTTGTTTGGGATTCTTATTGGAAATCTTGGAGTTATTATTTCCAATAAAATCTAACAGCCTCCACTCGGTTCACAGCCCCCGTTCTCATTGTTGTGAGATCGCGAGGACTGTTCATGTAGGAATACCATTGTGAGTAGTGGTCTCACATAAACAATTAAAATGACAATTGTTTTGCAGAGTATACAACCAAGGGTTTCACAAAGCCCCGCATTCATCTGATTCTGGAACGAAGCAGAGAGCATTCATTGTCATTGCTCACTCTTGCCCCTTCCTTCCAGAACTTACGCGATTCCCCCACCCCGTCCCTGCACCCATCACACAACGTCACCATTGTGTGCGTGATAGTCTCCCAGGATCCTTCTAATGCAGGTGCAGCCAGCAGAAGTCACAGGAAACAGGAGGACATCAGGTGCGGGCTCTCAGCAGTGAGCCCCAGCGGTACTGTTTGGCGCCATGACACAGGAAGTGACTTCCTCCCTCACCGCACCTGATTGGTTGGTTCAGACAGCCCACCTTCATCACCGATTGGCTCCTGCTCCATTGAGGGTCCAGGGACTGTGAGTACAAGAAAAGCAAATTTTTCCCAAAATCAGTGGAGCTCAAATGATAAATTCAAACCCAGAAACTCATGGGCTCGTCTGTCTCCCGTGATGGCACTCTCATGTTTGCACTTAAGGTTTTCATCCTAGTTTTCCAAAACTTCCGTGGTTTTATTAATGCACTCAATGGACACTTCCTGAAAGTGGGTTGGTTTACAAACGTCCCCAAAAGGTTCCAGGGTCAATGCCCTGCGGAAGAATCAAATCCCTTCATGTCAGAAAATATGATGGCCCTTGATGTAGCTCAGCGGAACAGTGTCTACCTGATAAGTGCAAGGGCCTTCGTTTGATTCTCAATACAAAAACAAATGAACAAAAACTACGAGTTTAGATAACTCTAATACAAAATGGAATAAAGACAAGACCTGCTATTGGAAATGAGGCAGTTGGTTTCATTGCCAAGAGTTTCACACACTCTCTCAAGCTACTCATTTTCACTTATGAAAATGAATATATGGCCCTTAAGAATACAATTTCATGAAAATAATGGAGTAGCATAACGGTAGTATTCTGCAAAAGAGTGAAGGTAAAAGAGAAGCAGGCATTCCATCCCCCTCAAACTGCAGACATTTTCCCCGAAAGTACCTGAATTTTGAAGATAAACATATTTCCAAGCAAAAAAGCGCTAACTGTCCAAGCTGGCTTGACTCTCTCAGCTCCCAGCCTGCTTGACAGCAGAACTACTTCTCTCTGCAGGGAACTCAGCTCAGCACCAAGCCTGTCATTGGCAAGGTTGGGAAAGGAGATGAGATAGGATAAGCAACTTTGGGACCTGGAGACACCCACAGATTTTCAATGGGCACTTCAAAGGATTCAGCCCAGGGGAATCGCAAGATTGCTCGAAAACTTTTTTTTTTTTTTCACTGAAAACATTTTATTGGCCTCTTGCACAGAAACAGGGATTTATTTACCAGGAAGGCTGATCCCATCATACTTCTTCTGGGACTAGCACATGGCCTCCTCTTGCTGATTCTGTGTTTGGCCCCAATGCAGCCTGTCCTGCGCTTCTTGTCTGCGATGCTGAAACCTGGCCTACCCAGCACCACGTAGAAGTCCAGGCCATAGATGCCAATGCTTGGGTCACAGATCAATGTGTTCCTGAATGCCAAAACCAAAGTTTCCAGTATCGGAGAAGTTGTTTTTCCTTAACTCATACTCTCACACCTTTAGACCTTTCTCCAGGATTTCTTCTGCCTTAGCTCCACCGACTGTGCAGCGGACAGCAATCTTTTCATTTCTCCTGATGGCAAAGGATCTGACAGTGTACCTAGCTTCAGAAAATACCAGAGTCTGGTCTGTGAGTTGCTCCCATACCTTGGCTGCCCTGGTCAGTCTGTCTCTTAAGGCAGAGCTTTGCAGATTCACAGTTCCTGCATGGGGTTCTCCTTTTCACCTTGATCCTGCACCACGGTGGGGAACAGGAAGAGAAAGATTGCTAGAAAACTTAACCACAGGTATTCACTGAGATCTTGCTGCCTGATGTCCCTGCCTTTTCTCTATCCCTATAAAAGGACAGGCTTCTCTTGGGTGGGGGGGTGTGCGGGGAGAAGGTCTTATGGTGCTCTCTGCCTGAACCCAGGCGCAATAAATTCCCTGCCATGTTCTCTTTACCCAAGCCTGGTGGATTCCGCTGGTTATTTATGCCACATTTTGGTGCCAAGGTCCGGGAAGGAAGACAAGCTCTCTCTGTAAGGTTTTAAGCCCTCTCGAAACTCTCCCTCAGCTCAGATCACCTGGCAACATCCTCAGACCACGGTCCCCACAGCTTCTGCAGCTTCTGCTGAGCCAGATCTCGCTGGGATTTCAGATTGGCAAAGCTCCCTGTCCCCAATCTCCGTGTCTCCCTCTTTATTATTTTCCCTAACTTTGCCTGCAAGATTCTCTAAATCCAGAAAGCTCCCAGTTTCCCCCATGCTCGTTGCTTCGGATCGCTAAGCTCGCTCCCTTTCTGGGCTTTTCTCTCTCGTTCCTTTGACGTTTTTCCCACCCCACTGGGCAGCCCCGGTTCCCCCTCTCCGCGGAACCCGGTGCTTTCGGCAGTCCGCTGCTGCTCAGGTCCGCGCTCTCCTCTCCGCTCATCGCTTCTCCTTCCTGGCTCCCCAGGTGACTGGCGATCGCGGGGTGACGGCCCTGGGCCTCCTACTCCCCCATCGGGGCTCGGCTTTCCCTTAGGCGCTCGATGCAGGCGCTGCTGCTGCTCATCTCACACAGCAGGTGCGGGTGCGACAGTGGCCGCCTCTGCTCCCTGCCGGGAATTCTGCTTCGGCCCACACCTCGCTCTGTACTCAGCAAACGAACAAGCAAAATCCGGCCCTCTCCCGGTCGGTGCTTGCTGCCTGCTGCGCAGTCTCAAACTCCATCTCTCTCTCCTAGTCTGAAACGCAAATGCCTCTGGGAGACCAGAACACAATACTTCATTTTCCATAACAAATGTTTACCGAGAGTCTGTGCAACCTGCCTCTTATCCGGCCCACAACAGGACTTGCACACACAGGTCTAGCGCCCAGCGGAGCCTGCCTCAACTCCCCAGGCCGAGCCCTCGGCCTCCTGCCGCCACCAGCTCCCCGCTTGGGCCCAGCCGCCCGCCCGCCCCGAGCGCCTACCGCAGGCCCCTTCGGTGAGAACGTCAGGACTCCAGCTCTCTGCTGTGCTCTTTTCTTGGCGTTTGTAGCCTGCAAAACATTTCATTCTCTGTTCAACAAAACGTTGTAAGCTGTCTCCTTTTTACGAAAACCAAAAATTTCCTACTGTACTCACCATTCAAGTTCACATATTTGGCTTGCAGAGGGGAGAATGAAGTAGAAAGAGAAAATTGTTTGAAGCAGAGACTCCTGCCACACAGACCTCAGGAATCTGGGTCTCAGGTGCACTTTTTTCTTGCAAGATTCTGCCACCCACTAGGACCTGCTTCTGGCTTACTAGTTCTTGAAACTTTCAGAACTAAAAACCTCTCCAAGATTGTCTGTTCTGTCTTTTTTAAACACTGAACTGCAGTATTACATGTGATTTTCATTAAGCAAGTGAATTTAATTACTGGTCCTTTTTCCTTCTCTGTGGATCTTCTCTACAGATACTTGTAGCTCTATTTTTTTTTTCAGGATTTCCTTTATTTCTGAAGAACTTTCCTGCACTGATTGTTGATACCCCCTCCTCTATAGAAAGTTCCTCAGCTCTCATCCTCTCTTGCTCAGTCAGAAGTTGCTAGAGTTCCTCTGCAGACGGTTCCTCCAAGTCTTCCTCCACCGTCCCTCAGCATTACCTAGGTTTACATGCAAGCCTGTGCACTCTGCAGACCGACAGGACCGTCACCCATGGGCTTGATGGAAAGTTCCAGCTCCTCTACACAGAACTCAAAGTTTCTGTCCTGTATAATTTGAAGACGAAATCAAACACAAGGCATGCACATTATAAGAAATAATAAAAGTAAAGCAGAAGTGAATGCAATTGAGACAAAGAAAACAATACAAAGAATGAGTCAGAGTTGGTCCTTTACAAGATGAAATAAAATTGAAAAACACCTAGCTATCTCATCAAAAAGAAGAAAAGATTCAAATTCAAGCATGTAGGCATCTTAAATAATATTTCTCCACTAATTTACTCAGCCACAAGGAAGAGTAAAATTAAAAAGGGAACTGTGTAAATTTATCTCAAAAATTTATAAAGTAGAACACAATCAATCATAAATTAGTAAATTTCCTCTTTTTAGTAAACGGTTACTTTTCCTTTGTACTATTATTCACCTTTTTATGTAAAAACAATAATAGGTACCAAAGGCAATGGCCTTGTCAGTAACAGGGAACAGATAAAAGACATTTTCCTCATGTCATGCAATAAACATAATTTTCCCCCAAATAATTCCACTATTCACGAAAATTCCTTTGTCAGTGTTGCTTCTGACAAACCACACCATCATTTGTACTTTTGGAGAGATTTATTACTTGAAATAGTTAACTGAGGGTGAGAATTTGAGTAAGAAATGCCCACATAAATTGAAAGGACATATCCTGAGTAGAAGACCCACAATAAGGAGGACCGTTATCAGAAAGGGATAAAGGAGGGCCAGGGATTTAGCTCAGCGGAGTAAGTGCCACTGGCAAGCACTAGGTCATGAGTTCAATCCCCAGTACCAAAAAAAAAAAAAAAAAAAAAAAAAAAAAAGAGGGAAATAAAAGAGAAACCAAAATGAAAAGGAAAACTTGCTTCTTTTTCTTCAGCAGAACTGCAGTTTTCACCTTCACCTTGGAGGTTGTCTCCTGGCTTCCCGTGTAGTTTCTGAATCCTCCAGCACAGAGCATTCTGCCTCCTGATATGAACTTGGAAGGACTACAGTGTGTGCCCTGGGCATTTCACAGGGAGACTCAGATCTCGAGCAAATGGACACACCTTTTGCACTCTTCCACATCTGACTGTGTGAGTGGCCACTGTATGGCAGTCTTTTTTTTTTTTTTTTTTTTTTTTTGTCTTTTTCCTTTTTATCGGTACCAGGGATCGAACTCACGACTGCCTGCTTGCAAGGCAGGCGCTTATGCCGCTGAGCTAAATCCCCAGCCCCCTGTATGGCAGTCTTTTAAATCTATGTGTGTATCTTCCATTAAATCTGGCTCTCATAAATTTGGCTGACTGACCCAAATTTTAGTACTGGGAATCACTCTCAAGGACAATTACAAAGATGAAATTCTTTAATGGCAGAAAAAATTTCTGAAGTTGGCTCTCCCAATTGATGAGACTTTAAAGATGCCATGGTCTCTCTGTCAAGTACTTTGGAGAATACGAATAGTCCTTGCTGGGAACTGTTTAAAATAACACACAATGTGGATCTAATCGATTGTCCTGATTTGCCACTTATGAAATGGAAAGAATTTATTGACTATATGAAATTTTTTAGTAGTATCGGCAGAGAGGAAAGCATAATGATGATTGTTGGTTGCTCATAGCATCTTTGGCAAACTAATGAAAGGAAACATTTAGCTCAACCAATTTGGAAGCAATCCAATGCTTCTAAGTGTAAGGATAAATAAATAAAGGAATTTATTTTTTTTTTATCGGTACCCGGGATCGAACTCACGACCGCCTGCTTGCAAGGCAGGTTCTTATGCCACTGAGCTAAATCTCCAGCCCCTAATAAAGGAAAATTAAGAACTCTAAGATTCAAATTCCTAGCTGAAAACAAACACAAAAACTTAAAATTTTCAAAGTGTGTCCTGAAAAGTAATCTCCTCTCCTTTAGCCACTTGGACAAGATTGCAAAATCTCAAACACTGGCCAGCATAGTCTGAATAGCCAAAAAGCTGAGTTAATGCTCAGCCTCAACAAGAATCGGAAGTAAAAGTGAAAGTTCTGATCCGAACACAGTGGGACCCCATATACTGGAATAGGAACATTTAGGGGAGCCCTGATGCGACTGAGGGCATTGAGCATCTAAATTCTCATGAGACTGATTTTCCAGAGGAAGAGATTTCCATATTCTAAATTTGGAGTCATGAACATCCCCATGCCTGTGGAGTTAGCTTCTGCCAGTATACCAGATAAAACTGATTCTTTGTTAAACAAGCATGATAATCCAGATACCATTTGGGTGTCACATTCACCATGCACAATTGCCCCAATGCCCACAGCCAGATTTGAATTGAAGGACACTTTTTAAAGTGTGACATACATAGTATGACCAATGAGGAGATCCCATAGTCTCCCAAAGAACTTCTTGAATTTTCTGATAATTAAAAGCTTTATGAGCATCATGGGAAATGATTTTATGTGTGGGATAATGGAGTGAAAATGATACACTTGGATCAAGCTGAACTTGTTGATATGGGCCTATTAAGCAGTGATTCTGAATTTGATGTTGCAGTTCATGTAGTAAAGAAAGATTTAATTTATATTTCACTGTTTGGCAGAAGTATACATTGAAGTGGGGCCCACTGTGAATGACAGAGGGGCCTTACATTTTGCACTTTAATATTAATGAGGGTATCTAGAGGTCTAGGGCATTGAAAATGCTAAAAGGGATCTTTCATGTCTATGCTAATCTGACACACCAGAATGCTTCAGAGAAATGTTCCTGACACTAAAACCCTGAGAACTGGATTCATAAGAGGAGCACTACTTCCCTGAAGAGCCATGCCACAGCTTTGCTCTCTGTGCCGGACCTTAGGGTGTAAACCGAAGATAGGCAACAGGGAAAACTGAGGGCAAGGAGTTTGGTTGATCCTAAAGTGGGAACAGTGAAATGACAACACAAAATTGCCAAAAGCAAAGTGCAGGCACTTATGAAAATGTAGAGCAGAAAAAGAACTGTGATCAGAATCACCTGGCACCTGTCGACCTATGGTATTGCTGAATATCCATCATGTTCCCAAAAGTAAAGTAGATGGGAAGCCCACAAAAATTTTAGATGTATTAGATTAAATGTTAGGGTAAGTGAACAGAAACTTACCTCAGATCAAAGCAAGCAGGAATCATTCCCCCTAAACCAATTCCCAGGTACGAGGCATTTGCAGGCCCAGAAACCCATGAATGAAGGGGTAAGCAGGTCCCCTTGAAAAAGGACCAGTGTACCACAAAAAAATTGATTTGGTCACTCTTTCTCCCATAATTCCTCAACAGAAGCTAAGTCTTTTAATAAAATACATGTAAATTGAGGACTGTGGCAGCTGGGGAACATGGATAGATACTCTTTCTGAACCACCACTGTTTCCCCAAGATTCACAATATCATTTTGTTCCTCCAGTAAAAGTAGGGGACCATGGAGTTCAGGTAGTCAATGGAATTTCAGCAAATGTCCAATTCACTGTATGTCCCATATCCCCTCAAATTCATCATGTAATTTCTCCTGTTCAGAATACACAATTGAGATAGATTCTTAGTGTTTGGTAGAACACGCATGATGGATCTTTAAACTATATTGTAGTGTGAGAAAAATGGCGATATACAATTGTATACTGATTCTTCAGGTATACCCACTGGGTAGTTGAGTATTCAGAAACATAAAGGAGCATAAGTGGAAATTTGTTGGTAAAGCTCTTGGAGGACGAAGGATGTGGATAAATCTCCCATATAATTGCTCACCAAAATGTGAGCTCAGTAGAAGAGGATTTTAACAATCAAGTGGATAAGCCAATCCATTCTGTAGACAGGAATCCACTTCTCTCTCTTCAGTCAGCCCATTAAATGTCCCATGGGCTCATGAACAGAGTGGGTGTGTCAGCAGAAAGGAGACCATGCATGCTCAGTGACACTCCCATTCAATGAGCTATTGTGGCTAGTCAGTGGTGTAGGCCCCATAAGCCAGCAGCACAACCAACACTGTTTCCCCAATATAGCATCATCCCTGGGGGTGATCAGTCCTAGTGGCCTGATGGCCATCTGATTATATTGGACTGCTTCCACATGGATGGGTTGCTTGGAGCTTACTGAAATACTTTTTATGAACATGCATTTACCTTTTTTATGTCATGTTTCTGGCAGAACTCTCATCCATGGATTCAAGTAATGCCTGCTCCACATAATAGAATTCTACACTGCACTGGCTTTGACTAAAATAAACACATTTGATGCCCACAGAAGTCTCATGCTCATGGAACTCAGGAGTCTTACCATGGTTTTCACCATCTAGAAGCAGCTGGATTGATACGAATTTGGAACAAACTTTTGGAAGTCACACTTGCTGCAATATTTAGGCAGAAATAGCTTTCAGAGTTGGGGTTCTTAAAAAATGCTGTTTGTGCTAAGTCAGCATATGTACTACACGGTACTGTGTTTCTAATAGACAGGAGCCATAGTTCCACGAATCAGGGAGTGGAAGTGTTAACCATAGTGGTCTATTGGCAAATATTTGCACTCTGTCTTCATGGCTTTATGTTCTGCTGGCTTAGAAAAAGTTTTCGTTCCAGAGTGGGTAAGGTTTGTCCACCAAGCACAGTGATAGCTCCAAACAGGAAGGGAAGATTTTCTTCCGGTCATTTTGGTCTCATGACTGTGACAAAAGAAACTAAAAAGGGAATTACAATGTTTAGAGAGCTGACTGACCCAGACTGGAAAAACTAGACTACACCACAATGGAGAAAAGAAAAAATGTACTTACAGTACAGGAGAATCTTAGGGTGTCTTCCAGTTTAAAATGAGACTTAATATTGGTTATGAAATGTTAGGAGTAAGCATCATGCAAAACCTGCTCTTCCATTCTGGCAGAGGGATACAGGTCAGTTATAACATGCCAGGTATATTTATGAACTTGTCTTTGCATCAGGAAACAATTGTTTTAAAACCTGTATGTAGTTGGGAAGTTGTCAAAGGTAGATGGTAACAGTTAACTGATTGTCAAGCTGAGTGCTACATGCCCAACTAAATTTGTCCTATAAATTATGGATGGGGAAGACCTACCCAAGAAAGGATTTTTGCCAGAATGTGATTTTAAAAAAAAAAGAGACAAAGGGCCAGGGATATAGCTGAGTGGTTCAGTGCCTACCTGGTAGGCGCAAGGTCATGAGTTCAATTCTTGATACAAAAAAAAAAAAAAAAGGAAGCCTTGCGTGTATTTCTATGGCAGAACCCCACTGTGCACTGTCACACTGGGAGGAATCTCTAGCTTCCAGCGCTGAATCTTTAGCCTCCAGCTCAGACCATTCAGTCTTCTGGCACAGACCCTTTGGTCAGCTGAAACAGACTTGCACTGGACACTACAGTGGGCTCCACAATGTAAACTGGGTATTTTTTGGATATCCAGTGCACAGAGATTTGCACCCTTCCAAATTTGTGTGTGTAGGCAGTGACTGTAAGGCAATCTTTTTTTTTTTTTTAAGGCAATCTTGTAAGTGCTTATACATTTATGTATCTCATGTTAAAATAGTTTCGCTAGTAAGCATTGACCAAAGCAGTATTACAGTTCATTATATCCTTTATTAGTCAAGGCACGGTCTATCTGATGTGTCACAAACAGAATCTCGCAGCAGGATGGTTTCTATTGTTATAAATTGTGGTAAAATTTAGCACCATATTAAGTCTTAATATAACCATGAAAAGTAAAATGTTGATGTTAAGAAAACAAAATTTTATGTAAATCATAGTACTGATTTCAACATGAAAGTAAAAACAGCAAATTTATATACTTCATATAAATATGTTTGGATATATGCATGTGTCTAGATAGGACATAAAAACCAAGATTTGCTAATCAACAAGTTAAGTGTAAACAAATGAACTTTTAAAAAATACATGTTTACATGTCTCTAAATATGCATGTTTACATACATATAACATCAAAGTCAAGGTTATTATTTGTATACAGAATAGGAGATGTATATACCAAGAAAATTTCAGAGCTAGTGGGACATCCCAGTTAAAAACTATTAATAATTAATAAAACTTATTTTTCAGCACTCTATAACTCCCCATAGTAAAAAAAATAAATAAATAAAACTACATAAATAGTAACACTACTTGTAAGTAAGAAGTACATTTAAATTCAATTTGCTATTTTAGCAGATACTATGTATTAGGTTTAAAGACAATGGCTTACAAAAATGTCAGCATTTTCTAGTAAACACTACAGATAATTCAGTTATTTATAAGTTATTTACTAAAAACCAAGGAATGCATTCTAGATCACGTCTGCACATTAATTTATGGATAACCCATGAATATTGACATCAAATTTTTCATTTACACATGTGTGTAAGTATCATTCATTGAATGATTCTTCCACATTGTTTATACACATAGGGTTCATTCCCAGTGTCAGATCTCTGTACACAAAACAAATACTTACAGGCAAATCTTTTTTCACATGGCCCACTTAACATGTTTTCTTGTTTGTGTGAGTTCTTTCATGTCTTTGATATGACTGCTGTGTAGTGAATGCCTTCCCACACTGCTGGCACACATAAGGATTATCCCCAGTGTGGCTACTTTCATGTCTTTTATAATAACTCTTTGTAGCAAATGCTTTTCCACAGTGCTTACACACATAAGGTTTCTCCCCAGTGTGTGTTCTTTCATGTCTCTTACAACTAACCTTTATACTGTATGCTTTTCCACATTGCTTGCACACATAAGGTTTTTCCCCAGTGTGTGTTCTTTCATGTCCTTGACAAGATCGGTGTGTAGTGAATGCCTTCCCACAGTGCATACACACATAAGGTTTTTCCCCAGTGTGAGTTCTTTCATGTATTTGACAAGATTGATGTTTAATGAATGCCTTCCCACAGTGTTTGCATGCATAAAGTTTCTCCCCTGTGTGAATTTTTTCATGTAGTTTATGGTAACACTTTGTAGTGAATGCCTTCCCACATCGCTGGCACACATAAGGTTTCTCCCCAGTGTGAATTCTCTCATGTATTTGACAAGTTTCATGCACTGTGAAAGCCTTTCCGCAGTGCTTGCACACATATGGCTTCTCCCCACTGTGAGATCTTTCATGTCTTTTATAATTACTCCTCATGTTGAATGCTTTTCCACATTGCTTGCACACGTAAGGTTTCTCCCCAGTGTGACTTCTTTCATGTCTCCTACAACTAATCTTTATGCTGTATGCTTTTCCACATTGCTTACATACGTAAGATTTCTCACCAGTGTGAGTTCTTTCATGCATTTGACAATATTGGTGTGTTGTGAATGCCTTCCCGCAGTGCTTGCACAAATAGGGTTTCTCCCCTGTGTGAACATTTTCATGCAGTTTATAATACTTTGTGGTAAATGCTTTACCACACTGCTTACACACATGATGCTTCCCTGCACTATGAGTTCTTTCATGTATTTGACAATAATCCTGTCCCACAAAAGCTTTCCCACATTGTTTACATACGTATGGTTTCTTCCCTTCATGAGTACTTTCATGGCTTTGACACTGACTGTATTGGCTGAATGATTTCCCACACTGCTTACATATGTAGAGTTCCATCCCAGTGTCAACATTCTCATGTCTCTGACAGCAGCTGTGTGTATATGCTTTTCCACACTGCTTACATATAGAGGGTTTCTCCTCCATGTTAATCCTTTCAGGAATTTTACTACTTTCAGTATTGAAGATTTCACCATATTGCTCGCACACATTCCCAGTGTGAATTTCTTCATGGATTTGAAAACCACTTTCAGTGCTGGAAGTTTTCACACTTTTCTGACCAACAATAATCTCTCCAGGGTGACTTCTTTCACTAAGTGCAGTGTAGAATGTCCCATATTGCTCAGATTGATAAGATTTCTCACCATTTTCTCCCCTTGTATGCTCCTGAAAGGCCTGGAAATCACTGCAGGTTTGTTCATGTTCATTATATTTACTTAGCTTGTTATCAAATCCCAAATTCTCATGTGGCTTCTCTCCAATGTGATGTAAAATTGGTACATTTAATGCTAAATGTCCAATCAGGAATTCTCCACAAATAAGACTTCCAGCTGGCTTCAAAGCGGCTTGCTGTATGTCTACATAAGCATCTGAAGTCTGAAGGAGTATGTTTTCATGATGACTGCAAGTTTCGTATTGATAGCATTTTGCTTCCTCTTCATTTCTGGAAAGACACAAAATATCAATCACAATAAAACTATCTCTGGGGCTGGGGATTTAGCTCAGCGGCATAAGCACCTACCTTGCAAGTGCATGGTCGTGAGTTCGATCCCCGGTACCGATAAATAAATAAAGAAAGAAAGAAAGAACTAAAAAAAAAAAAACCCACTATCTCCATATTAATAATGTATGAGACAAGTTCTGGCTTCCTGAGGTTTACCAAGAATAAAAAAGCTGAAAGCTCTGGAGGATGTTTCCAAAATGAAATTCCATTCTAAAATCCATTTCCCAAAGATGATATACATTTGTTAATTTTAAATTGATATGTTTACAATACAATCAATTAAATCACTGATTCATGTACATATCACCTATTGATCATTTTGACACCTTTCCCCTAACACTCTCCTTTGCTCACTTCTTAATTTCACACCATAATTTATATTTTAGTATTTCAGATAAAAGAAAAGTTAATAATTCAATATCTTTATTGGAATTACTATATGTAAACATAAGTTGGACTTGCATCTTGTTTTCCCCAGTATGTACCACATTCTTTTTGTGTAGCTGCACATGTAATGTTTTTCAGTGCTGACAATGAAACAAGGGTCTGAGCAATAAAATACATTTCTAATATTTTTATTTCTTACTTTTAGAGAGATTCTCATTGCTCATTTATTTGGTTGAGTGAACCACATGTTTTCAGCCTGCTGGCTCAGCTTAACAGAGTGCTGGGATTATTACAAGCACAACCATACTGAGCCGACCCCATATTCTCCTTTTCCATGCACTCAGTGAAAGACACCTAGGTGTTACCGGAGCTTAGGTGTTGTGCATTATTTCTAGAACTTAGCTGTTGTGAAAATCCATGGATACTCTGCTTTGGGAATTATGTACATATACATCACTAAGATACAATACTTTTAAATCTCTTAGTATATGCACATGGGATTCTGCCTAGAACAAATGCAAACTTTTATTTATTTTTACTTTTTGATACAACTGTATATTGAATATAAAAAATGGTTGCTTTATATTCCTACCAATAACATAAAGAGAATACACTCTAAGAATTTTAAAACATAAATGCACACAATTCTCTGGAGGATGTTTTCAAACATGTCTTAATATACTAGCACTCATGCAATTTGAATATTGCTTCCAGGTTAGCAACTGTTTTTTGATATTGTATATCTCATATTCACATGAATATATATATATAACCCAATAACCTAAAAATGAGTTCCTACCAAAGTTCAAGATTTATTCTTTTCATGTATGCCTATACATGAACCTAAATGCAGTTTCGTACATTTTCATGATTCTGATCATAAAGGAATTTTTTCCTCCAGTGTATGATAATGCCTCTCCTTGCATGTTATTACTTTCATGTACTAGAAATTTCTGTATTCAACTGTCAGATGACACAAAATTAATCTGCATGCATAATGAGAAAATTTTCTGTGAAATTAAATAAATCTGAACATGGTCTGATTTTGTAGTTTCCATGTAATATTTCTGCTCACACAATAACTATTGATAAGTATTGCTTTTCCTCATGCATGCAAATTACCTTAGATTTCTTGAGCAATCTTTGTATTCTTCATCCATTTGCTCATCATCCCAAGTCCTTCCTGAATTACATCCACAGAAAACAGAAAAAGTCATCATATCATTATATAAAAATTAGCAGTTAGTAGTTATATTCATGGTATAGTGCTAACAAGACAGATATTGCTCAAAATGTTTTCATATTCTATTTAATGAATCAGTACCAGCAGAAGTAAAAAAGGTCTCTAATTTTCTATATGAGAAGACAATGTTAGGGGCTGAGGATTTAGCTCCACAGCATAAGCACTTCTCTTGCAAGCATGCAGTCATGAGTTTGATCCCCAGTACCAAAAAAAAAAAAAAAAAAGAGAGAGAGAGAGAGAGAGACGATGATGTCATCCTTACCTATAGCATTTATATTCATCACTGTTTCCCACATCACATCTCTGTACAGCTTCCTTTGGGATGGATTTAGCAGAGCCCACTCCTCCTCGGTGAAGTTCACAGTTACATCCTCCATGGTCACCACCTCCTAAAGAATCACATACATATTTCCTGAAAGAAGGTTGAGACTTAGACAGTGGACATCTCTCATAAAAGCCAAATTCCGGATGATCCTTCAATTATAAACTCCATGCCTTTGTCACCAAACCCATGTGTATGTACATAGTTTCACATGCAATTCTGATGCTAGATTACTTCTCTCTGCTAGAGCAACAAAAGATTAGTAGCAGTGGTTTCCTGGTAGGTTCACAGAAATTGTATTTGCACAGTTTCTAATGCAGAACTCAAAAAGGGAGACTACAATCACCATCATCATCCCTGCCCCTGCAAAAAAACCCAATTGAATCAGAAAAATATCTAATGAATACTTTTGATGCATTATACATTATGCATCTTGAAATCTGATTAATCATAGAATTAAGTACATAGGCAACATTTACATATATGAATCTGGATTTTCAAAAAAAAACCTAATTGAAGATTAAATAAAGTATATGCATTTTGTTCCTTGTTTACTTTTTTGGTTTTTCACAACAGAGAAACCACATGATACTTACACATGTATATCCAATTCACTTCACTTCAGAGTGTGCTCTCAAGGTCCAACCATTTAGCTAGAAATGTCTCAAGTTTACCTTTTTCACTATTTTTTTTTTTACCAGGAATTAAACACATAACCCTGCTTCCAGGTAGATGCTGTGCCACAGAGCTGTAATCCTGGCCCTTTTGTCCCTCTTTCACAGAATAGTACATCATTGTACAAAACACCCTCATCTTTATCCATTCAACGGTTGATGGGCATTTGGGCAGTTTTCAAGATTTATCTATTATGGGGCTAGGGATTTAGCTCAGCAGCATAAGCATCTACCTTGCAAAACATTTATCCATTACAAACTGTGAGGGGCTGGGGGTTTAGCTCAGTGGCATAAGCACCTGCCTTGCAAGCAGGCGGTCGTGAGTTCGATCCCCAGTACCGATAAAAATGAAAAAGACAAAAAAAAAAAAAAAAAGAACTACCATTACAAACTGTGTCAGTATTAACATGGGTGTATACATATTACTCTGGTCAGAATCTTTTAATTCTTTTAGGAAGAGATCAAGAAGAGAATAGCTGGGTCAAATGGATCTTCCAACTTTTGTTTTTTTGGGGCTGGGGATTTAGCTCAGCAGCATAAGCGCCTGCCTTGCAAGCAGGCAGTCGTGAGTTCGATCTCCGGTATCGATAAAAAGGAAAAAGACAAAAACAAAACAAACAACAACTTTTGTTTTTTGAAGCATCTGAGAAACAATTGTTCAAATGTGTAGGAAAAAAATGGCAGGATGGGGGGAAGGAAAGGCACAAGAAAAGAAAAATAGAAGGAGAAAAGGGAAACTGTTTTATAAATATAAAGAGGGCAAGGTGGTCTGAACTGCAGGCAGAAGAATGGAAGAAAAAAAGACGCAAGATATACCATGTACTGGTACAAATTCCCAAGATGAATGTTACCACTATTTATATCTTAAATATACCAATAAAAAGGAAAACAAAGAATATTTATGAATAATATTAAAATGCTAACAGAAAAACAATATTCCTGAAGCAAGCCGTATTATCTTACAGCTCAGTGACACCTAATAACCACTTTACACACATACATAAGAATTCCTAGGCTAAGCTGGGCTTGGTGGCTCATGCCTATAATCCCAGCACTCGGGAGAGTGAGGCAGGAGGATCCTTGTGAGTTCGAGACCAGCCTGGGCTACAAAAAGAGCTCAAAGCCAGCCAGAACTGCATAGGGTGAGACCCTGTCTCAAAAAAAGACAAAAAAAAAAAAAAAAAAAAGAAGAATTCCTAGGCTTATCTAAGTGAAATTAATGAAGCAAAGGATATATACAAAATGTATATTAAATACATTAAAAATAAAGATATCACAAAGTCATTAGGCACTAATTACAAAATGAAGTTTGGCCAGGTGTGATGGTACCTGCTTGTAACCCCAGCATTTGGGAGACTGATGCAGGAGGATTTCCATAATCTGATGATTGCCAGACACTGCAAGTCCAGCCCCAAATATGAGGTAACTTCAAGGCCAGTTGAGATTTCAAAGTGAGACCCTGGGTCAGACTATCCCCACAAAAGGAAAACAAAAAAAACGTTGTGTGACTTACAGGTCATTCCTCTGCTCTTTACAATTGTGCAGTATAACAGAAGATTGACAACATTCAAAACCTCATGAACAACATGACAGCTTGCAAACTTTACATCAAACATGTTCATGTTACACCTTTTGTTACAATCTGCAATTAGTAGAGAGAGTGACAAATGAATCTCAGGAAAGAAAGTCAACCTTCTAAGATTCTATTTGTAGACAGAATTCATGATGCAGCTTGTGTTATTTTTAGCCTTGAGAACTTCTTGCTCTTAAGAAAAAGAGACATTAGCCAGGCGTGGTGGCTCACTCCTGTAATTCCAGCACCCCCAGCACTCAGAGGCTGAGGTGGGAGGATCCTTGCGAGTTTGAGACCAGCCTGGGCTTGAAAGTGAGCTCGACGCCAGTCTGAAATACATAGCGAGACCCTGTCTCAAAAAAGACAAAAAAGAAATTGAAAAGAATTCTCTGTGCTTCTATTGTTTGATCAAATTTGTATGCTTATGTCTTGTAATCTGAGCAATTACTCTTAAGATATCAGTACACACCCGGCCTGGAGCCCAAGGCCAAACTGAACTACATAGCGAGACCCCGTCTCAAAAAAGACAAAAAAGAAATTGAAAAGAATTCTCTGTGCTTCTATTGTTTGATCAAATTGGTATGCTTGTGTCTTGTAATCTGAGCAATTACTCTTAAGATATCAGTACACACCCAGCCTGGAGCCCAAAGCCAACCTGAACTACATAGTAAGACCCTGACTCAAAAAGACCAAAAAAAAAAAAAAAAGATATCGTGGGGGGCATGATGGTGGTACACTCTTGTAATCCTAGCACTCCAGGAGACTGAAACAGGCGGACTGTTGCCAAATTCGAGACCAGCCTGGGCTACAAAGTGAGCTCAAGACCAGCCTAAACCTCACAGTGAGACTCTTGTCTCAAAAAGACAAAAAAAAAAAAAAAAGTTGGGGGGAGGCGAGGATTTAGCTCAGCAGCATAAGTGCCTGCCTGGCAAGCACAAGGTCATGAGTTCAATCCCTGGTACAAAAAAAAAAAAAAAGACATCAATATGCAATATATATTTATTCTTTTTTTTTGGTGGTACCGAGGATCAAGCTCACGACCTCACACCTGCCAGGCAGGCCCTTATGCCACTGAGCTAAATCCCCAGCCCAATATGCAATATATTAACCATTGTTAATTTCCTAGCATCCTGTTTTGATTTTCTGTATCATTGGTTATACTGAGATTTTTCTTCTCCTTAAAATTAAATAAAGAATAGAACGTATTCCCAGTATATTTTATGTTCAGGGAGAAACATATGTATTTGGAAATCTAGATGGTATATTCTTCTATTTTATGTACATAAATAACATATTGAAAAGGGAAACAAATACTTTAGGATTTTATAGTAAAATAACTTTGAAACTAAAAAATTTCCTGTGTGTGTAATAAAAACATTTTGTTGTAAGAGCATAAAGACCAATGAGCACAAAGCTCTCAAATATATAAAACTCATCTGACTCAAGAGAAACACTGAATATAAAACAAAACCAAGACTTGGGAAAATGAAGAAAACTGAGGTGCGGAAGAATAGCTCATGCAAGGGGAGAACCAGCTGGTAACACTCCACACTCATCTCCTTTCCTGTCAAGTTTGACAAAAATCAACTTAACAGTGATTAACAGAGGACACAGTATGCTATTATTCTTGCAGATATGATTACTGTCACCTTGAAAAATATTAAAACTCATAACCAATAGAATAATAAGAACATACTTTTTCCTATGACTCAGAACTCTGCATTTGTGAATAGTGAGACACAAAAATTTCCAAATTATGTCACTGTGCAACTTCTATAATACTTACTGGAAATTACATGGAAAGGAATTAAAACAACACCATGGAACTCATGGAAAATCACACATGGTAAACTGAGGAAAAGTTGCCCAACAATGAGCCTGGTCAACATTAAGGCAAGAAAAGTTTGAGTCACGTAGGGAGTTTCTCATATGTATATTCTCATCCATCCACTGCACAATGCCCAAAGATGACGTTTTAATTCACCTAAGGATATTTATATTATCATTAAATCTCATCACAAAGTTTTGAAAATAAATTTGATATAAAATATTTAAAAAGCAAATCACCAGTAACAACGTTCATGGTCACTTATATGTTTGTTTGCCACTATACATGAACAATTGTACAGAGGCTGAATTTTTTATGATCTGCACAAGTATTTTTTTTTTTCTTTTTCCTTGTTATTGGTACTAGGGATCGAACTCACGACTGCCTGCTTGCAAGGCAGGCGCTTATGCCGCTGAGCTAAACCTCCAGCCCCGCACAAGTATTTTTTTATTCCAGTAAAATACTAGTTCATTGTCACTTCTAGAAAAATTCAATACTTGTATTTTTAAACACATGATAGATAATAAGTAACAGAAACCAATTTGAAATAACACAAGTCCAGATGAAGCAGAGTAGGGGCATGAAGTGTCTAGAATATGAACTTCCCAACAATGCTATGTCCCTGGGCCCTCCTAGACAAACTCAAGTAACTGTAATGATCATAACTGTAATGGTGTTTTAACCTCAATTAGTTCATTCCAATTCCAAATATTGAAACCATGTAAGATTTTGCTTTCTCAGATTTTTAAGGGCCAAAGTGCGTGCAAAAGTGAATGCTAAAAAAAAAAAAAAGTGAATGTTTAAGGCCAATTCATGGGTAGTTAAATGACATCAGGGAAACATAGTAGAGGTAAATCCAATGGATTTTCTCACCTCCATCATGACCCTATGGATTGTTACACTACTTACAACAAATGTAAAACGAACAATTATATCTAAATATCTCTTAGCTTCTTCACATGTAATCAATGCTATATTCACATTTAAACTAAGAAAACCACAATCTTATGATGAAATCTTGGAAGGCAATTCTTAAATCCTTGAGATAACTTATATTTTAAACAAGCAACTTGCTGCAAAGAAAAAATGGAAGAGAAGCTATTTAGGGAAGAACCCTCCTACAATGCCCTTCACAAGGGCACCCACAATCAGAAGGTTAAACATCTTTTCAAAGTCACACAAAATTCCCAGTGAGTCTGCAGTTCAGGGTAGCTCAATCAAGATGGCAACACTGGGAAACATGAAAAGTCAGGAAACTGAAGTTGGGACTTTTATCACATATACTGATCCATCTTCACAGGATGAAACTGCTCTCTTGTCCAGGGTCTCAATACTGAACAAAGTCAAGCACCCACAATCAACTGAAGCTTGATCTTTGACTTTCCCCAACTTTTCTTTTGAAATCAAGTGTGTATCATTTACTAAACATTAACTGAATCTACAAGAAAAAAATAATGTTCCCAAAATTACTGTACCATCGAAAACATTGAGAAAGTCAGAGTACAGACCTAGCGCACTGCTTCAACTGAAGACTGCTGTCTAAGGCATATGGCGTTTTTCATTATAAGTCATCGTTCTCAAGTTTTGAAAATGTCACACTGAGTCACATGATTAATAGAAATGAATATATTTCCTCAAAGTAGCTTATGGTAAAATGAGAAGGGCTTTGTAAGGTGAAGAAAATTATGGTAGTCATTGAAAAGAACAGTTTGTGCTTCTATGGTTTGATCAACTTTGCACACCAATGTGTTTAATCTGAGCAACTACTTTGAAGATAACCAGACACAGCATATAATCATTGTGAATTTATTATCTGTGGAACTTTGTATCATTGGTGGTTTGTTTTTTTTTTTTTTTTTTTTTTTTTGGTACCAGGGATTGAACTCAAGACCGTGTGCTTACAAGGCAGGCACTTTATGCCACTGAGCTAAATCCCAGTCCCTGTATCGTTGGTTTTATTGGGTTTTTTTTTCCTCTTTAAAATTAAAAAAAAAAAAAAAAGAAAGAAAGAAAGAAAGAAAGAAAATGAGCCAGAATAAGTCTTTTTCCAGAAAAAAGTTAGTAGATTTAAATGGCATAAATAAATAAATTCCATGATTTAGGGAAATACATGTTTCTGTGCTTGTGTTAACTATCAGATGTACATTAGCCTCCAAAATTACTACTTAGGTTGACACTCATGATATTATCCCAAATTCTTTTGAGTTTATATAGCTTAACAGAGGGCTAACTTAAATCAGGTGGTAAAAGTGAAGCAGGCTTTAAAGTTGCTGATATCTTTCCTTTGAAATTCTTAGCCAATCCAATGAAGTCAAAATGGATTTTATAAATACAATGTGTAGGCCAGACATGGTGGCACACACCTGTAATCAGCCCTCAGGAGGCAGAGGCAGGAGGATCACTAAGAGTTCAAGGCCAACCTAGGCTACACAATGTGTTAAAGTCACACCTGAACTATAGAGTGAGATACTGTTTCAAAAATCCAAATTAAATTAAGCCAAACCAAATCAACCAAAAAACAAAAATCGAAAACAAAGATTCTCAACTCCAAGATGTTATCAGTATCACCACGTTTACAAGAACATAAATGAAGGCCTCACTTTTTCTGCCTCTGGAGTCTATTTTGTGTCTAATAAATAATTTCATTTTTTTTGCCATCAGTGCCTTTACAGGGAAATCCTATGCCTATCTGTAACCTGTGACAGAGACAAATGCGATCCATTGTGGTGTCAAAATGACCTCATGTACGAGCCAAAATAAAAATTTAGAATTTAAATGGTGGTCAAGGAATCCTTCAACTAGCATATCAAAATGCCACTGATGATTCTCACAGTCCTAACAACACTCAACAATTTAAATATTGCTAAAATGATTAAGACTTACCAAAACGTAGGGATGGAAAAGAGCCCAAGTTCTTTCTGCAGCTAAACAGTTTCAGAAATTTTGTAATTGTGGCAAGAAGAGACATTGTGAAAAGGATTATAAAAATAATCAACAAGGTAAAAAGATTAAAGCAAAGCAAAAAATGTCCTAACTGTAAATAGTGTATCACTGGGCCAATCAGTGCCATGACAAAGTTGGTAATTTATAACTATTCGTGATAAAATATACAGGCCAATCTAACATGACACATCCAGTCAACAGGTAGAAATACTTTCTTAAAACTTATGTGTAGTTGGGGTCAAGGGTGATGTACAACTGTAATCCTAGCACTTAGAAGTCTGAGGCAAGAGGACAGCTCAAAGTTTGAAGCCAGCCTGGGCTACACAAGACTAGTCTGAACAACATGGGAGACCCTGTCTCAAAACAGCAAAACAAAAAATAAATCAATAGCACAAGATGATATCTCACAAAACTCATGCTTAAATGATTACTATGTCACATATTCATTTTATAATACATAAATATGTGTACTGAATGGTCCAATAAATGTCCCATAAAATACACCTGTAGACACATGCATTCTTCTTAGATGACACTCTATTGAAAGATGATAAATTTGGGTAACAGTTTTCGTATCATTAACTAAAAAATGTTTTCATGATCACTATAATAATGTATTACTTTGTCCTTGGTCTCACATTTTCTCTATAAAACTTTATAATTGTTATCTGTTAACCTTCCATAGAAGTTCAACTTCTAAGACAACCACAATTAATAAATAATGACAGTTGCCCAATTCAAACTCTAAATATTTTTCCTCATTTGGCCTATGTCGTGGACATTCTAAACAAGATTAAAACCATCCTTATTCATAATAAAAATGTGGAGAGGCTCTTTAATGTATTCTCCAGCCCTCAAATGGAGGGCAATGCCTACTTTCTTACAAAATTTCCTCTAAGACTATGATCCTATTTAACATTTCAGAGATATTTATAACCCCATGAGATGAGCCACTATGGAATGAGCTGGTTACACCATGTAAACCAAATTTATAAACTAAAAAGGGGAAATATAGGTCAAGATTTTAATTTCATAAATTGTCTAAATTGTGATTCAGAAGGTGTCATAGCAGTACCGAGTACAAGTCACTACTCTGCTAAAGAGAAAGAATTTTCTTTCTTCTTGAAAACCTGGTTCTTACAAAGATCACAGAAGTCACTTGCACCTCCAAAATTACAAAGGTAAAAAGGCCTCTTACCTGTGTTTCCTGACACGTACACCTTAAGGAAGGGACATGGTTTATTGGGCACATGTTCTTAATACGCTTGTCTTAAATATAATTAGATGGAAAAATAAAAAATCAACTTTTCCCTCTAATGAAATCTTATATACAGACAAAATTTACCTGACACATCCTGGTCACAGAAGGGACTGTGGGAAGGACTATAACCACTCTGGCTATTCTAGTGGTTTGCATCTGTTAACCCAAAAATGGTAATTCCATGCAAAAGAATCCCTATTATATATAGTCTCAATGTGAGATAGTAATTCCTATATTGCTTTCCAACATCAATGGTGTATAGACATAGATTCACTATCTCTCAAACATCATTCAAATTACTGTACTCAGACAAGTCAAAGCTTGAATGCCAATTAATTGCATCAGAATGGTTAAAAAAATTCAACCCTTGGGGCTGGGGATTTAGCTCAGCGGCATAAGCGCCTGCCTTGCAAGCAGGTAGTCGTGAGTTCGATCCCCGGTACCGATAAAAAGGAAAAAGACAAAAAAAAAAAAAAAATTCAACCCTTGCACAAATCACCTCAACACCTAAACTTATTCAATAAAAATGTTTTCTGGATATTCATTTATGACAGCTACAGCAAAAACTACTGTGGTCATCTTAATTACTCTGATCAAAGTGATCAAGCTATCAGTAGATATTTCGAAAACAAAACCTCTGAACTGCTATCTCAGATGAATATCAATTTAAAAAGTTACAACAACTTGATGTTTTTAAAATAACACTCATCTGGCTAAACAACATCAAAAAGTTCTTTGGACAGTCATCTTACTTGAGATGTTATTGTTCTGTGCATATCACATCTATCCCTCTGAATCATTCAGAGTCCTAAGAGGAAGCCCAGCACCTTCTTCATGGTACTTTTTATATAAATCGGAACAGACAGAGGAGTTACTAACAGCCAGGACTAGCTGTGACCCCAACTTCATAAACCACACATGAAAGCTCACTATCTATTTAAATCTCCTGAATGATATTCCTTACTGCCTAAATCCAAAAAATGGATTTTACGTCCTCAGCCTTCACATTCATATCTTTATTATGACTAAAGTTATCTCTTTGTTCTTTTTTGTTATGGGCTTTTATGCTCTTTTGTGTCATTATGTGGGACATTCCATATTGAGTCCATGACGAGCTTTGTACATCAAGCCCAATCTGCTCAATCCACCACAGCAAGGATGGAGCATAGAAAAATGGAAAGAGCCACAGGCAAAACACAATTTTCTGGGAAATTTTCATAGTGAACTTTTCTCATTCAAGCCCCACTGCTGTACAGCACACCTTGATGCTTAACAAATCAGAGGGGGAACTGAACATACAATCCAATCAAATTTTAACACAAAATGTGTGGGAGGTATTTCACACATAAGTCACAGCATGAGGTCTACTGCTCAAGTAAAAGTCAGGGGACACAAATCAGCCCAGTGCCACTCAAACACAAACATTATGCAACAGTCACTGGATCCACCAAAACTGTCCAACTGTCAGTGCCAAACATGATGGTAAGTGGGGAGCAAGCACTGAGCTGCCCATGAAAAGAGCTCTGGACGTGATTAAGTCACCTCATTTGCACAGCACAGGATGCTGAGGGCCTGGCAGTCTCACCATGAAAGCCAGAAGAGAACAAGGGCATAGCAGCAGCAGGGGACACACAAGAACAAGATCTCAGGTGATGCAGAGGTCTACGTCCTACCAAGACTGCTTCTGTCCATATGTGACTGACTCCCATCTCCACCAGAGCCTCACTCCTGTCTCGGGTCACTGGAGCCTGCAAATCACCATATTCAGGATTAGGAGTCTCTCAAGGCCCTACCCATGCCATCTGCCACCAGGAAACTTCACAGAACCAAGCACTGTGAGCCAGCTAAGGTGGATTCAGCAACACACGGGGAGCTTCAAGCTTGGGTTCCTGACAGAAGATTCCTCTCTTTGGATTGCGTGCCTGCTTGGACAGTTCACAGAGCACCCTTTCTTTGTTGGTACAGCACAGTTCCATTTCCTGCCTTCTGAGCCTAAAAAGCACAAGAGAAAATATACACTACCTCTTGAGAGGAACACAAACCCCAATATCATATAAAAAATCCCTGAGACAGGCTTCCTCCCAAGATATTGACTTCACCCAGCATGAGGGGTCACACATTCACTTCAAGTTTCCCAAGCATTGCCACTTTCATACTGTACTTAAAAAGCCCATCCTAATTGCTGTCCCTGACAATCAGCTCACAAGTTTAACCCTGCACTTCCACATTCAGTACCTCATCGACTAAACTACAAAACCAAAAGATGAGGGGATTGCAGGCTAAGGCAGGAAGGACACAGTGGAATTGAGGGAAAGCTTCAAAATTGTCAGAGAGCCGGGGATTTGGCTCAGTGGCATAAGCACCTGCCTGACAAGTGTGAGGTCATGAGTTTGATCTTTGGTACCAAAAAAAAAAGAGAAAGAAGTAAAATTGTCAGAGGACAGAAATTCAAATGAGATACTTGGCTTCAGTATGCACACTTTCCTATACTACCTTTTAATCTACTTATTTTCAGCATAGAATGAAAAACATGGTAAAAATAGAATTATCTAAAATATGAAAAACTTGGCATAATATATTAACAACTTCCTGCAAAATGTGTCAAGAGGAAAGAAAAGGGAACATTTCAACCACCTCAGACAAGCAAATTTCTTCATCCAAAATCACACGCACCACAAAAAATGAATTCTGAGTACTGACCATATTCTTCTCCAGGAGGACACTGAATCATTTCCTTATGATAGGCAGGGTCACCTAAGCATTTAACACAGTGAACTCGCTGTAATATGACTGCCTCATAGTTGGAAGGAAACTTCACTTACTAAGATTTATTTCACCAAAGGCTAGATCTGCCCTAGAGTCCTATGACGAGACATCTCAAGGACCAGCCTGATAAGTTTGAGAGATTCTAAGAATTTTAGTAAAAGTCCATACCTGAGTGGAAGCATGAAAGTCCAAACCATCTTGAGATACCCTAATCCAATCTTTCTGCATTTTGTCAGATAGCAATCCTTCTAGAGCTGCTCTATGTACAAAAATGACACAGAAAGTTAGCTCTGCATCCCAGGACCCAAAAGGAAGAGTACACTGCCATTCCACTGCTTTTCAATGTTCCCCTCCTCTTTAAGTCCCTGGCTAAAGCTCTAGCAGGCAAGCGCACGTTACACAGCTAACTCAAATCAATATTGGTAAATTTAGTGAAACAAAAATGCTCGATTCAAATCTATCACACTAAAAAATGAGAGCCCTTGCTTTCCTTCTGAATTTACAAATGAAGTAGAGGAAAATATTGTGATACTATTCATTATTCAAAAACAAACCTGTGAATTGTAACACAGTGATAAAGTGCTAGCCTAGCATGTACAGTACCCTGGATTCAGGACTCATGCTAGAACAAACAAACATGTAAGGCTGGCAGAAAACTTATATGACTAAATGTCCAGATCAACGAATTATATATAAATTATATATAAAGTGAATTTGATATGGCATCACAAACTTTCACAGCTACACTATACACAGCCTGAAGAGAAACATAACACATGAAAATAAAACAAGGAAACAGTATAAGAAAGTCAAGGAATAATATTTCCCCCCAAAATTTTTTAAATATAAGGTGATTATGAAAAATTTACAAAGTAGGTTAGAATTTCTGTAAAGCAAAGATAGTCTTGTGAAATTCATATGCAGATAGAAAATTATGAGAACTTATCTTGATTCTTTACAAATAATGAAGAAATACCTAGAGAAAAGTAAATTTTTTAAAAGAAAAGTATTCATCTGAAATATGACAATACTGCATATGCAGATAACTTACAGAAGAAATCAAAATATGTCTCACAGGCATATAACAAAAAATGAAGCAATTAAATTTCATTGAGACTGAGCCGGGCGTGGTGGCTCACGCCTGTAATCCCAGCACTCAGGAGGCTGAGGTGGGAAGATCATTGTGAGTTTGAGACCAGCCTGGGCTACAAAGTGAGCTCAAGGCCAGCCTGAACTGCATAGTGAGATCCCGTCTTAAAAAAAGACAAAAAAAAAAGTTTCACTGAGACTATGACACTCATCAAACTACAGAAAGTCGACTGTTGGTAGGATATATGCAACAGATACACTGCATACTTGTAGTGGTCATGTGCATGGTGTATATCATCATCTTACATAGATATACACTCTGTGTGCCAGCAAATGGGATTCTGAATATCTATGGTACATCTGCTTCTAGGGCAGCAGGAAAAGCAATGTTCACTGTAGTTTTAATGCCAGTGACAGAACTAGACAAGCCTGCTCTCCCCTATGTGTGGAAAGGCAAGTAAAATGTTACCGACAGAAAAACTAGAGACCTTCTGAGGAGTAAACATGTATATACAGCAATGCAAATAAGCCTGGAATATAAAACTGAGTGAATTACGTGAACTTTATTTATTTATCTATTTATTTATTTATGTGCCAGGGATTAAACTTACAACCAGCACTTAGCCAGGTAGGCGCTAATGCCATTGAGCTAAATCCTCTGCCACACTGAGTGAATTAACTAACACACAGGATAAACTCTTTTTAACAGTCCTGTTTGGTCACACTAAAATGGATATATAGATGATGCTGAGGTATAGGTCAGTGTTAGAATACAAGTAGAGTTCATATCACTTTCTGGGATTTATAGCCAGCATAAAAATGCACATAAAGCCATGGGGTGTAACCCACTAGTGATAAGCAGGGGCACAAGACTGAAAGGAATACAAAACTGCAGCAGGATAACCAAGATCACTACAGGCATTTGGGGAAGTATCTCTTTCTATGAAGGGCCACTCTGTGTGCTGTGTAATACTGATCAACATCCTGCCTCAACCCACAAGCTGCTCTAATTCTTTTTTTTTGTCTTTTTCCTTTTGATCGGTACCAGGGATCGAACTCACGACTGCCTGCTTGCAAGGCAGGCGCTTATGCCACTGAGCTAAATCCCCAGCCCCATGCTGCTCTAATTCTTGCTCACACTGTATGTTATGATTTCAACAAAAATGTTGAGACACATTCATGTTTTCTGACATGCACAGTCACCAATGCCTGAAAACCACAGACTTAGCAGGTGCGGTGGACAAAAAAGGTACTAGTTGACAAAGTATTCAGAATGGGCAAACAGGGGCTGGGGATTTAGCTCAACGGCATAAGCACCTGCCTTGCAAGCAGGCAGTTGTGAGTTTGATCCCTGGTACCGATAAAAAAAGGAAAAAGACAAAAAAAAAAAAAAAAAAAAAAAAAAGAACGGGCAAACAAAAACCATAGGAAGTGGCATATCTCTTAATGCTGCACCCCAAACCCAAGACCAGTGCCTCTCCCCAAAACACTCTCTATACTTGCATATCCTCTCCTGGCCTCACTGCCTGTACTATGTTCCAGGTATCATGAGTATAAAAAAAGAGAATGAGCTCTACAGCTTGATGCTATACAATGACATCCATAGACATGGACCTATTGAGGTCAGGATATGAGGTGCTTTGAAGTAAAGTTCTTTGCTTTATCTCAGCTGTACCCTCAAATATAGCCCGTTTCCATTAGCTCCTCTACAACAACAAGGAAGGTCTGTATTCACCGTGCAGAGAACCCAAGACACCCTTGAAGGGATTTCAGAGATTGCAGTTTCTTCTCTTTTATGAAAAACAGATTGAAGCTTCCAGGTTATCTCTTTCCCCAAAGAGATATAGACCACTGGAAAGTGGAAACAGTTCTGGAAGCGATGTACTGGACAAGCTTAGCTTTAGACCATTAAGATCATGGAAGAGGAAGTATGAAGTCAGGTCATGAGCAATCCAGTGTAGAAAAGCAGGTGATGAGTTAAGGTTAAAACAGAAGGGTTATTATAATCAGTACAAATTAAAGCAAGGAATGGAAGTGTTTTCTCTTCAAACTTGCATGTGCTTGGTGTCTTCTCTGCAAAGTACTCAACCCTGTGTCTATCCATTGAAAATTTCCATCCTATCTTCCTCATTTTGGTGATGGTATCCAAACAGTACAGCCAGAGTAGAGCACCTGTGAATAAAACTGACACATAATCCAAAAAAACCTCCAAACTCAGAAAATAATTCCAAAGTACTGATCCCCTTTTCCAACAGTATTATACTGGTCTTCTGATTTAGTTGCTCTGAAGAATCTGTTTAGTGTTGTACTCAAAACAGGAAATATGCTGGGCATGGCAACATACTCCTGTAATTCCTGCACTCAGGAAGGAGAGGCAGAAGCATCCCTTGAATTTGTGGCCAGCCTGGGATACACAGTGAATTCAAGGCTAGCCAGAACCACACAATGAGACACTCTCAAAAATAAATATAAAACTGGGCTGGGGATTTAGCTCAGCGGCATAATCGCCTGCCTGGCAAGTGCCAGGTTGTGAGTTTGATTCCCGGTACCAAAAATAAATAAATAAATAAATAAGCAAAAAATAAAACCAGGAAACAAACTGGTGAGTACCATGTTCTACAAAGGACCACATGACAAATTGAAAGAGTAAGTCTACAGATGCTACCTGAGTTCAAAAGGGAACATATTCTTATCAACCCAGAGAAAACTGAAAATAAAATTTATTGAAAATGCACAAAAGATACCTGACCAAGACATCATTGGTAAGCCTTGGATCTTTTACAACTGCTCATCACACAAATCTTGACGTGTATCGGTGGAAATATATGTAACAAAGTGGAAATATATGTAACAAAAAGCAAAATTCACAATAAAATGCTAAATATCTGGTGTACTTGATTGAATATAACAGACTTTAAAATCACAGGTTGTTCACTCGTGGTGTCCTGATTTTGGCCAAGCAGTGACTCACTATTGCTATTCACAATCTTAAGTATTGCAGGGCTGGGGATTTAGCTCGAAGCTGTAAGTGCCTGCCTGGGCAAGCGTGGGGTTTTGAGTTCAATCCCTGGTACCCAAAAAAAGTAAAAGGAAGTACTGTAGCATGTACCTCTGGTGTGAAAAATGAGTAAAATTCAAAATTAAAAGTAAGATTTGCATTAAATAATTTCTTTTTCTTTTTACTGCTAAGGTTTAACTCAAAGCCTCATGAACATTACACAAGTTAGTTAAAATTGGAGTTAAACCTAAAAATATTTATTTAATAAAATTGGGTCTTGCTCAGTTATCCAGGCTGTGCTTCGTGATGTAATACACTTGTCTCAGTCTCTCAGGTGGATAACCTTAGGTGTGCACCATGGAGGTTCAGTGATATTTGCTTTATCCTAAGCACTGAAATCTTGGTAAATCCAGGTGATTTAAAAACTCCAATGTTAGGGGCTGGGGATTTAGCTCAGCAGCATAAGTACCTGCCTTGCAAGCAGGCAGTCGTGAGTTCAATCCCGGTACTGATAAAAATGAAAAAAAGACAAAAAAAAAAAAAAAAAAAAAAAAAAAAAAAATTAGGAAAAAAAAAAAAAAAAAAACCTCCAATGTTAAACTAGCAAAGCGGCAAAGGTTCTTCACCCAACAAGCAAAGTGGTGGAAAATATAGCCTGGGAAATTTAGCAAGACCTGGTTTAGAATGAAAAGAAAAGAAGAGGGGAAGGGAGAGGAGGGGAGGGGAGGGGAGGGGAAGGGAGAGGAGGGGAGGAGAGGGGAGGGGAGGGGAAGGGAGGGGAGGGGAGGGGAGGGAGAAAGGGAGAAGGAAGAAAGAAAGAGAAGGCTACATTTTAGGGCAAGTTTCTGGAGTTCAGTTTCCATTCAATAGCAAACACAAAAAGCATCTTAGAACCTTTGTATCCATGAGAATTCCCTTCCTATTCTACTTTAAATAGGATGCCTATACTATTTTCAAACCTACAAAAAGATCAGTTTCCTAATTTTCAATTTTGCTTCAGAAATGATTACATGAGCTAGTAAATCATCACTGAAGAAATGGTCTCCATTCCTAACTAGTCCCACATTCTTTAAGCCTGACATATGACTCAGTCAAGGCCAAGACAGTAGACAATCCTTCCATTATTATCACATTATGAAAAATCTGAACTCAGATGGAGTATACTGCTATATTTGCTGACTAATGTTCCTCTCCAAAGTGGCATGCTTTCCCACTTACTTTTTACTTTCCTCTTGCCTATTCAAAAAACCTTTTTGATTTGTTCATGTGTTTGCAGACATTAACAATGGGAATTTACCCCTATTTCAAAACTTGTTTTTTGAGTGGGGGACTTAGCTCAGGGCATAAGCACCTGCTTGGCAAGCACCAGGTCCTGAGTTTGTTCTCTGGTACCACCAGGAAAAAAAAAAAATCTAAACAAATCAACTTGTTTCTTGTCTGTTTAGTTTTTTGAAACAGAATCTCACTATGTAGTTCAGGATAGGCTTGAACTATTAACACATATGCTGCTCTTAAACTGAGAAGGAGCCACCTGCCTCAGCTTCCTGAATGCAAGGATTATAGGTGCACAACAACAGAAAGGGCTCAATACTTGTTTTTGCAATGTGCATCTCAATCACTGTTTCAGTTTTTAAACAACATCTAGAAACAGTCCACAGAGTACTTCAATTATTTCAGAGATGAAATCCCTTTCCCTTTCCAATCAGACAAATATCCCAAATGCATGTCCCTGTAGATGCCAGAGTTCAATGCATTTCTCCATACGATTTTAACAGGCAGCCCTTTCAGGAAGCTGTCCTTAGCAGAAACACTTTTCTCTCATTCGATTATACATTAGCATCCCTTCCACCTTCCTCAGCATTGTAAACTCTATGGAAAGCCTCTAAAAGTAAAAAATAATTTGCTTTATTAGCATACAATTAAGACACCTAGGTGAGGAAGGGCCTGAGACAGAGTTGCCATACACATTTTTGTAACAATTAAAATGAGAACAAAATCACCTAGAATGTTGACCCAGGGGTGAACTTTCTGCCCAACAAGAAACAGCCACCTCTCTGCTACAAGGAGTTGCAACCACAGCTCCTGAGTTTACAGAAATTTAAAATAGAAAATAAACACATTTTCCAGGAAAACTTGTCCCTTTAAACCATGCACGCAGAGAAAATTGGTTAGAGATTCTGAGTTCAAAATGGTTGTTGTAAATACAAAGACGTCTTTGATAGGTAGTCACTAAGCAACTAAACCAGTATTGTGCTCTGCTTACCTATAATTAGCTCTGGATTGAGTCAGCGGCCACATGGCCACTCATTCAGGCTGCTTCCTGGAAATCAGGGAGCTCTGATTATTATTCCCCATAAAATCTCTCCTCCTAATATCCACATTTTGGTTCCAAACCTCACTTCTCAGTGTTGTGCGACCGCGAGAGCTGTTCGTGCAGTAACGCCACTATCAGAGCAGAGGTCTCACATAAACAATGTTTTTCATTGCCGAGTGTGGCATACAGGATTTCCGCAAGGCCCCGGCTCTCCTCATCCTAGTGGAGGCACAGCTGTGCCCGGGGCATCCAAGAAGGCATTCTGGGCTGGAAGCATCACAGTGGGGACAGGATGATAGGGCCCAGAACTACCCGCGCCTGAGCAAAGCGGAAAAGGGACAGATGATAATCAGAGCCAAAGAATAGGAAAGACCTCAGATTCTGGAGCGAAGCAGAGACTATTCATCGCCATAGCTCACTCTGGCCCCCTCCTTCTGGAGCTTCCCCAATTCCACCCCATTCCTATACCCATCCCACAACGTCACCATTGTGTGCGTGAGAGGCTCCCAGAATCCTTCCAATGCAGGTTGCAGCCACTAGAAGTCACAGAAAAGGGTGGTCTAGTCAGGTGGGGGCTCTCAGCAATGAAATCACTCTTCACCGTTCGGCGCCATGACACAGGAAGTGCCCGCCTCCCTCACTGCGCCTGATTGGTTGGTTCAGACAGCCCGCCTTCATCGCTGATTGGCTTCTACTCCACCATGGGCGGGTGCACTGAGTTTGACAAGAGAAGGAAAGTACTTCCAATTTGAGTGGGGCTCAAATGGATGAATTCTAACCCAGAAAACTCTGATCCAGTCTAACTCCCACTGTGACAATCTCACCTCACATGAAGAATGCTTTCGTTTGCAGGCATTAATCCAGGCTTTTTAAAGCTTCCATGGTTTTCTTAATGTACTCAGTGGGCTCTTCCTGAAAATGAGTAACAAAGGTGCTCAGAAGGTTCTAGGGGCAGTGCCCTTAGGAAGAATCAATCCCTTGAGGGCTGAAAACAACATGACGCCAGGGAACCCTAGGACAAAGTGGAAAGGAGGAAAGCCCTGCTGTTGGAATGAAGCAGTTGGTTTCATTGCCAAGATTTTCAAACTATTTCTCAATCTGTGAAAATGAATACAAGAAACTTAAGAGAATATAGTTTTGGTGTAAAGAAATTGGAGTCAAATGATGGTAATATTCTGTAAAGGAGTAAAGACACTAAACATTTCAACTCCCTCAAACTGCAGACTTTTTTCCAGAAAGTACCTGAATTTTGAAGATAAATGTATTTCCAAGCATGAAAGCTGTAACTTGGCCTGACTCCCAGCCCCAGCCTGCTGGGCAGCAGGAACACTGCTTTCTGCAGGGAACTCAGCTCAGCACTGAGCTGGCCGCTGGCAAACACTGGAAAGGAGATAACATAGGACAAGCAATTTGGCAGCTCCTGGAGACATCTGCAGACACCCAGAAATTCACAAGGAACACTGTGAAGGGTTCAGCCCAATGAAATGCAAGATTGCCAGAAAACTTTAACCACTTATGTTCATTGGAATCTTGCTGCCTGATGTCCCCTGCCTTCTCTCCATCCCTATAAAAAGGGCACACTTCTCTTTGGGGGGCAGAAGGTCTTATGGTGCTCTCTGCCTGAACCCAGTGTTGCAGGCAGCTGAGTTAGTTAGAAATATTATAGGCAGTAAGACAGGGCTAGGTCCTAAAAGGATCCATTGCAGATATCTTACAACTGTGGAGGAGACAGACACCTCCTGCTGTGGGATAGGCTTCAAGACAAAGGATCAAACAAATGCATCTACATCCTAAAGACTGATATTCTAATTAGTTCCCTACCACCATCCCCCTAGGGGAAAGGTCACAGCTCCTAAAATGCCTGCTTCCTAATGGTGACTTGCTTTCCTATTTGTCCCTAATGTAATCAATTTTACCTGAACTATTAATCTTATTGGATAACTATAGTTATGTCCCACCTTATGCCCATCTGCCTTGTGATTTCCCAGTCTTCCCCCACCTTGAACCCACCCTTCTCACCTCATGGTTTTATTTTATAAAAGTCCTTGGAAAAGACAGTCTTGAACAACCCGCTCGGGTCCCCTTCTGTCTCTCTCTCAGACAGAAGCTTTCTTTCTCTCAAATAAATATATTCTACTCTTAACCTCCGTTGTTCCAAAATTCATTCTTCGATAGAGAACACAGGCTCCCAGATATACTAGGTTGGGAGTTTCATTCCCTATATCACCAGGAGCAGTAAATTCTATGCAATGTTCCTTTTACCCGAGCCTGCTGGTCTCTCTGCTTTACATACGTTACAGTTTGGTGTCAAGATCCGGGAAGGGAAACACGCTTTTTTGGAAGGGTTTAAACTCTCCTGAACTCTCTCACAGGTAAGGCCACCTAGTAACATCCTCAGACCACGGTCCCCACAGTTCTTGAAGCTTCTGTCGCGACAGATCTCGCTGAGCATTTCCGATCAAGTCAACCCTGAATCTCTCTCTCCCTTTTTCTTTTTCTCTCTAACCCTGCCTCCAAGACATTCTGAATCCAGGGAGCACCCCAGGTCCGCCGTACTGAGCGCTTCAGGCGGGCGAGCTCCTTGTCTGGGCTCCTAACGCTCTGCGCCTTTAAGGCCCGCACCCACACCGCGGCGCCGGCAGCTGCCTCCAAGTTCCCAAAGCCGCCGCCGCTTTGGCTACGCGAGTTTCTCTCTTTGAAACTTAACTCCTCTACCCTAAACCTGCTTCCTCTCTGCAGTCCACTGCCTCTGGGTTCCTCTGCTTCATAACAAACACCAGCCCCATAACAAATAATTAAACGGAACCAGCACAATGTGTCCCTTGCCCAACCCACAGCAGGACCCCAAATGAAAACCGTGCCCCTGGCCTATCTGCCCCAGAGCGCCCCCTCCGTCACAAGGCAACGCCCAGCCAGCCTGAGCCCGCCCCCCGCAGGCCAACACTATTGTTACTTGATGCATTGAAAAGTAGATTCTGATAAAAAAAAAGAAAAATAAAGTTGATTCTGATCAGGTCACCAATGATGAAATTCAAAATGAACATAGATTGGAAGTGATGCTTTGTGTCTGGGCTCTAGAGATTAAGAACAAGGAGATCCAGTCTCACATTTGGTTATTGATGTGAAGTATCTGACATGAGGTGATGGGTCCATGAGTGTTTTCCTCTCATAAACAGAATCATGGTCCTAACATGAAAGCGAAGGACATAGACTGGTGTGAGCATCTTACTCAACCGTACTCACTTTATGGTATTTTGTCATCCAACCATGTACCATGAAGAAAAATTATTTCCCATGATTCTTGTGCCATGTTCTTAGACTATGATCAATATTGTAAAAAATATATTTCTGTTCTTCACTGATTGCCCTATGTGAAACATCTTGATACAGAAATGAATAATATATTGGAATACTCATATTCTTGATTGCAAGAATAAAGTACTTGCCTGGCAAGCACGTGGTTGTGAGTTCAATTCCCAGTACCGAAACAAAGCAGTAGTAATAATAATAATAATAATTATTATTATTATTATTATTCAAGTTAGCTGAGAAGAGTTTGGGATATAGCTCAGGCTGTGAATTTGATCCCCAGTACCAAAAAAAGTTATCTGAGAACCCAGCTGTGTTGGAAGCAGGAACATGACAGCAGGTTGAGACTTAGTGGACAGAAACTCTTTAGGACGAGATAATCTATTAAGAACTAAATCTCCCAAGTGGAGTAGACAATTCACTGAGGAAACTAAAAGCCCTGTTTGGAGACACACATGAATTTCAGGTTATTCCTAGCTCTGAGAAGTAGAGCATTATTAAATTTCTCTAGTTCCAGGTTTTCATCAGAAAAACCAGGAAAAATCAGATTTCACCTCCAAAGTTTTTCATGATGATTCAGGTATCTAATGTGCAAACAATGTGTGCATGTCAGAACCAGTTCTGAATGTATGACTACAGGGCACTGAATGCAGGCTTGGAACTTTGACAAGTGTTTTTAAAGGAATAAGTATCAGTGAACATATTTTAAACCAGGCTATCTTAGCTGTGGAAGGCTACAGAAATGATACTAGTCCCATGAATTATGATTTTGACAGAGGAGATAATGAGGACAGACCTCACTAAAAAAATAAAATGTTAGTTAAAAGAGGAAAAGATTTTTTTTTTTTTTTTTTTGCTACAGGGGATTGAATTCACGACCTCATGCTTACCAGGCAGATGCTTATGCCACTGAGCTACATCCTTGATGGAAAAGAATATGGAAAAAGTATACTATTCCAAATGGTGTGAATGTCTGAGAAGTTATGCATAAGAAGTGTGTGAGGAAACCATGTCTAACTTCGGAGAAGAATTGGTAAGTGGAAAAAAAAAGTGTGAATATATGTCTCTGGACTGACGGTGAGCCTGAAATCTATCCTCACATTGGACTGTGCAGATTCTTTTTTTTTTTTTTTCCTCTTCAAATTCCTTGAGAGGACTGTGCAGATTCTATGCATTTCCTGTGATGACTTCTTGAACTGCCTGTTAATTCTTTTTTTTTTTTTTAAACTATATGCAGTTTGTTTTTATGGCTCTGGGGCTGTACATTCTGAAGGAAAAGCAGGCAGTATAATTCTTATAGTAGAGACTTCTATCCCTACTATTGAGGTTGACCTAGGAAGTGATGGTTTCTCAGGGACGTCTTATAAATGTAAGCAGTTCTTGGTCTTTGTGTCTATCCCAAGAATCTACTTTTCCAGTGTATTATGGACAAAAAGTTGCTGCCTATATGACTTAGCACCCAGTCTTTTTTTTTTTTTTTTTTTGGTCTTTTTCATTTTTATCGGTACCAGGGATCAAACTCATGACTGCCTGCTTCCAAGGCAGGCGCTTGTGCCACTGAGCTAAATTCCCAGCCCCCCATCCAATCTTTTTGTACTGGAATATAATGACCTCATATGTCACAGTGTTGTAAAAGGGACAAAACTTGTTTATAAAAGGCATCCTGCCTAAAAAGTACAGCTAGCAATAATGAGAGTATCAAGCACACCATGGCTACACTGGGAACTATTAATCTGAGACCTTTTATCACAAGTTCAAAGTATACACTTATATAACAAAATATATCAGGAATGCACATGCAGGAATTTTCCTCTTAGTGGTATTATTTTACACTTTTGTAGGGAGGTTTAAAAGGGAATGGGGACAAGATACAGAGATAAATAACTTCAGATATAGTAGGGTAAGTCTGCAAGGAATAAAATGATCACTCAAATTTTGGAAAACTGGAGGACTCAGAGAAGCAATGGAACAGAAAGCAACAGAGAATTGATGTGAACAAGTAAAAGAATAGACAATATTAATGCACATGAAAGTACCCTAAAACCAAATGAAATTATTGAGGGAAGAGAGTAAGAAAATGAATAGAAGAAAATAAAAGGAAAAAAATTTAATTTGTAAAAGAATAAAAGGATTAAAAAAGAAAAATAAAAAAAAAAAAAAACAAAAAGACTAAACAAAACCTCAGTGGGACAGAAAAAGGTAAACAAATTAACAAAGAGAGAGAAACAAAAGTAATAAAATTTCTCTGTTATCTGCATGCCTTTGATAGGTCCAATTTGTATCCCAGAATTGTGTTGTCCATTCTAATGAAGACTGTAGTCACATTTATGATGAGTATGTGATTGGTCTTCACTGCTGGATGTGGGGCCATACATGTACATCAAGGCATATGTTAATCAAGGTTCCAGAAATTCATCACAAGAAAAGAATATTAAGAAGGCTACAGAAAAGAAGCAAATCACCTACCAAGGGAATCCCATCAGAATCAGAGACTATTCAATCCAAACCTTCAAGTCAAGGACGGTTTAGAATGAGGTATTTTAAGCCTTAAAAGAAACAATGTCCAACCCAGACTGATGAACTCCACAAAACTAACTTTTAAAATCAACGGAGAAATAAGATATTTGCATGACAAAGGAAAACTGAAGAAATTCATGACCAACAAACCAGTTCTTCAGAATGCTTTGAAAGATATATTAGAAAGACAATATAAAGAACACAAGCAAGAGAACATCAATACACTGAAGACACCAGGCAAGGAAAAGAAGTAAACAGAGAGCCCTTACAGAAGTATGCAAAATTAGTCATTGTGAATTATTGGTCTCCAACAATTCAAGACATGAAAATTAAAATAACATTTTAATTTCCATCTCACTCCAGCAAGAATAGCTATCATCAAGACATCAACCAATAACAAATGGGGGAGGTGATGTGGAGGAAAAAGGAACTCTTCCACACTGTTGGTACATGTGTAGACTGGTGCAACCACTGTGTAAATTGGTATGGGAATTCTTCTAGAAGCTAAAAGTAGAGGTTCCTTTTCATGGAGTATTACACTTCCTTGCATCTCCCTGGAAAAGGCACAAACATTATACCATATTGATACATTTGCACCTCTGTTTATCACTGCACAATTTGTAGTAGCAAAATCCTGGAAACAACCCAAGTGCCCATCAACTGAGGGATAGATAAGAAATATGTGGTTGTTACATACAGTGTATACTTCCTACTCAGCCATAAAGAAGGATAAACTTGAGACATTTACAGGTAAATGGATGCAACCTGAGACCATACACATAAGTGAAATAAATCTAACTCGTGTGTAAACATCATATTGTCTCCCTGATGCGACAAACTGGAAGAGAAAATAAGGTCTAAAATATATAATAGATATTGGTAAATGGGTATAAACTGTTCAATAGGGAAGACACTAGGGCTGGGGAAAGGGGGAAGGAAAAAAAGGAAAAGGAAAAGAAATACAAGATAGTTATACTATTTTCTCTTAGCTCATTGTAAAGAAAGGTTTGTGCTAACACCATTTGGAGAATGTTTTATGTCCATGTGTTGTACTCTGAGTAACTGCTTGGAAGAAAACAATTTGCAATATATTATTATCCTTATTATTTTTTACTAACAATTTTTCTATAAAATAACTATAAAAAAGAAACAGGCTACTGATATGATCAAAATTATTTTATGCACATGGAAAAGATTCTCTTTTTTTTTTTTTTTTTGGTACTGGGGATTGAACTCACAACCTTGCACTTGCCGGGCAGGCATTTAGTCATTGAGTTAAATTCCTGGCCCAAAAGATCCTTTATTTTGTCATTTGTCTTTGTAGAATCTCAGAATTAAAGGTGAACAACCTTATCTTTATATTTTGACTAGTTTATTATTTTTCTATTCATGATATCTACTGTTGAATTATATTTGTTTTTCTAAATCTAAATGCAGCACTTTGCTTAAGTCTGGTTTTTTAAAAATAACTTCTAAGTTTGGATTATGTATGTAATATTCAGACATTTTTGATATTTAAAAGACAGAGAATTGATATCTATTCCAAACACAGATAACTTACAAATTGAATTATTGCAACTTGAGATCATCCTAGAATTCTAAATTACAAATATTTTCTGGTCTTCCAATATAGAAAAATTAAGAATTATAAAAAATTTTAACTTTACAAACCTAGTATTTATTCTGTTTACTATGCTAGAAATGGATTCTTGGAATCCATTTACTTTAAAGCAAGCATTTACTTTACCAGTGGGATAATTTTCTACACCCCATTGTTTTTTAGTTGAAAAATATATTATTACATTAACACTGCAGGTCTCTTCATGACCCCCAGTAATTCTAGCCCTTAAGAAAGGAAGGAGAGTCAGTATAAATTCAAACTCAGCCTATGCTACAGAGTTTTCAAGGCCAGATTTTACTTTATAGCAACACCGTTTCCAAAAAAACAGGATTAGTTGTTCCAACAGCAAATCATGAAGAGATTATATGTATGTAATTAGATTGTAATTTAAGTGTTGAATATTGATTTTTTTTTATTGATGTTGAATTTCTTCTTTAAGACAGTCTTGCTACGTAATGCACGCTGACCTCAAGCATGCTTATGTATTTCAGGTTGGCCTCGAACTCATTTCTTCTCTAGTAAGTAGTGACTGATAACAGATTTTAGTACTGAGAATGACTTAGAGAAGACTTGCAAAGCTGAAATTCTATAATGGCATTAGGGATTCCTGAAGCTGGCTCTCTAATCTGATGAGTTCTAAAGATGCTATGATGTCTCTTTCTACTACTGTGGAGAATACTAATAGTCCTTACTGTGAATTGTTTAAAACAATACAGTACAAATACAAGTGACTGGCTTAATCTGCTGTTTATGAAATGGAAGTTTAACAACTCTACTTATGAAACTTTTGAATATTTTTTTTATCAGTACCAGGGACTGAACTCATGACCGCCTGCTTGCAAGGCAGGTGCTTATGCTGCTGAGCTAAACCCCCAACCCCTGAAACTTTTGAATATTTTTGACAAAATGGGAAATACAATGATTGTTGGTTGCTCATAGAATCTTTGGACAAACTAATGAAAGACATCAACTCATCAGTAATAAAACTCTTCTGTGTGGAAAATTAATAAAGGGAAACAAAGACCTTAAAGATTCAAATTCCAAGCTGTAAAAACACAAAAATTTAAAAGCATCAAAATGTGTCCTAAGGGGCTGGGGATTTAGCTCAGTGGCATAAGTGCCTGCCTTGCAAACAGGCAGTGGTGAGTTCAATCCCCAGTACCGATAAAAAAGAAAAAGACAAAAAAAAAAAAAAAAAAAAAAAAGTGTTCTATAGGTAATCACCTCTTAGTCACTTGACTAAGATTGCAAGAACCCAAACATGGGTCCTCGTAATTTGACTAGCTGAAATATAGTGTAAGTTTAATGCTCAGGTTTGAAAGGGATCTGAGCTAAAGACAGGGCTCTGATGGTAACAGAATGGGATCCCATACACTGGATGTTTAGAAGGATCCTGATTAGGCTGAGGGTGCTGAGCACCTAAGCTCTTATGAGCTTATTTTCTCAGAGGAAGGGATTTCTCTGAACTCAGTTGTGGAGGCATGAACAGCCTCACTTGGGAGCAGTCAGCCACTGCTAGTATACCTGAGGAAACTGATCCTGTGCTGACCAATCATAATAATCCTGACACTGATTGGGACCCACCCTCACCACGTGTGATTCCCTCAATGCCTACAGCGAGACTCAAATCAAAGGACACTCTTAGGGGTGAGTTACACAGTGGATATATGAGTAGGACCACTATTTGTTCAAACAACTTCTTGATTTTTCTTTTAAAATCAAAGGCTTAAAGGGCTGGGGATTTAGCTCAGCAGCATAAGTAGCTGCCTTACAAGCAGGTGGTCCTGAGTTTGATCCTTGGTACCGATTTAAAAAAAAAATCAAAGGCTTGATGAGCAATATGGAAATAAATTTTACCCATGGGATAATGGAATGAAAATAATACACTTGGATGAAGTTGAATTTGTTGATATGGGTCTATTAAACAGTGATTCTGAGCTTAATGTCATAGTTCATGTAGGAAAGGTTTAACAGAATATTTCACTGGTTGGGAGAGGCATGGATCAAAATGTGGTTCTTTGTGACTGAGTTAGAGGTGTCTTACATTTCATGGCTTATTGTTGGTGAGGGTATCCAGAGGGCTAGGGCATTGGTAATACTAAAATGGATCTGTCACATCAATGCTAATCTGTCACACTGGAATATTCCAGAAAATGCTCCCATCATTAAAACCTTGAGAATTATTATCCTTGAAGAGCCATGTCATTGCTTTTTTCTCTATGCCAGAAATTAGAGAGGGGAACAGAGATGCTCAACTGGGAACCTTAAGGACATTGGATTTGATAAAAATCCGAAGTGCCGGGAGTCAAGACACAAAACATAACTGTCAAAGCATAGTGCAGACAGTTACAAAAATGCACAGCAGAGAAAGACAGATGATCAGAATAGTCTGATACCTGTAGACCTATGGCATTTGTTGTTTATCCATGGTGTTCCTAAAAGTGAAATAAATTAAAAAGCTACAAAAATTTTACTAGATTTATAAAATTTTTAAAAAGTGCAAATGAGCAGAGATTTACTTCAGAGCACAGTAAGCGTGACTCATTGACCCTAAACTAGTTAACATTTCCCACCCCCCCACCCCCCCCCAGCGAAGCAGAGACTAGGACCTTGAGGAAGGATCCTGGTGTGCCGCGAAAAATTTATATGGTCTACCATCATTCCCCAAGAGAACGAAAGGACTGTTATCAGGATGACTGTAATTAAGAAATGTGAAATGCTGGGGAGTCGTTTACACTGATTTGGAAACAAAGCTGATTCCACCAGACACAAAATACATTGTGGCCCTCCAGTAACTGGAGGAGTCAGCGAAGTAAAGGTAATGAATGGAATTTTAGCAAGGTTCAACTCACTGTTTAGTGTCCTCAGATTCGTCCAGTGATTATTTCTCCGTTTCAGAATGCCTTGTTTGGATATGTAAACTTAGTATTTGGCAGAACTCTCTAATTAGTCCCTTCAACTGTTGTGTGAGGGCTAGCATAATCGGAAATGTCAAACAGAATCCATTAGAATTGGCTTTCCTGAGCAAAACTGGTAAATAATTCACAGTAGTGCTTCCCTGGAGAGACTGCAGAGACTAATGCCATTATCAAGGCCTTGGACAGTGCAGATGTAGTCATTCCCAATACATCTCCATTTAGTTCTTCCATTTGGCCTGTGCAGAAGATAGCGGAATCTCAGAGAATGATGATACATTACCACAAACGGAATCATGTTGTGACTCTAATTGCAGGGCCTATGCCAGATGTGGTGTCTTTGGTTGAGATTAATCCATCACCTGGCTTGGGATGCAGCTATTGATTTGGCAAATGCCTTTCTTCTCCACATATATCCATATGAGTCATCTAAAATAATTTGTTTCCGCAGGAAGACAAGCAATAAATCTCTCTCTGATCTCAGGGTTACATTAACTCTCCAGAGGTATGGCACAACTTAGTCTGCAGGGATCTTGATTGCCTTTCTCTTCCACAAGCATCTCACCATATTATGCTGACTGGACCAAGTGAGCAGGAGTTGAAAACCGCTCTGGATTAGTTAGTAAAATTTTGAGAGCCAGATGATGAGAAACAAGTCATACTAAATTCAAAGTTCTCTAACTCTGTGAAGTTTTTTTTTTTGTTTGTTTGTTTGTTTGTTTTGGCAGTGCCAGGGATTGAACGCACAACCTCGCACTTGCCAGGCAGGCACTTATGCTGCCGAGCTAAATCTCTAGCCCCTTCTATGAAGTTTCTAAGAGTTGAATCACATGGGGCATGTTCAAATATGCCTTTTAAGGGAAAAAGAAGAGTTGTTGACCTGGCTTCCCCCACAACAAAGAGGCACAAGGCTTTTTGGGCCTATTTGAACATTGGAGGCAACACCTTCCTCACTTAGTTGCTTTACTCTAGTTCATTACTGACTCAGAAAACTGTTCATTTGGAGTGGTGTCCCCAAAAAAAAGACTCTGCAACAATCTTCTCTGCCAGTGGTAATAAAATCCAATAAATCCAGTGGTTTCCTGAGTGCCAAAGTCTGATAGTAATTGTTTTTAGGCTCTGCCAGGCTCTTATGTGTCAATTGCTATGAGATCATTAGGATTTTAGAGCAAGGCTCTGCCATAATCTGAGAAAGCTACTCTTTGTAAAAGTTTTTGTCATACTAATGGGCCATAGTGGGAAGTGAAGGGTTGATCATGGGACATGAGGATACTATGTAATCTGCACTGCTTGGTATCAGGTGGGTATTGTCTGATCCACCAAGCTGTAAGTTGTATATGCACAGTGACAGTCTATTATTAAATAGAAATTGTATTTGTGATTGAGACAGAGAAGGTCCTGAGGGTACAAGTGTTACATGAAGTTCCTCAGATGCCCATGGCTCCTACACTTGCCATATCATCTTTACCATACATGCACCTATGGCCTCATGAAGTGTACCACAAATTCAGCACTTAGGGAAAAAAAATGCTAACCAGTTTACAGATGGTTCTGCACATTATGCAAGCATAATCTATAAGTGGATGGCTGCAGCCATACAACCATTTTGTAAGACACCCCATTTTGACAATGGTGAAGGTTAATATTCACAGTGGATCAATCTTTGGGCAGCATACCTGCTAGTATGTTTTGCCTGGGAGGAAAAATGGTCAGATATGCAATTGTATACTGATTTATGGGCTGAGCACAACAGTCTAGTAGGGTGTTCAGAAACATGGAGGAACTTAAGTGGAAAATTGTTGACACAGGTATTTGTGGATAAAGAATGTGGGTAGGCCTATCTATATAGTGAAGAGATGTAAAATGTTTGTATTCCATACAAAGCTTCACAAAAATGTGACCTCAGCAGAAAAGGACTTTAACAATTGAAATGGGGCCGGGGATTTAGCTCAGCACCATAAGTGCCTACTTAGTAAGCATGCAGTTGTGAGTTTGATCCCCAGTACCAAAAACAAAACAAAACAAAAAAACCAACTGAAAATGATCACCTGTTCTTTGGATTGTAGTCAACTTCTCTCTTCAGCCATCTTTTTCATTGACCAATGGGCTTATGAACAGTGTGCATGTCAGCAGGAAAGAGGGGTTATGCATGGTCAGTGACATGGACTCACACTTTCCAAGACTCTTCTGTCTAAAACCACTGCTATAGACCCAGTAGGTCAGCAGTATGGACCAAAAGATTTTCCCCAATACAGCATCATTTCCTATCTAGTGGCAGTTTGATTATATTAAATGGCTTCCATCATAGGTATGTGCTTTGTCCTTGAATACTTTTTCTGGATATGGACTTAACTTTCCTACTTATACTTCTGACCAAACTCCCAACCATGGATTCACATAATGCCTCATCGCCATTATGGAATTCTACACAGCACTGGATTTGACCACAAAGAATGCATCTGAAACCCAAAGGCGACTGTCTCATGCTTATGGAATTCAGTGGGCTTATCATGTTCCTCACCATCCACAAACAGCTGTATTGGTAGAAACTTGGAATGATTTTTTGAAGACACAGTTCCAGCACCCATTCCAGCATTACCTTATAGTGCTGGGGCAAGGCTGTTCAAAATGCTGTGTATATGCTGAGTCAGCACTCACCTACATGCTGTTTCCCATAGCCAGGACCCATGGGTCCAAGAATAAAGGTGTACCTGTCATTGATACCCAGTCATCTGTCAGCAAAAATTTAAACCTGTTTTGCTGGCTTAGTAAGAAGTTAGTTTCAGAGTAGGAAAGGTTTGTACTGGGAAGCACAGAGGCATTGATCAAGTGGTAGTGCAGAGTTTTTATTGGCCATTTTTGCCTCATAACACTGATGAAAGTGACTAAAAAGGGAGTTACAGTGTTAAGAGGTGTTTCACTCAGATCATGAAAGAAAAATTATACTGTTACCCACAATGTAGGAAAAAAATGAATATTCTTGGGAGTAAGATGCCTCAATCTGTCTCCTCATATTGCCATGCTGTTTAAAAGTCCATGGAAAATAGTAATCCAAACCAGGAAGAATGTCAAATGGCCCACAAGCTTCTGCAATGAAAGGGTCACCACCTAAGGGACAGGACCAAGACCAGCTAAGATGCTTGCTGAAAGCCAAGGAATACCTAATGGGTGACACAACTAGTTCTAAGTACAAGCCATAGCCCCATGTTCAGCTACAGAAATGAGATTTGTAATAGTGCATTCCCAATATCCTTCCATGTAATATGTTGACAGACAGTGTTAGTTACCTTACTTCACCTGCTATAGTGTTCAGGTATTAAATGTTAAGAGTAAGGCCTCAAAGAAAACTCTCCTTGCATTGTGAGCAAAGGAATTAATTCATTTCTACTTGCATGTGGGTCAGTTATAGTATATAAGGTATGTTTTTGAACTCATCTTTGTATCTGGAAACTATGGTTTTAAAAAATGTGTGCAATTGTAGAGCTGGGGATTTAGCTCAGCGACATAAACATCTGCCTTGCAAGTGTGTGGTCATGAGTTTGATCTCCGATACGAAAAAAAAAAAGTGTGCAATGGTGAAGTTGTCAGGAGTGAATAGTGACAGTTAACCCATTATATTAAACTGAGTACTGCGTGCCCAACTACGGTTGCCCAGCAAATTATGGATTTGGAATACACACCTTAGAAAGGATTACTGCCAGAGACAAAAAAGGAGGGCCTACATTGTTTCTGTGGAGAAACTTCAGTGTTTACTATCGCATTGAAGCCACCTCCTGGCTTTAGCCTTCAACCCAGACCATAGTCTTCTGGCAGACACTTTGGTCTGACAGAATTGTATGGGATACTACGATGGGCTCCAAGCCTTGAACTGGTTTTGTGTATCTAATATACAGAGAAACCTTTTGTATTCTTCCACGTGTGTGTGTATATGTGTGCACTATTTTATGCCAATCTTGTAAGCTGTTAGAATATTTGTGTATCACAAATTAAATGTTTCCCTAGTAGTCACTGATACAATTCATGACATCATTTATTACGCAAGGCATGGTCCATCTGATGTGTCATCATGAGAAACAGCAGTATGGTCTATTTTTTATTTATTTTTTTGGTATCAGGGATAGAACTCATGACCTTGCATTTGCCAGGCAGGTGCTTATAATACTGCTAAATCCATACTCAGTATGTTTATTTTTTGGTATAAATTGTGGGAAAATTACCACCAAATTAAAAATATTAACAGAATAAGCATGAAAGTATAATGGTAAGAAACCCAAATTTTTTATAAATCATACTACTGATTTCAGCATTAAATAGGTGAAACTGTGAGCTTTTATATAATTGTGTTGAAACATATGCAGGAATTTAGGACATTAAAAAATTTGCTAATCTACCAGTTGCGTGTAAACAAATGAACTTTAATGAAAATACATGTTCACATGCTGACAAATATACATCAAATTATGTTTTTGTATATAGAATATGAAATGTATACATCAAGAAACTTACGATCAATGGTATTGGGAAAGTCCATTAAAAAAACCATTAATTTCCCTGACTGATGTGTTTGAAACTTTGTTTTTCTTCTCTTGTTTTCTTTTCTCCTTGAAATAAAATGGATTACAAAAATAAAAACCTAGAGCCAGGAATTTAGCAGAGTGGCATAAGCACCTGCCTGGCAAGTGTAAGATCGTGAGCTCAATCCCCACTACTCATTAAATCCTACTAATAAAACTTTACTTTTAGCAACCTATACCTCCCCATAGTAAAAGCAAAACAAAATCAAAACTACATAAATACTAATCCTACTTGGAAGTGAGAAATACATTTCAATTCATCTTGTTTTATTAGAAGATACAATATATTAAGTTGAAAGACAATGGTTTACACAAAAATATGTCAGTATGATTTTCAGCAAAGACTACAAATACACAGCTCAGATATTTTCAAGTTATTTACTGAAAAACAAAGAAAAAAAACCTCTAGATCTCCATCTGGGAGAGTATTTTCTGGAAAACTTAAGAAATATTGACAAGAAATTTTTTACTTACATGTGTACAGGTCTCCACATGAGGAATTTTGACAAGCTTTTCAAAATAAGATTACATATATAGTGTTACTCTCTAGTGTGACTTTATGTAGGTGATAAAAATGCATTCATGAATGCTTCCCTTGCACTGTATATACACATACAGGGTTCCACACCAGAGATCCATGTATATAAAATGAGGACTTACTAGCAATTCTTTTGCCACATAGCTTATGTGCATATTTCTGCTTCTGTGTTTCTATGTACTTGTGAATACTGATGTGCAGTGAATGCCTTCCCACAGTGCCTGCACAAATAAGGTTTCTACCCTGTGTAAGTTTTTTCATGCATAAGAATTCATTATAGTAAATTCATTCCCACATTGCTTGAACTAAAGTTTCTTCCCAGTATGACTTCTTTCATGTCTTCTATAATAATACTTTGTAGCAAATGCTTTTCCACATTGCTTACACACATAAGGTTTCTCCCCACTGTGAATAATTTCATGTATTTGACAATACTGACGTGAAGTGAATGCCTTTCCACACTGCTTGCACACATACGGTTTCTCCCCAGTGTGACTTCTTTCATGCCTTTTACAGTAAATCTTTGTAGAGAATGCTTTTCCACATTGCTTACATATATAAGGTTGCTCTCCAGTGTGGGTTGTTTCATGTATTTTACAATAGTGGCGTGTAGTGAAAGCCTTTCCACATTGCTTGCACACATATGGTTTCTCCCCAGTGTGAGTCCTTTCATGTCTTTTACAGTAATTTTTTGTAGGGAATGTTTTTCCACAGTGCTTGCACACAAAAGGTTTTTCCCCTGTGTGAGTACTTTCATGGTTGTTACAAGAATACTTCGTAGTGAATGTCTTTCCACACTGCTTGCACACATATGGTTTCTCTCCTGTGTGACTTTGTTTATGTTTTTTATAATTACTCCTTGCTGTGAATGCTTTTCCACATTGCTCGCACACATAAGGTTTCTCCCCTGTGTGAGTTCTTTCATGTCTTTTACAGTATTTTCTTGTATGGAATGTTTTTCCACACTGCTTGCACATATAAGGTTTCTCCCCAGTGTGAATTCTTTCATGTATTTGACAATCTTTTTTTGTAGTGAATGCCTTTCCACAATGCTTACACATATAAGGTTTCTCCCCAGTATGGGTTCTTTCATGTAGGTTACAATAAATTTTTGTATTGAATGCTTTCCCACATTGCTTACACACATAAGGTTTCACCCCAGTGTGAGCTCTTTCATGTATCCGACAATTCTTGTATGTAGTAAATGCCTTTCCACACTGTTTGCACACATAAGGTTTCTCCCCAGTATGAGCTCTTTCATGTATGTTACAATAAATCTTTGTACTGAATGCTTTCCCACATTGCTTGCACACATAAGGTTTCACCCCAGTGTGAGTTCGTTCATGTATCCGACAATTACTGTGTATAGCAAATGCCTTCCCACATTGCTTGCACACATAAGGTTTCTCCCCAGTATGAGTTCTTTCATGTCTTAGATAAGATTGGAGTACAGCAAATGCCTTTCCACAGAGCTTACACACATAAGGTTTCTCCCCACTGTGAGTTCTTTCATGTATTTGACAATTTCTATTTGTAGTGAATGCCTTCCCACATTGCTTGCACACAAAAGGTTTCACCCCAGTGTGAGTTCTTTCATGTATCCGACAATTACTGGGTACAGTGAATGCCTTCCCACATTGCCTGCACACATAAGGTTTTTCCCCAGTATGACTTCTTTCATGTCTTAGACAAGATTGGAGTACAGCAAATGCCTTTCCACAGAGCTTACATACATAAGGTTTTTCCCCACTGTGAATTTTTTCATGTATTTGACAACTTCTATTTGTAGTGAATGCCTTCCCACATTGCTTGCACACATAAGGTTTCTCCCCCAAGTGAGTTCTTTCATGTCTTTGACAATATCGGCGTGTAGAGAATGCCTTCCCACAGAGGTGGCACACATAAGGTTTTACCACTGTGTGAGTATTTTCATGTATATTAAGATAAGTCTTTGTAGTGAATGCATTTCCACATTGTATGTATATATAGGGTTTCTGCTCCATGTGAATCCTTTCAGGAATTGTACAACTTTGAGTACTGAAAGTTTTTTCATTTTGTATGTATACATATGGTATCTTTTCAGTGTGAATCCTTTCATGGAATGCAATACCATTGAAGGCATTGGAGGCTTTCAGACTTTTCTGATCAAAAGTAATCTCTGCAAGGTGAGTTCTTTCACTAAGTTCAGAGTAGGATTTCTCATACTGCTCATGTTGATAGGGTTTCTCTCCATTCTTTGTCCTGGCATGCTTCTGGAAATCACTGTAGGTTTGTCCATATTCATTACTCAGTTTGTTTTCAAATTCCAAATTCTCATGTGGCTTCTCTTCAGGATGAGGTAAGATGGGCACATTTAATGATAAAATCACAAACAGGGGCTCTCCATATATAAGACTTTTGGCTGGCTTTAACATAGCTTGTTGCATGTCCATATTAGCATCTGAAGTCCAAAGGAGTATGTTTTCTTGTTGATTACAAGTTTTATATTGATAGCATTGTGGTACCTCTTCATTTCTGTAAAGAAATAACATGTCAATCACAATAAAATGTCTCCATATCAATAATTTACTGGCACAAGTTCTGGCTTAATTCCTGCTAAGAAACTTTCAGAATAAATTGTCTGAAAGCCCTGAATTATGTCTCCAAAATGACAATTTCCCAAGTAGATTGGTATATGTTTTCAACACACAAGGTCAAGTTCAAGGCATTGATACACGTATGTATAACACATTGATCATTTTTGACACTTGTACCCCAACACTCCCACCTTCTGTCACTTAATTTTATTTGCTAATTTATACTTTCATATTTCATATAAAACACTTGATAATACACATTCTGTCTGTGAAGTGACCCTGAGCAGGATTTCAATTTTACTAATTGGCTTTCTATGTTTATCTGTGAGTCTGTCCTAGGTCTAAGGCCCCTTTCCTGATGATGGGAATTGACTCATAGTAAGTGAACTCTATGAATCATTAGTCCTGGCTGAGGCCTGTAGTGACCTGTGAGGTCAGAGATACCTCAAAGGGCAAGATAAGGCCACAGCTGTGGACACTCTGGCTCCAAATCCAATTAACAAGGTAGAGACTGCAGCTGCAAAAATTACTCCTACAGTTTCATTTCTATCATGTCTTCATAAGACAGTGCTACTAAATTGACTTGATTCATAACTTGGAGACATCCTTGAAGTGACTCCTAAGGTCCTGCTCATTGCCTGCGCTTTCCTCAGTCTCTCCACCCTTTGTCTTTAGTCCTAATACAAGTGGACTGATCCAGAGAATCCTTTGTCTTAACCCTCGAAGTCTCGAGCTTAATTAAAGGATTTTGACCCTCCTGGAGCCCCTAAAAATCATATGTCTCTTTTTATTTAACCTCTGCCATACACTCATTTGGGAAATCAAGGATCTAGGTCAGAACCCGATACTCTTTTTTTTTTTTTTTTGATATAAAGAATTGAACTCATGACCTTGCACTTGCCGGGCAGGCACTTAGGCCTCTGGCCACACACATTCTGTGTCTAACTTACTACATGTAACATTATGAGCTGGAGTCTCATTTTTTTTTTTCTGTCAGATGATATGACATACTACTTCTTGTCTGGTGAATATATAATAGCACGTCTATTTCAGTGCTGAGGATTAAACAAGTCTCCGGAATGAAACATACTTCCAGCCTTTTTATTTCTTATTTAGAGAGAGCCTGTCATAGATCATTTATTTGATCAGGGTGAACTTCATGTTGGCATAACATCCAGAGCGCTGGGATTGTAAGAAGGCTTCACCATGCTGAGCCTATAACACATTTCCCTTTCCATGCATACAATGATGTGCATCTAGTTGGTTACCAGACCTTAGGTGTTGCAAATAATTTCAAGAACAGAATGTCTATGCATTCCCTGCTTTGAGCATAAGTACATATGCATTACTAAGATGACATTTTAAAATCCTTTTGGAATATACTTAGGCAGTTTAGCATGGATCAAATGCAAAAATTTTTATTTTTTGAGATATCTGTATATTGAATTTAAAAAACCAATTGTTTTATAGTAATACCAATAACGTATGAGGCTGCACTGTAGTAATTTTAAAACATGAATGCACACAATGTCTGGAGGATGTTTTCAGTCACTGGTTTACATTAGCGTTGATGTGCATTTTGAATGCTGCTTCTAGATTGGCAGTTTTTTTGATAATGTACACCTTGTATTCATACATATTCAAAAGCAGATAACTTGAAGATGAGTTCCTGCCAATGTTCAAGATTTACTTTTTTATATATAAGTATATATAATGCCTAAGTGCAACTTCATACATTTTTATGATATTGATCGTGAATGAAATTTTTTATACCAAAATATGTATGAGATAGTGTTACTTGTTACATAGTATGACTAATAAATTTCCTGTATTGTCGTACTTCTGTATTCAACTGTCAGATTACACAAAAGCAACCTATATGCATACTGGAAGAATTTTTATGTGATTAAATTTGAACATGGCCTGATTTGTAGTTGCTTTGTAATATTTCTGCTCACACACCAATATTTGAGAAGTACTGCTTTTCCTTATGAAGGCAATTACCTTAGACTTTTTGAGCAAGTTTCATATTCTTCTTCAATTTGCTGGTCATCCCAAGTCCTTCCTGAATTTTAGCCATAGAAATAGAAAAAGTCACCATATCATTATACAAAATTAGCAGTTAACAGAGAGATTGATGGTATAATGTTAACAGAACTGAGATACTATTCAAAATGTTTTCACATTCTATTTAATGAACCTGTACCCATCAGCAAAAACTAAAGCTCTCTCATTGTATGTATGAGAATATATGTCACTCTTACCTATAGCATTTATATTCATAAATGTTTCCCACATCACATCTCTGTAGAGCTTCCTTTGGGATGGATTCAGCAGAGCCCACTCCTCTATGGTGAAGTTCACGGTTACATCCTCCACAGTCACTGCCTCCTAAATAATCACATACATATTTCCTAAAAGAAGGTTGACACTCACATAATCCTGAGAACTTAAACTCTTCTTGTGAAAACTGAGTTCAAGTTGTTATTTCAAAGATAAATTCTTGTCACATAAATCCATGTTTATGAACATAGTTTCACACACAATTTTGATGCTAGATTGCTTCTTTCTGCTACTGCAACAGAACCACAGCACTGTTTGCATAATAAGGTCACAGAAATTCTATCTGTGCAGTTTCTAAAGCAGAGCTCAGAGGCAACCTACAAATCACCATTCCCAAGGCCAGAAGAAATATCTACTGAAGGTCTGTTGTGACAGACCAAAGAATATACCTCTTTTCAAATCTGAGTATTCACAGAATTAAGTTTTTCTTTCTTATATTGTAGATAGGCAGCATTTTGAAATGTGAATCTGATTTTTTAGGGATAAAAATCTTAAATGAACATTAAATAAAGGATATACATATTGTTCCTTATTTACACTTTAGTTTCTGACAACAGAAAAATCATGTGATATTTTCACCTGTGAGTCAATTTATTTCTTTTTAGAATATGATGTCAAGGTCCATCCACTTAGCTACTAATATCCAAAGATTATAATTCTTTATGACAGAGAAGTACCCTATTGTATAAAAAACTCATATCATCTTTATTCATTCATCAGGTGATGGAAATGTGGGCTGTTTTTCAAGATATATCCATTATAAACTGTCCCACATAAAATGGGTGTGTATGTATCACTGTGGAATGACGCTTATAAATACTTTTGGAGAAAGACCAATAAAGGATATAGCTGGGTCAAATGGGTCCTCTAGGTATTGTTTTTTGAGGAATCTGAGAAGAAAATGTTTAAATGAGTCGGGGAAAAATGGAGGGGTTGTGGAAGGAAAGGAGGGACAAGAAAAAAGAATAGGGCGCTGGGGGTTTAGCTCAGAGACTCAAGCACCTGCCTGGCAAGCACGAGGTCCTGAGTTTGATCCTCAGTACCAATTAAAAAAAAATAGAAGGATAAAGACAAAACAAAACCAGTTTTATAAATAAAGAGGCAAATAGTGTCTTGTAGGGAGGTGGGGGAAGTGGAAGAAAATAAAGCATCAAGATATACCATGTAGAGGTACAAAGTCCAAAATGAATGTTATCACTGTGTATATCTAAAATGTACCAATAAAAAAGAAAACAAAGAAGGTTTATGAATAATATTAAAATACTAATGGAAAAGCAGTATTCTTGGAATAAGTCTATGGACAATGAAAACAGAAGTGATGTGGCATATTATCTTACAAGCTTAATGAAACAAATTGATCACCTTGCACTCCAATACATGAATCCCTGCGACTGTCCAAGTGGCATTAATGGGAAGAACATGTATAAAATATATTAGGCACATAACAGGAAAGATATTACAAATCATTAGGCAGTATTTACAGAAGTAAAGCATCAGCTAGGTGTGATGGTACATGCCTGTAACCACAGCACTTGGCAGGCTGATGTATGTGGATTTCCATGAGTCTGATGACTGCCAGGAGTTTAAAGTCCAGGCCCAGATAAGATATGAGGCAACTTCAAAGTCAGCCAAAATTTCAAAGTGTGATCCTGTGTAACACTACTGCCACAAAAGGAAAACTTAAAATATCATGTCATTTTCAAGTCACTCCTTTGATCTGTTCAAAAAATTACAACCGTGCACTGTAACAGAAAACACAAAACTCAACAACTCCTGAACAAGGTGGCAGAGCTTGCACACTTTATATCAAACACATTCATATCACATCTTTTGATACAATCTGCAATAGGGAGAAAGACAAATGAGAGGGAGAAAGACAAATGAATATCTGAAAAGAAAGGTAGCTTTCTACAATTCCACATGTAAATAGAGATTCATGGGGCTGGGGATTTAGCTCAGCGGCATAAGCGCCTGCCTTCCAAGTAGGCAGTTGTGAGTTCGATCCCCGGTACCGATAAAAAGGAAAAAGACAAAAAAAAAAAAAAGATGTGGTAAATAGAGATTCATGATACAGCCTGTTGTAGCCAGCAGTTGTAAGGAGAAGGATTACATACAGGACACAGAATTTATAATACTATTTTATGATGGTCACCCAGAGTTAAATACAATAAAGCACAGGAAATCTGTCCACAACACTAAAGACCCAAAATATTCAGCCAAGGGCCTGAATCCCACAGCAATATTCTGCATGAGTCAGGCTGAAGACCCAGAGCCCATGACAATGCCTCCCATGAGTTCAACTGGAGGCCTAGAGCCCACGAGAAGGACTCAAGCCAGTCTGTTTTATGGATCTGTGCTGGGAAGGCCCAAAGGTCAGTGGTGAAAGCTAAAGTCTACACCAGTGGGGTCAATGAGCTATGCTGGTTGAGGGTCCTATACTGGAGCCAAGAAGTCACACTCAAAATAAGGACCAGGGCTGCCTTGAAAAGTACCACAGCAGGCTGGGGATTTAGCTCAGAGGCCTAAGTGCCTGCCTTGCGAGAGCATAGTTGAGAGTTCAATCCCCGGTACCAAAAAAGAAAAAAAAAAGTACCACCGCAATACTCAACGACAAGGAGGTCCTGAGCGCCTCCAAACGAGAACAGTCACATACATGCCAGAAAGTCAGTGTGACAAGCTTCTCCTGGAGATTAAACAGTACACATCTTCCCCTCTGGAGCCACCAAGTGATATTCAATGTAAGGACCAGAGCTTCCCCCAAAGTGAACTACAGCCATCCTCACCAACAAGATCCTGAGATCCTCTGATAATAATGGCCGAATTCATATTGGAGAAGCTAGTCATGTTGAGCTCCTCCAGGAGAACCAATGGCTCAAAACAGCAACATTTAGGAGAACCCACAACACCTTGCTCTCCTTCGCCACATCTCTATTTATGCTGCCAACCTTCCTCAGGTGAATCATCTACATTCAGCACCTTGCTGATTTAATCCAGCTGGTGTTAAGTTGATCACTAATTTTAAATTCAACACAGCCTGTGGTGACACATAGCTGAAAGTAATCACAATATAGTTTATTAATGTTCAGAGAGAAACAGGTATGAATTTGGAACTCTAGATAGCTACTCTTCTGTTATGTATATAAATTACATAATAAAAAATGAATGAAAAACGTGTGCTTTTTTCTTGTAGGGAATCAAACTCATGACCTCACACTTGCCAGGTAGGCACTGGGACACTGAGTTATATCCCTGGCCCTGAATTTCTTTTATATACTGAAATATACTGATTATATACTGAAATAACTCAGATACAAAAAAAGTTGCCTCAGAGGAAACAAGTAGTCATCAGAATTTTGAAGAGAAACTTAAGTTTATGAAAATCATGGTAGGAGGCTGGGGATTTAGCTCAGCGGCATAAGCACCTGCCTTGCAAGCAAACAGTTGTGAGTTCGGTCCCTGGTACCGATAAAAAGGAAAAAGACACACACACACACACACACAAAAAAAAAAAAGAAAGAAAACAAAACCATGGTAAATAAATAAACCAAAACTAAAATATTTACTGTGTATACAATACAAAGATTTTTTATAGAGATTAAAGACCAATGAATACAAATTTCTACAATATATAAAACATATCTGATACAAAACACTGAATATAAAATGAGCAAAACATGGGAAAAAAAATCAAAGGAAGTTGAGGTGTGTTAAACATAGTAAAACTCATGCAAGGAGAGAGAACTAATTAGTACACTCATCTCTTTTCCTTTTAAGTTTGACAAAATCAACACAACAGTGAAATCTTTCCAATGTCCAGAGAATACATTGTACTATTTTTCTTGTACATAGATGTGACTATTATTATGTAAAGTTGAAAAATCTTGAACCTTCATACCAACAAAATTGATGAGAAAGTAGTTTTTCCATGATTCAGATATCATTTGTGAAGAGTGAGACAAAATTTCAGGATACATCCCTGTGCAACTTCTAGAATACTTATTAAAAAGTATGTGCAATGAAACTAACACAACACTTCCTAGAAAATCACACAAGATGAACTAGGGGAAGGCTGCCAAGGAATGAGAGTAGTCAACAACAAGGCAACAAAACTAAGTCCAGTAGGGAGTTTATCACATGGATACTTTCATCCACTGTCCAGAGGTCAGGGATAAAGTATTCTGGGTAAACCAAGGGTACTTATATTGTTATTATCATTAAATCTCACCTACATTTTTTTGAGAATTTGATAAAAAATTTATGTTGTGCTCACTTTGGCAACACATATGCTAAAATATGTATGTAACAAATGACCAATAAAGTGTTCATATTCATTTATATATATTTGTTTGCCTTCATATATGAATATTTGTACAAATGTTAAATTTTCTATCATTGGCTTATCAAAATTTTTTATTATTCTAGCAATAGTTTGTGATCCCTTGCATAAAGAGTAGTAATATTTTAAAATGTGTAATACATAATAAATAACAGAATCCAATTTCAAATAACACAAGCCCAGAGGCAGTGGAGTAGGGGAGTGAAGTGTCTCAAAGGTGAATTTCCCTACAATGTTATAAGGCTATTAGGCTGTCCAACACAAAACTTAAATAATCTTTCCATGATAATAATAATGATATATTAATTTCAATTAATGCATTACAATTCCAAATATTGAAATCAAGTACAATTTTGGTTGCTGGATTTTCAAATGGCCATAGAGCTCGCAAAACTCCATCCTAAGGCCTCTTTGTGGATAGTTACATGAAATCAGGGAAATACTGGAGGTAAACTAATGTTTCCTTACCTCCATCAATGGTTCTATGGATCTTTCTCTATATATATTAATGATAAATGAAAAACAAAGTGAAATCTTGAAAAGCAATTCTTAAATCCTTGAGGTAACTTGTATTTTAAACAGGCAACTTGCTGCAAAGAAAAAGAAAAAGGAAAGGTTTTTAGGAAGAATCCTCCTTCACTGCCATTCACAAGCAAACCCATGCTCTGAAAGTTAAACACATTCCCAAGGTCACACAAAATTCCCAGTGCCTTTGCAGTCCAGGGAAGCTCAATCAAGATGGTGACAGTGGGAAACATGGGAAGTCAGGAAATTTAAATCTGGGCTTTTTCACATCACAGTGACTCATCTTCACAGGATGAAACTGTTCTTGTCCAAGGTCTCAGTACTAAAAAGGGACAAGCTATTGAAGTTTGAGCTTTGATTTTTTCCCATTTTTTTCTTTGAACTCAACTGTGTATTAATGCTGAGCATTAATCAATTCTAGAAGAAAAAAATGGTGTGCTCAAATTCAATTCATCACCCAAAATGAACAAAATGTTGACAAATTTAGAGCACAGTCCTAGTACACTGCTTACAAGACTGCTCTTTAATGTATGTGACATCCTGAAGTTTTGAAATTGTGGGACCCATTAATAGAAATGAATACATTGCCTCAAAGTGGCTTATGATAAAAAGAGAAAGACATTCCTATTGTGAACAAAATTATGGTAGTCATTTCCTCCAGGATCCAGGGAAAATTTGAATTACAAAATTGTATGACACACGGAAACAATCTCAAATTCATAGATACTTGTCTAGGGCATCAACTTTCCAAGGAAGTCTTTCATAATGACCCCAAAACATTGTCAATGATAAACATTTCCAACACTCTTGACATTCAAAGGAATAACTGGTGATGTTTAATTTGACCAAAAAGTGTGATCTGGATATACACTTCTCCCTGGTGATCCAAACCTGTGATCTGGGAGGAGGACAGTATATGAAAAGGGTCAAGTCAAGCCTTAGCTCCATAACAAGACCAACTGTCAAAATTCAGAATAAGAGAGCGTCTCCCGAGATCCATGCCATGTTGGAACTTAGGGCACTGAGCAACAAAGGAACCCGCTCACCTCCCTGGTAAGCAGCCATAAGCCTACTGGTGCACAGGCTGAAAATCAAACACCCCATCCCCTCTCCACCCCCATTAGCCAATGGGAGCCAGAGGTCTGAGTATCTCTTGGGAGGATGACTATAGGCAATATAGCAAATATGGGGGATTTCCTTCTATCATCTCTTTGAAGGCAAATATTGCTATTACTGTTTTGCTTTGTTCTGATTAACTGTTTTGCTCTATATTCAATACAGTTTTTTTCTGTACTGGGGATTAGACTCACGACCACGTGCTTGCCAGGCAGGTGCTTATGCCGCTAAGCTAAATCCCTGGCTTAATACTGTTTTGATAGGTTTTATGATGTTCTGTATTAGGTTTGATTTTGTTATACCTGATTGATAGGACAACTATTGTGAAGATAACAAGATATACTATAGTACCTATTACTGTTATCTCGGTATCCTGCTGTAAAGCTCAGTACCAATTTCACTGCATTGTCTCGATTGGCTTTGTTCTGCTGTATTCTACTACCTTCAAAATAGTAACAATAATGAATTCAGAATAAGAAAAGCAACACATAAAAGGCTTTATGGCTTTCATAGTGAATATTCTGGATTTGTCTCCAGTACTACATTCTCAAGGAAAACTCCTGGTTCAGGACTGATTTTTCTATCTTCCTTCATCTTCTCCTTTAAACATGTTTGTGTCTTACACCAATGTGCATACACACCTGCACTTGGTACCTTGCCCGATACAATGGCGTTTGTCATTGAACTCCCTACTTCATTCAGAATGTCCTGCTTTGAACACTGTCTACAAACTATCAATGAGCCATAGCAATTATATGAGAAAGTGTACTTTTCTGTCTGCACTAAAACATGAATTATATATACATATGAGTACTGTAAGTGGTTTGAAATGTGGGCTTAAAAGGCAATCTTACAAGCAAATTGTCCTGCATCTTTCCTTTTTAAAATTGGAAACATCATCTAATTTTTGGCATTATAAACAATAAGAGCTTGTTAACTGGTTAGTTTATTCATTTATTGACCTGCTCTGGATGTAAGAAAGAAGTTTTAGTATGTTTGGCAAGGACCTCGATAATGATTTTCATCACAGGCCATGCTAAACAGTATCTCCATTATACATGATTTGTAAACTTCCTTTAATGACTTTAAGATTGTGTGGAAGTAGCTGGTAATTTTGGAATTTAGTATCATGACAATAAAGCCTAGAGTGGAAAATACAATTACATTTGAGATCTCATATTCTAACAGATTTAGTATAATCAGATATCTTAGCCACTTTCCTGGAACTGGAACAAAATATCCAACAATCTTGACTTAGAGGAGTAGTGTTTATATGGGCTCATTTTTTCAGTTCATGTTTTCCTTGCTCTAAGTTTGGATGGCATGGCATAAAGGAATAGGTACTCAGACCTTGGCAGTCATTAAGAAGGAAAAGGAAACAAAAGATTTCTTTGTCAGAAACAAAGATTTCTCAACTGATGCTCTGAGGCTCAACTCCTGCCAAAGCTGGTTCTATTCATTTACAATAAGAACCCACACCTCTAACAAAAACCTCACGCTTTTCTCTTTGCTTATCTGGTCCTGCACAATCACCTTCTTGCTGACTGAGGTCTAGAAGCCACAGAACAAGTCAGGCTGAGTCAGCATGGGAGTCTCAGCAACACTTTGTGAGCTTCTGACTTAACTTCCTGGAAAGGAGGATTCTATTCTCTGGCCTGCATATCTGATTTGACTTTTCATACACCCTAACTCTTCCTCACAGATGCAAAGCTGCTCGGTGTGCTATTAACTTAGCCAGAAGGAAACTAATGCGATATACTTATCTGCTTGATAGAAGTACAAATGGCAGACTGTAGTCCCTCACCTGCCCAGGCTTCCTCCCAGGTATACTGACTTGAGTCACACATTTGGATGGTTGATTTCAAGCAGGATTTGCTCCAAGCTTTGCAGAGCTGCTTACTGTGTTCTGTGGGCTTGTACTTGTTGTTGCTGTGGATGGGATCACAGCTTCAATTCTGTTCTTGCAGTGTCAAAGACACATAGATTAAACCTATAAATCCAGTGTACGATCTGGGTACAGGCAATGACAGAATACTGTGACTAGAAGGAAAGCACTAATGCAGTCAGAATGCAGAAAAGTGAATGAGACACTTAGCATTATGTTACAGATTTTCTCACCACCATTTCTCAGTCTAATTTTTTATAAAGAAAATAAAAGCATACCAATAGGGTATATAATGATTTAATAAACAATAGCTTAAATTTGTTAGCAGTATTAAAGTAATCAAGATAACATTAACATTTTCAAGCAACTAGGGCAGAAAACTTTCTTTATCGAATGTCAGAAAGAAATTCAACTTTCTAACTAATCACATGTGGAAGATCAGAGTGACAGCTGCAATGTAGCCCCAGTCTCAGTCACTGCCCTGTGATGAGGCGGGAACAGCTAAGAACTCAACACAGGAATTTTACCATAATATCCACTTTTCTCCTCATAGTTTCTCTCCTTAGGTATATTATTTTCTCCAATTAAATCATTTCATTTTCTTTATACTAATTAGCCTGAAAAATGATGGTGAGAAAATCTGTAACATAAAGCTGAGTGTCTTGTCTTGTTTTCTCATTCTGACTTTCCTTCTAGTCTCACTTTGATGACTGGACTTGTACGGTCACATTTGTTGGTTTGAGAGATACCTAGGATATCAGTAAACACATGTGAGTGTGTGTGTCAGCAGGAGGTTAAAAAGCATGATCTATGAGATCACATTTGGTGCATGGCTCCTGCCCTTCAAATTCCTTCCCTGCTGATGAATCACCAATGGAAGGGTGAATAAACAATGTGGAAGCCTGGAGTAACCTGAGATCAACATCCAAATGTACTGGCAAATCCAGAGATCATGCACAGAAAAATGGGGAGACTTCATTTTCTTTTTTATTCTACTACATTATCTCATTGATAGTACAAATGTATTAGTTATTTTGAATGGCATACAGGTGGGCTGTCCCTCTGTGTTTGTGTCCTACAAGCCAAGAATCCTCGAAACACTAAGCTTACAAATGAGCTAAGTGGTTCTTACTCATCTTAGTGATACAGCACAAATCACAATCACAAAAATTAAGTCTTTCTTTTGTTAAACTTGTCCTTCACAGGTATTATTTATACATAGTATATATTATCTGATGGCATCAATTCATATAGGTGGAAAAGCATACATTTTTCCATTAAGAATCTTATAGTAGTAAAAAAAAAAAAAAGAATCTTATAGTAGTCAGAATCACATTCTAGGAAATAAAACACAGTATGTGACACACCAGCTTGCCAATGCTATGCAACTTGTCATACTTGAGAGTACTTCATGCTGCACATGGATGTAAAGTGCTAAGAGTTTTTGTTATGGTACAACAAAGGCATCAAAAACTCATCTTTAAATAAGAAAATTTAGAGAAAAAAAATCAAACATGAATTGTCCATTTTTTCCTGTGCTTGGTTCTCCCGGTATTCCAATTTAGTATAGAACCCAGATACTCTATTTTAGTGATTGATGTTTTCTTTTAACCTTTTCAAATTATTTCAGCACACTCACAACTCAACTAATACATGTAGTCAGTCCCATAATAAGTCCTAAGCATTCTAGAAGATTTTATCTCCTTCAGAGAGTGCAACTGCCCAATTAAATCCTCTGAGGCTGGATCAAACCATTCAATTGAAATTATAGATCTGAAGCTGTGTTATAAGACCTCTGAAGACACTACAGAAGTGTACAGCAGACAAACTTGGTGTTTTTTCCACATTATCTTTATTCTACAGCTTCAAGTCCAAGCCTCTGATGCACAGTGCCTTGCCCTTTTTTCCTGGATTTCCAGCTTTTCCCATAATTGCTTTCGCTATTCTAGGTCTCTTCTATTTTCATATTAGTTTCACATTTTGTTTTCTCTAGTTATTGAAGTCTGCTACTGGTATTCTAATTGGAATTACACTAAGTCTGAATCATGATTTTGGAAAAAGGACCATTTTCACTATACTGGCTCTCTCTATCCAGCAACAGGGGACATTTTTTAGTTTCTCATGTCCTGTTCAATCTCCTTTCTCAGGATGTTATAGTTTTATTTATTCAGATCTTTTACTTTCTTGGTTACAGTAATTTCTAAATAATTCAAAAAAATATTTTTGGGTCTTTTTAAGACAGGGTATCACTGTGCAATTCAGGCTGGCCTTGAACTCACTTCATAGTCCAGGCTGGTCTCAAACTTGCAAAGGTCTTTCTGCCTCAGCCTCCCAAGTGCTGGGATTACAGGTGTGCACAATCATGCCCAGCTTAATTCAACTTATTGATGCTATTGTGAAAGTTACAGTTTCCCTAATTTCTCTGGTGAATTTTCTATTGTTACATGGGAAGACTTCATTTTTGTGTTGACTTTGTTTTCTGCTGTTACTGAATTTGGTTATTAATATTTGGAATCTTTTGATAGGGTTTTGAATGCACCTCTAAAGCAGACCATGACAATTACAAATAATTTAACTTCTATCCTTCCTATGTCCCTTTTATTTCTTTTTCTTATTTAATTCCTGTATATAGTGTTTTGAGAACTCTAGTACCCATGAGGTGACAGCAGATATCCTTGTCTGGTTCCTGATTTTAGAGTTAAAGGTTTCAGCTTCTGTCCATTTAGTGTCATATAGACCACTGGTATATTACTGAAAGGCTTTCTCAGATTGAAAGAAAAACCTTTTCCTATTTTCTTCAGATTTTATTGTAAGTGGATTTTGAATCTGTCAAATGCTTTAGCTGCATCAATTGTGTGGATTGTGTGATTGTTGACTTTCCTTTTTATATGCTAAATTACATTTATAAATTTGAGTATGTAACATCCCTAAATCTCTGGAATGAGACCTAGTTGGTCATAGTTTATGATTATTTTGATGATTTCTGCTGAGTGTTAGTTGTTATTGAAGATTTTTACATCTATGTTCATTAAAGCAATTGATCTATATTTCATTTTTTAGATTGGGTCTATTTATTTATTTAAATTTTTGGTACTGGGGATCAAACTCATGACTTTGTGCTTGCCAGGTAAGCACTTATACTGCTGAGCTAAATCCCCAGCTCAAGGTTGGGTCTATTTTTGATATTGAATTATGGGTGATATTTCTTTTAGGATTGATTTTGGAAATGTGTCTCCTTTCAATATCATTAAAGCATCTGGAAAGTATTGCTGTTAAAATTTTTTCAAAATTTCTTATAGAATTTGGTTGTTAATCCAATGGGATATGAAATTTTTTTTTTTTTTTAAATTTTATTTAAGGAGAAAAGAAAAAAAAAGCAGGGAAAGGGTAGAAGTTATACAGATTTACAGAAAAAAATGAACAGTAGGAAATCACTAGTTAATGGATTACATATTGTCATCTTAGAAATAATTGTTCAAGTCACAAAATTAAAGCTTGTAAAGTGGACATTCCATCAATGATACTGCAAACAGTTCTGTTCATTGATCCAATAAAACTCTGTGATATCATTTTCTATCTTATACACTTAAATATACCTGCAGTTATATAGTTTGGAGCACTTTCTTTTCCTCTCTTTTGTACCATGACTATTACACATTTTGGGTTTCATTGCTCCCACGATTCTTATTACTTTTTTGGAAGAGAGTAAAACCAAATGTGACATAACAGAACAGAATCGGTCAAGTCAAAAGGGTGGACATAATAGATAATGTAAAAACATAATACAAGGTGATCAACAATGGTTACCATAATGCCTCCCGCTATCTCTAATAGAATTGCCTGTATCATTAGTTAAAATACAATTGAACAAAACAGTAAAGAATAAAACCGACAAAACCAAAACATTGGAGACATTGTAGGTCTTCAAAAGTAGATAAAAGTCAACAAGAATGGGCGTCATAATGAATCTCATTATCTTCACAGCTGATGCCTAAACTTTCGAACCTGATACTATCCAGCAAAACAGAATAGGGGAACATCAGTTAAAAACCAGATGGTGAGAGAAATACAGGGCTTTAAATCAAGGTAATGAAAAGTCAAAGTGGGTTACTATAATATATCCTGCTATTTTTTTTCCTTTAATTAAAAGGATAAAGATAAAAAAGTAAATAATGGAGTGGAGATTGAGATAAAAGAGGGCATAACAACGAAACAGCGCAGATCAAAACATAACCATTTAAGCAGAATAGTGTTTCACCACCAGATAATCCTAACCTAAAAGTAGTTACCATATTGTTTCTTTCTTTGAAATCCTTGAGTACAACTTCGTATACTGTAGCATTAAGTATATCAAAACAATGTAAAACCATTCGAGAGAATGACAGCATTACAGAGTATTTAGAATCGACTAACAAAATGAACAATGGTTTCTGTATAATCTCCTTGTCTTTAACAGGTTTTTGCTTATACTATCGTACATAATAAAATCCAATAAGATACAGCCTATTTAGACCATTGGAGACAGAAGGACAAAAGCTAGATGAGACTTCAAAACAAGATGATACTAAATCTGTATTACCTATTAAGATGTCATTTTCTCCAAAATAGCTGTTCCTATCATCCAATCTTCTCTGCCTCATTTCTGTTAAGCTCTTTTTCTGTCCGTAGCTGTCAGTTTGTCTTCTTCATTTTGTTCTCTGCTCCATTCGCTGTGGCCTCTCTGCCATTATTTCTGGATTCTTTGTATTTTTCTTTTTTTAGAATATCCTGCAATACTCTCTGTAGAGTTGAATTGGTGGTTGCAAATTCCCCCAGTTCCTCTTTATCCTGGAAGCACCTTGTTTTTCCATCAATTTCCAGGGACAGTTGTGCAGGATATCTCAATCTTGGCTGGAGATTATTATCTTTCAATGCTTGAATTATTTCCCCCCACGCTCTTCGTGATTTGATGGTTTGTGCAGAGAAATCTGCTGTAATTCTGATGGGTGTTCCCTTGTAAGTGGTCTGTTTCTTGTCTCTTACAGCTTTTAATATTCTGTTCTTGTATTGAATTTCTGGAATTTTTATTATTATATGCCTGGGTGTTGCTCTGTTTGGGTTGTAAGTAGCTGGGGTCCTGTATGCCTCATACATCTGAGTATCTTTACCTTTTGCTAAATTAGGAAAATTCTCCTGGATTATTTCTGTGAGTAGCTTTTGTAGTTCACTTGTTTGTGTCCCTACTTCTTCTTTTATGTTCTTAATCCTTAAGTTATGGCTCCTCTTATCATCTTCTTGTCTTTGTATTATTGCTGTTTGTTTCTTTGTTATTTTTAAGAAGTTTTTCATTTCATTCTCCCATATTACAAGTCTGCCCTCCAGTTCAGATAGTCTGTCCTTAGTTTCTTTCAAGCTGTTATGCCAGTCTTCTATAGACTTCTTAGTATCTTGGTAGTCCCTTTGAACCTGCTTCACGTATTCTATGCTTTCTCTGTTTTCTCCATCAAACAATTCTCCCCTTTTTTTCTGTTCTTCCATTCCACCACCTGTTTTTTCTTGGGTGGTACTTAGCATTTCTCTAACTATTCTGCATACTTCTAGCTTCAGGTCATTGATAACTTCATTCCTGAATTGGTCTATGAGGCTCTCTATATGGTGCCTTATGTGTATTGGTGTGGTGTCTGCTATTGCCTGTTTCTCAGAATTGGGGGCCGAGGAGCCTTTCTTGTTGCTGCCTCTTCCCATGCTGCCTCTTCTTCTCTGTTCCTTATATATGCAAGCTTATATAAGAGGCCCAGCTTCTCTCCCAGTCAGTCACAGCCTGATCGAATTGCGCCAGTTAGTTGTTCCCGCTCACCGCTGTGCACCAGGGAGTTACGGACCAGGCAGCCTACGCGTTTCCCCTCCCGGCCACCGTCAGGCTCTGGGATCTGGGTTGGGACAGTCTACCAGGTCCGCCGGCAGCATCACGCAGGCCAGGCACTTTTCACCAATCCCGCCCGAGAGGGGGATGTGTGGCTGGAGTCGCCACCGCGCCCTGCTCCCGCAGGACTGCTCGGGCCCAGAAAGTCCTCCACTGGAGTCAAACTGTGGTAGAGTGTCAGCTTCTCTCACTCACCTCACCACAAGTCAGTGCACGCCTCCCTGCTGTTTGCAGATTGCCGTTCTCAGAGCTTCCACGCGTCTCTCCCTGCCGAGCCACTGTAGAGGCAGCCAGCCGCCGTGCGGCGGGAAACCCAAATCGCGGCTTACAATGGCGCGGTTCCAGCCTCCACACCAAGTCTTTTCTGTTCCTGTTTTAGCACCAGGACTGCATTCCAAGTTGGCTTCTCTCAGCCCAGTTCGTTCCTGAGTCAGCAGAGCATATCTCCACCGACTTATGTCTCCTTAGTCCGCACCATTCCTGGCTTCTGAGCCGAGTCTTTCAGAGAGCCTCCGGTAGTTGCTGTTATCTGTCCGCCATGTTCTCCCGGAAGTCCGGGATATGAAATTTTTAATGGCAGTTTTTAATTGATTCTTCCATTTTATTGAATGATAAAGAATTATTCAGAATATATAAATTTTCTTGGTTCAGATTTAGTAGTTCATATGTATCTAGAAATCCATTCTTTTGTTCTATGTTACCCATTTAAGTAGAGCAGAGGTTCTCAAAGCAGTTGCCAGTGTTTTCTGTAATTCAGCAGACTCCTTTTCATTTCAACTGCACTGATTTGGACCTTTTCTTGTATTGATAAGGATGGTTATGAATTTATCTATTTTGTTTAATCTTTCAAAGAAAAACCCATTCACTAGATCTTTATATTTGTTAATACCAATTTCATGAATTTCTGCAGATCTTTGTAATATCCATTTTAACTGTCTGAAGGAAAGAAGGCATGAAAAAAATTAAAAAGGAAGAAACAAAAATAAAAAACAGACCACAGTGAGAGATTATGAAAATGAGTGAACACAGAGATACAAAGGAAGGGAAAATATGGAGCCCAAATGGTCCCTACTGCCTACACCTCGGCACAAGTGTGGAGGATGAGGTCTGATGCATACTGTTCCTTTCATCCTTGTCTGATGCTAAATATTATGACACTGTGATCTGAATATGCATAACTCTTCACAGTGTCTTTATTTCCAAAACTAAAATAGAATTAAGTGACAGTTGAGAATCCAATGTGCCTCACAACTACAGTCACATTAGTTACATACAATTAAGAGGACATCTGGTGTCCTCAGCAAAGCGGGTCTTTAAGATGGTGAACAAAATAAAAACACAGAACACAATGGGAAATAACAGTCCATGAGATCTGACACACGGTGTGTAAAATTTCTTCTCCCTACCATTCAAGTTCATTTGGAAAAATATAGCAGAGAAAATCTTAGGTTACATTAGGCTACAGAAAAGAAATGAAAACTGTCTTCAAATTGCAATAACGCACATATTCCAGGATAAAGCCCCAAGATAGGCACAGAGAAATGTGTATGGCCCTATTCCATAACTATAAAGACAGGTTAGTGTAGCAAAGGCTAAAGATGAGGTTATTAACTTATGCCACCCACATGACACAACTCCACAGCTACAGAATGTTACCAGTGTCATTACCACATTGTACATAATTTTACAGATGGAGAAATCAGACTACAAGTAGTACATGCATGTGAGAATACTGTATTCATTGCAAAACACACACTGAGAAGTAGATTCTCTACCAATATGAACAGGTACATCAGCAGGCAAAGACAGGAATTTTGCCTGGAATTGCCATGGGAAAGCCAAGAAATTCAAGAGGATAAACAGAGTAGGTACTGTAATTCTAAACAAGCTAAGTTCTGATAGCTACTGAAATCCAAATCACAATGAAGATACGATGAAAATTTTTGCTGTGACACAGCTTAAATTACAACTTAATAATAACATCATATTGAACAACTTTCTAGGTCTTCCATGACATTTTTACCATCTATTAAAAAGTAAGTTATTCACTACTGCAATACAGTCAAACAAGACCTAGATACAAAAGCCTAAGGCCAGTGTTTAGCAACAAATTTCAAGTATTTTTCATTTTATAAAAATATAGGTATTATATTGGCCACATATATAAATCTTATGAGATGATACTTTTTTTTTTTAATCGGTATCGGGGATCGAACTCACGACTATGCGCTTGCAAAGCAGGCGCTTATGCCGCTGAGCTAAATCCCCAGCCCCACATATATAAATCTTGATAAAGAGAAAAATAAAAATTATAAAGGAAATGTAATCTACAATAGTCTACAGGAGTTTTCCCCATGAAACTGCCTAAATCTGTGACACCACACAGGCTGTGGGGGCAGTAAATCTTAAACTGTGCTGTAAAGCACATAGGCTCTGTGAGAAGTGAGTGCCTGGCAAGTGTGAGGTTGTGAGTTCCATCCCTGGTACCAAAAAACAAACAAAACAAAACAAAAAACATGGCCGGAACAAGAAGTTTAAATTAATAAGGCTTGCTGCCTATGGGCATTGTTCTTCCCCTTTCTCCAGGAAAAATAAGCACCCATCAGACACCTTTTTGCACAAATTGTTTTTCATCTGCTTGTTTCACCTACACTGATATTCCAAATAAAAGCTAGGCAGGTCTCAGCTGCAGGGATTCTCCTGGAGTCCTCCGAATGCCTGGTGCTCTTGGTTGATATAGCCCCTTTGGATCTCATCTCTAAGTAGCCATCATGCTGTATGTTGCCATGTGTGTTGATGGCCCAAGTGCTTCCTGAGTGAGGAAAAAGCTGCTGCTGTAGGTCAACACAGAGCACTACCCTCCCAAAGCCTTGAAAAGGAACAAGGATGTGTCTGACTCCTCATTTCAATAGGGGAACAAAAACAGCCATGGGATGGCCTGGCATGGTTACTCCAAGGCTGAATGTCAGATTCGTAAACCCAAAGTTCTTTTAATTGTCCAACTGCTAAGTAAGCAGGGGCAGTACACTTGATTTTCTTTTTGCTCTTTCACTTTGGTTTCTCCTCCTTTGCCTATATAATGCGTCAAACGAAGAGGAAGAGGAAGAGGAGGAGGAGAAGGAGAAGAAGAAGAAACAATGCTTAGAATGTCTCTTAAAAACATGAACAAAAAATAGAATAAAATATAAAAAGAGAAGATAGGGAAGGAAAAAGCAAGGGCTCAATGCAACAAAAATCAAGCCAAGAAAGTATGCTAAACTGGGACAAATCTATCAGGAAAATAGAAACTGATCAGTAATGTTACAAAGGCCAAAAGCCTTGGCAAAAACATCTGAGAGTGCACACTGATTAAATATAACTTTCATGTGTGATTTGTCTTTCTTCTGGTTAATGTTTCAATAACTGATTCAATAACCTGCATCATCTTTATTAAAATTATTTTGAGCTCATACCAATTTTATTTTTCCTTTTATTTCTGAAACTGAAATCTTGCCTTTAAGAAAATGAGGCAGAGTAAGGATCATACAGGAAAAAATAGACTTAAAGGGCACCTACAAACAAATGCCTTAAAGTATGATAATATAAACTTTCTATATGATTTAGGCTAATACATATTTCTGTGCATGTAATAACTATCAATGTACATCACCCTCCAAACAGCCTACTTAAGTTGATTTAAAGATAAACACACACTCATGATATTATCCCATATTCTTTCTGGTTTATATGGCTTCACAGTGGGCTAATTTAAATCAGGAGGTAAAGGTAAAGAAGCTTTTAAATTTGGTGATATGGTTCCTTGCATGTTATGAAAAACGATATCAAAATGCATTTTATGAAATATAAAACCTAGGTTGGAAATGATAGTACATCTCTGAAATGCTAGTACCCCACAGGCAGAGGCAGGAGAGTGTAAGGCCAGCCTAGGATACAGACTGATTATCCACTGAATGCTACTGTCTATTGTCAAAATCCCCCTAAATTGATTTTGTAACCACAACCTTCACATTTACATTTTTATTACCACTAAAATATCTTTTTGTTATTTTTTGTTACAGTCCTCCATAACCTTCTTCGTTGTTCTGGTGGACACTCCATATCAAGCCCATGATGACCTTTGTACATCAAGCTTAGTCCGCTCAACTCACCACAGCAAGGATGGATCACAGAAAATGAGAGGAACCACAGACAAATACAATTTCCTAGGAAATTTCCCTAGTGAATTTCTTCCCAGCCTCACCCCATGCAGCACACCCTACAGTTGAACATACCAATGGGGGAATCACCCCAAAACAATAAATCCATACAATCTAATCCAGTTTAATACAAAAGATATTTGGGAGATATTTTACACCTAAGCCACAAAACCATGCCTGCTGTTGAAATAAAAGTGAGAGGATACAAGCCAGCCCAGGGTCATTCAAACACAAATATCATACAAGAATCAGAAGATCCACCAAAAGTGTCCAGTTGACAGTGCCTAACATGATGGTAAGTGAGAAGCAGGCCCTGAGCTGCCCATGACAGAGCTGTAGACATGCCTAAATCACCCCATTTGCACAGCACAAATGCTAAGGGCCTGGCAGTTTCCAAACTTCATCCTGAAAGCCTGAAAAGAACAAGGGCATAAAAGCAGCAGCGGACACACAGGAACAAGATCTCTCAGGCGATACAGAGGTCCAGGTTGTACCAAGGATCCTTCTGTCCATATAAGCCCATGCCTGTGCCAAAGCCTCATTTTAGTCTTGAGTCCTAAAGCCTGCACACCACCTGTCATGGTTTATGTCTGTGTCCCCCAGGCCTCATGAGTTTGCACTGTGCATTTGTGATTGGATCATTGTCTAATGCTTGGATTGAGGATGTCAGTGTTACACCCACATAGGGGTGGAGCCAGGATGTGATGCAATAGCAGGAAGAAGGTGTGTCTTGCTCTTTGCCAGCTCCTGCTTGCTGTTTGCAGCCGACATGAACTGTGGCCCAGCCATGCCCAACTGCCTGGGAGCCAACTGAGTGTGGACTGAAACCTCCAAAAACTGTAAGAAATAAACCTTTCCTTTCCCAACTTGGGCTTCAGGTATTTTGTCTCAGCAATGAGTAAAAAGTAACTAAGACACCACCATATTTAGGATTAGGAATCTTTCAATGCCCTGCCCATATACCCTGCCACCTGGAAATTTCACAGTGACTGTCCAGGTAGGGCGGCTTTTGGGTTGGGCTCCTGATAGAGGACGATTCTTCTCTCTGGACAGTGTGCCTGCTTGGACAGTGCACAGGGCACCAACCTTTCTTGATGCACTACTCCTCCATTTCCTGTCCTCCAAGCCAAAAGGACAAGAGAAAATATATGTCACCTCTTTGAGAGAAACACTAAGTATTACCTAACAAAATCCCTTTCTAAATACAAATGGCAAATAAATACATGAAAAAATGTTCATCATCATTATTCATTAGAGAAATGCAAATTAAAAACACATTGAAATTCCATCTCACTCCTGAAAGAATGGCCAGGATCAAGAAAACTACCAACAAATGCTGGAGAGGCTGTGTGGAAAAAGGAACTCTCCTGTACTGTTGGTGGGAGTGTAGACTGGTGCAAACATCGTGGAGGTCAGTCTGGAGATTTATCAAAAAGCTGGGATTGGAAGTCCCATTTGTTTCAGCTATTCCATTTGTAGGCATATTCCCAGAAGAACTGAAAACATTAGACCACAGTGATCTATGTGCACCCATGTTTATAGCAGCACAATTTGTAGTAGCCAGATCCTGGAAACAACCTAAGTGTCTATCAACTGAGGAATGGTATTTTTATACAATGGAGTACTACTCAGCTATAAAGAAGGATCACATTGAGATATTTATAAATAAATGGGCACAGCTTGAGACCATACTCATAAGCGAAATAAATCAAATTCACATGTATAAATACTGAATAGTTTCCCTAATGTAAGAAATGGTAAGACTACATAAAAGTATGTGATAAACATGATTTACCATTATATGGCTTTGAAGCCTTATAATGTTTTCATTAACTGGAATGGTTCTATTCTGGGTTGTTTGATTTTATTGTCTGTGATTGTATGAATAGTTATTTTGAAGAAAACAAGACAATATAATAGCTAGTGCTGATATAATATCTTATTTTGAAGTCCCATGAAGCTTTTGTTCTTCTCTCTCCATCGGTTTATCATGTTGTACCTTATTGGATTTTATATGTGACAGTATAAACAAAAATTTTTATAGACAAGGAGATAATATAGAAACCATTGTTCGTTTTCTGTTAGTTGGTTCTAAATACGCTGTAATACTTTCATTCTCTTGAATGGTTTTACACTGTCATGTTGTGTTGGGAGCCGTGGCCGACACCGGTCGCCTTACTTGGCGGACGTAGGGCCTGTGGGTGGGAGCGGAGCCTGAGCTAGATTGCCCCTCCCATCGAGTGAGTCTAGGTGTGGCGGGTCTTCCGCATTCCTTCCCTATTGACACCACACAGCTGGGTAGGTGAGTCAATGACGGGTAAGAGCGTGCCTCCCCAGCACGACTCGACCTAAGCCAGGCCCTACCCCATACTGCACGAAAGCCGCTGGATTACTAGAATCTGCCCAGATCTAGATGCCTCTCCGAGGGGATCACACGGAGGGGCATGAGTGCATGCCTATGTGCATCCAGGTTCCGTCCAGTTCACTCCTGGCCCTGGAAAAAGGACGAGGGTCTCAAGGCCTTGGCGGACCCGGGGGCGGCCGACCAGGGTCCAAGCCAAGGGCTTACGGTGGGCCTCAACACAGGGCATAAGCCTCTGCACTCGATCCAGGGCGGGCTGCGATGCATACATTCATTCAAAGTAAATAAAATAGGGGGAGATGTTGGGAGCCGCGGCCGACACCGGTCGCCTTACTTGGTGGACGTAGGGCCTGTGGGTGGGAGCGGAGCCTGAGCTAGATTGCCCCTCCCATCGAGTGAGTCAAGTTGGCGCCTGCTTCCTGCCCCCTGATTGCGCTGGTGACTTAAACAACCCGCTCTGTAAGATAGTCTGCCTAGCAACAGCTGATGTTAGCCAGTCAGCCCGCATCGCGCGCTTTGAACTGATTGGCTACTGTTGCCCTATAAAAGTGAATGCCTCTCCCGCCACGAGAGGAAGCACAGAGAGAGATAGAGAAAGTCCACTGGCGAGAAAGGGCTGGTGGCAGAGAGGAGGCCTCGCGGGGCCCACGCGGAGACAAATAAAGGCAAGTTTGCACACCGCCAGACTTTGTCGTGTGTCTTTCCTGCCGGCCGGGAGCGACCCCGACATTGTTGTGTTTGATGCCATAGTATATGAAGTTATACTCAAATATTTCAAAGAAAGAGACACTATGGTAGCTACTATTATATCGGGTTATCTTGTGGTGAAATACTATGTTGCTTAAATTGTTCTGTTCTGACCTGTGCTATTATGTTATTATGTCCTCTTTTATTTTAATCTTTTTTCTTTTAATTTTGTTAATTAAAAAAAACCAAAAAGGGGGCTGGGGATTTAGCTCAGCAGCATAAGCGTCTGCCTGGCAAGCAGGCAGTCGTGAGTTTGATCCCTGTAGGCATATTCCGATAAAAACGAAAAAGACAAAAAACAAAAAAAAAACCCTTTCTAACACAGGGCTTTCTCCTGGATACGGACTTCTCCAAGCATGAGAGATCACAGCATTTGCTTCTACATTTGCAAGAGCTGCTACTGGCTTGTCTTACAATACTCAAAGGGCTCTTTGCACTCACTGTCCCTGACAATCAGGTCACAGTCTAACCCTGCACCCTACTGAATATCTCATAGAGTAAAATACATACAAAACCAGACGAGGTAGTGGGTCACAGGCCAGGGCAGGACAACATTGTATGGAAGGAAATGTTTAAAACTGTCAGAAGATAGAAACTCAAATGAGACACTCATTTTGAGCAAATACTAAAATGTGCTGAAAAAGAATAGAATTATCTAATACATGGATAAATTGGCATAATATAGTAACAGCATCCTGCAAAAATGAATCAAGATCAAAGAAAGAAAACATTTCACCTGCTTCAGACAATTCAAGATCATATACACACAGAAATTTAATTCTGAGTACTGATCAACTTCTTCAGCAGGAAGACTAGAATGACTGTTGAAAGGCAGCAGTACCCTCCTTGGTCACTTTCCAATCATGAGGTCACCTAAGAATTTAAAACAGTAAACTCTCGGGGCTGGGGATTTAGCTCAGTGGCATAAGCGCCTGCCTTGCAAGTGTGCGGTCATAAGCGCCTGCCTTGCAAGTGTGCGGTCGTGAGTTCAATCCCTGGTACCGATAAAAACGAAAAAGAAAAAGAAAAAAAAAAAAAAAAGTAAACTCTCCAGTATCTTTTCCCCGTCTTTCTGCAACATGTCATACTCAGCAGTCTTTCTAGAGCTGCACTATGCACAAAAAGGACACACAAAAAAGTTCTGCATCCCATGGACCAAGGAGGAGGAGCACATTGCCATTCCACAGTTTTTCAGGGCCTCAGTTTAAAGTCCCTGACCTTAAGGTTTAGAAGGCAAGCCCATGTTACTCACCTAATTCAAACTAATGATGCTAAGTTAAGGGAAACAAAGTTCCTCAACTGAAATCTTTCACACTAAATAAGAGCCTTTGTTTTCCTTCTGAGTTTACAACTGAAGCAGAGGGAAAACACTGAGATATTATTTCATATTATTAAACAGAACTGCAGATCACAGCGCAGTCATATAATGCTTTCCTAGCAAGCAAAATGCCCTGAATACGGTCCTCATACTGGAATAAAAAAGCAAGCAAAGATGGGAAAAACTTATTTCTGTATGATAAAATGTACAGATAATATGTGATTTATATGGTAGGTGAATTTGATGTGCCTCAAAAACTTTCAAAGGTACACTCTGGCAAACTGAAGAAATATATAACACATGGAAACAATAAAAATCTAAGAATAAGAAACTATTCAGAAATAAAAATTTAAAGAAAAAATAAAGTGACTTTGAAAAGATATAAAATTAAGTTAGAATTTCTGGAAAGCATAGAAGATTGTGGATGAAATTAAAATGCAGATAGAACACTTAGGAGAAAATAATGTTGATAATTTACAAGTAACAAATACCTAGACCAAAAAGACATTATTAAAAGAAAAATATATCAGGGCTGGGGATTTAGCTCAGAGGCATAAGTACCTGCCTTGCAAGCAGGCAGTTGTGAGTTTGATCCCTGGTACCAATAAAAAAATTTTTTTTTAATTAAAAAAAAAGAAAAGTATATCTGTTTCAGATATGACAATACCGCATATACAGATAATTTAAGGAATGGCTTACAAAAGAAATGAAAAGTCAATGAGAGTTAAAAGTCACAGAGTTAAAAAAACAAAAAATGGAAAGTTAAATTTCACTGTGAGTCTATGACACATCACACTGCAGTGTTGGTTGGATATGAGAAATATATACTATCGTGTACTTGTGGTCATGTGGATGGTGTATATCACATTTAGATGGATACACACTCTGTGCACCAGCGCATAGACTGCTGAACACCCACAACAACATTTTTTCACATCTGCCTCTAGGGCAGCAAGAAAGACAGTGTTCACTGTGGCATTAACACCAGAGACAGAAATGGACAAATCTGCTCTTCGATAACAATAGAAAGGGAAATAAAATGTGATGGACAGAAACACTGTGACACTTTGAGGCGGTAATGTATAAAGAGCAAGGCAAATAAGCCTGGAATATAAAACTGAGTGAATTAATACACAGGATAAATTCTTTAACACACTCCTATTTGGTGAAACTAATATTATATATACGATGCTGAGATATAGCCCAGTGTCAGAACACTGGTAGAGCACTTATCAATCTATGGGCTGCACACCCAGCATAAAAAGTACACAGGAAGACATGCAGTATAATAGTGACGAGCAAGGGCACAAGAACAGAAGGAATACAAACTTCAACATGACAGTCAAAGAAATCCCTAGCAATATTTGGGGAAATACTGCTTTCCAGTTAGGACCATCCTGTGTGGTATGTGATACTGGTCAACATCCCTGGCCTCAACTCATCAGCTGTTCTAATTCTTGCTCGTGCTATATGCTATGATTTCAACAAAAATGTTGACACACATATACATTTTCTGATTCACAATCACCAAAGCCTGAAAACAACAGACTTGGGTGCAGTGGACAAATAAGCTGCTAAATATAAAGGTACTCAGAATGGGCAAAAACCACAGATGTGGGAAATCTTTAGTTCTGCAACTCAAACCAAGCCCAGTGGCTCTCCTAAAGTACTTGATCTCAGTACTTGCATTCTGCCTCCCTATCCTTACTACCTGCACTATATTTCAGGTATTATGGGTGTGAAGAGAATGGGTTCCCAGCTTGATGCTGTATGATAACATTCACAGGATATATAGAGGTCAGGCTAAGAGATTCCTTGAAGTGAAGTTCTGAGCTTCATATCAACTGTGCCTGGGCAACCCACCCTTTTGTCTGTCTCAGACAGAAGCTTCCTTTCCCTCAATAAATATTTCTGCTCTTAACCTCTGTTGTTCCTAAAATTCATTCTTCCATTTTAGAAAACATGAACTTGTACCAGACATTTAGTAGGTCGATAGTTTTGTTCCTCTACATCATTTGGAGGTCTTCCACCAAGATCATTGGATGGAGGTAAGAGTTTGCCTTTTGTTTCATAGACTCTGGACTGGGTCTCATAGGTAACAAATTTCTATGCTGCTAATTATGCTTTGTCTTTGTCAGATGCTTATAATTATTTGTAATAATTGTTTGCAATTTGCCCAGTTGTAAATATCTTGTCTCTTAAAATAATGAAAATTTTTAAAAAAAGGTTATGATATTTATTTAATGGTACATTTTTATTAATTAGTTGTTAAATTTACTGGTACTCCTTGCTTGACTGCATTTAGACAACAGCGCTAGAGAGCATAATAGGATACGCCTAGCAGACTTTAATATAAACTTCTGTAAAATGGATCTTCTTAAATGAAATCTACTTCAGACTTAGAAAATATACATGCCTACAATAAAACCGGCACTCCTTCCACCATCTACGCAGTAGTAAGCTGGGGGCCAGTCTCCAGGACTTGGAGGCAAGGTTTCACTAAGACTAGCTCTGATCTCCTCTATACTCTAGAGGAAATGTCAACACTATTCTGCTTCAGTTTCCTTTCTTTGGCTTTACTGCTACTCATTTCCTCACTTTGTACTTTTCTTACAGAGGCATGTGAAGTCAGAAAGAAGTCTAGATCGTTCCAACCTCCTCCTCCTAAATTAAGCCCCTAGAAGATGAGGGAAGTCATCTTAAGATGAGGGATACATACCCCATCTCTGGGTCAGATGAGACACCAGAATTGCACCAATCCAGGAGAACATACATAAGAGCCATGTCTCTTTTAGAGATGGAAACTGAGACACTGTGAGGAAGGAGGTTCTCCTTCCACGTGACCATGAAGACCCTTTAACCGAAAAGCAGCACGCCAATGGGACCTAACCATATTTAGAATAAGTGTGCTCTCCAAATTTTCAAGTTGTGGACTTTAGAACTTTTTAAAAATTCATAGAGCACTAGGTAATGATCTTACTCAGGCCTTTAACTATACCTTACAGAACTTTGACGAACAGTGGTTACTCTGCCAGCTAATTAATCACTCCTATAGCAGCTGCCACTCTTCAAAACAGAGGACAGGTTCCCCAGCATCTGTTTGGTGAATCTCCATTGAAGCCAGTGGCCAATGGAGTCAATGGAATGTGGACCAGACAGCTGGATTCCTTTCTGGAGACTGACTCTTGGTTATCTGGTTTTTTTTTTTTTTTTTCTTTTTCCTTTTTATCGATACCGGAGATCGAACTCACGACTGCCTGCTTACAAGGTAGGCGCTTATGCCGCTGAGCTAAATCCCCAGCCCTGACTCTTGGTTATCTGGATCAATAGAAACTGAGTGCAACTGAGGCTTCTTGGCCAGAGCAATTCTCGGTAGACAACAAAAGATTCCTCACTATCCATTTGCTCTCAACCACTAAGAATCTCCATTTATCTATCATCTTTATTTCTCTGCTGGTAGACTAGGAACTCTCACTAAACCTTTCAGTGGATTTTTAGATTACTTAGATTACCCCTCCCTTCAGAGATTAAACTGAGGTAGTTTGCAATAACTGTTTACAATCCATAGCAGCTAGTAGGGGAAAGATTTACATTTGTTCATACCTTAATTAAGAGTAAACAGCCTAGGGATTTAGCTCTGTGGTTTAGTCCCTGCCTGGCAAGCATTAGGCCAATGGTACAAAAAAAAATAAATAAATAGCCTTTTCTTTCTGTGTGCCTTTACTAACATATAAACTGTGGTTGCTATATAATTTATAAGTTTAATCTGTGAGCTTCAAAGATTTGTCCCTCCACCAGAAAAGATTACCAGGTGATTAGATGGCTAAAGCAACTGTCTTGGAGGTTTCTTTGCCCCTAGGGACTAGGGACCAGAATTTCCCAAGTTTTTTGTTGCCTAATCTATCTCCAGAGGTGATGATCTTCACAGAACAGTCAGAGAAATCCTCTAATTACCACATAACTGTGCTCTCAACAATAGGCCAATCCCAAGGATGTTTCTACAATATCAATGAGGAAGGTCTGTGGTCAAAGTGCAGAGAACTCAAGACACACTTGCAGGGATTTCACAGATTACAGGTTCCTGTCTTTGAGGGAACACATAACAAAGATTCAAGGTCATCTCTTTCCCCTAAGAGATCTCAATCACTACAAAGGGGAAAGAGTTTTGAAAGTGATCTGATCGTGCCGGACATGCCTGCTTTTGATACATTAAGATCATGGAAAAGGGGGCTGGGGATTTAGCTCAGCGGCATAAGCACCTGCCTTGCAAGCAGGCGGTTGTGAGTTCGATTCCCGGTACCAATAAAAAAGAAAAAGACCAAAAAAAAAAAAAAAAGATCATGGAAAAGGAAGTGTTACAGTCATGAGCCATTCAGTGTAGAAAATTAAGAGGCTAAGTCAAGGTTAAAACAGTTACCAGGGTTCCCATATTCAATATAAATTAAAGCAAGGAATGGAAGTATTGTCTCTTCAAACTTGCACATGTGTGGTGTCTTCTTTTCAAAGTACAGAGCCCTGAGCCTGTCCATTGAAAACTTCCATGCCTCCTTCCTTATTTTGGTGATGTTGTTGCAGGGAGCTGAGTTAGTTAGAAACATTATAGGCAGTGAGACTGGGCTAGGTCCTCAGAGAAGCCAGTGCAGAAACCTTGCAACTGTGGGGAGACAGACACCATCTGCTATGGGCCAGGCCTCAAGACAAAGGATCAAACAAATCCATCTACATCCTAAAGACTGATATTCTAATTAGTTCCCTATCACCCTGGAGTCCCTATCCCATTCCCCTAGGGGAAAGGTCACAGCTCCAAAATGCCCACTTCCTACTTAACTTGCTTTCTCATTTGTCCCTAATGTAAACAATTTTACCTGAACTACTAATCTTATTTGCTAACTATAGTTATGTCCCACCTTATGCCCATCTGCTTTGTGAGTTCCCAGGCTTCCCCTACCCTGAACCTTCCCGCGCCTTGATTGTACTCAATAAAAGTCCCTAGAAAAGACAGTCTTGGGCAACGGCTCGGGTCCCTTATATCTCTCTTCAGACAGAAGCTTTCTTTCTCTCAATAAATATATTTTACCCTTAACCTCCGTAGTTCCTAAAATTCATTCTTTGATTTTAGAGAACACAAACTTGTGGACATGGTAGGTTGGGAGTTTCATTCCCCTATATCAATATTAGCCCAAGGTTATGACTAGAGAAGGAAACTTCTGCATAAAACTCATACAAACAGGGCTGAAGGTTTAGCTCAGTGGTGTGGGTGCCTGCCTGGCAAGCACGAGGTCTTGAGTTCGATCCCTGGCTAAAAAACAACAACAACAGCAAAAAAAAACCTCTCATACAAACACAAACCACAAAATATCCCAAAAGAAAGAAAGAAAAAAAAAGTCAACATAGCATTTCACTTTCCAAACAGTATTTATACTTTTGTCCTGATTTCACTGCACTGAAGAATCTGGTTACTAGTGTACTCAAAACAGGAAATACACCGAACATGGTGGCATACACCTATAATCCTTGCACTCAAGAGGCAGAGGCAGGGGCTGGGGGTTTAGCTCAGCGGCATAAGCACCTGCCTTGCAAGCAGGCGGTCGTGAGTTCGATCCCCGGTACCGATAAAATGAAAAAGACAAAAAAAAAAAAAAAAAAAAAAAAAAAAAAGAGGCAGAGGCAAGAATATTTGCTGAATGTGTGGCCAGCATGGCTACACTGTGACTTCAAAGCTAGCCAGAGCAGCATAGTGAAACCCTATCTCACAACAAATACAACAGGAATCAGTCTGGTGAGTGTCATGTTCTACAGAGGATTATATGAAGAGTTGCAAGAACAAGTCTATAAGACAGGGGCTTAGCTCAGTGGCATAACTGCCTGTCTGGCAAGTATGAGGTTGTGGGTTTGATCCCCGGTACCATAAAAAACAAACAAACAAAAAGTGTACAGATGCTATCTGAGTTTGAAAGGGAAAATATCTTTGTCAAACCAAAAAAAGTTGAAAATAAAATTTATTGAAAATGAATGAGGGCTGAGGATTTAGCTCAGTGGCAAAGTACAAGGTTGCGAGTTCAATCTCCAGTACAAAAAAAAAAAAATAAATGACATACAAGTGATCAAGTAAATATCATTGGTAAGTCTTAGATCTTTTAAACTTATTCCTCACACAAATTTTTATGTTTCGCAGAAAATTATGTAACACAAAGCAAAATTCATAATAAAATGCTAAATACATACTTTAGTGAATGTAACATACATTTAAATCACTAGTTGTCCATCTGAGGTGCCCTGACTCTGACAGAGCAGAGATTGAACACTGCTATCCCCAATCATGTATTGTAGCATGTATCCCTACAGTGAAAAGCCAGTAAAATTCAAAATTAGCATTAAGATTTGTACTGAATAACTTCTTTTTCTTTTCATTGCTCTAGACTTAATTCAGGGCCTCATAAACATTACTCCAATTAGTTAAAAATGGAGGTACACCCCAAAATATTTATTTAATATTGAGACAGGGATTTGCTCAGTCATCCAGGCTATGCTTGGTGATGTGATACTCCTGTCTCATCTCTCAGGTGGATGTTATTAAGTGTGCACCACAATAGCTCAGTGATATGTACTTTAATGAAAACACTGAAGTCTTGTTAAACCATGGTGACTTGAGAAGCCCAATCTTGAAACAAGAAAGTGGCACAGGTCTGTCATACCAACCAACAAGAAGGTGGAAAACATATCAAAACTTTTCCATGATGACAGCCACAAAGCAATACCTGGTCTCAAATATTTTAAAAAATAAAGAAACTAAAACTTTGAGTGGATGTATCTTAGACTTCCTGAATTCCGTCCTTGTACAATGACAAACATCAAAAACCTCAAAAACAAATTGGAATCTTTTGTACCTATTCTACTTCAAAAACGATGCCCACTCTTTCAAACCTGCAATAAGATGTTTCCTAATTTCCAATTTTGCTGCAAAAATGGAGATTTAGCTCAGCAACCTAAGCACCTGCCTGGCAAGTGCAAGGTCCTGAGTTAATCTCAATAAATAAATAAATAAAATCTTAAGGAGAAATTCATAGTTTTAAGTGCTGACTTATGTCTCTCTCCAAAGTCCCGGGCTGTCCCATTTCCCTTTTACTCCTCATTCCTATTCAAAAAACCCTTTTACTCAATTCCTTCATATGTCTGCATACCTTAACTAGGAGAATTTACTCCTGCTTCAAATCTTGAGTTTTTTTTTTTTTGAGACAGTCTCTCTATGTAGTTTAGGCTACATAGAGTTTAAGCTTCAACTAACCATGTAGCACAGGATGTCCTTGAACTCACAAGGATGGTCCTGCCCCAGCATCATTAGTGCAACGATTACAAGTGCATGACCACACCTGGCTCAGTACTTGTTTTTACAGTGTCCATCTCAATCATTGTTTTAGTTTTTAAAACAATGTCTAGAAACAGTTTACAGAGTACTTCCATTACTTCAGAAATGAGACCTTTTTCTCTTTCCAGTCATACCAACATCACATTAGATACCACAGTTCAACACTTTTCTCTGTCTGGGTGTAACAGGCAGCCCTTTCAGAAAGTTGGTCTTAAAAAAAAAAAAAAAAGTTGGTCTTAGCAAAAACACATTCCCCTTCTAACACATTAACATGCCCTCCACCATTCTCAGTTTCTAAACTCCATAGAAAGACTTACTCAGTTTAAAAGTAAAGAATAATTTGTTTCATTAGCATATAAATTGGGCACCTGGCTAGGGAAGGGCATGAGATAGAGGTGGGAAATTACACATTTTTAAAAGAATTGAAATGACAGGGGCCAAGGATTTAGCTCAGTGGTGTAAGCGCCTGCCTGACAAGGGCAAGATCGTGTGTTCGATCCCCCATACAAAAAAAAAAAAAAAAAAAAAGAATTGAAAAGAGAATACCAGGGGCTGGGGATTTAGCTCAGCGGCATAAGCGCCTGCCTTGCAAGCAAGCAGTCGTGAGTTCAATCCCTGGTACCAATAAAAAGGAAAAAGACCAAAAAAAAAAAAAAAAAAAAAATATATATATATATATATATATATATATATATATATATAAAAAGAAAAGAGAATACCTAGCTAGCAGGTTCTGCCAAGACTACATTTTCTGTCCATCAAGTATAATACAGCTATCTCTCTAGTAAGTTTCTTAGTTTTCAAGAATTTAAAATAAAAATAACGAATTTTTACTCCAGAAGTCCAGTCTGCTTTAAAACGTGCACGCTGAGGAAATTGGTTAGAGATCGGGAATTCAAAGTGGTTGTTTTAAATCCAGATACATCTTTGATAGGTGGACACGAGTCAGCTGAGCAGTTACTGCGCTCTGCTTCTATGTAATTTCCTCTGGGTTGACAAAGCAGCCGAAGGCAGCTCCGTCGGGATGCTTCTCGAAACGAGAGTTCCTCACTATTACTTCCAAAATCTCTCCTAATGGCCTCCTTTTAGTTCAAGCCTCATTTCTCAATATGGCGAGACCACGATAGCGTTTCAGGCAGTAACACCATTGTGAGAAAAGGCCCTTACGCAAATAATGAAAGTGATTATTGTTTTCATTGCTGAGTACGGAACCCAGGGTTTCCCCAAAGCCCCAGCTCTCCTCAGCCTGGTGAAGGCACAGCTGTGCCTGGCTGGGGTGGCACTGGAAGGAATTCTGGGCCGCAGTGCCACAGCGGTGATAGGATGCTGGGGACCCAGAACTCCCCCTGTCTGGGCAAAGCAGAAAAGGAACAGATGATGATGATGCAGAACCAAACTGGAACACCTCAGATTCTGCAGCGAAGCGGAGACTACCCATTGCCATAGCTCACTCTGGCCCGTTCCTTCCCGAACTCACCCGATTCCACCCCGTCCCTGCACCCAGCCCATAACGTCACCATTGTGCGCGTGAAAGGCTCCCAGAATCCTTGCAATGCAGGTTGCAGCCAGCAGAAGTCACAGGAAAGAGTGGTCCAGTCACGTGGGGGCTCTCAGCAATGAACTCAAAAGCTGTTCTTCAGCGCCATGACACAGGAAGTGCCCGCCTCCCTCACCGCACCTTATTGGTTGATTCAGGTAGCCCGCTTTCATCGCTGATTGGCTTCTGCTCCAGTGTGGGCGGGTGCATTGAGCCTGACAAGAGAAACCTGGGTGCAGCTCAAATAATGAATTCTAACGCAGGAATTTCTGGTCCAGTCTAATTCCTAGTGTGACAGTCTCACCTCGCATGAAGAATGCTTGCACTTAAAGGATTTAATACTTTTTTTTTTTTACAGCTTCCATGGTTTTCTTAACGTACTTAGTGGATTCTTCCTGAAAGTGGGTCACAAAGGTGCTCAGAAGGTTCCAGGGTCAGGGCCTTTAGGGAAGAGTCTATCCCTTAAGGGCAGAAAACGTCTTGAGTCTACAGAACCCTACGACAAAGTGGAATGGAGGAAAGCCCTGCTGTTGGAAATGAGGCAATAGGTTTCATTGCCAAGAGTTTCACACTGCGAAGCTCTCAATCTACTTGTTTTCATCCATGAAAATGAATATAATTCCCCTAAGAAAAATACGATTTTTGTGCAAATGAAGAAATTTTACTGGCATGACAGTAATATTCTGCAAAAGAGTAAAGAGAAAAGCAAGCATCCCAACTCCCTCAGACAAACTTCAGACTTTTTTCCAGATAATACCTGAAGTTTGAAGATAAACGTATTTCCAAGCAAGAAAGCTGTTAAATCTCCAACCTGGCCTTATTTTCCCATTCCCCAGCCTGCTGGCCCGCAGCAGCACTGTTCTCTGCAGGGAACTGAGCTCAGCACTGAGGCTGCCATTTGCAAACACAGAAAAGGAGATGATAGGACAAGTGATTTGGCAGGTCCTGGAGACATCTGCAGACACCCAGCAATTTACAAGGGACACTTAAAAGGGATCAGCCCACTGAGATGCAAGATTGCCTGAAAACTTTAACTACTTATGTATGTTGGGGTTTTCTTGCCTAATGTTCACTTTACTCCATCCCTATAAAAGGTACACGCTTCTCTTTGTTCAGAGCAAAAAGGTCTTATGATGCTCCAGCCTGAACCCATGCCATGTTGTCTTTACCCAAGCCTGGTATTCTCTGCTGTTTATTTATTTATTTATTTATTTATTTATTTATTTATTGTCTTTTTCCTTTTTATCGGTACCAGGGATTGAACTCACGACTGCCTGCTTGCAAGGCAGGCATCTATGCCGCTGAGCTAAATCCCCAGCCCCTCTGCTGTTTATTTATGCTATATTTTGGTGCCAATAACCAGAGAGGAAGACAAGCTCTGTTTGGAAAGGTTGACACTCATGAATATCAACCCCAGCAAAGGCTACCTGGCAATATCTTCAAACTTTGGTCCTTACAGCCCTTGCCGCTTTTGCCATAACAGATCTCCCTGGCCACTTCAGAGTAGGAAAGTCCTGTAATCTCTGTCCCCTCTTCCTTTTTTTCCTTAACTCTTCCTCCCAGATGATCTAAATTCTTCATGCAGCATACTCTCAGGAGTTAGTTTCTGCTCTGTACACATGAGAATACTAATCCTGTGTTGACCAAGCATGGTAATCCTGACACTATTTGGGAGTCATTCTCACCATGCACTATGGCTTCAATGCCTATACCCCAATTCAAATGGGAGATTCCTAAGAATTAAGTACACGGTGTAACTCATGAGAAGGTCTTTTCTCTCAAAGAAGTTTTGGAGTTCTCTCTGATAATCAAGGCTGGATGAGCAGTATGCAAATGGATTTTATGTGTGGGATAATGGTGTGAAAATTTTACACCTGGATCAAACTTAATTTGTTGATATAGACCTACAAAGAAGTGATTCTGAATTTAATGTTGCAGCTTATGGAGTAAAGAAAGGGCTTTATAATTTATTTCACTGTTTGGTAGAAATAAGGGTAAAAATGTGGCCCACTGTTCATGAGTTACAGGTGCCTTATATTTATTTCATGGTTTACTGTTGATGAGGGGATCCACAGTTTTAGAGAAATCATAATGCTAGAAGAGATTTGTTATATCAATTCTAACCTGCCACAGTGGAATATTCCATAGAATGTTACCTTCAGTAAAACCTTGAGAAATTGATTCATCAGTGGAGCACCACTATTCCCAAAGAGCCCCATCATTGCTTTACTCTGTATGCCAGAACTTAGAGTGGGGGCAAGAGATGCTCATTTGGGTAACTCAAGGGCTTGATTGGATTCCAAAGTGGCAGTGGTTAAGTGGCAACATATAATTGCCAAAAGCAAAATGCAGGCACTTACGAGAGTGCACAGCAGAAAAAGAACTGTGATCAAAATAATCTGACACCTGTAGACCTATTAATATTTGCTGATTATCCATGGTGTTCCCAAAACTGATATAGATGGGAAGCCTACAAAAATTATAATTTGTAGAATCAAAAAAATGTAAGGGAAAAGGAATTTCTGATCATAGTAAGTTGAATCCATGGCCCCTCAATCAATTACTGGATACAGGTCCAGCCTCTTGGCAGGCCTAGAGAACCCTTTGAATGAAGGGGACACTAGATCCCTTTAAGGACCCTGGTGAACTACCAAAAATGTATACGCTGTGTCTTTCTCCCATTATTCTCCAACAGATCCTAAAACCTTTCTCCAGCATACCTGTACACTGAGGAAGGTACATTTTGGAGATTAGTGGACATTGTTTATGAACCTCTGCTGATTCCGCATGATTTAAAATGTCATTGTAGTCCTCCAGTCAGAGCAGGGGCCTATGGAGCACAGATAATCAATGCAATTTTAGCAAATGTACAACTTGCTGTTTGTTCAGTATGTCCTCAAAATCATTGTGTAATTATTTTTCCCTTTTTTTTTTTTGGTACCAGGGATCGAACTCATGACCTCACGCTTGCCAGGCAGACACTTAGGCCAGTGAGCTAAACCCCCAGCTAATTTTCCTTTCCTGAATGCACAGTTGGGATGTACCTAGCACTAGGCAGACTCTCTTACTGGTCCTTTAAAGTGTAATAGGAGGGCTAGCATACTTGGAAATGCCAAACAGAAGCCATTAGAATTGCTGTTCTTGGGTAAAATAAATAACAGTAGAGAGTGTCATGAAGAATTCAGGTGTAGTCGTTCCCATTACATCTCCATTTAATTCAACTGGGCCTGCACAGAAGACGGATGAATCTCAGAGATCAATAATGCATTACCACAAACTAAATCAAAGTATAGCTTCACTTGCGGCTCCTGTAGCAGATGTGGTGTCTCTGGTTGAGATTAGCTTATCACCTGGTCTTTGTCAGTAGCTATTGAATTGACAAAAGCTTTATTTCTCCATATATACCCATATGGCTAATCTGAAATAATTTGTTTTCAGTGGGAAAGACAAGTAGTACACCTTCAATGTTTTATCTCAGGGGTCCACTAACTCTCCAGTCCTGTGTCCCAACTCAGTTTCTAGCAATCTTGATCACCTTTATCTTTCATGTGGCATATTATAGCCATTATATTATGTTGACTGGACCAAGTGAACAGGAGTTGGGACACTGCTCTGGATTTATCAGTAAAACTCTGAGAACCAGAGGATGGTAAATAAGTCATACTAAAATTAAGGGTTTCTAACTCAGTGAAATTTTTAGCAATTGAATCAAGTAGGACATGTACCAGTATCCCTTTTAAGGTAAAAAATGATTTGTTGATCTAGCTTCTCCTACAACCCAAGAAGAGGCACAAGGCCTAGTGGGGTTCTTTGGATATTGCAGGAAACACCTCTCTCACTTAACATGCTTTACACTGAAGCACTCACTCAAGTGACTCGGAAAGCTGCTAGGTTTGCTTGGGGCCCTTAAAAAGATAAGGATCTGCAACAGGTCTGTTCTTGCTGTGTAGGCTGGTCTGCCATTGAGGTCATATGATCCAGCAAATCCAGTGGTACTTCAAGTGTCAAGTGTAGTAGTCTCTGCTGTTTGTAGTCTCTAGCAAATCCTCATACATTAAGTGCTTCAGAGACCATTAGATTTTGGAGCAGGGCTCTGTCCTAATCTGCATACAATTACTCTCCTTTTGAAAAACTATTCTTTGCATGGTACTGGGCCATAGTAGTGACTGCTTGACCATGAAACATCAGGTAACCAAGAAACCTGAGCTGCTTAACACTGCTGTGAATTTTGTGATATACCAAGTCATTAGTTGTATTTGCACAATAGCAGTTTATCATTAAATGGAAACTTTGGGGCTGGGGATTTAGCTCAGCGGCATAAGCACCTGCCTTGCAAGCAGGCAGTCATGAGTTTGATCCCTGGTACCGATAAAAACGAAAAAGACCAAAAAAAAAAAAAAAAGGAAACTTTATACATAATCAAGATAGAGCAGGTACAGAGGGTACAAGTAAAATACATGAAGAAATTCTTCCAATGCTCATGGCTCCTACACCCCTATATCACCTTTTCTCAACATGTATAATAGGGCCTTATGGATTGTACCATAACTTCAGCTGTCGAGGGGGAAAGCTAGCCATTCCATTTATGTATGGTTTTGCATGTTACATAAACACCATGTGCAAGTGGATAGCTGTTGCTTTACAACCACATTTCAGGATATCCCGCTTGTACACTGGTGAAAATAAACCTTTGCAGAGGGCAGAACTCTGGACTGTGCATGTGGTAGTACAATTTTCCAAGAAGAAAAATGGCCAGATATGCGACTGTACACTGATTCATGGACTTTAGGCAATAGTCTAGTCGGATGTTCAAAAACATGGAGGAACATTAAGTGGAAAATTGGTGACAAAAATATTTGCAGATAAAGGATGTAGACCTCTCTATGTGGACAAGGATGTGATTGTATTTGTATTTCACATAATCGCTCACCAAAATGTGACTTCAGTAGAAGAGGACTTTAACAATCAATTGAATGGTTAAACAATTGGACTGTTAACCAAGTCTGTAGATAGTAGTCAGTTTCTCTTTTCTGCCACCTCATTCATTGCCCCATGAGCTCATGAACAGAGTAGGCATGATGGCAGGAATGGAGGTTTTGCATGCTCAGTGACATGGATTCCATGAACTTAATGAGGCTGCTCTAGTTACAGCCACTGCTGTAGGCACAATATATCAGCTGCAGAGACAATTTTTCCCCAGCATGGCACCATTGCCTGGTATGATCATCCTTTGATCTGATGACAGTTTGATTATATTTGATGTCTTCCATCATAGAAGAGCCATGCTTTCTCTTTGCTGCAAACTTTTTCTGGATATAGGTTTACTTTTGCTACATGTTGTAGAGAGCGGCACAGAAAGGCTACCGCTGTCCTGCCCCTCCCACCTGAGGGAATTTTGTGTGTCAGCCTACATTTCCCATGATCCTCCCCTTGCCTACAATGTTCATGGTGTAAGCACCTTCCCGCTTCAGCCTACATCTCCCATAATCCCCTCTTGTTAACATCACTTCCGCCTACCTATGTGCCTATGTATGACTTCCTGCTAGTCTGATAGGCCCACGGCATATGAGGAGATCCAAGCCAGCCCATCCTGTAAAGCCGCATCCCCTTTGACTCTATATAAGCCACGTACACTTCCTGAATAAATGGGACTTGATTGGAATTGGTCATCTTGTCCTCGTTTCTCTTTTCTCTTGCCCAGCCCTCCATCCCTATCCCCTCTCCAGGCGAGGCCTACTGACAGATCCGTGGGCCAGATCAACATGTCATGCTTCTTCCAAAACTCCCATCCATGGATTCATATAACATCTTATCTACAATTATGGAAATCTACATAGTATTTGCTCTGACTCCAAGGAATACATTTGATGTCTAAAGAAGTGAGGCAATGGTGTTATGCTGATGGATCTCAGTGGTTTTACCTTATTCCTCGACATCTGAAGGCAGCTGGATTGATAGAAATCTGAAATGATCTTTTTGTTTGTTTGTTTTGTTTTGTTTTTGTCTTTTTTCATTTTATCAGTACCGGGGACCAAACTCACGACTGCCTGCTTGCAAGGCAGGTGCTTATGCAGCTGAGCTAAATCTCCAGCCCCCTGAAATGATCTTTTGAAGACATAGTTACAGCACCAATTTGGTCTAAATAGCTCGTAGGGCTATGGAAAGGTTCTTCAAAAGGCTGTATATAGGCTTTGAACCCACATCCTCTTTATGATATTGTCTTCCATAGCCAGGATTTCATAGAAAATGGGTGATACCACTTACTGTTACCATAGTGATCCATTAGCAAAGATTTGCACCATGTTCTCAATACCTTATGTTCTGCTGACTCAATGAGAAATGTTAGTTCCAGAGAGGGTGAAGTTCACATAGTGATACCTATAAAATGGAAGTGAAGGGGCTGGGGATTTAGCTCAGCGGCCGGTACTGATAAAAAGGAAAAAGATAAAAAAAAAAAAAATAGAAGTGAAGACTTCCCCTTGGTCACTTCGATCTCTCCAATCTCCTTCTGATCTTGAGGAAATAAATTAAAAGGGAATTACAGTGTTTAGAATGCTGATTGATCCAGATTGTAAAAGGAAAATTATACTATTATTGTGCAGTGGAGGAAAGAAACAATACACTTGTAGTAGAGGAGATCCCTCAGGGTCTCTCCTAATATCGTTATGCCAAACTGTAACAATACAAATCAGGGTGAATGTCAAATGGTCCACACTTTCAAAAATGAAGGTAAGGCATACAGACTGGACCACACAAGTAGTTGTAAATACAAACCATTACCCTGTGATCAGCTACAGAAATGAGGATTATAATAGTCCTTTCCTAATATCATTCCAATGTAATGTTAATAGATTTAATATTGGTTAAATCTTAATAAACCAGTGATAGTGTTCCGGGTATAAAATGTTAGGAGTAAGCAAAGAAAACTTTCCTTAAGGATATTCCTTGCTCTTGGTTAGGAAGATCCAACATTGTGAAAATGGCCATACTCCCAAAACTGTTATACAGATTCAATACAATCCCAATCAAAGTAACATTAACATACCTTACAGATCTAGAGAAAACATACCTAAAATTCATTTGGAAACAGAAGAAACCTAGAATAGCAAAGCAACTCTGGGCAACAAAGGCAAGGTAGGAGGCATCTCAATTCCTGACTTGAAATTATATTAAAAAGCTAGTGATAAAGTCAGTATGGTAATGGCAAAGAAATAGACCTGAGAATCAATAGAACAGATTGAAAGATGCAAACACAACTACAAAGACACTCTGCCACCTTATATTTGACAAAGGGGCTAAACATGTTTAGTGGAAGGATAGCCTCTTTAATAATAGAGGCTGGAAAAATCTGCTTTCTGTCGGGGTCGCTCCCGGCCGGCAGGAAAGACACACGACAAAGTCTGGCGGTGTGCAACCTTGCCTTTATTTATCTCCGCGTGGGCCCCGCGAGGCCTCCACTCTGCCACCAGCCCTTTCTCGCCGGTGGACTTTCTCTATCTCTCTCGTGCTTCCTCTGTGCTTCTCTCTTGTGGCGGGAGAGGCATTTACTTTTATAGGGTAACAGTGGCCAATCAGTTCAAAGCGCGCGATGCGGGCTGATTGGCTAACATCAGTTGTTGCTAGGCAGACTATCTTACAGAGCGGGTTGTTTAAGTCGCCAGCGCAATCAGGGGGCAGGAAGCAGGCGCCAACTTGACTCACTCGATGGGAGGGGCAATCTAGCTCAGGCTCCGCTCCCACCCACAGGCCCTACGTCCGCCAAGTAAGGCGACCGGTGTTGGCGGCTCCCAACAGCTTTCCACATGCCAAAGACTGAAACTAGACCCATGACTATCATCATGCACAAAAGTCCAAATGGATCAAAGATCTAAATATTAAAACAGAAAAACTAAATCTACTGGAAGAAAAGGTAGGAAGAAATCTTGGGAGACACAGGGGTAGGCAAAGAATTCAGGAACAAAACACAAACTGCACAGGAAGTACTTCAAAGAATAAAAACTAGGATCTCATCTTATTTATTTATTTATTTATTTTTATCAGTACCAGGGATCGAACTCACAACTGCCTGCTTGCAAGGCAGGTGCTTATGCCGCCGAGCTAAATCCCCAGCCCCAGGATCTCATTTTATTAAAAAAGTTTTTGCATTTCAAAAGAAATCACCAACAAAGTGAAACCAAAAACCCACAGAATGGGAAATAATTTTACCAGCAGTCCCTCAAAGGACTTATATTCAGAACATATAAAGAATTGAAAAACATCAAGCCCCCCAATTCAAAGAGCCTCTCCACAAATGGGCAGCTGAGATGAACACACATTTCTCATTGCCATACAAATGGTAAATAAATACATAAAGAAATGTTCACCATCACTGGTCCTTTGAGAAATGCAAATTAAAACAGCATTGAGATTTCATCTCACTCAGGAAAGAATGGCTACCATCAAGAAATGAACCGATAACAAATGTTGTCAAGGCTGTGGAAAAAAAGGAACGCTTCTCAACTGTTGGTGGGAATGCAGACTGGGGCAGCCACTGTGGAAATCAGTATGGAGCTTCCTTAAAATACTAGGATTGGAAGTTCCATTCCATCTAGCTATTCCCTCTTGGATATTTTTCCAGAAAAATTGAAAAGGTCATGTCTCAGCAATAAACGTGCACCCATGTTTATAGTAGCACAATTTGAAATAGCTAAATCCTGGAAACAACCAAATGCCCACCACCACAGAATGGATGAAAAAGATGTGGTATTTTTATAGAATGGAGTATTACTCAGCTATAAAAAAGGAAAATCGTGAGGCTTTTATAGGTAAATGGAGGCAACTTGAGACTATCCTCGTAAGTGAAATAAATCAGACTCACATTTGTAAATATCATAGTCTCTCTCGTATAAAAAATAATAAACTGAAAAAGTAGTAACACCCAAAGTGTATAACAGATATTGTGATAATGCAAGGGAAAGTGCTCTAAAGGATATCACTGTATGTATGTTTAAGTGTGCAAGATATATAACCATACTACTTTTTGTTAGCTCATCAAACAGAAAGGTTTGTACTGTCATTGTTTGTCTATTTTTTATGCTTTGATTTTGTGACTTGAGTAACTACTTCTAATTTATCAACTAGTGATTTCTTACTGTTTTTTTTTTTAAGTTCTGTATTATTTCTACCTTTTTTCAGTTTTGCTTTTTTTTCTCTAAATAAAAAAATGAAAAAAGAAAACTTCTCTTCTGGGCAGGGGGTTAGTGCACTGCCATTTGTAGGCAGGCCAGTTATAACATGTTAGATATATTTTTGAACTCATCTTGGTATCTGGAAATTATAAACAAATGTGTGCATTTGTGCTGTTGTCAGGGGTGGACAATGGCAGTTAAGCTGAGTACTTTATGCCCAGCTAAATTTACTCAGCTAATTATGGATGTGGAAGACCTAACTCTAGAGAGGATTGTTGTTAGAATGTTATAAAACAAAGCAAAGCAGGAAGGATGACCGTGTTTCTGTGCAGCTCCAGTGTTCACTGTTACGTGGAAATCACCTCCTTGCTTACACCACAGACTCCTCAGCCTCCAGCTCTGAACTGTTTTTTGACACAGAGCCTCCGGTCTATAGACTCGCATGGGACACTGCAGTGTGCTCCAAGCCATGAACTGAATATTTCTGGATATTCAGTGCAGAGAGAATTCAGTGTCACACTCTTCTACATTTGAGTGTGTGGGCAATGACTAAGCCAAACTTTTAAATGCTTATATATGTGTATATCTTGCATTAAAACTGAATCTCTAGTAAGCACTGACAGATATAATATTATAGTTCATATCCCTTTATTAAAGGCACAGTCCATCTGATGTGTCATAATCAGAAACTCACAGTGATATGGTTTATTTTTTGGTATAAATTGTGGTAAAAATTACTCCTAAATTGAAAGTCATGACAATATAAGCATGAAAAGTAAAATGTAGATAAGAAAACAAACTTGTATATAAATCATAGTACTGACTTCAACATAAAGCAAAATAGGTGAAATTACGTGCTTTATATAAATATGATGGGATATATGTGTCTATCTATTGGACATGAAAAATATTTGCAAATTTGTAAGTTGTGTATAAACAAGTGAACTTTTTAAAAAATTCAAGGTCATGTTTTTAAACATGCATAATTTACACATATATGACCAAATTCAAAATTATCTTTTTGTATGCAAAATATGAAGTGTATACAATAGGAAAATTATGATCAAAGCCAGTGGGTTATCCCAATTTAAAAAACTACCAATAAAATTTATTTTTTAGCAGCCTATACTTCCCTATAGTAAAAACAAAACTAAACAAAAACTACACAAATACAAAGCCTATTTGGAAGTGAGAAATACTTTCTAATTCAACTCATTTTATTAGAAGTTACTATGGATTACGTTAAGATAAAGGCTTACATAAAAATATTGTTTCTAGTAAAGACTATGGGCACATAGTTCAGTTATTTACAAGTGGTTTACTGAAAGAATACACAGAAAGAATATATTCTAGGAGATCTACAGCTGGGAATGTATTTTCTTAAAAACCCATGAAGAAATGTTACATCAAAGTTTTCATTTATATATTTATAGGTTTGCACTATATGAGGCGTTTTCACAAGCTTTTAAAAATAGGCTTACATATATAAGGTCTCTCTCCAGTGTGATTTCTTTCATAGTTGGTAAAATTGTGTTCACTGAATGCTTCCCACACATTTTTTATATACATAAGCTTCTTCCCAATGTGATATCTATGCATATAAAATTTGAATCAACTAAAAAGTTCTTTTTCCATATGGCTCACATGCTTATGCTCTCTCCCATGTGAGTTCTTTCATGTATTTTATAAGAATTATTTGTAGTGAATGCCTTCCCACATTGCTTGTGTACATAATGTTTCTCCCCAATGTGACTTGTTTCATGTCTTTGACAAGACTGGTGTGTAGTGAATGCCTTCCCACATTGCTTGCATGCATAAAGTTTCTCCCCAGTGTGAAATTTTTCATGTATGTTCAAATAAGTCTTTGTAGTAAATGCTTTTCCACACTGGTTGCACACATAAGGTTTATATCCAGAGTGAGTTCTTTCATGTCTTTGACAAGACTGGTGTATCGTGAATGCCTTCCCACAGTGTTTGCAAACATGGGGTTTCTCCCCTGTGTGAAACTTTTCATGAAGTTTATAATAATGCTTTGTGGTGAAAGCCTTCCCACACTGCTTGCATACATAAGGTTTCTCACCAGTATGAGTTCTTTCATGTCTTTTATAATTACTCCTTATAGTGAATGCTTTTCCACATTGCTTGCACACATAAGGTTTCTCCCCAGTGTGAATTCTTTCATGTATTTGACAATATTGGAGTGTAATGAATGCCTTCCCACATTGCTTGCACACATGAGGTTTCTCTCCTTTGTGAATTTTTTCATGTATGTTCGAATAATTCTTTGTAGAGAATGCTTTTCCACATTGCTTGCACATATAAGGTTTCTCACTGGTGTGATTTCTTTCATGTGTTTGACAGTAAGTGAGTCTGGCAAAAGTTTTCCCACAATGTTTACATACAAAAGGTTTCTCTCCAGTGTGAGCAGTTTCATGACTTTGACAATGAGTGTATATGCTGAATGATTTCCCACACTGCTTATATACATATGGTTTGTGATCACTGTGGATTTGTCTATGCCTATGAGATGCAAACTTAGATGCAAATCCTTTTCCATGTTGCTTACATACATAGGGTATCTCTTCCACATGAATCCTTTTATGAGTTTTAGAGCTTTGAGTATTGAAGGTTTTTCCATTTTGCTTGCATACATATGGTTTCTTTACAGTGTGAATTCTTCCATGGAATTCAAAATCACTGGGGTTGCTGGAGGCTTTCACACTTCTCTGATCAGCATCGGCCTTCTTTCCTGGGCAAGTTCTTTCACTAAATTCAGAGTAGGATTTCATGTATTGCTCATATTGATAGGGTTTCTCTCCATTCTTTGTCCTTGCATGCTTCTGAAAGGCCTGGAAATCACTGCAAGTTTCTCCGTCTTCATTACATTTACTCAGCTTGTCATCAGATCCCAAATACTCATGTGGCTTCTCTCCAGGGAGAGGTAAGATGGGCACATTTAATGATAAATTCCCAATCAGGGATTCTCCACAAAGATTTCTGGCTAGCATTAAAGCAGTATCTTGCATGGTTGCATTAGCATGTGGAATCTGAAGGAATATATTCTCAAGTTGATTGTAAGTTTGATATTGATAGTGTATGGCTACCTCTTCATTTCTGTAAAGAAACAAAATATAAGTCACAGTAAAAATGTCTCCACAGTAACAATTTACCAGGACAAGTTCTCACTTAATGCCTGTTAAGAAATTTTCAAAATGAATACTGAATGTCCTAGAGGATGCCTCTAAAATGCAAGATTGTGAGTTTGATCCCCAGTACCAAAAGAAAAAAAAAAGATACAATACTTTAAATTCCTCTTAGAATATACATACGGAGTTTTGCCTGGATTGAATGCAAAATTTTATTTTTAGTTTTGGAGACATTTATGTTGTTTTATATTCCGACCAATAAAGCATGAGGGTACATTCTAAGATTTTTTTGATGGTACTGGGGATCAAATTCACACCCTTGCACTTACCAGGCAGATGCTTCTACCACTGAGTTAAATTCCCAGCCCCTATTCTAAGAGTTTTAAAACATGAATGCACGCAGTTCTCTGGATGATGTTTTCAAACATCTATTAATACAATAGCATTCAGGTGCATTTCAAATGTTGCTTCCAGTTTAGTGCTTTTTTTTTTTTACATAATGTGTATCTCATATTCGTATCTACTCATAAATAGATAACTTGAGGAAGAGTTCCTGCTAAAGTAAAAGATTGTTTTCATATGTGTCTATGTACAATACCTAAAAGCAATTTCATGCATTTTCATGATGTTGGTCATCATTTTTTATACAGATGTATAAGACAATGACTCTTGTGTAATGTTACTACTTAGTTTCCTATATTGGAATAGTTCTGTATTCAGCTGGTAGATTATACAAAATTAACATATATGCATATATAGGGAAATTTTTGTGAGATTAAATTAATTTGAATTTGGTCAGATTTGTAAAGATTCCTTGTAATATTTCTGCTTATACACTAACTCTTAAGAAACATTATTTTCCCTTATGAATGCAAATTACCTTACATTTCTTGGGCACTTTTTGTATTCTTCCTCCATTTGCTGGTTGTCCCAAGTCCTTCCTGAATTTTAGCCACAGAAATACAAAATGTCACCATATCAGTATAGTAGATAGCAGTTATATTCATGGTATAAAGTAAACAAGGCAAAGATTTTTTTTTTTTGTCTTTTTCCTTTTTATCAGTACCGGGGATCGAACTCATGACTGCCTGCTTGCAAGGCAGGCGCTTATGCCGCTGAGCTAAATCCCAGCCCCAAGGCAAAGATATTCTTCAAAATGTTTTCACATTCTGTTTAATGAATCTGTACCCATCAACAAGAACCAAACCCCTCCATTGAATATATGAGAAAATGTGATCCTTACCTACAGCAGTCATGTTCCTAAATGTTTCCCACATCACATCTCTGTAGAGCTTCTTCTGGGATGGATTCAGCAGAGCCCACTCCTCCTTGGTGAAGTGCACAGTTACATCCTCCAAGGTAACTGCCTGCTAAAGAACCACATACATATTTCCTGAAAGGTTGACACTCATTCTGAGAACTTGGACTCCTTCTGTAAATGCTGAATAGAGGTTGTTCCTTCTAATATAAACTCCATGCCTTGCCACCAAAAAAAAATCCATTTGTGCATACATAGTTTCACATGCAATTCTGATGCTAGATTGTCTCTCTCTTCCACAGCAACAGCAGATTAGTAGCTGTGGTTTCCTGGTAAGGTCACAGAAATTCTATTTTTGTACTGTTTCTAAAGTACAGCTCATAGAGGTAACCTGCAAATCACCATACCCCCAATTCATTAGGAAAAATGTGACAAATTCTTGGATTACAATAGATATACACATGGCAATGTGGCAAAGTACTACTGTCACTATAACTGCCATATGTAACTACATCTCAGGATACAGCCCCATGATAATCACAGTCAGCGTGGCTAATGGACTCACTGTAACACTGAGTCAAGCAAACAGGCACTGCGTAAGAACAGTTCATAACCTGCAGCAAGGGTTGTTGATTCTTCAGGGTAGTTATGTAAAATCAGAAAGATGCACTGAAAACAAACTTAGTTGATTCATTCACTTGAATCATCATTCTGTGGATGTTTATATGTATTTACATTACATGTAAACAAATGATTTACTTCTGAATTGTTCTTTGATTCCTTAGATGTGTCCATTCTCTACACAAGATGTCAAAGAAAAAAATCATAATTTTACGGTTATATCATAAAAAATTCGACTGAGTTGGTTTACAAATAATTCAAATATTTTCTGGCAAAATAAGCACAAAGAAAGTTTGGGGGAGAAGCCTGCTTTACCACAGCTAACAAGGAAACCCATACTCAAAACATTAAACACATTCTAATCTTTCACACACTCTTACTGTCCCAGTGGAGGGCAAGGTGTGTTACAGCCACACGGTAAGCACAGGAGTCATAAGCAGCCAGGAATTCAAGTCTAGGACTTCCACTCATCTTACTTAGACATAGTTGTGGATAATATTGTTTATTCTCCTTCAGTTCATTTCTCAGCTAAGGCCAACACTTGTTCACAGGGTCTTGAAGATTGAACTATACCTTTCACAAACTTCATTTCTAAACACCAATAAGATGCTCTAAACACTGAACAAATGAATAAAAAATGGTGGGCCCAAAATTTAATATTCACATGATTGAGAGTTACCACAGTCCTCAAAAAAAAAAAGATAAAAAAAGGGGCTGGGAATTTAGCTCAGCAGCATAAGCGCCTGCCTTGCAAGCAAGCAGTCGTGAGTTCGATCCCTGGTACCAATAAAAACGAAAAAGACCAAAAAAAAAAAAAAAAAAAAAAAAAAAAAAGAGTTACCACAGTCCTGAAAATGCAGAGTTAAGTACAGTTAAAATGCTTCAAGGGTATACTGCAGTCCAAAGCATGTGCTGTGTGTTGATCATGAGCCATCATCCTGACATTTCCAAGGGGTAACACACTGGGTCAACATATTAACAAAAATTAAAATATTCTGTGAACAGGCTAATGATAAAAGGATTGATGTTTTACCTTTCAAGAAATTGCATGGATCTCTGTACCAGAATCATCAAGAGGCCAACTTTTCAAAAATAAATCATACTGCATGCACAAACAATCTCAAATTCACATACAAGACTGTCTTTCAGAATTGCTCTATATTCAATAAATACAGATATAGATTTCTTGATATAAAAATAGATTAATGATTTTTAGTTTAATCAAGTACAGTGGCCTTAGTACACAGGAATGAGTATAAAAATATTCACCCCTATGGTCTCCAAAATAGATCATGTATAAGCCCCTAGAATATGTACAAGTAAATGCAAAGTAATTGTTATTCCATGATTATTACCTAACCATTGTGTAATAAAACTGGAAATTGGGGCTGGGGATTTAGCTCAGCGGCATAAGCACCTGCCTTGCAAGCAAGCAGTCATGAGTTCGATCCCCGGTACAGATTAAAAAAAAAAAAAAAAAAAACAACTGGAAATCAACAGCAGAAGAAACCACAAAATTTCCATAAATATATGGAAGTTAAATAATATCCTACTGAACAACAAATGGGTCACAGATAAAATTAAAAAATAAAATAAACAAAACCTACAACTAAAAGATAGAGCTGATATAACCTATCAGAACTTATGGGATACAATGTAAGCAGTCCTAAGAGAGAAATTTATAATGGTAAATGCCATGTTGGGAAAAGAGAATGAGCTCAAATAACCTAAGGTTAAACCTCAAACTTCTAGAAAAAGAACAAGTCAAACCCAAAGCTCACAGAAGGGAAAAAAACTATAAAGATCAGAGTGGAAATTAATGCAATTGAGACAATAAAACAAACAAAGAATGAGTAGATCATAGAGTTGGTTCTATAAAAGATTAGATAAAATTGATAAGCTATTAGCCAACCCAAGCAAAAAAAGAAAAGACTCAAATTCATGCAATTAGGAATAAAAGGGGTAACAAAACAGATCCTGCAGAAATCCTAAAGACCATACATACCTACTTTCATAACTTTTATTCTAATAAAATGGAAAACACAAATGAAAAGGGCAGATTGCTAGTTACATATGAACTCTTAAAGCTGAATTAAGATGATAGAAAAATTCTAAAAAACCCAATAGCACTCACTGAAATTAAAAAGGTAATTTAAAAAGCCCACCAACAAAGAAAGCTCAGGTCTTAAGTGATACATAGCTGAGTTCTACAACAAATTTGAAGGTCTAATGCTATTACTCTACAATATTTTCAATGAAATAGAAAGGGAAGTAAAATTTCCAAATGCATTCCTAGAGAAAAGTATTACCCAGATATCAAAACCAGAGATGAGCAAACCAAAAACACAGAACTACAGGTCAATCTCCCTAATGATCATAGATGAAAAAATCCTCAACAAGATACTAGCAAACAGAACACAGCAAATTATCAAGAATGTTACCCATATGACCTAGTAGGAGTCATTCCAGGTATGCACAGATTGTTCCTCATACACAAATCAGTAAATGTAATGCACCATATCAACTAAACAAAGGACAAAAATCACATATCATCCCAATAGATGCAGAAAAAGCTCTTGACAAAGTCCAACATCCATTCATGATAAAAACACTAAAGAAAGTTGGAATAGACTGTCTTTACCTAAATATAATAAAAACCATTTATAACAATCCAACAGCTAACATCATACTAAATGGTCAAAAACTGAAAGTTTTCACTCTAAAACCTGTAACAACACAAGGGCATCCACTATCACCACCCCTATTCAACAAATTTCTAGAAACATTAGCTACAGCAATCAGACGAGCAAAAGAGAAAAAAGGAGTACAGATAAAAAGGAAAAGTTAAATTATTATTTGCAGATGATATGATACTCTACCTAGAAGACCCCAAAAATTCCACCAAAGATTTCTAAATTAAATAGCCAAATTAAGCAATATAGCTGGATACAAAATCAATACCTTAGCACTGGGGATTTAGCTCAGTGGCACAAGTACTTGCCTGGCAAGTGTAAGGTTGTAAGTTTGATCCCTGGTACCAAAAACAAAACAAAACCCAAAATCAACACTCTAAAATTAACAACATTTCTATACACAAAAACAAATTCTGTGAGCATAAAAAAATACTTAGCAATCAATCTAATAAGAAAGTAACATATATATACATTGAAAATTAGTTGTTTGAAAAAGGTTATTAAAGAGGATATGAAAAAGTGGAAAGATAACCAACATAGTAAAAATGGCCTTACTCTAAGGGGCTGGGGGTTTAGCTCAATGGCATAAGCACGTGCCTTGAAAGCAGGCAGTCGTGAGTTCGATCCCCGGTACCGATAAAAAGGAAAAAGACAAAAAAAAAAAAAAAAAAAAAAAAAAAAAAAAAGGCCTTATTCTAAAAAAAATTTTTTTTATTTTTCATATTTTTGGGGATCTTATCTTTTTTAAAATTTTATTTAAAGAAAGACTAAACAAAATAGAAAATAGAAATAATACGTTCAGAGAAAAAAATAAACAGTAAGAAATCACTAGTAGATGTTTACATAGTGTCGTTTTACAAATAGTTGTTCAAGATACAAAAATGGAATATGTAAAGTGGGAATTCAAACAGTGAGACCTCAAACAGTTCTGTTCAACTGTCCAACAAAAACTTAGTAACATGTTGTCAATCCTATACACTTAAACCTACATGCAGTTATCCATATCTTCATTTATGTTTAGATTAAACAAACTAAAGCAGGTTAAAATCATTCTGAACAAAGAATAATAGTATTGCTGGATTTCACATCATGACACTCTGTGATCAGCACTGGGTACTGTAGTGTCTTTTTTAAAAGTTTAAAGAAAGACTAAAAAAACCCAGAAAATGGGTAGAAATAATACATAATTTCAAAGAAAAAATAAACAGTAAGAAATCACTAGTTGATGATTACAGACTGTCTTCTTACAAATAGTTATTGAAGATACTAAAGTGAAGTTTCTAAAGTAGGGAATGAAACAGTGAGATTGCAACCAGTTCTGTTCAAATATCCAACAAAAACTTAGAAATATGGTTATCAATCCTATACACTTATACATGCAGTTATCCATATCTTCAATTATATTGAGATTGAATAAACCCAAGCAGGCTAATATCACTCTGAACAAGGAATAATATTATTGCTGGGTGTCACATTATGACACTCCAGGCTCAGCACTGGGTATTTTAGTGTATCTTCTTCTTCAAAATATCTGTTCATTTCATCATGTGTCATAAGATTAGTTCTCATAAAATGTTTATATATCCTACACATGCATAAGTCTTAACATGCATTTCTATCCTTTCTATATTACAGGGAGAAACAAGGCAAAACAAAACTTATTCCTATAAACACATGAAACGAAATAAACATATAAGACCGTTGTACAAATCATTCTACCATGGTTCCTGTGTTGTCTCTTGTTATCTCCAATAGAATTGGCTATATGATCAGACATAGTATAATTGAACATACCAGTACATAACAGTATTAATACAAACACAACTTTGTATATAGTGTAGAACTTCAAAATCCAGTTATCAAATCAGAATGTGTATCGTAGAATCTTGTCATCTTCAGTGTAGTTGCCTATACTCTCAGACTTGATACTATCAATCATATCAGTTTTGAATATTCTCTGCCTCCTTTCTGTTATGCTCTTTTTTTGTCATCAGTTGTCTGCTTATCTTCTTCATTCTGTTTTCTGCTCCATTGACTGAGGCCTCTCTGCCACTGTTCCTGGAATCCTCATAGTTTTCTCTCTCTCTAGATGCTCTGCAGTAGTCTCTGTAGAATTGGATTGGTGATTGCAAATTTCCCAAGTTCCTCTTTGTCTTGGAAGCATCTTGTTTCTCCATTAATTTCTAGAGACAGTTTAGCAGGTGTACCAATCTGGGATAGAGGTTATTTTCTTTCAGGGTTTGAAATATTTTGCTCCAGGCTCTTCTTGACTTGATGGTTTGTGTCGAGAAGTCTGCCATTATTCTGATGGGCCCTTCTCTACAGCTTATCTCTTTCTTGTCTCTAACACCTTTTAATATTCTGTTCTTATATTGAATTTCTGGAATCTTGATTATTATATGCCTGGGTGTAGCTCTGTTTTGGTTTAGGTGGCTGGAGTTCTGTATGCCTCATATATCAGAATATCACTTCCTTTTCCTATGTTTGGGAAGTTTTCCTTAATTATGTCTGTGAATAACCTTTGTAGTTCCTTTGTTTGTACCCCAGCTTCTTCATTTACATTCTTTATTCTCAAGTTATACATCCTTTTGTCATCTTCTAGCCTTTGTATTGTTACTGCTTGTTTCCTTGTTATTTTTAAAAAGTTTTCCCTTTCATACTCCCACATTGCAAAATTGTCCTCCAGTTTGGATAATCTATCATTAGTTTCTTTGAGGCTGATTTGCCATCTTTCCATAGAGTTTTTAATTTCCTGGTGATCTCCTTGAATCTGCTTCATGTATTCTATATTTTTCTATATCCTCCATCAAATGGTTCTCTTCTTTGTTTGAGTTCCTCCCTTCTTCCATCGGGGTCTGCTTGAGGGATGCTTAGTATCTCTTTTATTAATCTTATATCTTGCTTTATTTGGCTAAATATTTCCCTTTTGAACTAGTCTATGAGGTCCTGAATATATTTCTTTATGTCCACTGGTGCCGTGTCTGATATTGCATGTTTGGTGTTCTCATTCTCCCTTGTATTTACCTGTCCTGGGTCAATGTTCTCAGGGTTGGGGCCTGGGGACTTTTTGTTGTTGCTTACTCTTTCTATGTTTTTTGCTTCTTCCAGGAGTCCCCAGTTTCTTTCTTTGTTGGTTACAATTTTTCTGAAGGGCACTGGTTAGATGAGCCTTCCCACTGCCATGTGCTAGTGAGTTGCTGACAGGGACAGCGTATGCTGACCCCTTCCCTCCAGATCAGTCAAGCTGCTGTGACCTGCACTATTGTATTACTTTGTACCACCTCTCCTCCAGACCAGCCAAACTTCCGAGGCCCCACTGGGCCAGTGTGGTTAGTATGTGCCACCGCTGCAGAGATTTGACCTTGGATAACCTATTGGGGCTCAGCCGTGTCACGTGACCAAGGCCTAGCTCACTCCACCAGTCCCGTTTGGGAAGGGAACAATTGACTGAAGTCACTGCTGCCTCTTGTACTTGCCAGTCGAGCTGGGTCCCAGAATGTAACCTGCCGGAGCCCCCCTATTTATGGAATGGCTCCACTCCCATCACTTACCATAGGTTCATGTAGGGACCCTGCCAACTCAGCCCTCCATTCGGCTTGCTAATCCCTGAACTCAATGTAACTGCACCTCCAGTGAGTCGAAGCAGCGGGACCTCGGCAAGTTGTCGTGGGACCTTGGCAAGTCATGGCGGGACCTCAGATGGTCGGCATGTCACCTTAACTGCATCTTGGGATGAGAGACTTCATTTCCATCTGTTTGGGGCTCCCCACTCTGTATTACGATAAATTCTGAGTTGACTATCTCAGGGAGCTTCTGTAGCCAGTTGTTATCTATTCACCATCTTTGTTCCTCCATATCTTCTCAAAATTTTTATACAAATTTAATGAAATTCTAATCAAAATATCATTTACTTACCTCACAAAACTAGAGAAAGCATTCCTAAAAATTATTTGGAACCAGAAGAGACCTAGAATAGCAAAAACATATCTGGGCAAAAAAGAAAAAATCATGGGGCACCATAATCTCTGAAAAGCTACTGTGATAAAATCAGCATGTTACTGGCAAAAAACAAAACAAAACAAACAAAAAACAGTCCTGATTATCACTGGAAGATATTAAAAGATGCAGGTACACAACTTCAAATATACTCAGCCACCTTATCTTTTTTTTTAAATTTTATTTAAAAGGAAAAAGAGAAAAACACACGACAAAACAAAGCGGTGTAAGGGCACAAGTAATACAGAACTATAAAAAAACAAAACAAAACAAAAAACAGTAAGAAATCACCAGCTAATAGATTACATATTATCATCTTAGAGATAGTTGCTCAAATCACAGTATCAAAGCATTCAAAGTGGACATTCAAACAGTGAGACTGCAAACAGTTGTGTTCAATGATCCAACCAAAAACATTAATATGGTCAGCTATTTAACACCCCTAAACACACTTGCTGTTGTATCCTTTAGAGCTCTTTTTTTTCCCCTCTCCTTTTTACAACAAAATTTACACATTTTGGGTTTTATTACTCCTTAGTTCTTATTACTTTTTTGAAGGGGAGAGAATAAAGTCAAATATGGCAAAACAAAGCTGTCAGTCAAAACCAAGGATAGACATAGCACATGATGTAAAACAGAGTACCAGGTTATCAACAATGGTTATCAACGATGTCTCTTGTTTCCTTAAAAAGAATTGTCTATCTCATTAGATATTATAAAGTTGAACAAAACAGTAGAGAACAGGACCAATAAAACTTAGGCATTGTAAACATTACAGGATTCCAAAGGAGACAATAGTCAGACCAGAATGGGCATCTTAGTGAATCTTATTGCCTTCAAAGTAGTTGCCGATAACCTCAAACTTGATACTACCATACAGAACGGAACAGAGTCTAATCAATCAAAACAAGATTGTGGGAGTATTACAGGACTTCAAAACAAGTTAATAGGAAATCAAAAAAAGTTATTATTATATATCCTAATTTTTAAAATTTTTCCCCTTAATTAAGACAAACATAAGAAATAACTAAACAATTTTTTTAAAGAATAAGGGAGAGATTGAGATAAAACAGGACATAACAATATAACAATACAGGTCAAAGCATGACTGTTTCAGCAACCTAGTGCTTTACCACCAAATAACCTGACTTAATAGTAGTTACCATAGTGTCTGTCTTTTTCTTTGAAATATTTGAATAAAACTTCATATACTAAAGCTTCAAATATTTCCATATCAAGAAGCCCAGAATAAAGCCTTTCCGATTAATAAGTGAAAACGTTATAAGGCTTCAAGGCCACATAATGGGGAATCATGAGTACCACATATTTTTATAAACTTGAATCATTACTTACATTAGGGAAACTATTTGGTATTCACACATACGAGATTGATTTATTTCACTTATGAGTATGGTCTCAAGCTGTGCCCATCTATTGATAAATATCTCAATGTGATCCTTCTTTGTAGCTGAATAATACTCCATTGTATAGAAATACCACAACTTTTTTAGCCATTCCTCAGTTGATGGACACTTGGGTTGTTTCCAAAATCTGGCGATTACAAATTGTGCTGCTATAAACATAGGTGCGCATATATCACTGTGGTATGATGCTTTCAGTTCTTCTGGGAATATGCCTAGAAGTGGAATAGCTGGATTAAATGGGACTTTCAATCCCAGGTTTTGGGAAATCTCCAGACTGACCTCCACAAAGGCTGCACCAGTCTACACTCCCACCAACAGGGTAGGAGAGTTCCTTTTTCCCCACAGCCTCTCCAGCATTGGTTGTTGTTGGTTTTCTTGATCCTGGCCATTCTTTCAGGAGTGAGATGGTATCTCAGTGTGGTTTTAATTTGCATTTCTCTAATGACCAATGATGATGAACATTTTTTCATGTATGTATTTGCCATTTGCATTGCTTCATCTGAGAAGTGTGTATTCATCTCAGATGTCCATTTTTGGATTGGATCTTTGAATTTTGGAGGTCTGAGTTTTTTTAAATTCTTTATATGCTTTAGACAAGTGTCCCTTGTCTGAGAGAGAGTTCACTATAATCTTTTCCCAGTTTGTGGGTTTTCTTTTCACTATGCTAGAGATTTCTTTTGACATGCAGAAACTTTTTAATAAGAAGTGGTCCCAGTTATTGATTCTGGGAAGTATTTCCTGTGCGGTTTGAGTCCTGTTCATGAATTCTGTACCTACTCCTATGTCTTTCTACCCAATTTGTCTTCCAATAGATTTAGTGTTTCTGTGTTAATATTCAGATCTTTGACCCATTTAGATTTTAATTTAGTACATGGTGATAGACATGGGTCTAGCTTTAGTTTTCGGGAAATGGAGAGCCAGTTTTTCCAGCACCATTTATTAAAGAGACTGTCATTCTTCCAGTGAACCTGCTTGGTTCCTTTATCAAAGATAAGGTGTTGAGTGTGTTTGTAGTTGTATCTTCTAATCTATTCCATTGATCTTCGGCTCTGTTTTGATTCCAATACCATGTTGATTTTACTACTGTTGCTTTGTAGTATCACTTCAAGTCAGGGATTGTGATGCCTCCTGCTTTGTCTTTGCTGGTTAGAATTGCCTTTGCTATTCTAGGTCTCTTCTGGTTTCAGATGAAATTTAGGAGTGATTTCTCTAGATCTATAAGGTATGTTGATGGTATTTTTATTGGGGTTGCATTGAATCTGTGTAACAGTTTTGGGAGAATAGCCATTTTCATAACGTTTGTTCTTCCTATCCATGAGCAAGGGATGTCTTTCCATTTTCTGTGATCATCTTCAATTTCTTTCTTCAGTGTATTATAATTTTCACTGTATAAGTCTTTCACTTCTTTCCTAAGAGTAATTCCTAAATATTTCATTTTTTTGCTTGCTAATGTGAAGAGTATAGTTTCTCTTATTTCCCTCTCTGTGATTTTGTTGTTCGTGTATAGGAATGCTATTGATTTCTGAGTATTGATTTTGTATCCAGCCACATTACTGAATTTATTTATTGTATCTAAGAGTCTTTCCATGGAGTTTAGGGGGTCTTCTATGTAGAGTATCATGTCATCTGCAAACAATGACAATTTAACTTCTTCTTTTCCTATCTTTATCCGTTTTATTTCTCTCTCTTGCCTAAATGCTCTGGCTAGTACTTCCAGTACTATATTAAATAGGAGTGGTGATAAAGGACATCCTTGTCTTGTGCCTGATTTTAAAGTAAAGGCTTTCAATTTTTGGCCTTTTAGTATGATGCTGGCTGTTGGTTTGTCATAAATGGCCTTTATTATATTGAGGTAAAGACCATTTATTCCAATTTTCTGTAAAGTTCTTATCATGAATAAATGTTGGACCTTATCAAAGGCTTTTTCTGCATCTATAGAAATGATCATGTGATTCTTACTTTTGATTTTATTGATATGGTGGATTACATTTATTGATTTACGTATGTTGAACCATCCTTGCATTCCTGGGATGAATCCCACTTGGTCATGGTGTATAATCTTCTTGATGATTTGCTGCATCCTATTTGCCAATATTTTATTGAGGATTTTTGCATCTGTGTTCATTAGGGAGATCAGTCTATAGTTCTCTTTTTTAGTTGGGTCTTTCTCAGGTTTTGGTACTAGAGTAATATTTGTATCCAGGAATGACTTAGGAAGGATTGCTTCCCTTTCAATTTCATTGAATAGTTTGAGGAGTGTCGGCATTAGGTCTGCTTTGTATTTCTTGTAGAATTCTGCAGTGAATCCATCTGGGCCAGGGCTCTTCTTGGTGGGTAAGGACTTAATTACATTTTCAATTTCATTAAGAGAGATTGGGTTATTCAACAGTTTTACATCCTCTTGATCTAGCTTTGGTACTTCATATGTTTCTAAGAATCTGTCTATTTCTTCTGTGTTATCAAACTTTTGAGAGTAGAGGTTTTCGAAATAGGTGTTGATGATCTTCTGTATTTCTATTGGATCTGTAGTGATTTCACCTTTTTCATTTCTTATTGCATGAATTTGAGCTTTTTCTTCCCTTTTTAAAATAAGGTTGGCTAGGGGCTTATCGATTTTATCTATTCTTTCAAAGAACCAATTGTTTGATTTGTTGATTCTTTGGATTGTTTTCTTAGTCTCTATTGCATTGATTTCTGCTCTGATTTTTATAATTTCCTCTCTTCTTTTGGCTTTGGGCTTGACTTGCTGTTCTTTTTCTAGCTGTTTTAGGTGTAGCATCAAGTTATTTATTTGTATTCGTTCTGTTTTCCTGATGTGGGAACTCAGTGCAATAAATTTTCCTCTCAGGACGTCTTTCATTGCATCCCACAAATTCCGGTTAGTTGTATCTGCATTTTCATTTTCTTTTAGGTATTGTTTAATTTCTTCTGTGACCCACTGATCATTCAAGAGTGTGTTATTCAGTGCCTGCCTTGAAAGCAGGCAGTCCTGAGTTCGATCCCTGGTACCGATAAAAAGGAAAAAGACAAAAAAAAAAATAAATAAATAAAAAATAAACTATTAAAAAAAAGTGTGTTATTCAGTTTACATGTGTTTGCGGGATTTTTGCAGTATCTTTCATCATTAATTTCTAATTTCAGAGCGCTATGATCCGATAACATGCAAGGGATGATTTCAACTCTTTTGCATTTGTTTAAATATGTTCTGTGAGCTAATATATGGTCTAATTTAGAGAATGATCCATGTACTGCTGAGAAGCATGTGTATTCTGATGTTGTTGGGTAGAACATTCTGTATATGTCTATCAAATCCATTTGTTCGCAGGTGTGATTCAGTTCTGTTATTTCTTTGCTCATTTTCTGTCTGGTTGATCTGTCCCTTGGTGTCAATGGCGTATTAAGGTCTCCTGTTACAATTGTGTTACTGATAATTTGAGTTTTCATTTCTGTTAATAGTTGTTTTATATAACTGGGTGCTCTGGAGTTTGGTGCATATATATTTAAGATAGTTATCTCTTCCTCTTGGAGTTTTCCCCTTACGAGTATGTAGTGACCTTCTTTGTCCTTTATGGTCATTGTTGGTTTCAAGTTCACGTTGTCTGCAAACAAAATGGCTACTCCTGCCTTTTTTTGGATTCCTGCTGCATGAAGTATTGCTTTCCATCCTTTGACTTTCAGTCTGTGAGTATCCTTCTGGGTTAGATGGGTTTCCTGTAAACAGCATATGGTTGGATTTTGTTTCTTGATCCATTCTGCTAGTCTGTGATCCCTCCCTGCTTGCTGAGGTATCCACAGTCCTCCAGATACACGGGGAGGCTGATGCAGGCGCCCCAGATCCGCCCAGCCCCTCCTCTGCACACCGATGGCTAGGCATGGCAGTCCCATACACGTTGGGCTCCGGGGATAGTGTGGGCCCGCCCACCCATTGGAAGCTCAGCAGTTCTCCAAGTGCACCCGGGATGCGGAGGTGGATGTAGAGGCCTCAAACCCACTTCTCCACCTTATCTTTGATAAAGAAGACAAACATGTTCACTGGAAGAAAAACAGTCTTTATCTTTCTTCCATGTGGAAGGTGAAATAGCTTTTCTACATTCCACAGACTAAAACTAGACCTATGTCTGTCACTGTGCACTAAAATAAAATGGAACAAAGATCTAAATATTAATAAAGAAACACTAAATCTATTGGAAGCGAAAGTACTTAGAAATCTTGAAGACCTAAATGTAGGACGAAAGTTGATGAACAAAACCCAGATTGCACAGGAAACTGCAAAGAATCAACAAAAAATGGGTTCTTACCTGTTGAACAGCTTCTGCACAACAAAAGAAATGACCAACAAAGTGAAGAGACAAACCACAGAGTGGGCAAAGAATTTAGCCAGTTGTCCTTCAGACAAAAGAATTATATCTAGAACATATAAAGAACTGAGAAAACTCAGGATCCTCAATTCAAAGAACCAAATCAAACATGGGCATCTGAGATAAATTATGCACATCTCAGATGAAATACAAATGACAACATATTAAAAAAAGTATCAAAAATGTTCAGCATCATTGGTCATTCAAGAGATGCAAATTGTAACACTGAGATTCCATCTCACTCCAGAAACAATGACTACTATCAAGAAATCAACCAACCCTTCTTCACTATTGGTGGGAGTGCAAACTAGTGCAACTAGTCTGGAAATCAGTATGGAGATGCCTTTAAAAATTAGGATTAGAGGTCCTGTACAACTGAGCTATTTCCCTTGTGGGTATCTTCCTGGAAAAATTCAAAACATCATAGGACATTAATACATGTGCAGCCATGTTTATTGCAGTACAATTTGTAATAGCTAAATCTTGGAAATAATCCAAATGCCCATCAACTGAGGAATAGATAAAAAAAGATGTGGTCTTCTTATATAACGAAGTATTTACTAATCAGTCATAAATGATAAATCTGAGAAATTTATAGGTAAACAGATGCAACTTGAGATCATACTTATAAGTGAAATAAAACACTTTTCTTTTTTAAACAGATGAAGACAAAACAGCACATAACAAAGCAGATCAGAACAATGTAAGTAACAGTATTTCACCAGAAGACAACCTGTAATTAACAGTGACTACTATAATGTCTCTTTCTTTGAAATAGTTGAGCATAACTTCATATATAATAGTATCAAACATAACAAAATAGTATAAAACCATTAAATAGAATGAAAGAATTACAGGGCATTCAGAACCAAATAACAGAAAATGAACAATGGCTACTATATTAATGCATTTTCCATAGAAAATTTATTTATATTATCACACATAATACAATTGAATAAGATACAACATGAGAGAACCACAGGAAACAGAAGAGCAAAAGCATGGTAGGACTTCAGAGTAAGATGATATTAAATCAGCATGGCCTATTATAATGACTTGTTTTCTCCAAAACAGCATCACAGATAATAAAATCAAACAAACCAGGAAGAACCCATTCCAACTAAATGAATATAATCATTATAAGTCTTCAAAGCAATGTAAGGGGGAATCATGATTACCATAAACTCTTATGTACTCTTACCATTTTTTACACTAGGGAGAGTAGTCGGTATTTATACATGTGGGTTGGATTTATTTTACTTATAAGTATGGTCTTAACAAAAAATGTATGGTCTCAAGTTGTGCCCATTTATTTATAAATATCTCAATGTGATCATTCTTTATAGCTGAGTAGTACTCCATTTTATAAAAATACATGTTTTATTCATACCTCAGTTGATGGGCACTTAGGTTGTTTCCAACATATATCGCTGTGGTATGATGTTTTCAGTTCTTCTGGGAACACGCCTAGAAGTGGAGTAGCTGGATCAATCCCAGCTTTTTAAGGAATCTCTAGACTGACCTCCATAGTGGTTGTACTAGTCTATACTCCCACCAACAGCGCAGAAGAGTTCCTTTTTCCCCACAGCTTCTCCAGCATTTGTAGTTGGTAGTTTTCTTGATCCTGGCCATTCTTTCTGCAGTGAGATAGAATCTCAGTGTTCTTTTAATTTGCATTTCTCTAATGAGTAATGATGATGAACCTTTCTTCATGTATTTATTTGCCATTTGCATTTTTTCATCTAAAAACTGTGTATTCATCTCAGATGCCCATTTTTAGATTGGGTCCTTGAATTTTGGGGATCTGATTTTTTCTTAATTCTTTATATGTTTTAGACAGAAGTCACTGTCTGAAGGACAGCTCACTAAGATCCCAGTTTGAGGGTTTTCTTTTCACTATGCTGGAGATTTCTTTTGATGTGCAGAAACTTTTGAATAAGATGTCATCCCAGCTCTTAGTTCTGGGAAGCAGTTCCCATGCAGTTTGATGCCTGTTTATGAATTCTCTACCTACCCCTATGTCTTCAAGATTTTTACCTACTTTGTCTGCCAAAAGATTTAGTGTTTCTGTTTTAACATTCAGATGTTTGATTCATTTAGATTTTAGTTTAGTATATGGTGATAGTCATGGGTCTAGTTTAGTTTTAGGCATATGGACAGCCAGTTTTTCCAAAATGATTTATTAAAGAGACTGTTGTTCTTCCAGTGAACATGTTTGGCCCCTTTATCAAAGATAAGGTGGTTGAGTGTGTTGGTAGTTGTGGTTGTATCCTCTAATCTATTCCATTGACTTTCAGATCTTTTTTTTATTCAAGTACCATGTTATTATAGTTGTTTTATAATATAACTTTAAGTCAGGGTTTGTGATGCCTCCTGCCTTGCCTTTGCTGCTTAGAATTATCTTTGTTATTCTAGGTCTTTTCTTGTTCCAATGAATTTTAGGAGTGACTTCTCAGATCTATGAGGTATTTTGAAGGTGTTTTTATTGGGATTGCATTGAATCTGTGTAAGTTTTGGTAGAATGGCCATTTTCTTTTTCTTTTTTCTTTTTTTTTTATTTAAGAGGAAAAAGAGAAAAACACAAAACAAACCAAAGCGGCGTAAGGGTACACGCAATACAGAACTACAAAAAAAAAAAAAAAAAACAAAAAACAAAAAACAAAATAAAATAAAACAAAACAAAACAAAAAAACATAACAGTAAGAAATCACCTGCTAGTAGATTACACACTATCTTCTTGAAAATAGTTCCTCAAATCACAGTATCAAAGAAAACAAGGTGGACATTCAAACAGGGAGACTGCAAACAGCTGTGTTCAATGTTCCAAAAACATTGATAAAGTCAGCTATTTAACACCCCCAAACACACTTGCTGTTATATCCGTTAGAGCTCTTTTTCTTTTTTTTTTTCCCTCTCTTTTTTACAACAAAATTTACACATCTTGGATTTTATTACTCCTTAGTGCTTATTACTTTCTTTGGGGGGGGAAGAATAGTCAAATATGGCAAAACAAAGCTGTCAGTCAATACCAAGGATAGACATAGCACATGGTGTAGAACAGAGTACAAGTTTATCAACAATGGTTATCAACGTTGTCCCTTGTTTCCTTAAAAAGAATTGTCTATCTCATTAGATATTATAAAGTTGAACAAAACAGTAGAGAACAAGACCAATAAAACTTAGGCATTGTAAACATTACAGGACTTCCAAAGAAGACAATAGTCAAACCAGAATGGGTATCTTAGTGAATCTTATTGTCTTCAAGGTAGTTGCCTATTTCTTCAAACTTGATACTATTATATAGAATGGAACAGAGTCTAATCAGTCAAAACAAGATCGTGGGAGTACTACAGGACTTCAAAACAAGTTAATAGGAAATCGAAAAGAGTTACTATTTATATATCCTAATTTTTTTGAATTTTTTCTTTAATTAAGACAAACATAAGAAATGACTAAATAATTTTTTTTGAAACAATAAGGGGGAGATTGAGATAAAACAGGACATAACAATATAACAATAGAGGTCACAGCATGACTGTTTCAACAACCTAGTACTTCACCACCTTATAACCTGACTTAATAGTAGTTACCGTAGTGTCTTTTTCCTTGAAATATTTGGATAAAACTTCATATACTGTAGCTTCAAATATTTTCATATCAAGAAGCCCAGAATAAAGCCTTTCTAATTAATGAGTGAAAACTTTATAAGGCTTCAAGGCCACCTAATGGGGAATCATGATTACCACATATTTTTATATATTTGAATCATTATTTACATTAGGGAAACTATTCGGTATTCACACATGCGAGATTGATTTATTTCACTAATGAGTATGGTCTCAAGCTGCGCCCATTTATTGATAAATATCTCAATGTGATCCTTCTTTATAGCTGAATAATACTCCATTGTATAGAAATACCACAACTTTTTTATCCATTCCTCAGTTGATGGGCACTTGGGTTGTTTCCAAGATCTGGCGATTACAAATTGTGCTGCTATAAACATAGGTGCACATATATCACTGTGGTATGATGCTTTCAGTTCTTCTGGGAATATGCCTAGAAGTGGAATAGCTGGAATAAATGGGATTTCCAGTCCCAACTTTTTGAGAAATAGAATGGCCATTTTCACAATATTTATTCTTCCTAGCCATGAGCAAGGGATGTTTTTCAATTTCCTGAGATCCTCTTTAATTTCCTTTTTCAGGGTATTATAATTTTCCCCGCATATGTCTTTTCTTTTGTGAGATTAATTCCTAAGTATTTCATTTTTTTTGGATGCCAGTGTGAAGGGTGTGGCTTCTCTTATTTTTCTGTCAGTGATTTTGTTGTTAGTGTATAGGAATGCTATTGATTTTTGAGTACTGATTTTGTATTCAGAGTCTTTCAATGGAGGTTTGAGGTCTTCTGTGTAGAGTATCATGTCATCAACAAATAATAATTTAACTTCCTCTTTTCCTATCTTTACCCATTTTATTTCTCTCTTTTATCTAATTGCTCTGCTTAGTATTTTCACTTCTATATTTTGAAATGGAGCAATGATAAGGGACATACTTGTCTTGTGCCTGATTTTAAGGCAAAGGCCTTCAGTTTTTGGCCATTTAATATGATACTGGCTGTTGGTTTGTCATAGATGGCCTTTATTTTATTGAGGTTAAGACCATCTATTCCAATTTTCTGTAAGGTTCTTAGCATGAATGAGTGTTGGACCTTATCAAAAGTGTTTTCTACATCTATAGAAATGATCATGTGATTCTTACTTTTGGCTTTATTGATATGGTTGATGACATTTATTGATTTATGTATGTTGAACCATCCCTGCATGCCTGGGAGGAATCCTACTTGATTGTGGTGCATAATCTTAGTGATTTGCTGCATCCTGTTTGCGAATATTTTATTGAGGATTTTTGCATCTGTGTTCATTAGGCAGATTGGCCTATATTTCTCTGTTTTAGTTGGCTTTCTCAGGTTTTGATACTAAGAAAGAATTGCTTCCCTTTTGATTTCATTGAAGAGTTTGCGGAGTGTCGGCATTAAGTTTTCTTCATATTTCTTGTAGAATTCTACAATGAATCCATCTGGGCCTGGGCTTTTCTTTGTAGGTAAGGACTTAATTACATTTTCAATTTTCTTAATAGAAATTGGGTTATTCAGCAGTTTTACATCTTCTTGACCCAGCTTTGGTACCTCATCTGTTTCTAAAATCTGTCTATTTCTTCTATGTTATCAAACCTATGAGAGTAAAGGGTTTTTTTGTTTTTTGTTTTTTAAATTTTTTTTGGTATTTTTTTTCGGTACCAGGAATCGAACTCACGACTGCCTGCTTGCAAGGCAGGCGCTTATGCCGCTGAGCTAAATCCCCAGCCCCTGAGAGTAAAGGTTTTAACATAGGTGTTGATGATCTTCTGTATTTCCACAGAGTCTGTATTGATTTCATCTTTTTCATTCCTTATTCCATGAATTTGAGCTTTTTCTCTCCTTTTTAAAATAATGGTGGCTAGGGGCTTATTAATTTTATTTATTCTTTCAAAGAACCAACTCTTTGATTCATTGATTCTTTGGATTGTTTTCTTACTCTCTATTGCATTAATTTCTGCTCTGATATTTATAATTTCCTCCCTTGTTTTGGCTTTGGGCTTGATTTGGTGTTCTTTTTCTAAATGTTTGAGGTGTAGCATCACATTGTTTATTTGCATTTGTTCTGTTTTCCTGGTGTGGGAACTCAGTGCAATAAATTTTCCTCTAAGGACTGCTTTTACTGCATCCCACAGATTCCAGTAAGTTGTATTTGAATTTTCGTTTGCTTGTAGATATTGTTTAATTTCTTCTTTAATTTCCCCTGTGACCCTATGATTGCTCAAGTGTATTATTCGATTTCCATGTGTTTTTGGGGCTTTTGCAGTTTCTTCTATCATTAATTTCTAGTTTCATGGTGCTATGATCTGGTAACATGCATGGGATTATTTCAACTCTTTTGCATTTATTTCAGTATGTTCCATTGGCCAGTATGTGGTCTATCTTAGAGAATGTCTCATGTATTGCTGAGAATGTATATTCTGATGTTGTTAGATGAAACAATGGGTATATGTCTATCAAGTCCATTTTTTCACAGGTGTGATTCAGTTCTGTTATTTCTTTGCTAATTTTCTCTCTGATTGATCTCTCCCTTTGTGTCAGTGGTGTGTTAAGGTCTCCTGTTACAATTGTGTTATTGCTAATTTGATTTTTCATTTTTATTAATACTTGCTTTGTATAACTGGGTGCTCTGGAATTTGGTGCATATATACTTAAGATTATTATCTCTTCCTCTTGAAGTTTTCTTCTAACCAGTATGTAGTGACCTTCTTTATCTCTTCAGATAAGTATTGGTTTAAAGTTCACGTTATCTGCAAACATAAAAGCTATCCCTGCTTTTTTGGGGGGCGGGGGGGGGGGAGGGTTCCTGTTGCTTGAAGTATTGTTTTCCATCCTTTGACTATCTTTTTTTTTTTAATTTTTATTTTGAAAGTATACAACAGAACAAGTCAGAATAAAGCCAACTAAGATTGTACAGTGAAATTGGTACAGAACTTCACAGCAGGTTACCGGGGTAACAGTAATAGGTATCACAGTATATTTTGTTATCTTTATAACAGTTGTTCTTTCAATCCCATATATCAAAATGAGATGAAATATAGAACACTATAGAACTTATCAAAACAGAATATTGAATAGAGCAGTACCATTAATCAGAAAAGAGCAAAACAGTAACAAAAATATTTGCCTTCAAAAAAATGGTGGAAGGAAGTCCCCCTTATTTGCTATGGTCAACCTCCCAGGAGATGCTCAGATTTCTGGTTCCCATTGCTAATGGGCGGGCGGGGGGGGGGGAGAAGGAGAATAGAGGAAGTGGGATATTTGACTCTAGGCCATGTAGCAGTAGGTTCACTATTGCTAAGCAGGGAGGCAGAATGGTCATTTGTTTTCACAGCGTCCTCAGTTCCAACATGGCGTGGATCTCAGGAGACACTGCTGGGTCTCCTCCTGGAAGGGCTGCAGTCTGCCACCCTGTCTCCGCTTACTAGGGAGGGGAGGTGCTTGCTCGGCTTCCCAGAGTCCTAAGTTCCAACATGGCGTGGATCTCAGGAGACACTGCTAGTTCTCCCCCTGGAAGGGCTGCAGTCTGCCACCCTGCCTCCGCTTACTAGGGAGGGGAGGTGCTGGCTTGGCTTCCCAGAGTCCTAAGTTCCAACATGGCATGGATCTCAGGAGACACTGCTAGTTCTCCCCCTGGAAGGGCTGTAGTGGGCCACACTACTGCTGCTTACCAGGGAGGGGAGGTGCTGGCTTGGCTTCCCAGAATCCTAAGTTCCAACATGGCGTGGATCTCAGGAGACACTGCTAGTTCTCCCCCTGGAAGGGCTGTAGTGGGTCACACTACTGCCGCTTACCTGGGAGGGGAGGTGCTGGCATGGCTTCTCAGAGTCCTAAGTTCCAACATGGCGTGGATCTCAGGAGACTCTGCTGGTTCTCCCCCTGGAAGGACTACAGTGGGCCACACTACTGCTGCTTACCAGGGAGGGGAGGTGCTGGCATGGCTTCTCAGAGTCCTAAGTTCCAACATGGCATGGATCTCAGGAGACACTGCTAGTTCTCCCCCTGGAAGGGCTGCAGTGGGCTACACTACCGCCGCTTACCAGGGAGGGGAGGTGCTGGCTTCATCCTTTGACTTTCAATCTGTGAGTTTCCTTTTGGGTTACATTGATTTCTTGTAGACAGCATATGGTTGGATGTTGTTTCTTGGTAAATTCGGCCGGTCTGTTTCTTTGATTGGTGAATTGACAACATTTACTTTAATGGTTATAACTGTTATATATTGGTTTATTGTTGACATGTTGTCTTTCTGTTGCTGCATCTTTATCATTCCATTCTGTTTAATTATCTGCCTTGCTTAGTGGTTTTTTCCTAAGTGTATCTAAACTATCTTTCAGTATTTTTTGCAGGGTTGGGTGGTGATCATGAAGTTCTTCAGCTGTTTTTTGTCATGAAGTATCTTATTTCTCCATGGATTTTGTTTTATTCTTTTTTTTTTTTTTTTTTTTTGTCTTTTTCCTTTATCGGTACCAGGGATCAAACTCATGACTGCCTGTTTACAAGGCAAGCGCTTATGCCGCTGAGCTAAATCCCCAGCCCCTCTGCATGGATTTTGAAGGACAGTTTTTCAGGGTACGTCAGTCTACGTTGTAAATCATTTTCCTTTAGGCTCCGAAATACTTTACTCTATGCTCTTCTTGACTTTATTTTTTGTGTTAAGAAGCCTGCTGTGATTCTCATAGGCTTTCCTTTATAGGTTATCTGTTTCTTCTAACAGCTTTTAATATTCTAGTTTTTTGTTGAATTTCTGGGTTGGACATTATTATATGTCTGGGGGTAGTTTTATTTTGTTTATGGTTATTTGGAGTTCTATGTGCTTCACTAATCCTAATGTTAGTTTACATTCTCATGTTTGGCAAATGTTCAGCTATTACTTCTGTAAATAGTCTCTTGATATCATTTGTGTTGTCCCCTTCTTCTTCACTTATCACTATCAATCTTATTTTGTTTTTCTTTGAATCATCTTGCAGCTGTTAAATTGTTATTTCCTGATTCCTTGTTATTTTTAAGAGATCTTCCCTTTCCTGTTCACTAGCTACAATCTTGCCTTCAAGGTCTAAAATTCTATCTTCACTTTTGTTGAGGTGGTTTTGACAACTTTCAATGGAATTTTTGCTTTCCTGTATATCTCTTTGAATCTGCCGTATGTATTGTTTGTTTCTTATATTGTTCATCCAGGGATTCTATCTTTTTGTTTTGTTCCTCTAATTTTTTAACTCTGTCTTTTTTAGATGTGTTCAGCACTTCTTTCATTTCTTTTACCATTTCTTCTTTTACCTGGGAAATTATTTCTAGTTCAATTTCTTTTAAAGTTTCCCGGAGTTGCTTCTTTATTTCAGTTGCTATTCTTTCAGGTATTTCAGACGTATGGCATATATTTTCTTCTATGTACATGGCTTCTAGACTTTCTTGTGATGGGCTGGATGTTTGAGATTGCATTTTGGTCTTTTGTTTTGTCATTTTCCTGTATTTCCATGTTTCAAGTGTTGTTCCAAAGCTTCCCCTAGGCATGTTGGAAATTATCTCCTATGTCCTAGGTTCCTGGGACTCCTCTAGCAGGGCAACTCCCCGCTCCTTGGGTAGCGAAGTTCCCCGGACTGAAAGAAGGTCACCAGTGCGGTGCAGGCAGGCCCCGTACCTCCTCCACATTGCAGCTCCCTTCTCCGGTGGCAGTGGCAGTGGCAAAGCTCCCCAGACAGAGAGGCCACCGGTGCTATGCAGGGAGGCCCCATACCTCCTCTTCTGGTGGTAGCGAAGTTCCCTGATCTGAGAGAAGGTCACTGGCACAGTGCAGGTAGACCCTGTACCTCCTCCACAGCACAGCTCCCACCTCCTCTGGCGGCGGTGAATCTTCCCAGACTGAGAGAAGGTCACTGGCACAGTGCAGGTAGTACCCCAGCCTCCTCCACAACACACTCACTTTTGTTAACATTGTACATTCTTTGTGGTGTGAGCAACTCAAAGAGTAAAGAAGGTCCAAAATGTACAAAGATATTATGAAATGGGAAGAAATTGTTCAAAAGAAAAAAGACCTAGGATGGGGTTAAAAGGAAACAAAGGAAAAGAAAAGGAAAATAACAAAATATAAGACAGTTATGCTAATTGTTCCTCAGTTTACTGAAAAGAAAGCTTTATCATTTGGAGAATTTCTTTATGTCCATACCTTGTACTCTGACTACTTTAAAGACAACCATACTCAATGTATTTTTAAAATACTCAATGTAATAACCAAAGTGATCCTCTTATTTTGTATTCAAATTGTTTCACTTTTTTTCTACTAAAAAAAAGAATCCACCGTATTTGGGCTTCATGACCTATACCTGTAATAACACCAGTCTGATGATTAGGCAAAATCACAAGACCTACCATAGACCTAGTCTAGCCAAAATAGTGAGACTCAATTCCCTAATTAAAAATGTAATCCCCACTCTAAAAATGGCTACTATACCACAGAGCAGAGCGTCTGTGTCCAATGTAGTCAGACACACACATATTCTGTACAAATTTTTCTGTGCTGGAAATGTATTCTTCCAATTATATTTTGATAATTGTTTCACACAATTTTAACCCAAAATGACATAATATTTGGGTCTCCAATTTTGTCTCAAGAATGATCAGGTACAGAGCTGGGGATTTAGCTCAGCGGCATAAGCACCTGCCTTGCAAGTGCGTGGCCATGAGTTTGATCCCTGGTATCAGTAAAAAAAAAGAATGATCAGGTACAAATGCCTGCCTAGCAAGTGTGGTCAGTTCATGAATTCAATCCCTGGAACCAAAAAAAAAAAAAAAAAAAAAAAAATCAGGTAAACATAGAGATATTATAAGATTTACTAATGTAAAATTTTTCTAAATTTCAGTCAACATTGGGCCTATATTCTCTAACATTTCTATAAGAGCCAGTGTACAATCCCTCCTTTAAAGTCTCCATACAAATACTGATATCAACAAAAAATTTTTTCTTAAAATCTAATTTTGCAATCTTGAATTATCCTCTTTCATTCTTATATCTCTTTCCTCTTCCTGACACAAAAAAACACTGTTATGCTTAAAATTCATTATGCTTGCACACTTACATTTAGAGTTTTAGTCTACTGCTGTATTGCTTTTACACATCTTCACTGGAGTTTTTAAAAAAAAAACAAGTCTACACAGTTTTCAAAAACTACAGGAACACTGTAAAAGGTGGAGGGCCAGAGATTTACCTCAGTGGCATAAGCACCTGCCTGGCAAGCACGAGGTCATCAGTTTGACCTTCGGTATCACAAAAGAAAAAAAAAAAAAAAAAGTAAAACATGGTGCCTTCCTTTCCTTCCACCGATACCCAAGTCATGAGCATGTCAGTGGTCTACTTCAAAGACACTATCATTTTCGATTCAACTTGTAGCGATTCTTAGAGGAGAAATGCTCCAACTTTCCATTCCTAATTTGATAAATTCCCTTTTACCATTTCTGGCATTTTGAACTCTATGCTGGTTGAGATATTAACTGATTGACTGCATTGCCATGAACTTAACACAGGAGTTAGAGCCTGCATGGGAAGTGCTCAACTACTTAGCCCCATCACCAGATATCTTCAGCACTCCAGTAATCCATCATCTTTATAAGCACCCTCTAATTTGGTAACATTTGGACATAATTGGAAATAGAGTAATTAATTCTTACAAAGAAGTTCAGGATTGTGGAGGCTCTGTATCCTAAACTTTTGTCCAGCTCATTATTGTCAGGTATATTAGCCACTTTCCTCTTACTGGAACAAAATACACCACACTCATGACTTAGTAGCTTATTTTAGCTCAAATATTCAGACCAACATAATACAGGATAGTACATAGCACTGCAGTGGGAAATCTGTTATGCCACACGGCAAGAAGCAGAGTTAAATGGTAAGATCATCAGATAAAAAATACACTTTTTCAGCACCTATCTCAAATTAACCCCATCCAACCAGATCCCATTGCCTTATACCACACTCAGCTACTGAAATTATCAATGAATAAATCAATGAAAAACTGTGAAGTACAGATAACCCAGTCAAGATCCAAACAAAAAAGCTACCTAGGGAATATTTTAGACATAAAGCACAACACAAGATCTTCTGTTAGAAGAGACAGGGGATGCATGACAGCACAGTGCCTCAATACAAACATCACCCATGAGTCAACAGATCCACCAACAATGTCCAGCTGTCACTGCTAACTATGATGAGAAGAGATCCAGCAGGTGCTGAGGTGCTACAACAGCATTTTAGTCACCTTTGTTACACAGCACAGTATTTAGAGGACCTGGTGGTTTGTTGGCCTCACCCTGAGAATCAAAAAAGGAGGGTCATAAAAACAGCAGCTGACATATAGGACTAAGGTTTCACAGTTGGTGCAAATAGATCAAGGTCCTGCCAAGATGGTTCTGTCCACATCCAACTGACTTTATGCCTCCACCAGAGCTCCACTTCAGTTTCAGGACCCTGATCTCTGAGCAACACCAATTCTAGGAATAGAGGTTGCTCAAGGCCCTTCCCATGTAACCTGTAATCAGCGAATATCACAGAGTAGTCAGTGTGAGCCAGCCAGACTGCCTTTCAGCAGCACACTGGGAGCTTTGACTTGGGTTCCTGACAGAGGAAGTCTTCATTCTGGAGAGCAAGCCTGACTGGACAGTTCACACAGAACCAGACTTTCTTCCCTAATGCACTGCCACTCCATTTCCTGCCCTCTCAGCTGAAAAGGACAGGAGAAAATGTACAATACCTGTTAGAGTAACACAAATGGCAGGCTATAGCCCAAACCCTTTCCAACACAGGCTTCCTGCTGAAATACAGATTATCACCCAGGATGTTGTTTAGCATCACTGAAGCAGAATTTGTTCCTAGATGTCCAGAGCTACTGCTGTTTTCTTACTGAACTCAACAGGCTCTTCCTGAGTGTCATCTCTGCAAATCTGTCCACAAATATAGCCCTATATATCCACATTGTATTCCACATGAAGAAAACTCTGTACTCAAAGAATAACTGGACTGCAGGCAAGGGTAGGACAAAACAGAAGAGAAGGAAAGGTTTAAAGTTGTCAGAGGATAGAAATATGAATGAGGCACTTGGCTTCACTGTGCAGCCTTTTTACATCTTTTTCCTTAATTTACTTATTTTCAGCAAAAATTACAAAAACATGCGAAAAAGAAATAATAGTATCTAATAAATGAAAATAGCATATTACATCACCAGTAATGTCCAAAATGAATCAAGATGAAAGAAAAGGAAACACTTTCACTCTCTCAGACAGGCAACCAACTTCATCCAATATCACAAAAACCTGAATTCTGAATAAGCCTGAATTCCAAATACTGAGCATATTCCTCACCAGGGCCACAATGATTGCTGAAAGCAGTACTACCCTCAATCACTTCCATATGATGAGACAGTATCACCTAAGTATTTAACACAGCAAACTCTCTATGCAAGAACTTCCCTACCTCACAGTCTGAAAGCCTCTTTCCTCCACCCAGTAGTTTCACAAAAGCTAAATTCTGCCATTGAGTCCCGTGACAGGTAATCCTGGTGATCAGCCTGACTGCCTTGAGAGATGACGAGGATACCAGCAAAGCAAAAACCTCTAAACCATCTGCACATGAGATTCCATCTTCCCATCACTCTGCAGTGTGTTACGCAGACAGTGGTCCTTCTACAGCTATTCTGTGCACACAGAGGCTACAACAAGGATGATCTATAGCCCAGGATGCAGTAAGTAGTACACTGGTATATCCTTGATTTTCAGTGAGGGCATCTTCTTAAAGTCACCGGCTAAGCTCATGCTAGTCACTTATTCTTAAGCTGAATGAGACAAAGATTCTGAAACCACATCTTTAAACCAAAGTGACACTGCTTTGCTTCTGAGTTCACATATGAAGAATGTATTGTTCTTCATATTGTTCCTTATTAGATAACACAACTGGGGGTGGCAGCACAGTAGGACAGTGTTTGTCGAGTGTGCATGAAGCCCTGGATTCAACACTCCCCCACACTGGAATAAAAAAAGTTCTGGCGACTTCCGGGAGAACATGGCAGACAGATAGCAGCAGCTACAGAGGCTCTCTGAGAGACCCAGCTTAAAATCCAGGAATGGTGCGGAGTGAGGAATCCTACGCAAGAGGAGATATGCCCTGCTGACCCAAGAACGAACTGGGCTGAGAGAAAACAACTGGGAATGCAATCCTGGTGCTATAACAGGAACAGATAAAGCCTCAGCGTGGAAGCTGCAGCCGGCACCATCGGAAGCTGCGATTTGGGTTTCCTGCCGCCGCTGCTGCATCTGAATCGGCTCGGCATGGAGAGAGACTCGCGAAAGCTCTGATAACGGGAATCAGTGAATGGAGTTGAGAGCAGGACGGATAGGGAGCTGTGCATTGACCTGCAGTAAGTGAGGGAAATTGGGACTCTTCCACAATCTAGGAGGCTCCAACAGAGACATTCTGGGACCGGGCAGACTTGTTAGAACAGGGTGCTGTAGTGACATCAGTCACATACCCCCTCTCAAGTGGGATTGGTGAGCAGTGCCTAGTCTACGTGATGCTGCTGGCTGAGACCCAGAAGGCTAGCACAACCCAGGTCCCAGCACCTGGAGGTGCACCCTAGCAGTGAAGCCTTCGGTAGGTTGACCTGGAGGGGCGGGCCCTGCATAGGCTGCCTGGTGCGCTGTGGTGGGCGGGAACACCTAGCCGGTGCAATTCAATCAGACTGTGGCCGACAGGGAAGGAAGCTGGGCCTCCTATATATGCTTGCATATATAAGGAACAAAGAATATGGGAAGAGGGAGCAACAAGAAAGGCTCCTCGTCCCCCAATCCTGAGAAACAGGCAATAGCAGATATGGCACCAATAGACATAAAGCGCTATCTCCAGAGCCTCATAGATGAGTTCAGGAATGAAGTTATTAATGACCTGAAGAAAGAATAAGCAGAATACTTAGAGAAATGCTAAGCACCAACCAAAAAAAAAAAAAAAAAAAGATGGTGGAATGGAAGAACAGAAAAAGAGGGGAGAATTGTTTGATGGAGTAAATAGAGAAAGCATAGAATACGTGAAGCAGGTTCAAAGAGATTACCGGGAAACTAAAAACTGTATCGAAAACTGGCATAACAGCTTGAAAGAAACTAAGGACAGATTATCTGAACTGGAGGGCAGAATTGTAATATTGGAGGATGAAATGAAAAACTTCTTAAAAATAAAGAAACAAACAGCAATAATACAAAGACTAGAAGATGATAAGAGAATCTATAACCTAAGAATTAAGAACATAAAAGAAGAAGTAGGGACACAAACAAATGAACTACAAAAGCTACTCACAGAAATAATCCAGGAGAATTTTCCTAATTTAGCAAAAGGTAAAGATACTCAGTTGTATGAAGCATACAGGACCCCAGCCACCTACAACCCAAACAGAGCAACACCCAGGAATATAATAATTAAAATTCCAGAAATCCAATATAAGAACAGAATATTACAAGCCATCAAAGACAAGAAACAGATCACTTACAAGGGAACACCCATCAGAATTACAGCAGACTTCTCTGCACAAACCATCAAATCATGAAGAGCGTGGGGGGAAATAATTCAAGCTCTGAAAGATAAGCTCCAGCCAAGATTAATATATCCTGCACAACTATCCCTGGAAATTGATGGAAAAACAAGGTGCTTCCAGGATAAAGAGGAACTAGGGGAATATGCAACCACCAATTCATCTCTACAGAAAATACTGCAGGATATTCTAAAAAAGAAAAATATGAAGAATCCAGAAATAGTGGCAGAGAGGCCACAATGAATGGAGTAGAAAACAAAATGAAGAAGACAAACTGACAACTAATGACAGAAAAAGAGCTCAAGAGAAATGAGGCAGAGAAGATTGGATGATAGGAACAGCTATTTTGGAGAAAATGACATAATAGGTAATGCTGATTTAGTATCATCTTGTTTTGAAGTCCCATCAAGCTTTTGTTCTTCTCTCTCCATAGGTCTTAACATGTTGTATCTTATTGGATTTTATTATATGTGATAGTATAAACAAAAACTTTTATTGACAAGGAGATTATACAGAAACCATTGTTCATTTTCTGTTAGTTGATTCTAAGTAACCTGTAATACTGTCATTCTCTTGAATGGTTTTACATTGTTTTGATATATTTGATGCTACAGTATATGAAGTTATACTCAAAGATTTCAAGGCAAGAGACAATACGGTAACTACTTTTATGTTGTGGTTATCCTGTGGTGAAACACTATTTTGCTTAAATGGTTATGTTTTGATCTGTGCTGTTTTGTTGTTATGCCCTTTTTTATCTCAAGCTCCATTTTATTATTTACTTTTTTATTTTTATCCTTTTAATTAAGGGAAAAATAAATTTTAAAAAGCAGGATATATTATAGTAACCCACTTTGATTTCCTATTAACTTGATTTGAAGCCCTGTACTGCTCTCACCATCTTGTTTTGACTGATGTTCCTCTATTCTGTTTTGCTTGACAGTACCAGGTTCAAAAGTTTAGGCAACAGCTGTGACAATAGTGGGATTCATTATGATGCCCATTTTGGTTGACTATTATCTACTTTTGAAGACCTGTAATGTCTCCAATGTTTTGGTTTTGTTGGTTTCATTATTTACTGTTTTGTTCAATTTTATTATAACTGATGATATAGGCAATTTTATTTGAGATAATGGGAAGCATTATGGTAACCATTGTTGATCACCTTGTATTATGTTTTTATAATATCTATTATGTCCACCCTTTTGATTTGACCGACTCTGTTCTGTTATGTCACATTTGGTTTTACTTTCTTCCAAAAAAAGTAATAAGAACTGTGGGGGCAATAAAACCCAAAATATGTAATAGTCATTGTACAAAAGAGAGGAAAAGAAAGTGCTCTAAACGATATAACTGCATGTATATTTAAGTGTATAAGATGGACAATGATATTACTGAGTTTTGTTGTATCATTGAACAGAACTGTTTGCAGTCTCACTATTTGAATGTCCACTTTATATGCTTTAATTTTGTAACTTGAACAAATATTTCCAAGATGACAATATGTAATCCATTAACTAGTGATTTCCTTCTGTTTATTTTTTTTCTGAAATTCTGTGTAACTTGTACCCTTTTTCAGCTTTTTTTTTCTTTTTCTACTTAAATAAAATTTAAAAAAAAAAGTTTTGGCAAACAAAAATGCCAGAAAACTTCTCTTCAAATGATAAAATGTACAGATGAAATAATCAAGTCTGAATTATCTACTTTTCCCTATGCATTGCTAACTCTATGCCATTCTACTTGAATGTTTTTACAAGATGCTGTGCCTAGGAATTTAAACGTTTTGTTTACCTTTTTAAAAACTGTCTTGATTCTCCCACATAGCCATGTCATTCAAAGATACTTAGCATTTTAGAATTTCCTCTTCTTTTCCAAAGTGTAACTGCCCTATTGTTAAATGCTGCTAAGCCTTAAATTTAAGTTACCCATGTGAAGCTGTTACACGGAAGACAGTGACATTTAGGTGCACAGAAATGAGCTTTTTTTTCCTTTTCTTTTTTTTTTTTTTTTTTTTTTTTGGTACTGGGAATTGAACTCAGGACTTTGTACTTGCCAGGTAGACATTAATGCCACTGAGCTATATCCTTGGCTAGAAATGAGCTTATTGTGAACTTTCTTCATGATCTGTCAAGGCACAGAAACTAGAAAATCATACATAGAATTTTAAATTATTGGGTCATAGTCTAGACACTGTGACCCAAGAACTTCTAAGATGCTTCAGATATCTCAAGTGAAAATTCTGTGGTTTGTATGGTAATAATATGCTCAGAGGCTGAGTAATACTGGTACCTTGTGGATACTATATAACTGACATGTAGAAAGACAATTAAATGTTTTAAATGTGAAATTTGAAAAGCAATTTTGTTTGTGGTTATCCAGTGGATATCCAGAGTCCTTCCACTTGATCTGTGAAAAGGGAAAAGAGAACTGACAATGAGTTAATTGAGAGAACTGGCAAAGAGCTAATTAAATTCATACAAAACAAATCCTCCTTCAAAAATTCTTAGACTGTTTTAACCAAAACTTTAGGGTTGGCTAACATTGAGATGCATGATGATTTTGAGATCTCCAGGTAGAATATTCAAGGTTTGCACTGACAATTCATTAAAATTGTTGTCCTGAGTCCTATGACTCACTCCAGGAATTAGAACACAAGAACAAAAGGGTAGGTTGTGAGAGTGTGTTTATGCCCATTGTGTAAGAGGTGGGACTGGAACACAAATTTGACTAGCCTAAGATCTAAAAAGAGTTCAAGCACACCTGCGAATTCAGTTGGTAACTTGAGATAGTGTCAGAATTCATCAGAATGGTTAGAGACATAGTTGTCTCCAACACTGGAGAGATTTTTGTAGGCATTGAAAGAATCACAATATACATGTGCTGGAAGTGTTGTGGATAAAAAAAATCACTGTTATTTATCTCTCCTTGTGTGTGATAATTTACACTGTCTGTGGTTCATCCCATGTTAGCCCCAAATCTGGCAACTCACCAGAGTTCAGGTCGTGCACCCCACCATTCCACAACTTTTGTGTGTCTCCTTAAAAACCTGTGTTCCAGGGGCTGGGGAGTTAGCTCAGTGGCATAAGCACCTGCCTTGCAAGCAGGTGGTCGTGAGTTCAATCCCTGGTACCGATAAAAAGTTAAAAAAAACAAAACAAACAAACAAACAAACAAAAAAAAAAAAAACCTGTGTTCCTCAGAATGTGTTATTTGAGCAGCTAGGACAAAGTATACAATCAGAGATTTGACCATGAAGCTATACTTAACTTCACTGCTGCAGATATGTGCTAAATTTTTTCACAGTATGTACGGAACTGATAGTGGCTTTCTTTATGATGCACCAACAACACTTGTAGGTATAGAATCAAATGAGTTCATAAATTATTACCTCCAAGATTAGCTGGACATTCAGAATACCACCATATCCAAAACCAGTAAATTACCTCTGAAAATGTTGACTCAGTGTAATATTACATGAATCGCATCTGATTACATTAAAAACATTTGGTCTTCACATTGTATTTTCTTGTCTTTAAGCTCTTGAATTTTCTCATTGTTTGTATTACATTCCAGAATTCCCTAAGCCAGCCAATGAAAACATGGCTTTTCAAACATACATCTCTTGGTGAGTGAACCATAATCCTAACTTGATGACCAACAGACGTAATGGGCACAGATTGCCAACAGGGACATATCATAAATTAAGGAACTAAAATATCCCTGTACAACACACTACACAAATCCAGTTCTCTATCTGAAACAAAAGTGTGCCTTTTGTCCCATCTTAGCTGTGTGAAGTGCAAATGTATTACATTTCTCTATCAGGTGATTCCCCAAGAACTAATTTGAATACAAGTGGAGCTCCAGAAGTCATTATATAGATAAAAGTATCCAATGCACAGTATGTACTGTACATAAGAACAGCATTCTTTCTAAGGGTAGGGTAGCAGAGTATAGCTACAGGTTTCGAACTTAAAACTGCTGTGGAAAGAATAATTCCAGTGCAGAAAGACAGATGATGATCAAGGTTAAAGCAGTTAGAAGAGCTCACACAATCAGCATTGGTGGAGTCCTGTATTCTAACTACTCAGCCCTGTATCTTTTTAATGAAAATTTCCATCCTATCCACATCTCCTGGTAATGTTACACAAAGAATGTGACCAAAGCAGGGCAGTTCTTCATGATAATTTAAAAAAGAAAAAAGAAAAAGAAAAAGAAAGCAAATAAAAGAAAAATACAGGAGGAGCTAAAGGTGATGGATCACTAAGCAACGGGATACAGAGCCTCCCTCTGAGAGACAACTCAGAAGCCAGAATAAAACATCCTGGAGAGCTCCAAACAGAGGGAGATGGATCCTCTTGACCCAGGAAGAAACTAAAGGGAAAAGAGCTGGTCAAACAAGCAGTCCTGGGGCTACCATTGGAGCAGTTAAGATTAGTGGCCATGGCACTCTCTCCGGAGCAGCCCAAACTCTCACCACCTCAACTCACTGGAGCTACCCAAACTCACACCACCGCAGTTGCAGTGAAGTTGGAGGTCAGTGAGCCCAATGGAGAATGGAGCTGGCAAGGGACCTGCATTAACCCGAGGTGAGTGCTAGGAATAAGACTCTCCCATGGGAAAGGGGTGACCAACTGGACGACATGTTGGAATTGGACAAGACGGGCTTGAACTAGTGACTTCAGGGGAACAGCAGTGACTTCAGTCGGTTACTCCCTTCCCAGAGCAGATTGGTGGGATCTGCTTGGCCTGGGTCACGCCCCTGGCCAGGACCCAATAAGTTGTCACAAACCGATTCCATATGTATAGCACACACTAACGTGGTGAAGTCCCCGCAGGTTGGCTGGCCCGGAGGGGAGGGGCCATCATATACCACCCCTGCTTGCACCTCAATGACCAACAGCAAACTGGAGAGGGCAGAAATCCCTAGCCAGTGTACTTCAGAAGAACTATAACCAACAGGGAAAGGGGCTGGGACCCCCACAATACACCTGTATGGAAAAAACCAAAAACATGACAAGAGAAAGAAATAAGAAAAAGCCTCCAGCCCCCATCCCTGAAAATATTGATCCAGGAGAGGTAAATACAAGAGATTGAGGGCAGCAAACATGCAATGTCAGACATGGCATCAGCGGACATAAAGAGATATCTTTGGGATCTTGTAGGCAAGCTCAAAACTGACATATTAATTCAAGTAAAGCAAGATATAAGTAGATAAAAAAAAATGCCAAGCACCTCTCTAGAAGACACAGACGGAAAAATGGAGGAGCATAAAAAAAGAGAAACGTTCAATGAAGCATATTAAAAAATCCTAGAATACACAAAGCAGATTCAAAGAGATTACCAGGAAATTAAAAACTCCATTGTAAACTGGCAAAACTGCTTGAAAGAAACTAAGGATACACTATCAAAACTTCAAGACAAGTTTACAATGTGTGATCATCAAAGGAAACATCTCTTAAAAATAACAAGGAAACAGGCAGTAATAATACAAAGTGTAGACGATGACAAGAGGATCTATAACTTAAGAATAAAAAATGTGAGTGAAGAAGCAGAAGTAAAAACTGAGGAAATACAAAGGCATTTCACAAAAATAATTAAGGAAAACTTCCCAAGCATAGGAAAAGGAAATGATATTCAGATGTATGAGGCATATAGAACTCCATCCACCTACAACCAAAACAGAGCTACACCCAGATATATAATAATCAAGATTCCAGTAATTCATCCCAAGAACAGAATATTAAAAGCTGGCAGAGAAAAGAAACAGCAGACTTCTCGACACAGATCATCAAATCAACAAGAGCTTGGACCAAGTATTCCAGGCCTTGAAAGAAAATAACTTCCAGCCCAGATTGATGTACCCTGAAAAACTGTCTCTAAAAATTAATGGAGAAACAAGATGCTTCCATGACAAAGAGTAACTGGGGGAATCTGAGACCACCAATCCAACCCTACAGAGAATACTGAAGGACATTCTACAGAGAGAAAAAAAAAAATACCAGGATTTCAGGAACAGTAGCAGAGAGGCCTCAATGAACAGCCAGACAGTGGAATGAAGGAGAAAAGTAGACAACCAATGGCAGAAAAATAGCATAGCAGAAATGAGGCAGAGAAGGTTGGCTATAATCTCTAACATAGATGGCCTTGATACACTAAGAAAAAGAAAGAAACACAGGCATAGTAGATCAGGAGGTACACTGAGATGCTCTGTATAGGAAATATAATTAACCTGAAAAAGGGTTTATGGACCGAAAATCAAATATGAGAAAACAACGCTCTATGTGACAGGGATCCAGAGAAATAGGGGCAACTCACCAGCATCTGCAGATAGGTTGAAAGACAGGATACTTATGTGTAATAGAAAACTACTCAGCTATAATGAAGGAAAACCTTGAGGCTTTTGTAAGTAAAGGAATACAACTTGACATCAAGTCCAGGAGTGAGAAGGTTCGGAATCACTCAGGTAAACAGCAGGTGTCCCCCGACTAATCTAAAAACTGAGAGAGCTGGTGGGACCCAAAATGTACAGCACCCTGTGGGAGTGAAAGGGGGAGAATAGTCTTAAAAAAGAAGGCAGAGGATATTGTTAATGGTGTATCAGGATTTAAAACCCACATTGCTCACACCACTCTGTTTAGATGGATTATATTCTGTTCCAGTTGGTCTACTTGTACTCGATTTGAGGGCACAGACAGCTATCCCGAAAATAGCAGGATATAGTACAGTAATCATCCTTAATTTCCTATTATCTTAATCTGAAGCCCTGTATAACTTGCATTGTTTTATCGTGACTGATCTTAGTTGAATCTGGCTTATTAGATTGCTGTTTTGTATTGACAGATTTTATTCAAATCTGTTATGATTGATAGTATCAAGTCTGAGAGTATAGGCAACTATACTGAAGGTGACAAGATTTACTAGGATACCCATTCTGGTTTGATTATTACCTGCTTTTGAAGTTTCACACTGTCTACAATGTTTTGTTTTTATTAATAGTTATGTACTTCTATATTCAATTATACTATGCCTGATGATATGGACAATTCTATTGAAGATAACAAGAGACAACACAATAACCATTGTAGATCACCTTATACTGTGGTTTTATATGACTTTTCTGTTTCATGTTTTTACAGGATTTTGTTTTGTTTTGTCTTGCTATGCTTTGTTTTTCCCTCTAATACAAAAAGGAAAAAAATACATGTATAGACTCATGCATGTGTAGAACCTGTAAATAATTTATGAGAACTGATTATATAACACATGATGAAATGAACAACTATTTTAAGAAAAAGAGACACTACAGTATCCAGTGCTGACTGTCATGATCTGAAATCCAGCAATACTATTATTCTTTGTCCAGAGTGATTAAAGCCTGTTTTGTTTAGTATAATTTCAATATATGTGAAGATACAGACAGCTATTTTGAAGAGAATGGGAGACACTATGACAGCCTGTTGACTTCCCCTATTGTCTGGTCTTGAAGACCTAAAATGCCTTCCTTATCCTGTTCAGCTCAGTTATATACTATGTTATTTTCTGTGAATTCTCTGTATGTGAAGATATAGACAACTATTCGGAAGAAAACAAGAGACAATATGATATATAATGAAGATCTCTGATTGTCTTGCTTTGAAATTTGAGTCTCTTATATTGCTTTATGTTCTGCTTTGTTGTGTTTAATTTTACCCTCTTTAAAATTAAAAATTTAAAAAAAAGAAAAATACCCAGAGTATTCCTCTCCTTTTCTAAACAATTATTATGTTGTTCCCTTAACTTAGTGGCTCAGGATAATTAATATAGAATTCAAAACAAGAAACAAGCTGATGCTATGTTCAACAGACTATAAGATGAGTTGAAGGAATGATTCTACCAATGCTGTTTCGTTCAAGGGAAAACAACTTCATCACTCCCAAAAATACCTGAGGATAAAATGTATCAGAAAGACACAGAATATAAGCAAACATCATGGCTAAGCTTTGGATTTTTAAAAACTGGTCAACCCATATGTCTTGATGCTCACTTGGGGAAAGTTAGGTAACACAAAGCCAAACTGACAATAAAACACTAACTAGCTCAAGTACATCGTAAATCACTGGTTGTTCACACATGGAGTCCTATTTCTGGGGAGCAGTGACTCATTATTGCTATGAAGAATTATTATACCATGTACCACTTGTGTGAAAAATGAGTAATATCAAAAAGTAAGATTTGCACTAAATATTTTTAAATTTCTCTTCAGTACTAGAGATTTAATTCAGGGATTTATGAACATTAGACAAGTTACTGTACAGTTGAGTTATACCCCCAAAGCATTTAATAATGAAAAAAGGGTCTTGCCCAGTTGTCCAGCCTGGTCTTGGTGATTTTATACTCTTGTCTAAGTTTCTCAAGTATCTATCTTAAAGGTACATAACACCATGCCTAGTGAGATTTATTTTACCCAAGAATTGAAATCTTGCAAAATCATGGTGATTGAAGAACCCCAGTGTTAAACTAGCAAGACGACAGATGTCTGTGTTCCTCATAGTCAAGGAGGAGAAAACTAATAAAATTTTACCAATCCTTGGCCATTTAATAAGAACTGGCCAAAAAAAAGAAGAAGAAGAAGAGAAGGAGCAGGTGGAAGAGGAGGGAGAGGAAGAAGAAGTGGGAGGAGGAAGAGGGGAAAAAGAAGAGGAAGAGAGGAGGAAGAAGAGAAGGAGGAGGAGGAAGAGAAGGAGGAGGAGGAAGAGAAGAAACAACTTGGGGGAATGCAGCTCAGGATAAAATTCCTGAGGTCACTCACAATGAAATATTTTATATCCATGAGAACACCCTTCCAATTCTATGACAGTGATGAAGTCTGCTCTATTTTTAAACGTATAACAAGACCAGGTTCCTAAACTTTTTTTTTTTTTGGGGGGTGCCAGGGTTCGAACTCACGACCTCACATTTGCCAACCAGGCACTTATGCCACTGAGCTAAACCTCCAGCCCCAAGGTTCTTAAATTCTAATTTTGCCTCAAAAATGATTAGGTGAGCTGATTGGAAGCCACAGAAGAAATGTTTACCTGTTTCTAAGTTCTCCTCCTTTCTTTAGGCCTTTGACCTATGACATGCAGCAGAGAATCCTTCATTGTTATCACACTGAGAGCAACCTGACTTCTGGAGAAATTTACTGTTGCAGCTGCTGATTTCTGCTGCCTTTCCAAATCCCCATTCTCCCAGTTTTGTTTCACACTCAGTTGTTCTTACCTGTTCAAAAAACTCATTTATTCTATTTTATTGAAAATAAAATTTTTTCATTTATTCTATTTTATTAACTATGGAATGTACCCCTAGGTAAGTATTTTTTTCCTCTGTCTTTGAGACAAGGTTTCACTATGCACTTCAGGCTGGCCTCAAACTCACTTTGTAGCTTAGGCTGGCCTTGAAGTCAGAGAGATCCTCTTGACTCAGCCTGGAACAACAGATGTAAGCCCCCACGCTTGGCCGAGTGGTCCTTTTATATAAATATCTCATTCAGTGTTTCAATTTTTAAAACAATGTCTAGTGCCTGTCCACAGAATACAAAGCAATTATGTCAGAGAAGATTCCCCTTTCTCTTTCCAATCATACCCATATCACATGTGCACACTGCTGTAGATGCCCCAGTTCAAAGCATTTTTCAGTGTGGGTTTAACAGACAGCCCTTTCAGGAAGTTCTCCTTAGCAAGAACACTTTCCCCTTCTCTTGGTAATACATTAACATACCCCCACCTTTCACAGCATTCTAAATTCTAAAGAAAGCCTCATTTAAATAGCCTAGAGAGGGGCTGGGGATTTAACTTAGTGGCATAAGTACCTGTCTGGCAAACATGAGGTCGTTGAGTTAGATCCCTGGCACGAAGGAAAAAAAAAAAAAAAAAGAATGTGTAAAAAATTAAACAGTCTAGAAGTAAGGAATCACTTGTTTTATAAGCATATAAATAAGTCACCTAGCTATGGAAAGGTCTGAGATAAGAGTTGGGAAATTAGCCATTTTAATAACAATTAAAATGAGAATAGAATTACCTAGAATGTTGGAACAAGAGTGAACTTCCTGCGCTAAAACACAGACTATCCAGTGTTTCTCTAAAATCTTATTTTTCTTTTAACAGTAAATGCTGAGAAAATGGGTTAGAGAGCCTGAGTTCAAAATGTTTATTTAAATTCACAAAGGTGGGGCTGGGGATTTAGCTTAGCGGTATAAACACCTGCACTGCAAGTGCGTGGTCGTGAGTTTGATCTCAGGTACCAAAAAAATCAATAAACAAAAAATAAATTCCCACAGACGCATCTGTGATAGGTGGCCACTAAACAGTTATTCATTGCGCTCCGCCTATTTGTAATTCCCTTCCCTTCCCTTCCCTTCTCGGTCCCCCTTTCCTTCTTTCCTTGTTTTGTACCGGGAATCGAACCCAGAGACTCGATCTTGCCAGGAAGGCGCTGTGACATCCTTCTTTTGGTTCAGGGCATCATTCTTCAGTGTGAGAGCACGAACTCTAATCACGCTGTAACACAATTGCAAGTAGAAGTTTCACTTTTTCATTGCTAAGTATAAAAGCCAGGATTTTTCATTGCTGAGTATAAAGCCACAGTCTCAGGCTCTCTGCAGACCGTGGCCTCGAGGTATAGCCGTGTCTCCGACAGACAAAGAAGGTACTCTAGTCTGGTCAGGTGCGGTGCTGCACGCCTGTAATCTCAACAGTTGGGAGGCTAAGGCCGGAGGATCGCTGCGAGTTTCGGCCAGACAAGGGTACACAGTGAGTTCAGGACTAAGGTAAACTACATAGTGAGACTCTGTTCACCTCCTCAACCCCAAGAAAGAATCGAGTGTCACAATGAGGTGCCCTGTACGCTAGGAACTCAGAAATGTCCCTGTCACAGACGACGATGCAACGGCAAAGATCTGGAAGCCCCGGAGTCCTGAGCTCAACAGGGAGGCTGTGGGTCTCCAGGGCTTCCTCTCATCACTTCCATCGGAACGCACTCCATTCCATCCCACCCCCACCTCCGTCCCATAACGTCACCATGGCGCGCTTCAGGGTCTCCCGGGATCCTACGAATGCAGCTCGCAGCCAGTAGAAATCACAGAACCAAGCGGTCTAGACAACCGCATCCCCTCACCGCGGCGCCATGACACAGGAAGTGCCCGCCCACTCGCCCCACCTGATTGAGCATTTCAGATAGCCCTCCTTCATCGCTGATTGGCTCCTGCTCTATTGCAAAGAGGAGCTGAGGGCGAGGAGGAAAACAATCTTCTAAGAGCCAGAGTGACCTCTGCAGATTGCTCATAACAAAGGAGGCGGTGGAAGAACTTCGTTAACAGTCATTCCTGTCTCTCAGCATGTGTAATACTTTCAAATCAAGCTAGCATGAACTGCCATGAATAACTTTTTGGAAATCTATGTTGGTTATCATTGTTGCTGCTGAGACAAAAAAGTTAAAGGAGGAAAAGTTTATTTAGATCACAGTTTGTAAGTTTCAATCCATGGGCAGCTGGTTCCAAAGAAGGATAGCATGGCAGAGGTGACTCGCAGAGGTGAAAAAGTTCACCGCAGGGCAGGGCCGGCAGAAAGGGGAAGTAGCAGCAGCAGCAAGTCGGCCTTTCCTTTTAGCCCATCCAGGTTACCAGACTTTTGAGTGGCGACCACCACACTCAACCTTTATCCACGCCATTAATCCAAATATCATACTCATCCACCTTTAAAACTCTCCATCCCTCAGAACATGATGTTTTGGGTGACATCGAGATAGAAGCCAGAAGAAAAGCCCTTTCCCTGAATGTGTAGAGAAGGCCCTTGGTGCAGCTCTCAGTGATCAGACCTCCCTTGCCCTGGTCAGAGCGCTGAGGGTCTGTTTGGATCCTCATTTTGAGATCATGGATGGCCCTGGCGGAAAGCTGTGGGTTTTGTGACCCAAGGAGCTCTCATCTTCACTCTGGTCCTTGTTTGTTCTCCATCCATCCATTTTCCCCATGTCACTGTTCCCTCCACTGTGTGCCTCCAGTGACTTTAGTACCAGGAAAGGAGGTGGCACCATTGATGCTGGATCTTTCTGCTCTCCATTCTCTGAAGTAATCGATTTCCCTGCAAAATAACAACTCTTGTAGTTCCAGCATAATACATCGATGATGTGTGGTTTTTATGGGTTTTGCTAGATTTTTGAGCTGGAAGTGAATTTTTAGTTTCTCATGAGCTTGAAGCAGGATGTAACTTCAGAGGTCAACTTTATCCTGTTACTAGCAAGAATCAAGGTTCTAATCCACTAAAGTGAAAAAAATACATCTCAATATTCATCCCTAAAACTGAAAAGACAGAAAAAAAAATACAAAAAATGCACATAAGAAATTTTCAGTGCTTTCAAGGATTTCCTAGGAAGCCGAAATTAAAAAGGCAACAGTGAAGAGCTAGCTCCATCTCAGGTGGCAGTGTGTTCTGGGAGGTGGGCCCACCGTGGCCGGACGGTGCAAGAGCACCCGGGACATCACACTGGGGACAGGAACTCACAAGCCCTAAACACAGAGCAGGTCGGTGATTACGCTGGTCACAGGTGAGGAGCAAAGAAGGATGAAGAGGGGCTGGGGATTTAGCTCAGCGGCATAAGCACTTGCCTTGCAAGCAGGCGGTCATGAGTTCGATCCCTGGTACCGGTTTAAAAAAAAAAAAAAAAAAAAGGAAGGATGAAGAGATGAGGATTGCTTAGCTTCACAAGATGCACTGGATGGTGAGGTCCACAGTCACTTTAGAGAGGCAGTGCTTTCAGTATGAGGACATCACCTCAGCTCTGCCTTCAGGAACCATGAATGTGGAGTCAGAAGTAGAATTTACTTCTGGTCAGTATATTCCTGATTCACAGGAAAATGTTACAAGGAGAGGGACATTATTTAGTTTGCAGCAATTTTAACATATTTTATGGAGAATCATACACAGACAAGTGACCAATAATTAGAGAAGTGATCAAACACAATAATTTGAGAGTTCTGCAAAGAATAATGAATTTTGTGAAACTATGGGTATTCAAATTTAAATCTATCTTTCTTAAATCAAATGGATATGTGTTTGGGAAACTTTATGTATGTGTGTATGTATTTGTGTGTGAGAGAGGAGGAGAGAGGGAGAGAGAAAAATTATGCATAATAGAAATAAAGCTAATTGTTAAGTTCCATGGTAGAAGTGCAGACTCTAGTCTCACTCATCTACCATAGACAGAAAGAACACACCAAGGGCTCCTGGATGCTGCCCGGAGTCCAGTCTGGCTGCCCTTCTTCCCTCTGCCCCTGAACGCAGGGCTCCTCATGGTGCTGGGGCTGAGCCTAAGGACGAGGTCTCCTGAGGTAGCAAGGAGTGGAGAGAGCTGCATGGTCACAACCACATGTGAGAGAGAGTGATGTGAAGGATTTAATTCCTTAAACTGAAACATTTACTACTTCATTAGACAATTCATCTTCATAGTGATAAAGTTAGCAAATAGATTCTAATATATTTACATTAATATTGTTATAATAAAAAATAATTACTATTATTATTCTCTGCAGCTTAACTCTGTGACAATTTCAGACCCTTTCCAGTACTACTATGTAAGAGATGAAGAGAGAGAACTTCAAACCACCCTGTGAGCCCATACTGAAACCACTCTGCAGGGTTACCCAGGACAAGCAGAGGGTGAGAGGTGATCATTAATAATAATCTACATTGTTTAGAGGCAAGGTTTCACTATCTACACCAGGATGGTCTTGAAGTCACTGTGTCTGACTGGATTTGCAGTCACAGCCATTCTCCTGCCTCTGTCTCCTGAAGGCTGGCATGACCATGGGGTACCACAACACTTAGATAAAATAATTTTTTGATGATAATGACTTGAATTTCAAAGTCACCTGACCTATTAAAGTTCAGACCCTTTCTGAGTGATACAATATATTTGGTTTTCAAAAAGATTTGAATGAGGGCTGGGGGTTTAGCTCAGCGCCATAAGTGCCTGCTTGGCAAATTCGAGGTCGTGAGTAAAATCCCCATTACAAAAAAAAAAGATTTGAATGGGAAATCATGGACAAAAATAAATGAATAAAGACACACACATATAAATTGAAATTTAACAAATAAGATACCCTTTTTTGCCTTTGGAAGTGACTCTTCCTAAATCAGCTGTAGTCCATGTGCCCCAGGGTTGCCTCAGGTCACATGATGTTCACATAGGGAGGTGCCCCAGAGCCTGATAGGGAGCCCTCTCTCCCCAGCTGCCTTCTCCCCACCTGCTTCTCGGGACCTTCCTGGAGCTCAGTGGATCCCTAGCACCAGCTGCTGGTGCTGAGCATCCCTGCAGGGAGATTTGTGAAGGCTCACTGTGTCTCTTGCATTATAATACACAGCCATGTCCTCAGTTGTCACAGAGTTAAACTATAGACAGAACTGGTGCTTGGACGTCTCTATGATGCTGATTTGCCTCTTCAGGGATGGATTTATAAGCTGTGTTTCTACCACTATCAATCCCTCCGATCCACTCCAGCCCCTTCCCTTGAGGCTGATGGATGCAGCTCCAGGAGTAACCAGTGGTGATGGAGAAGCCAGAGTCAGAGCAGGTGAGGGACAGGGACTATGAAGGCATCAGCAAGCCACTCCTGCAGCTGCACTTGGGAAAGGGCTCCTGGGAGCAGAATAGCACAGTGAGTCCTGGGTCAGCTGCAGCTTCTCCATGTCTTCCTGAGTCCCTGAAACTCTCAGCTCTGGGAACCACCGCCAGGAAGAGGAGGAACCAGGACTGCTCCATGTTCTTGCAGATTAGGTCTGCTCATTCCGGCAGCTATCTTCAAGACTGACAGAGAAGCTGACTTTAAGCAAAGGCTTGCTGTGCTTTAATCTGGTTGTCTAATTAGGTATTTGCACAAAGGATGCACACTTGTATATGAAAGGATGTGTGACAGGGGGTGGTTCCAGTGCTCCCTCAGTGGGAACTCAGCACTTTGTGGAATCCACTGCACCAGGCCCAAGGTCCTCTTATTCCAGGGCAGAATATGAGGCTAACAGTCCTTCATAGAGCTGGATATATTCACAGAAGAAGAAAAAATTTGGAGTTATAATAACCACTCCTTGGCTCCCAGGGAAAAGCAAGACAGTCTATGTTTAGTAGGGGGCATTTGTTTATACACAGATAGATGAATTTACACAACATGATAGACACTACAAGTAAACACAGATATATACATGTTCTCTCAAGTGAAGGATTCCAACTCAAATCCATTTCCATTTTACTCAGCTCATTTTTAAAAAACATGGATACTCCAAAATATTGTAGCAGCAACAAAATATTGTAATTCTATTTAGTTCAGAGTAAACTAACTCTGACACAATATTTGTCATAAGTTAAAAGGGCTTGAGTGACCCAAGTGGGACTTGGTCCCACTGTGAAGTGCATCAGCAGTATGTATTTGAAGAGTGTCTACTGGGCAGGGAGGAGGGATGTGTTTATGTTAGAAGCACACACTTTACTTTTAGCATGGTGTTGATAAATTTGTTCAGATGATATTAGTTTCTAGCATTGCTGACCTAGAACTCAGAAGCAAAACCTTGAATTTCACACAGAGATGGAAGGTTTTACACAGATATACTGGGTTATAGACTCCTACCTTGCTTGGAGAACATTGATGAGCATGAACCTCCTCAGAACTGGAAAAGGAAAATTGGTTTTAGAAAAACACTCTGTTCACTGATTCACAAGTGGTGACCAATGACTGATCTTTAAGGACTCAGTCACACATTGCTGAAATGTCTACATTTTGTTCAGTGTTGGTGGATTGCAGTTTAAGTGACATATTTTCCTCCTCTGTGGAGTAACACTCATAACTCATGGAAATCAATCTGTTCTCTCAGTGGTTTGCAGAAGGAGAAACCTCGCTGATGATGGATACATTATCCTTGTCTTAGAGAGTAAGTCCCCTTGAACATCCACCTGACAACTTCCATTGTGAGGTCTGGGCGTGAGACCACAAGGGTACGTAGTGCTGGAGATCACAGCCCAGTTTTATTCCTCTCCACTCTGAGAACCTGACAGTGTGGACCCCACAATGTATCTTCCAGTCTCACAAGAAGCAAATTAGGGAACGTAGAAGCAAGAAGAAATCATTTTTCAACCTGTATCAATTATGTCTATTAACAGAGTTAACTGTGGCATTTTATCACACACATACACTGTGCCCTGATCATGTGACTAATTAGCTCTCCATATCTTTATATCATTTTCCTGCAATTGGAGCCATCCAGCTCCTCCCTTCTAGATCTTCATAAAATATAATGGCTACTTTATGTGTGAATTGTATAGCAGAGTTGATAAGCACATGATAAGCACAATTTGCATCCTTTTTGTGCTTTTATTTTAATTGATAAAAATATATATTACATATGTATAAATAGTTGAAAACACAAGTAAATATATAGATGCACACAGATATAAAGATAGTACCTGCTTGCCTGTAGGATCCTGGAAATATAGTCACTCTTACTCAGTTCTGAGTCACATCTCTATGCACTCATGTACATTTACTTGAGAATGGAATCCAGTACTGAATTTATTTTACTGCTTCAGTTGTTTTTGGTTTGTGCTCCAGGTGTCCTTGCCTGTTGTCCCCACGTCCCTCTGATGCAACCTCAATCTGATTATCAAGCACTGTGCTGCACTCATGCGCTCACTGTGGGGCACTGTGACTCACCCACTCCCGCTGCCAAGCACTTTCTTACCCGCACTCTTTGTACTTCAAGCACTTCCTCGCTTTCTGGTACTCACCTCCAGACCTGATGCCTGCCACTAACCCACAGTGAACAGTGACAGAAAAGGTAAAAAGGTCAGCAGTCTGATGCCATGTTAAGATGATCTTTGCTCACTCAATCCACTATATTGTTAGAATATTAAACTCATTATCCTTGCCTGACCACTTCAGCTGCAACTTAGAGATAGTCCAATCTGACTCAGTCTGACTGCATCCATCTGGGCTGCATGTACTCTCTGTTGTGTAAATATATTCTATTTTCAAGGATTGTCCAACTGAAATAAACAGGTCAAGAACATGCTTAGTTTCAACCACTCCCTCAGCCTCAGCTCCCTCACTATTTTCTCCCACCTTATGATAAGCAACCCCTCCGACCTACCTGCCCAGAAAAAACTGCCTAACAACGTATGACTTAATTTCATGGAACCAACTATATGACAATCTGCTATCAGTTTTTGTACTTCTGGCACACAAAATGCATATAAGTTTCTGTTTCACTCTCAGTCAGAGCTGGTGATTTGGACTTTGTCCCAGCAGCCCACTAGTGAAATAAGTCATTACCTTCCAAACTCCTCAGTGAAAAGTGTCTTCCATTTGATTTGATGTCAGATTTCTATAACAGAACCATTTTTGTTTTACTGTGGAAATACATTGAGGTAAGTGTTGGATGTGTGCAGTAACATCTGGTGCCACCACTTCTATTCTTTGCCACTCACAGCAGTAGCCTATGAAAAGACACATTTGAATTCAACAAAAAATATATGAAACTCAGCTACAGTAACTGCAAGAATCACACAAACAAAAATAAGATTAGCTAGGGGCTGGGGATTTAGCTCAGCAGCATAAGCGCCTGCTTTGCAAGCAGGCAGTCATGTGTTCTATCCCTGGTACCGATAAAAAAACAAAAACAAAAACAAAAAACAAAAAAATAAAAATAAAAATAAGATTAGCTGTTCTATCCTAGTAAATGATTCTTTTGGTTCACTCTTTGCTGATCACATCTGAGATTTCATGATGCTATGGTAGTCTTGGCCTGAATGTGCCTCCAAAATTCAATGTGTAGACTGCCTGGTTCCCAACTGTCATGGTGCTGGGGTGGGAAAACTCTCAGAGGTGCAGTTTCATGGCTGCAAATGCATCATCTGGCTGCCACCCTTCTAGGGATGAGCGCAGTACTCACAGGGCCCCAAACAGCTCCTGTAAGAGTGACTTAGAATAACAGTGAGCCTGACTCCTAATCTCTCTTTGGCTTGTTGTGTACCTCCTTCCATGATGTAATGCTACCTGTCAGGAGGCCTCACTGTAAGTCAAAGTGGTCAAGTGCCCTGATCTTGGACTTTTGCCCTCCATAGCTATGAGATTAACTCAATGCTCTTATTCATAATGTTCTTAGACTTAGACATTTTATTAAATAACTGGAATAATAGATGAACATCTTCATGGGTCATTCATAATTACCTTTAATAAGACAATACATTGCTACAATATTAAGCACAGAAAATTATAGCTTCTTTCATCTCTTGTAATACAATAATTTCATATAGTTTTGGTGTATAATGTGATATTTCAAATGTGTATACGTGAATAGTAATGAAATAAATGATTAACAAGTCACAACCTCCATCAATACTACAGAGGTCCTCTACAATGCACACAAAATTTTGTTTTTAAAAAACTGAAAATAGGGGCTGGGGATTTAGCTCAGCGGCATAAGCACCTGCCTTGCAAGCAGGCAGTCGTGAGTTCGATCCCTGGTACCGATAAAAACAAAAAAGACAAAAAAAAATCCTGAAAATAGTGAGGATAAATTCATAATTGACATGATTTTCATTTACAAGTGATGTGATTGTTTATGTTAAAGGTGAAGCAAAATACATAGCAAAATAAAATCTCACATTGGAAATAAGCAATATCAAAGAGTGTGACTTCAAAATAGTTTTTTTTTTTTGATACTGGTGATTGAACTCATGACCTTGTGCTTGCTAGTATTTATGCCACTGAACTAAATCTCGGCTAATGTGAGGAGTTTAAACTTGGAACATCCTTACTTGATGTAAAAGGAATTTTGAACTTAGAACATAAATAATAGTTTATCCTAAGCACAAGTATCATTCAGGGAATGAATCACTTAAAACAGATTGCCTCTTTCTCTCTTGCAAATGCTTTGAGTGTCCATGTAAGAAAAGTGTAGTCTAACAACAGTCTTCTCCTGTCTCTGTATGATCTGAAGCTGCAGTGTCTTACATCTAGTAAGTCCTAGGGCAGAAGCCTGGACACACAAAAAAAATGCGGTCCTAACCAGCTAGCTCTCAGTGAAACACGGAAACCATTTAGATGGAGTCAGAAGAGAAAGCAAGAGGAAGAGGCACTCCTCTTGGAACAGAGGAACAGGACCAAGGAAGCAGGACATAGAGCCTGAGTGGATGAAGAGTCACAGTGGGAACCATGTGGGAAAAGAGGCTTGGAATAGTGATTCAGAAAGGTGGGATCATCCTTCAATCCCTTTCCAAATCCCTATGTAGAGCAAGTGAATTCTTATCACAGGCTTAAGCATCACTTGAGCTTCAGAGAATGGATACTTCACAGGACACAGAAGGACAAAACACAACCAGACCTCAATCTCCTACTACTTATAAAAAGAACTCCACATATGCATGTCATTATACAGGTTCAAATTCCTCTATTGGTCTGGGAGCTCACAGCTCTCTTTACACAAAGCTGAAGTTTCTGGAAGAGACAAGAGTGTGGTTGAGATGAGATCGCTGGGTCTTCTCCTGTGCCTGTTGTCAACTCCACAAGGTACTGCTGATGCCTGACATGGGTGCAGCTGGGAAGATAAGAATGACAGTGATGCTCCTGGTCCCCGGGTATCTCATCCCAGGTTCAGCTGAAGAGCCATAGCCTGTCACAGTGAGCCCTTGCAGATCCTGGCCCTCACCTACATAGTCTCTGGCTGCTGCCTGCACTGGATCTATCAAGCCTCAGAGAGGGGCCTAGCATGGATGGCAGTCAATGGTACTGAAGGCAATGTGATATAGCCCAGCCTTCAAGAGCTGGGTAACCATCTCCAGGGACACAGCCTAGAGAATAAAATCTAAGAAAAAATAAATTATTTAAAAACATAATTGGAAGAGTTATGAGTTTGATGTATATGATAATATATGGGAGGGAGGGTAAGATTTTAATTTTTAACATTTCATCCATCACTGAGCCTGGGCTCTCTCTGAGTTGCCTCTATTCTATTATTGTTTGAGGCAAGGTCTTTCCTTGAAGTGCAGGCTGGCCTTGAACTTGCTTATGTAGATCAGGCAGGCATTGAGCACTCTGCAATCCTCCTGCCCCTGCCTCCTAAATGCTGGGATTACAGGTGTGAGTTACCATGCCAGGCCATGTATCGGCTCTATTTTAAATATCAAAATTAGTGGTGAAAAGGAAGTATCACTGAGATTTTGTTTTCATTGGAGAAAAGTTTGATATGTTCACTGTGTGTCCTCAGGTTCCAGGTGTGGTGACCACAGAAATCACTTTTGACCTCAAAACTGACTTTGGAACATGTCTGAAGGTGAGGATATATATATTCTACTATTGAGCCAAAATTTTAATTCAGGAACATGAAAGATAAGCACAGACTCATTAACACAGAATCTGCTGGGGAATTTGTCCATGGATCGGAAGCTTTACATCCCGACCGGAAATTATACTGCTTCACCCTCTGCTCCTGTCCTGCACTGGTAACTGAATTCATTGTGTCCTGTGCACCCCCTGCTGGTCCTGAGTACCACAGCAGAAAGGTTTGTGTCTGCTCACTGATGCCTTATTGTCTCATACAGTAGTTCAGGGCTGTGTCCTCGACTTGCAGGGTGCTCATTTGCAGAAACATTGTGCTTTTGGCGTCATCTCTGGAGATGGTAAATCTGCATTTCACAAATCTAGCATACTGTGTTTTGTGATTATTACCCTTGTTTTCAGTAAGACCAGCTCAGAGCCTTTTCCACGGTGAGCTGTCTGGTTACTGAGGGGGAACATCTGGGCATCCAGAGCTGGCCTCCTCTGCAGTGTTGTAGAATGAAGGCTGAGCTGGTTTTCATCAGCTGAGGGGGTTCCTTTTGCATGGCCTCTCCTGCTATATAGAGAGCTCTGTAGACTACAAGCAGCACAATTTCAATACCCTGATTAAATGGAAGTTTGCAGTTAAAGTATGATGAAAATAATAACATTTAGATAAAATACAAATTTTATGTAAATTTTTATGCTAGTCATTAAAATCTATAATTATTTTTACAGATTCACAGAACACATAATACAAGTGGCAGTGTTGAGTTCATTGTAGAAACGTAGAATTCCCCACAGAAGCACAAATGAGAGATTCACTGCAATCAAGAGTTGACACTTGGTATGAATACGTGCAGTGGACCCAAGTCCTCCCTCACAATCTCTAGCAGAGTTGGACATGGATAGCGAGACTCACAGAGCCTCTTTCCTGTGATAAAAATATGCTCTAAAGTTTTCTTCATTCTAGTGTTACCTGTGCTTCAGGGATGCCTCAACATGTGCACATCAAGGTCACTGTGCAATGAAGGTTGTTGGTGAGGCAGTGCTGATTCAGCTCAGGTGAAGCAGGTGTACACAGATCTATCAAACACAAATTCTTCTACAATTTGTGTCCAAAGTACATAAGTCTGGTGAGAAAAATATAAGGCCTTTAAATAATATCATGTCTGCCTTTCATCCATTTATATATGGATGTATCTATTGTTTGCTTCCTACACATATATCATCTTTCTTCTAAATTACCAAATACTCTAAAACCAGAATTATTTAATTTATGAAAAGCTCTTTCAAACATATTTTTCCTTTTCCATTAGCTTCTATTTGGATCATAAAGGTGGATTTTTTTATCATATTTCATAATACAAAACAAGATCCCTAGCAAATATAGTGTCATCAAATGTTGCCTTTCATAGAAATTTCTTTACTGAATTACATATTCAAGGGTTGCGATGTAGTTGGACTTGTTCAGGTAGAACTTTGAAATAAGTTTGAGTACTAGGTACAGTTTGTCATTTAGATGGCAATTATTCCTTATTGTAAGGACTTGACCAGTAGTTCACGCATTGGTGGAAACGTTATGTCTGCAAAAAGATCATGTACTTCCTTGAGAGCCAACTTTGCAGAACATAAACATCTCAGAGTGATAGAGACAGGGCATTCCTGTAAGCTACTCAATTTTCTCTGGTTTGTTTATTGGGGAACATGACTAGTAAGCATATTTATAGGAAAGGAACTGGAAGTGGTGGATCTTGTTAGAAAAAGAAACAAAGACAATAGATCCACGACAGAATACTTCACATCTATGAAAGACAGATTCGCCGTTTCTAGAGATGGTTCCAAAGCATTGCCAAGCTGCATGCACAAAGTCTGAGAGCCCACAACGCGGCCTTCTGCCACTGTGCCAGACAGCTAGGAGACATCAGTGTGAGCCCAGACACGAACCTCCCTGCAGCAGCGCTCGCGGCCAGCAGGGGCGCGCGAGACTCACTGAGCACAGGATCAGCAGTGCAGCAGCACCAGGGGTGGGTGGGGTCCTCTAACAGCTGGTCTGTCAGGATCTGGCTCTTCCTCTCCAGCTAATATTCTCCCAGAGAGCAATTCTAAGTGTAAGGTCCTGTTCCTACCACAGATTTCTCTGAATCGATAAAGTTTGACAGGGAAAAGTTCATGGGGAAGAATGTGCAGACACACTGTCACTGTAGCAAGGCCCACGTGTCACTTATGAATAACACAAAGGAATCCACTGTAATGGGGCTCAGACTCTGAGGGAGCTCAGGGCGCCAGGTGAGGCCTTTCCACTCAGACTCTGAGCAGAGATCTCCAAGGTCCCCAGATGCCCACATCCGAGGACTCAGGTGAAATCCAGTGGGCTGACGAGGCCAGGGTGACGTCCTGCACTCTGCAATGCAGTCGTGTCAGTCCCTCCTCAGGAGAGCGCTTCACAGCAGGCTCAGCCATGGCGGGGGTGGGGGTGGCGATGGTGTCCTCTGTCCTTGCAAATCCATGCCCTCCATCCCAGGGCCACCCCACCTCTCCTGTGTATCTCCTTCCCCTTGAAGGTTCAGACTGTGTGTCCTCTGGTCAGAATCCCAGATTCTGGCCTGGTCTATGCCCTTGGCCACGGACTCGGGTGTAGCTCAGGAAATGACCCCTTGTGGGACCTGGCCAGTGCCAAAGGACCTCTCAGCATCCACTGTCCGTGTCCTGGCTCCAAGGTAGAAATGTCAGGGTGAAACAGCCTGGCGAGGAAAAGCTGCTCACCTTGTGGCAGCAGGAAGCAGACAGATGCAAAGAGTCTGTGACCAGTGCACATTTTTCCAGGTCACACCAGACCCTCAGACCAGGCCCCCACCTCCACATATAAGACTTTGGGGTCATTTTAGACCCAAACCATGATAACCATCTGCACAACACCTTCAAGTGACACCTGGACCACTGTTGAACTCAATCACAGGACAGGATGGTCCAGCCTGGGCCATGCATGACACTGACCATTGTTATGGTTACTTTTTAATTTTACTGGCCAGGCTCTTTTTGTTAGAAAATTTGCTAAAATAGTTCCTAGTTTTGCCTTCTTTATCACACTAACTCTTGGGTGGTTTTGTGATGACTTTAAAATTTCAGTGCTTTTGAAGACAAATGCAGGGCAGTACAATGGGCCTAGGAGACCACAGTGGACATGTGAGTCTGAGGTAAGGATAGGGTGGAAAGATACAAACTAGGAGAAGACAGAATTCAGGTCTGGGAATATTTAGCAGAGTTTACTTTTGAAGCTAACTGGTCTTATATTTTCATTTTGTAATTAATATCTAATTTTGTTATTAAATTTTTTTGTTGTTTTTTTGTGGTACCAGGGATCAAACTCCCGACCTCGCACTTGCCAGGCAGACGCTTATGCCACTGAGCTATAAATCCCCCCACCGTATTCATAATTGTTGCATGTAAATTTTATATTTCTTTATCATTTTATTCTTTTCAGAATGAATGTCAAGTGAATCATCCGTATCTGTCAGATTAGAAAATTTAGTTTTGCAAAATTAACATTCCATATACAAAAGTACACATTTCTAAGTATAAAATCACTATGAAATATGTATACATTACTTATATTTTACATATTTATATATTAATACATATTCAACATACATAGTCCAACCAATGTATACACACTTCAGAAAAAGAAAATAGTATGATGTTTTTTCAACAGTGTTACACTTGTATGGGGGACACCTTACATCACTGAAAACCCAATAATCTGCTGGCCCTTAGAGAATTTGGAATGCGTGTGTCACAATTCCAACAACCAAGGTTACTAATAAATGTCTGAAAGATAATGGTACCACACTTTAGCCACTGTACCTGGCAGTACATTTGCCAAGGAAAAATAGCCAGATACACAACTGTATAGTGATTCATATGCTATAGTTGATGATCAAGTTGGGTGTTCAGAAAAGTGGAGGAACTAAGTGGAAAATTATTCAGACATCTAGGGATGAAGGATGTAAATATATCTGTATGTCATATAAATGCTCACCAAAATGTAGTCTCAGCAGAAGAGGATTTTCACAATCAGTTGAACAAGGTGATCAGTTCTGTACATTATAGTCAACTTGTCTCTCCAACTTGCCCCTCTCAGTGCCCAATGGGCTCAGAGAAGAGTGGGCATGTTGACAGGAATGGAGGTTATCTGTGCTCAGTGACATGGACTCTGACTCACTAAGGCTGTTCTCATTATAGTCCCTGCTGTAGGCCCATGTGCCAGCAGCATAGATCACCTTTTTCTATGACATTATTCCCTAACGTGATCAGCATTCAACCTGTGGTGAGCAGCTTGATGATATTGAATTACTTCCGTCATGAAGGGATGTGCTTTATCTTTCCTTGAATACTTTTACAGGATATAATTTTACCTTTCTTACATGTTGTGCTTCTTGCAAAACTCCCATTCATGGATTCACATAGTGCCTTTTCCACAATTCTGGAATTCTATACAGCATTGATTTGACAGGGAATATACTTGACCCTCAAAGAAGTGAGGTGACAGACCTCATTCTCATGGAATTCAATGGTCTTATCACACTCCTCAGCATCCAGAAGCAGCAGGATTAATTGAAAGTTGGAATGGTCTTTAAAGTCACATTTGCAGCACTCATTAGGTAGCAATAGTTTCCAGGGATGGGCAACAGTCATCAAAAGCTGTGTTTAGCCTGTCAGTAGGCATCCACGATAAGGTACCGTGTCTCTCAAAGCCAGGATCTGTGGTTCAAGGAATAAAGGGGTGGAAGTAAGGATGGTACAACACAGTTACTCAGAGTGGTCTTGTTAGTAAAATTTTTCACCTTGTTCTCATGACTGTACGCTGTCATGGCTTACAACAAAGTCTTAAGTTAAATGGGGGTGGGGAGATGATTTGCAACAGGAAACAGCAATACCTGTGAATTGGAACACTTTCCCCCTGGTCATTTTGACCTGACTCTGAGGAAACAAACTAAAAAAGGAGTTAACAGTGCTTACAGAGGTGGCTGACCCAGACTCTCAAGGAAAGTTAGACTGTTACTCCAAATGTAGAAAAGAAACTACACTTGGAGAGCAGGAGATTGTAGGGTGTTCTTTGTATTGCTATGCTATTATTAAAGTTATTAAGTTTAAAATCAAATGCTGTTATTAACTACCGAATCCAGGCAGAATGTCATAAGGATAAGAAACTTAAGGAATGAAAGTAAGGCTTCCCATATCAGGGAAAGGACCAAGACCAACTGAGTTGTTTTTCAAAGACAGGGAATGCAGAACAGGTCTTACAAGCAGTTCTAAATACAAGTTATGGCACCAAGATCAGCTACAGAAATAAGGACTGTAATAGTTCTTTCCTAACATCTTCCAATGGAGTATGTGGACAATCTTAATACTGGTTATGTCTTATTAAACCAGGTATAGTGTTCAAATTATGAAATGCTAGAAGGATTATAAACAAAAAACTTCTATTCTGGGTAGAGGAGTTATACATTTCCTTTTGTAGGCAGAACAGTCATGTTAGGTATAATTATAAAATCAGCTTTGTATCTGGACTATTGTTTAAAGAAATGTGTGTAGCTGTGTTTGTTTCGGGGTGTGGATAGTGGCTGTTAAATGAGTACTAGGTGCCCAACTGAGTTTGTCCAGCAAATGATGGATGGGGAATACCTACCCTAGAAAAGAAGGTGGAAAGGATGTCATAAAAATCAATAAAGGGCTGGGGATTTAGCTCAGCGGCATAAGCATCTGCCTTGCAAATGCGTGGTTGTGAGTTCGATCCCCAGTACCGATTAAAAAGAAAAAAGAAAAAACAAAGAAAGGCCTCCCATGTGTTTTTGTGGAGGAACTCCACTATTTACTGTCACAATGGAAGCCATTTCCTGGCTTCCAGCACTGACTTTTCAGCCTATAGGGCAGACCATTCAGTCTTCTGGCACGGACACTTTGGTTCTGACAGATTCAAGGGGGCACAATAGTGGGCTCGAGGACCAGAACTGGACTGTCTGGATATCCAATGCACAGACAGACTGTTTGCACTGTTCCACATCTGAGTGTGTGTGCTGGCATTGCAAGACAGTCTTGTACATGCTTATATAATGGAATATCTCACATTAAAACTGGTTCTCTAGGAATATACTATCCTTTATTACACAGGGTGCAGTTCATGTAGTTTCAATCAGAAATGCAGAGCAGTGGGGCTGGGGATTTAGCTCAGTGGCATAAGCGCCTGCCTTGCAAGCAGGCAGTCATGAGTTCGATCCCCGGTACCGATTAAAAAAAAAAAAAAAAAAAAAAGAAATGCAGAGCAGAATCATCTGCTGTATAAATTGTGGTAAAATAACTACCAAATTCAAGTTATAACAATATAAGCATGAAATGTAAGATACTGATGGTAAGAAAACATTTTCTATAAATCAAGATACTGATTTGAACATGAAAGCAAAATAGGTGAAATGATGTGCTTTACATAATTGTGTTGGGATATAAGTAGGTATCTAGTTAGGACATGAAAAATACAACATTTGGTGATTCACAAGTTCTGTGTAAAAAAATGAACTTTAAACATATGCTTAGGGGCATGGGGATTTAGCTCAGCAGCACAAGCACCTGCCTCAAAAGCACATCATGAGTTTGACCAACAGCACCAATAAAAAAAAAATGCTTACATCTCTAAATATGTATTCATTTACATATATATCAACAATCAGTTATCTTTTATATATAGAATATGAGGTATACACACCAGGGAAATTAAAATTAAAGCTGGTAGGAAATTGTAGGGAGCCGCACGACAGCCCCATTGCTGCCTCCCTGCCTCTCTCTCTCCTATGGGCACAATGCGTCTGCCTACATTAACCATAATCCTCTCCTGCTTACGTCACATACCTGGATGTGACGATGACCTTGTTGTATTCATCCCCATAGCCTCTTCCTGTCCCACCAGCCCACCCTTGGCCTATAAAAGATGTAATCACTTCCGGAATAAAACGGGGCTTGATTGGACTCTCTCAACTTGCCTCAGTCTCTGTCTCCCCCATGTTTTTATTTTAATCCCCGTTCCCCCTCCAGGTACACCCCACGGATTGATCCGCGGGCCGGATCAGAAAATCTCACTTAAAAATTATTCGTAAAATTTATTGGACTGTCCCTCACCATTGTAAAAAAACAAATACTAACCCTATTTGTAAGATAGAAATACATGTCATTTCATCTTATCTCATCAGAAAATACTATATGCTAAATTCAACTATTGGCTTACACAAAAATATATGTCAACATTGTTTCTGAGGGGCTGGGGATTTAGCTCAGCAGCATAAGCACCTGCCTTGCAAGCAGGTGGTCGTGAGTTCGATCCTCGGTACTGATAAAAATGAAAAAGACAGAGAAAAAAAAAAAAACATTGTTTCTGGTAAAGACTACAGATACAGAGTTTGGCTTTTCAAAAGATCTCCATCTCAGAGTATATTTTCTGAAATATTCATGAAGAAATACTGACATCCAATTTTTATTTAAATGTATACAGGTCTCCACTACACGAGGAATTTTTACCACTTTTTCAAAATAGCCTTAAAAGTATAGGATCATACTCCAGTGACTTTCATGCAGTTGATAAAAAATGTGCTCACTAAATTCTTCCCCTATAGTGTTGATATATGTAGGGTTCCTCTTCAGAATGAAATCTATGTATACAAAATGAGAAATTACTAGCAAATCTTTTTCCCAATGACTGATATGCATGCGGTTTCTTGTCTATGTGACTTCATTTATTTGACAAGATTGGTGTTTAGTGAATACATTTCCACACTACATTCACACATAAGGTTTTTCCCCAGTGTGAGTTCTTTCATGTACTTCACAAATCTGGTGTGTAGCGAATTCTTTCCCACATTGCTTGTACACAAAAGGTTTCTCCCCTATGTTAATTCTTTCATGCATTTCATAATACCAGTGTGTACTAAATGCCTTCCCACAGTGCATGCACACATAAGGTTTCTCCCCAGTGTGAGTTCTTTCAGGCTTTTGACAACTACTGTTTTTAATGAGTGCCTTTCCACATTTCTTGCATACATAAGGTTTCTTCTGTGTATGAGTTTTTTCATGTCTTTTGTAAGCTTTCCTAATAGTGAATGCTCTTCCACATTGCTTGCACACATAAGGTTTCTCCTCACTGAGTTTCTTCATGCCCTTTAAAATGAGACTTTGTACTGGATGCTTTTCCACAGGGCTGGCACACATAAGGTTTCACCCTACTGTGAGTTCTTTCATGTACCTGACAATGACAGTCTGAATGGAATGCTTTCCCACATTGCTTACACACATATTTTTCCCCAGGGCAATTTCTTTCATGCTCTTGACAATACCGCTGTGTAGTGAATGTCTTCCCACATTGTGTACACATATAAAGTTTCTCCCCAGTGTGAATTCTTTCATGTTTTTGACAACTATCATGTGTAGTGTATGCCTTTCCAAAATGCTTGCACATGTAAGGTTTCACTCCAGTGTGACTTCTTTCATGTCGTTGACAATAATGTGTAGTGAATGCCTTCTCACATTGCTTGCACAGATAAGGTTTCTTGCCTGTGTGAGTTCTTTCATGTCTTTGACAATACTTTTGTGTAGTGAATGCTTTTCCACATTGCTTGCACACATAAAGTTTCTCCTCACTGTGAGTTTTTTCATGCACTTTGCAACAAGACTTTGTACTGAATGCTTTCCCACAGTGCTTGCACATATAAGGTTTTACCCCTGTGTGATTTCTTTCATGTGGTTGACAAGATTTGTGGGTAGTGAATGTCTTCCCACACTGCTTGCACACATAACATTTCTCTTCCATGTGAATCCTTTCAAGAATTTTACACTTTTGAGTCTGGAATAAATTTTTATATTGCTTGCTATCATATGGTTTCTTCCCAGCCTGAATTCTTTCAGCGATTAGAAGACCACTGGGGGTGCTGGAGGCCTTCACATTTTCCTGATCAACAATGGTCTTCTCTTCAAAGTGAGCTCTTTCACTAAATTCAGAGTAGGACTTCATGCATTACTCATGTTGATAGAGTTTCTCTCCATTCTTTGTACTTGCAGGCTTCTGAAAGGACTGGAAATCACTGCATGGTTTTCCATGTTCATTACATTTACTCAGCTTCTCATCAAACCCCACATTCTCATGTAGTTTCTCTCCAGGATGAGGTTAAGATGGGCACATGTAATGGTAAGTGCCCAAGAAAGGGCTCTCCACAAACGAGACTTCGGGCTGGCTCTAAAGCAGATTGATTCATGTCCACATTCACTTCTGAAGTCTAAAGGTATATGTTTTTATGTTCACTGGAAGTTTTGCATTGATACCATGTTGCTACCTCTTTATGTCTGTAAAGAAACAAAACATTAATCACGATAAAAATCTCTCTATTCAATAATTTAGCAGCACAAGTTCTGGTTTGTTTCTGCTAAGAAATTTTCAGGAAAAACTAGCTGAAATCTCTGCAGGATGTCTCTGCAATGCACACTTCCCAAAGGATGATGTTCATTGGGAATTTCTAATTGCTGTGGCTTTGCAATAAATAAGATCAGGTTTCACTTAAGTCATTGATTCATATGTGTATAACATATTGATCATTTTGGGGGCCTTCCCCCAACATTCTCCCCTGCTTTTATTTCTTAATTTTGCTCCCAAATGTATGTTTTCCTAATTCATATACCAAGAAACACTTGATAATTTACTTTGTATGTCTAATTTCTTGCATTTAACATTGTGAGGTGGAGTCTCTCTCTTTTGTTTTTTGCTATAAGTTATGTTTCTTGTTTCAGTGAATACATATAGCATTATATATTTCTTTAGTGCTGAGAAACAAAGGAGAGTCTGAAATAAAATACATTTTTAGCTTTTTCACTTATTATTTTGAGAGAAATTTTCATTGATCACTCATCTGATATCAGGGTGAACTTCATGCAGTCACCCTGCTCAGAATATAAGAAGGCAAAACAATGTTGAGCCTATACCACCTCCTCACTTCCGAAGAACACAGTTACAGGCATCTAGATTCTTACCAGTTTATATATTGTGAATTATTTCCAGAAGTCACCTACTGTGAATACCCAAAGTAGATCCTGCTTTGAGCATAAGTTTGTATGTATGTATGTATGTATAATTAAGATCCCATACATTGAAATGCTTTCAGAATATGCACAGGGAGTTTTGAATGGATTTAATGCACTTTCAGTTTTATTTTTTGATAGGTATATACTGAATATAAAAATCATTCTGTTTTATATTCCTACCAATAATGCATAAGGGTGTTTGTAAGAATTTTAAAACACGAAGGATCACAATCCTCTGGCAGATGTTTCCAGCATCTATTAATACACTAGCATTCGTGTGCATTTGGAACACTGCTTCCAGGTAAGCAATTCTTTACATAATGTATATCTGATTATATATATATATATTCATTCCTGCCAAAGTTAAGATTTATTCTTCTCATATATGTCTACATAATACCTAAATGCAACTTCATAATTCATGATGTTGGTCATGAAAGAATGTTTTTATACCAATGTATGAGGTACTGTCTCTTGTTACATGTCACTACTGATTTAGTTTCCTAATATGGAATATCTTTGTATTCAATGATCAGATTATACATAATCAACCTATATGTGTATAAGTAACATATATGATATTAAATAAATATAAATATAACTTATTTGTAAAGATTCTTGGAATATCTGATCACATACCCTCTTGAGAAGTACTGCTTTTCCTTACAAAAGCCAATTACCTCAGCTTTTTTGAACAATTTCTGTATTCCTCTTCCATTTGCTGGTTTTCCCAAGTCCTTCCTGAATTGTAGCCAAAGAAATACAGTCACTATATCATTATATAAAAATTAGCGGCTAGCAGTTAAGATTCATTGTATAATGTTAACAGGACTGAGGTATTGTTCAAAATGTTTTCCTGTTCTATTTAATGAATCTGTACACATCTGGATGAACCACAGTTCTCCACTGAGTATATGAGAAGATGATGTCATCCTTACCTAGAGCATTCATATTCATCAATGTTTCCCTCATCACATCTCTGTAGAGCTTCCTTTGGGATGGATTCAGCAGAGCCCACTCCTCCTTGGTGAAGTTCACGGTTACATCCTCCAAGGTCACTGCCTCCTAAAGAATCACACACATATTTCCTGAGGAAGGTTCGCACACATACCCTGAGAACTTAAACTCTTTTTGTAAAAGCTGAATTACATTTGTTCCTTCAAATAAAAACTCCATGTCTAGGTTACTTCTCTCTGCTACAGCCCCAGCAAAACGAAGTACTTGATGCCGGATAGAGTTACGAAGTTGTAGTTGAGGACTGTTTTGAAAGTGAAGCTCATCATAGTAGCCTCCAAATCACAATTTCCAAAACAAGGAGGCAAAAAAATGTCTAATGCAGACAGACAATAGATTACATCTCTTTTCAAATACGATTTTTCATATAATCGAAACATTCTTTCTTATACATACGCAGCATTTTGGAAAACTGAATTTTTTTTTTTTTTTGGTAAAAGTTAGTCATGGTACAACATACACACATTTCATTCCTTATTTATGTGTGTATGTTTTGAGACAGGGTCCTCTTTATACAGTTTGAGCTGGTCTTGAACTAATTTAGTGTATCCAGGCTTGTCTTTAACCTGCAACAATCTTTCTGCTTCAGCCTTTTGAGTGCTGGGATTATAGGTGTGCACCAACACACCTGGTTTTATTATTTACTCTTTCGGTTTTCATATCAGACAAACCAAGTGATATTTACTCCTCTGTGTCCACTTTACTTGATACTGTTGTCTAAAAGTACAACTATTTAGCAAGCAATTTCTCAAATTATCCTTCTTTATGGCACGGTAGTCCTCCGTTCTTTAAAAAAAAAAACCATATCTTCTTCATCCATTCAACATTTGATTATGTGGGCTACTTTCAAGATTTATCTATTTCAAACTTGCCCATGTAAACATGAATGTATATATATGTATCACTGTGGGGTGATGCTTTTAATTCTTTTGTGGAGAGACTAAGAACGGGAATAGTGAGAAGAAATGTACCTTCAAAGTGTGTGTTCTGAGGTGCCTGACAAAATATGTAAACAGAGGAACAATGGGGTTTAGGGGAAAGAAAGAAGGATCAAGTAAAAACGCTTAGAAAGACAAATAAGAAACACTTTTCTAAATAAAGAGGGGAAGAAAGTCTGAAGGGAAGCAAGGAGGGTAGACGAAAAGGAAGCCGCAAAATACACCATGCACAGGTACAAAATCCCAAGATGAATGTTATCAGTATGCAGCAGTAAGAAAAGAAAGAAGGTTTATGACTAATATTAAAATATCAATAGGGGGCTGGGGATTTAGCTCAGTGGCATAAGCGCCTGCCTTAAAAGCAGGCAGTTGTGAGTTCGATCCCCGGTACCAATAAAAAGGAAAAAGACAAAAAAAAAATCAATGGAAAACCCAGTATTCTTAGAGCAAGTATATGGATAATAAAATAGGATTTAAGTAGCTTATTAACTTATAGCATAGGTGCCAATGATCACACTGCAATCACACAAAAGAAACCCTACCACTGTCTGAATTAATGAGGGAAAGCATATATAGAATATATATGAAATACATTAAAATGAATGAATGAATGAATGAAATACATATGAAACACATTAAAATCACAAAGTGAATAGGCACTAATTACAAAGGAAAACTGCCAGGTATGATGATAACTGCCTGCACTGCCAGCACTTAGGTGCCTACTATGCAAGGATTTCCATGAGTTTGATGACTGCCAGGAGTTCAAAGTTCTGCTCCAGATTGGCGGTAAATTCAAGGCCAGTCAAGATTTAAAGTGAGACACTGAGAGAGACAAACCCCACTAAAGGCAACCTGAAATAAACTGTGCCACTTACAAGTCACTCCTTTGCTCTGTTCAAAAAATGACAACTGTATAGTGTAACAGAAGAATGACAGCTTTCACCACCTCATGAGCAAGGTGATACCTGCAAACCGCACTTAACATAAAACACATTCATGTTACACCTTTGTTACAGATTGTGACTCATGCAGAGAATGACAAACGGATCTCAGGAAAAAAAGGCAGCACTCTATGGTTCCATTGTACACACAACAGTGACTCGTGCTTCAGTTCGTGATAAAAATATGTGAAAGAAATCACATATATTTCATTTATGTTCAGAGACAAACAGATATGCATTTGGATATACAGATGGCATATTTTCTATTTTATCTACAAAAATTGCACATTGAAAAGGGAAAGATAATCTCGAAACCTTAGGATGGTATAACGAAAAGAGAAGTCTTCTCAGCGAACCAAGTAGTCAGCAGAATTCGTGGGACAAATTAAAGTCTATGAAAGCCATGGGAAATAAATAAAACAAAACTAAAATATCTGCCATATACAAAATACAAGGATTTCATAGAGAGAGTAAAGATCAATGACACAAATCTCTAAAATATATAAAACACATCTAACTAAAAATAGTGAGTATAGAAGAACACCAAGTCCTGAGAAAAATCAAGGAAAACTGAGGTGTGTAAGAACACAGTCAGACTTATGCAAGGAGGGAGAACCCGATACCCTCTCCACACTCATCTCCTTTCCTTTAGAGTTTGCTAAAATCAACAGACCAGTAACTTCTTTCCAATGTCCAGAGAATATATTGTGCTATTACACTTCTAGGCCCACGATTAAGTATACCTGAAAAATCTTGAACCTCATGACCAATAGAGTTGATGAGAAAGTACTGTTTTCTTCATCCAGACATTAGCATTTGTGAAGGAGACAAAGAATTCCCAAAACATATCCCTGTGCATCTTCTATAATACTTCAACAAAATTATATGAAGGGAAACTAAGACAACACTATTTATGGAAAAATCACACACGGTAAACTGAGGAAACATCGCCAAAGAATGAGAGGGGTAAAATAAGACAAAAAATGGCTGCATCAAGTGGAGAGTTTACCACATTTAAACTCTTATCCACTGCCCAAAACAGAATGATGAAATGTTTCCAACACACTAAGTATATTTATATTGTTTTAATATTAAATCTTGGCGAAATTTGAGAATAAATTTGACACACAATATTTAAATAGCAAACTGTCAATATATATGAACATTTGTACAGATATTGAAATTTTAATGTCTGCACATTTATATTTATCCCAGCAAGAAGATTAGTTCATTATCAGTTGCACACTAACGCAAAAAAACCCACCTCTAATATTTTAAAACACCTGGGAATCTCAAAAACCACTTTGAAATAACACAAACCCAGAGGCAGTGGAGTAAGGCAGTGAAGTGTCTGAAATATTAACTTCACAACAATGCTATGATCACTAGGCTGTCAACACAAACCTTGAATAATATTTTATCTTTTATTGTTTCCTTTCCTTTTCTTGTTTTGTTTTGTTTTGTTTTGACATGGAGAATGGAACTCAGGACCTTGCACTTGTCAGGCAGGTACTGTGCAGCTGAGCTATGCTCCTAAATTCAAACTACTTTTTATCATCATAGTAAGGATATATTAATCTCAAAAAATTCATTCCAAATGTTGAGAACCAAAGATTTTGCTTGATTACATTTTTAAGGACTAAACACCTTGCAAAACTGCACTATGGTAACTTTGTGGGTATTTACATGACATCTGAGAAACACAGGACAGGTAAACACAGCTCATTTCCTCATCTCCACAATGATTTTGTAGATATACACAGTTAGAATAAATTAAAAGCAAATAATCACACCTGAATATTTCTTTGTTTCTTCACATGTCATCAATATTACAGTTACTTTTAAACTATGAACACCACAATCATATGGTGAGATCTTCAAAAGTATTTCTTACTTCTTCCATGAGATAACTTGTATTTTATTTTTTAATTTTGAAGGTAGTAAAATACAACAAAACAAGGCAGAATAAAGCCAGTCAAGACAATGCAGTGAAACTGATACAGAACTTCACAGCAGAATACCAGGATAACAGTAATAGGTCCCATACTATATTCTCATTATCGTCACAATAGTTGTCCATTCAGTCAGGTATAGCAAAATCAAACCAAAAATGAACAGTATAAAGCCTATCAAACAGAATACTGAATAGAGCAATACAATTAATCAGAACAAAGCAAAAACAGTGAAAAAAGTATTTGCCTTCAAAAAGAAGATAGAAGGAAATCCCCGTATTTGCTATATTGTATACAGTCATCCTCCTAAGAGATGCTCAGGTCTCTTGCTCCCAGTTGCTAAGAGCGGGAGGGGCGGGGGAGGACGGTGACAGGATGTTTGATTAACAGCGCACGCACTGGTAGGCTCGCGGCTGCTTACCAGAGAAGCAAACAGGTTGCTTTCTTGCCCAGCGTCCTAAGTTCCAACATGGCTGGATCTCAGGAGGCACTGGCTGGTTCTATCCCTGGCTCATCTATGGCTGCTCGAGCCACAATTGCTTACCAGGGAGTCAAGTGGGTTGCTTTCTTCGACAACTTGTATTTTGAACAAGTAATTTAAAAGTACAAATGTAAGTAAAGTAGAATGCAAAGTAAAACTGGAAGGGAAGCTGTTGAGGAAGAACCCTCCTTCACTGTCCTTCATAAGGGAACCCACACTCAGAACGTTACACATATTCCCAAGCCAACACCCAATTCCCAGGGCCTCCACAGTCCTGGTAGCTCAACCAAGACAGCGACCATGAAAAACAGGAAAAGTCAGGAAATTTAGATCTGGGCTTCTTTACATCGTAGTCAGCCATCTTCACAGGATGAAATAGCTCTCTTGCCCAAGGTCTCAGTACTGAGCAGAGACAAGCACATGCAATCAGCTGAGGTTTGACCTTTGACTTTCCCCAGTGGTTCTTTAGAAGTCAAGTGTATACTGTTTGCTGAGCACAACCAAAATCTACCAAAAAAAAATTCTGTACACAAAATCAAAGCATACCCAAAATTCTCAAACTGCTCACAAAGGTAAAGCACAGTCCTGGCAGTGTTCCAACTAAAGACTGGTGTCCAAATCCTAGATTCTGTCTTCCAGAATCTAGGTAGAATTTCACTTAAAAATTATACCGCACAAAGAACTAATCTCAGATTCATACATACTTGTGTAGAGCATCATGTTTCCAAGGAAGTCTTTCAGAGTGACCCCAACACATTGTCAATTAACATTTTCAACATTCTTGACATTAAAATGAATAACTGATGCTGTTTAACATAACCAAGCACTGTGATCACACTCTATAATCGTGCTTGGTGACCCACACCTGTGATCAAGCACTCTCGGAGACTGAGGGTAGAGGACACGGTGTCAAGCTCAGCCTGACCTCCACAGCAATACCCACTTTGAAAACTCAAAAATAATAAAACCTAAGATGTGGAAGGCTGGATGTCACTCAGAGTCAAAAGTCCCGAGGTTCAGTACCCAGGAACACATCCTCAGGGAAAAACCCTGGTTCTGGAGCAGATGTTCCTACCTTCCTTCATCCCCTCCTTTCCCACACTACACGAATTCCTCTCTGTTCCTTCCTTCCTACACAGGAAATCTGTTCATGCCTTCCACTGATACGCATACACGCCTGCACTTGGTACTTGGCACCCAATGCAAAAATCTATGTCATCAAAGTCCCAACCTCATTCAGTGTATACTTTTTAAAAAACACTGTCTTCAGTCAATAAACTATAGAAATTATGTGAGCACTGCTACTTTTCTCTCTGCTCTAAGACACGAATTATATGTATATATAAATATCCTACTCTAAGGGATTTAAAAATTTGAGTTTAAAAGGCACATTCTCATGAAAATTGTACTTTATGATATTACTTTCATCCTTCCTTATTTAAATTAGAAACATCATCAAGTTTTTCACATATTATAAAAGCTTAGTTGTTACTTTACTCATTTATTGCAATGCTTTGGATATCATAAAGGAGTTTTAGTATGGTCAATAAGGACCCCAACAATGGTTTTAATTATAGGCAATATTAAACTGTTGATAAATGTCATGTGATTTGGAAATACACTTTACTGATTTTAAGATTCTGTGGAAGTAGCGGAAAATTTTGGAAAAGACCATCAGTAAAATGAAGCCCAGAGTAGACAGTACAACTTATGTTTAAGATCTCATATTTGAACTTTAAACAAATTTAGGATAATTAGATAATCTCCACCTCCTAAGAACACATTCTGATGCTGAACTCAACTGTAACTGCATCCAGTGAGAGACAGGGCCCACAGAAACCATTCAGTTTTCACACTTCCAAGACTACCTCCCTTAGTGACACTGTAGATATAAACTAAAATATTCAGTGTGAGGCTGGGAGAAAAACAACACAGAACACAGCCCAGTCTCACCCACACAGAAACTTCACCTAAGTCAGGCAGCTTCCCTTAGCCCTCCTTCCCATTGCAAGCTCGGTAGGAGGTGGCACCGCAGGCAGTGAATGGGGAAACTGAGGGCTCTGGCCACAGTAAAATCACTTCTCTGCTACAGGACAGGGTGCTGAGTCCCTGGAAGAAGCCTCAGCCCCATCCTGAGGGTCAGATCTAACATGCACCAGAGAGTGTAGATGCAGTGTGGCCCAAATCCTGCCAAAGCTGGTTCTGGTCATTTTCAATGAGAGCGTATGGATGCAACAGATACATACTATTGTATCTTACCATTTGATCCTGCAAAATCACCTGCTTGGGGACTGAGGTCTGCCATCTCCTTCCACGCAACCCATCAGTAGGAGCCACAGAGTGAGCCAGCATGAGTCAGCTTGGGAGTCGCTCAGTAACACTTCGTGAGCTCCAACTTAGCTCCCTGTTAAGGAGGATTGTAGTCTCTGTCAGCAGATCTGAGCTGACCCTTCATTCAGCCTAAACTTTACTTCACTGCTGCAAGGCTGCCCACGTTCTGCCTACTGAGCCAGAAGGACAACAAAGATTATACACTATCTGACTGACTGGAGCCCAGATGACAGACTGCAAACAAAACTCTTCTAAGCTCAGGGTACTTCTCATGATATTGACTTGAAGTAATCCATCGGATCCCTGAGGTTTGCAGATCTGCTTGTGTCTACTTTCTGTACTCTATGATCTATTTACTTTTGCTGATGATGGGATTCCACATCTGTCACTGCATGTTCACATTCAATGACACATGGGGGACAACCACCTAGCCCAATGAAGATTCTAGGTCCATACAATGGCAGCACGTCTAAGAACAGGAGGAAAGCAAACTGTCAGAGGGCAGCAAACTGAACAACAACTACCTCCATGTTAGATAAACTTGGCCCTTTCTCCGTGTATTGATATGTACAAAGCTCACTAGGTTATTTCTTTGTCCTTTCAATTGGCTTTAAGCAATGTACATTGGGTTAGCTGAGGAGCTGACATGTAAGCTCTGAAGCAAAGTGACAGGTCAGTGTTACCCTACCCAGTGAATCCCCAAGTATGTGACTGATCCCAGTAAGATGGAGAACCATGCTCCATGCTATCAGCAGGGACCAAGTCTCAGAAAAGAAGGTATAACTGCCTAGGACAAAAAGGACTGTACATCAGAACTGAAGCAGAGACCCCTAATTATTAGAAACTACTTTAAATGTGCTATGCACATTACTCTCTCTGCATTTCTTGCCCTCTGCATATTGCAGAGGTGATCTCAGACCTCCTACCTAGCTCAGCTCAGGGTAGTCCTGTCAGTCATGTAGTTCCCTCTACTCTTTCTGTCACCCATCCTGAGCCATTCCCTCACAGAGATTAATAAAACTCGGGAAGGGCTCTGGGCCAAGGACTTTGTTCTGGTGACCCACCATCTAACAAAATGGAAAACACAAATGAATGGACAGATTCCTAGATACATATGAACTACCAAAGCTGAATGAAGGCATAAACATTCTAAATAGCCCAACATCATGAAATTGAATTTGAAATTAAAAAGTCCTAACAACAAAGAAAAGCCCAGAACCCAATGCATACATACACAGCAGAGTTCCACAAGAAATCTAGAAAACATATAAAGACACAGCTCCACCAACTCCTCAGTGAAATAGAAATGGAAGCAATACTTACTTCCAAGTTCATTCCTGGAAGCAAGTATTTCTCTGGATTTCAAAATCAGAGAATCATTCAACCAAACAAGAGAACTATCACAGGCTTAACTCCCTAGTGATCATAGATGCAAAAATCCTCTAGATACTGGTAAACAGAATGCAGGAAATCATCAAGATTATATACATCATGACCAAGCAGGATTCATTCCAGGTACGAAGGGTTCACGCAGCATGTACAAACCAATAAATGCAATACACCATATCGACAGAACAAAGGACAAAAATCACAAGATCATCTCAATAGATGCAGAAAACACATGTAACAAAGGCCCACACCCATTCAAAATAAATACCCTACAGGAAATTGATAAAGATGGTCTTTAATCAAATAAAAGCTATTTAGGACACACCAGCAGCCAATATCATACTGTCAAAACCCCAAAGCTTTCACTCTAAATTCAGAAATGAAACAAGAGTGTTGACTATTACAACTTCTATTCAGTAGAGTTCTGGGAATATTGTCAGGAGTAGTTAGAAACAAATAAAAGGAATAAGAATAGGAAAGAAAAAGGTAAATTATTATTATTTGCAGAACAGATTATACTCTACCTAGAAAATGTAAGAATTCGACCAAAACTCTTGAGATTTAATAAGCAAATTCAGTAGTATACCTGCATACAAAGTCAATACTCAAAAATCAATAGCATTCCTGTGCACAACAAATTCTCTGAGGAAGACATTAAGAAAACTAACCTTTTATAATAGCAACCAAAAAACTGTAATACTTAGGAATCAATAAAACAAAGTAAAATATGTATACACTGAAAATTACAGTCCTGTGAAAGACAGAGATCCAAGAAGATACCAGACAGTGGAAAGATATACCTAACGAAGACACTATACTCCCAAAAGGTCATACTGTTATACTAACTGAATGTAATAGCTATCAGAATACCATTTGCATATGTCACAGAACTAGACAAAACATCAATAAAATTTATTTGGAACCAGAAAAGACCTATAAGAGCATATGCATATATGGCAAACAAAGAAAATTCAGGGGCAACACAATCCCTGACATGAAATTATACAACAAGTCTACATTAAATTCAACATTGAACTACAAAAAAACAAAACACCTGAGGATCACTGTAAGTGAATAAAAGATGCAGACATAATTAGAAACACATTTGGCCATCTTATCTTGGTTAAAGGGGTCAAACATGCTCACTGAAATAAATCAATCTCGCATGTGTGAATACCGAATAGTTTCCCTAATGTAAGTAATGATTCAAATATATAAAAGAATGTGGTAATCATGATTCCCCATTATGTGGCCTTGAAGCCTTTATAAAGTTTTCACTTATTAATTAGAAAGGCTTTATTCTGGGCTTCTTGAGATGGAAATATTTGAAGCTATAGTATATGAAGTTTTATCCAAATATTTCAAGGAAAAAGACAGACACTATGGTAACTACTATTAAGTCGGGTTATTTGGTGGTGAAGCACTAGGTTGCTGAAACAGTCATGCTTTGACCTCTATTGTTATATTGTTATGTCCTGTTTTATCTCAATCTCTGCCTTATTCTTTAAAAAAATTATTTAGTTATTTCTGTTTGTTTTAATTAAGGGGAAAAATTTTTAAAATTAGGATATATAATAGTAACTCTTTCTGATTTCCTATTAACTTGTTTTGAAGTCCTGTAATACTCCCACGATCTTGTTTTGACTGATTAGACTCTGTTCCATTCTGTATGATAGTATCAAGTTTGAGGGTATAGGCAACTACTTTGAAGGCAATAAGATTCACTAAGATGCCCATTCTGGTTTGACTATTGTCTCCTTTGGAAGTCCTGTAATGTTTACAATGCCTAAGTTTTATTGGTCTTGTTCTCTACTGTTTTGTCCAACTTTGTAATATCTAATGAGATAGACAATTGTTTTTAAGGAAACAAGAGACAACGTTGATAACCATCGTTGATAACCTTGTACTCTGTTCTACATCATGTGCTATGTCTATCCTTGGTTTTGACTGACAGCTTTGTTTTGCCATATTTGACTTTATTCTCTCCCCCCCCAAAAAGTAATAAGAACTAAGGAGTAATAAAATCCAAAATGTGTAAATTTTGTTGTAAAAAAGAGAGGGGGAAAAAAAAAGAGCTCTAATGGATATAACAGCAAGTGTGTTTAGGGGTGTTAAATAGCTGACTATATTAATGTTTTTGGATCATTGAACACAGCTGTTTGCAGTCTCTCTGTTTGAATGTCCACTTTGTATTCTTTGATACTGTGATTTGAGCAACTATTTCCAAGATGATAATATTTAATCTATTAACAGGTGATTTCTTACTGTTGTTTTTTTTTTTTTTTGTAGTTCTGTATTACGTGTACCCTTACACCGCTTTGTTTTGTTTTGTGTTTGTCTCTTTTTCCTCTTAAATAAAATTTAAAAACAAAACAAAACAAAACAAAAAAAAACATGCTCACTGGCAGAAAGACAGCTTCTTTCATATGAACAGTGCAGAAAAACTCTAATGTGTCAAAAACTAAACTAGAACCATGTCTACCCCCATGTACTAAACTAAAGTCAAATGAATCAAAGATCTAAATATTGAAAGAAAAACACTAAATCTACTAGAAGAGAGAAAGTATGTAGAAATCTTGAAGACATAGGTATAAGAGATACTTTAGGAATAAAACCAACACCACATGGAAAATAGTATAGAGAATCACCAAATGGGATCTCAACTTTATTAAAAAGCTATTTCAGCCAGGCATGGTGGCATACTCCTGGACCCCAGTACTTGGCAGGCTGAAGCAGGAAGATCTTTGCAACTTTAAGACCAGCCTGGACTCAAAGTGAGCCCAAGGCCAGCCTAAACTGCATAGTGAGACCTTGTCTGAAACACATACACACACTGACACACACACACACACACAAAACCACACAAGTGCTATTCCAAAACATTAGCAATCACCAGCATAGTGAAAGCACAATAAGAGCTGGGGATTTAGCTCAGCGGCAAAAGCACCTGCCTTGCCAGCAGGCTGTCATGAGTTCGATCCCTGGTACAGATCAAAAAAAAAAAAAGAAAGAAAGCACAATGGCCAGCCTGGGGTAATTTATCCTTTGTCCCTCAGACAAATGATTTATATCTAGAACATATAAAGAATCAAAATGCAAACGTGTTATTCAAACACCCAATCTAAAAATGGGCATCTGAGATGAGCTGAAAAAAAATAATAATGGACAAAAAACACATTAAAATGTATTCAGAGATGCTGGAAGACTGTTAGGGCCGACGCCGCAGGGAAAGAGACCCCAAGGACTCAGCTCTTGGTGAGGAAAAGAAAGTTTATTTCCATGCGCATGGGGTCCCTCAGGCAAACGTGTGCGGAGGGGCCCCGAGGGGAATTTGTGCAGGGTTTTTAAAGGTACACGCAGGAGGCAAGCAAGTTTACAGAAGCAAATCGCATTGGTTAATTTTGAGCGGCGCAGGACCTGGCTAATGCTGACTTGAGGGTCTGGGGCTGAGTAACCATGGAGACCGAGGGTCTTGGGTTGACCTTAGAGTGCCAGGTGCTCCCTGGTCCTGTTTATACAGTACATTCTTTTGCCTATCTCTATCTTTATAAAGAACAGAACATCAAGTGGCTAATGACTAGCAGAGACATTCCCTTTGGCCCCGCTCTGACTATCTCCTGGGAAAAGGTTTAGGGAGTGAAGCACTCTTTACTGCTCTGTTTTGATAGCTCTGGGAAGTTAGGGAGTCAACTCTTCTATTCCCCGCTCTGGGGAGTTAGGGAGTTAACCCTTTCATTCCCCGCTCTGGGGAGTTAGGGAGTTAACCCTTTCATTCCCCGCTCTGGGGAGTTAGGGAGTTAACTCTTTCATTCCCCGCTCTGGGGAGGGGGTTGTAGCAGGGGGGTCAACTCTCACAAGACAAAAAGGAATCAAGTGGGTCCTGTGGACCCAGGAAGAATCTCAAGTGTGAAGTGAAGCCCACAGAGAGAGTAAAAACAAAAGCTTCAACCAAAAATTAGGTGGCATCTTCCTCCGAAGCTGGACGAACTGCGCAAGAGGAGCTGATGGAACCTGAGAACACATGGTCATGATGCTGGTGATGGCTGGCAATCCTGGAGGCCTCTGCAGAGAGCCAAGCAGTGAATGGGTGCAGTGGGTGTGGAGTGCACCAGAGGGCAGTGAGTGCAGAGGACTGGGTCCTTCTGCGGGGAACAGTGACTGCCAGGGAGCCATTTTGAAGCTGGGCCAGTTAAGTGCAAAACCCAGAACTTCTGCCAGATTCCTCCAGCAGCTCCTAGCTGGCACAGACCTGTGGAAATTACTTGGAATGTGGTGAGCTCAATGAGTTTTGCCTCAGGCGGGCCTGCTAAGCTTATCTACTACTCTGCCATAAAACAACAGCTGGGCTGCTGGAATACAATAGCATGATTCCTGGCTCTGTCTCCACAAGCAGAGTGGAGAACCCAGAGAGAATCCTGGAAGTGGACTATTTGGTTTTTGTTTTATTTGGGGGGGGGGGATTTGTCCTCTCCTTGTTTGTTTGTTTTTATTCAGTTTCTTTTTTATTTCTCTCTCTTTTTTTAATAAGTGTGACAGTGGTTCCTGTATGCTTCATGGGTGTTGTTCTGTTTTGTTCTACCTTTTCCACCTCACTTTTCTTCCAATCTTCTGCACCAGCTTTCCCAAGCTGGCAGGACCCTTTTTGTCCTCCAACCTTACTTGTAATCTCCTTCTTTTTTTCTGCTTCTCTATTTTCTCCTTAGACCATTTTAAATTTTAACCATGAGGGCAAAATTGACATAATACGGACTTACATACAGCATATACTTATCTGGTTTGTTTTACATTTTGCTATATAATTATAAATCTAGTTCAAACAGTTAAAAGTTACAAATTACGGGTTAGTTCAGTTTGACATTTTCTAGGCTGTTTGATGCTATTGGTACCGCTACAGCCAAAACTGACACAATTATTGTAAACAGCTATTGGCCAGATAACACATGACTGAGATTAACTAAGGGTCACAGAGCAAGGGACTAGGCCAAATGAGCAACAGCTTCTCATCTCAATCAAACCAGGAGATAAGATCTTGTAACAGAGTCAAAACCCAAAACCAGGTACACCTGGAAGATACCTCAAAGACGTAATCATCACTTCCAGGTCCTAAATACCACCAAGAAAGCAACCCACCATAGGAAACTTACAAGCATTACCCCAGGCATTAAACTAAAAAAGAAAAGAAATGAGAAGATACTTAAACAAGATGCAACCCCAGACATCCAATTCATCAAAGGCAAACCCAGGAGGCAATGAAGTGAGACAATCCAAAAGGCCCCACCAAAGTCTCTCTGAAGTGGAAACAACAAAGCATTGAATGAGGCTCTGGAAAAAATGAAATCAGAAATAATCTCTCAAATAGCTACAGAGATTACCAAAATATACACCATGCATAGCAATGTTATAGCACATAGACAAAAAAAATAGACGAGTTTAAGCAAATTATGGAAGCACAACATAGGAAACAAATGGAATCCATAAAGCAGATACAGGCACATATTCAGGGGAATAAAAACTCCACTGAAAGTATTTAAAGTAGATTGGGCCAATGTGATGACATGATCTCAGATATTGAAGACAACCTTGCAGTTAGCAACCAGGATAAGAAAGACTTCTCAAAACTAGCAAGGAACTATGAGAAATCAATCCAGCAGCTGCTAGATGAGACAAAGAAGAACAACTTAAGATTAATTGGAGTCAATGAACAAGCAGGAAATACCACAAACGACATTAAAAACATGTTCACAGACATCATGACAGAAAACTTTCCTGGTACACAGAAAGAATTTGACATACAAATAAGTGAGGCATAAAAAAATCAATAATGAAATATCTGAACTAAATCAAACTTTTGAACAAACGGACTTAGTAGATGTCTATAGACTGTCTGCCCCACAATATCAGAATACACATTCTTCTCAGCTGCATATAGCACATTCTCCAAAATAGACCTTATAGTGGCTCATAGAACATGCTTAAGCAAACAAAGAAAATGATATTAATCCATGCATACTAACAGGCCACAGTGCAATGAAATTGAAAATCCATGCCAAAGGAAACAACAAGAACTTTATCAACACACAGAAATTAAATAGGACCCTACTGAACAATTAATGGGTCACAGATGAAATCAAAGAAGAAATTAGACAGTTTTTTTTTATAGTTGAATACAACATACTGGAACTTGTGGGACACAATGAAAGCAGTCTAAAGAGGGAAATTTATAGAAGTAAATGCTCATATCAGGAAAACAGAGCAAGCACATATAAACAACTTAATGTTGAACCTCAAGTTTTTAGAAAAAGAAGAGCAGGGTAAACCAAAGGCTTGTACAAAACAGGAAATTATAAAGATCAGAGCAGAAATTAGCACACTGGAGACTAAAAAAAAAAAATACAAAGAATCAATGCATCACAGAGTTGGTTCTTTGAAAGATTAAATAAAATTGACAAACCCTTAGCTAACCTTATCAAAAAAAAAGGAAAGAAAGGATTCAAATCCATGTGATTAGGATTGAAAATGGTGAAATCACCACAGACCCTGCAGCAATCCAGAAAATCTTCCATACCTACTTTGAAAACTTGTATTCTAACAAGATGGAAAATACAGAACAGATACCTAGATACACATGAAATACCAAAGTCAAGAAGATATAAAATTCCTAAATAATCCAATATCACTAAATGAAATCAAAGATGTAATTAAAAGTCCGTCAACAAAGAAAAGCCCAGGTCCTGATGGATTCACTGCTAAATTTGACAACAAATCTAGTGAAGACCTAACACTGTTACTTCTCAAACTAAAAAAAACTGAAAGGAAACAATACTCCCAAATTCATTCCTGGAAGCAAGTATTACTCTCATTCCAAACCAGAGAAGGACCCGACTAAGAAAGAGAATTACAGGCCAATTGTCCTAATGACCATCATCATTGCAAAAATCCTCAGTAAGATACTGGCAAACAGACTGTAGCAAGCTCAAGGTCGTGAGTTCAATCCCCAATACCAAAAACAAAACAAAAGAAGATTAAGTAAGCTGACAAGTAGCCACAGAAGAAAAATCTTTGTCACCAAACTCTCCTCCTTTATTGAGGCCTGTAACTTTAGACCTAATCTCACAACAAGCCAGCAGAGAATCCTTCATTCATTATCACACTGAGAACAATCTGACTTCTGGAGAAATTTAATTCTGTGGATGCTGATTTTGGCCACTTTTCCAAATACCCCCTCTCCCATTTCCCTTTCACACCCATTTGCTTTTGCCTATTCAAAAAGTCCTTTTGTTCTATTCATTCAATTGTCAGGTGACTTAACTATGAGAATTTACCCCTATTTCAGTAACTTTGTGTTTTTTAGCATACAAGTAAGGTGCCTAGCAAGGGAAGCACCTGTAATACAATTATAACATTAGACATTTTGGTAAGGGTTAAAATGAGAATAGACCGTTGGACCTGATACGGGCAGAAAAATGACAGACTCCGAAACAATTAAGAAGAAAGTGCCTTATTAGCTGAGCTCAGCAGCCACACTGTCCCCAAACCCTTCCCTTGCCCAGGGAAGTGAGCAAGGAGCAAGGGGCTGCAGCGAGTTTATAAAGTAGCAAGCCACAAGGAGAAGGGTCAGGGTCTTAGGATCAGTTTGTCTCCATAAAAGGTAATTTGGTTCAGTTTTACAGGAACCAGGGAGGCAGAACAAACAGTTACAGCAACCAGGGAGTCAGGGAGGGAGTTACACATGGTGGGTATGTTGCAAGACTACAACTTAACTGGCAATTACACAAGTTTTCCAGAAAGAGAACAAGTTATTAAGGCACATTAAGTAATAAGTTCACCACATTTTGGGTTTCTGAGCTTTTGACAGGAACAAGGCTGAACTTCCTGCCTAGCAAGAAATGCAGACCTTCCCTACTAAAAGAAGTTGCACTCATGCCTAAGCTCCTGAGTTTCCAGGAATTTAAATGCAAAATAAGCAGTGTTTCTCTAAAATCTCTTTCTTTTATAAACAGTGTGTGCTAATGAACTGTTACACTGCCCGAGTTTAGAGCAGTAGTTTTAAATGCTGAGAGGCAAGTGAGTTAGGTTACTACCAAACAACAGAGTATTTTTTATTATGCTCCATTTATCTGTAATTTACTCTGGTTTCATGGCTACAGTGATACTCACTCGGGACACTTCCAAAAATCAAGAACCTATCCTACTTCTTATTTCCAAGATGAGGCTCTGCGGGCCTCACCAGCACTGTGACTCAACAGGAGGCCTCCAACCTCATGTTCAGTTCAACTTCCCTATTTCTTTCTCATACCCAAATGAATGTCCTGCTCTTCTTCCGCAGGCGCGCCAAAGATCCTCCTCCAATCCTCTCCCGACACCGAGATCCAGTCACCACCCTGAGTCCAACTGCCTAGAAGTAGATTCCCAGCTTCCACTGTCCCAGGGTCCTGGGCATCTTCTGCAATCCTCCCGCGCAGGCAATGAAGGCTTTTCCTTATCTCTGTTTCTCAACAGCGCCTAAAAACCCAACACATTTTTTGGTTCAGAAAATCATTCCAAGATGTTGTTAGAGCACGAGCTCTGTTCGTGCAGCAACCACAACAAGCAGAGGTCTCGTTTAAGAAATTTCAATGATGATTTTTTCACTGCTGAGCGTGAAACCCCTTTGTTTCCCAAGTTCCTGCTAGGCAGACTGCTGGAGAACAAGCTGTGCCCAGGACCGACGAAGAGTGTGTCCTGGGTTGGCCGGGTGTGGTGTAACATTACTGTAATTACAGCAGTTGGGAGGCTGCGATTTCTACGTTACATAGTGAGTTTAGGATCAATCTAAAGTGCATAGTGGGGCTGGAAATTTAGTTCAGCGGCATAATCGCCTGCCTTGCAAGCAGGCAGTCATGAGTTCAATCCTTGGTACCGATAAAAACGAAAAAGACCAAAAAACAAAACAAAACAAGTGCATAGTAAGACGCTGTCTCAAAAAAATAAATAAATAAACACGAATAGCACTATGCTGGAGACCCAGAACTCTTCGCGCCTGAGCAGAGTTACAGATGAAGATGCAGCAACAGAAAATGGCCAGCCCCAGTGTCCCGAGCTCAGCAGGGAGGCTGTGGATCTCCAGGGCTGTTTCTCACCATTTACATCTCAAACGCACCCCATTCCATCCCCACCTCCGTCCCACAACGTCACCATTGCGTGGCTTAAGAGTTTCCAAGGATCCTTCGAGTGCACCATGCAGCAAGTAGAATTCACACAATAATACCAGTAGTTTAACAAGAAAAATAAAGAGAAGAAACACGGTCTAGACAACTGCAGCTTCTCAGCAAGGCACTCACAACGCTCACTGCGCGACCCTGACACAGGAAATGCCCGCTCCTTGGCCCCATCTGATTGGGTAATTCAGGCAGCCCGCCTTCGTCGCTGATTGGCTCCTGCTTCACGGCCACTCAGCGGAGCTGAGAAGGAAGGGAGAAACAAACTTAAGATCAAGGTTGGCCTCCCTTAATAGTTTGTAACCCAGGAAATTGTGGACTAGTGGCTTTCCTTAGGAGACAGTCTCACCTCCCCTGAGGAACGCTTGCATTTAAGGGCTTTACTCTTGGCTTTTCAGAGCTGCTGTAGTTTCCTTAATGGACTCAGTGAATTCTTCCTAAAAATGGGTCACAGATGTGCCCAAAAGGTTCCAAGGTTATTGTCCTATGGAAGAATCCCGCCCCTGATGATGGAAAATATCAGGAGGCCAGTTCAGGATAAAATGGAACAGAGCGAGGCTCTGCTGTTAGGAATGAGGCAGTCAATTTCATTGCTAAGACTTTCGCACTGTCTCTCAATTTGAGTTGCCTAATAGCAATACTCTGCAAAAAAGTAAAAATGAAAAGAAGGCAAGCATCTAACTCTCTCAGACAACATTCACAGTTATCCATGCTCATAACAAATACTTCAATTCTAAAGATAAATATTTTCCAGCACTTGATTCTCCACATTTGATTCACCTGAGCGCTTATCGGTGATGATTCTGGGTTACAAAAGGAGTTTTAACTGTAAGTGCCCCATGTCCCCAGGTGTGACTCATCATCACAAGTTGGAATTCACCTTTTAACGTTAATATTCCTCGAAAAAAAATACGTTGAGTCAGGCGATACACGTGTGTACTAGCTTGTTTTGCTTGACAGATACATGGTATATTACTAAAGCGCACTTCTTGATGAGTCTGCTGAGGCATGATAGCATCACTTGAGGGAGGGACCAAATCTGGAGGCTTGCTCCTTCCTCTCAGCCTGATTCCCTTCTCTCTGTACCCTGGGTCTCTGAAAGCTAGTATCATTGTCCTGTACTTATATTTACTATGAAACTTGTGCATTTGAAGTGTTCAAACCAAGACTGAAGTTTCAGAAATGATGAGCCAAAATTAACTTTTTCATTTACTCTTTTTTTTCCTACTGAAAATCGAACTGTGCATTTCATGCTTGACAGTCAGGTGCTGAGCTGCTGAGTTCTATTCCTGGCCTCTTTATTTGCTTTTTATGTCAGGATTTTTTCCTTGTGACAAGAGTAACAACAATGAAAACTTAATAAAACTCTGACTAGATATCTATTATCAATAAACTTTCAATTACATCAATTCTCTCCTCAGAAAACTATACAATTGAGTTTTTCTGTATGAATACTCTATATGAACTGATTTTATTCATGTGCACATATTTTAGTTTGACTGCTTCAATTCTTTGCACATCACCATGAATTTGTCCTTTTACAATCTATATAAGCAAAAATAATTCACCACACACAGACATCTGACCCTGAACATATGCTTAATACCAATGCGTGGCTTCAAACACCTGGTATCTTGTTTCAAAGTATTACACAAGTTAATGATGGTTTAATTATTAGCTACCAGTTAAACTCCTAGGTAGTAACTCAAAAAATCCCATGAAGAATACCCACAATGATGTGAAGTTACAATGATTTCTGGGAAAATACTCTAAAAATCTGACTACATTCACATGATGTAACATTCTAATGCTTCCATCTGCATATACCGCCCCCCCCCCAGATATACAAGCTGTCTCTTCTATCTGTAAATTGACTCTACATGTCCTCATTTTACTCAAATCATAAATATATGTTTCAGAGCTCATTCATATATAATCACATCCAGCTGTCTTCTTCCACTCTTTGACATGATATTTCAGCATGACTAAACTTTGATGAACACTTGGATTATCTTATGACTTTATTTCAATCTGTCATGCTAGATGTAAGAGAATTTTTCAACTTGAACTATGAGAAGCTGAAGCCAAAAAGAGCTGTGTCCGTAGTTATTCCTGTCTCACTGCATGCATAATATTTCTAAATCACATGACCATGGAACTCATAGTGGTGGCTTCATGAGAAGATTTTAAAAAGGACAAGTTGTGAGATTATAAAATAAGTCAGTGTGAATTGCACTGGTTTAGTGAATGGGGTGGCATTTTACTGGTATTAGTTTGAATGAAGAAAGGAATTTTTCAGGCAATGTTAAAACTGTGTGGCGCAGCTGCAGCTGGAGATGGATCATGATCTAGGCAGGAGCAAGGCCAGCCTCAAGACAGCAGAGTGCCTGAGGAAAGTCTCACGAATGAGCTGCTCTAGGTTCAAGCACACTGGGCACCTCAGGCAAGTCTTGGGGATAAGCTCTCAGGGGAAAGGGTTTCACGTGGTATTCCATCTCCCACGTGTATCAATAAACATGAAGCAGCCATTGGAAATCTCCTCCCACTCCTCTTTCTTCTCCTTTACTTTCTTCCCCTTCAGAACAGAGGGATCCACTTTGCCTCCGTTTTCTGTATTCCTCTTGTTCTTTTTTCTCCATCCTCTCACTGCCCTCACCCTGGAATCTTTGAGAGCTGTGCAGAACGTGGCATTTGGCACCTGAACTGGGACTCAGGGAATGAGGAAATGCATAGGAAAACAGGTAAAAGGAGCCCTCTTGGTATGCTGCACAGAGAAATAGGTTCCAGAGAAGTCAAAGAGAGAAATAGTCTTAAGAGAAGCCACAGAGGGAAACAGACTTAAAAGAAACTAGGAGAGAGGTAGGCTTCACAAAATCTGAAGAAAGAAATAGGCTCCAGAGAAGCCAAAAAAGACAGATGAACTCATTAGAGTGAGAGAGAAAAATGGGTGTAGCATGGAGTTGCCCATATATTTTTCATCCACAGGTGCATTCCCATGCTTAGGTCAGTGAGGCTAGAAAAATCAGCATTGGTTAAAATGTTTCTGAACAGTTTACAAATGAGATTATCTCTCTAATAGTCTTCAGGGATTTTGTTGTTGTGTTTTGTAGGGGGCAGGTTGCGGAGGATTTGTACTGGAAATTGAACTCAGGACCTTGTGTTCTCCAGGAAGGTACTTATACTGCTGAGCTAAATCCCTGGCCATTATAATGGGTTTCACCATGCTATTAGATGATACAAATTCTTCCCATTGCCTATTGCAAGATTTCCATAATGTCAGTAATGTGGTGTCCCGTGGGGGCTTTGTCCCTTGATTGAATGTTGCATCCCTGAGATTAATCGTACCCCCTTGAGGAACCTGACTCTACATGATTGGTCTAGCATAAACAAGCTTCATGGGCATCTTCCCAGCCTCTATACTCATTACCTCTCAGGGACATCAGCAGAAATATTCTCAGATGCTGGCTTTTTCCAGTTACGTAAAAAAAATAATCAATGAATGCTAGCATGAAGGATTTAGGGGAAATGGACACTCTGCTCATTATGCTATTTCTTGTGTCCAGTCTCTTAATGTGCTCCTGGCTAAAAAAGTCAACATTTCTAACCAATCTAACCATTATACTTGTGATAGCTCAGACCCCGGAATAAAATCCAAGGAAGCAAGAAATTAAAATTTAGGGAACAAAGGCTTTATTTTAGGCCAGGCCTGGTGAAGTAGCCTCCCAGAGCCAATATGGAAGACTGCACACCTTACAGCTAAAGGGTTGGTGTTTTAAAGCTGAAAACCCACAAAGCTATCAACCTATTTCAGATAACATTCTTGGTACATTCTGTTGCTCACTGGTTAAACATTTTCCCAGACCAGCACACCTTGCAGAAACGTGCGGAAGGCATTGGCGGGATTTACAAGGAGCTGAAACTTAAGTCTTTACTGGAAAAGGAATTTTAATATCTATTGAAACGGCGCGTACACAACAGGAAAGAGGTGCATTGGTTAAAGCCAGGCCACAACATACCATGCCTAGTTTCAATTGCAGTCTTAATTCCTGCCTATCTACCCACAACACAGCAAAGATGTAGTCTCATATCAGCTCTCTATTGTGACAGTCCCAGTCAATATCTTTGGAACTTGCTACAGTGATTGAGGCATGGAAGTTCACAAAGAAATACAAAATCAACTAATCAGACCTTATAGGGTCTGATTAGGTTAATTATTTAGGGATAGTGTCACTAGTCACTCTAATAGCTACAGCAGATTTTGACCCCCAAGTAATTGGTCAATACTGTTTTACGTTATTAAGTGGATTTAACCCTTTCATGTACTATGTAATTCAGCCTGAATTATATTTGGCCTCATAAAGTTGGTGTTGGATTATTTGTCTTTACATTCACAGCAGAGTCTTCCAAAAACAGCTCTTTTGACTTCAATTGATTATACATTGCAACAATGAAATAAAAAAAAAGGGAGATGTGGGGAGCCATGGCTCTATGACTGAGCTGAAAGTCAGGAAATTCCTAGAAGCTAGAGCAAACACAGTCCCAAGGACACAGAGCAAGGGAGACAGTGGAGACACTGGGTGCAAACAGGTTGACCTCCAGCTGATATGCATATCAATAGGTGTCCAGCTTTTGTGTCCTTTGTTATCTATAACTCAGATGTCTTGAGAATGTTTTCACTTTCAATGTTCTTAGCAGAATACTAAGACTTTGCAGTGTCAACCCCATGGCATGCTTTTCTTCTTTGTTTACTTTGTATAAATAAAAGCACTGGGTTTGGTACTGTTGCTGCTTCTCCATCACAGACAGAGAGGTCAAGGCTGCCCACTTTTCCTGAAGTGTGTAAAGTGTATACATTTTTGGAGGGAAAATATATAAACATTGGAAATGTACATCTATATTTATACTCATATATTTTCCAATATATATGACAGTCATTGTAATATTACAACTTTTATCCAGAGTTTCAGAATGTTTTTTTCATTATTAGATAGTTGATAATTTGTTTATCTGTTCTAATAAAACTGAATTGTAATCAGTATTTTCTTTCATTTAAAATTTATATTAATGTAATAACTGCACATATTGGTGGGGTGCAGTATAATCTTTTAAAGCATGGACATAATATGTAATAATTAATTATGACTAATAACCTTTCTGCCTCATCATGACTTTGCATTTGGAGACTTCAGTGTACTCTCTTCTGGTTGTTCTCAACGTATTTCACAGGAGACTATGAACTGGATTCAACACTCTTGGCTGCAAAAGTTCAGAAGTTTTTGCCTTCTTTTATTCATGGTTATTGGCACCTGTTACAACACTTCGCAGCTGCAAATCATCACTCTTCTTTCTGAGCAACTTGTTTTACCCTCCACACAAAGACCTTGTGGCTCTTTCCTTTATTTGACTTCTTTCCCTAATACAGGGTCCTCCTGTTCTATCCCTTTTGCTGCAAAGTATAGGAGATCTCTGCTCAGGGTCTGAGTGGAAAGGCCTCACCCAGCGCGCCCTGAGCTCCCTCAGGGTCTGAGCCCCATTACAGTTACAGTGGATTCCTCTTTGTTTCCATAAGTGAGTCTTACTGCGTGGGTCTTACTGCAGTGACAATGTGTCTCCATATTCTTCCCCATGAACTTTTCCCCATCAAACTTTCCCGATTCAGAGAAATCTGTGGTAGGAGCAGGACCGTACACATAGAATCGCTCTCTGGGAGAATATTAGCTGGAGAGGAAGAGCCAGACCCTGACAGAACACCAGCTGTTAGCAGCTCCCACCCGCCCTGTCCCTGGTCCTGCAGCTCTGGAAACCCTGAGCTCAGTGAGTTTCGCGCGCCCCTTCTGGCCGCGAGCAACACTACAGGGAGGTTCGCATCTGGGCTCACACTGATGTCTCTCCCAGCTGTCTGGCACAGTGTCAGAAGGCCGCGTTGTGGGTTCTTAGACTTTGTGCATGCACCTTGGCAGTGCTTTGGAACCATCTCTAGAAACGGCGAATCCGTCTTTCACAGATGTGGAGTATTCTGTCGTGCATCTATTGTCTTTCTTTTTCTAAGCACACCCACCGATTTCAGCTCCTTTCTTGCAGCCTGATGGCCCTGGTCCTTGTAGTAATCGCTGAAGGTGAATCTGGAGGCTGCAAAGATTCTCAGGGACCCATCAGGCTGCAGAACGTCTCCCCAGACTCCACTAGCTGCTCTTCACGCGGAACGCCTGTGTTTACAGAGACATCCTGCTGAGGAAACTGTCACACTGTTCTACTCTTTATAAAAAAAATTAAATTGGTGTCAATAGGCCTTTGTAGCAGCAAGGAACTTTGCCTGACTTGGTTAGACTCTGAGGCGTCCTTCCGGTGTAAACAGTTATCTGTGGTCAGTTTTCTCAGGAGGTAACCTCCCTGCAGACAGACACACAGCCAAGGTCACTTCAGTGAACACACACAGTCCAGACGACTGTCATCACATTGACCTTTTCCCTGAAGCAGCCTTAAAACATGACTTGTTCCAGTGTTTCTGAATGTGATTACCTGGGTTAGTCTGTGTGCCAGCATTCTCCCTGTCACAGCACTCTAGTCTCTCCATTATTAGGGCTGCAGGTGAGACACAGAAAAGGCAAATACTGCATGATCCTGTTTATACGTAGACCATAAAATGATGAAAGAGAAGCAGATAGTAGAAAGATGGTTACCTTGGGTCTGGTGGGGAAGAGAAAAAAAGAGTACTGATCACAGGGGACAAATTTTTAGTTGTGCAAGAATATCAAGTTCTGGGAATTACAGCACAACACAGGACAGTAAGTAGCAGTCTTGCATAATATACTTAAATTTTTTTTCAGAGCAGTACACCTTAAATATTCATGTCCCAAAATACAAGTGTGCAGCAGTGGCCTTTGCAGGTTGTATATAAAAGAGGGGTGTTGATGTTCATAATACGTTGATAATTCTACATGTCTTTACCTATTTGCAGAGACACGAATTTTTTTATTTCTTATTTTTTGGTACTCACAACCTCAGGCTTGCCAGCCAGGCACTTATATTGCTGAGCTAAATCCCCAGCCCTAGGTACGTGAACTTTTATAAACTAAATGCCTAGTTTTATACAAATATTATGACAATAAAGCATAGAAAACTAGGTGGAATATATATATATAAAAGACAGAGCGGATAGTTGGGGTACTTGTACAGGTGGTTGAACAGATAATATATATTTATATTATAAAGTTGTCCTTTTTTGTTTTTTAGCCAGAAATCTACCTCAGGATCTCACGGTCGTCAGACGAGTGCTGTATCACTGAGCTATATCTCTGGCAAATTTTTATATTATAGTTGATATATGCATGGATGATAATTACATGGTACAAAACTGGATGATATATGATAGTAGATTAATAGGTAGAAAGAGAATAAATGAATACATAATTGATAGGTAAACAAATGGGAGTATGATACAGCATAGATGGATAGAATAGTGATAAACAGATGCATAGAGTTATAGAGCAGTGGACAGATAATTATCTATGGCCATACCACCCTGAACGCGCCCGATCTCGTCTGATCTCGGAAGCTAAGCAGGGTCGGGCCTGGTTAGTACTTGGAGGGAGACAACTGGAAATCTCAACAATGCCCCAGAGACAATAGAGACTGAAGATGCATGATCTGTACCTCTTTCTATGCAGAAACCCTAACATGGGCCTGTAGACATACATGGATGAAATCATGGAGTCCACAGAGCATGGCAGGACACAGAGGTACAGGGCAACTGCAAACAGATCGAGATTTGTATGAGGACAAAGTTGAAGCAGGATAGGATGCTGGGGCCCTCGCTGCCAGTCAAATCACAGACAAGAGGCCATCAGGGGTAAAGCAGTAGAAGGACAGGTCAAAAGCTTGAGACTTCGGGGGCTGGGGATTTAGCTAAGCGGCATAAGCATCTGCCTCGCAAGCAGGCAGTCGCGAGTTCGATCCCCGGTACCGATAAAAAAAAAAAAAAAAAAAAAAAAGACAAAAAAAAAAAGTTAAAAAAAAATAAAGCTTGAGATTTCATGGTGAAGTTCTGGATTTATCTGTATCTATCTCAGAGCATCTCAGCCCACACTTACATTGCCAGCTTCTAGAGTTTCTATGTCTACAAAATTCCTGAGACTGTGTGACAGTCTGAGGAAGCTGCACAGCAAGGGAAGCTGAAAATCTTGGGCGCTTTCTTGGCAGATATCTTTGGGTCTGAAGCACAGTAGTCAAAATATAAAAGACGATTCCTTTAGGGATGATGGGGTTTCCTGACTGTTCACTTCTGCTCTCAAGTGCATGAGATCATAAAACCTTCCTGCATCTCTCAATGACTGGGGATCAAAGACCCAACCTCTGAGATCAAATGGTTATGATGACAAAGTGACAGATTATATCCCTGGGTTACACCTGGAGTGCAAGTGGTTGACTTCGTTATCACTGCATTTCAACTGAACCTGGTGCTGTCACTCCAGAGGAGGCATCTTTGTAACTACTTTTGGTGGATGTTTCCTGCATCTTCCTCCCGGGAATAGGGCCACAACTGTGCTCAGGGGTGTCAGATTATGTCATGTGGAAATAATCCCTGACCTCAGAGGATGGCTGTCTAGAGCAACCTGGAGCCCTTGCACATGACAGTATGAGGTCCCCTTGAGCAGTATGGGATGAATCAGTTCATTTCATTGCCTTATCAGTGAAACAGGCCTTATTTGCTTTTCGGAGTAAAGGTAAGAGTACAAAAGCACTGAACTACATCTCCTAGTTTCCTGTGTATTCTGAGATGGGGTCTGAGTTGCATGGTGTAGCCTCAATTTTAGTTTCCTCCTGCATCACAAGGAACAGAAAGATTTTGTTTGTGATAAAATAATGGTAAAGTAAATGTGCTCGGGATAAAATACCTTGTATTTTGAGTATTTCATCACTGGCTGCAATGGCAAAAGCAATACCTTCTCTATATCTTCAAAGTGATGGGAAACAGCAGATATGAGCAACAGGGAAGTTAGCCACGTATTCCAAAATATAAAGTAGTGACTTTGTATTGTGATATGTGTTACATTCCATGAATTACTTCAGAAATAATGTAGACACAATTTTAGATGTTATCACTACACTAGGGAGTTGTTTATAGATCTAAGCATAATTAATGCTAGAGTAAGTTATATAATGTTTACTGTATTGTGGGTATTTATTATTCATTTATATTTTTGTTATCACAGGTTGATCACTATATCCCATCAGAAATCGAGTTTGTATTCAAAAACTCTGTAAAATATTTCATTCTTAAATAGAAAAGCGAAGCACAGCTCAAGGAGACCCATGGGCCTCATGCTCACAGCTTGGCAGTAACTGTGTTCACTGATTTCTCACATTTCTCAAACATCAAGCATTGGTCACTGAAGCATTGGTCAAGATGGACCCTGAAAAAGCAGATTTTATAAATTTATTCATAAAGTTGGTCAAACAAAACACAACATAAATCATAAATTAGTACTTCTTTTTATTAAACTGACTGTGTATTTTCCTTCATGGCATTATTTAATCTTCTTGTTAAACCAATTACCAAAGTCAGTAGCATTGCCAGCATAGGTAATAGAATAAAGGAATTTGCCTTAACATAGCCAATAATATTCTTCCAAAAACCTATATATTGTTCCCAAAACACTTCACTGCTGACAAAAACTCCTTTGAAAATGAAGTTATAGATAAATCATTCCACCATTTATATTTTTGCAGAGATTACTGTAACTTGTGATATCCGCTTGTAGACAATTTATGTTTCTGCTGATCTCTAGCATCAGAAACTCAGAGCAGAATGGTTGATTTTTTGGTAAAAGTGTTGGAAAAATTATGACAAGATTAAAAGTCCTCGTAAGAGAAGCATGAAAAGTAAACTTTTGATAAGAAAATGTAAAATTTGGGGGCTGGGGCCCCAAAGGCTCAGCGGCATAAGCGCCTGCCTTGCAAGCAGGCGATGGTGAATTCGATCCCCGGTACTGATAAAAGAGAAAAACAAACAAAAAAAAAAAATTAAAAAAAGAAAATGTAGAATTTTATATAAGATATAATATTCATTCCAACATCAAGGCAAACTAAGCAAAATTGTGTACTTGATATAATATACTATTATGCTGGGACATATGCAGGTGTTTTGTGAGGATAATACACAAGCTGTATGAAAACTGATGTTTGTCAAAAGCATGGTCACAATATCTACATCAAATATAACATCAAGTTCAAAAATAGTTTTTTTAATACAGGATATGAAATATATGCAAAAACAAAATTTAAATCAAGGCTAGTAGACCATTCCCAACAATGGAAACCCAATTAAAATTTACTTTTAGTGGTCTACTTCTCCCAACTGTAAAAACAAAGCAAAATAATTACTACATAAATACTAATCCTATTTGGATGTGAAAACTATATTTAAATTCACCTAAAGACACAGTAAAATGCAAAAACACTGGCATAAACAAAAATATGATTGTGTCAAATCAATTTTATTATATTACAGACCCCAAATACATAAACTAAGTATTTACAAGTATTTTACTTTCTTTATTTTTTGATACCAGGGATCTAACACATGATCTTGTGCTTGCCAGGCAGGCGCTTGTGCTACGAGCTAAATCCCTTGCCCATATATAATTTACTGAGAAACACAGAATGAATACAGTTTAGGATATCTCCTTTGTGGAATATATTTTCTGGGATATTATTAAGGAAATATTGGCAACAAAATGTTCATATTATTTCTACAGGTCTCCATTACATGAGATGGATGTGGTGGTACACACCTGTAATCCCAGCACTGGGGAAGCTGAGGCAGAAGGATCATTGCGAGTTCAAGACCAGCCTGAGCTACAAAGTGAGCTAAAGAAAAAGTCTGAAGTGTATATTGAGACCCCATCTCAAAAGCAAAAAAAAAAAAAAAGCCAATCATAATCAAAATAGGCTTGCATGGAATTTCTCTCCAGTGTGACTTCATGTTTTTGACAGTACCCAAATATGCCAAAATCTTTCCTTTATTGCTGACTTCAGGCTTTCTGCCCAGTGTGACTTTATTCAACCATTTAAATGATATCATTGTATGTTTTCACACACATCTTACAAATATAAATTTACTGCAGTGAGTGCATCCCATCTTACTCACTCTGCCTTCACACATATCGTTTGCCCCAGTATGCCATCTTCATGTGTTTGAGGGCACTTGTCAGTACTGAATGTTTCCTCACATTCCTTTCATACATAGGGTTTCTTCTGAGTGGATTCCTTCACGTCTTTGACAAGTATTCTGCTGGCTGAAGATTCCTCACATTACTGATTCACAGCTTTTCTTCAGTGTGACTTCTTGCATGTATTTGAAAAAATTTTTGTCTAGTGTATGTTTTCCCACATTGTTCACACACGTAGGTTTTCCTGTGTCTATTTCCACTGTGAATACTTGCATGTCTTCGACAGTGACTGAGTGTGCTGAACGCTTTCCCACATTGCTTACATGCATAGGGCTTCTCTCCAGTGTGGGATCTTCTGTGCCTAGATAATGTGGACTTATCAGCAAACCCTTTTCCACAGTGCTTGCATTCATAGGGTTTCTCTCCAGTGTGAATTCTTTCATGTACATGACAATTACTCTGTTGGATGAAAGACTTTCCACATTGCTTACATACATAGGGTTTCTCCCCAGTATGAATTCTTTCATGTATTTGAAAATAATTCTGTGTAGTGAATGCTTTCCCACACTGTTTACACACATAGGGTCTCTCCTCACTGTGAACTCTTTCATGTCTTTGACAATGACTGCGTCTGTTGAATGCTTTTCCACATTGCGTACATACATAGGGTTTCTCACCACTGTGGCATCTTGTATGTCTATGATATGTGGACTTGTTGGTAAATCTTTTTTCACATTGCTTACATGCATAGGGTTTCTCACCAGTGTGAATTCCTTGATGTTTCTGTAAACTTGCTTTTTGGCTGAAAGATATTCCACACTGCTCACATACATAGGGTTTCTCCCCAGTGTGAGTTCTTTCATGATTTTGACAGTGACTGTACCTGTGGAATGCTTTTCCACACTGCTTACATACATAGGATTTCTCACCAGCGTGAGATTTTGTATGTTTACGATATTTGGGCTTATCACTGAATTGTTTTCTATATTGCTTTCCTACATAGGATTTCTCAGCTGTATGATTACTTTCATGTGTTTTATAGGACCTCTGTGTAACGAATGCTTTCCCACACTGGTTACATACATACAGTTTCTTCCCAGTGTGAATTCTTCTATGTCTATGAAAGGAATTACTATGAGCTAGTATTTTCATATATGCCTTAGATATATAAGCCTTTTCATTTACATGTTTTCTTTCATGTATTTGAATATGGTATGAAGAAATGAATGGTTTCCCACACTGCTCGAATAAATATGGATTCTCCTCACTATGATTTCTTTCAGGCATTTGAACATCATGGAGTATGCTGGAGGCTTTTACACTTTTCTTACCTAAAAAGATCTTCTCTCCAGTGTAACTTGGTTCACTAGGGTCAGAGGAGACTTTCCTACAGTGCTCACATTGACAGCGTTTCTCTCCAAGTTTTCTCATTTCATGGTTCTGAAAGAATTGAGTATCAGTGCAGGTTTTTCTATTTCCATTGCATTTATACAGTTTCTCTTCAAATCCCAAATAATCATCTGGGTTCAGCTGAGTGAGAGCCGTGATAGGCTCATTTAGGCTCCTATGCCCAATCAAAGGCTTCCTACAAGCAAGGCTTTCACTTGGCTTTAAAGCAGGTTGGCGCATGTCTACATGAGCATCTGGAGTCCAAATACGTAATTCTTGTTGTTTCCAAACATTATATTGATAGCATTTTCCCACCTCATTTCTGTAATAAAAAATGAACAAAATACCACAATAAAAATGGTCTTCATATTAATTTACTAGGACAAGTTCTAGTTGGATGCCTGCTAAGAAATTTCAACAATGAATTGACCTAATAGCTATGAGAGTGCCTGCAAAACATCAATTTCCAAAAAGATGGTATTTATTTGGATGGAAATTTTTCATTAGTACCTATCTACAATATACAAGGTCTAGTTTCATTTAGGGGATCAGTGTTGCATATTGAGTCTTACATTTTGATGAATTTTGATACCTTTTAAATAATCACTCTCCCATTCTCTCCTTAACCTGAACATCTTTCCTACTTCCAAAAGCAACTTTCGGTTTTCTATCACTTCTCTTTTACCGATTACATTTTTTTGAGTTTCTTATTTAAGAGAAACATGACATATCACTTCCTGTGTCTGACAACTTCCTAATATTATGGGATGGAGTGCCAACTATTTTTGGTTTTTGGCCAAAGACACGATATTCTTTTATATGCCCATAAATATTGCACATTTTTTCTTTTTTGTTACTAGCAACTGAACTCTCGATCATATGCTTGCCAGGCTGGTGCTTTGCCACTGAGCTATATCCCTGGCCGAGCACACATTTTCTGGTCTGAGAATTAAACACACATCTTAGCACTGAATTTTAATTCTAGAATTTTTTTTCTTTCGACAGATTCTCATGGATCATTAATTTCTTCAGCCTGAACATCAGGTTGTCATCATACTGATTCAGCTTCCCAAACTGCAGGGATTACAAAATGTACTACCATGTAGAGCAGGCCCCACATTTCCATTTCCAGGCTTCCAGAGATGGGTACCTGGGTTATTTCCAGAGCTCAACTAATGTGACTTGTATTCAAATCTTAGCTACTGTGACTATCTATGGGAAACCTGCATTGATTACGTGTATGCACAAATCACGGTAATAAATAATTTCAACTCCTTTGTGAATATACCCAAGCAGGTATTTCTAGGTTCAAACAGATACTTCTATTCTTACTTTGAGACATCTCTATGTTCACTATCACTATGGTTCTGGTTTATATTCTGACTGAAAATGTATGTGGGTACCTTGTATGAATTTTAAAACATGAGTGGACTAAATCTCTGGGGAATGTTTTGAAAACACTTATTATCACAATACTGGCATTCATTTGCATTTTGAATACTGCTGCCATGTAGCTATTTCATAATGAGAGTGGCACACTCATAATGTGTGTGGCAGACGCATAAATAGATACCTTGTATATGAGTTATTTTCAAAATTAAAAATTTTTTCTTTTCACATATTTCTATAAATACTATCAAAATGATATGTGGTACAATTCAATGATATTATTCATGAAAAAATTTTCTTATATTAACATGCCTGATAGTGATATTTCTTGCATAATATCAGTATTATCTCAGTTTCCTATATTGGAATATTTCTGTATTGCATCTTCAGATTATATAGAATCATATTTATCCATCTCCACAGAATTTTTGAGCCATTAATTTCAACATGGCCTCATTTATAACATTTCTGCTCACAAATTGACTCTTGAGGAACATTTTTTTCTAAGTTCAAGTTACCTTAGATTCTTTGAGCAATTTTTGTACTCTTGTCCAATTTGCTGGTTATCCCACGTTCTTCCTGAATCACAGACAGAAAAATACAGAAGTCACTATACCACTATATAAAAATGAACACATTCTGGGTAGATTCATAGTATAATGAATGGAACCTAAGACAGTCTGCAAAATGCTTCCATGTTCTATTTAATTAAACTGCAGGAATGAATGAGCACAAAGCTCTCTGACTGTAGCAATGAGAAAATGCTGTCATCTTTACCTACAGCAGCCATGTTCCTAAATGTTTCCAACATCACATCTCTGTAGAGCTTCTTCTGTGATGGATTCAGCAGAGCCCACTCCTCTGTGGTGAAGTTCACAGCCACATCCTCAAAGGTCACTGCCTCCTAAATAATCACACAGTTACCACAAAGAACGTTGAGACTCACAGCCTGAGTTACCTCAAATCTTGTTATAAAACCTGAATCAAAGTCGATTCCTTCAAACAGTAATTCCATGTACCGGTCACCAAAACCATGTACATGCACATATTTGCACAGAGCAATTCGGATGCAACTATTAAAGCAAATTTACAATAATTGCACGGGTTCCCTGCAGGGTCACCCAAAATGCTTATGTGTACTGCCTTTAAAGTGTATCTTAGAGGAAGCTTTCAAATCACCATCCACAAAGCATAGGAACAGATAAATATCTCGTGAATGGCAATGATACACCATACATTATCTATCTCTTTTCAAATTTGATTATTCCTAGAATTGAGCCCACCTTTTTTTCTACATAGGCAGCATTTGGAAACTCAAATCACGTTTCATTGAAAAAAACTTAAACATTAAATAATCTTTATAAGTAATCATTAAAATGCTAATGGATACACTTTTATTGGCACAAGTCTATGGACAATAATGGAATGATAAAAAATACTAGAATGAAGCTGGGCATGGTAGCTCATGCCTGTAATACTAGCACTTGGCAGGCTGAGGCAGGAGGATCACTGTGATTCAAGAACAGCCTAGGCTACAAACTGAGCTCAAGGCCAGCCTGAAAAGCATAGTGAGACCCTGTCTCAAAAAGCCAAAAAAAAAAAAAAAAAAAAAAAAAAAGTAGAATGATGGAGAATAGTCGATAGTACTCTCTGTTAAAGTTGATAAGAACAAATGAGCACCTCACACGCACGTGAAAGAAATTAAATGATGGTGAAATGGAAGGTAACGAGAAGAATATGATTAAAAATGTAGTTAACCCAAATTCTAGGAGAGTAAACAAGTACTCTCTTCTATGGGTCTCTTCTTAATGAAGCAAAGTATGTAAAAGCAACAAGTAAGACGGTTTAGATATTATACAGTGGTGGGAATCAAGATTGGGAACCAACGGATTTCAGAAAGAAGACTATTCTGGTAGATGGGCACCAATCTGCAGAAACAGCAAGAACTTCACAAAGCTAGTCGGGAACACTGTGCAGAGGGAAAGGTGAGAGGGCTGCTCCAGGAAAGAAGACATCTGGTCTGCAACAGAAAAATGTTGATGTGAAAACAAAAAGGAACAAACAAAATTGCTGGTAATGGAAGTGGTGGCAGTACCAACAAGACAGCAGTGAGACATCTCAGCGTCCTCAAAGCAGAGGGCCTGGGAAGATGCTATTCCTGAAAGTGAAGAAACACTTATGAACACAGTGGGAATTAAAGTGAAGATTTCTGACACCATGACTTACTGATAACCGAGACTTAATTAGTGGACAGGAACAGCTTTTCATCTTCCTACCAAGAGGAATGTGCGTTCACTTATGGGAGACTATGCGAAGTATAAGAAATCTCCATGAGACAGGGAACATCCTGTCAATGAGGCTGTAGCAGGGATCAAAGAATGCTTCAGTGTGACGCTCAGCACACTCAGCTCCTCAAAAACTTGAGCAACTACGTGCCCTGAGATCCTTGCCAATCACCCTGATGTGTGCCAAGTCTCAGATGTATGGAGCACAACATTTTTTTTTCCATCTCTTTTTTAGATTTCTTGAGAGAAGCACCACATTTTCTGAGATTATTCATGTGTTTGATTTCATTTTCAACAGAGAAAGTGAAATAAAGGGGTTATAGCTCCTTCTTTTTTCTTTTCAGGTGAAAGTTGCTGCCAGGATATTTATTGAAGACCAACAGTGAGACAAGGCATACAGTGTTTTTTTGCCCAGTTGACAAAGTTTCCTTTGAATCCTGATGATTTTCTTTGACACCATATACTTTTAGAATATGCGTTAGTACTATATGACCAAATGCTCTGCATCCTAGTGTCGAAGTCCAATTCACTGGCTTCACACTGTCTTGATATGTTTTCTGCTATAGTATACGAAGTTATACTCAAATAATTCAAGGAAAGAGACACTATGGTGACTACTATTATGTCGGGTTATCTGGTGGTGAAACACAATGATGCTTAAATTGTTCGGTTGTGACCTGTGTTGTTCTGTTACTATGTCCGCTTTTATCTCAATCTCCCCCTTTTCTCTTTTTTTAAAAAATTAATTTATTTTTTATTTTTTTAAATAAGGGGAAACTAAATTTAAAAATAGCAGGATATAGTATAGTAACTTTTTTGGTTTCCTATTAACCTGATTTGAATCCCTGTTTTGCTCTCCCCATCTTGCTCTGACTGATTTTACTATATTCTGTTTTGTTTGATAGAATCAAGTTTGAGGGTATAGGCAACCACTTTGAAGGCAATAAGGTTTACTATGATGCCCATTATGGTTTGACTATTATCTTCTTTTGAAGTCCTGTAAGGTCTCCAATGTAGGTTTTATTGGTCTTGTTCTGTATCGTTTTGTTCAATTCTATTACACCTGATGATATAGGCAACTCTTTTTAAGATAGCAAGAGGCATAATGGTAACCATTGTTGATCACCTGGTATTGTTTTTGCATCATGTACTATGTCCATCCTTCTGTTCTAACTCTATTTTGCTTTGTCACATTTGAGTTATTTTTGTTTTTCTTTTTTCTTCAAAAAAAAAAAAAGGTATAAGAATTGAGGGAGTAATAAAACCCAAAAAGTATAATTGTTATTGTAAAAAAGAGAGGAAAAGAAAGTGGTCTAAAGGATATAACTGCATGTATATTTAAGTGTGTGGATAGAAAACCATATTACTGAGTTTTTATTGGTTCATTGAACTAAACTGTCTGCAATTTCACTGTATGAATGTCTAGTTTGTATGTTTTAATTTTGTAATTTGGACAATGGTTTTTAAGATGACAATATGTAACCTATTAACTAGTGCTTTCTTTTTGCTTTTTTTTTTTTTTTTTTTTTTTTTTTAACTATTTGTCGGTACCAGGGATCGAAGTCATGACCGCCTGCTGCAAGGCAGGTGCTTAAGCCACTAAGCTAAATCCCCAGACCCTGTGATTGCTTACTGTATATTATTTTCTTGAAATTCTGTATTACGTGTACCCTTTTGCTGCTTTTTGTTTCCTCTTTAAAAAAAAAAGTCCAATTCACTGTATATAATGAAATATGCTCATCAACTTGTGCACTTTTATTTTTTTAAATGGTGCTAAAAGAACCTATTCTTTGCAAGTTACCCATGTTGTTCCTTAGGCATTTTATCTTTGCACATATTGCTGAAGAAATATGAATAATTTCACTGTTTTTCTATATGTGTACAATGTACATTTTAAATTGATATGCACAATGCACTCGGTAACTACAATTTTTTGGAAACGTCAATCAGGAGTTGCTTTTCAGATTTTTAACACATTATTTCTTTAAATACAAAAGAAAATTCATTCAAAATCAAGAAGTAATAAAGTAATCAGGCCATGATCACAAAGCCAAACTTTAATCAGGCATGGTGGTACTGATTTCCCAGTACTTTGGAGGCTTGGTAAGGCAAACATCAAAGAGTTTGAGATTATCATGATTTCATTGTTCACCCTGGGCTATGCAGTACATACAAAGGCAGTCTAAATTACAAAGTGAGATCCTGTCTCAGTTTCTTGGGTAGTATCATAAAAGACTAAAAGCATTTAATACCTTGTGAGCAAGGTGATTATCCGGCATGATATACATGAAATACATTAAAACTGCACCTTTCAAATCAGTGTATTGTTCTACTAAGTATATAAGACAAATGAGTCTTATGAAAGAGGCAGTCTTCAGTGGATCCAGAAGGAAATAGATTATTGATTTTGGATGCAACTGGAGTTTCCACCCATGGAAGAAATCACAATGTATTTTATTTATATTTGTAGGAACAGGTATGTGCTTGGCAATCTAGACTTAATACCCATCTAGCCTGTGTACACAGGTTATATATTGAAATAAACATGCAGATAAAAAAAGTGTTTCCACAAAAGAAACTCAAGTAGCTAAGGAGGAAAAATTGGTATTTGTGAAAAGCATGGAAAATTAATATAACAAAAAGAAAATATTTAAAGTGTAGACAATATGAAGATTTTGTACACAGTAGATATTTATGAATACAAGTCTAAATAGTAAGTAAAATATAGCTCACTGAAGATAAACTCTGAATATAAAATAAGATGTAAATCTAATTTGAGAAAATCACCAAGGAAAATTGTCATGTGAAAAAACTCAGTAATTTGGCTTATTCAAAAACGGAAAATCAACCCATACACTCCAAGCTCATCTCATTTACTTTAGTTCTTACTAAATTCTAAAGAAAAGTCAGTTCTTTCCAATTACCAGGGAAAATATTATGATATTATTTCTGGAGCTAAATATAATTGTTTTCAAGTACATCGGAAAGATCCTGAACCACATAACAATGCAATGGATGAGAAAGTACTTTGGAAATGATTTACATATCAGCCCCTGTGAACAAAGAGACCAAAAGTAAATAAATAAATCCCAAGATGGTTCTCAGTGAAATTTCTGTAACACTTATTGCCCAGTTCAGAATGTTTTGCAGTGTGTGTATAATAGACAACCCTTACAGGAAAGTGTCCTTAGTACCTCTGCATCTTTTTTTTTTTTTTACAAATTACTTTATTTTTTTTGTCTTTTTGAGACAGGGTCTCTTTATGCAGTTCAGGCTGGCCTTGAGCTCACTCTATAGCCCAGGCTGGCCTTGAACTCCCAGTGATTCTCCAGTTTCAACCCCCATGTCCAGCTCAACCTCTGCATCTTTCTCAGCATTCTAAATTCTATGGAAAGCCTCACTGCAACAGTAAAATTGTAAACAGCACTTTAGTTAGTCACCTCATACATAAGGCACCTAAGAGCTGGGGATTTATCTCAGCTGCATAAGCATCTGCCTTGCAAGCCGTGACTTCGATACTCGGTTCCCGATAAAAACATTAAAAAAAAAAAAAAAAAAAGACACTTCAATAGAGAAAGGGCTTGAAGTAGAGTTGGGAAATTAACAGTTTCGATAAGAATTAAAATAAGAGTACACAATGACCTAGGGTTTACAACCGAAGGTGAACTTTCTGTGTCAAGGAACAATGCAGACTCCCCGCAACTAAAAAAAGTTACAGACAACCCCTACTAAACTGACTTTCGAGGACTGTGACATACACAATAACCAATTTTCTCTAAAACCTATTTCCTTTAAACCCTGCAAGCTGAGCAAATGGTTAAAGAGCTTGATTAAAGTGGTTGTTTGGGCTGGCATTATGGTTCACTCTTGCACTCCAACCTCTTCAGAAGCTGAAGCAGTAGAACTGCCAAAATTTGAAAAAGCCGTTGAGAGTTCGAGACCAGCCTGCGCTACAAAGTGAGCTCAAGGCCAGCCTGAATTGTAGAGCAACCCATCTGTCTCAAAAAGACAAGACACAAAACAAAACAACCTAGCTCACCTGGGGATTTAGCTCAGCAGCACAAGAACCTGCCTGGCAAGCTTAAGGTCGTTAAGTTCTATCCCCGGTCCCAAAAAAGAAAAAGTGTTTTAAACCTACACAGCCATGCGTAACACTTACCCAGTGAACAACTGAACTGAGTAACTGCTCGGCTCTGCTTGTTTATAACTCACTCTGTACTGAGCTCCCACAAGGGCACCCACTTGGGGCGCTTCCTGGAATTCAGGGAGCTATTCTTATTTCCAATAAAATCTCTCCTAACGTCCTTTGTTCGTTCGATAATTCATTCTTTAATATGAGGTTATTAGCTCTGCCTATGCAGTAGCAACACTGCGAGCAGAGGTCCGCCTTAATAATAGTAGCGATAACTTCCTCAGTGCGGACGGTGGAGCCCGCTTCCCACCAAACCAGCGCTCCGGTCAGCTTGGTAGAGACATAGTCGTGCCGGGGACGCCCAGGATTGCATTCTGGGTTGGCAGTGCCACAGTGGGGACAGCATGCTGGGGACTCAAAACTGTCCCTGCTGATCAGAGGGAAAAAGGAACAGATGATAAAGCAGCGACAAAGACCTATCGCATCCCTGGTTCTGGGGCTAAGCAGGGAGGCTATTGGTTGACACAGTAGCTTATGACTACTTCCGTTCAGTGCTCACACAATTCCCGCCTATCCCAGCCCTCATCCCACACATCACCATTGCGAGGCTTGGGGTCTATGGGGTCCTCTGCACGCAGCCTGCAGTACGTGTGAGTCACGGAAACGGAGGTGACGCCGCCGGGGCGCTCAGCAATCCACTCCGGCGGGAACGCGCCTGCCATGACACAGGAAGTGCCCATCCCCTCGGCCTCCTGATTGGGCGCGTCTGCCAGGCCCCGCCCTCATCGCCGACTGGCTGCTGCACTTTGGCCACCAACTCCAGTTTGAGATTAAACAAACTTCTTCCGACAGGAGTAGAGATCCTGTGATAGCCTGGAACTTGTAGTCTAGTCTCTCCCTTTAGATGTCAGCCACACAGCACAGGAAGAATATTGCATGTAAGGGCTACATTCTTGGCTTTTCAAAAATACCCTGGATTTCTTAATGGACGGAGTGACTCTTCCTGAATGTACCTCACAAGTGTGATTAGAAGGTTGCAGGGCGAATGTGCTGTGGAAGAATCAATTGCTTGATGACGGAAAACACCGAGTCCAGGTCAGTCCAGGGCAAAGTTGAATGCAGTGGGGACTGCTGTTGAATCAGGTGGTAGATTTCAATGCCAGGAATTTCACACTCTCATTCTACTCATTTTAATCCAAAAAATGAATTTATGGACTTCAAAAAGAATACAACTGTCTGTAAAAGAAGAAAGTAAAAATAAAGATAGCAAATTTCTATGAAACAGTAAAAGGTGAAAGAAAGATTAACATTTTAACTCTGCCAGACAAGGATCATACTCTATCCAGGCGTTTCATAAAACATACCTTAGTTGTGAATGTAACCATAGCCAAGAGTGACTGCCAGAATGATTGCTGAAATAAGAGCCCCACATTTGATCCACTTCCCGGTAGTAGGACTGGGAGACCAAAGGAATTTAGACTGTAAGCACAAAATTGTGATTTTAATACTAAATTTATTGAGACGCCATGAGAAAAATTCAAGTTAACTTTGGTCTCTATTATTAGAAGAGATGACCAAAATGGTGGCCATTCATTCCAAATATACTGAAATTGAAAATATGATTTTCAATCTCCTGCAGTGTATATACATGTTTTTATTCTATCTCCCCTCTCTCTTCATATATATATATATATATATATATATATATATAATATGTATATATATATACATATAAGTAGATACAGATATTTACTCTGAATCTAGCTTCACTATATTAATGCATTAGTCCATTTCTTAAATGTAAAATTGACTTGGTTTCTAAGGTTCTGCTGGAGACCACAAATTCACAATGACTAATTTTTCATACTTCGTACCCTATGAGATAAAATGGAAGTTCATATTGTGGTACCACCAATGTGAGATTTCCCATTGACTCTTCTAAGCATAAGACCATCTACCCCCTCTTGAGTCATCCCAGGATTATACTCCAGGACAAGATCCTTCTTAGAATGTGATCATCTACACCCTTTTGAATCTTAGTCTTCTGATGAGCTGTAATTCTTGCCTTCCCCACCTATCACTGTATACACCTAATAAATGGTGGCTGCTTTGGGTGTGGAGGAGGATCCATCCAGAGACCTTGATTTCTCAGCCACTGATGCATTACCATAGGTGTCTGTCTTTTATTTTTGACACTGTATTCTTAAAGCAGACAATCAGGACTCTTGGCTGGGCTCTCAGTAAGGTTCCTTTTAAACAACTCATAAAATTTAGATCTAAAATATGGACAGGATGAAAGAAAGCCTAATGCAACTCACTTAGAAATTCACAGGTAGGCAGTGGCACTTGCGATGAGAGCCTAGGCCCTGGCACAAATTCCAGGGGAATGGCCTCTTAGTGAAGCAGCCAGGAACAAAGACCTTCAGGTATCTGACTTTGCACCCAGTACCTTTTCACCAGTTAGCTGTCTATCCCTCCTTTCTTTTCTGACTTCGAAATAATGTGTTTTCATTTTCCTTTTAAATGGTTATCTCTAAGCCCTTATTGTTACGGAATTTACAATTTCTTATTGGCTGTGGTGATGCAATACAGTGCAAGCTGCCTGATACGATAGCATCATGTGTAAATCCAACCTTCTTTCTTTCTTCATTTTTTTTTTAACTTTCATTTTGGATAAACCAGGGAACACTTTTTTTTTTAAATTGGTACCAGGGATCGAACTCATGACTGTGCACTTGCAAGGCAGGCACTTATGCCGCTGAGCTAAATTCCCAGCCTCTAGGGAGCTTTTTAAAACCTCTTTACTTTGAATAAAAAAACTCTTCCAACATCTTCTCTTTGGTACACAACTTCATTCTTTTACCTTGTAAGACTGCAGTCTTTGTGCAGAATTACCAGTTCCAATATAATTTCTGTGCAGTGATTGTATTTTGCCTATTAATAATGCCATCTATTTCACAAATGATCTAATCACCCTGGCTCAAACTAGAGACTTGCTTAAAATATGCTGCCAAAAATTGTAAATTTTTTATTGTACCTCTAGCCAGTTTAAATAAGATGGGTCAAGTTCATGAATTTCTCTTTCCAAGGATCAAGGTTCTGACCTCTCTGAGCACCTAATTCAGTAGCAGTTTCCACATGAAATCTGTGAAGGTTGACTTGTGCACTCCCTCCTTGACATCCTTCTTAGTGCACAGGTACTTAATCAGATTTACTACTATATAAATGCTGTTGGTAATGCCCATTGAGTTCTGAGTAGTCTCATACCTATGAGAAAAGATGGCATCTGAACTTGGATCCTTCTCCATTTGCATTACTTTCATATCCCTGTGACAAAATATTTGAAATCTTCAATTGGAATTTTTATTTGAGATGTATACATTCTAAATTTCAAATCATGGTAGGAATGCAAGGCAGAACACTGCTTCTTTCCTCTTATTGATCAAGAAGCAGATGAAGAGGTGAGGGAGCTACATCCAAGCAGAAAAAGCCACAGACAAAGGTATAATCCACATGGCCACACTCCAAAGCTCTAATTTTCAAGTAAGATTACAAGTACTATTAGACCATGGAACTCTGACTCCTTGAATTTCTCATTTATTTTTCTGGGGTTTCCTTTTTCCTTTTCTTTCTTTTTTCTTTTTTGGTACCAGGTATTAAACTCTTGACCTTATGCTAGCCAGGCAGGCACTTACACGACTGAGTTTAATCCCTGGTCCCTCTTTCTTTCTTTCAAGTCAAGGTCTCACGCTGTATATCAGGCTGACCTAGAACTGTATGCAGCAAGAACTCGATTCGACCTCGAGGTCCTCCTGTCTCGGCATCCTGAGTGCTGGGAAACACATATGTGAGGATCTCTCCAATTAACAGTATAAACCAGTGAAAAATGTGTGTCTTAGTCATCTCTTTAGATGCCACTTATAAATATTGCTGCAGTGATATTCAAGATTTACATGCAAGATCTTTACATTTAGGATGCTAAGACAGCCAAAGGATGACAAGAAGCCCTGCATCTATTCTTGGTCTCCATCTGGACCCTTGCTGGTCCCGAGTTGCCCTGCACAAGATCCTGCACTGGCTTACATCAGGATCCTCTGACTATGTCCCTTGTACAGTAATGCACTGCCATTTCCGTTCTGAGGCTGTTCATTTGCAAAGATAACATGGTTTTGGCATTGTCTTTAGTGGTAGTGAATCACAACCTTTCCAGGCCTCTCCATACTTTGTCCTACCACCAGTCTTATTATGCACAACTGCCCCTCAAGCCGTTCCCTGGAGTCTGGGAAATCAGTCCATGTTAGCTACTGAAGATGAATTCTGAGGCTGCATAGGGAGGCTCACAGACAGCCAGACCGCATAAAGCTGACCCCAGACTCCACCACCTGCCCCTCACACTGGACAGCTGCAATCCAGAGACATCCTGCTCGGGAAACCATCACACATGGCCATGGTTTATTCCACACATGCGGATTCTCACACTCAATATCTTCTGTTCTTTGCTAATCACATTTTAAAACAACCAAAAGGAAAACCCAGCTCACTCCAAAGTCCATGGTGAGCTGTCTGTACTCAGTCCTGATCCCCAAGTGGAAACATCTGGGCATCCAGAGGGGTGGGCTCCTCCCCTGAGCTGCAGCATCAGGTCTGAGCTGGTTTTCCTCTGTGGAGTAAAGCGCTGTTTTCATGGCCTCTTGCTCTATAACAAATTCTGGTATTGAATTTCTCAGAATGTTAGCACCAGGACAATTTATTAACACTGATATTATTTAATTGAATATAATTTCTCATTATGGGCTAGCATCATTTTCTTTTTTTTGAGCCAAGGTCTCACAACACAGGCAACACTAGCCTTTAATTCATGGTAATCCTCCTGCCTCAGCTTCCCTGGTGATGGCTGTATTGGTAAGCACCACAACAACTACGGTCTAAGCTCTTTCCATGATATGAGCACACACAGCTTTATATCTTGTTTCATGGTACACAGCTCATGTTTTTTGTATGAAAATTGTCTGCTTTGGAAATATAAAAATATGAAAATACAAAACTTGAGTTTTCTATAGAGGAACTAATGTCCTGCAAATGTTACCCCCAGTAGCTACTGGTGAAGTTGGCAAATTCCTCTTCCTCCAGGGAGGCTATGTGTGATTTATTTGCATTCTACTGATTGCAGAAAAAAGAGACCAGGTATTCAGGAGGATGCCTTCTAAAGATAAACTCTTGGATTTCAATGAATATGGTGGAATGGTCAGCAGCAGAAAAAAACCTTCTCCTAGGTGTGGTGTCCAGAATGTGGGCTACATGAGAAAAAAAAGGAAGGAGGTGGGTCCCTGGATACAGGAAGAAAGTGAAGTGAGATTTAAAGCTAAGGAGAGCAAAGAGAGAGACTTCAAAAACAACAACAACAAAAAAAATGTAGTTGCACTTTGTCCCTGAGCTTGGACTTGGTGTGTGGGAGGGGCAGCTCATCCTGCAGATGCTTAGTGACTACTGGTGACCCCAGAGGCTTCCACAGAGAGACACAGTGGAATGGAACAGAGGTCACAGTGGAGTGAAGTGGCTGGTGAATTATTCTGCTTTCAGGGTCCTCAAAGAGAGGTAAACTGGCTGGGAGACATCTCAGAATGGGGCCAGCCACATTAGAACTCAGAGCCACTACTGACTCCAGCTAGTAACTCTGGTATCAGGGTCAGGACCCTAAATGTAAACTGGCAGGAGGTCAGGGAGCCGAGATCAAACCAGGATAAAGCTGAGTGGCACACAGTCTACTTCAGGCTGAACAGGTCTCGTTCTACACTCACGGCCAGAAATAAGCCTGAATTTCAGTGCAGCAAGAATTGCAGCCTTGCTGGGATTATTCATTACATGGCTCTCAAACTAAAGCTAGCTTGCTGCAATTAATCTACTCAGATCTGGACCGTTTCCCTACACTGTCAGCCTGTGACAACAGAGACCACTTGCCACTCCACCATTTCCTGGGTCCTACACTATTCTCACTTATCTTTTGCTTCTTATTTTTTCTTAATGATTGAGCTGCTGATAAGTGTACACACTCAGTGTTTCCCCCAATTTCTACATTCTTTCAAAAAAAATCATGTCCTGCTTCAGGCAGGATTTGTACTTGTGACACAAGGTTGAAAAACAAGCACTCCATGGCACTGATTATGTCAGAGACAGCAGCTGTCTAGACATTTCTGGAAAACCAGTGACGGGTAGTGAGTGTGTTCACATGGAGAAAATGGGAACTTCATGCCAACCTTAAGAAACTCTTTGCACTGAACACAGGTAATGTACTTAATATTTTGCTTTCCAAATATGTAGAAACTGTAGGGCAATGAGGATTGATCTTCAGACAAAGGCAGACCTGGGGATGCAGCAATTGTATCGTTTTCTATGGAGTAACACTATCTACACTGAGCATGTAGATGCCACCAGAAAGCATGGCAAGACACAGAGCTGCAGGAGGATTGCTGCATAGATACCATTTTGCGTGAGGCAGAAGTTGAAGCAGGAATAGGGCAGGACACTGGGGGCACAACTGCCAGTCAACCCCATGGCACAGACCTGAATGGACTAAGTTGATGCCAGTACAGAGGTCAGGTCCCAGACCTCACAGATTTCATGGGGAGACCCACAATTCCTCAGATCAAATCTAGTCCATCTGTATCTATCTCAGAGCACCTGGCTGAAAACTGACTGCTCTCGGTTGTTTCTCTGTGTATTTGATTCCTGCAGTATAAGGAAGTCATGTAGCAACTAGGCTCAAATTCTAGGGCCCTTTGTCAGCAGGTGACCCTGGGTTCAAAGGATGGCAGCAAAAATACAGAAGACTCCACATAATGAAGTGTCCTGATCTCCCTTTGCACTCTCCAATGCATAATTCATACAGGTTTTATGCATCTTACAAAGGCTGTGTATGATAAACAAAACCTCTGAGATTGAATGGACAGAGAGAGATCTCAGATTGGGGTGATGAGCAAAGTGACAAATGCCATTCCTGTGTTACACCTGGGCAGGTGAAATGGTCCACTGTGGGGAGCCTATGACTGGCCTCCATTATGTAACAACCCTGGCTCCATCTTATGACAACCAGTAGGCTTCTTACGTGCTAACTCATAGTTAAGTTTGTAGTTCTTAGATAAGTTTCTGCTTCTCCATGTCCTGCTGTTTCCCCCACAGTCATGGTCTCTTTAGTACTAAGATAAATTTCTCTTGCTCCACACCCTGCCCATACCTCCAAAGCCACATGTTCTTCCCTATCGATGGAGACTACCTATTGCCTAGCTCCCTTCGGACATCAAGAGCCTTAGCGCCTGACTCCCCCATATGCTATATATGTGTGACATTGCCTTTCAATAAATGAGACTTGATCAGAAACCTGTCTCGTCTCCATTTCTTGTGTCTCTTGTCCTTTTTTTCATTCCTGCTCCTCCTCTTGGGTTCTTGTTGACTTACCTTCGGATCGGGAAGTAGCATCCAGCCCGGGACAGTTCACATGTGTATTATTCCACTTAAAATGATCTTGGTCTTGTCTTTCTATAGTACCAGTTTTCTAACTGTACTAGATGGGCGTTCCCTGCTTTTCCATTCTATAAACAGGGCCATAATTGTACTCAGGTGATTGCAGACTGTGTTCTCTGCAAACAACTACCATTCTCAGAGCAGGGCTGGTGAGAACAGGGTAGACCTACTGGAAGTGTAAGTGATCAAAAATGGATTTATTGTCTTATCAGGAAACTAAGTTTATTTTAACTCTTCAGGACAGGGTTTGCAACCCACACATTTATTCTGACCTATCTCCCCATTTCTAAATATTATTATTATATTTTTTGCATACAGGGCTTCACTACATTGCTAGGTTGCCTAGGATGAGCTCAAATTGGAAAGTTGAAATTCTCTTGCTTCAGCCTCTTGGAATTCTTAAATCACATGAAGGCATCACACTGCCTATCTCTGACCCACTTTGATAAGAACAAAAATAAAACATGAAAATCAGGGAATATAACTGGTAACTACAAACCAATGTTGCTGTTACGCGGCCGCAATATTTTACCTGAGACTCGAGAGTGAAGAAATGCCAACTGCTTTGCCCAGGCACACTAGAACCCACATTCAGAGTCAAACATCTTTGCACTATAAAGACCCCAACTGACTGATAAAATGAAGCCTCACAACAAACCACACCCTCGTGATGAGGCAGGGGTAGTTAAATACCAATTCTGGACATACTGAAATGTGATGTTCCCTTTCCAATTGTAAAAATGAACACTTCACCAGGCTACCATTTACCAGAAGAACATTCTTACATGGAGGCACATTCAGGTTCTCAGTGAAAATGCTGAATCCATCCTATCTGTCTCTCAGAAACTGTTCCCAGGAAGTCTATCTCAGAGCACAGACTTCACAGTTTTATGTATACACATTATAGGTTGACCTCAGCAAATTTCTGCTTGCCAAAACCAAAATAATTTGTAGAAAGCCCCAAGAAAATAGGGTCAAAATCTCAGAATGCAGAAAAGCCCACAGTAACTTTTCCAGGTGTCTGTGTTTTCCCCCAACTCTGAGCTTTTCACTGGAAACCCTCTGTTGATGTTCTCTCCAGCTGGGAGCCACCTACAAGGGAAGGCTTCCTTGATGCCAAGGAAGCATCAGAAGGAAACTCATTTCTCTTTCTATGCAGGTTTAAGAGTAGGCACATCATCAAGGAGTGACTGTTTTGCCTCACTGATCCGGCCTGTAGATCAACAAGTTTAGAACTCTTGGAGGAGAAACGGGGATTAAATAAAAGACATGGGGGAGACAAAAAGAGACGAAGGCAAGTTGATGTTAACCTAATCAAGCCTCTGGTTTATTGAGAAAATAATCACACCTTTTATAGGCTAAGGGCGGGAGCTGGGACAGGAAGAGGTTAAACAGATGAATATAACAGGGTTACCATCACATCTGGATAAGTGACGTAAGCAGAAGAGGATTATGGTTAATGTAGGCAGACGCAGTGCCCATAGGAGAGAGAGAGAGAGAGACATCTAGGCAGCAATGCCTGTCACTCGGCTCCCTACATCTCCTCCCTTTTTATATTATTTAATTAAGAGTATGGCAGGCCCTGTGAGGACAGCGTCTGTCTTAGGTCAAGGACCTCATTGTATGAACCCAACCAGGCCTTACCCGTCATGGGCTTGTAGAACAGCAGTTGGTCTTGTGTCTGTCTTAGGTGGCCGTTGGAATTAACATGTATGTCCTAGTTGTCCGTCTCTGACTGCCTGTCTATTGCCCCAGGGCAGTCAGGCCGCATCATCATATGGGCCACTCGTGGGAATTTTTTCCCTGTAGGTTTGTTGATCTGTTATCTCTAGCTGATGGTAGTGTACCTGAATGGGCTTTGCCATAAATGTGTCTATCCGGTTAATAATGAACATCATAATCCTCTGAAAAATACAAGACTCACAGAAATGAGAAACAATAGGTCAGCTAGGGGACCCAAAAGTGGGACTAGGTAAGGGAAAAACTCCCCCCCCCCAAAATCAAGGAGAAGGGGTTGACAGTCATTTGTTGGTGTCTCTGTATGAAGTCATTTTTTTGTGTCTTGGAGCATGTCTTGTATAACACTGGATGTAGTCTATTTGGCTGGCATATGTTTTTTTAGACCGAGAAGAGCCTCTTTTACAGTTATGGGGTTTTGTGTATGGCTGTCAGCAGTTGTAGTCTGTTTGGCAGGGGTCAAAATCCACCATGGGTGTGGTGTGGCTCAAGAAGGCTGGTTCAAAAAAAAAAAAAAGAACAATCGGGGCTGGGGATTTAGCTCAGCGGCATAAGCGCCTGCCTTGCAAGCAGGCAGTCGTGGGTTCGATCCCTGGTACCGATAAAAAGGAAAAAAAGACAAAAAAAAAAAAAAAAAAAAAAAAAAAAAAAAAAAAGAAGGCTGGTTAAGCAGCATAAGGCTCTAGGGAGATGTGTCACCTGTAAGAGAACACAGGGGATTGTGCCTCAGGAAATAACATTATTTTTGGGCGTTATATGGGGTCTTTGAAGAACTGTCTATTTGTTTTATGAGGCGTTTAGGTAGCCATCTAGCTTTTTTATCTTGTTGAGAGTAAACACACACTGAACCTCGTCCCCAGATAAGTACTGGATCAGGGCCATTTTACACATTGGTTAGTGGGTCTCTCTGTAAAACAGATGTAAACCGTGTTTGAGTCTGAGTATGTCAAAACCGAGATGCTGCGGAGCAGCCTGAAGCATCTAGGGTCAGAAAATTTAAAATAAAAAGAGCATGTGAAAGGACATTTTTAGGGGACCCCTGGGTGGGGTACCATGTCTCCCTTTTTATTTTATCTATGGTGAATTTAAGAGAACGATGTGCGCGTTTAACAATGTCTTGTCCCTGAGGATTATAAGGTATACCTGTAGTGTGGAGGATATTAAGGCTTTTACAAAATTGAGCAAAGGAGGTGCTGGTATAGCCAGGGCCATTATCGGTCTTAAGCTGTTGAGGACATCCCAGAACTGAGAAGGCTGACAGCATATGGGCTATAATGTGTTTAGCAGCTTTTTTAGTCTGGAGAGTGGCAAAAATGAAGCCACTATAAGTGTCAATGATGACATGTACATATTTTAGATTGCCAAACTCATTGAAATGGGTAACATCTATTTGCCATAAGGCATTAGGAATTAAACCTCTAGGGTTGACTCCTAGGTGTTGAACAGGTGAGTGGATAGCACAAGATGGGCAATTTTTTATAATTTGTCTGGCTTGCTCACGGGTAATTTTGTAGAGAAGGCGGAGGGTGTGAGCATTGAGGTGATGTAGCTGGTGGGCTTGTTGGGCCTCAGACACCTTGGAGTCCTGAGCCATAAAAACCTGTGCTCGTACAGCAACATCAGCCAAATGATTTTCTTGGGTAAGAGGCCCTGGGAGGTTGGAATGAGCTCGCAGATGACCGATAAAGAACTTATGACGGCGAAGCCGTATGAAGCATTGTAATTGTTTGAACAGATTTGCAGCTGGGGAAGCATGACATATAATAGCAACAGTCTCTAATAATGGAACAGACTGAGCAAGGTAAGCACTGTCAGTATACAAATTAAATGGTTGGTCAGAGTAAGCAGCAAAAGCTGCAAGAATAGCTTTTAACTCTGCTAATTGTGTAGAGGAAGTATCTGCCTGGAGGGTAGAAACATTGTCTTGAGATACATAAGCAGCTCTTCCAGAGGATGAGCCATCAGTGAATAAAACCAGGGCACCCGGAAGGGGTTGTGAAGCTGTGACTTTAGGGAATATAAATGAGTGACGATTAGCAAAGTCAACTAGCTTATTTGGAGGGTAATGATTGTTAATAGTCCCTGAATAGGAAGCTAAGGCAATAGGCTACACTTCAGTACTCTGAAGTAGCCAATCTATTTGGTCTTTTGTAAAAGGTTGAATGATAATGTCTGGTTTTTTGTCAAAGTAACATTTTTCCTGTTTTTTACCCTGGATTATTAGGTCTGAGACAGCTTGGAAATAAGGCAAAAGTGTTTTTTTTGGAGAGACTGGTAAATGGACCCACATGAGGGGAGCTTGTTGTCAGAACACTGTTGTAGGGCAAAGCTTTGTATTAAAAATGAGAAACTGTAAAGGCTCATTGTAGTCCATAAAGGAAACAGTTTGTTGAGCAATAGCCTCTTTTACTTTATTGAGCGCTCTCCTGGCATTAGGTGTAAGCTCTCGGGGGGAAGTTGGATCTATGTCTCCCCGAAGCAGTGTATAAAGGGGCTGTAAATCATGTTTAGTTAGTTTTAAAAATGGTATGAGCCAATTAATATCTCCCAATAGTTTTTGGAAGTCATGAAGTGTTCTGAGGCCATCAAGCCTCAGTTGGGGCCTTACAGAGAGTATTTGAGTGCCACATAATTGAAAACCCAAGTAAGTATATGGATCAGTAAGCTGTACTTTATCAGGGGCTATTTGAAGTCTAGCCTCTTGTAAGGCAACCTGTAAGTTCTGGTAGCACCTTAGGGTTTGGTTTTGATCATCTCCTGCCAAGAGGATATCGTCCATGTAATGAATAATATAGATATGTGGCCAATGATCTCTGACTGACTGTATTGTAGTGGCTACAAAAGACTGGCATAGTGTTGGGGAGTTGGCCATACCTTGTGGCAAAACCCTCTATTGAAATCTCTGTATAGGGGCTTTAAAATTAATTGATGGGAGACTGAAGGCAAAACGCTTTTGGTCCTTTGGATGTAAAGGAATAGAGAAAAAGCAATCTTTAAGATCTATGACAATTTTAAAAAATCCTAAAGGAATGGCACTGGGTGAGGGGAGGCCTGGCTGTAGGGGCCCTATTAAGACCATTGTCTTATTTATCGCCCTAAGGTCTTGTAGTAGCCTCCACTTTTTTGACCTTTTCTGGATAACAAAGATAGGTGTGTTCCAAGGGGAATTACTAGGAACAATGTGGCCTGTATCTAACTGGTTTTGCATCAGCTGCTGTGCGGCTGCAAGCTTTTTAGAGTTAAGGTTGTTTTTAAAGGCTTATATGAATCCCCAATTGGCCATGGAGGCACAGGGAGTGGCGGGCTGCCATCCTGGGACCTGTTGATCATGTGAACAGGTGGAAGTGGTGGCAGATCACCATGTACAAGGACCTCTAACAGGCCATCATTTTCTGCATTTGAGAAATCAGAGGCTTTAGATTTTTTTGAGGACGGTTTTGAGGTAGATTTAAGGGAGTCGCGCAAGGCAGCCTCACCCAGTGCAACTGTCTCTTCAACCTGAGGGTCTGCATGCCTCTGGGCAAGCAGCTCAGAAATTAAATTCCAATATGTAAAGGTGGTCACAGGAACCTTTTCTGGACCGAAAACTCTATAATAATCTTTTAAAACATCTCTTATTGTATTTCACCTCTTGGTATCTATAGAACCCTCTAGGGGGAACCAAGGGCAAACCTTATGAATAAACTGAAAATACTGTAATAATTTTTGTTTTTTAACCCTTATCTCTCTTGTCTTTAATGCCTTTATAAGGCCTCTGACGAACAGTTCATGTTCGCTCAATACTTGACCCATGTCGGGAAAGGGAAATGGGGTTGCCGTTTACTCACCGTGACTCGGGCAGGACGTCGGGTAGTCGTCTGCGCAGGTCTCGGCACTTGATTTAATGTCCTGTTGTTTTAAGCTTTAATCCTTGATTCAGTTTACTCATTCCTCGGCCGAGGTCTCTGGTTTAATTTGCTTTCACTTTCTGTTTAAGCCGGCTGTCTCTCGAACGGCTCCCTCGTTAACTTCTCCGTGTCAGGGGCCCCACGTTGGGCGCCACTTGATCCGGCCTGCAGATCAACAAGTTTAGAACTCCTGGAGGAGAAACGGGGATTAAATAAAAGACATGGGGGAGACAAAAAGAGACGAAGGCAAGTTGATGTTAACCCAATCAAGCCTCCGGTTTATTGAGAAAATAATCACACCTTTTATAGGCTAAGGGCGGGAGCTGGGACAGGAAGAGGTTAAACAGATGAATACAACAGGGTTACCATCACATCTGGATAAGTGACATAAGCAGAAGAGGATTATGGTTAATGTAGGCAGACGCAGTGCCCATAGGAGAGAGAGAGAGAGAGACATCTAGGCAGCAATGCCTGTCACTCGGCTCCCTACACCTCACCATACTGGTGTTGACTAAGATGAGAAGGTGTGGGCTTTGAGTGTTTTTCTGTGAGGGTAGAATAGCTCACTTGCAATTCTGGACATTTTTGTCTGCAATTTTCTTGGTACTGGATCTCCTACCATTTCAAACCTCTGAGGGGTCTAATCAGAGCTGATACTGAGTTTTTCTAAGTTTTCATAAGTATTGGTAGTTTTTATGTTTTCTGTTGTACTCCAAAATCGAGACCCCAAAATACTGTCCAAAAATGGGGCAAGATGTCTCTTTTAAAGAAAAAGAAGCACTTTTTATTTATCCTGGCATCAGTGACACAGTGCAGTTGGAGTTTGCAAAGCTGGGTAACTCGCTTAAAATTTTGACAGACTTATAGAAAAGACAATTACAAAGTAAATGATTTACCGGTGTTCATCAGGAATGAGGAAATCCTTTGTTTCTCTTTGCTTAAAGACAGAGAAATTCCCCAGGAATTTACAGTCCTTTGTCAGCTAATTTCAGCACTTAGTCTTAGATAACACCTGTCCTTACAGAGGGGAACAATTGTTAACATATTAATTAAGTCACCCAGGAAGATGGCATATACAGAACAGTATGATGGGCTCTACAGTTATTTTATAACAATATGGTCCGTGCCCCAAGGTATCCAGTTGTAGAAAATAGTTGCGTTTGCAAAGGATTAACAAGTAATTTGGTCATATAACTTGGGCATTGGCAAACAGGACAAAGCTCTTTTTGTTAGTGTACAGCATTTTTTTTTCTATCTGGGAACAGAAATAACAAACAATTTACTCTGCTCACAGGGCCAGGGATATAATTCCACAGATTTGAAAACAAATCTGGGTATTCATCACTAAATGTAAAAGACACCAAAACAGTACATAAAGGGATTCTTAGAAGAAACCTGAGGGATTCAAGTCCACCATGGAAACCAAAATATACATGACATCCTACAGTGAGAATATCATCACTTATCATACACACTTACCATGTACAGTTACACATATATATGAATATGAATACATATTCCCTGATCCCACAAGGAGTCCTGCCCCACTTTCCTCTATGCAAATTTCTTGACCTGTGTGACTCTGCCTATTGGATCTATACTGCCCCTCAGAATCACTCCATGATGCCTCCTTACGCTTGTTTTTGCACTGTCACATTGATTTCACTCTGTCTCACACAGCCATGCATAGCAGGGTCTTTAGGGTCACAGAGCACAGCTGCAGCAGAGCAGGCTCTTGGGCAGGTCTCTGGATTTGAATGTGTTGCAAAAATTTGAACACTGTAGTAAACCTGACATCCAGAATCTGTATGCTCAAATCATTCCAGCTCTAAAAACTGACAAAGAGAAATAAGGAAATAATACTTGAAGAAAACTGGAAGTGTTATGATTTTCAACAATATTATAGAAAACTAGAGCAAAGGTAGTACTTACTAACTGGAGATGTTCTGCACTGCTGACGTCCATCCAAGTGGAGCACTCTGGTAGGACTCTTGCCCTGTCCAAACCCAGCCTAGATGACACTGTGTCCAGCTCTAATCTGCTATATCCTTTGTCTGTCACCTAACCCCTCATATTCCCCAGGGAACCACCAAGATTGGGGTGTTGGGATCTGCAAAAGGCCCTTGGTCCTCTGTCAGTACCTCCTTGAGGAAAAAGTGGCCACTGCAGAAGATTTAAGCCTGGTTTTTCTGACTTTCTCACTGTATGATGTTTTTCTGCAACCCTCCTGTAGAGTTCACACCCTCTTTCCTAGGGCCCTTGATCCTTGCATTGCACCATAAAGTCAATCCAAGCATCACCCACTCTAGTCGCAGTCACTTCTGATAAAGTCCCACCCAAGACCACATGAGGCTTTGCATTGACCTAAACCCCAGGCTGCTGAAATGGTCCACCTGGGGGTCGGGACATTGAAACCGTGATTGATTCTGTCTTTCCATAATGGACATCTGCTTTTTAACCACATTTCGTGAATATTTCCTGCTTCTTACTCCTGTAAATAAGGTGACAGTAGTATTCAGGTGATTTCAGACTCTGTGCTATGTAAATATTACAGCCAGCTAAGTTAGGTAGAAATAGTATAGGCATACAGACATGGCTAGCCGCTAAGAGAGTCATGGTATGAGAATACATTATGACTGTGACTGGAGGTGCATCCCATAAAGACCAGGCCTCCAGATAAAGACAGAGCAAACTGTGATACAGGGCTCCACAAGGGATGTGCAATATATTCTCACTGGTATCACCTGGTCCCATAAAGCCTAGATAGACGTCTGTTCCTTGAGTAAATGACCAAGACCTCCTGACTAATCTCTTCCAAAGAAACAGAAAGATCCTTGCACTTGCTATGTACAATTGATTCATGACTTATTTCCCATTGCATCAGCAGCATGTAAGCGGCTATACCTGGAATCTTACTGGTTGATCATAGTGTTGTCTCACGTTGTACCTTCCTCTTGATTTGGCACTCACTTTACGATTTCACTCTACAAAATTTCCTTTGAGAATTGGATTTGTGGCCAGCAAACTTTTTGGGTTCTTACCTGACTCATTGAGTAGCTATTCTCTCAAGAAACTTTCCTGCTCTTAACTTTCATTATTCCTTAAAATTCATTCTATGATGTGGAGAAACACAAACTCAGCATATAAAACGTCTAGCAGTTTGGAAGTTTCATTTGTTTCCATTATATCTTTAGGACAGGGAGGAGCACAGGCGGCAGCTGTTGGGGGTGTCGTTGGAGCCCCAGAAACACCAGCTTGATGGTGATGATGCATCCTCAGGGGACAGCCAAGCAGAGACATCCTTGCCCAGGGACACTGAGCCTCGAGTCACAGCCTCAGGACCAGAGGCTACTCCTGCTTTGAGGAAATCTGCGTTGCCCTCATGGTTGTGAAGGCAGTAAGAAAGACAACAGCACTGGATTCAGCTCAGCAGGCATAAGTGCCTGCTTTCTAAGTGTAAGACTTTGAGTTGGGTCCCCAGTAGGAAAGGGACACAAGGCTTGGTCACAGATATGGAGTGGGAAGGGCAGGTTTTTTTTTTTTTTTTTGTCTTTTTCATTTTTATTGGTACCAGGGATCGAATTCAAGACTGCCTGCTTGCAAGGCAGGCGCTTATGCCTGTGAGCTAAATCCCCAGCCCCTCAGGTTTTCAATATGCTTTAAGCTGACCTGTAAATGTAGCTTTTAATTCATTTTAAGCTAATGTGTACTTTTAAATATATGCATTTTAAAAATGCTTCAAAGAAACCTCTGTGTGGTCTCCATAAAAAGAAAGGCAAGGAGATTATTGAATTTTTATGAATTTCCTTCAGAGGATGAGACACGTCCTAGAATTGTTGCCCTGGACTCCTTTGTCTTCCTGGGGACATAATCCTTGGCCTGAAAGAAGTATAAAATACCTAGCTGCAAAAACACTATGAAAAAAGAACATGAAGTATTTCATCTTTCAAGGTTATTTTATAATCAAATACATTAAAAACTTTTAAAGTGGCATTACATTTAATCATGTTACTGAGACTGGCACTGATTTAAGCTTTGTCAATGTTCATTTCTGGAATTTTAATTTAGTGTCACTGGACCATGCTGAAAGGACAGGATTTGAACAGGTATATAAGAGAGGCTACCATCGTTTGTGTCGTGCTGCGATAGCTCGGACCCTGGAATAAAATCGAAGGAAACAAGAAATTTGAAATAAAAGCTTTATTTCAGGCCTGGCAATCCAGGCCCCTCAGGATCGACCCAGATACTGCGCGCCTTACAGACTTGGGGTGGAATATTTAAAGCTAAAACCCACAAAGCTGTTGACTCAGTTCTGATAAAATCTGGAATTCTTGGTACACTCCGTTGTACTCTGCGGTTAAACACTTCTCGGGGGAACAGCCACATTTTACCAAAATCAAGTGAAAAGGGGGTAGGGAATTTACAAGAAGCTGCAAGTCAAGCTTTTTCGTGAACTGAAACTTAACCTATGGGGCGGCACATACAGAACAAGATGGAGGCCCATTAGTTACAGTTAGGCTATAACACGTGCCACACCACAAAAGTTGGCCAGACAGGGACAAAGGTTGTGCACTATACCCCCTGCATCCCTGTGTGAAATTTCTTGCTAGGTAAACCCAATGCTTTAGTTCTCATGCACTTAATTTGCACACTTATGATTATCACATGCCCGTACTGCACACTGGCGTCACAATAGGATATCATTTCCATCACTCACTATTTCTTCCTGGGAATCATATTCCATGTGTTTTCCTTTGCACCTTAGGCAATGTATGTGAAACCCTGATACACTTGCACACTCAGGATGCTGCTATTCATAGATGAACGACTTAAATATAAGAGGCATGGTGTTTACATTTTGCTTGCATAAGAGAAAAGTACACGATGTGAAATAAGAAACAGTCATTTCAATAATGGGTCTTTCAATAATAGGTACAAGAAGTCAATGGAAAAGCTAGAGAAGAGCCAAGAATGGGAATTGAAGCATGTCATATACATCAATGATGTTACAAAGTCCCCTTGCAGTATACAATGTAAATAGGAACTGATAAAAGTTTTAAATTTTTCAGACATTTGTTTATCTGATTATTTACGTTCTCATCACCATGCTTTGAAGACATGCCACAAAACCTAAAAAAACACATTAGTGTACATACGTGTGTGGGTCATTCTGGATAAGTCATTACGTGAATCACTGATCTGGGTGAGAAACAACAGTAATAAGAGAAACTGGTGTAATTCAAGAGGACTGGAAATTGGTGAATCAAAAACGTGGCAAAACAGCTTCAGCATACTTGAATTTTCTGAAAACAGTATGATTAATAGTCAAGATCACTGATACATAGATCAGATACTTCAGTGGTTTAGTGGAAAATACACATTGAAACCCTTTAGTGTATCCCCATTTGGGAGTGTATTTTTTAAAAAAAATATTAACAAATATTAATATAGAAATTTTTGAATTTTTTCTGTAATCTTTTCTATATGAGTGTTTTTCAAGGATTTTATAAAGTCTTAGATATGTAGGATTCTTTTCACTGTGAATGTTTTCATGTATTTCATAACACTCATATATATTGAATACATTTTCCTTTTTTTTTCATTTTCATTGGTACCAGGGATCAAACTCACGACTACCTGCTTGCAAGGCAGGCGCTTATGCTGCTGAGCTAAATCCCCAGCCCCCTATATTGAACGTTTTGCACACTGCTTACATTGTTTTCACCAAAGCATGACGTAGTTCTGAGGGTAAGAGTGTCTTTCCGTTGAACTGTTTCTCACTTTTTTACTAATCAGAGATCCTTCCCAGTGTATGCTCCTTTTATGGTTATAAAATGAGGGCCTTATAGCACATCTTTTCCCACACTGCATACATGCATACTGCTTCTCTCCAGAATGCACTGTCTCATGTATTTGATGGCTTCTTTATGTACTGAATGGTTCCCCATGTTGCTCACATAGATAGGGTTATTTCTCTGTGAATTCCTTCATGTATGTGACAATTACTCTGTGGCCGAAACATTTCCCATGTTGCTTACATAAACAGGATTTCTCCAAAGTGTGAGTTCAATCCTGTTTTATAATGCACGTATGTACTAAATTTTTCTGTACATCCCTTGTCCATAGGGCTTCTCTGCAGTGTGAATTCTTTCATGTTTTTGACAGCGATATTGTCTAGTGAATGCTTTTCCACACTGCTTACATATGTAGGGTTTCTCTCCAGTGTGAGTTCTACTATGTACATTATATTGATTCTGTGTTCTGAATGCTTTACCACACTGCTCGCATGGATAAGGTTTTTCTCCAGTGTGAGTTCTATTATGTATTTCAAGATTATGCTTACTGTTGAATGATTTCCCACATTTCTTACACACATAAGCTTTCTCCTCACTGTGATTTCTTTCATGTGTTTGACAGTAATGGTATGTAGTGAATGCCTTCCCACACTGTTTACATACATAAGGCTTCTCCCTGGTGTGTGTTCTTTCATGATTTTGGCAGTTTCTGTTTTTGCTGAATGCTTTCCCACATTGCTTACATACATAGGGTTTCAACCCCGTGTGTGCTCTTTCATGAATTTTATAGTCACTTTTTGTACTGAATGCTTTTCCACATTTCTTACATACATGAGGTTTCTCCCCAGTGTGATTTCTTTCATGTATTTGACAACTATATTGTCTTGTAAATGCTTTCCCACATTGCTTACATATGTATGGTTTCTCCCCAGTGTGTGTTCTTTCATGAGTTTGACAGTGGCTATATCTCATGAATGCTTTCCCACATTGCTTACATTGGTAGGGTTTCTCCCCGGTGTGTGTTCTTTCATGAGTGTGACAGTTACTGTTACTGCTAAATGCTTTCCCACAATGCTTACGCACATAGGGTTTCTCCCCAGTGTGGGATCTTTGATGTGCACAAAGTGTGGAATTACTGACAAATCCTTTTCCACACTGCTTACATATATAGGGTTTCTCTCCAGTGTGAATTCTTTCATGTATTTGAAGCTTACTCTTTTTAGTGAAAGGTTTCCCACATTGCTTGCATATGGAGAGTTTCTTCCCAGTGTGAGTTACTTTATGCTTTTGAAAGGAATTACTATGAGCTAATGCTTTTGCACATTCTTTAGAAACATAGGGTGTCTCTCCAGTATGACTTTTTTCATGTACTTGAACATGGTGTGAAGAAACACAAGTTTCCTCACACTGTTGTATACATGTAGAGGTCCCACGCCATGATTTCTTTTACGGATTTGAACACCACTTTTTGTACTGGAGACTTTCACACTTTTCTTACTTACAAAAGTCTTCTTCCCAGCCTGAGTTTGTTCACTAACATCAGAGTAAATTTTCTCGCATTGCTTATATTGATAGGGTCTCTCTCCAGTCTTTCTCATTTTATGCTTCTGTAAGGACCGGACATCACTGCAAGCTTTTCCGAGTTCATTATGCTGATATAGCTTCTCTTCAAATCTCAAATACTTGTCTGCATCATTTCTGCAAAGCGCAAAGAGAAACATTATCAAGTACAATGAGAAAGGTCTCCATAGAAATAATTATGTGCCAGGATAAGGTCTGGTTTTATATCTGCTAAGAAGTTTAAATGATGAATCAACTTAATGCCTTGAAGGATACCTTCAGAAGACTCGTTTTTAGTGGAACTCTTTCATTTGAGAACTTCAAATTGGCATATGATCCCTATATGTAATATCTAGTTTCTTTTTAGGAGATGGGTACATATGTATATCAGGTATTTATCATTTTGCCATCTCTTCCCCCATCACGCTCTCGTTCTCTCCATACAGTGATCATCTTGCCTATCTCCACAGGTCAGGTTTTCTGTTTTGTATCACCTCCACTTTAGTTTATTTCCTAAATATATTTGTCATTTCTTGTTAAAGAGAAAACACGTGGTATTTCAACTTGTATCTGACATATTTCACTTATCATTATGGAATGGAACCCCATCCTTTTTTTTTTGACAAAGGAAATTATTCATTTTTATGGCTGAAATTATAGTATATTTTCTCATTGATTAGAAGTAAACACAGGTCTATTGACAGAATTTCATATCCAGTTTTATTATTCCTTATTTCAAGAGAGATTCTTACTATTACTTAGGCCAGGCTGAACTTTGAGTTGTCATCCTGCCGACTCATCTTCCCAGAGGCTGGGATTAAAAAGATGCACAAGTTGGCTAAGCCTGTCCCATGCTGTCTTCACCCAGACATTCAGGAAGGCCATGGAGACTCTTTCCAGAGCTTGGCCTCTGTGATTACCAACAAGGCCCTGCTTTGAACATCAATATGTATGCATGTATCATTAAAATTTGATGGTTTTTATCTCATTACAGAATATAGTCAGGAGGTACAACTGGATCACATAGAAACTTATGTTTTAGTTTTTAAGATATCTGTACATTGATGGTTATTTATTTTTTGACATATGACAATATACGAAGCTGAAATGCAGTTTTATGCATTTACATGAGGATGATGAAAGAATTTTTTATAATTACCTAATAGATATTGTCACTAGTTACATAATGTCACTATTGTCTCAGTTGCTGAGAGTAGTACAGTTCTGCACTAGATTAGATTATAGAAAATAAACCTGTATGCATGGCTAGAAATTTTTGTGGGACCAAATAAATTTTAACATGGTTGTTTCTTTGGTTTCCTTGGTTGTAATATTTCTGCTCATAAACTGACTCTTGAATATGTTTTTCCCTTGTGAGTGAAAATTACCTTAAATTTCTTGAATAATTTTTGTATTCTTCTTCAATTTGCTGGTTATCCCTGGTTTTTCCTAAATTATAGACATAGAAATATAAAAAGGCACTATAAATATTAATAGATTCTAGCTCAATTCATGGTGTAATGTAACAAGGCTTGAGAAACAGTTGAAAATATTATAACACAGTATTTAACTGAATTACATCAGAGAGAACAAAATCAATGTTCTGTGTTTACAGAAGATGGAAAATGATGTCATCCTTACCTACAGCACTCATATTCATAAATGTCTCCCATATCACATCTCTATAGAGCTTCTTCTGGGATGGATTCAGCAGAGCCCACTCTGCCGTGGTGAAGTTCACAAATACATCCTCAAAAGTCACTGTCTCTTAAATAATGACAGGGGTCCTCGAGGTTCAGAATCACACCTTGAAGTATAACAACTCCTTTCATAAAAAGCTGAATTGTGATGACTCCTCCTTCAAATACTGATTCCGTGTCTTGGTCAGCAAACATATACGTCAGTATTTTCACAACAATTTTCATGGTAGATTGCAATACAGTGGTAAAGCAAAGCAGAACAGTGGCAGGGCTTGTCCTACAGTCACCTACATTGTACCTGTGCAGTCTCTAAAGCAAAGCTCAGGGAGGGAGGTGCAAATTGCCACTCACAAAACACAGAAGCAGACAAGTATCTAATGAAGGGTTCTGAAAGGCCATAGTTTATATCTCTTTTCAAATCTCGTTTTTCATAGCATTGAGCCATCTTTCTTTGTAATTAGGCAGTCTTTTGAAATCTGCACATGGTTTCACTAAAAAAAAACTTAATTGAACATTAAGTAAGATTTACAAATAATTAAAATACTAATGAAAACAAAGTTTTATTGAAGCAAGTCTATGGACAATGAAAATAGGGGAAAGGTGGAATATTATGGCCCAGTGACAAGAAATGATTACCTGGCATTCAAATACAAGAACCTCAAGGATGGTGTAAGGGAGGATAATAAGACAAGGAATATGAATGAAATATATCAAATGCAAGGAAAAGAAAGATATCATAAAGTAAGTATTCACTAACTACAAAAGGAAAACTTGTGCCAAATAGTATTACGAAGGAGGCACATCTTTATTTTTTATTTATTTTTTTTTTTTGGCCTTTTTCCTTTTTATCGGTACCAGGGATCGAACTCACGACCGCCTGCTTGCAAGGCAGGTACTTATGCCGCTGAGTTAAATCCCCAGCCCCTGAAGGAGGCACTTCTTAATAATACATCAAGCAAGCAAACACATACTCTCTTTCAAACAGTATACTGCTCTCCTCTTTTGGTTACTGAGGAGAAAGAGGTTAATACAGCATTCCAAACACAAAAACCATCTGCTGTGAGCCATATTCTGCAGAGGGCTGTATGAAGACTTGGACGAAAAGTACAGATGCTACTCCACATTCAAAGGAAAAATGTCTCGATATACATAAAGCAAACTGAAGATAAAATATACTGAAAAGACACAAAACATATTAAAGAAACTTCACTGATAAGCTTTAGATTCTTTAAACTTGCTCTACACACACACCTTGAGCTGTATTTGCGGATGTTTATGTAACACGACTCCAAATTTATAATAAACACTAAATCTATCATGTAGTTTATTGAATGCAGTACACTGTGAATCACTGGTTGTTCTCCCGTGGTGTCCTATTTCTGAAAGAGCAGTGACTCATTACTGTTATCCCCCTTCACGAGGAAGTACTACTTTGTGCCATGGGCTACCACTGTCAAAGAGGAATAAATTTTGAGATGGTTAAATATAAGACTTTTACTCAAAACCTTTTCATTTCTAAAGCGTTAACTCATGGCCTACTGTGTAATAGACCAGGTAGTTTACAGTGGATGTACCCCTGCAATGTTTATTTCATACTGACAAAGGATCTTGCTCGGTTATCCAGGCTGGGCTTGGTGATTTATACCCCTAAGTGTCCAAGTGTCCCAAGTGGTTGACATTAAAGGTGTGAAGCACCAGGCCTCACTGATATTTACTTTACACAAGCACTGAAATCTTTGTAAATCATAGTGACTTTAAAATTCCAGTCTCAGGTGGGCGTGGTGGCAGAAACCTGTGTCCCAGCACTCAATTACAAATTCAAAACCAGCCTGAGCTACAACGTGAGCTCAAGGCCAGCCTGAATCGCTTACAGAGACCAGGTCTCAAAAAGACAAATATAAAGTAAGATAAATAAATAAAGTAAGTAGAAATCCCAATCTTAATCTAGCAAGCTGGCCCATGTCTGTGCTCCCAAACACTAAGGAGGTGAAAATACTATCAAAATTTGTCCCAAATCTGGGCAAATTAGTAACACCTTGGTTCTAAAATTAAGAAATAGGGGCTGGGGGTTTAGCTCAGCGGCATAAGGGCTTGCCTTGCAAGCTGGCAGTCCTGAGTTTGATCCCCTCTACCGATAAAAAGGAAAAAAGACAAAATAAAATAAAATAAAAAAGAAAATTCCGTTTCCTTTTTACTTCTCTTTGTTGTTGCCTAAGCATAAAAACCCTTTTCATTCTATTCAGTCATATGCCCATACATCTTCACCATGGGAATCCATCCCTACTTCAGTCCTTGTTTCATACAGAGTCCATCCCAACCACTGTTCCAAATTTTAACATAATATCTTGAAACATTCTATGGACTACAACAACTTTTTCAAAAATGACACTTCTTTTCCCTGCCACTCATACTATTATCACATACTGTGCATGTCTCTATAGATGCCCCACTTCAATGCTTTTCTCAGTATGGGTTTAGTATCCAGCCCCTTCAGGATGTTGTTCTGAGCAGGAACACTTTCTCCTCCAATTTTTTCAGCATTCTAAATTCTTTTTGTTGTTGTTTTCGGGTTTTTTTTTTTTTTTTTTTTTTTTGAGACAGGCTTTGCTATGCAACTCATGCTGGCTATGGACTCACTTTATAACCGAGATTGTCCTCCAACTCCCAAGTATTCTCCTACCTCAACCTCCAGCACAGACATTACAGGCATGTGTCACCACACCTGGCTCAATATTCTGAATTCTATGGAAAGCCTCACTGAAATAGTCTCATTGTAAAGAATATTATGATTAGTTAGCATTGAAATAAGGCACCTAGCAGGGAAATGGTTTGAGACAGAGTTGGGTAATTAGCCATTTTGACAACAATTAAAATGAGAATGGAAGAACACACTGGTAATCCCAGGCTGAGGCAGGAGGATCACCTCAACTTCCATATCAGCCTAGGCTACACATTGAGTTCAAGGCCAGTTTGAGTTACAATGTGTGACCTTGTCTCAGAAAACAAACAAAAGAAAGAGAGGGAATGAGAGAGAATAGAAAAATTTAAACGACTTTTTCTCTAAAGCTCCAGTTTCCTTAATGCCCTGTGTGTTAAGAAAATAAATTGGAGAACTTCAGTTCAAAGTTTTTTGAAATCCACAGATCCATCTGTAATAGGTGGTCACTACACAATTCAGCAATTACTGGGCTCTCCTTCTTTGTATATAACTATCGATTGAGCGATCACATTGGTACCAACTGGACATACTGCCTTGAAATCAGGGCGCTATTGTTATTTCCAGTAAAATCTCTCCTAACAACCTTTTTTGGGGCAGAGACCTAATTCTTCAGAGTGTAAGACCACATGAAGAACTCTATTTACGTACTAACTGAAAGGTTTTGGCCCAGACAGGACACTGTAGCCAGGAAAGCCACAACCGGAAGCAGGAAGCCCCTTCTTGCCCTGCCCCTAGGAAGTTACCTGTGACGCCATCTTCCCGCCCCTGGGAATTTACATATGGCGCCAAACCTAGGACCAATGGGCTACCTGTTTATCCCTAATGCCCGCCTTAGGTTCCACCCCAAACCGAGACTATTTACAGGCCCCCACGCCACGTGTCTGCCGGAGAGATCGCCGGACGCCAGCGGTGGGGGTGCCGGTTATCTCTCTCCATGTTCTCAGAATAAAGGCCGCTTTTTATATTTCTCATCTTTTGTTAATATTTTTCATCTTTTGGAAATAACTCTATCATTTGGTGCCGTGACTCGATCGGCAGGCAACTGACTCTTGGGCCACATACCCAGAGTCTCCTAGCCGATAACCAGATAATATCCTGGATTAATCCCGAGCTTTTTCCTCTCCCGAGACGTTCCTGTCGCCAGCCGCCTGCATTCCGCATCAGCCAGACTGATTTCAGGTGAGCACTCCCCGGGGAACTTTTCGCACTGGGCAGCCCCAGTGGAATGTTCTCCCCGTCTGCATGGGTCTGTGCATTTTCACGTCCTTAGTACCGCCCAGGGCAGGGTTCTTTCTGGGTAAATCTGCGTCCACAAAATCTCTCACGTTCCTTGGGTTCAGATAGCCCAAAGCAGGGATCTTTGGGACCACCCACACTGAAAGAATGCCTCACTTCCCTTAAAGCCTTGCGCTTTCACGGGCAAAACTGTTACTGACCCCACGTAGACTCCATTCATAAATCTGTCAGTGACGACTGGAATTTACGAGTTTTTGGAACCTTAGCCCTGCGTGGTACCACAAATGAGTGACGACTTGTTCTGGATCTCCGGTTTTTTTTCTTGCCTGAATCAGTCATGGGGAACGTATTTTCTAACTCCCAAAAGACGCCTTTACAGTGCCTAATTTCCAATTTACGTACTCAAAAATTAAAGGTACCATAAAAACTAAACAACTAACTTTTTACTGCCAGGAGGTCTGGCCAACCTACCCGCTTATCAGCAAGCCTTGGCCCAAAAAAGGAACATTTGACCCCTGCATTCTCAGGAACTTCTACGATTTTTGTCAAGCTGGCAACAAGTTATTAGAACTCCCTTATGTCCAAGCCTTTCTTATTCTGAGAACACGCCCATCTCTCATTAAGTCTTGTGCTCCTGCTGAGATACTTTTAGCTAACTCTACTGCACCGCAAACTTTTCCATCCTGCCCTCTGTTGTTTTCCCAGCCGCCGCCTGCCTACCACCAAACTCGTTCCCTGCCGTTACCTCCCGCCGGGCCACTCTCCCCTCCCCCTATGCCTGATTCTCCCAGCAGCTCTAATCCCTCTCCGTCGCAGATACCTCCCGCGGTGCGATCATCTCCCTCTCTGCCTTCCGGGACCCATAACTCTCCCAGCAGCTTTAATCCCTCTGTTAGCGCTTCCTCGCAGTCTCCGACTTCCTCTCCTGAGAATTCTGTATCCCCTACAGCATTCTCACCACCCGCCCACCATACTAGGTCTCGGTCGCTATGTCCTTCCAGCAGGCCGTGTGATTGTTCCAGCTTGCGCCAGGAACAGTCGCCATGTTGCAACCCTCTGCCACGTGGCATGGCGCCGCCATGTTCAGGAGGGCCACATGGCGACAGGGCGCCGCCATGTTTTGGGTCACGTGACAGGGCACCGCCATGTTTCCAGGACCCTCACTGTCAACAGGCGTCTCCTTGTGGCTCCTCTTGTGAACTACAACAGCTGCCCTGTTGCAGTGCACATGATGCCCATTGTGCTGCCGACAACAGTCCTCTCACTGCAAGGCATACAGTGAGACGCCATCTGCTCGTGTTTCCCAGGGTGACCAGCAGCAACTCTGTAGCTGCTCTACAGATGATTGCTCACATGCGCCTACTGGAAGGATAGCTGCTCAATGGCCCTCTGCTCCGGAATCTCCTCAGGCTCTGCTACCTCTTCAGGAGCAAGCTGACCCTGAGGGACTTGTTAACATCCATGTGCCTTTTTCCCTTTCTGATCTATCTCAGATTACCCTTAAATTAGGTAGCCTCTCTGTTGACCCACAGAATTATATCAGGCAATTTAAATTTATTACTAATTGTTAGATTTACATTTTAAGGATGTTTATGATGACTCTGGGCCTATAGCTGTGCCAGAGCAGGTCAAACATACTAACTATAACAAACTTTTAAAACAGGTCCAGGAAGCTAATCAAAACCCAGCTGTGTTCCTAAATTGGCTTTCTAATCCTCGAGCCCCGCAAGCAGTTCCAGCTTTGCGCACTGTGTTGGGCCGCCTCCCAGCCCCTCCCCCATGCGCGGTCCCAGCCCCTCCCTCCCCTGTGCGCCGTCATTGCCGCTGCTGCCACCTTACACGTTTCCGGGGGCAGTCCAAGCTCGCCCCTGCGCGCTACATCCCAGCGCTTGCCCCACCTGCTGGATGTGCTCTGCCGGAGCACCGCAAAACAGCAGCTCAGCGGCTCTGCTCAGGCATGCTTTTTTTTTACAATTTGGCTCTGCTTAAAAGATGCTTTTTTATTACAATTCTCAAACCATTTAATCAAGGTTATTGGCCACCTGATAATTTTACCAGTCTTGTTTATCAATCAAAGCCTTCACCAATCTCCTGTTTAACAACTAAGGTTACAAATTCCTTTTTGCTGGGAACCACTAGCTGTATTTCAAGACAAGAGTTTTCTTTAAAGTTTTATTTTGTTTGTCTTGGTTCATACTACTGCAAATAACAACTTTAAAAGTGAATGTGTTCAGAATTTGACAGTATTAGATCAGTTTTGATAGATTTATTCATAAGATTGGTAAACCTTTACTGCAAAACGTTTCCATTAAAGCCATGTTTGGCAGACTAAAGCTTTGTTAATTCTACATGTCACCCTATTAAAAAAAGCGATATGCCATCCAGATAAAGCCTGCTCTCTAATCTAAAATGCCAATATTAAATTCCTACATACTTACTTAATTCTACTGTAGTCCAAATCCCAAACAAAAAGGCAAAACTTGACCTTCAAACCTTATAGAGATCTTAATATGGTTTTTCATAATTTTAACACTTGTGACACTTGGAGTTCTGAGACAGGTAAACCTACACAAGGTGGAGCTGCCTGCCCCCTCCATGGACCACACTCAAATGCAGCAGAAGATACTGGGCAAGAAAATGCCGCATCCTGGCATTCTTTGAGACCTTACTCCAGGGCTACTGGACTGTCCTAGCCACCAGAGAGTGGGTAAGTCATCCTAAGTAATAGCCCTCACAGGAAACGTCGACACTGCCAGATTTGTCACCGACAAAAAATCGCTGCTGAAGACTGAGAAGACTCAGGGCCAGCAGCCCCCTTTGTGGATGTCCGTCTCGGATTCCAAGTCGCACTACAGTCTCAGGTAAGACATTCTCTATATTTGTGGACATAGAGGCCATATATACAGAGTTCTTCCTGAGTATTCAGGCTGCTATATTAAGCCCTCAATCTCTATGACATGGTATTGATGGTCAACCTATGCCATTTACAAACAGGGCCTATTTTGTGCAGGTCCCAGTCCTAAATCTTAAAATGCCTTTTATACAGGCTGACTTAGACACACTGAGGCCTCAGCAGCTTCCACCTGTTGTTGCTGGTGGACCCTTCCTCAGTGATATAGACCACCCCCTTCCTATCTTATTCACCAATTTCTCAGGTACCCTGGTCAAGACTGACAGATACATTTTGTCTTCTCACTTGGTTTATACTTTTTCAGGATACATAAAAGCCTTTCTCATACTTGCTAAAGTTCTGTTACAGCAAATCATTCCAAGGACTACAACCAGGTTACAGCGACCCATGCCTAAATCAAAGTTGCTGGACTGCCATCCTGGTTTCACATCACTCAGGCTAAGAGGTGCCCTTCCAGGCCTAACTCTGATCATTCTGAGTGGTCATCTCATCTTCTGTCGCCTACCTGTCTCCATCTCACAAAGGCCTCGTAGCCACAGTTAACAGGCTAAGTCATGTTTTGTTATCCACTTTGGTTCCTAATTTCTTACATTCTATTAATGATCATTTTTACAGCAAGACTCTAACAGTATTGCCCACAGACTCCAACATCATGCATACCAGAGATAAGCCTCACCAACCTACCCGCTTAACTTTTATGCTTTCAGATGGGGGAGTAATCACCTCTCATAACTCTACTCCTCCTAACCCCACGTTTAATTTTCAGAATTCTGCCTTACTGTGGAGATGTTTCTACCTCAACATGGTCCTGATAGAATGATATGTCTAAATCAAAGGCACCTTTCCTTCTACCTCACCTGGGTCCTTAATATGACAGTGCCATGTCTCCTCATAACATTTTGTCTCTTTGTTTTTCCAGTCTGACATACGTGCATTCACCAGTGAAGTTGTCCTGGCCAAAACACCTGGCACCAGCGTCTACCTGGGCATCAACCTTCATCCCGTCGACTCCCCTAGGTTCCAGTACAGCGCCCTTTGCCAGCAGGAAGTAGTTAAAGAGAGAAATCTTCGCCCCTTTTCATAATAATAATAATCATAAGACGAGATATGAAAGGTTTTGGCTCAGACAGGACACTGTAGCCAGGAAAGCCACAACTGGAAGCAGGAAGCCCCATCTTACCCTGCCCCTAGGAAGTTACCTGTGACGCCATCTTCCCGCCCCTGGGAATTTACATATGGCGCCAAACCTAGGACCAATGGGCTACCTGTTTATCCCTAATGCCTGCCTTAGGTTCCACCCCAAACCGAGGCTATTTACAGGCCCCCACGCCACGTGTCTGCCGGAGAGATCGCCGGACGCCAGCGGTGGGGGTGCCGGTCATCTCGTTCCATGTTCTCAGAATAAAGGCCGCTTTTTATTTTACATTTCTCATCTTTTGTTAATATTTTTCATCTTTTGGAAATAACTCTATCACTAACATCGTTGCGAATAGAGGCCTCACATAAAAAAATTAAAGTTACTTTTTTCATTGCCAAGTATTTAATCCAGGGTTTCCCTAAAGCGCCTGCAGTCTCCTGCCAGGTGGAAACACAACTACGACTGGGGCCCCCAAGGAGGCATTCTGGGTTGGCAGTGTCTGAGGGGACAGAACTCTGGCAATGTCGAATGGTCCCTCCCTGAGCGAAGAACGAAAAGGACAGATGGTGATGCAGCAGCAACAGACCAGAAAGACCTCAGGGTCTACAGCTAAGCTGGGGGCTACAGCTTGCTAGACCAGGCTCTGTGCACTTTCTCCAAAAACGCACCGGACTGCATCCCATCCCCAGCTCGTGTCGCACAACATCACCATTGCCTGGCTTGAGGTTCGCCCAGGATGGTGCTAATGAAGCTCGCAGCCAGGAGAAATTGTAGAAAACCTGGTTTCATCAGCTGGGGGGATCCCACCAATGCAAACACTGAGTGCACTGTGGCGCCATGACACAGGAAATGCCTGTCCCTCGGCACACCTGATTGGTAGAGCGGACAGCTGCACCATCATCGCTGATTGGCTCCTGCTCCATTGCCAGCCAGCTGAGTTGAGAGTGACAAGAGGAACAAAGCTCTCCCAGCCTACGTGGACCTCAAAAGGAGACTGTAACCCTGGAACTTCTGGGCCCATCTCACCATGTCAATCTCCCCTCACTTTTGCATTAGTTGTGTTGGGCTTTACTCCTGTCTTTATAGAGCTGCCCTGGTTTTCTTGATGGACTCAATGGACTCTTCCTGACAGTGGGTCACAAGTGTGCTCAGAGGTCCCATGTCCTATGGAAGGGTCAATCCCCTGATGACACAAAACATCAGGAATCCACTTGTGCAGTAAGAATGGAATCCTGGGGAGGGGCTGCTGTTGTGTCCGAGGCAGTAATCTTCATTGCCTGGATTTTCAGTCTCTGTCTTGGTCTATTCATATCCATCCGACAAAATAAATATATGGCCCCTAACAGGAATACAATTATTGTCCAAACGAACAAATCAGACTTAAATGATAGGAGTACTGCAAAAGAGTAAAATGAAAGAAAACCAAACATTCCAATTCCCTCACATAAATTTAACATTTCATCCCGGATCACTAAAAAAAGCTTGAATCCTGAAGATAAACATAAGAGCAAAGCAAGAAGGCCAGAAAGACTTGTCGCAAGGCCAGAATGATTTGTTGCTGTTGTTTTTTTTCTAGAACAATTTCTGATAAAGAGGCTCATACTTGATCCACTTGATCACTTTATGGTAATGAGGCTGAAATATAAAAGCATTTTAGACTTCAAGCTTCCCCAACTCTTTAGGGGCCCATCATGGATTGAAATTTTTTACCTTTCAACATTTAAATACCTAGAAGAAAAATATTACTTGGAGTCAGGTGATACACTCTTGTTTGAAAATTGTTTGGCTTGAGAGATGTACTGAATATTAGTAAAGCATGCTTCTTGATGTGTGTGGTTGTGTCACGATGGTGTGACCTAAGGGAGCAGACTTGGACTCTGGTTGCAAAGGCTTGAAGATCCCACCCTGTGGGAAGTCTTAGAATGCAAAAACCATACTTAATGGGAGACTCTGATAAAGACTCCGAACACCAGAAAGCCACCTGAACTGCCTATCATGAGCTGGCTGTTATCTGACCCACTGAGTTCTAAGTTGGATATGCACAGCAAATCTGTCATTAAATGGGAATGGTACATATTCCATAGAGGTAGAGTGTATTTAGAGGATACAAGTAAGTTACTTATGCTTTGAGCTGAAGTATGTATGTATGTATGTATGTATAATTAAGATATCATATATTGAAATGCTTTCAGAATATGTACTTTTGAATGGATTTAATGCACTTTCAGTTTTACTTTTTGATATGTATATATTGAATATAAAAATCATTCTCTTTTATATTTCTACCAATAATGCATAAGGGCGTTTGTAAGAATTTTAAAACACAAAGAATAACAATCCTCTGGCAGATGTTTCAAGCATCTATTAATACACTAGCATTCGTATGTAATTTTGAACACTGTTTCCAGGTAAGCAATTTTTTACATAATGCATATGTGATGATATGTATGTGTATATATATATACATATATATATATATGTATATATTTTCATTCCTGCCAAAGATTTATTCTTCTCATATATGTCTACATAATACCTAAATGCAATTGCATAATTCATGATGTTGGTCACGAAGAATGTTTTTATACCAATGTATAAGGTACTGTCTCTTGCTACATGTCACTGCTGGTTTAGTTTCCTAACATCAGATTATACATAATCAACCTATATGTGTATAAGTAACATATATGATATTAAATAAATTTAAATATAACTTATTTGTAAAGATTCTTGGAATATCTGATCACACACCCTCTTGAGAAGTACTGCTTTTCCTTACAAAAGCCAATTACTCAGCTTTCTTGAACAATTTCTGTATTCCTCTTCCATTTGCTGGTTTTCCCAAGTCCTTCCTGAATTGTAGCCAAAGAAATACATTCACTATATCATTATATAAAAGTTAGCGGCTAGCAGTTATGATTCATTGTATAATGTTAACAGGACCGAGGTACTGTTCAAAATGTTTTCCTGTTCTATCTAATGAATCTGTACACATCTGAACGAACCACAGCTCTCCACGGAGTATATGAGAAGATGATGTCATCCTTACCTAGAGCATTCATAGTCATCAATTATTTGGGCTACTTTCAAGATTTATCTATTTGAAACACTCATATAAACATGAGTGTATATATATATGTATCACTGTGGGGTGATGCTTTTAATTCTTTTGTGGAGAGACTAAGAATGGGAATAGTGCGAAGAAATGTACCTTCAAAGTGTGTGTTCTGAGGTGCCTGACATAATATGTAAAGAGAAGGAACAATGGGGTTTAGGGGGAAGAAAGAACGGTCAAGTAAAAGGCTTAGGAAGACAAATAAGAAACACTTTTCTAAATAAAGAGGGGAAGAAAGTCTGAGAGGAAGCAAGGAGGACACACGAAAAGGAAGCAGCAAGATACACCATGCAGAGGTACAAAATCCCAAGATGAATGTTATCAGTATGCAGCAGTAAGAAAAGAAAGGTTTGTGACTAATATTAAAATATCAATGGAAAACCCAATATTCTTAGAGCAAGTATATGGATAATAAAATAGGATTCAAGTAGCTTATTAACTTATAGCATAGGTGCCAATGATCACACTGCAATCACACAAAACAAACCCTACCACTGTCTGAATTAATGAGGGAAAGCATATGTAGAATATATATGAAACACATTAAAATGAAGGTATCATAAAGTGATTAGGCACTAATTACAAAGGAAAACTTTAGCCAGGTCTGATGATAACTGCCTGCACTGCCAGCACTTGGGTGCCTGCTGTGCAAGGATTTCCATGAGTTTGATGACTGCCAGGAGTTCAAAGTTCTGCCCCAGCTTGGGGTAACTTCAAGTCAAGATTTAAAGTGAGACACTGAAAGAGACAAACCCCACTAAAGGCAACCTGAAATAAACTGTGCCACTTACAAGTCACTCCTTTGCTCTGTTCAAAAAATGACAACTGTATAGTGTAACAGAAGAATGACAGCTTTCACCACCTCGGGAGCAAGGTGATACCTGCAAAACGCACTTAACATAAAACACATTCATGTTACACCTTTGTTCCAGATTGTGACTCATACAGAGAATGACAAACGGATCTCAGGAAAGAAAGGCAGCACTGTATGGTTCCATTGTACACACAGCAGTGACTCGTGCTACAGCTCGTGTTAAAAACATCTGAAAGAAATCACATATGTTTCATTTATGTTCAGAGACAAACAGGTATGCATTTGGATATACAGATGGTATATTTTCTATTTTATATACAAAAATTCCACATTGAAAAGGGAAAGATAATCTGGAAACCTTAGGATGGTATAACCAAAAAAGAAGTCTTCTCAGCGAAACAAGTAGTCAGCAGAATTCGTGGGACAAATTAAAGTCTATGAAAGCCATGGGAAATAAATAAAACAAAACTAAAATATCTGCCATGTACAAAATACAAGGATTTCATAGAGAGAGTAAAGATCAATGACACAAATCTCTAAAAGATATAAGACACATCTAACTAAAAATAGTGAATATAGAAGAACACCACGTCCTGAGAAAAATCAAGGAAAACTGAGGTGTGGAAGAACACAGTCAGACTTACGCAAGGAGGGAGAACCCGATACCCTCTCCACACTCATCTCCTTTCCTTTAGAGTTTGCTAAAATCAACAGACCAGTAACTTCTTTCCAATGTCCAGAGAATGCATTGTGCTATTACACTTCTAGACCCACGATTAACATTAAGTATACCTGAAAAATGCTGAACCTCATGACCAATAGAGTTGATGAGAAAGTACTGTTTTCTTCATCCAGACATTAGCATTTGTGAAGGAGACAAAGAATTCCCAAAACATATCCCCGTGCATCTTGTATAATACTTCAACAAAATTCTATGAAGGGAAACTAAGACAACAGTATTTATGGAAAACTCACACACGGTAAACTGAGGAAACATCGCCAAAGAATGAGAGGGGTAAAATAAGACAAAAAATGGTTGAATCAAGTGGAGAGTTTACCACATCTAAACTCTTATCCATTGCCCAAAACAGAATGACGAAATGTTTCCAACGCACTAAGTATATTTATATTGTTTTAATATTAAATCTTGGCAAAATTTGAGAATAAATTTGACACACAATATTTAAATAACAAACTGTCAATATATATGAACATTTGTATAGATATTGAAATTTTAATGTCTGCACATTTATATTTATCCCAGCAAGAAGATTAGTTCATTATCAGTTGCACACTAACGCAAAAGAAACAACCACCGCTAATATTTTAAAACACCTGGGAAGTAACAAAAACCACTTTGAAATAACACAAGCCCAGAGGCAGTGGAGTAAGGCAGTGAAGTGTCTGAAATGTTAACTTCACAACAATGCTATGATCACTAGGCTGTCAACACAAACCTTGAATAATATTTTATCTTTTATTGTTTCCTTTCCTTTTCTTGTTTTGTTTGTTTTGTTTTGACATGGAGACTGGAACTCAGGACCTTGTAGTTGCCAGACAGGTACTGTGCAGCTGAGCTATGCTCCCTAATTCAAACTACTTTTTATCATCATAGTAAGGATATATTAATCTCAATAAATTCATTCCAAATGTTGAGAACCAAACATTTTGCTGATTACATTTTTAAGGACTAAACACCTTGCAAAACTACACTATGGTAACTTTGTGGGTATTTATATGACATCTGAGAAACATAGGAGAGGTAAACACAGCTCATTTCCTCACCTCCACAATGATTCTGTAGATATACATAGTTATAATTAAAAGCAAATAATCACACCTGAACATTTCTTTGTTTCTTCACATGTCATCAATATTACAGTTACTTTTAAACTATGAGCACCACAATCATACGGTGAGATCTTCAAAAGCATTTCTTACTTCTTCCTTGAGATAACTTGTATTTTGTTTTATTTTATTTTTTAATTTTGAAGGTAGTGAAATACAACAAAACAAGGCAGAATAAAGCCAGTCAAGACAATACAGTGAAACTGATACAAAACTTCACAGCAGAATACCGGGATAACAGTAATAGGTCCCATAATATAGTCTCATTATTGTCACAATAGTTGTCCATTCAATCAGGTATAGCAAAATCAAACCAAAAATGAACAGTATAAAGCCTATCAAACAGAATACTGAATAGAGCAATACAATTAATCAGAACAAAGCAAAAACAGTGAAAAAAGTATTTGCCTTCAAAAAGAAGATAGAAGGAAATCCCCCGTATTTGCTATATTGTATACAGTCATCCTCCTAAGAGATGCTCAGGTCTCTTGCTCCCAGTTGCTAAGAGCGGGAGGGGCGGGGGAGGACGGTGACAGGATGTTTGATTAACAGCCGCACGCACTGGTAGGCTCGCGGCTGCTTACCAGAGAAGCAAACAGGTTGCTTTCTTGCCCAGTGTCCTAAGTTCCAACATGGCTGGATCTCAGGAGGCACTGGCTGGTTCTATCCCTGGCTCATCTATGGCTGCTCGAGCCACAATTGCTTACCAGGGAGTCAAGTGGGTTGCTTTCTTCAACAACTTGTATTTTGAACAAGTAATTTAAAAGTACAAATGTAAGTAAAGTAGAATGCAAAGTAAAACTGGAAGGGAAGGTGTTGAGGAAGAACCCTCCTTCACTGTCCTTCATAAGGGAACCCACACTCAGAACGTTACACATATTCCCAAGCCAACACCCAATTCCCAGGGCCTCCACAGTCCAGGGTAGCTCAACCAAGACAGCGACCATGAAAAACAGGAAAAGTCAGGAAATTTAGATCTGGGCTCCTTTACATCATAGTCAGCCATCTTCACAGGATGAAACTGCTTTCTTGCCCAAGGTCTCAGTACTGAGCAGAGACAAGCACATGCAATCAGCTGAGGTTTGACCTTTGACTTTCCCCAGTGATTCTTTAGAAGTCAAGTGTATACTGTTTGCTGAGCACAACCAAAATCTACCAAAAAAAAAATTCTGTACACAAAATCAAAGCATACCCAAAACTCTCAAACTGCTCACAAAGGTAAAGCACAGTCCTGGCAGTGTTCCAACCAAAGACTGGTGTCCAAATCATAGATTCTGTCTTCCAGAATCTAGGTAGAATTTCACTTAAAAATTATACTGCACAAAGAACTAATCTCAGATTCATACATACTTGTGTAGAGCATCATGTTTCCAAGGAAGTCTTTCAGAGTGACCCCAACACATTGTCAATTAACATTTTCAACATTCTTGACATTAAAATGAATAACTGATGCTGTTTAACATAACCAAGCACTGTGATCACACTCTATAATCGTGCTTGGTGACCCACACCTGTGATCAAGCACTCTCGGAGACTGAGGGTAGAGGACACAGTGGCAAGCTCAGCCTGACCTCCACAGCAATACCCACTTTGAAAACTCAAAAATAATAAAACCTAAGATGTGGAAGGCTGGATGTCACTCAGAGTCAAAAGTCCCGAGGTTCAGTACCCAGGAACACATCCTTAGGGAAAAACCCTGGTTCTGGAGCAGATTTTCCTACCTTCCTTCATCCCCTCCTTTCCCACACTACACGAACTCTTCTGTTCCTTCCTTCCTACACAGGAAACCTGTTCATGCCTTCCACTGATACGCATACACGCCTGCACTTGGTACTTGGCACCCAATGCAAAAATCTATGTCATCAAAGTCCCAACCTCATTCAGTGTATACTTTTTAAAAAACACTGTCTTCAGTCAATAAACTATAGAAATTATGTGAGCACTGCTACTTTTCTCTCTGCTCTAAGACACGAATTATATGTATATATAAATATCCTACTCTAAGGGATTTAAAAATTTGAGTTTAAAAGGCACATTCTCATGAAAATTGTACTTTATGATATTACTTTCATCCTTCCTTATTTAAATTAGAAACATCATCAAGTTTTTCACATATTATAAAAGCTTAGTTGTTACTTTACTCATTTACTGCAATGCTTTGGATATCATAAAGGAGTTTTAGTATGGTCAATAAGGACCCCAACAATGGTTTTGATTATAGGCAATATTAAACGGTTGATAAATGTCATATGATTTGGAAATACACTTCACTGACTTTAAGATTCTGTGGAAGTGGTTGAAAATTTTGGAAAAGACCATCAGTAAAATGAAGCCCAGAGTAGACAGTACAAGTTATGTTTAAGATCTCATATTTAAACTTTAAACAAATTTAGGATAATTAGATAATCTCCACCTCCTAAGAACACATTCTGATGCTGAACTCAACTGTACCTGCATCCAGTGAGAGACAGGGCCCACAGAAACCATTCAGTTTTCACACTTTCAAGACACTTAGTGACACTGTAGATATAAACTAAAATATTCAGTGTGAGGCTGGGAGAAAAACAACACAGAACACAGCCCAGTCTCACCCACACAGAAACTTCACCTAAGTCAGGCAGCTTCCCTTAGCCCTCCTTCCCACTGCAAGCTCGGTAAGAGGTGGCACTGCAGGCAGTGAATGGGGAAACTGAGGGCTCTGGCCACAGTAAAATCACTTCTCTGCTACAGGACAGGGTGCTGAGTCCCTGGAAGAAGCCTCAGCCCCATCCTGAGGGTCAGATCTAACATGCACCAGAGAGTGTAGATGCAGTGTGGCCCAAATCCTGCCAAAGCTGGTTCTGGTCATTTTCAATGAGAGCGTATGGATGCAACAGATACATACTATTGTATCTTACCATTTGGTCCTGCAAAATCACCTGCTTGGAGACTGAGGTCTGCCATCTCCTTCCACGCAACCCATCAGTAGGAGCCACAGAGTGAGCCAGCATGAGTCAGCTTGGGAGTCGCTCAGTAACACTTCGTGAGCTCCAACTTAGCTCCCTGTTAAGGAGGATTGTAGTCTCTGTCAGCAGATCTGAGCTGACCCTTCATTCAGCCTAAACTTTACTTCACTGCTGCAAGGCTGCCCACGTTCTGCCTACTGAGCCAGAAGGACAACAAAGATTATACACTATCTGACTGACTGGAGCCCAGATGACAGACTGCAAACAAAACTCTTCTAAGCTCAGGGTACTTCTCATGATATTGACTTGAAGTAATCCATCGGATCCCTGAGGTTTGCAGATCTGCTTGTGTCTACTTTCTGTACTCTATGATCTATTTACTTTTGCTGATGATGGGATTCCACATCTGTCACTGCATGTTCACATTCAATGACACATGGGGGACAACCACCTAGCCCAATGAAGATTCTAGGTCCATACAATGGCAGCACGTCTAAGAACAGGAGGAAAGCAAACTGTCAGAGGGCAGCAAACTGAACAACAACTACCTCCATGTTAGATAAACTTGGCCCTTTCTCCGTGTATTGATATGTACAAAGCTCACTAGGTTATTTCTTTGTCCTTTCAATTGGCTTTAAGCAATGTACATTGGGTTAGCTGAGGAGCTGACATGTAAGCTCTGAAGCAAAGTGACAGGTCAGTGTTACCCTACCCAGTGAATCCCCAAATATGTGACCGATCCCAGTAAGATGGAGAACCATGCTCCATACTATCAGCAGGGACCAAGTCTCAGAAAAGAAGCTATACCTGCCTAGGACAAAAAGGACTGTACATCAGAACTGAAGCAGGGACCCCTAACTATTAGAAACTACTTCAAATGTGCTATGTAGATTACTCTCTCTGCATTTCTTGCCCTCTGCATATTGCAGAGGTGATCTCAGACCTCCTACCTAGCTCAGCTCAGGGTAGTCCTGTCAGTCATGTAGTTCCCTCTACTCTTTCTGTCACCCATCCTGAGCCATTCCCTCACAGAGATTAATAAAACTCGGGAAGGGCTCTGGGCCAAGGACTTTGTTCTGGTGACCCACCATCTACAAAATGGAAAACACAAATGAATGGACAGATTCCTAGATACATATGAACTATCAACGCTGAATGAAGGCACAAACATTCTAAATGGCCCAACATCAGTTAATGAAATTGAATTTGAAATTAAAAAGTCCTAACAACAAAGAAATGCCCAGAACCTGATGCATACATACACAGCAGAGTTCCCCAAGAAATTTAGGAACCAGGGAGTCAGAGAGGGAGTTACATGGTGGGTATGTTGCAAGACTGCAACTTAACTGGCAATTACACAAGTTTTCCCGAAAGAGAACAAGTTATAAAGACACATTAAGTAATAAATTCACCACATTTTGGGCTTCCGAGCTTTTAACAGGACCAAGGCTGAACTTTCTGCCTAGCAAGAAATGCAGACCTTCCCTACTAACAGAAGTTGCACCCATGCCTAAGCTCCTGAGTTTCCAGGAATTTAAATGCAAAATAAGCAGTGTTTCTCTAAAATCTCTTTCTTTTATAAACAGTGTGTGCTAATGAACTGTTACACTGCCCGAATTTAGAGCAGTAGTTTTAAATCCTGAGAGGCATGTCTGTTAGGTTCCTACCAAACAATTGAGTATATTTTATTGTGCTCCATTTATCTGTAATTAACTCTGATTTCATGGCTACAGTGATACTCACTACGGACACTTCCAAAAATCAAACAGGTATCCTACTTCTTATTTCCAAGATGAGACTCTGAGAGGCTCACCAGCACTGTGACTCAACAGGAGGCCTCCAACCTCATGTTCAGTTCAACTTCCCTATTTCCTTCTCTTCCCCAAATGAATTTCCTGCTCTTCTTCCGCAGGTGCGCCAAAGATCCTCCTCCAATCCTCTCCCGACACCGAGATCCAGTCACCGCCCGGAGTCCAACTCCCTAGAAGTAGATTCCCAGCTTCCACTGTCCCAGGGTCCTGGGCATCTTCTGCAACCCTCCCGCGCAGGCAATGAAGGATTTTCCTTATCTCTGTTTCTCAACTGCGCCTAAAAACCCTACAAATTTTTTGGTTCAGAAAATCATTCCAAGAAGTTGTTAGAGCACGAGCTCTGTTCGTGCAGCAACCATAACAAGCAGAGGTCTCGTTTAAGAAATTTCAATGATGATTTTTTCACTGCTGAGCGTGAAACACCTTCGTTTCCAAAGCTCCTGCTAGGCAGACTGCTGGAGAACAATCTGTGCCCAGGAATGACAAAGAGTGTATCCTGGGTTGGCTGGGTGTGGTGTAATATTACTGTAATTACAGCAGTTGGGAGGCTGCGATTTCAAGCCAGCTCAGGTTACATAGTGAGTTTAGGATCAATCTAAAGTGCATAGTGGGGCTGGAGATTTAGCTCAGCGGCATAAGCGCCTGCCTTGCAAGCAGGCAGTCCTGAGTCCGATGCTTCGTACCGATAAAAACGAAAAAGATCAAAACAAAAACAAGTGCATAGTAAGACGCTGTCTCAAAAACACAAAATAAAAGACGAATAGCAGTGTATGCTGGACCCAGAACTCTTCGCGCCTGAGCAGAGTTACAGATGAAGATGCAGCACCAGAAAATGGCCAGCCCCAGTGTCCCGAGCTCAGCAGGGAGGCTGTGGATCTCCAGGGCTGTTTCTCACCATTTACATCTCAAACGCACCCCATTCCATCCCCACCTCCGTCCCACAACGTCACCATTGCGTGGCTTAAGAGTTTCCAAGGATCCTTCGAGTGCACCATGCAGCAAGTAGAATTCACACAATAATACCAGTAGTTTAACAAGAAAAATAAAGAGAAGAAACACGGTCTAGACAACTGCACCTTCTCAGCAAGGCACTCACAACGCTCACTGCGCGGCCCTGACACAGGAAATGCCCGCTCCTTGGCCCCATCTGATTGGGTAATTCAGGCAGCCCGCCCTCGTCGCTGATTGGCTCCTGCTTCACGGCCACTCAGCGGAGCTGAGAAGGAAGGGAGAAACAAACTTAAGATCAAGGTTGGCCTCCCTTAATAGTTTGTAACCCAGGAAATTGTGGACTAGTGGCTTTCCTTAGGAGACAGTCTCACCTCCCCTGAGGAACGCTTGCATTTAAGGGCTTTACTCTTGGCTTTTCAGAGCTGCTGTAGTTTCCTTAATGGACTCAGTGAATTCTTCCTAAAAATGGGTCACAGATGTGCCCAAAAGGTTCCAAGGTTATTGTCCTATGGAAGAATCCCGCCCCTGATGATGGAAAATATCAGGAGGCCAGTTCAGGATAAAATGGAACAGAGCGAGGCTCTGCTGTTAGGAATGAGGCAGTCAATTTCATTGCTAAGACTTTCGCACTGTCTCTCAATTTGAGTTGCCTAATAGCAATACTCTGCAAAAAAGTAAAAATGAAAAGAAGGCAAGCATCTAACTCCCTCAGACAACATTCACAGTTATCCATGCTCATAGCAAATACTTCAATTCTAAAGATAAATATTTTCCAGCATTTGATTCACCTGAGCACTTATCCATGATGATTCTGGGTTACAAAAGGACTTTTAACTGTAAGTTCCCCATGTCCCCAGGTGTGACTCATCATCACAAGTTGGAATTCTCCACCTTTTAACGTTAATATTCCTTGAAAAAAAATACGTAGAGTTAGGCGATACACGCGTGTACTAGCTTGTTTTGCTTGACAGATATATGGTATATTACTAAAGCGCACTTCTTGATGAGTCTGCTGAGGCATGATAGCATCACTTGAGGGAGGGACCAAATCTGGAGGCTTGCTCCTTCCTCTCAGCCTGATTCCCTTCTCTCTGTACCCTGGGTCTCTGAAAGCTAGTATCATTGTCCTGTACTTATATTTACTATGAAACTTGTGCATTTGAAATGTTCAAACCAAGACTACAGTCTCAGAAATGATGAGACAAAATAAACTTTTTCATTTACTCTTTTTTTTCCTACTGAAAATCGAACTGTGCATTTCATGCTTGACAGTCAGGTGCTGAGCTGCTGAGTTCTATTCCTGGCCTCTTAATTTGCTTTTTATGTCAGGATTTTTTCCTTGTGACAAGAGTAACAACCATGAAAAGTTAATACAATTCCTACTAGGTATCTATTATCAATAAACTTTCAATTACATCAATTCTCTCCTCAGAAAACTATACAATTGAGTTTTTCTGTATGAATACTCTGTATGAACTGATTTTATTCACATGCACATATTTTAGTTTGACTGCTTCAATTCTTTGCACATCACCATGAATTTGTCCTTTTACAATCTATATAAGCAGAAATAATTCACCACATACAGACATCTGGCCCTGAACACATGCTTAATACCAATGCGTGGCTTCAGACACCTGGTATCTCGTTTCAAAGTATTACACAAGTTAATGATGGTTTAATTATTAGCTACCAGTTAAACTCCTAGGTAGTAACTCAAAAAATCCCATGAAGAATATCCACAATGATATGAAGTTACATATGACAATGATTTCTGGGAAAATACTCTAAAAATCTGACTACATTCACATGATGTAACATTCTAATGCTTCCATCTGCACATACCCTCCCCCCAGATATACAAGCTGTCTCGTCTATCTGTAAATTGACTCTACATGTCCTCATTTTACTCAAATCATCAATATATGTTTCAGAGCTCATTCATATACGATCACATCCAGCTATCTTCTTCTACTCTTTGACATGATATTTCAGCATGACTAAAGTTTGATGAACACTTGGATTATCTTATGACTTTATTTTAGTCTGTCATGCTAGATGTAAGAGAATTTTTCATCTTGAACTATGAGAAGCTGAAGCCACAAAATAGCTGTGTCCATAGTTATTCCTGTCTCACTGCATGCATAATATTTCTAAATCACATGACCATGAAACTCATAGTGGTGGCTTCATGAGAAGATTTTAAAAAGGACAAGTTGTTGTGAGATTATAAAATAAGGCAGTGTGAATTGCACTGGTTTAGTGAATGGGGTGGCATTTTACTGGTATTAGTTTGAATGAAGAAAGGAATTTTTCAAGCAATGTTAAAACTGTGTGGCGCAGCTGCAGCTGGAGATGGATCATGATCTAGGCAGGAGCAAGGCCAGCCTCAAGACAGCAGAGTGACTGAGGAAAGTCTCACGAATGAGCTGCTCTAGGTTCAAGCACACTGGGCACCTCAGGCAAGTCTTGGGGATAAGCTCTTGGGGGAAAGGGTTTCACGTGGTATTCCATCTCCCACGTGTATCAATAAACATGAAGCAGCCATTGGAACTCTCCTCCCACTCCTCTTTCTTCTCCTTTACTTTCTTCCCCTTCAGAACAGAGGGATCCACTTTGCCTCTGTTTTCTGTATTCCTCTTGTTCTTTTTTCTCCATCCTCTCAGTGCCCTCACCCTGGAATCTTTGAGAGCTGTGCAGAATGTGGCATTTGGCACCTGAACTGGGACCCAGGGAATGAGGAAATGCATAGGAAAGCAGGTAAAAGGAGCCCTCTAGGTATGCTGCACAGAGAAATAGGTTCCAGAGAAGTCAAAGAGAGAAATAGTCTTAAGAGAAGCCACAGAGGGAAACAGACTTAAAAGAAACTAGGAGAGAGGTAGGCTTCACAAAATCTGAAGAAAGAAATAGGCTCCAGAGAAGCCAAAAAATAGAGATGAACTCACTAGTGTGAGAGAGAAAAATGGGTTTAGCATGGTGTTGCCCATATATTTTTCTTTTTTTGGCCTTTTTTTTTTTGTCTTTTTCATTTTTATTGGTACTGGGGATTGAACTCACGACTGCTCACTTGCAAGGCAGGCACTTATGCCTCTGAGCTAAATCCCCAGCCCCGCCTATATATTTTTCATCCACATGTGCATTCCCATTCTTAGGTCAGTGAGGCTAGAAAAATCAGCATTGGTTAAAATGGTTCTGAACAGTTTACAAATGAGATTATTTCTCTAATTTGCTGCAGAGTTTTTGTTGTTGTGTTTTTAGGGGGCGGGTTGGGGAGGGTTTGTACTGGAAATTGAACTCAGGAGTTTGTGTTCTCCAGAAAGGTAGTTACACTTCTGAGTTAAATCCCTGGCCGTTATAATGGATTTCAATATGATATTAAATGATACAAATTCTTCCCTTTGCCCATTGCAAGATTCCATAATGTCAGTAATGTGGTGTCCCTTGGGGGCTTTGTCCCTTGATTGAATGTTGCATTCCTGAGATTAATCGCACCACCTTGAGGAACCTGACTCTCTATGATTGGTATAGCATGAACAAGCTTCATGGGCATCTTCCCAGCCTCCATACTCATTACCTCTCAGGAACAGCAGCAGAAATATTCACAAATGCTGGCTTTTCCATTTATGTAAAAAAAATAATCAATGAATGCTAGCATGAAAGATTTGTGGGAACTGGACACTCTGCCCATTATGCTATTTCTTGTGTCCAGTCTCTTAATGTGCTCCTGGCTAAAAAAGTCAACATTTCTAACCAATGTAACCATTATACTTGTGATAGCTCGGATCCCGGAATAAAATCCAAGGAAGCAAGAAATTAAAATTTAGGGAGCAATGGCTTTATTTTAGGCCAGGCCTGGTGAAGCAGCCTCCGGGAGCCAATATGGAAGACTGCGCACCTTACAGCTAAAGGGTTGGAGTTTTAAGCCAAAAACCTGCAAAGCTATCGACCTATTTCAGATAACATTCTTAGTACATTCTGTTGCTCTCTGGTTTAACATTTTCCCACGCCGGCACACCTTGCAGAAACATGGGGAATGTGTTGGCGGGTTTTACAAGAAGCTGAAACTTAAGTCTTTACTGGAAATGAAATTTTAATCTATATTGAAACAGCGCATACAGGACAGGAAGGAGATGTATTGGTTAACGCTAGGCCACAACATGAACCGTCCCACGGATCGGTTCGTGGGCCTCACCTGGAGAAGGGATGGGGATGGAGGGCTGGGCAAGAGAAAAGAGAGATGGAGCCAGGTTGAGATTCCAATAGAGTCTCATTTATTCAGGAAGTGTACATGGCTTATATAGAGTCACAGGGGACGTGGCCTTACAGGATAGGCTGGCTTGGATCTTGTTATTTGTTGTGGGCTATCAGACCCGCAGGAAGTCATTTGTAGGTAAGCGGAAGTGATGTCAACAGGAGGGGATTATGGGAGATGTAGGCTGAAGCGGGAAGTTGCTTACGTCATGTGCACTGTAGGCAAGGGGAGGATCATGGGAAATGTTGGCTGACACACAAAATGCCCTCAAGTGGGAGGGGCAGGGCAGCAGCAGCCATTCTGAGCCGCTCCCTATATCTCTTCCCTTATTATTATATGCTATTTAGGAATATGACAGGCCCTGGGAGGACAGCGCCTGTCTTGGGTCAAGGACTCCTCATATGAACCCAATCAACCTTACCCATCATGGGCCTGCAGGACAGCTATTGGTCCTTGGCCTGTCTTAGGTGGTGGATGGCATAACATATGTGTCCTAGTTGCCCATCTCTGGCTGCCTGTCCAGTGCCTCAGGGCATTTAGGCCACAGTATCATGTGGGCCGTCAGTGGGTGTTCTTTCCTGATAAGTTTGTTGTTCTGCCGTTTCTAACCGGTGGTAATGTACCTGAATGGGCTTTGCCATAAATGTGTCAATCCTGTTATTAACATTATTAATGAGTGTCATGATCCTCTGAAAAATACAAGGTCCTACAGTAAGCAGTAACAGCAAGGCGGCTAGGGGTCCCAAGAGGGGGGCAATGAAGAGACCCCCGAGGGGGTGGTTTCTCCAAGGCACTCTTTTTCTCTCTCTTTGAGACGCTCTCTTAGTTTATTCATGGACTCTTTGACAACTCCTGAGTGGTTGGCATAAAAACAACATTCTTCCTTGAGGGCAGCACATAAGCCACCCTCCTTCATAAATAGGAGGTCTAGCCCTCTTCTATTTTGTAGGACTACCTCAAATAGAGTTGTCAGGGATGCCTGTAGAGCCGTCACAGATGTTTCTATTTCTTTTCAATCTTGATCTACTGCTGCCTATAATTGAGCTAGGCAATTATTTCCCAACACTAGAGCTGTAGTCCCTGTTCATATTCCTGTTGCTACTCCTAACCCCAGTAATACAGCTAAGGTGAGTGTCACAGGTTCTCTCTTATACATATAGCCGGTCTGCAATGCCTGGAGGTAGTAGTCTCCTGGGTGGAAGGTTATGGGAGGAAGAACCTGTACAAGAACACAAAAATCTGTATACTTGTTAAAAACATCGGTTGCTATGCAGGGTGAGAGGCCGGAATTGCAGGCCCAAGACGTCCCTGGGGGTGGAATAAGGTAATTATTTGGCTTGAACTCAGAATGAAGCTGGGCACAGAGTCATGCTGCCAATGATGGTGGATGGCTGGAGTCCCCAAGACAAGTCCCTCTACCTGAGACGTCAGGGAGAGTCAGCTTATGATGATTGCCCCAGTCACAGGCAGATGAGCTAAGAGAACTGGTAAATGTTAAGTTGAGGGCCTTTCCTTCATAATATAGGAGAGGAGCATCCAAGCATAACCAACAGGATTGGGTGAGATCAGGTTGGGTATGATTTAAAGCCGCAAAGGCCCCCAGAATCAGGTTGTACAAATTAGAGTGTGGAGCAAAGGTGGGACTTAAAGGTTCTGGAGCAGCTGGGGAAGTGTGGAGAGAGCTTAGAGAGGGGCCGGTGGTCGTTAATGGGGGTCAGGTCACCACTTGACTACGAGGCCTATGGCTGTTGAGTGGGATGAGCACCGGATTTGGGCCCACTTTCACAGCAGGTAAGGGTAGTAGTTCTTTTTTTATGAGAATAAGACCGCCCCTACCTGGGCCAGATTCATGATATCGCATTCCCCAAGTGCGCCCTGTCAGCCAGCCAGTTTCCTCAGGGGTGGTAATGGTTATGTCTATCATATCACAAATTCGGACTTTCATGCTCTCGTACCAGGAGGGAGAATGGGTGGAGCGCCACAGTGGGCAACAGCCTAATGGCCCCCACTTTACTTTAAGATGTTTATCAGGTATGTCGGGGTCCCATCCTGTGGCAGCTGTTTCACAGCCCCAGTAGGAACAATAATAATGTCCTGGGGAATTACAATGTGATCTGCCTCCTACTGCAGCAGGACAAAAATATACTGGCAATGTATTTTGGCACTGGGGATTAATGGATACAAGGGCACAAGACTGGACCTGAAAATTTGGGCTTCCTGATCCTACCCAGGTTGCAACCTCTGTTTCATCATTCCAACGCATGATTGACCACTTCCAAGGTTGATGGGGATTGTCAGCTTGTTGGGGAGCCGTTGTGCACAGGTATAATTGTGTTAGAAGTCTGATGATTGTCCATGAGGTCTTTAGGTTTAGCATTCTCCTGTAAAAAGAGCACAGAGAAAAAACCTCAGGGGGTCACAACCCTGGGTGCTTGGGAGGCCCGTATTAGCTTATCTGTTTGTTGTGTATCAACTTGTCTTATAAGCCTCTCGGGGAGCCATCTAGCTCCCTTTTCTTGGTGGGAGTAGACGCAAATGGAACCTCATCCCCAGATAAGGACTGGATCAGGGCCATTCCATGCGTTGGTTAGGGGATCTCTCCATAGAACAGATGCATATTGTGTGGCTGTCTGTGTGTGCCAGAAGCGAGATGCCGCTGAGCAGCCTGAGGCATCCAGGGATAGAAAGTTTAGAATAAAGAGAGAATGTGAGAGAATATTTTTAGGAGACCCTCGGGTTGGGTATCAGGTTTTTCCCTTTATTTTATCTATAGTAGATTTGAGGGAGCAATGTGCACATTCAACAATACCTTGTCCTTGAGGATTGTAAGGTATACCCGTGGTGTGGAGAATATTAAGGCACTTGCAAAATTTGGCAAAAGAGGTACTAGTATAACCTGGGCCATTGTCTGTCTTGAGCTGTTGGGGACATCCCAGAACTGAGAGAGCTGATAGCATATGGGCTATAATATGTTTAGTAGCCTCTCCAGTCTGGAGTGTGGCAAAGATGAAGCCACTGTAGGTATCAATGACCACATGTATATATTTTAGGTTGCCAAATTCATTAAAATGAGTGACATCCATCTGCCACAAGGTTTAAACCTCTTGGGTTGACTCCCAGATGTTGAACAGGCAAATGGACAGCACAAGAGGGGCAATTTTTTACAATTTGTCTGGCTTGTTCCTGAGTAATTTTATGGAGGAGGCGGAGAGTCTGGGCATTGAGATGGTGTAACTGATGAGCCTGTTGGGCCTCAGATATCTTGGAATCATTTATAGGCTCAGAGTGGGCCACGAATACCTGTGTCCATGTAGCAATATCAGCCAAATGATTTCCCTGAGCAAGGGAACCTGGGAGGCCAGAATGAGCTTGCAGGTGGCCAATGAAAAACTTATGACTGCGAAGCCGAATCATGTCCTGTAATTGCCTGAATAGGTTTGCAGCTGGGGAGGCATGGCTTATGGTTGCAACAGTTTCTAGTAATGGAACAGACTGGGCGAGGTAGGCCCTATTGGTGAACAAATTGAAGGGTTGATTGGGGTAAGCAGTGAAAACCGCCAGGATGGCCTGCAGTTCAGCCAGCTGTGCAGAAGAGGTGTCGGTCTGGAGGGTAAAAACATTGTCTTGAGCTACATAGGCAGCCTTACCGGAGGAGGAGCCATCAGTAAAAAACACTGGGGCACCAGAAAAGGGCTGTGAAGCTATAATTTTGGGGAATACAAATGGGTGATGGTTAGCAAAATCGATTAACTTATTTGGAGGGTAATGGTTGTCAATGGTCCCTGAGAAGGAGGCTATAGCAATAGGCCATGCCTCAGTGGTCTGGAGTAGCCAGTCCACTTGATCTTTGGTGAAGGGTTGAATGATATCTGGTTCCTTTCCAAAATAACATTTTCCTAGCTTTCTGCCTTGAATTATCAGGTCAGAGACTGCTTGGTAGTAAGGCAATAATACTCTCTTTGGGGAGACTGGCAGACGAAGCCACATAAGAGGACCTTGTTGCCCAAATACTGCCATGGGAGAAAGTTTTGTATTAAAAATGAGATACTGTAGTGGCCTATTATAATCTATGAAGGAGACAGTTTGTTGAGCGATAGCCTCTTCTACTGTATGGAGTGTTTTTCTAGTATTGGGTATAAGCTCTTGGGGGGAAGTTGGGTCAATGTCTCCTCAGAGGATCTCATAAAGGGTTTGCAGATCATGTTTGGTCAATTTCAAATAGGGCAAAAGCCAATTAATATCACCTAGAAGCTTTTGAAAATCATTAAGTGTCTTAAGGCCATCAAGCCTTAGTTGAGACTTTGGAGAAAACACCTGAGTGCCTTGTAACTGAAAGCCCAAATATGTATATGGTCAGTAAGCTGGACCTTGTCAGGGGCTATTTGAAGCCCAGCCTTTTGTAAGGCAGCTTGTAGTGCCTGGTAACATTGTAAAGTCTGGTCTTGACTCTCTCCCGCCAAGAGGATATCATCATCTCCCATATAATGGGAGATATATATATATTTGGCCAATGATCTCTAACTGGCTGTATTGCGGCAGTGACAAAAGACTGGCATAGCGTGGGGGAGTTAGCCATACCTTGTGGTAAGACTCGCCATTGAAATCTCTGCATAGGGGCTCTAAAGTTAATTGATGTGAGACTGAAGGCAAAACGCTTTTGGTCATTTGGGTGTAAGGGAATAGAAAAAAAGATATCTTTAAGATCTATGACAATTTTTAAAAATCCCAGGGGAATGGCACTGGGTGAAGGGAGGCCTGGCTGTAGGGGTTCCATTAAGACCATGGTTTTATTTATTGCCCTAAGGTCTTGTAGCAGCCTCCATTTCCCCAACTTTTTTTGGATAACAAAGATAGGTGTGTTCCACGGGGAATCACTAGGGACAATGTGGCCTGCATCTAACTAGTCCTGCACCAGCAGTTGTGCGGCTCCAAGCTTTTCAGAGGTAAGGGGCCATTGATCGACCCAAACAGGTTTGTCTGACAACCAGGTAATCTCTTTTGCATGGGCTGCAGGAGTGTCAATGACCCCTATTGAAAATGGCCTAGGCCTGTTTTAGAAGGGTTTGGGGCTGGGGAAATAGGAACTTTAATGCCTGAGCCCTGTTTGCCTAAACCCTGGGTAGGAAGGAACTCCCTGAGTGAGCATTTGTTTGGTGATTATAGTATTAAGGCTGCCCATCATCATTCCCATTTGGGTTAGTAAATCTCTGCCCCACAAATTAAGGGGTAGCCCTTCTACAATATAGGGCTGTATGTGTCCCTGATTGTTTTCTTTATATTTCCAGGTAAGTAGACTGGCACTACGTTGTGGATTTTTAGATTGTCCAATCCCTTGTAAAATATGTCATAGTGGTTTCTAAGGGCCATGCGGGAGGCCAGTCCTCCTTTCTAATGACTGTTACATCAGCACCTGTATCTATGAGCCCTGAGAAACTTTTCCAGTTAAGCAGTAAAGCCATAAGAGGTTTATCTTTGAAAATGCATTGAGCCCAATATATATCTGAGGATCCAAGGGAAGAATTTTCCCTGTAGGAGGCCACAGCTGTATTAGGAGTTTGGACTAAAGGCAATAGCACCAATTGAGCAATACATTGTCCTTGGCCAATGGAAACTAGGCAAGAAATAGAGGACACCATGACAGTAATTTCACCAGTATAGTCGTTGTCTATGACTCCTGGGACAACTTGTAATCCTTTTAAGATTACACTACTGCGTCCAAGGATTAATCCACATGTGCCATTGGGAAAAGGGCCATAAATCCCGGTAGGGATGGCTTGTATTCCCATGTCGGGAGCTAATACTGTATTGGAGGTGGAACAGAGGTCCAATCCTGCACTTCCTGGTGTGGCTCGGAGGAGGTTTGAAATGGATTGTTTTGTGCCAGGTTGTGTTGTGTGGGGTTGTTTTGTTGTGGGACAAACCTTATAGCGCCAGAGGTCTGTCTGAGGTTGGGGGTCTGAGGCTGACCCCGAATCCCATTTCCCTGCTAGGGGAGGGGATTGCCATCTGCATCTGTCTTTGACCTGCATTCTGAGCTGCTCTGCATTCTGAGCCGCTCCCTACAACAACATACTGTGACTTGTTTTAATTGCAGTCTTACTTCCTGCCTATCTACCCACAACAGCAGCAAAGATGTGGTCTCCTATCTGCTCTCTTTTGTGATGGTCCCAGTCAATATCTTTGGAACTTGCTATAGTGATTGAAGCATGGAAGTTCTCAAAGAAATACAAAATCAACTAATCAGACCTCATAGGTCTGATTAGGTTAATTATTTAGGGATAGTGTCACTAGTCACTCTAATAGCTACAGCAGATTTTGACCCCCCAAGTAATTGGTCAATACTGTTTTAGGTTATTAAGTGGATTTAACCCTTTCATGTACTATGTAATTCAGTCTGAATTATATTTGGCCTCATAAAGTTGGTGTTGAATTATTTGTCTTTACGTTCACAGCAGAGTCTTCCAAAAACAGCTCTTTTGACTTCAATTGATTATACATTGCAACAATGAAATAAAAAAAAGGGAGATGTGGGGAGCCATGGCTCTATGACTGAGCTGGAAGCCAGGAAATTCCTAGAAGCTAGAGCAAACACAGTCCCAAGGACACAGAGCCAGGGAGACAGCGGGCACAAACAGGTTGACCTCCAGCTGATATGCATATCAATAGGTGTCCAGCTTTTGTGTTGTTATCTATAACACAGATATCTTGAGAATGTTTTCACTTTCAATGTTCTCAGCAGAATACTAAGACTTTGCAGTGTCAACCCCATGGCATGCTTTTCTTCTTTGTTTACTTTGTACAAATAAAGGCACTGGGTTTGGTACTGTTGCTGCTTCTCCATCACAGACAGAGTGGTCAAGGCTGGCCAGTCCAGCTTTCCTTTAGGTGTAATCTTTCTTTCTTTCTTTCTTTCTTTCTTTCTTTCTTTCTTTCTTTCTTTCTTTCTTTCTTGTCTTTTTCAGACAGCGTCTCACTGCAGTTCAGGCTGGCCTTGAGCTCACTTTGCTGCCCAAGCTGGTCTCGAATTTGGAATGATCCTCCTGTCTCAGCCTCTTGAATGCTGAGATTACAGAAGTGTGCCACCACACTTGGCTTGTGTCTTGTTTTTTCTTAATCTCCCATCACCCTCTCAGGACCCACTCTCCATGCAGGTCAAAACATACGGTGATAATTATTTCTTTCAGATTCAGGCATCTGCCTTTCTTGTGTCATCCAGATATTTGGGATAAAAGATTCATGTCAAGTGAACATGAAATCACCAGTCAAATGATAATTATTTAACAAAATCTTTTTTTTTGTCTTTTTCATTTTTATCAGTACCAGGGATCAAACTCACGACTGCCTGCTTGCAAGGCAGGTGCTTATGCCACTGAGCTAAATCCCCAGCCCCCTATTTAACAAAATCTTATGTGACATGTGTGCTATATATGTGCCACTATACTTGAGATGTTTCAACTTTAAACAGCGCAGATAATTCCACACACTTCAGTGACATCCTATTAAGGACAACAAATTAGGTAAGAGCTTCTTGTGTACTAAATAGATGTTGCTAGGATTATTTCCTTTTTAAAAAAATTTATTTAAAAGGAAAAAGAGAAAAACACAAGACAAAACAAAGTGGTGTAAGGGTACAAGTAATACAGAACTATAAAAAAAAACAGTAAGAAATCACCAGTTAATAGATTACATATTATCATCTTAGAGATAGTTGCTCAAATCACAGTTTCAAAGCATACAAAGTGGACATTCAAACAGTGAGATTGCAAACAGTTGTGTTCAATGATCCAACCAAAAACATTAATATGGTCAGCTATTTAACACCCCTATACACATTTGCTGTTGTATCATTTAGAGCTCTTTTTTTCTCTCTCTTTTTTACAACAAGATTTACACATTCTGCGTTTTATTACTCCTTAGTTCTTATTACTTTTTTGGGGGGGAGAGAATAAAGTCAAATATGGCAAAACAAAGCTGTCAGTCAAAACCAAGGATAGACATAGCACATGATGTAAAACAGAGTACAAGGTTATCAACAATGGTTATCAACAATGTTTCTTGTTTCCTTAAAAAGAATTCTATCTCATCAGATATTATAAAATTGAACAAAACAGTAGAGAACAAGACCAATAAAACTTAAGCATTGTAAACATTACAGGACTTCCAAAGGAGACAATAGTCAAACCAGAATGGGCATCCTAGTGAATCTTATTGCCTTCAAAGTAGCTGCCTATACCCTCAAACTTATACTATCATACAGAATGGAACAGAGTCTAATCAGTCAAAACAAGATCGTGGGAGTATTACAGGACTTCAAAACAAGTTAATAGGAAATCAAAAAGAGTTATTATTATATATTCTGCTAATTTTTAAAATTTTTCCCCTTAATTAAAACAAACATAAGAAATAACTAAATAATTTTTTAAAGAATAAGGGAGAGATTGAGATAAAACAGGACATAACAATATAACAATACAGGGCAAAGCATGACTGTTTCAGCAATCTAATGCTTCACCACCAAATAACCCGACTTAATAGTAGTTACCATAGTGTCTGTCTTTTTCCTTGAAATATTTGAATAAAACTTCATATACTATAGCTTCAAATATTTCCATATCAAGAAACCCAGAATAAAGACTTTCCAATTAATAAGTGAAAACTTTATAAGGCTTCAAGCCACATAATGGGGTATCATGAGTACCACATATTTTTATATACTTGAATCATTACTTACATTAGGGAAACTATTCAGTATTCACACCTGCGAGATTGGTTTATTTCACTTATGAGTATGGTCTCAAGCTGCGTCCATTTATTGATAAATATCTCAATGTGATCCTTCTTTATAGCTGAATAATACTCCATTGTATAGAAATACCACAACTTTTTTATCCATTCCTCAGTTGATGGACACTTGGGCTGTTTCCAAGATTTGGCGATTACAAATTGTGCTGCTATAAACATAGGTGCGCATATATCACTGTGGTATGATGCTTTCAATTCTTCTGGGAATATGCCTAGAAGTGGAATAGCGGGAATAAATGGGATTTCCAATCCCAGCTTTTTGAGAAATCTCCAGACTGACCTCCACAAAGGCTGCACCAGTTTACACTCCCACCAACAGTGCAGGAGAGTTCCTTTTTCCCCACAGCCTCTCCAGCATTTGTTGTTGGTTTTCTTGATCCTGGCCATTCTTTCAGGAGTGAGATGGTATCTCAGTGTGGTTGTAATTTGCATTTCTCTAATAACCAATGATGATGAACATTTTTTCATGTATTTATTTGCCATTTGCATTTCTTCATCTGAGAAGTGTGTGTTCATCTCAGATGCCCATTTTTGGATTGGATCTTTGAATTTTGGAGGTCTGAGTTTTTTTAATTCTTTATATGTTATAGACAAGAGTCCCTTGTCTGAGAGAGAGTTCACTATAATCTTTTCCCAGTTTGTGGGTTTTCTTTTCACTATGCTGGAGATTTCTTTTGACATGCAGAAACTTTTTAATAAGAAGTGGTCCCAGTTATTGATTCTGGGATGTATTTCCTGTGCGGTTTGAGTCCTGTTCATGAATTCTCTACCTACTGTCATTCTTCCAGTGAACCTGCTTGGCTCCTTTATCAAAGATAAGGTGGTTGAGTGTGTTTGCAGTTGTGGTTGTATCTTCTAATCTATTCCATTGATCTTTGGCTCTGTTTTGATTCCAATACCATGTTGATTTTACTACTGTTGCTTTGTAGTATAACTTCAAGTCAGGGATTGTGATGCCTCCTGCTTTGTCTTTGCTGCTTAGAATTGCCTTTGCTGTTCTAGGTCTCTTCTGGTTCCAGATGAAATTTAGGAGTGATTTCTCTAGATCTATAAGGTATGTTGATGTTATTTTTATTGGGATTGCATTGAATCTGTATAACAGTTTTCGGAGAATGGCCATTTTCACAATGTTTCTTCTTCCTCTCCATGAGCAAGGGATGTCTTTCCATTTTCTGAGATCATCTTCAATTTCTTTTTTCAGTGTATTATAATTTTCACTGTATAAGTCTTTCACTTCTTTCGTAAGAGTAATCCTAAATATTTCATTTTTTTGCTTGCTAATGTGAAGAGTGTAGTTTCTCTTATTTCCCTCTCTGTGATTTTGTTGTTCGTGTATAGGAATGCTATTGATTTCTGAGTATTGATTTTGTATCCAGCCACATTACTGAATTTATTTATTGTATCTAAGAGTCTTTCCATGGAGTTTAGGGGGTCTTCTATGTAGAGTATCATGTCATCTGCAAACAATGATAATTTAACTTCTTCTTTTCCTGTCTTTACCCCTTTTATTTCTCTTTCTTGCCTAATTGCTCTGGCTAGTACTTCCAGTACTATATTAAATAGGAGTGGTGATAAACGACATTCTTGTCTTGTGCCTGATTTTAAAGTAAAGGCTTTCAATTTTTGGCCATTTAGTATGATGCTGGCTGTTGGTTTGTCATAAATGGCCTTTATTATATTGAGGTAAAGTCCATCTATTCCAATTTTCTGTAAAGTTCTTATCATGAATAAATGTTGGACCTTATCCACGGCTTTTTCTGCACCTATAGAAATGATCATGTGATTCTTATTTTTGGCTTTATTGATATGGTGGATTACATTTATTGATTTCCGTATGTTGAACCATCCTTGCATTCCTGGGATGAATCCCACTTGGTCATGGTGTATAATCTTCTTGATGATTTGCTGGATCCTATTTGCCAATATTTTATTGAGGATTTTTGCATCTGTGTTCATTAGGGAAATCGGTCTATAGTTCTCTTTTTTAGTTTTGTCTTTCTCAGGTTTTGGTACTAGAGTAATATTTGCTTCCAGGAATGACTTAGTAAGGATTGCTTCCCTTTCAATTTCATTGAATAGTTCGAGGAGTGTTGGCATTAGGTCTTCTTTGTATTTCTTGTAGAATTCTGCAGTGAATCCATCTGGGCCTGGGCTCTTCTTGGTGGGTAAGGACTTAATTACATTTTCAATTTCATTAACAGAGATTGGGTTATTCAACAGTTTTACATCCTCTTGATCTAGCTTTGGTACTTCATATGTTTCTAAGAATCTGTCTATTTCTTCTGTGTTATCAAACTTTTGAGAGTAGAGGTTTTCGAAATAGGTGTTGATGATCTTCTGTATTTCTATTGGGTCTGTAGTGATTTCACCTTTTTCATTTCTTATTGCATGAATTTGAGCATTTTCTTTCCCTTTTTAAAATAAGGTTGGCTAGGGGCTTATCAATTTTATTTATTCTTTCAAAGAATCAACTCTTTGATTCGTTGATTCTTTGGATTGTTTTCTTAGTCTCTATTGCATTGATTTCTGCTCTGATTTTTATAATTTCCTCTCTTCTTTTGGCTTTGGGCTTGACTTGCTCTTCTTTTTCTAGCTGTTTGAGGTGTAGCATCAAGTTATTTATTTGTATTCGTTCTGTTTTCCTGATGTGGGAACTCAGTGCAATAAATTTTCCTCTGAGGACGGCTTTCATTGCATCCCACAGATTCTGGTAAGTTGTATCTGCATTTTCATTTTCTTTTAGGTAGTGTTTAATTTCTTCTTTAATTTCTTCTGCAACCCACTGTTTACTCAAGAGTGCGTTATTCAGTTTCCATGTGTTTGAGGGATTTTTGCAGTATCTTTTATCATTAGTTTCTAATTTCAGAGCACTATGATCCGATAACATGCAAGGGATGATTTCAACTCTTTTGCATTTGTTTAAATATGTTCTGTGAGCTAATATATGTTCTATTTCAGAGAATGATCCATGTACTGCTGAGAAGAATGTGTATTCTGATGTTGTTGGGTGGAACATTCTGCATATGTCTATCAAACCCATTTGTTCACAGGTGTGATTCAGTTCTGTTATTTCTTTGCTCATTTTCTGTCTGGTTGATCTGTCCCTTGGTGTCAATGGTGCATTAAGGTCTCCTGTTACAACTGTGTTACTGATAATTTGAGTTTTCATTTCTGTTAATAGTTGTTTTATATAACTGGGTGCTCTGGAGTTTGGTGCATATATATTTAGGATAGTTATCTCTTCCTCTTGGAGTTTTCCCCTTATGACTATGTAGTGACCTTCTTTGTCCTTTATGGTCATTGTTGGTTTAAAGTTCACATTGTCTGGAAACAGAATGGCTACTCCTGCCTTAGGGTTAGGGTAACCCTAAGCAAGCATTTAACAACCACTAATCCAACCAGGATAGCAACAGCAATAAAAATCCAGGTAGTCAAACTGGGCCAGGAGAACCAAGAGGTGACATGATTCCATAAACCTTTTAGAACATCACTCAGGGTAGACAAATCAAATCTAACCGGGTTCAACTGAATTTTTTCTATTTCGTCTAATTCCTGACTAACAATCATTGACAGGTTGTGAAATTTTGGCAAATAAGTGTCCTGCAGCCATTTAGTCATAGTCTTTGTAGTTTCAGTCAGGTTGGTGCGAACAGGGGTGACGCAGACCCGGAAAGGCAGCCACCTCTGATCACAGAGTTGAGTGGCAACCTGCCACAACGCATCAATCTCCTGCCCGATGAGCTGGATCTCTTCTTGTAGCCGAAGTATAGCCTGGCTGTTAAGCTCAATCTGTTGCCTTTGAGCCTTGATGGTCTCTCGCATTGCTCAGCCGATTGACTGCATCCATGGTCAGCGCGAGCTGCTCGGAGGTCCATGCCTGCAAAACAGCCTGTCCCACTGCAGGGACAGAGAAGAGACCACCCCCGCTGCCTGCCATAACCAATCTTTTATCCCTCCTTTTGTTCTGGTTGGCAACAAGGAGAGTGTCCTGGTCTTGGACGGGAACCCAAAGATAGCTTGGACGATATGCTAGAATGGCGAAGGCCGGGTAACCAGTCCAACAATTAGAAAGTGAGCAAGAGGTCTCATTGCTATCGGATGAATTACAATGGAAGGTGTGCTGATGAGAAAGCACAAAGACAAACGGGGGGTCTACACAGACCTCTGTGTTGAGTGGATGGGTCCCTTTTGACGCGCCTGTCACGTTAGCGGTGGAGGTATTGGACAGCGTCTGATTAAGTGTTGTGAAGGGGCGAAGGTCCAAACATGCCCCCATCGCGTTGGAGGAGGTGTGTCTAGTGGGATCAGGTTGAGGTTCATTACAATACCCCGTGGCCGTCCAAGCGGCCCCCACTGAATAATTCTGAAGCATAGTTAAATTACCCTCTTTTCTAGGGTGGGTGGTCCAGAGCCACCATCTCTCACGGGTCATAGGATAAGGGTGGATAACTGGGACACAGCGGCGCCAAAAGAGCTCTGCCAGTCTGGTTATTCTAGGGATGTTTGTATCGCAGGATTCGAAGAGTGGGTGCCTCGGGGCCTGGAAATCCTTACTACAGTCGGGAAAAGATGGGCCATTGTGCCTGATTAAGGGTCAGGCATGTTTTTGGGGACTTTAACCCATCTGAGGAATTGATTCTGGCTGTGCCCTCGCATTCCATGTGCGTCCAATTCACAAATTCCAGCAATGGTAGGGTTAAGTTGGACCTCTCTAGGGTAATAGACAAATTTGCATATGACAGTATAATCGTGTCAGGGGTAAGCGGGAAGGACATATTGAACTCACAACGGGTGTGTGAAACACGTTTATGGGGAAGGTCTAAGACAGTTTGATTAATAGTGTACACCGTGGGTGATGCAGGAGATGCTGCGGAAAAGGGGGCCAGGGTAGGAGGATGATGCCAAAGACCCCAGAGATATTGGGTGTCCTCTGCACCAGCCATGCTAGCAGCGGCGGCAAGCAATAGTGTGCAGAAGTATATGCTGTAGCTTTGTTTGGGGAACCTGGTATTAATGGGGGCTCCCTGGACACCTGCGGCGGGCGATACCAAAGGGGTCCTCCAAACCTCGGTTACCTCGCGTCTGGGGAAGTGATCAATTTTCCATGCCGGGGTCATCTTCAGGTATCTGGGGTTCCACTGACCGTGGCACGTTGGAGATCCTCACCAGTCGTTCTGGAATCCACACCGGCTCCTTCCCTGGTTTCTGTGGGAAGACACAAGCCGCACCTCAGGTCCAGCTGAGCACTGGATCCGGGCCATTCCATTGTCCTGTAAGGACGTCCTTCCATTTTACCATACCCTTGTGCATAGGGGAGGGACGGGTATGCTCCTCTGCAGGGGGGCGATCGTGTACATTCAAGTTTAAAAAATTATATGTAAACAGGGCCAATGAGAGTCTTCCTTTCGGGGGGAGGCCATGGCCTATTCCCTCTTTTTGTTTTTGTAATACCAGCTTGAGCGTTCTATGAGCTCGTTCTATAATGCCTTGTCCTTGTGGGTTGTAGGGTATTCCATGTTTCCTGATGACAAAGATAGGGGTATTCCAAGGTGAAGTAGACAGCTGAATGTGCCCCAGCCGCAGTTGCTCTTGTATTAATTGAGATGCTGCCTCTATCTTTTCTATTGGTAGGGGCCACTGCGTCACCCAAACCGGGGTATCCGATTTCTATGTCAGTTTTATAGGGGTGGGCGCGAGAGGCATTACAGCGGCCCCTAAGAAAAACCCAGTCCTTTCCTGTCCCTTTTAGTGACGGCGGGCACAGGAGAGGTATTTCCTTGCAATTTGATGCCCAAGCCTTTGCCAGGGGTATAGCCCATCCGTTTCATCATGTTCTGAGCCACCTTGGAACATCCCGTATTCAGGGTGATGTCCATCTGAACTAATATATCTCTGCCCCATAGGGTCACTGGAAGGTTGAGGACATAAGGCTGAAATGTACCAGCATGTCCTTCCTCATCCTGCCAGGGAAGGGATTGCGCACTCACACTGGGTGAATGCACGAATCCCAATCCCTGGAGAGTCTGTTCTGCCACATTAAGCGGCCAAGAGGCCGGCCAATCTTTATGAGAGATGATGGAACGGTCAGCGCCGGTATCTAATAACCCTTTAATTTTCTTACCATTGACCGAGAGGAGCAACATAGGCCGTTCCTGCAAGGTCATATGGAGGCCAACGAAGTTTTTACCCGTGGACCCGAAACACTGATCACCCCGAGAATGCTGCTTGGCAGGAAATTGATCATGCAGGCTAGGTAGGATGAGTAACTGAACTATCTTATCTCCTTTATTGATGATCAGTGTCCCCTGTAAAGACTGCACCATGATTTTAACTGTACCCAGAAAATCAGAATCAATAACACCGGGCACGACCGTAAGACTGTGGAGGGCAACCGAGGAGCGTCCCAGCAGGAGGCCGACAGTCTTTGGCGGTAAGGGCCCCTTAAATGTAGTTTCTATCAATTGGACTCCCATTTCAGGTGTTAGTATGAGTCCGGAGGTGGCACAGAGGTCCACTCCTGCTGACCCTGGGGTAGCCCTGACTGGCTGTTCACTCCCGGAAAGGGGCTGCTGGGGGAAAGGGGGCCCGCCTTGTAGGAGGGCCCCCTCTGGCCATTTTTTGGCTGTGAGTCTTTACGGCCAGTCAGAGAATTGCCCTCCTTATCAAAAACGGAGCGGCAGTCCTTAGCAGCATGATGGCCCTTGCGGCACCATTGGCAAAGGCCTGCTTGTCCCACATCAGATGTCCCATATTGTTGAGAAGCGGTACCTTTACCTTCTTTGTTTGGGCAGAACCTCCTGACATGTCCCGGCTGGCCACACTCAAAACATTTTTTACTCTTTTGCATCTGCTGTTGTGTTGCTGGAGGGCGGGAGCCGAGGGCCGCATTAATTGAAGCGCCCACCAGGGCTGCAAGACCTGAATTAGAGAGTGGTCCCCCCACTTCTCTACATAATTTGGTCCAGGTTTCTAAACTCTTGTTTTTATGTGGTGTAATGACTGCACGGCAGTCCTTAGTACACTGTTCAAAGACTAGCTGCTTTACCAGGGGCTGCGCCACACTGAGGTTGGGGAAGACCTTGCCGGTGGCATCTAGCATCCTGGCCATAAAGTCAGAGAATGGCTCTGTCATCCCTTGCACAATCTTAGTAAGACAGGCGGTATGTTCGCCTGGCTTGGCAAGCTGTTTCCAAGGGGCAATAGCGCACTTGGTAATTTGATCATAAACTGCCTGAGGGTGCCGGATTTGATCTTGCGCATGGGCTCCCTGACCTAGTAGCATATCCTTGTTCCATCTAGCATTGCGCTCCCTAGCGTTCTTTTCGGCTTGCTCCCCACAATACTCGTCGTTCCAAGCCTTCCAGTCCATGAATTGGCCTGGAGACAGGCATGCCTTTGCAAGCTGTGCCCAATCCGAGGGTGTCAAAGGGGTGGTTCCTATATTATCCAAAAGAGCCTGTGTGAACGGAGCGTTGGGGCCATAGGTAGAAACCGCCTCTTTTAATCCCTTAACCACTTTCATGTCCAGGGCCTGATAATAAGGCGCGCCGGCCTGGTCTTGAAAGACCGGATAGAAACCGGGGATGTCATATGAGGCAAGGCCCCTACGCAGGACGTCCCACAAGCGACCATGAAACGAGCGGCGTCCGGAGGACGGAAGTGTGGCAGGGAAGGGAGGGGGCGGCCCCCAGCCTCCAGGTGCGCTCATTTCCTGGGGTGGCTCCCAGGGAGGGGCAGACGGGGTTGGTCTCATCCTGCCTGGGGTATGTACTTCCTGTATATCATTCTCCACTCTCTCGAGCTCTTCCTCTAAGCTCTCCATCAACCCTTTACATAAGGTTCTAGAGGGCTTATTGGTCTCCTGTCCTGTATCATGGCGCGAGCATGTCTTGCCGCCGTCTTCCCCTTTTGGGCCTGTCAGGGGGCCCTCCCCTTCCGAATCTGAGGAGCGATCTGGTGAACCAGCCTCAGAGGCCCCTCTGGAACTCTCTGAGCGCGCCCGCTTGAAAGCATGGCGCGCCTCCTTAAGCCCTTGAGCTGCGCCTACCATTCTTTCGGCTTTAAGACATGCCCGAACCATCTCCCATATGGGGCGGACCATAGGGTCGACACCCATCCCTTGTTCCTCAGCAAACTGAATATCACATCCTAACTTCTCCCAGGAGGGTAAAGTGAGGGATCTGGTGGGCAGAAACCATGGGGCCAAACCATCGATACATTTGAAAAACTGCAGCACCGTTTGCTTATCTATCCTAATCCCTCGCGCCTTAAGCAACAACCACAGCGATAAAGCAAAGGGGCCGCAGTTAACATTGCCCATCTTAACAAAATTAAAGAGCCCCGAGTCGCAATAGCCAACAGAGGCCTGCCCTTCTTTTTCGGGCAATGTCAATCCCCGCAAGGGGTCAACCAGTAGATCCCTTAAAGTGCGTCCACCAAGGGCCGGGTTAAGCCGCCGCTCACCCGCAGGTACGTACCGTTTTTCAACACAGTCACAGGAGCCGCAGAAGGCACGGGAATGGTTTCGAGTCCCCGTACGGGCCACCAGCTGTCCGGCGCCGTGTCTGTCCCGCAGAATGAGGCACACGAACACTTTGTCTCTGCAGGCTCCTTTATTGACTGGGCTACAACCTCAATACACGTCCGTCCTTGACAGCTTCCTACGTGTTGTGCGTCAGGCACTTCCTATACTTAGGCTTATATAGCTAATGTTATCCAATCATGGGATTACACATGGGGACAGGTGATTGGGCGACAACAAGGAAGCAATCAATCATTACCATATATGGCGGGGACAGTAAGCCGAGCAAGAACCAGGAAGCAGGATGTGTGCGCCATCTTGGGCACACGATGGGCAGGGGAGCAGCGAGGCGGTAGGCGGACGCCATCTTGTGGCTATATTCTCATGGGTAATACGGCAGGCTCCCAACACTAGGGTTTCTTGAGATGGGCTGGAGGTTTGAGGTTGTCATTTGGTCTTTCATTTTGCCATTTTCCTATATTTCTGTGTTTCAAGTGTTATTTGAAAGCTTCCTAAGGATCTGTTGGAAATCTCCTTCTATGTTTGCATAGAAGACTCTGGCACCACACTACTCCAAGCCACTGGGCCTGCAGAACCAATGGCCCTCCTCTGCCTGCTCAGAACTCTGCAGTTCCAGACAAGCTGGGCCTCAGGGACACTGTGTACCCACCTGCCAGTTGGAAGCTCCACAGCTCTCCAATCACAGCCGTGATGTGGAGGCAGATGTAGAGGCCTCAAACCCACCTCTCCACTTCACTGCACCTGGAAGCCTGGAGGGACCCAAACAGTCTGGGCTCTGGGCAGAATGTGCTGAGCACTCACCACAGGCTGCAGGGCCTCCGGAACCCTCGATGCTCCACCGCCTGCCGAGACATCCACAGTCCTCCAGACACACGCGGAGGCCGATGCAGGTGCCCCAGATCTGCCCAGCTCCTCCTCTGCACACCGATGGCTAGGTGCGGCAGTCCCAAACAGGTTTGGCTCCGGGGATAGCGTGTGCCTGCCCACCCGTTGGAATCTCAGCAGTTCTCCAAGTGCAGCCGGGATGGGGAGGTGGATGTAGAGGTCTCAAACCCACTTCTCCATTTCACTGCACCCGGAAGCCTGGAGGGTCCCCAACAGTCTGGGATTTGGGCAGAGTGCGCTGAGCTCTCACCGCAGGTTGCGGTGCCTCCAGAACCTGCAATCCCTCCCTGCTTGCTGAGATATCCACAGTCCTCCAGACACACGGGGAGGCCGATGCAGGCGCCCCAGATCCGCCCAGCCCCTCCTCTCTAGGATTATTTCCAAAAGATGAAAAATATTTTAAAAGATGAGAAGTATAAAATAAAAAGCAGCCTTTATTCTGAGAACACGGAGAGAGATGACTGGCACCCCCACCGCTGGCATCCCGCGATCTCTCCGGCGGACACGTGGTGTAGGGGCATGTAAGTAGCCTCGGTTTGGGGTGGAACCTAAGGCGGGCATTCGGGATGCACAGGTAGCCCATTGTTCCTAGGTTTGGCGCTATATGTGAATTTCCAGGGGCGGGAAGATGGCATCACAGTTAGCTTCCTAGGGGCGGGAGAGATAGGGGCTTCCTGCTTCTGGTTGAGGCTTTCCTGGCTACAGTGTCGTGTCTGGGCCAAAACCCATTCAGATGTGATTGACTAAAAAGGCTATTTGATGTCAAGATACAGATTTAAGTGTGTTATCAACATGTCATCATGATTGTCATACTAAAATATTATGTATGACATTTGATCCTGGTTTTTTGTGTAAAACTATTTAACTGTTGTCTGTTAACATTGTTAACATAGGAATTCACCTACTAGAACATCCATGGTTGGTAAACAATAATTTTTCTTTGGCTATAGTTTATATTTCAAGGTGCTTGATAATCAGACAAAAGTATTACAGTTATCTCACTACTCCCACTACAATATAGTGTCATTAACCTTCTCTTCTGGGTGTTCAGCTATGGTTTGGAGACCAAAAACTACAAAGATAGATGAGCTTAGAGGACAGCCAATATTTTTACTCTGGCAATCCAAGGACAATGAAGACCCTGGAAATGAGGAGACCTAGTCAACAACATCCTATGACTCTAGTGAACTGTATACAACTTCCTCACTGAGGAGACTGTTGAACCACAGAGGAGGGAAATCAATGGTGTATAGTGTGCTTAAGGAGAGTCACTGGGAGAAAAAGTTCTCCCAAGCTTTCACAAAAATCATCTTGGTCATGCAGATGACTGACACTGACAGAATAACTGAGAGACACTGTACATGGTTCCAAAGTAGATCCTGAAGAGACTTAACTGTCCTTGACAGATAATAGGAGATTAATTTTAATTAATACAAATCTCACTAACTTGACCTTGAACATCCAGGAGAAAAGAATGACTACAAGATGTATAAAACAAACATCACAGTAACAAGCTAGCTATAAAAAAAAAACTCAAATCACTAATACCTTCTGATAATTTCCAGCTACCCTAGCCCTAACTGATCACTCTTATAGGTTAATGGGCTGCACAGGTTTAAGTTGCTGAACAGAGGAACCCCAAATCCGTGAACTGGGAATTTTAGCCTTAATGTCAAAGTTCATTAAGAGTGGGAAGATTTTAAGACACAAAAGGACTTCATAGGAAAAAAAAACCTTCATCTCAGATGCATGGAGAAGAGCACAAGACAAGCCTTCCACAGTGAAGAAGTTCTGCAGAATCCTCTGAACACAGCTCCTCCAACTCCAGCTGACCACCTACCACTTTTGACTAAGAAATAGAAAAAGGGGACATTTGGAGAGCTGCTGAGCTGAGGCTGAGCTGGAGGTTGGTGAGCTCACTGGGAATAGAGCAAGGTCAGCCCCAAGAACACAAAGCTTCAGAGGTGAACCATGTGCACAAGGTCTTGGTACTACCATAAGGCCAGTCCAACAGATGTCTGGCCTCAGTGTTCTTCCCTGTTGTCTACAGCACAGATAGCTTTGTGAATGTTTCCATTTCACTGTGCTTGGCAAAACACTGAGCTCTTGTACTTTCAATCTCTTCCTGCACTTCCTGCCTTTTTATCATGTAGTAATATAGACTGTAGATTGAGACACTGTTGCTGTCAATCCGTCATAGAGATTGGGACTCACCCAGTCTCAGCTTCCTAATAGCATGAGTCCATAGTTTTTTCTTAATGTCAAGTTGCTTCCTCTTGGGACTCCACAGGCTGTGGCAGTCAGGGCTGACAGCAAGTAAAATAATGAGGTAAATTAGCAAGTCAGAACTACATTCAGTTTTCGCAGTAATGTTTATCTATTTATTTTTATTCTACTTTTAGGATATACATAATAACACTCATCATAGGAAATGTGTACTTGTGCTTGATATACTTTCCTTTCCTCCATTTCTCTACCCTCCCTTCTACTTGTCTTCCTATCCTCCTTTACAGAGGGTATGTTTGCATTTTTTTCTCTAAGTTTTTGCTCCTTCCTTCTTTCTCTGATCTCTTCTTTGTTTTCCTTCACATTTGAACATTTTATGCCCATGTCCCAATATTTATTATGCCTTTTGGTCCTCATACACACTTTTGGTTTCTCACAGCAAAGAAAAAATGTGGTATTTAAACACAGGAATCTGATTTGTGTCACTTGAAGTCTACGGTCCACTTAGTCTCCAAGTCTCAATGTGTCCTGTCATATTATATACACAATGTCTTAGACCTATGGAGTTTTAAAACAACATTCTAAATGTAGGAAGACATCCCATTGGAAAAAGCAGTTTGGGAATAATTATGTTAACAAAGAAATAAAATAACATCACTAGTTCTTAGTCCTGGCTGCAGCACACACAGCTGTTCACTTGAGATGGATTTTCACAATTCCTGCAGCTTCCCACAGGCAGGTTCCATGTTCCTGGCACTGCTAACTCCCTCAGTCTCAGCTGTGACTCTAGTTTCAGCTCTGCACATCACCCACAGCTTTCAGGAACACTGACCCTGCTCATCTTAGCCTGGACTCCTGGCTTCCCTTTGAAATTTCAGTGGCAGCCTCATGCCTGCACATCTCTTATACTCTGCATCTCTGAAGGACTAGCATCATAAGATGAGCCTCAGGTCTGCCGAGAATCCAGGACACATTTGAGCCAGGGGTGTGAGTGACTTCTTTGTGTCTTTTTGGCTCAGCTGCTCTGAAAAATCCAATTACTCAAAGGCCGGATTTTAAAAGAGGCTGTAAAGCCTTAGAAACAACTCTGAATGTCTACACTGTTAAGCCTGCATTGGTTGTGGCCTTGACAACTCCTGAGATGCCAACATGCTCTGTTTCCTTTTGTTCTCACACAAAACCCATAGCTTCTTGTTAATTCTTTATCACCTGCCTTTTTCCCCCCAATTCTTTACCTGCTGTACGTTCCTTGGGTACAATTGTACTTTTTGTGTTTGCGTGGCCAAGCTTTGAATTTTCAAACATTGCTACTCTTCCAATTTATGTGCAAAATTTGTACTGTAAAATTGGCTAAACCACCCTGTAGTACCTACACTGGTGCCCAAATGTTACACTGCTTAAAATGTCATCATCAGGTAAACTTGTTTAATATCCTTAAACTCTGCCTCCTACAACATCTCAGAGCATGGATGAAATGCACCCAAGGTCTTTTCCATGTGCATGCTGTAGCCCTTATCTCCAATCTGAATTTGTTTTATTTCCCAACTGTAACCTCTTCAGTGTCATCTCACTGGCCAAATTCCTATCCAGTGTCTCCCCTCCAGTGGAATCACCTATCATGCTCAGGGCAATGCTCCAGTTTGTTCCTCCAGCACTTTCCAATCTCTCCCTGGAGAGATATTCCAAGGGCTTCACCACATCATCTCAGGGGTAGAATGACAATCCAACTTCTCAGTACTTATTTTCTCTGTCTTGTCTATTACTATAACAAGTACCTGAGTAAAAATTTATTTCAATAAGTTAGCTCAGTGATTAATTCCCAGTTTGTGATATTATGCTACTTACAATGGAACATTGATTAAGGATATATAGGTATAAAACAATGAACTTAAAACCAATATTGGATCAAAAACTTATTGGAAAGTGAATTGAAGAGCATCTTTAAGATGAAAACTAAATCATAATATGAAGACTGTTGGGATACAGTGGAAAGAAACAGTGAGGACAAGAGACTTGCAGTGATGATCGTGTGGATTCCACCGTGGCAATGACTCCAACATGACATCTGTGTTCACTCTTCAGTGACCAAGATAAGAAAGAGCAAACCAAGCTGATATTTGACAAAAGGAAAGACTGAATTAATAACAGAGCAGAAATAAAATGTAAAATAATGTATGATAATGTATGCAGAGCTCTAGTCTGCACACCCTTTAAAATGAAATCCTATGCTTTGCAGCATGATGGATAGAACAGGAGAACACTGTGTTAGGGAAGAAGTCAAATAAAGGAAACAGCCACAAGGTCTTTCTCATTGTGGAGAACTCAGGGCGCCCAGTGAGGCCTTTCCACTCAGACTCTGAGCAGAGATCTCCAGGGTCCCCAGATGTACACATCCGAGGACTCAGGTGAAATCCAGTGGGCTGACGAGCCCAGGGTGACATCCTGCACTCTGTGATGCACTAGTGTCAGTCCCTCTTCAGGAGGGCGCTTCACAGCAGTCTCAGCCATGGCAGGGATGGGGGTGGGGATGGTGTCCTCTATCCTTGCAAATCCATGCCCTCCATCCTAGGGCCACCCTACCTCTCCTGTGTGTCTCCTTCCCCTTGAAAGTTCAGGCTGTGTGTCCTTTGCTCAGAATCCCAGGGCTCACACCCTTGCCCACGGACTTAGGTGTGGCTCAGGAAATGAACCCTTGTGGGACTTGGCCAGTGCCAAAGGACTTCTCAGCATCCACTGTCCGTGTACTGGCTCCAAGGCAGAAATGTCAGGCCGAAATGGCCCAAGGCTGCTCACCTTGTGGCATCAGGAAGCAGACAGATGGGACGAGTCTGTAACCAGCATACCTTTCTGGTCACACTCCGAGATCAGACACTCAGACAGGCCCCCACCTCCACACATGACAGTTTGGGGACATTTTAGCCCTAAACCATGATAACCCTCTGCACAACACCTTCAAGTGACACCTGGACCACTGTTGAACTCAATCACAGGGCAGGATGGTCCAGCCTGGGCCATGCATGACATTGACCACTGTCATGGTTATTTACAAATTTGTACCGGGCAGGCTCTGTTTATTAGTAAATTGGTCAACATGTTTTATACTATTTGTCTTCTGATAAACACTAATTCTTGGGGAATTTTGTGACCACTGTTTAAAAGAAATTTACTCCTTTTTGAAGACAAATGCAAAACAGCAGGATGGCTCTAGCAGGCCATAGAGGACATATGAGCCCAGGTTGAGGAAAGGGTGTAAATATATGAACTGTATGAGGAGACAGGTTTTAAATCTTGCAACACTGAACAGAGTTTTCCTTTGAAGTTAAACTGGAATGGTTTTTCTTTCTTTTTTCAATTAAGGAAAATTTTGTTATTCATAATTAGTCCATGCAAATTTTATATTTTGTTATTTTATTCTTTCCAAAATGAATGTCAAGTGAATCATTTATATGTTAGACTAGAAAATTTAGTTTTGCAAAAGTATTAATTATATTCTATACTAAAAGTAAAAGTACACAGTCTAAAATATATAAAACCATTCGATATACAATATGTATTATACCACGCATTATTGTATTTTTCATATTTACATAAAGAAATACATATTGAAAAGCTACAGAGTCTGCCCAAAAGTATTTACATTTCAGGAAAAAAACCAATATATTATTGTTTTCAACAGGTTGTGTTACAGTTGTGTGGAGGAGCCAATAAAATATTATGTATCACTGGAAACTCAGTGCACTGCTGTCCCTTGGGGATGGAATTAAAAAGCAGTGTGCAGCAATCTCAGTGACCAGGTTACCCAATCACCAGTTCACCATACTAATAAAGCCTGGAAGCTACCGGCCACTACTCTTAGCACCTCTCATAATTGAAAAGGCCAGTGGTAATTTGTAGTAATATGATTTTCTAAATAAACATATTATTAAAATATCTACACAAGTTTATCTTTTCCTGAAGTGTGTAAAGTGTACACATTTTTGGAGGGAAAATATATAAATAATTAGAAATGTACATCTATATTTATACTCATAGATTTGCCAATATATATGAAATCATTGTAATATTACAACTTTTACCCAGAGTTTGAGAGTTTTTCATTATTAAAAAGTTGACAATTTCTGTTTATCTGTTCTAATAAAACTGAACTGTAATCAGTATTTTCTTTCATTTAAAATTTATATTAATGTAATAACTGCACATATTGGTGAGGTGCAGTATAATCTTTTTTTTAAATTTTTTTTTGTCTTTTTCCTTTTTATCGGTACCAGGGATCAAACTCACAACTGCCTGCTTGCAAGGCAAGTGCTTATGCCGCTGAGCTAAGCATGGACATAATATGTACTGATTAATTATGCCTAATAACCTTTCTGCCTCATCATGACTTTGCATTTGGAGACTTCAGTGTACTCTCTTCTGGTTGTTCTCAACGTATTTCACAGGAGACTATGAATTGGATTCAACACTCTTGGCTGCAAAAGTTCAGAAGTTTTTGCCTTTTTTTATTCATGGTTATTGGCACCTGTTACAACACTTCGCAGCTGCAAATCATCACTCTTCTTTCTGAGCAACTTGTTTTACCGTCCACACAAAGACCTTGTGGCTCTTTCCTTTATTTGACTTCTTTCGCTAATACAGGGTCCTCCTGTTCTATCCCTTTTGCTGCAAAGTATAGGAGATCTCTGCTCAGGGTCTGAGTGGAAAGGCCTCACCCAGCGCGCCCTGAGCTCCCTCAGGGTCTGAGCCCCATTACAGTTACAGTGGATTCCTCTTTGTTTCCATAAGTGACGCGTGGGTCTTACTGCAGTGACAATGTGTCTCCATATTCTTCCCCATGAACTTTTCCCCATCAAACTTTCCCGATTCAGAGAAATCTGTGGTAGGAGCAGGACCGTACACATAGAATCGCTCTCTGGGAGAATATTAGCTGGAGAGGAAGAGCCAGACCCTGACAGAGCACCAGCTGTTAGCAGCTCCCACCCGCCCTGTCCCTGGTCCTGCAGCCCTGAAAACCCTGAGCTCAGTGAGTTTCGCGCGCCCCTTCTGGCCGCGAGCAACACTACAGGAAGGTTCGCGTCTGAACTCACACTGATGTCTCTCCTATAGCTGTCTGGCAGGGTGTCAGAAGGCCGCGTTGTGGGTTCTTAGACTTTGTGCATGCAGCTTGGCAGCGCTTTGGAACCATCTCTAGAAACGGCGAATCCGTCTTTCACAGATGTGGGGTATTCTATCGTGCATCTATTGTCTTTATTTCTTTTTCTAACCACATCCACCGATTTCAGCTCCTTTCTTGCAGCCTGATGGCCCTGGTCCTTGTAGTAATCGCTGAAGGTGAATCTGGAGGCTGCAAAGATTCTCAGGGACCCATCAGGCTGCAGAACGTCTCCCCAGACTCCACTAGCTGCTCTTCACGCGGAACGCCTGTGTTTACAGAGACATCCTGCTGAGGAAACTGTCACAGGGTTCTACTCTTTATAAAACAAATTAAACTGGTGTCAATAGGCCTTTGTAGCCGCAAGGAACTTTGCCTGACTTGGTTAGACTCTGATGCTATCAGTCCTTTGGGTGTAAACAGTTATCTGTGGTCAGTTTTCTCAGGAGGTAGCCTCCCTGCAGACAGACACACAGCCAAGGTCACTTCAGTGAACACACACAGTCCAGACGACTGTCATCACATTGACCCTTTCCCTGAAGCAGCCTTAGAACATGATTAGTTCTGGTGTTTCTGAATGTGATTACCTGGGTTAGTCTGTGTGCCAGCATTCTCCCTGTCACAGCACTCTAGTCTCTCCATTTTAGGGCTGCAGGTGAGACACAGAAAGGCAAATACAGCATGATCCTATTTATACATAGAGCATAAATGATAAAAGAGAAGCAGATAGTAGAAAAAAGGTTATCTTGGGTCTGGTGGGGAAGAGAAAAAGAGTATTGATCACAGGGAACAAATTTTCAGTTGTGCAAGAATGTCAAGTTCTGGGACTTACAGCACAACACAGGACAGTAAGTAGCAGTCTTGCATAATATACTTAATTTTTTTTCAGAGCAGTACACCTTAAATATTCATGTCCCAAAATACAAGTGTGTGGCAGTGGCCTTTGCAGGTTGAATATAAAAGGGGGGTGTTGATGTTCATAATATGTTGATAATTCTACATATCTTTACCTATTTGCAGAGACACAAAGTTTTTTATTTCTTATTTTTTTGGTATTCACAACATCAAGCTTGCCAGCTAGGCACTTATACTGCTGAGCTAAATCCCCAGCCCTAGCTACATGAACTTTATAAACTAAATGCTTAGTTTTATACAAATATTATGACAATAAACCATAGAAAACTAGGTGGAATATATATACATAAAAGACAGAGGGGATAGTTGGGGCACTTGTACAGTGGTTGGACAGATAATATATATTTATATTAGAGAGTTGTCTTTTTTTTTTAACCAGAAATCTACCTCAGGATCTCATGGTTGTCAGATGAGTGCTGTGTCACTGAGGTATATTCTTGGCAAATTTTTATATTATAGATGATAGATGCATGGATGATAATTACATGGTACAAAACTGGATGATATATGATAGTAGATTAATAGGTAGATAGAGGATAAACAAATACATAGATTATTGATAGGTAAACAAATGGGAGTATGATACAGCATAGATGGATAGAATAGTGATAAACAGATGCATAGAGGTATAGAGCAGTGGATAAATAATTATCTATGGTCATACCAACCTGAACGCGCCTGATCTCATCTGATCTCGGAAGCTAAGCAGGGTCGGACCTGGTTGGTACTTGGAAGGGAGACAACTGGAAATCTCAACAATGTCCCAGAGACAATAGAGACTGAAGATGCAGGATCTGTACCTTTTTCTATGCAGAAACCCTAACATGAGCCTGTAGACATACATGAAATCATGAAGTCCACAGAGAACATGGCAGGACACAGAGGCACAGGGCAACTGCAAACAGATCGAGATTTGTATGAGGACAAAGTTGAAGCAGGAGAAGGATAGGATACTGGGGCCCTCACTGCCAGTCAAGTCACAGGCAACAGGGGATCAGGGGTAAAGCAGTAAAAGGACAGGTCAAAGGCTTGAGATTTCATGGTGAGGTTCTAGATCCATCTGTATCCATCTCAGAGCATCTCAGCCCACACTTACATTGCTAGCTTCTAGAGTTTCTATGTCTACAAAATTCCTGAGACTGTGTGACAGTCTGAGGAAGCTGCACAGCAAGAGAAGCTGAAAATCTTGGGCTCTATCTTGGCAGATATCTTTGGGTCTGAAGCACAGTAGTCAAAATATAAAGGATGATTCATTTAGGGATGATGTGTTGTCCTGACTGTTCACTCGTGCTCTCAAGTGCATGAGATCATAAAACCTTCTTGTATCTCTCAATGACTGGTGATCAAAGACCCAACCTCTGAGATCAAATGGTTATGATGACAAAGTGACAGATTCTATCCCTGGGTTACACCTGGAGTGCAAGTGGTCGACTTCGTTATCACTGCATTTCAACTGAACCTGGTGCTGTCACTCCGGAGGAGGCATCCTTGTAACTACTTTTGGTGGATGTTTCCTGCATCTTCCTCCCGGGAATAGGGTCACAACTGTGCTCAGGGGTGTCAGATTATGTCCTGTGGAAATAATCCCTGGTCTCAGAGGATGGCTGTCTAGAGCAACCTGGGGCCCTTGTACATGACAGTATGAGGTCCCCTTGAGCAGTATGGGATGAATCAGTTCATTTCATTGCCTTATCAGTGAATCAGGCCTTATTTGCTTTTCGGAGTAAAGGTAAGAGTACAAAAGCACTGAACTACATCTCCTAGTTTCCTATGTATTCTGAGATGGGGTCTGAGTTGCAGGTGTAGCCTCCATTTTAGTTTCCTCCTGCATCACAAGGAACAGAAAGATTTTGTTTGTGATAAAATAATGGTAAAGTAAATGTCCTCAGGATAAAATACCTTGTATTTTGAATATTTCATCACTGGCTGCAATGGCAAAAGCAATACCTTCTCTATATCTTCCAGGTGATGGAAAGAAGCAGGTATGAGCCACAGGTAAGTTAGCCACATGTTCCAAAATATAAAGTATTGACTTTGTATTGTGATATGTGTTACATTCCATGAGTTACTTCAGAGATAATGTAGACACAATTTTAGATGTTATCAATAAACTAGGGAGTCATTTATAGATCTAAGCATAATTAATGCTAGAGCAAGTTATATAATGTTTACTGTATTGTGGGTATTTGTTATTCATTTATATTTCTGTTATCACAGGTTGATCACTATATCCCATCAGAAATTGAGCACTGTTTGTATTCAAAAACTCTGTAAAATATTTCATTCTTAAATAGAAAAGCGAAGCACAGCTCAGGGAGACCCATGGGCCTCATGCTCACAGCTTGGCAGGAACTGTGTTCACTGATTTATCACATTTCTCAAACATTAAGCATTGGTCACTGAAGCATTGATCAAGATGGACAGTGAAAAAGCAGATTTTATAAATTTATACCTAAAGTTGGTCAAACAAAACACAACATAAATCATAAGTTAGTACACCTCCTCTTTTTATTAAACTGTGTATTTTCCTTCATGGCATTATTTAATCTTCTTGTTAAACCAATTACCAAAATCAGTAGCATTGTCAGCATAGGTAATAGAATAAAGGAATTTACCTTAACATAGTCAATAATAATTATTCTTCCAAAAACCTATATTCTTCCCAAAAAACTTCACTGTTGACACAAACTCCTTTAAAAATGGGGTTATAGAGAAATCATTCCACCATTTATATTTTTGTAGAGATTACTATAACTTGTGATATCCACTTGTAGACAATTTATGTTTCTGCTGATCTCTAGCATCAGAAACTCAGAGCAGAATGGTTGATTTTTTGGTAAAAGTGTTGGAAAAATTATCACAAGATTAAAAGTCATCATAAGAGAAGCATGAAAAGTAAACTTCTGATAAGATAATGTAAAATTTTATATGATATAATATTCACTCCAACATGAAGGCAAACTAAGCAAAATTGTGTACTTGATATAATATACTATTATGCTGGGATATATGCAGGTGTCTTCTGAGGATAATACACAAGTTGTATGAAAACTGATATCTGTCAAAAGCATGGTCACAAATCTCTCCATCAAAGATAACATCAAGTTCAAAAATAGTTGTTTTTTATATAGGATACGGAATATACGCAAAAACAAAATTTAAATCAAGGCTAGTAGACCATTCCCAACAATGGAAACCCAATTAAAATTTACTTTTAGTGGTCTACTTCTCCCAACTGTAAAAGCAAAGCAAAATAATTACTACATAAATACTAATCCTATTTGGAAGTGAAAACTATATTTAAATTCACCTAAAGACACAGTAAAATGCAAAAACACTGGCATAAACAAAAATATGATTGTGTCAAATCAATTTTATTATGAGACCCCAAATACATAAACTAAATATTTACAAGTAATTTACATTCTTTTTTTTTGTTGTTGTTGGTACCGGGGATCTAACACATGATCTTGTGCTTGCCAGACAGGCGCTTATGCTACGAGCTAAATCCCCTGCCCATATGTTAACTTACTGAGAAACAGAATGAATACACTTTAGGGTATCTCCTTTATGGAGTGTATTTTCTGGAATATTATTAAGGAAATATTGGCAACAATATGTTCATATTATTTCTACAGGTCTCCATTACATGAGATGGATGTGGTGGTATACACCTGTAATCCCAGCACTGGGGACCCTGAGGCAGGAGGATCATTGCGAGTTCAAGACCAGCCTGAGCTACAAAGTGAGCTAAAGGCCAGTCTGAAGTTCATATTGAGACCCCGTCTCAAAAGACAAGAAAAAAAGTCAATCATTATATGAGTAGATTTCATAGGATATTCAAAATAGGCTTGCATGGAATTTCTCTCCAGTGTGACTTCATGTTTTTGACAGTACCCAAATATGCCAAAATCTTTCCTTTATTGCTGACTTCAGGCTTTCTGCCCAGTGTGACTTTATTCAACCATTTAAATGATATCATTGTATGTTTTCACACACATCTTACAAAGATAAATGTATTGCAGTGTGAGTGCATCCCATCTTACTCACTCTGCCTTCACACATATGGTTTGCCCAGTATACCATCTTCATGTACTTGAGGGCACTTTTCTGTACTGAATGTTTCCTCACATTCCTTTCATACATAGGGTTTCTTCTGAGTGGATTCCTTCACGTCTTTGACAAGTATTCTGTTGGCTGAAGATTCCTCACATTACTGATTCACAGCTTTTCTTCAGTGTGACATCTTGCATGTATTTGAAAAAATTTTTGTCTAGTGTATGCTTTTCCACATTGTTCACACACATAGTTTTTCGTATGTGTATCCCCACTGTGAATACTTGCATGTCTTCGACAGTGACTGAGTGTGCTGAACGCTTTCCCACATTGCTTACATACATAGGGCTTCTCTCCAGTGTGGGATCTTCTGTGCCTAGATAATGTGGACTTATCAGCAAACCCTTTTCCACAGTGCTTACATTCATAGGGTTTCTCTCCAGTGTGAATTCTTTCATGTACATGACAATTAGTCTGTTGGTTGAAAGACTTTCCACATTGCTTACATACATAGGGTTTCTCCCCAGTATGAATTCTTTCATGTATTTGAAAATAATTCTGTGTAGTGAATGCTTTCCCACACTGTTTGCACACATAGGGTCTCTCCTCACTGTGAACTCTTTCATGTCTTTGACAATGACTGCGTCTGTTGAACGCTTTTCCACATTGTGTACATATATAAGGTTTCTCACCAGTGTGGGATCTTGTATGTCTATGATATGTGGACTTGTCAGTAAATCTTTTTTCACATTGCTTACATGCATAGGGTTTCTCACCCGTGTGAATTCTTTCATGTACATGAAGGTTACCATTCTGGATGAAAGATTTTCCACACTGCTTACACACATAAGGTTTCTCCCCACTGTGAATTCCTTGATGTTTCTGCAAACTTGCTTTTTGGCTGAAAGATATTCCACACTGCTCACATACATAGGGTTTCTCCCCAGTGTGAGTTCTTTCATGATTTTGACAGTGACTGTACCTGTTGAATGCTTTTCCACACTGCTTACATGCATAGGGTTTCTCACCAGTGCGGGATTTTGTATGTCTACGATATTTGGGCTTATCACTGAATTGTTTTCTACATTGCTTTCCTACATAGGATTTCTCAGCTGTATGATTACTTTCATGTGTTTTATAGGACCTCTTTGTAATGAATGTTTTCCCACACTGGTTACATACATACAGTTTTTTCCCAGTGTGAATTCTTTTATGTCTATGAAAGGAATTATTATCAGCTAGTATTTTCATATATGCCTTAGATATATAAGCCTTCTCATTAACATGTTTTCTTTCATGTATTTGAATATGATATGAAGAAATGAAAGGTTTCCCACACTGCTTGAATAAATGTGAATTCTCCCCCCTATGATTTCTTTCATGCATTTGAACATCATGGGGTATGCTGGAGGCTTTTACACTTTTCTTACCTAAAAAGATCTTCTCTCTAGTGTAACTTGGTTCAGTAGGGTCAGAGGAGACTTTCCTACAGTGCTCACATTGACAGCATTTCTCTCCAAGTTTTCTCATTTCATGGTTTTGAAAGAGTTGAGTATCAGTGCAGGTTTTTCTATTTCCATTGCTTTTATACAGTTTCTCTTCAAATCCCAAATAATCATCCTGGTTCAGCTGAGTGTGAGCCATGACAGGCTCATTTAGCCTCCTATGCCCAATCAGGGGCTTCCTACAAGCAAGGCTTTCACTTGGCTTTAAAGCAGGTTGGCGCATGTCTGCATGAGCATCTGGAGTCCAAATACATAATTCTTCTTGTTTCCAAGCTTTATATTGACAGCATTTTCCCACATCATTTCTGTAATAAAAAATGAAAAAAATACCACAATGAAAATGGTCTTCATATTAATTTACTAGGACAAGTTCTAGTTTGATGCCTGCTAAGAAATTTCAACAATGAATTGACTTAATAGTTATGAGGGTGCCTGTCAAACACCAATTTCCAAAAAGATGGTATTTATTTGGATGGAAATTTTTCATTAGTACCTGTCTGCAATATACAATGTCTAGTTTCATTTAGGGGAAGAGTCTTGCATACTGAGTCTTACATTTTGATGAATTTTGATACCTTTTCAATAATCACTCTCCCATTCTCTCCTTAACCTGATCATCTTTCCTACTTCCAAAAGCAACTTTCGGTTTTCTATCATTTCTCTTTTACCGATTACATTTTTTTGAGTTTCTTATTTAACATATCACTTCCTGTGTCTGACAACTTCCTAATATTATGGGATGGAGTGTCAACTATTTTTGTTTTTTGGCCAAAGACATGATATTCTTTCATATGCCTGAATATATTGCACATTTTTTCTTTTTTGTTACTAGCAACTCAACTCACAATCATATGCTTGCCAGGTAGGTGCTTTGCCACTGAGCTATATCCCTGGCCTAGCACACTTTTTCTGGTCTGAGAATTAAACACATATCTTAGCACTGAATTTTAACTTTAGAATCTTTTTCTTTTTTCTTTCGACAGATCCTCGTGGATCATTAATTTCCTCAGCCTGAACATCAGGTTGTCATCATACTGATTCAGCTTCCCAAACTGCAGGGATTACAAAATGTACTACCATGTAGAGCAGGCCCCACATTTCCATTTCCAGGCTTCCAGAGATGGGTACCTGGGTTATTTCCAGAGCTCAACTAATGTGACTTGTATTCAAATCTTAGCTACTGTGACTATCTATGGGAAACTTGCATTGATTACATGAATTCACAAATCACGGTGACAAAGAATTTCAACTCCTTTGTGAATATACCCAAGCAGGTATTTCTAGGTTCAAACAGATACTTCTATTCTTACTTTGAGACATCTCTATGTTCACTATGATTATCAGATTATCACTATGGTTCTGGTTTATATTCTGACTGAAAATGTATGTGGGTACCTTGTATGAATTTTAAAACATGAGTGGACTAAACCTCTGGGGAATATTTTGAAAACAGTTATTATCACAATACTGGCATTCATTTGCATTTTGAATACTTCCTCCATGTAGCTATTTCATGAGAGTGGCACACTCATAATGTGTGTGGCAGACGCATAAATAGATACCTTGTATGTGAGTTCTTTTCAAAATTAAAATTTTTTCTTTTCACATATTTCTATAAATACTATCAAAATGCTATGTGGCACAATTCAATGATATTATTCATGAAAGAATTTTCTTATATTAACATGCCGGGTAGTGATATTTGTTGCATAGTATCAGTATTATCAGTTTCCTATATTGGAATATTTCTGTACTCCATCTTCAGATTATATAGAATTATATTTATCTATCTCCAAAGAATTTTTGAGTGATTAATTTCAACATGGCCTCATTTATAACATTTCTGCTCACAAATTGACTCTTGAGGAACATTTTTTTCTAAGTGCAAGTTACCTTAGATTCTTTGAGCAATTTTTGTACTCTTGTCCAATTTGCTGGTTATCCCACGTTCTTCCTGAATCACAGACAGAAAAATACAGAAGTCACTATATCACTATATAAAAATGAACAGATTCTGGTTAGATTCATGGTGTAATGAATCTAACCTAAGACAGTCTTCAAAATGCTTCCATGTTCTATTTAATTAAACTGCAGAAATGAACGAGCACAAAGCTCTCTGTTGCAATGAGAAAATGCTGTCATCCTTACCTACAGCAGTCATATTCCTAAATGTTTCCAGCATCACATCTCTGTAGAGCTTCTTCTGTGATGGATTCAGCAGAGCCCACTCCTCTGGGGTGAAGTTCACAGCCACATCCTCAAAGGTCACTGCCTCCTAAATAATCACACAGTTACCACAAAGAACGTTGAGACTCACAGCCTGAGTTACCTCAAATCTTCTTACAAAACCTGAATCAAAGTCGATTCCTTCAAATAGTAATTCCATGTACCGGTCACCAATACCATGTACATGCAGATATTTGCACAGAGCAATTCGGATGCAACTATTAAAACAAATGTACAATAATTGCACCGGTTCCCTGCAGGGTTACCCAAAATGCGTATGTGCACTGCCTTTAAAGTGGATCTTAGAGGAAGCCTTCAAATCACCATCCACAAAGCACAGGAACAGATAAATACTTCATGAATGGCATTGATACACCATATAGTATCTGTCTCTTCAAATTTGATTATTCATAGAATTGAGCCCATCTTTTTTTTTCTACTTAGGCAGCATTTGGAAACTTGAATCATGTTTCATTGAAAGAAACTTAAACATTAAACTTTATGAGTAATCATTAAAATACTAATGAATACACTTTTATCGGCACAAGTCTAAGGACATTAATGGAATGATAAAAAATAGTAGAATGAAGCTGGGCATGGTAGCTCATGCCTGTAATCCTAGCACTTGGTAGGCTGAGGCAGGAGGATCACTGTGAGTTCAAGACCAGCCTAGGCTACAAACTGAGCTCAAGGCCAGCCTGAAAAGCATAGTGAGACCCTGTCTCAAAAAGCCAAAATGCCAAAAACAAAAAAGTAGAATGATGGAGAATAGTCGATAGTACTCTCTGTTAAAGCTCATAACAACAAATGAGCATCTCACACGCACGTGAAAGCAATTAGACAATGGTGAAATGGAAGGTAACGAGAATATGATTAAAAATGTAGTTAATCCAAATTCTAGGAGAGTAAACAAGTACTCTGTTCTATGGGTCTCTTCTTTATGAAGCAAAGTACGTAAAAGCTGTCATAAAAGAGAAACAAGTAGAACGGTTTAGATATTATACAGTGGTGGGAATCAAGATTGGGATCAATGGATTTCAGAAAGAAGACTATTCTGGTACCAAGTTCTTGCTGGTACCAATCTACAGAAATAGCAAGAACTTCACAAAGCTAGTCGGGAACACTGTGCAGAGGGAAAGGTGAGAGGGCTGCTCCAGGAAAGAAGACATCTGGTCTGCAACAGAAAAATGTTGATGTGAAAACAAAAAGGAACAAACAAAATTGCTGGTAATGGAAATGGTGGCAGTACCAACAAGACAGCAGTGAGACATCTCAGCGTCCTCAAAGCAGAGGGCCTGGGAAGATGCTATTCCTGAAAGTGAAGAAACACTTATGAACACGGTGGGAATTAAAGTGAAGATTTCTGACACCATGACTTACTGATGACCGAGACTTAATTAGTGGACAGGAACAGCTTTTCATCTTCCTACCAAGAGGAATGTGCGTTCACTTATGGGAGACTAAGCGAAGTATAAGAAATCTCCATGAGACGGGACATCCTGTCAATGAGGCTGTAGCAGGGATCAAAGAATGCTTCAGTGTGACGCTCAGCACACTCAGCTCTTAAAAAATTTGAGCAACTACAGTGCCTTGAGATCCTTGCCAATCACCCTAATGTGTGCCAAGTCTCAGATGTATGGAGCACATTTTCTTTTTTTCTCTCTCTCTTTTTAGATTTCTTGAGAGAAGCACCAGATTTTCTGAGATTATTCATGTGATTCATTTCATTTTCAACAGAGAAAGTGAAATAAAAGGGGTTATAGCTCCTTCTTTTTTCTTTTCAGGTGAAAGTTGCTGCTAGGATATTTATTGAAGACCAACAGTGAGACAAGGCATACAGTGTTTTTTTGCCCAGTTGACAAAGTTTCTTTGAATGCTGATTGTATTTCTTTGACACCATACACTTTTAGAATATGTGTTAGTACTATATGGCCAAATGCTTTGCATCCTAGTGTCAAAGTCCAATTCACTGGCTTCACACTGTCATGATATGTTTTCTGCTACAGTATAGAAAGTTATACTCAAATAATTCAAGGAAAGAGACACTATGGTGACTACTGTTATGTCAGGTTATCTGGTGGTAAAACACAATGATGATTAAATTGTTCAGTTCTGACCTGTGTTGTTCTGTTACTATGTTCGCTTTTATCTCAATCTCCCTCTTTTCTCTTTTTTTTAAAAAATTAATTTATATTTTATTTTTTTAATTAAGAGGAAACTAAATTTAAAAATAGCGGGATATATTATAGTACCTTTTTTGTTTTCCTATTAACCTGATTTGAATCCCTGTTTTGCTCTCCCCATCTTGCTCTGACTGATTTTACTATATTCTGTTTTGTTTGATAGAGTCAAGTTTGAGGGTATAGGCAACCACTTTGAAAGGCAATAAGGTTTACTATCATGCCCATTTTGGTTTGACTATTATCTTCTTTAGAAGTCCTGTAAGGTCTCCAATGTAGGTTTTATTGGTCTTATTCTGTATCATTTTGTTCAATTCTATTACACCTGACGATATAGGCAACTCTTTTTAAGATAGCAAGAGGCATAATGGTAACCAGTGTTGATCACCTGGTATTGTTTTTGCATCATGTACTATGTCCATCCTTCTGTTCTAACTCACTCTATTTTGCTTTGTCACATTTGAGTTATTTTTGTTTTTCTTTTTCTCTTCAAAAACCCAAAAAGTGTAATTGTTATTGTAAAAAAGAGAGGAAAAGAAAGTGGTCTAAAGGATATAACTGCATGTATATTTAAGTGTGTGGATAGAAAACCATATTACTGAGTTTTTATTGGTTCATTGAACAAAACTGTCTGCAATTTCATTGTATGAATGTCTAATTTGTATGTTTTAATTTTGTAATTTGGACAACTGTTTCTAAGATGACAATATGTAACCTATTTTTTTTTTTTTTTTGTCTTTTTCGTTTTTATCGGTACCAGGGATCGAACTCACAACTGTCTGCTTGCAAAGCAGGCGCTTATGCTGCTGAGCTAAATCCCCAGCCCCAATATGTAACCTATTAACTAGTGATTTCTTTTTGCTTTTTTTTTTTTTTTAACTATTTGTCGGTACCAGGGATCGAACTCACGACCGCCTACTTGCAAGGTAGGTGCTTATGCCGCTGAGCTAAATCCCCAGATCCTGTGATTGCTTACTGTATATTATTTTCTAGAAATTCTGTATTACGTGTACCCTTTTGCTGTTTTTGTTTTCCCCCTCTAAAAAAAAAAAAGTCCAATTCACTGTATATAATGAAATACGCTCACCAACTTGTGCACTTTTATTTTTTTAAATGGTGCTAAAAGAACCTATTCTTTGCAAGTTACCCATGTTGTTCCTTAGGCATTTTATCTTTGCACATATTGCTGAAGAAATATGAATAATTTCACTGTTTTTCTGTATGTGTACAATGTACATTTTAAATTGATATGCACAATGCACTCGGTAACTACAATTTTTTGGAAATGTCAATCAGGAGTTGCTTTTCAGATTTTCAACACATTATTTCTTTAAATACAAAAGAAAATTCATTCAAAATCAAGAAGTAATAAAGTAATCAGGCCATGATCACAAAGCCAAACTTTAATCAGGCATGGTGGTACTGATTTCCCAGTACTTTGGAGGCTTGGTAAGGCAAACATCAAAGAGTTTGAGATTATCATGATTTCATTGTTCACCCTGGGCTATGCAGTACATACAAAGCCAGTCTAAATTATAAAGTGAGATCCTGTGTCAGGTTTTTGGGTAGTATCATAAAAGACTAAAAGCATTTAATACCTTGTGAGCAAGGTGATTATCCGGCATGATATACATGAAATACATTAAAACTGCACCTTTCAAATCAGTGTATGGTTCTACTAAGTATATAAGACAAATGAGTCTTATGAAAGAGGCAGTCTTCAGTGGATCCAGAAGGAAACAGATTATTGATTTTGGATGCAACTGGAGTTTCCACCCATGGAAGAAATCACAATGTATTTTATTTATATTTGTAGGAACAGGTATGTGCTTGGCAATCTAGACTTAATACCCATCTAGCCTGTGTACTCAGGTTATATGTTGAAATAAACATGCAGATAAAAAAAAGTGTTTCCACAAAAGAAACTCAAGTAGCTAAGTAAGAAAAATTGGTATTTGTGAAAAGCATGGAAAATAAATGTAACAAAAAGAAAATATTTAAAGTGTAGACAATATGAAGATTTTGTACACAGAAGTAAATATTTATGAATACAAGTCTAAAAAGTAAGTACAATATAGCTCACTGAAGATAAACTCTGAATACAAAATAAGATGTAAATCTAATTTGAGAAAATCACCAAAGAAAATTGCCATGTGAAAAAACTCAGTAATTTGGCTTATTCAAAAACGGAAAATCAACCCATACACTCCAAGCTCATCTCATTTACTTTAGTTCTTACTAAATCCTAAAGAAAAGTGAGTTTTTTCCAATTACCAGGGAAAATATTATGATATTATTTCTGGAACTAAATATGATTCTTTTCAAGTAAATCAGAAAGATCCTGAACCACATAACAATGCAATGGATGAGAAAGTACTTTGGAAATGACTTACATATCAACCCCTGTGAACAAAGAGACCAAAAATAAATAAATAAATAAATCCCAAGATGTTTCTCAGTGAAATTTCTGTAACCCTTATTGCCCAGTTCAGAATGTTTTCCAGTGTGTGGGTAATAGACAACCCTTTCAGGAAAGTGTCCTTAGTACCTCTGCATCTTTTTTTTTTTTTTTTTTTTTACAAATTTTTTTTTTTTTTTTTGTCTTTTTGAGACAGGGTCTCTTTATGCAGTTCAGGCTGGCCTTGAGCTCACTCTATAGCCCAGGCTGGCCTTGAACTCCCAGTGATTCTCCAGTTTCAACCCCCATTCCCAGCTCAACCACTGCATCTTTCTCAGCATTCTAAATTCTATGGAAAGCCTCACTGCAATAGTAAAATGGTAAAGAGCACTTTATTTAGTTAGCTCATACATAAGGCACCTAGGAGCTAGGGATTTATCTCAGCGGCATAAGCACCTGCCTTGCAAGCCGGGGGTCATGACTTCGATCCTCGGTACTGATATAAAGATTAAAAAAAAAAGACACTTCAATAGAGAAAGGGCTTGAAGTAGAGTTGGGAAATTAACAATTTCGATAAGAATTAAAATAAGGCTATGACCTAGGATTTACAACCGAAGGTGAACTTTCTGTGTCAAGGAACAATGCAGAGTCCCCGCAACTAAAAAAAGTTACAGACAACCCCTACTAAACTGACTTTTGAGGACTGTGACATACACAATAACCAATTTTCTCTAAAACCTATTTCCTTTAACCCTGCAAGCTGAGCAAATGGTTAAAGAGCTTGATTAAAGTGGTTGTTTGGGCTGGCATTACGGTTAACACTTGCACTCCAACCTCTTCAGCAGCTAAAGCAGTAGAACTGCCAACATTTCAAAAAGCCGTTGAGAGTTCGAGTCCAGTCTGGGCTACAAAGTGAGCTTAAGGCCAGCCTGAATTGTAGAGCAACCCATCTGTCTCAAAAAGACGAGACACAAAACAAAACAACCTAGCTCACCTGGGGATTTAGCTCAGCAGCACAAGAACCTGCCTGGCAAGCTTAAGGTCGTTAAGTTCTGTCCCCGGTCCCAAAAAAGAAAAAGTGTTTTAAACCTACACAGCCATGTGTAACACGTGGCCACTGAACAACTGAACTGAGTAACTGCTCGGCTCTGCTTGTTTATAACTCACTCTGTACTGAGCGCCCACAAGGGCACCCACTTGGGGCGCTTCCTGAAATTCAGGGAGCTATTCTTATTTCCAATAAAATCTCTCCTAACGTCCTTTGTTCGTTCGATAATTCATTCTTTAATATGAGGTTATTAGCTCTGCTTATGCAGTAGCATCACTACGAGCAGAGGTCCGCCATAACAATAGCAGGGATAACTTCCTCAGTGCGGACGGTGGAGCCCGCTTCCCACCAAACCACCGCTTCGGTCAGCTTGGTAGAGACATAGTCGTGCCAGGGACGCCCAGGATTGCGTTCTGGGTTGGCAGTGCCACAGTGGGGACAGCATGCTGGGGACTCAAAACTGTCCCTGCTGATCTGAGGGAAAAAGGAACAGATGATAAAGCAGCGACAAACATCTACCGCATCCCTGGTTCTGGGGCTATGCGGGGAGGCTGTTGGTTGACACAGTAGCTTCTGACTACTTCCGTCCAGTGCTGACACAATTCCCGCGTATTCCAGCCCTCGTCCCACACATCACCATTGCGAGGCTTGGGGGTCTTATGGGGTCCTCTGCACGCAGCCTGCAGTACGGGTGAGTCACGGAAACGAAGGTGACGCCGCAGGGCGCTCAGCAATCCACTCAGGCAGGAACGTGCCTGCCAAGACACAGGAAGTGCCCATCCCCTCGGCCTCCTGATTGGGCGCGTCTGCCAGGCCCCGCCCTCATCGCCGACTGGCTGCTGCGCATTTGGCCACCAACTCCAGTTTGAGATTAAACAAACTTCTTCCCACAGGAGTAGAGATCCTGTGATAGCCTGAAACTTGTAGTCTAGTCTCTCTCTTTAGATGTCAGCCACACAGCACAGGAAGAATATTGCATGTAAGGGCTACCATTCTTGGCTTTTGAAAAATACCCTGGCTTTCTTAATGGACGATGTGAGCTCTTCCTGAAAGTACATCACAAGTGTGATTAGAAGGTTGCAGGGCAAATGTCCTGTGATGACGAAAAACACCGAGTCCAGGTCAGTCCAGGGCAAAGTTGAATGCAGTGAGGACTGCTGTTGCGAATCAGGTGGTAGATTTCAATGCCAGGAATTTCACACTCTCATTCTACTCATTTTAATCCAAAAAATGAATTTATGGACTGCAAAAAGAATGCAACTGTTCTGTAAAAGAAGAAAGTAAAAATAAAGATAGCAAATTTCTATGAAACAGTAAAAGGTAAAAGAAAGATTAATATTTTAACTCCCCCAGACAAGGATCATACTCTATCCAGGCGTTTCATAAAACATACCTTAGTTGTGAATGTAACCATAGCCAAGAGTGAGTGCCAGAATGATTGCTGAAATAGAACCCCACATTTGATCCACTTCCCGGTAGTACCACTGGGAGACAAAAGGAATTTAGACTGTAAGCACAAACTTGTGATTTTAATACTAAATTTATTGAGACACCATGAGAATAATTCAAGTTAACTTTGGTCTCTATTATTAGAAGAGATGACCAAAATGGTGGCCATTCATTCCAAATATACTGAAATTGAAAATATGATTTTCAATCTCCTGCAGTGTATATACATGTTTTTATTCTCTCATATATATATATATATATTATACGTGTGTATATATATATACATATAAGTAGAATCAGATATTTACTCTGAATCTAGCTTCACTATATTAATGCATTAGTCCATTTCTTAAATGTAAAATTGACTTGGTTTCTAAGGTTCTGCTGGGGACCACAAATTCACAATGACTAATTTTTCATACTTCGTACCCTATGAGATAAAATGGAAGTTCAGATTGTGGTACCACCAGTGTGAGATTTCCCATTGACTCTTCTAAGCATAAGACCATCTACCCCCTCTTGAGTCATCCCAGGATTATACTCCAGGACAAGATCCTTCTTAGAATGTGATCATCTACACCCTTTTGAATCTTAGTCTTCTGATGAGCTGTAATTCTTGCCTGCCCCACCTATCACTGTATACAACTAATAAATGGTGGCTGCTTAGGGTGTGGAGGAGGATCCATCCAGAGACATTGATTTCTCAGCCACTGATGCATTACCATAGGTTTCTGTCTTTTATTTTTGACACTGTACTGTTAAAGCAGACAATCAGGACTCTTGGCTGGGCTCTCAGTAAGGTTCCTTTTAAACAACTCATAAAATTTACATCTAAAATATGGACAGGATGAAAGAAAACCTAATGCAACTCACTTAGAAATTCACAGGTAGCCAGTGGCACTTGCGATGAGAGCCTAGGCCCTGGCACAAATTCCAGGGGAATGGCCTCTTAGTGAAGCAGCCAGGAACAAAGACCTTCAGGTATCTGACTTTGCACCCAGTACCTTTTCACAAGTTAGCTGTCTGTCCCTCCTTTCTTTTCTGACTTCGAAATAACGTGTTTTCATTTTCCTTTTAAATGGTTATCTCTAAGCCCTTATTGTTAGGGAATTTACAATTTCTGATTGGCTGTGGTGATGCAATATAATGAAGCTGCGTGATGTGACAGCATCATGTGTAAATCCCACCTTCTTTCTTTCTTCCTTTTTTTTTTAACTTTCATTTCTGGATAAACCGGAGAACACTTTTTTTTTTAAATTGGTACCGGGGATCGAACTCATGACTGTGCACTTGCAAGGCAGGCACTTATGCCGCTGAGCTTATTTCCCAGCCCCTAGGGAGCTTTTTAATACTTCTTTACTTTGAATAAAAAAAACTCTTCCAACATCTTCTCTTTGGTACACAACTTCATTCTTTTACCTTGTAAGACTGCAGTCTTTGTGCAGAATTACCAGTTCTAATATTTTTTCTGTGTAGTGATTGTATTTTGCCTATAAATAATGCCATCTATTTCACAAATGAGCTAATCACCATGGCTCAAACTAGAGACTTGCATAAAATATGCTGCCAAAAATTGTAAATTTTTTATTGTACCTCTAACCAGTTTAAATAAGATGGGTCAAGTTCATGAATTTCTCTTTCCAAGGATCAAGCTTCTGACCTCTCTGAGCACCTAATTCAGTAGCAGTTTCCACATGAAATCTTGTAAAGGTTGACTTGTGCATTCCCTCCTTGACATCCTCCGCGAGGCACAGGCACTTAATCAGATTTACTACTATATAAATGCTTTTGGTAATGCCCATTGAGTTCTGAGTAGTCTCATACCTATGAGAAAAGATGGCATCTGAACTTGTGTCCTTTTCCATTTGCATTACTTTCTTGTCCCTGTGACAAAATATTTGAAATCTTCAATTGGAACTTTTATTTGAGATGTATACATTCTAAATTTCAAATCATGGTAGGAATGCAAGGCAGAACACTGCTTCTTTCCTCTTATTGATCAAGAAGTAGATGAAGAGGTGAGGGAGCTACATCCAAGCAGAAAAAGCCACAGACAAAGGTATAATCCACATGGCCACACTCCAAAGCTCTAATTCTCAAGTAAGATTACAAGTACTATTAGACCATGGAACTCTGACTCCTTGAATTACTCATTTATTTTTCTGGGGTTTCATTTTTCCTTTTCTTTCTTTTTTCTTTTTTGGTACTAGGTATTAATCTCTTAACCTCATGCTAGCCAGGCAGGCACTTACAGCACTGAGCTAAATCCCAGGTCCCTCTTTCTTTCTTTCTTTCAAGTCAAGGTCTCACCCTGTACATCAGGCTGACCTACAACTGTATGCAGCAAGGACTCGATTCGACCTCGAGGTCCTCCTGTCTCGGCATCCTGAGTGCTTGGAAACACATATGTGAGGACCTCTCCAATTAACAGTATAAACCAGTGAAAAATGTGTGTCTTAGTCATCTCTTTAGATGCCACTTCTAAATATTGCTGCACTAATATTCAAGATTTACATGCAAGCTCTTTACAGTTAGGATGCTAAGACAGCCAAAGGATGACAAGAAGCCCTGCATCTATTCTTGGTCTCCATCTGGACCCTTGCTGGTCCCGAGTTGCCCTGCACAAGATCCTGCACTGGCTTACATCAGGATCCTCTGACTGTCCCTTGCACAGTAATGCACTGCCATTTCCGCTCTGAGGCTGTTCATTTGCAAAAATAACATGGTTTTGGCATTGTCTTTAGTGATAGTGAATCACAACCTTTCCAGGCCTCTCCATACTTTGTCCTACCACCAGTCTTATTATGTACAACTGTCCCTCAAGCCCTTCCCTGAAGTCTGGTGGACTCAGTCCATGTTAGCTACTGAAGATGAATTCTGAGGCTACATAGGGAGGCTCACAGACACCCAGACCGCATAAAGCTGACCCCAGACTCCACCACCTGCCCCTCACACTGGACAGCAGCAATCCAGAGATATCCTGCTCAGGAAACCATCACACATGGCAATGGTTTATTCCACACATGCTGATTCTCACACTCAATATCTTCTGTTCTTTGCTAACCACATTTTAAAACAACCAAAAGGAAAACCCAGCTCACTCCAAAGTCCATGGTGAGCTGTCTGTACTCAGTCCTGATCCCCAAGTGGAAACATCTGGACATCGAGAGGGGTGGGCTCCTCTCCAGAGCTGCAGCATCAGGTCTCAGCTGGTTTTCCTCTGTGGAGTGAAGCGCTGTTTTCATGGCCTCTTGCTCTATAACAAATTCTGATATTGAATGTCTCAGAATGTTAGCACCAGGACAATTTATTAACAATGATAGTATTTAATTGAATATAAATTCTCAGTATGGGCTAGCATCGTCTTCTTTTTTTTTTTGAGCCAAAGTCTCACTACACAGGCAACACTAGCCTTGAATTCATGGTAATCCTCCTGCCTCAGCTTCCCAGGTGATGGCTGTATTGGTGAGCACCACAACACCTACGGTCTAAGCTCTTTCCATTATATGAGCACACACAGCTTTATATCTTGCTTCATGGTACACAACTCATGTTTTTTGTATGAAAATTGTCTGCTTTGGTAATATAAAAATATGAAAATACAAAAGTTGAGTTTTCTATACAGGAACTAATGTCCTGCAAATGTTACCCCCGGTAGCTACTGGTGAAGTTGGCAAATTCCTCTTCCTCCAGGAAGGCTATGTGTGATTTATTTGCATTCTACTGATTGCAGAAAAAAGAGAGACCAGGTATTCAGGCGGATGCCTGCTAAAGATAAACTCTTGGATTTCAATGAATATGGTGGAATGGTCAGCAGCAGAAAAAAACCTTCTCCTAGGTGTGGTGTCCAGACTGTGGGCTACATGAGAAAAAAAAAGGAAGGAGGTGGGTCCCTGGATGCAGGAAGAAAGTGAAGTGAGATTTAAAGCTAAGGAGAGCAAAGAGAGAGACTTCAACAAAAAAGAAGAAAATGCAGGTTGCACTTTCTCCCTGAGCTTGGACTTGATATGTGGGAGGGGCGGCTCCTCGTGAAGATGCTTAGTGACAACTAATGACCCCAGAAGCTTCCACAGAGAGACACCAGTGGAATGGAACAGAGGTCACAGTGGAGTCAAATGGCTGGTGGGTTATTCTGCTTTCAGGGTCTTCAAAGAGAGGTAAACTGGCTGGGAGCCATCTCAGAATGGGGCCAGCCACATTAGAACTCAGAGCCACTACTGACTCCAGGTAGTAACTCTGGTATCAGGGTCAGGACCCTAAATGTAAACTGGCAGGAGGTCAGGGAGCTGAGATCAAACCAGGATGGAGCTGAGTGGCACACAGTCTACTTCAGGCTGAACAGGTCTGGTTCTACACTCATGGCCAGAAATAAGCCTGAAATTCAGTGCAGCAAGAATTGCAGCCTTGCTGGGATTATTCATTACATAGCTCTCAAACTAAAGCTAGCTTGCTGCAATTAATCTACTCAGATCTGCACCGTCTGCCCACACTGTCAGCTTGTGACAACAGAGACCACTTGCCACTCCACCATTTCCTGGGCCCTACACTATTCTCACTTATCTTTTGCTTCTTATTTTTTCTTAATGATTGAGCTGCTGAAAGAGTACACACTCAGTGTTTCCCCCAATTTCTACATTCTTTCAAAAAAAAAATCATGTCCTGCTTCAGTCAGGAGTTGTACTTGTAAAACAAGGATGAAAAACAAGCACTCCATGGCACTGATTATGTCAGAGACAGCAGCTGTCTAGACATTCTCTGGTAAACCAGTCACGTGTAGTGCATGTGTTCACCTGGAGAAAAGGGGAATTTAATGCCAACCTTAAGAAACTCTTCACACTGAACACAGGTCATGTACTTAATATTTTGCTTTCCAAATATGTAGAACCTATAGGGCAATGAGGATTGACCTTCAGACAAAGGCAGGCCTCGGGCTGCAGGAATTGTATCTTTTTCTATGGAGTAACACTATGAATGAGCATGTAGATGCCACCAGAAAGCATGGCAAGACACAGAGCTGCAGGAGGATTGCTGCAGAGATACCATTTTGCATGAGGCTGAAGTTGAAGCAGGAGTTATGCAGGACACAGGGGTCACAACTGCCAGTCAACGCCATGGCTCAGACCTGAATGGACTAGGTTGATGCCAGTACAGAGGTCAGGTCCCAGACCTCACAGATTTCATGGGGAGACCCAAAATTCCTCAGATCAAATCTAGTCCATCTGTATCCATCTCAGAGCACCTGGCTGAAAACTGACTGTTTTAGGCTCTAGATTGTTTCTCTGTGTATTTGATTCCTGCAGTATAAGGAAGTCATGCAGCAACCAGGCTCAAGTTCTAGGGCCCTTTGTCAGCAGGTGACCCTGGGTTCAAAGGATGGCAGCAAAAATACAGAAGAATCCACATAATGAAGTGTCCTGATCTCCCTTTGCACTCTCCAATGCACAATTCATACAGGTTTTATGCATCTTACAAAGGCTGTGTATGATAAACAAAACCTCTGAGATTGAAGGGACAGAGAGAGATCTCAGCTTGGGGTGCATGAGCAAAGTGACAGATGCCATTCCTGTATTACACCTGGGCAGGTGAAATGGTCCACTGTGGGGAGCCTATAAATGGCTCCATTATGTAACAACCCTGGCTCCTTCTTATGACAACCAGTGGCCATCTTAAGTGCTAACTCATAGTTAAGTTTGTAGTTCTTAGATAAGTTTCTGCTTCTCCATGTCCTGCTGTTTCCCCCACAGTCATGGTCTCTTTCGTACTAATATAAATTTCTCTTGCTCCACACGCTGCCCATACCTCCAAAGCCACATGTTCTTCCCTATCGATGGAGACTACCTATTGCCTAGCTCCCTGCGGACATCAAGAGCCTTAGCCCCTGACTCCCCCGTATGCTATATATGTGTGACATTGCCTTTCAATAAATGAGACTTGATCAGAAACCTGTCTTGTCTCCATTTCTTGTGTCTCTTGTCCTATTTTTCATTCCTGCTCCTCCTCTTGGGTTCTTGTTCATGTACCTTCGGATCGGGTAGTAGCACCCAGCCCAGGACAGTTCACATGTGTATTATTCTGCTTAAAATGATCTTGGTGCTGTTTCCTATAGGACCAGTTTTCTAACTGTACTAGATAGGAGTTCCCTACTTTTCCATTCTATAAACAGGGCCATAATCACTCAGGTGATTGCAGACTGTATTCTCTGCAAACAACTCCCAACCTCAGAGCAAGGCTGGTGAGAACAGGGTAGACCTACTGGAAGTGCAAGGGATCAAAAATTGATTTATTGTGTTATCTGGAAACCAAGTTTATTTTAACTCTTCAGGACAGGGTTTGCAATCCACACCTTTATTCTGAGCTATCTCCCCAATTTCTAATTATTATTATTATTGTATTTTTGGATACAGGGCTCCACTACATTGCTAGGTTGCCTAGGATGAGCTCAAATTGAAAAAAGTTCTCTTGCCTTAGCCTGTCAGAATTCCTAAATCACATGAAGGCATCACACTGCCTATCTCTGACCCATTTTAATAAGAACAAAAATAAAACATGAAAATCAGGGAATATAACTGGTAACTACACACCAATGCTGCTGTTACGTGGCTGCAATATTTTACCTGAGACTCGAGAGTGAAGAAATGCCAACTGCTTTGCCCAGGGTCACTAGAAAACCCACATTCAGAGTCAAACATCTTTGCACTATAAAGACCCCAACTGGCTAATAAAATGAAGTCTCACAATGAACCACACCCTCGTGATGAGGCAGGGGTTGTTAAATATCAATTGTGGACATACTGAAGTGTGATGTTCCCTTTCCAATTGCAAAAATGAACACTTCTCCAGGGTACCATTTACCAGAAGAACACTCTTACATGGAGGCACATTCAGGTTCTCAGTGAAAATGCTGAATCCATCGTATCTGTCTCTCAGAAAGTGTTCCCAGGAAGTCTATCTCAGAGCACAGACTTCACAGTTTTATGTATACACATTATAGGTTGACCTCAGCAAATTTCTGCTTGCCAAAACCAAAATAATTTGTAGAAAGACCCAAGAAAATAGGGTCAAAATCTCAGCATACAGAAAAGCCCACAGTAACTTTTATAGGTGTCTGTAGTTTCCCCCCACTCTGAGCTTTTCACTGGAATCACTCTGTTGGTGTTCTCTCCAGCTGGGAGCCACCTACAGGGAAGGCTTCCTTGATGCCAAGGAAGCATCAGAAGGAAACTCATTTCTCTTTCTATGCAGGTTTAAGAGTGGACACATCATCAAGGAGTGACTGTTTTGCCTCACCAAACTGGTGTTGACTAAGATGAGAAGGTGTGGGCTTTGAGTGTTTTTCTGTGAGGGTAGAATAGCTCACTTGGAATTCTGGACATTTTTGTCTGCAATTTTCTTGGTACTGGATCTCCTACCATTTCAAACCTCTGAGGGGTCTAATCAGAGCTGATACTGAGTTTTTCTAAGTTTTCATAAGTATTGGTAGTTTTTATGTTTTCTGTTGTACTCCAAAATCGAGACCCCAAAATATTGTCCAAAAATGGGGCAAGATGTCTGTTTTAAAGAAAAAGAGGCACTTTTTATTTATCCTGGCATCAGTGACACAGTGCAGTTGGAGTTTGCAAAGCTGTGTAACTCGCTTAAAATTTTGATAGACTTATAGAAAGGACAATTACAATGTAAATGATTTACCTGTGTTCATCAGGAATGAGGAAATCCTTTGTTTCTCTTTGCTTGAAGACAGAGAAATTACCAAGGAATTTACAGTCCTTTGTCAGCTAATTTCAGCACTTAGTCTTAGATAACACCTGTCCTTACAGAGGGGAACAATTGTTAACATATCAATGAAGTCACCCAGGAAGATGGCATATACACAACAGTATGATGGGCACTACAGTTATTTTATAACAACATGGTCAGTGCCCCAGGGTATCCAGCTGTAGAAAATAGTTGCGTTTGCAAAAGATATTAACAAGTAATTTGGTCATATAACTTGGGCATTGGCAAACAGGACAAAGCTCTCTTTGTTAGTGTACAGCATTTTCTTTCTATCTGGGAACAGAAATAACAAACAATTTACTCTGCTCATAGGGCCAGGGATATAATTCCACAGATTTGAAAACAAATCTGGGTATTCATCACTAAATGTAAAAGACACTGAAACAGTACATAAAGGGATTCTTAGAAGAAACCTCAGGGATTCAAAGTCCACCATGGAAACCAAAATATACATGACATCCTACAGTGAGAATATCATCACTTATCATACACACTTACGAGGTACAGTTACACATATATATGAATATGAATACATATTCCCTGATCCCACAAGGAGTCCTCGCCCACTTTCCTCTATGCAAATTTCTTGACCTGTGTGACACTGCCTATTGGATCTATAGTACCCCTGAGAATCACTCTATGGTGTCTCCTTATGCTTGTTTTTGCACTGTCACATGGATCTCACTCTGTCTCACACAGCCATGCATAGCAGGGTCTTTAGGGTAACCGAGCACAGCTGCAGCAGAACAGGCTCTTGGGCTGGTCTCTGGATTCGAATGTGTTGCAAAAATTTGAACACTATAATAAGCATGACATCCGGAATCTGTATGCCCAAATCATTCCAGCTCTAAAAACTGACAAAGAGAAATAAGGAAATAATACTTGAAGAAAACTGGAAGTGTTATGATTTTCAACAGTATTCTAGAAAACTAGAGCAAAGGTAGTACTTAGTAACTGGAGATGTTCTGCACTGCTGCCTTCCATCCAAGTGGAGCACTCTGGTAGGACTCTTGCCCTGTCCAAACCCAGCCTAGATGACAATTTGTCCAGCTCTAATCTGCTATATCCTTTGTCTGTCATCTAACCCCTCATATTCCCCAGGAAACCACCAAGATTGGGGTGTTGGGATCTGCAAAAGGCCCTTGGTCCTCTGTCAGTACCTCCTTGAGGAAAAAGTGGCCACTGCAGGAGATTTAATCCTGGTTTTTCTGACTTTCTCACTGTATGATGTTTCTCTGCAACCCTCCTGTAGAGTTCACACCCTCTTTCCTAGGACCCTTGATCCTTGCATTGCACCATAAAATCAATCCCAGCATCACCCACTCTACTCCCAGTCACTTCTGATAAAATTCCACCCATGAGCACATGAGGCTTTGCAGTCACCTAACCCCCAGTCTACTGAAATGGTTCACCTGGGGGTCGTGACATTGAAACTGAGCTTGATTCTATCTTTCCATAATGGACATCTGCTTTTTAACCACATTTCATGAATATTTCCTGCTTCTTACTCCTGTAAATAAGGTCACAATAGTATTCAGGTGATTTCAGACTCTGAGCTATGTAAATATTATAGCCAGCTAAGTTAGGTAGAAATAGTATAGGCAATCAGACAGGAATAGCCCCTAAGGGAGTCATAGTATGAGAATACATTATGACTGTGACTGGAGGTGCATCCCATAAAGAGCAGGCCTCCAGATAAAGACAGAGCACACTGGGCTACAGGGCTCCGCAAGGGATGTGCAATATACTCTCACTGGTATCACCTGGTCCTATAAAGCCTAGATAGACGTCTGTTCCTTGAGTAAGTGACCAAGACCTCCTGACTAATCTCTTCCATAAAAACAGAAAGATCCTTGCACTTGCTATGTACAACTGATTCATGACTTGTTTCCCATTGCATCAGCACCATGTAAGCCGCTATACCTGAAATCTTACTGGTTGATCATAGTGTTGTCTCACGTTATACCTTCCTCTTGATTTGGCACTCACTTTATGATTTTACTCTACAGAATTTCCTTTGAGAATTGTATTTGTGGCCAGCAAACTTTTTGGGTTCCTACCTGACTCACTGAGTTGCTATTTCTCTCAAGAAACTTTCCTGCTCTTAACTTTCATTATTCCTTAAAATTCATTGTATGATGTGGAGGAACACAAACTCAGCATATAAAACGTCTAGCAGTTTGGAAGTTTCATTTATTTCCCTTATATCTTTAGGAGGTCCCAGCGATGGCTTCTATCCATGCAAACCAAAGCCAAAGCCTTATGCAGTCACGGGGAGGTGGAGGCTTTTCAAAGGTGGCTGTAGCTGGAGTGTTCTTCTGGGATCTTGGGCAATTAATAAATCCGTCTGCTGACTGGAGTTGACTAGCTAAGGAGCCAGGGTGTGAGTACTATCCTTGCCCTACAAACTGCATACAATATAAGGGAAGAAAGAGTCGTGTCTTCCTTTTCCTTTGCTGCTTTTGCGACATTGTGGGAGCCATGAACTGATCTCCGCTGTGACACCCCTCTGCTGCGCTACCCTCCTGCCTTGGAGCCAGCCAACTGCAGACTGAAGCCTCTACAAACTGTAAGTCAAAAATAAACAAACAGATCCTGACCTCATAGGAGGGCGTCTCAGAATACGTCAGGCGCCCTGCCAATGCTGGTTGAGGGATTTTGGTTCACGCCTAATCTGGCAACCGGGTGTAGTGACCTTCTCAGGACTGAGAACTGAACCAGGGAATACGCTGCGCTATCTCCCTAGCCCCTTTTTGTTTTTTTCCTTGGAGACAGGGTTTCACTGAGTTGCTAAGTTGCCCAGGTTGGGCTCAAATTGTAAACGTGAAATTCTCTCAGCTGCCAAGAGCGCTGGCATCACATAAACACACCACCTTGCCTGACTCTGACCCATTTTAGTAAAATAATGCCTAGTCATTTCAAAAATTAAAACAAATACAATTATTTACATGCATAACCTCCTGTTATTGAGCAGCAAATTTCCGCTTAAGCTTGAAGAGTGGGAATCCTGGCACGGTGGTTCGCGCCCGTACTCTCAGCACTCGGGAGGCTGTTGGGGGCGGGGGGCGGCCCCCTAACCCTACCCTTACCTCAGCCCTCACCAGTGCCAGCCAGAGGTCTGTGGAGCTCTGGTTCCTGGCATCCTACAGTTCCGCCCCGCTCGTTCTGAGATCGGATCCCGGAGCCGCGGCCGAGCACGCTGAATGCACAGGCGCGGGCCCCTCCGGATCGGATAGGGGAGCTCAGGGTGGGCGGCCGAGCGTGGTGGCGGCCGGGTTGGCCGCTGTCCCCTTGCCCTGCCCTGGGTGTCCTCCCGCATCCGGTCAGCACAGCGCGGCTCTGGGCTCAGCATCCCTCCTTCCTGTCGTCACACTTGGCTTCGGCAAGCTCGGCGATGCCAGGGGCTCCGCGCGCTGCCTCGCGGGGCTCCTGTGGACACGGGCCTTCCTCCCCTCCCACACGGCTGCGCCCATCGGGGCCAAACACGCTGCGCCGGCGCCTCAGGTCCACGCGCTGCGGCTCCGGGCGGACGCCACATGGGGCCGCTCTGGTCATAGAACGCCGCCGGTGGCGCAGCACCAAGTCTGCAGGCTGTGGGCTGCCAGAGAAAGCTCACCAGCACTCGAAGAGCAGAAATAACCCTCTCACTGTCTGGGCAATTAGCTCAGTGGCATAAGTGCTTGGCTTGCAAGTCTAAGGTTGTGAGTTTGATTCCTGGTACCGATAAAAAAAAAAAAAGAAACGTTTTAAAAAAGTGAAATAATCACCTCCCTGAGGACTGTCCTGCCCACTCGTGGAAAGAATAGAATAGAGATGAAGCAAAAGAAAATGAAGACAGCAGAATAAAAATTTACAAATAAACAGAATGAAACAAATTTTTACAAAACACTCTTAGGTCTTAAAGCCATATTATTTCTATTTCATTTATTTTTTGCCTTTTTGAGACAGGGTCTCACTATGTAGTTCATGCTGGCCTTAAGCTCACTTTGTAGCCCAGGCTGGTCTCGAACTCTCAATGATCCTTCTACCTCAGCCTTCCCAGTGCTAGGTTTATAGGCGTGAACCACCACGCCCGGCTACCATATTAATTTTAAATAAGCAGTGTGTTACAGTGCATTACAGAGGTAAGGACCAGAAGACAGACGGAGAGTTAAATTATAGGGGCTGGAGACTGAGCTCAGCGGCATAAGCGCTTGCCTGACAAGGATGAGGTCCTGAGTTCAATTACTGATACCAAAAAAAAAAAAAAAAAGTTAAAAGTATATATGCTTGGGTTTTAGTCCTGCTGTTTGCTACCAAAATTTCTCCTTTATGAAACCTGGGACCCTTCAGGATTGGAGGCGGCGGTTAGGACGAAGCATATGCATTTTAGCACTTTAGAAAATCATCACCACCACCACCACAAATTATGATGTGTTATTGGGGCGGGGTATTGATCAAAATATAGACTATTCATTGAAACATGAGGTTTTGTAAAATTAGGAGATACTAATGATAAAAGAAAAAACAAAAAAAATTTAATGAAAACATAAGGGACTCTCTTTTTTTAAGAACAAAAGTCCTATGGAAAGTGAGAGCATGGGGTTTTTTTGTTTTGTTTTGTTTTTTGTACTGGGGATCAAACTCACAACCTCCCGATTGCCAGGGAGGCACTTAGGCTGTTGAGCTAAACCCAAGGTCGAGCATGTTATTTATTTATTTAACTAACAAATGTATATTTTTTTATTTAAGGAGAAAAAGTAAAAAAAAAAAAAACAGAAAAAGGGTACAAGTAATACAAAATTTAAAAAATAAACAGTAAGAAATCACTATTTAATAGATTACATATTCTCATCTTAGAAATAGTTGTTCAAGTTACAAAATTGAAGCATATAAAGTGAACCTTCAGACAGTGAAAGTGCAAACAGGTTTGTTCAGTGATCCAAAAAACACTCAGTAATATGGTTATCTATCTTATACACTTAAACATATATGCAGTTATAAATTTAGAGTACTTTCTTTTCTTCTCTTTTGTACAATGACAATTACACATTTTGTGTTTTATTACTCCCACAGTTCTTACTACTTTTTTTGAAGAGAGTAAAACCAAATGCAACATATCAGAACAGAGTCATTCAAATCAGAAGGATGTACATAATAGATAATGTAAAATCAAAATATAAGGTGATCAACAATGGTTACAGGGGCTGGGGATTTAGCTCAGCAGCATTAAGTGCCTGCCTTATAAGCACGCAGTCGTGAGTTTGATCCCTGGTACTGATAAAAAGGAAAAAAAACAAAAACAAAAAACCAGTGGTTACCATACTGCCTCTTGCTATTTTAAGAAGAATTGGCAGTTACAATAAAATTGAACTAAACAGTAAAGAATAAAACCAAAGCACTGGAGACAGTATAGGATTTTAAAAGAAAATAATAGTCAACTGGAATGGGAGTCATAATGTTTCTTATTGTCTTCACAGTTATGCCTATACTTTCGAACTTGGTACTATTAAGCAAAGCAGAATAGAGGAAAATAAGTCAAAACAAGATGGTGAGGGCAATGCAGGATTTCAAATCAAGTTAATAGGAAATGAAAGTAGGTTACTATAATGTATCCTGCGATTTTTTATCGATTTTTTCCTTAATTAAAAAAATAAAAAGAAAAAAGTAAATAATTAAAAAAAGGATTGAGATAAAAGAGGGCATAACAACAGAACAGTGCAGGTCAAAACATAACCATTTAAGCAAAACACATTTAAGTTTCACCACAAGATATCCTGACATAAAAATAGTTACCATAGTGTCTCTTTCCTTGAAATCTTGGAGTATAACTTCTTATACTGTAGTATCAAACATATCAAGACACTATAAAACCATTCCAGAGCATGACATTATTACAGGGTATTTAGAACCAATTAACAGAAAATGCACAATGATTTCTATATAAACTCCTTGTCTATAAAAATTTTTGCTTATATTATCATATATAATAAAATCCAATAAGATACAATCTTTTAAGACCAATGGAGACAGAAGAATAAAAGTTTTATGGGACTTCAAAACAAGATGATACTAAATCAGCACTAGCTATTATGATGTCTTGTTTTCTCCAAATTAGGTGTTCCTACCTTCTGATCTTTTCTGCCTCATTTCTTTTTTTTTTTTTTTTTTTTTTACACATCTTGGATTTTATTACTCCTTAGTGCTTATTACTTTCTTTGGGGGGGGTCTGCCTCATTTCTGTTGAGCTTTTTTTCTGTCGTTTGTTGTCAGTTTGTCTTCCTCATTTCGTTTTCTGCTCCATTCATTGTGGCCTCTCTGCCACTATTTCTGGAATCTTGGTATTTTCCTTTTTTAGACTATCCTGCAGTATTCTCCATAGAGTTGAATTAGTGGTTGCAAATTCCCCTACTTCCTCTTTATCCTGGAAGCACCTTGTTTTTCCATCAATTTCTAGGGACAGTTGTGCAGGATATATCAATCTTGGCTAGAGGTTATTATCTTTCAAAAGTTGAATTATTTCCCCCCACGCTCTTCGTGATTTGATGGTTTGTGCAGAGAAGTCTGCTGTAATTCTGATGGGTGTTCCCTTGTAAGTGATCTGTTTCTTGTCTCTGATGGCTTGTAGTATTCTGTTCTTATATTGGATTTCTGCAATTTTGATTATTATACACCTAGTTGTAGCTCTGTTTGGGTTGTAGGTGGCTGGGGTCCTGTATGCCTCATACATCTGAGTATCTTTACCTTTTGCTAAATTAGGGAAATTCTCTTGGATTATTTCTGTGAATAGATTTTGTAGTCCATTTGTTTGTGTCCCTACTTCTTCTTTTATGTTCTTAATTCTTAAGTTATAGATCCTCTTATCATCTACTAGCCCTTGTATTATTGCTGTTTGTTTTCTTATTTTTAAGAAGTTTTTCATTTCATGCTCCCTCCCATATTACAAATCTGCCCTCCAATTTAGATAATCTATCCTTAGTTTCTTTCAAGGTGTTATGCCAGTTTTCGATAGAATTTTTAGTTTCCTGGTAGTCTCTTTGAACCTGCTTCACATATTCTATGCTTTCTCTATTTTCTCCATCAAACAATTCTCCCCTCTTTTTCTGTACTTCCATTCCACCATCTGTTTTTTCTTGGGCGATGCTTAGCATTTCTCTAACTATTCTACTTATATCTTGCTTTATTTCGTTAAATACTTCATTTTGAAACTCGTCTATGAGTCTCTGGAGATATCGTCGATTATGTCTATTGGTGCGTGTCTGACATTGCATGTTTTCTGTCTTCCTTTGTGTTTTCCTTTCCTGGATCAGTGTTCTCAGGATTGGGGACTAAGGAGCCTTTCTTGTTGCTTCCTCTTCCCATACTTTTTGTTCCTTCCATACAAGCGAATGTAGGAGGCCCAATTTTTTTTTCTCTTTGTCAGTTACAGTTTGTGTGAATTGTGTTGGCTAGGTGTTCCCACCCTCTGCAGTGTACTAGGTAGACACAGAGCTCAGCAGCCTCTGCTGGGCCCACCCCTCCAGGTCAACCTAACAAAGGCTTCACTGCTAGGATGCACCTCCAGGCGCTGAGACCTGGTTTGGGCTGGCCTATGGGGTCTTAGTCAGTAGCATCATGCCGGCCAGGCACTCCCCACCAATCCCGCTTGAGAGGGGAATATGCAGCTGTCACTGTTCCGGCAAGTCTGCCCGGTCCCCATATGTCCTTTGCTGGAGCCTCCTACTATATGAAAGGGTCTGCGTTCCGCTCACTCCCTGCAAGTTCAATGTAGGGCTCCCTGCTTGTCCTGCTCTCAACTCCGTTCGCAGATTCCTGCTCCCAGAGCTTTTGCGCGTCTCTCTCTCTCTGCCCTGCAGATTTGGACGCAGCAGTGGCAGCAGGAAATTCAAATCACAGCTTCCAGTGGCGCAGGTTCTAGCTTCCAGCACTGAGATTTTATCTGTTCCTGTTATAGTACCAGGATTGGATTTCCAGTTGGTTTTTCTCAGCTTAGTTCATTCCTGGGTCAGAAGGATGTATCTCCCCTTGCTTGGGACTCCTTGTACCGCACCATTCCTGGATTTTAAGCAGGTATCTCAGAGAGCCTCCATAGCTGCTGCTATCAACCCGCCATGTTCTCCCGGAAGTCCATATATTGTTGATAGGCAAATAAATGGGAATATGATACAGCATAGATGGATAGAATAGTGATAAACAGATGCATAGAGGTATAGAGCAGTGGATAGATAATTATCTACTGCCATACCACCCTGAATGTGGCCGATCTTGTCTGATCTCGGAAGCTAAGCAGGGTCGGACCTCCTTAGTCCTTGGGAGACAACTGGGAATCTCAACAATGCCTAGAGGCAATAGAGACTGAAGATGCAGGATCCGTACCTTTTTCTATACAGAAACCCTAACATGAGCCTGTAGATATGCATGAAATCATGAAGTCCACAGAGCACATGGCAGGACACAGAGGTACAGGAGAACTGCAAAAAGATCGAAATTTGTATGAGTACAAAGTTGAAGCAGGAGGATAAGGATGCTGGGGCCCTCGCTGCCAGCCAAGACACAGCAAGAGGGGATCAGGGGTAAAGCAGTAGAAGGACAGGTCAAAGGTTTGAGATTTCATGGTGAGGTTCTGGGTCCATCTGTATCCATCTCAGAGCATCCCAGGGCACACTTACATTGCTAGCTTCTAGGGTTTCTATGTCTACAAAATTCCTGAGACTGTGTGACAGTCTGAGGAAGCTTCACTGCTAGGGAAGCGGAAAATCTTGGGCTCTTTCTTGCAGGTATCTTTGAGTCTGAAGCCCAGTAGTCAAAATATAAAAGATGATTCCTTGAGGGATGATGGGTTGTCCTGATTGTTCACTCCTGCTCTGCAGTGCATGGGATCATAAAACTTTCCTGCATGTCTCAATGACTGGTGATCAAAGACCCAACCTCTGAGATCAAATGGTTATGATGACAAAGTGACAGATTCTATCCCTGGGTTACACCTGGAGTGCAAGTGGTCGACTTCGTTATCACTGCATTTCAACTAAATCTGGTCCTCTCACTCCAGAGGAGGCATCTTTGTAACTACTTTTGGTGGATGTTTCCTGCATCTTCCTCCCGGGAATAGGGCCACAACTGTGCTCAGGGGTGTCAGATTATGTCCTGTGGAAATAATCCCTGGTCTCAGAGGATGGCTGTCTAGAGCAACCTGGAGCCCTTGCGCATGACAGTATGAGGTTCCCTTGAGCAGTATGGGATGAATCAGTTAATTTCATTGACTTATCAGTGAAACAGGCCTTATTTGCTTTTCAGAGTAAAAGTAACAGTACAAAAGCACTGAACTACATCTCCTAGTTTCCTATGTATTCTGAGATGGGGTCTGAGTTGCAGGTGTAGCCTCCATTTTAGTTTCCTCCTGCATCACAAGGAACAGAAAGAGTTTGTTTGTGGTAACATAATGGTAAAGAAATGTCCTCTGGATAAAATACCTTGTATTTTGAATATTTCATCACTGGCTGCAATGGCAAAAGCAATACCTTCTCTATATCTTCCAGGTGATGGAAAGAAGCAGATACGAGCCATAGGGATGTTAGCCATGTGTTCCAAAATATAAAGTAGTGACTTTGTATTGTGATATGTGTTACATTACATGAATTATTTCAGAGATAATGTAGACACAATTTTAGATGTTATCAATAAACTAGGGAGTCGTTTATGGATCTAAGCATAATTAATGCTAGAGTAAGTTATATAATCTTTACTGTATTGTGGGTATTTATTATTCATTTATATTTTTGTTATCACAGGTTGATCACTATACCCCATCAGAAATTGAGCACTGTTTGTATTCAAAAACAAATATTTTACAGAGTGTAAAATATTTCATTCTTAAATACAGAAGCGAAGCACAGCTCAAGGAGACCCATGGGCCTCATGCTCACAGCTTGGCAGGAACTGTGTTCATCGATTTCTCACATTTCTCAAACATCAAGCATTGGTCAAGATGGACACTGAAAAAGCAGATTTTATAAATTTATTCCTAAAGTTGATCAAACAAAACACAACATAAATCATAAATTAGTACACTTCCTCTTTTTATTAAACTGACTGGATTTTCCTTCATGGCATTATTTAATCTTCTTGTTAAACCAATTACCAAAATCAGTAGCATTGCCAGCATAAGTAATAGAATAAAGGAATTTGCCTTAACATAGCCAATAATAATTATTCTTCCAAAAACCTATATTCTTCCCAAAAAACTTCACTGTTGACAAGAGATTACTGTAACTTGTGATATCCACTTGTAGACAATGTTTCTGCTGATCTCTAGCATCAGAAACTCACAGCAGCATGCTTTATTTTATGGTAAAAGTGTTGGAAAAATTATCACAAGATTAAAAGTCATCGTAAGAGAAGCATGAAAAGTAAACTTTTGGTAAGAAAATGTAAAATTTTATATAAGATATAATATTCACTCCAACATCGAGGCAAACTAAGCAAAATTGTGTACTTGATATAATACACTATTATGCTGGGATATATGCAGGTGTCTTGTGAGGATAATACACGAGTTTTATGAAAACTGGTATCTGTCAAAAGCATGGTCACAATCTCTCCATCAAATATAACATCAAGTTCAAAAATAGTTTTTTTATACAGGATATGGAATATATGCAAAAACAAAAATTAAATCAAGGCTAGTAGACCATTCCCAACAATGGAAACCCAATTAAAATTTACTTTTAGTGGTCTATTTCTCCCAACTGTAAAAACAAAGCAAAATAATTACTACATAAATACTAATCGTATTTGGAAGTGAAAACTATATTTAAATTCACCTAGTTTAAATAAAGACACTGTAAAATGCAAAAACACTGGCATAAACAAAAATATGATTGCGTCAACTCAATTTTATTATATTAGAGACCCCAAATACCTAAACAAGTAATTTACTTTTTTTGTTGGTACTGGGGATCTAACATATGATCTTGTGCTTGCTACGCAGGCGCTTATGCTCCGCTCGGAGCATAAATCTCCTGCCCATCAGTAATTTACTGAGAAACAGAGAATGAATACACTTTAGGGTATCTCTTTTATGGAGTGTATTTTCTTGAATTTTATTAAGAAAATATTGACAACAAAATGTTTACATTATTTCTACAGGTCTCCATTACATAAGATGGATGTGGTAGTACACACCTGTAATCCCAGCACTGGGGAAACTGAGGCAGGAGGATCATTGCGAGTTCAAGACCAGCCTGAGCTACAAAGTGAGGTAAAGGCCAGTCTGAAGTCCATATTGAGACCCCCCTCTCAAAAGACAAGAAAAAAAAAAAAAAAAGCCAATCAATGTATGAGTAGTTTTCATAGGATATTCAAAATAGGCTTGCATGGAATTTCTCTCCAGTGTGACTTCATGTTTTTGACAGTACCCAAATATGCTAAAATCTTTCCTTTATTGCTAACTTCAGGCTTTCCGCCCAGTGTGACTTTATTCAACCATTTAAATGATAGCATTGTGTTTTCACACACATCTTACCATCATAAATTTATTGCAGTGTGAGTGCATCTCATCTTTCTCACTCTGCCTTCACATATATGGTTTGCCCCAGTATGCCATCTTCATGTATTTGAGGGCACTTTTCTGTTCTTTTTTTGTCTTTTTCATTTCCATTTTTACCGGTACCATGGATCGAACTCACGGCCGCCTGCTTGCAAGGCAGGTGCTTATGCCGCTGAGTTAAATTCCCAGCACCTGAGGGCACTTGTCAGTACTGAATGTTTCCTCACATTCCTTTCATACATAGGGTTTCTTCTGAGTGGATTCCTTCACGTCTTTGACAAGTATTCTGTTGGCTGAAGATTCCTCACATTACTGATTCACAGCTTTTCTTCAGTGTGACTTCTTGCATGTATGTGAAAAAATTTTTGTCTAGTGTATGTTTTCCCACATTGTTCACACACGTAGGTTTTCCTGTGTCTATTTCCACTGTGAATACTTTCATGTCTTCGACAGTGACTGAGTGTACTGAACGCTTTCCCACACTGCTTACATGCATAGGGCTTCTCTCCAGTGTGGGATCTTCTGTGCCTAGATAATGTGGACTTATCAGCAAACCCTTTTCCACAGTGCTTACATTCATAGGGTTTCTCTCCAGTGTGAATTCTTTCATGTACACGACAATTAGACTGTTGGTTGAAAGACTTTCCACATTGCTTACATACATAGGGTTTCTCCCCAGTATGAATTCTTTCATGTATGTGAAAATAATTCTGTGTGAATGCTTTCCCACACTGTTTGCACACATAATGTCTCTCCTCACTGTGAACTCTTTCATGTCTTTGACAATGACTGCGACTGTCGAATGCTTTCCCACATTGCGTACATACATAGGGTTTCTCACCAGTGTGGGATCTTGTATGTCTTTGATATTTGGAGTTGTAGGTAAATCTTTTTCCACAGTGCTTACATTCATAGGGTTTCTCTCCAGTATGAATTCTTTCATGTACACGACAATTAGTCCGTTGGTTGAAAGACTTTCCACATTGCTTACATGCATAGGGTTTCTCACCAGTGTGAATTCTTTCATGTACACGAAGGTTACCATTCTGCATGAAAGATTTTCCACACTGCTTACATACATAGGGTTTCTCCCCAGTGTGAGATTTTGTATGTCTACGATATTTGGGCTTATCACTGAATTGTTTTCTACATTGCTTTCCTACATAGGATTTCTCAGCTGTATGATTACTCTCATGTGTTTTATAGGACCTCTGTGTAATGAATGCTTTCCCACACTGGTTACATACATACAGTTTCTTCCCAGTGTGAATTCTTTTATGTCTATAAAAGGAATTACTATGAGCCAGTATTTTCATATATGCCTTAGATATATAAGCCTTCCCATTAACATGTTTTCTTTCATGTATTTGAATATGATATGAAGAAATGAAAGGTTTCCCACACTGCTCAAATAAATATTGATTCTCCCCACTATGATTTCTTTCATGCATTTGAACATCATGGGGTATGCTGGAGGCTTTTATACTTTTCTTACCTAAAAAGATCTTCTCTCTAGTGTCACTTGGTTCACTAGGGTCAGAGGAGACTTTCCTACAATGCTCATGTTGACAGCGTTTCTCTCCAAGTTTTCTCATTTCATGGATCTGAAAGAGTTGAGTATCAGTGCAGGGTTTTCTATTTCCACTGCATTTATACAGTTTCTCTTCAAATCCCAAATAATCATCTGGATTCAGTTGAGTGTGAGCCATGATAGGCACATTTAGGCTCCAATGCCCAATCATGGTCTTCCTACAAGCAAGGCTTTCACTTGGCTCTAAAGCATGTTGGCGCATGTCTGCATGAGTATCTGGAGTCCAAATACGTAATTCTTGTTGTTTCCAAGCTTTATATTGATAGCATTTTCCCACTTCATTTCTGTAATAAACAATGAAAAAAAATACAACAATAAAAATGGTCTTCAAATAAATTTACTAGGAGAAGTTCTAGTTTGACTCTTGCTAAGAAATTTCAACAATGAATTGACCTAATAGCTATGAGAGTGCCTGCAAAACATCAATTTCCAAAAAGATGGTATTTATTTGGATGGAAATTTTTCATTAGTATGTATCTGCAATATACAAGGTCTAGTTTCATTTAGGGGATGAGTTTTGCATATTGAGTCTTATATTTTGATGAATTGCAATACCTTTTCCATAATCTCTCCCATTCTCTCCTTAACCTGATCATCTTTCCTATTTCCAAAAGTAACTTTCAGTTTTCTATCATGTCTCTTTTAACGATTAGATTTTTTTTTTTAGTTTCTTATTTAAGAGAAAACATAACATATCACTTCCTGGTCTAATAATTTCCTAATACTATGGGATGGAGTGCCAACTATTTTTGTTTTTTGGCCAAATACATGATATTCTTTCATATACCTGAAAATATTGCACATTTTTTCTTTTTTGTTACTAGCCACTGAACTTATGCTTGCCAGGGAGATACTTGGCCACTGAGCTATATCCTGGGCTTAGCACATATTTTCTGGTCTGAGAATTAAACACAGATCTTAGCACTGAATTTCAATTCTAGAATTTTTTTCTTTTTTCTTTTGACAGATCCTCATGGATCATTAATTTCCTCTGCCTGAACATCAGGTTTTGATTCAGCTTCCCAGAGTGCAGGGATTACAAAATGTACTACCATGTAGAGCAGGCCCCACATTTCCATTTCGAGGCTTCTAGAGATGGGTGCCTGGGCTATTTCCAGAGCTCAACTAATGTGACTTGTATTCAGAGCTTAGCTACTGTGACTATTTATGGGAACCTTGCACTGATTGTAGGAACAAATCACCGTGATAAATAATTTCAACTCCTTTGTGAATATACCCAAGGAGTTAATTCAGGTTCAAACAGACACTTCTATTCTTACTTTGAGACATCTCTATGTTGATTATCACTATGGTTCTGGTTTATATTCTGACTGAAAATGTATGTGGGTACCTTGTATGAATTTTAAAACATGAGTGGAATAATCTCTAGGGAACTTTTTTTTTCCATCTTTTTCGTTTTTATCAGTAGCAGGGATCAAACTCACGACTGCCTGCTTGCAAGACAGGCGCTTATGCCACTGAGCTAAATCCCCAGCCCGTCTCGGGGAATGTTTTGAAAACAGTTATTATCACAATACTGGCATGCATTTACATTTTTTTTTTTTTTAAATTTTTATCGGGACCGGGGATCAAACTCACAACAACCTACTTGCAAGGCAGGCACTTATGCCACTGAGCTAAATACTTAGCCCCTTCATTTGCACTTTGAATACTGCTTCCATGCAGCTATTTCATAAGGAGAGTGGCACACTCATAATGTGTGTGGCACACACATAAATAGATACGTTGAATACGAGTTCTTTTCAGAAGTAAAAATTTTTTCTTTTTACATATTTCTATAAATACTATCAAAATGCTATATTGTACAATTCAATATTACTCATGAAAGAATTTTCTTATATTAACATGCCTGATAGTGATATTTCTTGCATAATATCAGTATTATCTCAGTTTCCTATATTGGAATATTTCTGTGTTCAATTTTAAGATTATAAAGAATCATATTTACCCATTGCCAAAGAATTTTTGAGTGATTAATTTCAACATGGCCTCATTTATAACATTTCTGCTCACAAATTGACTCTTGAGGAACATTTTTTTCTAAGTGCAAGTTACCTTAGAGTCTTTGAACAATTTTTGTACTCTTGTCCAATTTGCTGGTTATCCCACGTTCTTCCTGAATCACAGACAGAAAAATACAGAAGTCACTTTATCACTATATAAAAATGAACAGATTCTGGTTAGATTCATGGTGTAATGAATCTAACCTAAGACAGTCTGCAAAATGCTTCCATGTTCTATTTAATTAAACTGCAGAAATGAACGAGCACAAAGCTCTCTGAGTGTAGTAATGAGAAAAATGCTGTCATCTTTACCTACAGCAGCCATGTTCCTAAATGTTTCCAACATCACATCTCTGTAGAGCTTCTTCTGTGATGGATTCAGCAGAGCCCACTCTTCTGGGGTGAAGTTCACAGCCACATCCTCAAAGGTCACTGCCTCCTAAATAATCATACAGTTACCACAAAGAACGTTGAGACTCACAGCCTGAGTTACCTCAAATCTTCTTATAAAACCTGAATCAAAATCGATTCCTTCAAATAGTGATTCCATGTACCGGTCACGAAAACCATGTACATGCAGATATTTGCACAGAGCAATTCGGATGCAATTATTAAAGTAAATGTACAATAATTGCACGGGTCCCATGCAGGGTCACCCAAAATGCTTATGTGCACTGCCTTTAAAGTGGATCTTAGAGGAAGCCTTCAAATCACCATCCACAAAGCACAGGAACAGATAAATATCTCGTGAATGGCATTGATACACCATAGATTATCTATCTCTTTTCAAATTTGATTACTCATAGAATTGAGCCCACCTTTTTTTCTACTTAGGCAGCATTTGGAAACTCAAATCACGTTTCATTGAAAAAAACTTAAACATTAAATAATCTTTATAAGTAATCATTAAAATGCTAATGGATACACTTCTATTGGCACAAGTCTATGGACGATAATGGAATGATAAAAAATAGTAGAATGAAGCTGGGCATGGTAGCTCATGCCTGTAATACTAGCACTTGGCAGGCTGAGGCAGGAGGATCACTGTGAGTTCAAGACCAGCCTAGGCTACAAACTGAGCTCAAGGCCAGCCTGAAAAGCATAGTGAGACCCTGTCTCAAAAAGCCAAAAAAAAAAAAAAAAAAGTAGAATGATGGAGAATAGTCGATAGTACTCTCTGTTAAAGTTCATAAGAACAAATGAGCACCTCACACGCACGTGAAAGTAATTAAACGATGGTGAAATGGAAGGTAACGAGAAGAATATGATTAAAAATGTAGTTAATCCAAATTCTAGGAGAGTAAACAAGTACTCTGTTCTATGGGTCTCTTCTTTATGAAGCAAAGTACGTAAAAGCTGTCATAAAAGAGAAACAAGTAAGATGGTTTCGATATTGTACAGTAGTGGGAATCAAGATTGGGATCAATGGATTTCAGAAAGAAGACTATTCTGGGAGATGGGCACCAATCTGCAGAAACAGCAAGAACTTCACAAAGCTAGTCGGGAACACTGTGCAGAGGGAAAGGTGAGAGGGCTGCTCCAGGAAAGAAGACATCTGGTCTGCAACAGAAAAATGTTGATGTGAAAACAAAAAGGAACAAACAAAATTGCTGGTAATGGAAGTGGTGGCAGTACCAATAAGACAGCAGTGAGACATCTCAGCGTCCTCAAAGCAGAGGGCCTGGGAAGATGCTATTCCTGAAAGTGAAGAAACACTTATGAACAGGGTGGGAATTAAAGTGAAGATTTCTGACACCATGACTTACTAATGACCGAGACTTAATTAGTGGACAGGAACAGCTATTCATCTTCCTACCAAGAGGAATGTGCGTTCACTTATGGGAGACTATGCGAAGTATAAGAAATCTCCATGAGACAGGGAACATCCTGTCAATGAGTCTGTAGCAGGGATCAAAGAATGCTTCAGTGTGACGCTCAGCACACTCAGCTCCTCAAAAACTTGAGCAACTACGTGCCCTGAGATCCTTGCCAATCACCCTGATGTGTGCCAAGTCTCAGATGTATGGAGCACAACATTTTTTTTTCCCTCTCTTTTTTAGATTTCTTGAGAGAAGCACCACATTTTCTGAGATTATTCATGTGTTTGATTTCAGAGAAAGTGAAATAAAGGGGTTATAGCTCCTTCTTTTTTCTTTTCAGGTGAAAGTTGCTGCCAGGATATTTATTGAAGACCAACAGTGAGACAAGGCATACAGTGTTTTTTTGCCCAGTTGACAAAGTTTCCTTTGAATCCTGATGATTTTCTTTGACATCGTATACTTTTAGAATATGTGTTAGTACTATATGACCAAATGCTCTGCATCCTAGTGTCGAAGTCCAATTCACTGGCTTCATACTGTCTTGATATGTTTTCTGCTATAGTATACGAAGTTATACTCAAATAATTCAAGGAAAGAGACACTATGGTGACTACTATTATGTCGGGTTATCTGGTGGTGAAACACAATGATGCTTAAATTGTTCGGTTGTGACCTGTGTTGTTCTGTTACTATGTCCGCTTTTATCTCAATCTCCCCCTTTGCTCTTTTTTTAAAAAATTAATTTATTTTTTATTTTTTTAAATAAGGGGAAACTAAATTTAAAAATAGCGGGATATAGTATAGTAACTTTTTTGGTTTCCTATTAACCTGATTTGAATCCCTGTTTTGCTCTCCCCATCTTGCTCTGACTGATTTTACTATATTCTGTTTTGTTTGATAGAATCAAGTTTGAGGGTATAGGCAACCACTTTGAAGGCAATAAGGTTTACTATGATGCCCATTATGGTTTGACTATTATCTTCTTTTGAAGTCCTGTAAGGTCTCCAATGTAGGTTTTATTGGTCTTGTTCTGTATCATTTTGTTCAATTCTATTACACCTGATGATATAGGCAACTCTTTTTAAGATAGCAAGAGGCATAATGGTAACCATTGTTGATCACCTGGTATTGTTTTTGCATCATGTACTATGTCCATCCTTCTGTTCTAACTCTATTTTGCTTTGTCACATTTGAGTTATTTTTGTTTTTCTTTTTTCTTCAAAAAAAAAAAAAAGGTATAAGAATTGAGGGAGTAATAAAACCCAAAAAGTATAATTGTTATTGTAAAAAAGAGAGGAAAAGAAAGTGGTCTAAAGGATATAACTGCATGTATATTTAAGTGTGTGGATAGAAAACCATATTACTGAGTTTTTATTGGTTCATTGAACAAAACTGTCTGCAATTTCACTGTATGAATGTCTAGTTTGTATGTTTTAATTTTGTAATTTGGACAACGGTTTTTAAGATGACAATATGTAACCTATTAACTAGTGCTTTCTTTTTGCTTTTTTTTTTTTTTTAACTTTTTGTCGGTACCAGGGATCGAAGTCACGACCGCCTGCTTGCAAGGCAGGTGCTTATGCCGCTAAGCTAAATCCCCAGACCCTGTGATTGCTTACTGTATATTATTTTCTTGAAATTCTGTATTACGTGTACCCTTTTGCTGCTTTTTGTTTCGTCTTTAAAAAAAAAAAAGTCCAATTCACTGTATATAATGAAATACGCTCACCAACTTGTGCACTTTTATTTTTTTAAATGGTGCTAAAAGAACCCATTCTTTGCAAGTTATCCATGTTGTTCTTTAGGCATTTTATCTTTGCACATATTTAGGCATTTTATCTTTGAACATATTGCTGAAGAAAGGTCAATAATTTCACTGTTTTTCTATATGTGTACAATGTACATTTTAACGTGATAGGCACAACGCACTAGGTAACTACAATTTTCTGGAAACATCAATCAGTAGTTGCTTTTCAGATTTTCAACACATTATTTCTTTAAATACAAAAGAAAATTCATTCAAAATCAAGAAGGCATAAAGTAATCACGCCATGATTACAAAGCCAAACTTTAACCAGGCATGGTGGTACTGATTTCCCAGTACTTTGGAGGCTTAGTAAGGCAAACATCAAAGAGTTTGAGATTATCATGATTTCATTGTTCACACTAGGCTATGCAGTACGTACAAGGCCAGTGTAAATTACAAAGTGAGATCCTGCCTCAGTTTCTTGTGCAGTATCATAAAAGACTAAAAGCATTTAATACCTTGTGAGCAAGGTGATTATCCTGCATGATATACATGAAATACATTCAAATTGTACCTTTCAAATCAGTGTATGATTCTACTAATTATATAAGACAAATGAGTCTTATGAAACAGGCAGTCTTCAGTGGATCCAGAAGTAAACAGATTATTGATTTTTGATACAATTGGACTTTCACATCCATGGAAGAAATCACAATGTATTCTATTTATATTTGTAGGAACAGGTATGTGCCTGCAATCTAGACTCTACAGCCATCTAACCTGTGTACACAGGTTATATATTGAAATAAACATACAGATTTTTAAAAAAAAGTGTTTCCACAAAAGAAACTCAAGTAGCTAAGTAGGAAAAATTGGTATTTGTGAAAGCATGGAAAATAAAAGTAACAAAAAGAAAATATTTACAGTGTACACAATATGAAGATTTTCTACACAGAAGTAGATATTTATGGATACAAGTCTAAAAAGTAAGGACAATATAGCTCACTGAAGACAAACTCTGAATATAAAATAAGATGTAAATCTAATTTGAGAAAATCACCAAAGAAAATTGTCAGGTGAAAAAACTCAGTAATTTGGCTTATGCAAAAACGGAAAATCAACCCATACACTCCAAGCTCATCTCATTTACTTTAGTTCTTACTAAATCCTAAAGAAAAGTGAGTTCTTTCCAATTCCCAGGGAAAATACTGTGATATTATTTCTGGAGTTAAATACAATTCTTTTCAAGTAAATCTGAAAAATCCTGAACCACATAACAATGCAATGGATGAGAAAGTACTTTGGAAATGATTTACATATCAGCACTTGTGAACAGAGACCATAAATAAATAAATAAATAAATAAATAAATAAAATCCCAAGATGTTTCTCAGTGAAATTTCTGTAACACTTATTGCCCAGTTCAGAATGTTTTCCAGTGTGTGTTAACAGTCAACCCTTTCAGGAAAGAGTCCTTAGCACCTCTGCATCTTTTTTTTTGTTTTGTTTTGTTTTTTTGAGACAGGGTCTCTCTATGCAGTTCAGGCTGGCCTTGAGCTCACTCTGTAGCCCAGGCTGGTCTTGAACTTCCAGTGATTCTCCTGTTTTAACCCCCACTCTCCGCTCAACCTCTGCATCTTTCTCAGCATTCTAAATTCTATGCAAAGTCTCACTGCAACAGTAAAATGTTAAGAACACTTTATTTAGTTAGCTCATAAAAAGGTACCTCGGAGCTGGGGATTTATCTCAGTGGCATAAGCACCTGCCTTTCAAGCAGCGTTCATGAGTTTGATTCCTAGTACCAATAAAAAGATTAAAAAAAAAAAAAGACACCTCTATAGAGAAAGTGCTTGAAGTAGAGTTGGGAAATTAACAGTTCCATAAGAATTAAAATGAGAGTACACAATGACCTAGGATTTACAACTGAAGGTGAACTTTCTGTGTCAAGGAACAATGCAGACTTCCCCCAACTAAAAAAAGTTACAGACAACCCCTACTAAGCTCCTGACTTTCTAGGACTGTGACTTACACAATACCCAATTTTTCTCTAAAACCTATTTCCTTTAAACCCTGCAAGCTGAGCAAATGGTTAAAGAGCTTGATTAAAGTGTTTGCGCTGGCATGAAGGTTGACACTAGAACTCCAACCTCTTCAGAAGCTGAAGCAGTTGAACTGCCAACAGTTCAAAAACTGGTTGAGAGTTCGAGACCAGTCTGGGCTACAAAGTGAGCTCAAGGCCAGCCTGAATTGTAGAGCAACCAATCTGTCTCAAAAAGACAAGACACAAAACAACCTAGCTCACCTAGGGATTTAGATCAGCAGCACAAGAACCTGCCTGGCAAGCTTAAGGTCGTTAAGTTCTATCCCCGGTCCCAAAAAAGAAAAAGTGTTTTAAACTTACAGAGCCATGTGTAACACGTGGCCACTGAACAACTGAACTGAGTAACTGCTCTGCTCTGCTTGTTTATAACTCACTCTGTACTGAGCGCCCACAAGGGCACCCACTTGGGGCGCTTCCTGGAATTCAGGGAGCTACTCTTATTTCCAATAAAATCTCTCCTAACGTCCTTTGTTCGTTCGAAAATTCATTCTTTAATGTGAGGTTATTAACTCTGCTTATGCAGTAGCAACACTGCGAGCGGAGGTCCGCCGTAACAATTGTAGTGATAACTTTCTCAGTGCGGACGGTGGAGCCCGCTTCCCGCCAAACCACCGCTCCGGTCAGCTTGGTAGAGCCACAGTCGTGCTGGGGACGCCCAGGATTGGATACTGGCTTGGTGCCAAAGTGGGGACAGCGTGCTGGGGAGCCAGAAATGTTCCTACTGAGCAGTCGGAAACAGGAACAGATGATAAATCAGCGACAAAGATCTACCGAATCCTAGGTTCTGGGGCTAAGCAGGGAGGCTATCGGTTGACACAGTAGCTTCTGAGTACTTCAGTCCAGTGCTCACACAATTCCCGCGTATCCCAGCCCTCGTCCCACACATCACCATTGCGAGGCTTGGGGTCTATGGGGTCCTCTGCACGCAGCCTGCAGTACGTGTGAGTCAAGGAAACGGAGGTGACGCCGCCGGGGCGCTCAGCAATCCACTCAGGCGGGAACGTGCCTGCCAAGACACAGGAAGTGCCCATCCCCTCGGCCTCCTGATTGGGCGCGTCTGCCAGGCCCCGCCCTCATCGCCGACTGGCTGCTGCGCATTTGGCCACCAACTCCAGTTTGAAGTTAAATAAACTTCTTCCAACTGGAGTAGAGATCCTGTGATAGCCTGGAACTTGTAGTTTAGTCTCTCTCTTTAGATGTCAGCCACACAGCACCGGAAGAATATTGCATGTAAGGGCTACCATTCTTGGCTTTTGAAAAATACCCTGTCTTTCTTAATGGACGATGTGAGCTCTTCCTGAAAGTACATCACAAATGTGATTAGAGGGTTGCAGGGCAAATGTCCTGTGATGACGAAAAACACGGAGTCCAGGTCAGCCCAGGACAAAGTTGAATGCAGTGGGGACTGCTGTTGCGAATCAGGTGGTACATTTCAATGCCAGGAATTTCACACTCTCATTCTACTCATTTTAATTCAAAAAATGAATTTATGGACTGCAAAAAGAATGCAACTGTTCTGTAAAAGAAGAAAGTAAAAATAAAGATAGCAAATTTCTATGAAACAGTAAAAGGTAAAAGAAAGATTAACATTTTAACTCTGCCAGACAAGGATCATACTCTATCCAGGCGTTTCATAAAACATACCTTAGTTGTGAATGTAACCATAGCCAAGAGTGAGTGCCAGAATGATTGCTGAAATAGGACCCCACATTTGATCCACTTCCCGGTAGCACCACTGGGAGACAAAAGGAATTTAGACTGTAAGCACAAACTTGTGATTTTAATACTAAATTTATTGAGACACCATGAGAATAATTCAAGTTAACTTTGGTCTCTATTATTAGAAGAGATGACCAAAATGGTGGCCATTCATTCCAAATATACTGAAATTGAAAATATGATTTTCAATCTCCTGCAGTGTATATACATGTTTTTATTCTCTCATATATATATATATAAAAAATATACGTGTGTATATATATATATATATATATATATATATATATATATACATATAAGTAGAATCAGATATTTACTCTGAATCTAGCTTCACTATATTAATGCATTAGTCCATTTCTTAAATGTAAAATTGACTTGGTTTCTAAGGTTCTGCTGGGGACCACAAATTCACAATGACTAATTTTTCATACTTCGTACCCTATGAGATAAAATGGAAATTCATATTGTGGTACCACCAATGTGAGATTTCCCATTGACTCTTCTAAGCATAAGACCATCTACCCCCTCTTGAGTCATCCCAGGATTATACTCCAGGACAAGATCCTTCTTAGCATGTGATCATCTACACCCTTTTGAATCTTAGTCTTCTGATGAGCTGTAATTCTTGCCTGCCCCACCTATCACTGTATACAACTAATAAATGGTGGCTGCTTAGGGTGTGGAGGAGGATCCATCCAGAGACATTGATTTCTCAGCCACTGATGCATTACCATAGGTTTCTGTCTTTTATTTTTGACACTGTACTGTTAAAGCAGACAATCAGGACTCTTGGCTGGGCTCTCAGTAAGGTTCCTTTTAAACAACTCATAAAATTTACATCTAAAATATGGACAGGATGAAAGAAAACCTAATGCAACTCACTTAGAAATTCACAGGTAGCCAGTGGCACTTGCGATGAGAGCCTAGGCCCTGGCACAAATTCCAGGGGAATGGCCTCTTAGTGAAGCAGCCAGGAACAAAGACCTTCAGGTATCTGACTTTGCACCCAGTACCTTTTCACAAGTTAGCTGTCTGTCCCTCCTTTCTTTTCTGACTTCGAAATAATGTGTTTTCATTTTCCTTTTAAATGGTTATCTCTAAGCCCTTATTGTTAGGGAATTTCCAATTTCTGATTGGCTGTGGTGATGCAATATAATGAAGCTGCCTGATGTGACAGCATCATGTGTAAATCCCACCTTCTTTCTTTCTTCCTTTTTTTTTTAACTTTCATTTCTGGATAAACCGGGGAACACTTTTTTTTTTAAATTGGTACCGGGGATCGAACTCATGACTGTGCACTTGCAAGGCAGGCACTTATGCCGCTGAGCTTATTTCCCAGCCCCTAGGGAGCTTTTTAATACTTCTTTACTTTGAATAAAAAAAACTCTTCCAACATCTTCTCTTTGGTACACAACTTCATTCTTTTACCTTGTAAGACTGCAGTCTTTGTGCAGAATTACCAGTTCTAATATTTTTTCTGTGTAGTGATTGTATTTTGCCTATAAATAATGCCATCTATTTCACAAATGAGCTAATCACCATGGCTCAAACTAGAGACTTGCATAAAATATGCTGCCAAAAATTGTAAATTTTTTATTGTACCTCTAACCAGTTTAAATAAGATGGGTCAAGTTCATGAATTTCTCTTTCCAAGGATCAAGCTTCTGACCTCTCTGAGCACCTAATTCAGTAGCAGTTTCCACATGAAATCTTGTAAAGGTTGACTTGTGCATTCCCTCCTTGACATCCTCCGTGAGGCACAGGCACTTAATCAGATTTACTACTATATAAATGCTTTTGGTAATGCCCATTGAGTTCTGAGTAGTCTCATACCTATGAGAAAAGATGGCATCTGAACTTGTGTCCTTTTCCATTTGCATTACTTTCTTGTCCCTGTGACAAAATATTTGAAATCTTCAATTGGAACTTTTATTTGAGATGTATACATTCTAAATTTCAAATCATGGTAGGAATGCAAGGCAGAACACTGCTTCTTTCCTCTTATTGATCAAGAAGTAGATGAAGAGGTGAGGGAGCTACATCCAAGCAGAAAAAGCCACAGACAAAGGTATAATCCACATGGCCACACTCCAAAGCTCTAATTCTCAAGTAAGATTACAAGTACTATTAGACCATGGAACTCTGACTCCTTGAATTACTCATTTATTTTTCTGGGGTTTCATTTTTCCTTTTCTTTCTTTTTTCTTTTTTGGTACTAGGTATTAATCTCTTAACCTCATGCTAGCCAGACAGGCACTTACAGCACTGAGCTAAATCCCGGGTCCCTCTTTCTTTCTTTCAAGTCAAGGTCTCACGCTGTACATCAGGCTGACCTAGAACTGTATGCAGCAAGGACTCGATTTGAACTCGAGGTCCTCCTGTCTCGGCATCCTGAGTGCTGGGAAACACATATGTGAGGATCTCTCCAATTAACAGTATAAACCAGTGAAAAATGTGTGTCTTAGTCATCTCTTTAGATGCCACTTCTAAATATTGCTGCACTAATATTCAAGATTTACATGCAAGCTCTTTACAGTTAGGATGCTAAGACAGCCAAAGGATGACAAGAAGCCCTGCATCTATTCTTGGGCTCCATCTGGACCCTTGCTGGTCCCGAGTTGCCCTGCACAAGATCCTGCACTGGCTTACATCAGGATCCTCTGACTGTCCCTTGCACAGTAATGCACTGCCATTTCCGCTCTGAGGCTGTTCATTTGCAAAGATAACATGGTTTTGGCATTGTCTTTAGTGGTAGTGAATCACAACCTTTCCAGGCCTCTCCATACTTTGTCCTACCACCAGTCTTATTATGTACAACTGTCCCTCAAGCCCTTCCCTGAAGTCTGGTGGACTCAGTCCATGTTAGCTACTGAAGATGAATTCTGAGGCTACATAGGGAGGCTCACAGACACCCAGACCGCATAAAGCTGACCCCAGACTCCACCACCTGCCCCTCACACTGGACAACTTCAATCCAGAGATATCCTGCTCAGGAAACCATCACACATGGCAATGGTTTATTCCACACATGCGGATTCTCACACTCAATATCTTCTGTTCTTTGCTAATCACATTTTAAAACAACCAAAAGGAAAACCCAGCTCACTCCAAAGTCCATGGTGAGCTGTCTGTACTCAGTCCTGATCCCCAAGTGGAAACATCTGGACATCGAGAGGGGTGGGCTCCTCTCCAGAGCTGCAGCATCAGGTCTCAGCTGGTTTTCCTCTGTGGAGTGAAGCGCTGTTTTCATGGCCTCTTGCTCTATAACAAATTCTGGTATTGAATTTCTCAGAATGTTAGCACCAGGACAATTTATTAACACTGATATTATTTAATTGAGTATAATTTCTCATTATGGGCTAGCATCATTTTCTTTTTTTTGAGCCAAGGTCTCACTACATAGGCAACACTAGCCTTGAATTCATGGTAATCCTCCTGCCTCAGCTTCCCAGGTGATGGCTGTATTGGTGAGCACCACAACACCTACGGTCTAAGCTCTTTCCATTATATGAGCACACACAGCTTTATATCTTGCTTCATGGTACACAACTCATGTTTTTTGTATGAAAATTGTCTGCTTTGGAAATATAAAAATATGAAAATACAAAGGTTGAGTTTTCTATACAGGAACTAATGTCCTGCAAATGTTACCCCCGGTAGCTACTGGTGAAGTTGGCAAATTCCTCTTCCTACAGGAAGGCTATGTGTGATTTATTTGCATTCTACTGATTGCAGAAAAAAGAGAGACCAGGTATTCAGGCGGATGCCTGCTAAAGATAAACTCTTGGATTTCAATGAATATGGTGGAATGGTCAGCAGCAGAAAAACACCTTCTCCTAGGTGTAGTGTCCAGACTGTGGGCTACATGAGAAAAAAAAAGGAAGGAGGTGGGTCCCTGGATGCAGGAAGAAAGTGAAGTGAGATTTAAAGCTAAGGAGAGCAAAGAGAGAGACTTCAACAAAAAAGAAGAAAATGCAGGTTGCACTTTCTCCCTGAGCTTGGACTTGATATGTGGGAGGGGCGGCTCCTCGTGAAGATGCTTAGTGACAACTAATGACCCCAGAAGCTTCCACAGAGAGACACCAGTGGAATGGAACAGAGGTCACAGTGGAGTCAAATGGCTGGTGAGTTTTTCTGCTTTCAGGGTCCTCAAAGAGAGATAAACTGGCTGGGAAACATCTCAGAATGGGGCCAGCCACATTAGAACTCAGAGCCACTACTGACTCCAGGTAGTAACTCTGGTATCAGGGTCAGGACCCTAAATGCAAACTGGCAGGAGGTCAGGGAGCTGAGATCAAACCAGGATAAAGCTGAGTGGCACACAGTCTACTTCAGGCTGAACAGGTCTGGTTCTACACTCATGGCCAGAAATAAGCCTGAAATTCAGTGCAGCAAGAATTGCAGCCTTGCTGGGATTATTCATTACATGGCTCTCAAATTAAAGCTAGCTTGCTGCAATTAATCTACTCAGATCTGGACCGTCTGGCCACACTGTCAGCCTGTGACAACAGAGACCACTTGCCACTCCACCATTTCCTGGGTCCTACACTATTCTCACTTATCTTTTGCTTCTTATTTTTTCTTAATGATTGAGCTGCTGATAAGTGTACACACTCAGTGTTTCCTCCAATTTCTACATTTTTTCAAAAAAAATCATGTCCTGCTTCAGTCAGGAGTTGTACTTGTGAAACAAGGATGAAAAACAAGCACTCCATGGCACTGATTATGTCAGAAACAGCAGCTGTCTCCACGTTCTCTGGAAAACCAGTCACGTGTAGTGTGTGTCTTTACATGGAGAAAATGGGAATTTAATGCCAACCTTAAGAAACTCTTCGCACTGAACACAGGTCATGTACTTAATATTTTGCTTTCCAAATATGTAGAAACTGTAGGGCAATGAGAATTGACCTTCAGACAAAGGCAGGCCTCGGGCTGCAGGAATTGTATCTTTTTCTATGGAGTAACACTATGAATGAGCATGTAGATGCCACCAGAAAGCATGGAAAGACATAGAGCTGCAGGAGGATTGCTGCAGAGATACCATTTTGCATGAGGCTGAAGTTGAACCAGGAATAGGGCAGGACACTGGGGGTACAACTGCCAGTCAACCCCATGGCACAGACCTAAATGGACTAGGTTGATGCCAGTACAGAGGTCAGGTCCCAGACCTCACAGATTTCATGGGGAGACCCAAAATTCCTCTGATCAAATCTAGTCCATGTGCATCCATCACAGAGCACCTGGCTGAAAACTGACTGTTTTAGGCTCTAGGTTGTTTCTCTGTGTATTTGATTCCTGCAGTATAAGGAAGTCATGCAGCAACCAGGCTCAAATTCTAGGGCCCTTTGTCAGCAGGTGACCCTGGGTTCAAAGGATGGCAGCAAAAATACAGAAGAATCCACATAATGAAGTGTCCTGATCTCCCTTTGCACTCTCCAATGCACAATTCATACAGGTTTTATGCATCTTACAAAGGCTGTGTATGATAAACAAAACCTCTGAGATTGAAGGGACAGAGAGAGATCTCAGCTTGGGGTGCATGAGCAAAGTGACAGATGCCATTCCTGTATTACACCTGGGCAGGTGAAATGGTCCACTGTGGGGAGCCTATAAATGGCTCCATTATGTAACAACCCTGGTTCCATCTTATGCAAAGCAGTAGCCATCTTCAATGCTAACTTATAGATGTTTGTAGTTCTTAGATAAGTTTCTGCTTCTCGATGCCCTGCTGTTTCCACCACAGTCATGATCTCTTTAGTACTAAGACAAATTTCTCTTGCTCCACACCCTGCCCATACCTCCTAAGCCACATCTTCTTCCCTATCGATGGAGAATACCTATTGCCTAGCCCCGTGCTGACATCAAGAGTCTTACCCCTGACTCATCCATATGCTATATATGTGTGACATTGCCTTTCAATAAATGAGACTTGATCAGAAACCTGTCTTGTCTCCATTCCTTGTGTCTCTTGTCCTTTTTTTCATTCCTGCTCCTCCTCTTGGGTTCTTGTTGACTTACATTCAGATCGGGAAGTAGCACCCAGCCCAGGACAGTTCACATGCGTATTATTCTACTTAAAATGATCTTGGTCCTGTCTTTCTATAGTACCAGTTTTCTAACTGTACTAGATGGGCGTTCCCTGCTTTTCCAGTCTATAAACAGGGCCATAATTGTACTCTGGTGATTGCAGACTGTGTTCTTTGCAAATAACTCCCAACCTCAGAGCAGGGCTGGTGAGAACAGGGTAGACCTACTGGAAGTGAACGTGATCGAAAATGGATTTATTGTCTTATCAGGAAACTAAGTTTATTTTAACTCTTCAGGACAGGGTTTGCAACCCACACATTTATTCTGACCTATCTCCCCATTTCTAATTATTATTATTATATTTTTTGCATACAGGGCTCCACTACATTGCTAGGTTGCCTAGGATGAGCTCAAATTGGAAACTTGAAATTCTCTTGCCTCAGCCTCTTGGAATTCTTAAATCACATGAAGGCATCACACTGCCTATCTCTGACCCATTTTAATAAGAACAAATAATAAAACATGAAAATGAGGGAATATAACTGGTAACTACACACCAATGCTGCTGTTATGTGGCTGCAATATTTTATCTGAGACTCGAGAGTGAAGAAATGCCAACTGCTTTGCCCAGGGTCACTAGAAAACCCACATTCAGAGTCAAACATCTTTGCACTATAAAGACCCCAACTGGCTGATAAAATGAAGCCTCACAACGAACCACACCCTCGTGATGAGGCAGGGGTTGTTAAATATCAATTGTGGATATACTGAAGTGTGATGTTCCCTTTCCAATTGTAAAAATGAACACTTCACCAGGCTACCATTTACCAGAAGAACATTCTAACATGGAGGCACATTCAGGTTCTCAGTGAAAATGCTGAATCTATCCTACCTGTCTCTCAGAAACTTCCAAGGAAGTCTATCTCAGAGCACAGACTTCACATTTTTATGTATACACATTATAGGTTGACCTCAGCAAATTTCTGCTTGCCAAAACCAAAATAATTTGTAGAAAGACCCAAGAAAATAGGGTCAAAATTTCAGAATGCAGAAAAGCCCACAGTAACTTTTATAGGTGTCTGTAGTTTCTCCCCACTCTGAGCTTTTCACTGGAAACACTCTGTTGGTGTTCTCTCCAGCTGGGAGCCACCTACAGGGAAGGCTTCCTTGATGCCAAGGAAGCATCAGAAGGAAACTCATTTCTCTTTCTATGCAGGTTTAAGAGTGGACACATCATCAAGGAGTGAGACTGTTTTGCCTCACCATACTGATGTTGACTAAGATGAGAAGGTGTGGGCTTTGAGTGTTTTTCTGTGAGGGTAGAATAGCTCACTTGGAATTCTGGACATTTTTTTGGTCTGCAATTTTCTTGGTACTGGATCTCCTACCATTTCAAACCTCTGAGGGGTCTAATCAGAGCTGATACTGAGTTTTTCTAAGTTTTCATAAGTATTGGTAGTTTTTATGTTTTCTATTGTACTCCAAAATCGAGACCCCAAAATACTGTCCAAAAATGGGGCAAGATGTCTCTTTTAAAGAAAAAGAAGCGCTTTTTATTTATCCTGGCATCAGTGACACAGTGCAGTTGGAGTTTGCAAAGCTGTGTAACTCGCTTAAAATTTTGACAGACTTATAGAAAGGACAATTACAAAGTAAATGATTTACTGGTGTTCATCAGGAATGAGGAAATACTTTGTTTCACTTTGCTTGAAGACAGAGAAATTCCCTAGGAATTTACAGTCCTTTGTCAGCTAATTTCAGCACTTAGTCTTAGATAACACCTGTCCTTACAAAGGGGAACAATTGTTAACATATCAATTAAGTCACCCAGGAAGATGGCATGTACAGAACAGTATGATGGGCACTACAGTTATTTTATAACAACATGATCCATGCCCCAGGGTATCCAGTTGTAGAAAATAGTTGCGTTTGCAAAGGATTAACAAGTAATTTGGTCATATACCTTGGGCATTGGCAAACAGGACAAAGCTCTTTTTGTTAGTGTACAGCATTTTCTTTCTATCTGGGAACAGAAATAACAAACAATTTACTCTGCTCACAGGGCCAGGGATATAATTCCACAGATTTGAAAACAAATCTGGGTATTCATCACTAAATGTAAAAGACACCGAAACAGTACATAAAGGGATTCTTAGAAGAAACCTCAGGGATTCAAAGTCCACCATGGAAACCAAAATATACATGACATCCTACAGTGAGAATATCATCACTTATCATACACACTTACCATGTACAGTTACACATATATATGAATATGAATACATATTCCCTGATCCCACAAGGAGTCCTCGCCCAATTTCCTCTACGCACATTTCTTGACCTGTGTGACACTGCCTATTGGATCTAAAGTACCCCTGAGAATCACTCCCTGGTGTCTCTTTATGCTGGTTTTTGTACTGTCACATTGATCTCACTCTGTCTCACACAGCCATGCATAGCAGGGTCTTTAGGGTCACAGAGCATAGCTGCAGCAGAGCAGGCTCTTGGGCTGGTCTCTGGATTCGAATGTGTTGCAAAAATTTGAACACTGTAGTAAACCTGACATCCGGAATCTGTATGCCCAAATCATTCCAGGTCTAAAAACTGACAAAGAGAAATAAGGAAATAATACTTGAAGAAAACTGGAAGTGTTATGATTTTCAACAGTATTATGGAAAACTAGAGCAAAGGTAGTACTTAGTAACTGGAGATGTTCTGCACTGCTGCCTTCCATCCAAGTGGAGCACTCTGGTAGGACTCTTGCCCTGTCCAAACCCAGCCTAGATGACACTGTGTCCAGCTCTAATCTGCTATATCTTTTCTCTGTCACCTAACCCCTCATATTCCCCAGGAACTCACCAAGATTGGGGTGTTGGGATCTGCAAAAGGCCCTTGGTCCTCTGTCAGTACCTCCTTGAGAAAAAAGTGGCCACTGCAGAAGATTTAAGCCTGGTTTTTCTGACTTTCTCACTGTATGATGTTTTTCTGCAACCCTCTTGTAGAGTTCACACCCTCTTTCCTACGGCCCTTGACCCTTGCATTGCACCATAAAGTAAATCCAAGCATCACCCACTCTACTCCCAGTCACTTCTGATAAAGTCCCACCCAAAACCACATGAGGCTTTGCACTGATCTAACCCCCCAGGCTGCTGAAATGGTCCACCTGGGAGCCGGAACATTGAAACCGAGATTGATTCTGTCTTTCCATAATGGACACCTGCTTTTTAACCGAATTTCAAGAATATTTCCTGCTTCTTACTCCTGTAAATAAGGTCACAATAGTATTCAGGTGATTTCAGACTCTGTGCTATGTAAATATTACAGCCAGCTAAGTTAGTTAGAAATAGTATAGGCAATCAAACATGGCTAGCCCCTAAGGGAGTCATGGTATGAGAATACATTATGACTATGACTGGAGGTACATCCCATAAAGAGCAAGCCTCCAGATAAAGACAGAGCAAACTAGGCTACAGGGCTCCGCAAGGGATGTGCAATATATTTGCACTGGTATCACCTGGTCCCATAAAGCCTAGATAGACGTCTGTTCCTTGAGTAAATGACCAAGACCTCCTGACTAATCTCTTCCAAAAAAACAGAAAGATCCTTGCACTTGCTATGTACAATTGATTCACGACTTCTTTCCCATTGCATCAGCACCAAGTAAGCAGCTATACCTGGAATCTTACTGGTTGAACATAGTGTTGTCTCACGTTGTACCTTCCTCTTGATTTGGCACTCACTTTATGATTTCACTCTACAAAATTTCCTTTGAGAATTGTATTTGTGGTCAGCAAACTTTTAGGGTTCCTACCTGACTCATTGAGTAGCTATTTCTCTCAAGAAACTTTCCTGCTCTTAACTTTCATTATTCCTTAAAATTCATTCTATGACATGGAGGAACACAAACTCAGCATATAAAACGTCTAGCAGTTTGGAAGTTTCATTTGTTTCCGTTATATCTTTAGGACAGGGAGGAGCACAGGCGGCAGCTGTTGGGGGTGTCTTTGGGGCCCCAGAAACCCAGCTTGATGGTGATGATGCATCCTCAGGGGATGGCCAAGCAGAGACATCCTTGCCCGGGGACACTGAGCCTAGAGGGACAGCCTCAGGACCAGAGTCTGCTCCTGCTTTGAGGAAATCTGCGTTGCCCTCATGGTTGTGAAGGCAGTAAGAAAGACAACAGCACTGGATTCAGCTCAGCAGGCATAAGTGCCTGCTTTGCAAGTGTAAGACATTGAGTTGGGTCCCCAGTAGGAAAGGGACACAAGGCTTGGTCACAGATATGGAATGGGAAGGGCAGGTTTTCGTTGTTCATTTTATTTTTTGTGTTTTTCATTTTTATCAGTACCAGGGATCGAATTCACGACTGCCTGCTTGCAAGGCAGGCCCTTATGCCGGTGAGCTAAATCCCCAGCCCCTCACGTTTTCAATATGCTTTAAGCTGACCTGTAAATGTAGCTTTTAATTCATTTTAAGCTAATGTGTACTTTTAAATATATGCATTTTAAAAACGATTCAAAGAAACCTCTGTGTGGTCTCCACAAAAAGAAAGGCAAAGAGATTATTGCATTTTTATGAATTTCCTTCAGAGGATGAGACAAGGCCTGGAATTGTTGCCCTGGACTCCTTTGTCTTCCTGGGGACATAATCCTTGGCCTGAAAGAAGTATAAAATACCTAGCTGCAAAAACACTATGAAAAAAGAACTGAAGTATTTCATCAATTTCAAGGTTATTTTATAATCAAATACATTAAAAACTTTTAAAGTGGCATTACATTTAATCATGTTACTGAGACTGGCACTGATTTAAACTTTGTCAATTTTCATTTCTGGAATTTTAATTTAGTGTCACTGGACCATGCTGAAAGGACAGGATTTGAACATGTAGATGAGAGAGATGACTATCGTTTAGTTGGTGCTGCGATAGCTCAGACCCTGGAATAAAATCGAAGGAAGCTAGAAATTCGGTACAAAAGCTTCATTTCAGGCCTGGCGAAGCAGGCCCCTCAGGATCGACCCAGAGACTGCGCGCCTTACAGACTTGGGGTGGAATCTTTAAAGCTAAAAACCACAAAGCTGTTGACTTAGTTCTGATAACATCTGGAATTATTGGTACACTCTGTTGTACTCTGCGGTTAAACACTTCTCCGAGGAACAGCCACATTTTACCAAAATCAAGGGGAAAGGGGGTAGGGAATTTACAAGAAGCTGAAAGTCAAGCTTTTTCGCGAACTAGAAACTTAATCTATGGGGCGGCGCATACAGAACAAGATGGAGGCGCATTAGTTACAGTTAGGCTATAACACGTGCCACACCACAAAAGTTGGACAGACAGGGACAAAGGTTGTGCACTATACCCCCTGCATCCCTGTGTGAAATTTCTTGCTAGGTAAACTCAATGCTTTAGTTCTCATGCACTTAATTCATACACATATGATTATCACATGCCCGTACTGCACACTGGCGTCACAATAGGACATCATTTCCATCACTCACTATTACTTCCTGGGAATCATATTCCATGTGTTTTCCTTTGCACCTTAGGCAATGTATGTGAAACCCTGATACACTTGCACACTCAGGATGCTGCTATTCATAGATGAACGACTTAAATATAAGAGGCATGGTGTTTACATTTTGCTTGCATAAGAGAAAAGTACACGATGTGAAATAAGAAATGGTCATTTCAATAATGGGTCTTTCAATAATAGGTACAAGAAGTCAATGGAAAAGCTAGAGAAGAGCCAAGAATGGGAATTGAAGCATGTCATATGCATCAATGATGTTACAAAGTCCCCTTGCAGTATACAATGTAAATAGGAACTGATAAAAGTTTTAAATTTTTCAGACATTTGTTTATCTGATTATTTATATTCTCATCACCATGGTTTGAAGATATGCCACAAAACCTAAAAAAACACATTAGTGTACATACGTGTGTGGGTCATTCTGGATAAATCATTACATGAGTCACTGATCTGAGTGGGAAACAACAGTAATAAGAGAAACTGGTGTCATTCAAGAGGACTGGACATTGGTGAATCAAAAACGTGGCAAAACAGCTTCAGCATACTTGAATTTTCTGAAAACAGTATGATTAATAGTCAAGATCACTGATACATAGATCAGATACTTCAGTGGAAAATACACATTGAAACCCTTTAGTGTATCCCCATTTGGGAGTGTATTTTTTAAAAAAAATATTAACAAATATTAATATAGAAATTTTTGAATTTTTTCTGTAATCTTTTCTATATGAGTGTTTTTCAAGGATTTTATAAAGTCTTAGATATGTAGGATTCTTTTCACTGTGAATGTTTTCATGTATTTCATAACACTCATATATATTGAATACATTTTCCTTTTTTTTCATTTTCATTGGTACCAGGGATCAAACTCACGACTACCTGCTTGCAAGGCAGGCGCTTATGCTGCTGAGCTAAATCCCCAGCCCCCTATATTGAACGTTTTGCACACTGCTTACATTGTTTTCACCAAAGCATGACGTAGTTCTGAGGGTAAGAGTGTCTTTCCGTTGAACTGTTTCTCACTTTTTTACTAATCAGAGATCCTTCCCAGTGTATGCTCCTTTTATGGTTATAAAATGAGGGCCTTATAGCACATCTTTTCCCACACTGCATACATGCATACTGCTTCTCTCCAGAATGCACTGTCTCATGTATTTGATGGCTTCTTTATGTACTGAATGGTTCCCCATGTTGCTCACATAGATAGGGTTATTTCTCTGTGAATTCCTTCATGTATGTGACAATTACTCTGTGGCCGAAACATTTCCCATGTTGCTTACATAAACAGGATTTCTCCAAAGTGTGAGTTCAATCCTGTTTTATAATGCACGTATGTACTAAATTTTTCTGTACATCCCTTGTCCATAGGGCTTCTCTGCAATGTGAATTCTTTCATGTTTTTGACAGCGATATTGTCTAGTGAATGCTTTTCCACACTGCTTACATATGTAGGGTTTCTCTCCAGTGTGAGTTCTACTATGTACATTATATTGATTCTGTGTTCTGAATGCTTTACCACACTGCTCGCATGGATAAGGTTTTTCTCCAGTGTGAGTTCTATTATGTATTTCAAGATTATGCTTACTGTTGAATGATTTCCCACATTTCTTACACACATAAGCTTTCTCCTCACTGTGATTTCTTTCATGTGTTTGACAGTAATGGTATGTAGTGAATGCCTTCCCACACTGTTTACATACATAAGGCTTCTCCCTGGTGTGTGTTCTTTCATGATTTTGGCAGTTTCTGTTTTTGCTGAATGCTTTCCCACATTGCTTACATACATAGGGTTTCAACCCCGTGTGTGCTCTTTCATGAATTTTATAGTCACTTTTTGTACTGAATGCTTTTCCACATTCCTTACATACATGAGGTTTCTCCCCAGTGTGATTTCTTTCATGTATTTGACAACTATATTGTCTTGTAAATGCTTTCCCACATTGCTTACATATGTATGGTTTCTCCCCAGTGTGTGTTCTTTCATGAGTTTGACAGTGGCTATATCTCATGAATGCTTTCCCACATTGCTTACATTGGTAGGGTTTCTCCCCGGTGTGTGTTCTTTCATGAGTGTGACAGTTACTGTTACTGCTAAATGCTTTCCCACAATGCTTACACACGTAGGGTTTCTCCCCAGTGTGGGATCTTTGATGTGCACAAAGTGTGGAATTACTGACAAATCCTTTTCCACACTGCTTACATATATAGGGTTTCTCTCCAGTGTGAATTCTTTCATGTATTTGAAGCTTACTCTTTTTAGTGAAAGGTTTCCCACATTGCTTGCATATGGAGAGTTTCTTCCCAGTGTGAGTTACTTTATGCTTTTGAAAGGAATTACTATGAGCTAATGCTTTTGCACATTCTTTAGAAACATAGGGTGTCTCTCCAGTATGACTTTTTTCATGTACTTGAACATGGTGTGAAGAAACACAAGTTTCCTCACACTGTTGTATACATGCAGATCCCCCACGCCATGATTTCTTTCATGGATTTGAACACCACTTTTTGTACTGGAGACTTTCACACTTTTCTTACTTACAAAAGTCTTCTTCCCAGCCTGAGTTTGTTCACTAACATCAGAGTAAATTTTCTCGCATTGCTTATATTGATAGGGTCTCTCTCCAGTCTTTCTCATTTTATGCTTCTGTAAGGACCGGACATCACTGCAAGCTTTTCCGAGTTCATTATGCTGATATAGCTTCTCTTCAAATCTCAAATACTTGTCTACATCATTTCTGCAAAGCGCAAAGACAAGGATTATCAAGTACAATGAGAAAGGTCCCCATAGAAATAATTATGTGCCAGGATAAGGTCTGGTTTTATATCTGCTAAGAAGTTTAAATGATGAATCAACTTAATGCCTTGAAGGATACCTTCACAAGACTCGTTTTTAGTAGGACTGTTTCATTTGAGAACTTCAAATTGGCATATGATCCCTATATGTAATATCTAGTTTCTTTTTAGGAGATGGGTACATATGTATATCAGGTATTTATCATTTTGCCATCTCTTCCCCCATCACGCTCTCGTTCTCTCCATAGAGTGATCATCTTGCCTATCTCCACAGGTCAGGTTTTCTGTTTTGTATCACCTCCACTTTAGTTTATTCCCTAAATATATTTGTCATTTCTTGTTAAAGAGAAAACACGTGGTATTTCACCTTGTATGTGACATATTTCACTTATCATTATGGAATGGAACCCCATCTTTTTTTTTTTTTTTTTTTTACAAAGGAAATCACTCTTTTTTTTTTTAATCATTCATTTTTATGGCTGAAATTATAGTATATTTTCTCATTGATTAGAAGTAAACACAGGTCTTTGGACAGAATTTCATATCCAGTTTTATTATTCCTTATTTCAAGAGAGATTCTTACTATTACTTAGGCCAGGCTGAACTTTGAGTTGTCATCCTGCCGATTCATCTTCCCACAGGCTGAGATTAAAAAAGATGCACAAGTTGGCTAAGCCTGTCCCATGCTCTTTTCATCCAGACATTCAGGAAGGCCATGGAGGCTCTTTCCAGAGCTTGGCCTCTGTGACTACCAACAATGCCCTGCTTTGAACATCAATATGTATGCATGTATCATTAAAATTTGATGGTTTTTATCTCATTACAGAATATATTCAGGAGGTACAAGTGGATCAAATAGAAACTTATGTTTTAATTTTTAAGATATCTGTACATTGATGGTTATTTATTTTTTGACATATGACAATATACGAAGCTGAAATGCAGTTTCATGCATTTACATGAGGATGATGAAAGAATTTTTTATAATTACCTAATAGATATTGTCACTAGTTACATAATGTCACCACTGTCTCAGTTGCTGAGAGTAGTACAGTTCTGCACTAGATTAGATTATAGAAAATAAAACTGTATGCATGGCTAGAAATTTTTGTGGGACCAAATAAATTTTAACATGGTTGTTTCTTTGGTTGCCTTGGTTGTAATATTTCTGCTCATAAACTGACTCTTGAATATGTTTTTCCCTTGTGAGTGAAAATTACCTTAAATTTCTTGAATAATTTTTGTATTCTTCTTCAATTTGCTGGTTATCCCTGGTTTTTCCTAAATTATGGACATAGAAATATAAAAAGGCACTATAAATATTAATAGATTCTAGCTCAATTCATGGTGTAATGTAACAAGGCTTGAGAAACAGTTGAAAATATTATAACACAGTACTTAACTGAATTACATCAGAGAGAACAAAATCAATGTTCTGTGTTTACAGAAGATGGAAAATGATGTCATCCTTACCTACAGCACTCATATTCATAAATGTCTCCCACATCACATCTCTGTAGAGCTTCTTCTGGGATGGATTCAGCAGAGCCCACTCTGCCGTGGTGAAGTTCACAAATACATCCTCAAAAGTCACTGTCTCCTAAATAATGACAAGGGTCCTCAAGGTTCAGAATCACACCTTGAAGTATCACAACTCCTTTCATAAAAAGCTGAATTGTGATGACTCCTCCTTCAAATACTGATTCCGTGTCATGGTCAGCAAACATATAGGTCAGTAGTTTCACAACAATTTTCATGGTAGATTGCAGTACAGTGGTAAAGCAAAGCAGGACAGTGGCAGGGCTTGTCCTACAGTCACCTACATTGTACCTGTGCAGTCTCTAAAGCAAAGCTCAGGGAGAGAGGTGCAAATTGCCACTCACGAAACACAGAAGCAGACAAGTATCTAATGAAGGGTTCTGAAAGGCCATAGTTTATATCTCTTTTCAAATCTCGTTTTTCATAGCATTGAGCCATCTTTCTTTGTAATTAGGCTGTCTTTTGAAATCTGCACATGGTTTCACTAAAAAAAAAAAAACTTAATTGAACATTAAGTAAGATTTACAAATAATTAAAATACTAATGAAAACAAAGTTTTATTGAAGCAAGTCTATGGACAATGAAAATAGGGGAAAGGTGGAATATTATGGCCCAGTGACATGAAATGATTACCTGGCATTCAAATACAAGAACCTCAAGGATGGTGTAAGGGAGGATAATAAGACAAAGCATATGAATGAAATATATCAAATGCAAGGAAAAGAAAGATATCATAAAGTAAGTATTCACTAACTACAAAAGGAAAACTTGTGCCAAATAGTATTACGAAGGAGGCGCTTCTTAATAATACATCAAGCAAGCAAACAAATACTCTCTTTCAAACAGTATACTGCTCTCCTCTTTTGGTTACTAAGGAGAAAGGTTAATACAGCATTCCAAACACAAAAACCATCTGCTGTGAGCCATATTCTGCAGAGGGCTGTATGAAGATTTGGAGGAAAAGTACAGATGCTACTCCACATTCAAAGGAAAAATGTCTTGATCTACATAGCAAACTGAAGGTAAAATATACTGAAAAGACACAAAACATATTAAAGAAACATCACTGATAAGCTTTAGATTCTTTAAACTTGCTCTACACACACACCTTGATCTGTGTTTGGGGATGTTTATGTAACACGACTCCAAATTTATAATAAACACTAAATCTATCATGTAGTTTATTGAATGCAGTACACTGTGAATCACTGGTTGTTCTCCTGTGGTGTCCTATTTCTGAAAGAGCAGTGACTCATTATCCCCCTTCACGAGGAAGTACTGCTTTGTGCCATGGGCTACCACTGTGAAAGAGGAATAAATTTTGAGGTGGTTAAATATAAGATTTTTACTCAAAACCTTTTCATTTCTAAAGCGTTAACTCATGGCCTACTGTATATTAGACCAGGTAGTTTACAGTGGATGTACCCCTGCAATGTTTATTTCATACTGACAAAGGATCTTGCTCGGTTATCTAGGCTGGGCTTGGTGATTTATACCCCTAAGTGTCCAAGTGTCCCAAGTGGTTGACATTAAAGGTGTAAAGCACCAGGCCTCACTGATATTTACTTTACACAAGCACTGAAATCTTTGTAAATCATAGTGACTTTAAAATTCCAGTCTCAGCTGGGCGTGGTGGCAGAAACCTGTGTCCCAGCATTCAATTACAAATTCAAAACCAGCCTGAGCTACAAAGTCAGCACAAGGTCAGCCTGAATTGCTTACAGAGACCAGGTCTCAAAAAGACAAAAATAAAGTAAGATAAATAAATAAAGTAAGTAGAAATCCCAATCTTAATCTAGCAAGCTGGCCCATGTCTGTGCTCCCAACCACTAAGGAGGTGAAAATACTATCAAAATTTGTCCCAAATCTGGGCAACTTAGTAACAAATGGATTCTAAAATTAAGAAATAAAGATTTAAAAATTGGGAGAATGTGGCTCAGTGCAAAATTCCTGAGTTCAGTCCTTGTACAGTGAAAAAGATCAATTCCTAGTCTCTAATTTTGTCCTACAGAAGATTAGATGAGATAAGCAGTGAGCACAAAAGAAATATTTATCTGTTACTAAATTATCCTTCTTTCAGTAGGCTTATGACCTGTGACCCAATCTCGGACGAAAACAGCAGACAATCCTTTACTTGTAGTCACAGGAAGAGCAATCTGACTTCTGCCACACTCGAAAATTCCGTTTCAGGTCTGGGGATTTAGCTCAGCAGCATATGAGCCTGCCTTGCAAGCCGGCAGTCGTGAGTTAGATCCCTGGTACCCATAAAAAAGGGAAAAGAAAAAAAAAAAAAAAAAGAAAGAAATTCTGTTTCCTTTTTACTTCTCTTTGTTGTTGCCTAAGCATAAAAACCCTTTTCATTCTATTCAGTCATATGCCCATACATCTTCACCATGGGAATCCATCCCTACTTCAGTCCTTGTTTCATACAGAGTCCATCCCAACCAGTGTTCCAATTTTTAACGTAATGTCTTGAAACATTCTATGGACTACAACAACTTTTTCAAAAATGACACCTCTTTTCCCTGCCACTCATACTAATATCACATACTGTGTATGTCTCTATAGATGCCCCACTTCAATGCTTTTCTCAGTATGGGTTTAGTATCCAGCCCCTTCAGGAGGTTGTTCTGAGCAGGAACACTTTCTCCTCCAATTTTCTCAGCATTCTAAATTCTTTTTGTTGTTGTTTTTTGGTGGTTTTTTTTTTTGAGACAGGGCTTTGCTATGCAACTTATGCTGGCTATGGACTCACTTTGTAACCGAGATTGTCCTCCAACTCCCAAGGATTCTCCTACCTCAACTTCCACCTGGCTCAGTACTCTGAATTCCTTTTTTTTTTTGTCTTTCTCCTTTTTATCGGTACCGGGGATCGAACTCACGACAGTCTGCTTGCAAGGCAGGCGCTTATGCTGCTGAGCTAAATCCCCAGCCCCAGTATTGTGAATTCTATGGAATGCCTCACTGAAATAGTCTCATTGTAAAGAATATTATGATTAGTTAGCATTTAAATAAGGCACCTAGCAGGGAAATGCCTTGAGCCAGAGTTGGGTAATTTGCCATTTTGACAATTAAAATGAGAATGGAAGAACCCACCGGTAATCCCAGGCTGAGGCAGGAGGATCACCTCAAATTCCCTATCAGCCTAGGCTACACAGTGAGTTCAAGGCCAGTTTGAGTTACAATGTGTGACCTTGTCTCAGAAAACAAACAAAAGAAAGAGGGAAGGAGAGAGAATAGAAAAATTTAAACGACTTTTTCTCTAAAGTTCCAGTTTCCTTAATGCCCTGTGTGTTAAGAAAATGAATTGGAGAGCTCCAGTTCAAAGTTTTTTGAAATCCACAGATCCATCTGTAATAGGTGGTCACTACACAATTGAGCAATTACTGGGCTCTCCTTCTTTGCAATTAACTATCGATTGAGTGGTCATATTGGTACCAACTCGACATACTGCCTTGAAATCAGGGCGCTATTGTGATTTCTAGTAAAATCTCTCCTAACAACCTTTTTTTGGGCGGAGACCTAATTCTTCAGAGTGTAAGACCACATGAAGAACTCTATTTACGTACTACCGTCATTGCGAATAGAGGCCTCACATAAAAAAGTTAAAGTGACTTTTTCATTGCCAAGTATTTAATCCAGGGTTTCCCTAAAGCGCCTGCAGTCTCCTGCCAGGTGGAAACACAACTACGACTGGGGCCCCCAAGGAGGCATTCTGGGTTGGCAGTGTCTGAGGGGACAGAACGCTGGCGATGTCGAATGGTCCCTGCCTGAGCGAAGAACGAAAAGGTGATGCAGCAGCAACAGACCAGAAAGACCTCAGGATGTACAGCTAAGCCGGGAGGCTACAGCTCGCCAGAGCTGGCTCTGTGCACCTTCTCCAAAAACGCACCGGACTGCATCCCATCCCCAGCCCGTGTCCCAAAACATCACCATTGCCTGGCTTGAGATTCTCCCAGGATGGTTCTAACGAAGCTCGTAGCCAGGAGAAATTGTAGAAAAGGGGGTTTCGTCAGCTGGGGGATCCCACCAATGCAAACACTGAGCTCACTGTGGCGCCATGACACAGGAAATGCCTGTACCTCGGCACACCTGATTGGTAGAGCGGACAGCTGCACCATCATCGCTGATTGGCTCCTGCTCCATTGCCAGCCGGCTGAGTTGAGGGTGACAAGTGGAACAAAGCTCTCCCAGCCTACGTGGAGCTCAAAAGGAGACTGTAACCCTGGAACTTCTGGGCCCATCTCAATCTCACCTCTTTTTTTTTTTTTTTTTTTTTTTGTCTTTTTCCTTTTTATCGGTACTGGGGATCGAACTCAGGACTGCTTTACTCCTGGCTTTACAGAGCTACCCTGGTTTTCTTGATGGACTCAATGGACTCTTCCTGACAGTGGGTCACAAGTGTGCTCAGAGGTTCGCTGTCCTATGGAAGAGTAAATCCCCTGGTGACACAAAACATCAGGAATCCACGTGTGCAGTCAGAATGGAATCCTGGGGAGGGGCTGCTGTTGTGTCCGAGGCAGTAATCTTCATTGCCTGGATTTTCAGTCTCTCTCTTGGTCTATTCATATCCATCCGACAAAATAAACATATGGCCCCTAACAGGAATACAATTATTGTCCAAATGAACAAATCAGACTTAAATGATAGAAGTACTGCAAAAGAGTAAAATGAAAGAAAACCAAACATTCCAATTCCCTCACATAAATTTAACATTTCATCCCGGATCACTAAGAAAAGCCTGAATCCTGAAGATAAACATAAGAGCAAAGCAAGAAGGCCAGAAAGACTTGTTGCAAGGCCAGAATGATTTGTCGCTGTTGTTTTTTTTCTAGAACAATTTCTGATAAAGAGGCTCATACCTGATCCACTTGATCACTTTATGGTAATGAGGCTGGAATATAAAAGGGTTTTAGACTTTAAGCTTCCCAAACTCTAGGGGCCCATCATAGATTGAAATTTTTTACCTTTCAACATATATATACCTAGAAGAAAAAATATTACTTGGAGTCAGGTGATACACTCTTGTTTGAAAATTGTTTGGCTTGAGAGATGTACAGAATATTAATAAAGCATGCTTCTTGATGTGTATGGTTGTGTCACGATGGTGTGACCTAAGGCACAGACTTGGACTCTGGCTGTGAAGACTTGAAGATCCTAGCCTGTGGAGAAGTCTTAGAATGCAAAAACCATACTTAATGGGAGACTCTGATAAAGACTCAGAACACCAGAATGCCACTTGAACTGCCTATCATGAGCTGGCTATTATCTGACCCAGTGAGTCCTATGTTGGATATGCACAGCAAATCTGTCATTAAATGGGAATGGTACATATACCATAGAGGTAGAGTGTATTTAGAGGACACAAGTAAGTTACATGAGGATGTTTCATGGCTCTATCACTTTATATTTCTCCACATACACCTATGACCTCATAGGGTGTACCAAATGATCAGCCATTAGGGGAAAAATGGCTGTAGGTGGATGGTTCGGTATATTATGCAGGAATCACTTGTGTGTGGACACCTGCAGCATTACAATCAATTTCCAGGACATCCCTAATTGACAAGGGTGAAGAGAGATCTTCACATGGGCAGAACTTTGGGCAGTGCATTTGGTAGTATATTGTCTGGGAGGAAAAATGACCAGATATGCGATGATACACTGATTCAAGGCCTGTAGCCAGTGGTCTAGGTGGGTGTTAGGAAATGTAGAGGAACATAACCAGAAAATAGTTGACAAAGATATTTGGAGATGAGGTATGTGGACGGTCCTATCACTAAAATGTGACCCCAGCAGAAAAGGACTTTAATAGTCAAAGTGGGCAAGCTGACACATTTTCTAGTCAATTTCTCTCTTTAGCCACCCCTTTATTGTCAACTCATTGCTCAGCTTATGAAAATTGAGGGCAGTTTGACAAGAATGGAGGTTATTCATGCTCAGTGACATCAACCCCACTCACCAAGGCTGTTCTGGCTACAGCCACTGCTAAAGGTCCCATCTACCTATAGCGGAGATTAACAATGATTCCCCAATATGGCACCATTCCCTGGGGAGATCAGTTTTCAACGTGATGACTGGTTGATTATATTGGACATTCAATCTTGAAAGGAGTGTGCTTTGTACTTACTAGAATAGATATTTATTCTGGAAATAGATTTTCCTTCCCTGCACATAAGGTTTCCAGTAAAGCTCCCATTCATGGATTCACGTAATGCCTTATTCACCATTAATGACTCCTACACAGCATAACCTTAGACCCCAACAAATCTGATGGCCAAATAAGTGAGATGATGGGCTCATGCTCATAGAATTCAGATGTCTTACCATGCTCCTCACCATCCAGAAGCAGCTGGATTGACAGAAAGGTGGGATGGTCTTTTGAAGACACAATGGCAGCACTGGTTAATAGCTTTAAGGGCTGGGGCACAATTCTTCAAAAAGTTGTATATGCTTTGAGTCTGCATCCACTCTGGTTCTTTGTCTCCCATAGCCAGGACTCATGTGTTCAAGAATAGAGGGAAGAACTAGGAATGGTATTACTTACCATAATCCATAGTCACCTAGCAGCAAAATTTTTGTATCATATGTTCTGCTAGCTTAGAAAGAAGTCTTAGTTGTAGAGGAGGGAAAGCTTGTAGAAGAAGCACAACAAAGATACCACTGAACTCCAAATGAAGATTTTCTCCTTGATCATTTCACTCTCCTTATGAGTCAAGCTGAAAAGGAAGCTTTCCAGTGTTTAAAAGGGTGACTGATCCAGACTGTCAAGGGAAAATTAGACTATTATTCCACAATGGAGAAAATAATATACTGGGAGTGCAGAAGATCCTTTAGGGAGCCTTTTAGTATCATCATGCCACTGTTAAAATCAACAGGAACTAGTAATAATCCAATCCAGGCAGAACATCAAATGGTTCACAACCTTCAGAAAGTAACCACACCAGGGAAAGAACGAAGACCTACTGAGATACTTAATGAAGGCCAAGGAACGCAGAATGGGTAGTACAAAGTGGTTCTAAATACAAATATGATCAGCTTCAGAAATGAGAATTGTTAAATTTTAACAGTTCTTCCTTAATATGCTTCCAATGCAGTATAATATTGACAGATGTAATACTGGCTAAGTCTTTTTAAACCTGTTGTACTGTTCATTATGAAGTGTTAGGAATAAGCATTATGAAAAGAAATCTTTCTTTATATTATGTACTGCATATGAAAAACAAAACATTTGCTAATCTACAAGCTGTGGGAAAACCACTGAATATTTCAAAAGCACATGTTCACATTTCTAAGTATGAATACATCACACATATATAGTATCAAATATAAAATTCTTTTTTACACAGACTATGAAGTATATATACCAAGAAAATTAAAATTAAAGTTATTGGTAAAGTCTATCAATTAAAATCAGTAACACTTATTTTTTAGTGGTCTACACTTCCCAATAGTAAAAGCAAAATAAAATCAAAACTATATAAATATTAATCCTACTTGGAAGTGAGGAATGTCATAATTCATCTTGTTTAATTATAAGATACTATGCATTGTTAAAAAACATCAGTGCACACAAAAATATTTTTTATAATAAACATTACAGATACATAGTTCAGATATTTACAACTAATTTACTGAACAATACAGAAGGAATATATTGTAGGATATTTCCAACTAGAAGTATAGTTTCTAAAAAAAAGTTTAGAAAAAATGTTGACATTAAAATTTTAATTTGTACAGGTCTTTATGCGGAATTTTCAAAATATATATATAGACTTTCTTATATTTGATAAAAGTTTGGCACACTGAATGCTTTCTCAACATTGTTTATACACATAGAGCTCCTCTTCAGTGCAAGATCTATGTATATAAAATGAGGATCCACTAGAAAATTATTTTCCACATGGCTTAAGTGCATAGGGGTTCGTGCCTCTGTGAGTTTTTTCATGTCTTTGACAATACTGGAGCATAGTGAATGCCCTCCCACATTGCTTGCACACGTAAGGCTTTTCTGCAGTGTGAGTTTTTTCATGTTTTTGACAATATTTATGTGTAGTAAATGCCTTCCCACATTGCTTACACATATAAGATTTTTCCCCTGTGTGCATTTTTTCATGTATGTTATAATAACTCTTTGCAGTGAATGCTTTTCCACATTGCAGGCACACATAAGGTTTCTCCCCACTGTGATTTCTTTCATGTATTTGACAGTAACGGTGTGTAGTGAATGATTTCCCACATTGTTTACATACATAAGGTTTCTCCCCAGTATGAGTGCTTTCATGGCTTTGACAGCGAGTGTATTGGCTGAATGATTTCCCACAGTGCTTACATATATAGGGTTTCTCCCCAGTGTGAATTCTTTCATGGAGTCGATAACCACTGTATATCCTGAATGCTTTCCCACATTGCTTACATGCATAGGGTTTCTCCCCAGTGTGAATTCTTTCATGTAGCTTACAGTTACTCTGTCTGCTGAATGCTTTCCCACACTGCTTACATGCATAGGGCTTTTCCCCAGTGTGAATTCTTTCATGTATTTGGCAGTAACTGTGAGTGCTAAATGCTTTCCCACATTGCTTACATTTAAAGGTTTTCTCTGCACTGTGATTTCTTTCATGACGCTGACAGGTCCTGTAAATGTTAAATGCTTTTCCACACTGCTTACATGCATAGGGTTTCTCCCCACTGTGACTTCTTTCATGTATTTTACAGTTACTGCATCTGCTGAATGCTTTGCCACACTGCTTACATACATAGCGTTTCTCACCAGTGTGGGTTTGTCTATGTCTATGAAATACAGACTTATCAGCAAATTCTTTTCCACACTGCTTACAAACATAAGGTTTCTCTTCCTTATGGAAACTTTCATGAGTTTTACAACAACTTTCAGTACTGGAGGTTTTCCCACATTGTTTGCATACATATGTCTTCTTCCCAGTGTGAATTCTTTCATGGAGTTTAACACCACTGGGAGTGCTGGAGGATTTCACAATTTTCTGACTTGCAATGGTCTCTCTAGGATGAGTTCTTTCACTAAGTTCAGAGTAGGATTTCCCACATTGGTCATACTGATAGAGTTTCTCTCCAGTCTTTGTTCTTGCATGCTCCTGAAAGCACTGGAAATCACTGCAGGGTTTTCCATATTCATTACATTTATTCAGCTTGTCACCAAATCTCACATTCTCATGTGGCCTCTCTCCAGTGGGAGGTAAAATGGGCACATTTATCGACAAATCCTCAATCAGGGGCCCTCTATGAACAAGGCTTTCAGTTGGCTTTAATGCAGGTTGCTGCATGTGCACACTGGCATTTGGAGTCTGAGGGAATATTTTCTCATGTTGATTCCAAGCTTCACATAGATAGCATTGTGCTACTTCTTCATTTCTGTAAAGAAAAACAGAACAAAAATATCAATCACAATAAAAAGGTCTCTATACCATAATTTACCATGACAAGTTCTGGCTTGGTACCTGCTAAGAAATTTTCAGAATGAACTGGCTTAATGCCCTAGAGGATGCATATAAAATATTCATTCTCCAAAAGATGATATTCATTTGGGAATTTTAAATTGGTATATATTTGCAAAACATAAGGTCTACTTTCATTTAGGTCCTTGATATACATATGTATAATATATTAATCATTTTGACACATTATCCCCCATCTTTTCCACTTTTTTCCTTATCCTGTCATCTTTCCATCTCCAACAAATTATGTTCTCTATCGCTTTTCCTTAATTTTAGTCCCTAATTACATTTACTATTTTATGTAAAATTTTTATATATAAAAAAAGCATATCACCACAAATTTAGTTTTCTATATTGGAATATTTCTGTATTAAATTGTCAGGTTACATAGGAAACTCACTTTCCATGTGTGACTTACTTCTTTTAGTGCTATAAGAGGAAGTATTATCTTTTTTTTTGCTAAAAATATGTTATTGTTCTTTATAGCTGGATATATAGCACTTTTTTTCCAGTGCTGACAATAGGGTCCTTAGCATTAAATTCAACTTCTAATTTATTACTTTGAGAAAAATCCTCATTGATCACTCATTTGGTCAAAGTGAATTTCATGCTATCATCCTCCTGGCTCAGCTTCCCAGAGCATTGGAATTAAAAGAAAGCAGAATCATGCTCAGGATATTCCTTATTCCCTTTATCCATATATACAATGATGGGCATCTAGGCTGTTATAAGAGTTTAGGTGTTGCAAATTATTTCCAAAACAAAGCTATTGTGAATATCTATATACACCCTGTTTTGAGCATGTGTACATGTATTGCTAAGATATGAAACTTTTACAGCCTTTCAGAATATATATAGGGTGCTTTGCCTGGATCAAATGTAAATTTCTAAATTTACTTATTGAGACATCTGCCAATTGATTAGAAAACTGATTCTATTTTTTACTCCTACCAACCACATATGAGGGTGTCTTCTAAGAATTTTAAAACATGAGCACACAATTCTATGGGAATGTTTTCAAACATGTACTAGTACATTAGCATTCATGTGCATTTTGAATACGGCTTCCAGGTTAGCAATTTTTTTTAGGTAACATATATCTCACGTATATGCACATGACTTGAAGATGAGATCCTATGAAATCTCAAAATTTATGCTTTTCATATGTTCTGATATACAATATCTAAATGTAATTTATACATTTTCATGATGTTGATCATGAAAGAATTTTTTATATCAATGTATGAGGTAGTGTCTCTTGTTGGCTATCACCATAAATATAGTTTCCTCTATTGGAATGTTTCTGTATTAAATTGTCAGTTTACACAAAATTAACCTGTATGCTTATCTAGAGAATTTTTGTGAGATTAAGTAAATTTGAATATGGTCTCATCTATAGAGTTCCTTCCCTTGGTTTTAAATTTTCTTTTTTTTAAAAAAAAATTTATTTTAAAGAGATTAAGACTAAAGAGGACAGAACAAAGCACATCAAAACAGAACAATGTAAGCTACACAGCACTTTACAAGACAACCAGATATTAACAGTAGCTACTGTAAAGTCTCTTTCTTTAAAACAGCATACCTTCACATACAATAGTATCAAACATAACAAAATAGTATAAAACCATTCAAGAGAATGAAAGTATTACACGGCATTTAGAACCAAATAACAGAAAATGAACAATGGCTACTATTTTATCTCATTTTCCATGGTTTTAAAATTTCTGCTCACACATCAACTCTTGGGGGAATATTCCCTTTCCTTATGAATGCAAATTACCTTAGATTTCTTGAGCAATTTTTGTATTCTTCTTCAGTTTGCTGGTTGTTCCAGGCCATTCCTGAATTGTAGTCAAAGAAATACATGAAGTTACTACATTATAATATAAAAACTGGCAGACAGGAATTAGATTCATGGTATAATATAAACAGAACTAAATTTGTTCAAAGTGTTTTCACATTGTATTTAATGAATCTATACAATCAGAAGGAACTAATAATGCTCTCTCATTGTAGAACAGAGAAAATGATATTATCCTTACCTATAGCAGTAATATTGATAAACGTTTCCTGCATCACATCTCTATAGAGCATCTTTTGGGATGGATTTAGCAGAGCCCACTCCTCCATGGTGAAGTTCACGGTAACATCCTCCAAGGTCAGTGACTCCTAAATAATCACATGTAAGTTATCTCAAAGAAGGTCGACACTTACACCATGAAACTGCTGACTTGGAGAAGCTGAACTGAGATTGATTCTTTCAAATATTAAATCCATGCTTTGCAGTCAGCACACCCATGTATATGCACATATTTTCACATAGCTGTTCTGAAGCTAGATTTCAATTCACTACTACAGCAACAACAGAATAGCACTGATTTTACCACAGGGTACCAGTGCTACAGAAATTGTATTTGTGCACTATTTCTAAATCATAACTTGTAGTGGAAGTCTGAAAATCACCACAAAGGGGGGGGGGGCGATAGCTAATGTTTCTGATAGAGCTTAGATTATATATCTTTTCAAATTCAATTATTCACAGAATTCAGTCATTTTTTTTTTGGATCATACCTAGGTAGCATTTTGTAATTTTAATCTGATTTCATGGAAAAGACCTAACTGAACATTAAATAAGGTGTATGTATATTGGTCCTTATTTACCATGTCCAGCTTTTCACATCAGAGAAACCATGAGATCTTTACAGATTTGTCCAATTTATTTCATTTAAGAGTATGGTCTCAAGGTCCATCCATTTAGCTAGAAATATTTCAAACTTTTCCAACTTTATTATGTAGTATTCCATTGTATAGGAAAACCGCATTTGCTTTTATGAATTCATTTGTTGATGGGCATTTGGGCTGTTTCCAAAGCTTATAAATTACAAACTGTGTGCCACTATAAATATCAGAGTACACTTGTTGCTGTGGTATGATCTTTTTAATTCTTTTAGGAAGATAAGAAAAAGGGGAATATCTGGGTCAAATGGAACCTCCAGTTTGCATTTTTTGAGGAATCCAAGAAAAAAGTTTTCAGATGTGAAGAACAAGGGGAGGGGGAGCAGGAGGAGGAAAGAGGGAAGAAAAAAGTATAGAAGGAAAAATGTAAGGAGCAAAGACTTTGTAATAAAGATGGGAAGGATGTGAAAGAAATAGAGAGGAATGGGGAAAAAATAAGAAGCAGGATATACTATGTGCAAGTACAAATTCCCTATGATAAATGTTACCACACACATATTACCAATATGTATATCTGAAATGTACCAATAAAAAATGTTATGAGTAATAATCAAAATGCCAATGAAAAAACAGTATTCTTGGAGTAAGTATACGGACAATGGTAATAGAAGGGTGGCATATTATCCATCTTACACTTCAGTGACAGCAAATGATCACCTTGCATTCAGACATAAGAAATCCTAGGATTGGCTAAAGGAGATTAAGGAGGGAAAAATAGGAAAAAATGCATTAAACACAATAAAAATGAAGATATCACACAGTTATTAAGAACTAATTACAGAAGGAAAACTTCAACCATGTGTGGTGGTACATGCCTGGAAGCCTAGCACTTTGGAGGCTAATGTGCAGGATGATTCCATGAGTTTGAGGATTGCCATGAGTTCAAAGTCCAGCCCTAGCTATGTAGTAACTTCAGGGACAATCAAGATTACAAAGTGAGACTCCCCCCACAAAAAGGAAAACTTAAACAAAATACTGTGTCACTTACAAATTATACCTTCAATACCTTTAAAAAATTATAGCTCTGCAGGTAATAGAAGACAATGTTCAGCACCTTGTTATCAAGGTGATAGCTTGCATTGAATACACAAAACACTCATATTCCATCTTTTGTGACAATGTATGGTTAGTAGAGAGAATGACAATGGATCTCAGGAAACAAAGGCCGTCTTCTATGGAGCCACATGTAAATGAAATACCAATTCATTATGTAGCTGATGTTAAACATCTCTGGAAGAAATCAGAATATGTTTCATTTAATGTCTGGGAGAAACAGGTATGTAGCTGGTAATCTAGACTGTATACTCTTCTATTTGCATCAAGAACCTATGCCTCCAACAAAGAACTTTTTTTTTTATCGGTACTGGGGATTGAACTCACGACCGTGTGCTTGCAAGGCAGGCCCTTATGCTGCTGAGCTAAATCCCCAGCCTCTAACAAAAAACTTCTTATCTTTGTCAATTGGTTTTATATAATCATCTTCTTAGGGACTGAGGTCTCCCAGGTCCCTTCCTTGCAAACAGAGCAAGTCAGGCTGAGTGCGCTTGGGGGTCTCTCAGCATCACTTTGTGAGCTTTTGACTTAGCTTCCTGAAGAAGAGGATTCTATTATCTAGTCTGCATATCTCATTTGAAAGTTCACACAACCAAAACTCATCCTCACAGATGCACGCTAGCTGGTATTCCATCCACTGAGCCAGAAGGAAAATAAAGAAAATACACTGTCTGCTTCATAGAAGCCCAATTGGCAGAGTGTAAAATCCCTTGCCTGCCCAGGATTTTTCCCAGGGATACTGACTTGACCAGCCTGCTGCTGTGCTGATTTGAAGCAGGATTTGCTCCAAACTTTGCAGAGCTGCTTATGTCTCCTTACTAAACTCTTTATGTTTGTTGTTCCTGTTAATGGGATCACAGCTCCACTACTGTGGAACTTCCAGGTTCAAAGACACAGAGAGAAGATCAACAAATCCACTAAAGAGTCTGGGGACAGGCATTGGCAGAACACCATGGACTATAGGGGAAAGTCCCAATGTAGACAGAGTGCACAAAACTGAATGAAACGCTTAGTTTCATGTTTCCGGGTTTTTTTTATCCATTATTTCTCAAGATAATCTTTTCCAAAGAGAAAATAAATCATGCAAATAAGGAATATTATTTAATAAATGAACGAATTTCTATAATGCTAGCAGTATTAATGTAATCAAGATAAAATTAACATTTTCAAGTGCCTCACAGAGGCAACTTGCTTCCTCCAAAGTTATAATGAAATCCAAATTTCTAACAACTAGTCATAGAAGAAGGCCAGAGTGACAGCTGCAGTGTAACCCTCTCAATTACTACCCTGTGATGAGGCTGGAACAACTAAGAATGCAACACAGAATTTCACCACAATATTTTCTTTCTTCCTCACAGTTTGAAAGTTTTTCTCTTACACATATTACCTTCTCCAAAATGATGTTCTCACCTTGATGGTTGGAATTCTATGGTCACATTTGTTGGTGTGAGAGATGCCTAGGATATTAGTAAGCTCTGAGTGTCAGAGTGAGATTAAATGGTATGATCTATTGATTACAGTTGCTGCGTGGCTCCTCCCCCTCAAGCTCCTTCCCTGATGATGAATCTCCATTGGAAGGATGAAGAATTGATGTGGAACCCTGAAGTAACTTGAGACCAACATCCAAATGCACTGGCAAATACAGGGATCATCCACAGAAAAATGGGGAGTCTTCATTTCCCCTTTTTATTCTGTCTAGGGGGCAAGCTTACTGTTTGTTGTGAGGAAGGCTATATCTCTTGGTTTTATGGCTTACAAGGCAGTCATCCACAGAGAAACACTAAACACATTTACAAATGGGGTAAGTGGTTTTACTTAGGTAGTGGAAACAGCACAATTTGTGAATACAAAAACTAAGTCTTTCTTTTGATAAACATGCCCTTCACAGATACTCTTCATAGACAGTATTTATTTTCTGATTGCCTCAAATCTTTGCAGATGAAAAAGCATACATTTTCCAAAATCAGCTTTATGGCAAGAGTCATATCTTCAGAAATAAATGCACAATCTGTATGTGAGATGTGAAGCTTACAACACTATGCAGCTTGTCAGAGCTAAGAGTACTTGATGCTGCACATGGATGTAAAGCAATGAAAGAATTTTTGTCATGATAAATCAAAGATGTCAAAAACTCATTTTTAAATGACAAGAATCAAATATGAATTGTCTATTTCTCCAGTGCATTGGTTCCTCTAGTAATGCAGTTTAGTACAGGCCCCAGGTGCTGCTTTTAGTGATCGATGTTCTGTTCATCCTATTAAAACTACGTCAGTACACTACACAAGTAATGCCTGTAGTCAGTTTCATAATACATTCTAAGTATCCTATTCCCTCTAGAAAGTGTAAGTGCCCTACATTTGAATCTTTCTGAGTCTGAATCAAACCATATGACTGAAATTACAGATTTCAAGCTGTGTTACAGGACCTATAATAACATTTTAGAAGTTTACTGCAGACAAACTTGGTATGGATAGGCTCAGTTGCCTGTGACAGCTCAGCAAATAAAATACTACACATACTATATTACTGGGCCATATTCTAGAGGTTACAGCCCAAGAGTTTCTAAGATTCTTTTTTGTTTTCTTAGATTTTTTAAGTTTTAATTTTTATTAGTACATGTGCACAGTATAAAATGACTACATGTATTGTAGGGAGTTGGTACATGTGTATAGGAAATCTCAATTCTTTTTTCTCCTCTTCCAAGTTTTTTCTTTTGCCAGCATTATATTCATTTATTTAATCATATACTTTGTAAAGATATGTCAAATATCTTTACAAAGATAATTATCATGTATACTGATTAACAAACAGTAAGACTAACAGGAAAACCCATAAAAGAACTCAGAAGAAAATCATACTAACTCAAGGTACACTTTTAGGTACATCGTCCATGCTGACTTATAATAAATTTATTTTTGCTCTTTTTCCCTAGCATCTCTCCTGTATTTTCACTTTATATAGTTCCTCACATGAGAGTTCCTCACATGAGAGAAGCCATGAAGTATTTAAGACTACATATTAGATTTACTTCACTGAATATTATGGTCTCAATGCACATTTTCCCACCAGTAACTCAAGTTTGCACCATTTTATGACAAAGTAATACTGAATGGTGTATAACTATTATTTGTTTTTTAAGCATTCATCTCATGATGGACACATACAGTGAATCTAATATTTAGCCTTCATCAATTGTGCCGCTATAAACATGAGTTTACTTTCATCTCTGAGGAATGATATCTAACACTTTTGGGAAAAGAAGAATTGCTGAGTCAAATGTACTTTTAGTTTTCTGAAAAATCTCCATTCAGATTTTCAAAGTGGCTGTACCAGGTTACGTTGCTATCAGTAAAGAACCGTTTCTTTTTCATTGCAGGCATCCTTGCAGGAGCATCCTTTGAGTGTGAGGCCAGCCCATGCAACATGTGAGTTTAGTGCCACCCAGAACTGCACAGGGAGATCCTATCTCATAATAAATACAAAAACAAACCAAACAGGAAACAATCTGCTGAGCGTCATGTTCTACATAGGATCATATGAAGAGTAACAAGGAGTCTACAGATACTACCTGAGTTTGAAAGAGAAAATATCTTGATAAATGTAAGCAAATTGAAAGTTAAGTTGTTTTGATATGCACTAATATATCTGATCAAGCAAACATCATTTGTAAGCCTTGGATCTTTTAAACTTGCTTACCACACAAATTGTGATCTGTACTTGGGGAAATTTCCCTAACACAAAGTGAAATTCATAATAAAATGTTAAATATATCATGTGTGCATTTTATTGAATATGAGATTCTTTAAAATCACTAGCTGTCCACCTGTGCTGCCCTGATTCTGAGAGCAGAGACTCATTACTGCTATCCCTATTCATAAGAAAGTATTGCAGCATGTACCCCTGGTGTGAAAAACCAGTAAAATTCAAAACTAAATGTGAGATTTGCACTAAATACCTTCCTTTTCATTGCTACTGACTTAACTCAAGGACTCATAAACATTACACAAGTTAGTTTAAAGTGGAGGTATACCCCAAAATATTTATTTAATATTGAGAGAGGGTTTCACTCAGTTATCCAGGCTGTGCTTGGTGATATAATACTCCTGTCTCATCTCTCGGGTGGACGTCATTAGGTGTGCTCCATAATAGCTCAGTGATATTTACTTTACCCAAAGCACTGAAGTCTTGGTAAATCTTGGTGATTTAAGAACTTTAATTTTCGGGAGTTGGGGATTTAGCTCAGCGGCATAAGTGCCTGCCTTGCAAGCAGGCAGTTGTGAGTTCGATCCCTGGTACCGATAAAAAACAAAAAACAAAGAAAGAACTTCAGTTTTAAACTAGCAAAGTGGCATGGGTTTATCATCCCAAAATGGAAGCAGGTGGAAAATGTATCAAAAGTTTTCCATGACCTGTGCAAATTAGCAAGACCTGCTCCCAAAAATTAAAAGAAAAAAAAAAAAGAAAGAAAGAAATTTGAGGAGATGTAGCTTAGGGTAAATCACCCAAGTCAGTCCCTATTTAAAAACAAACATCAAAAACATCTTGGAATTTTTGTATCTAGGAGAAACTTCTTCCCATTCTACTTCAAAGATGCTGCCTACACAATCGTCAAATCTGCAACAAGACTAGTTTCCTAATTTTAAATTTTGCCTCAAAAATGATTTGATGAGTTGATAAGTAATGAATAAGTGAAGAAATATTTGTCCATTCCTAAGGTCTTCTCAACTCTTCAAGCCTGTGACCTATGATGGGAAACTCAGATCAAGTCTGAGATAATAAACTCTTCATTTATTGTAACACTATGACAAATCTGAAGTCAGGAGTTTATTGTTATAGTTGCTGACTTATGCATCTCTCCAATGTTTCCTGATTTCCACTTCCTTTTTACTCCTCTTTGCTCTTATCTATTCAAAAAATCTTTTATTCAATTAATTCATATGCCTGTAGACACAGACTAGGGAAATTTACTAATAATTCAAAACTTTTTTTTTTTGCTTGTTTTGTTTGTTTATTAAGACAGAGTCTCAATATGTAGTTCAGGCTGAGCATGGACTCTCTGTAGCACAGGGTGCTTGAACTCACAAGGACCCTCCTGTCTCAGCTTCCTCAGTGCAAGAATTACAGTTGTGCACAACCACACCAGACTGAATACTTGTTTTTACAATGTCCATCTCAATCACTATTTCAGTTTTAAAAATGATGTGTAGAAACAGTCCACAGAGTACTTCAATTATTTTAGAGATGAAATCCCTTTCCCTTTCAAATTGTACCAAAATCACATATATCTGTCCCTGTAGAAGGCACAGTTCAACGCATTTCTCCCTGTGGGTTTAACAGTCTTTTCAAAAATTCTCCTTAGCAGAAACACTTTCCCCTCCCTTGGTAATAAACTAATACCTGCTCCATCTTTCACAGCATTCTAACTCTACGGAAAGTCTCACTTAAATGGTCTAAAAATAAATGACAATTTGTTTTATTTGTGTACAAATCAGGTGCCTAGCTAGGGCAGGGCTCGAGATAGTTGGGAAACTATACATTTTTATAAGAATTAAAAGGAGAACAGAATTACTTACAGTGTTAGACCAAGCAAACTTTCTGCCCAACAAGGACTGTAGCCACCTCCCTACTAAAACAAAGAGTTGTAGTCACTCCCTACTAAGTTCCTGAATTTTCAGAAACTTCATATACAAAATAACCAGTTTTCTCTAAAATCCCAGTCTTCTTTAAACTGTGCATACAGAGGAAATTGGTTAGAGATCCTGAGTTCAAGGTGGTTGTTTTAAATCCAGAGACATCTTTGATAGGTGCTCACTAAGCAACTGAGCAGCTACTGTGCTCTGCTTACCTACAATTACCTCTGGATTCTGTGAGCAGCTATATGGCCACTCGGGATAATTCATGGAAATCAGTTAAGTTCTTATTTCCAATAAAATCTCTCCTAACAGCCTCCTTTTGGTTTACAAAACATTTCTCAATGTTTTGAGTCCACGAGAACTGTTCATGCAGTAACACCACTGTGAGCAGAGGTCTCACATAAATAATTAAAGTGATAATTGTTTTTCATTGCTGAGTACTATACAGAACCCAGGGTTTCTCCAAAGCCCCAGCTCTCAACCTGGTAGAGACAGCTGTACCTAGGGTCGCCCTAGAAGGTATTCTGGGTTGGCAGTGTCATAGTGGGGACAGCATGCTGTGGACCCAGAACGGCCCCTGTCTGAGCAAAGCAGAAAAAGGACAGAGGAACACCTTCGCTTGGAGCAAGCAGAGACTATGCACTGCCATAGCTCACTCTGGCCCCCTCCTTCTAGAACTCACTCGATTCACCCCGTCCCTGCACTCATCCCACAATCTCACCATCGTGTGCGTAGAGGCTCCTAGAATCCTTCCAACGCAGGCTGCAGCCAGTAGAAGTCACAGGAAAGCGTAGTCCAGTCAGGTACGGGCTTTCAGAAAAGAACTCTAGCCGTACCCTTTGGCACCATGACACAGGAAGTGCCCTCCTCCCTGGGCCCACTGATTGGCTGGTTCAGACAGCCCGCCTTCATCGCTGATTGGCTCCTGCTCCATTGAGGGGGCCCTGACTGAGAAAGAGGTTCACAAAAGTGCTTACAAGATTCCAGGGTCAACGCCCTGTGGAAGAATCAATCCCTTGATATCCGACAATAATGTGAGTCTAGGGAACCCTAGGACAGAATGCAATAGAGATAAAGTCTGCTGTTAGAAATGAGGCAGTCGTTTTCATCGCCAAGATTTTCACAGTCTCTCGGTCTATTCTTTTTAGCCAGGAAAATGATTATAAGGCCCCTAAGAAGCAAAGAATTTTTGTGTAATTAAAGAAATTAAAAATGATAGTAATATTCTGGAAAAGAGTAAAGGTAAAGAAAAGCAGTATTTCCAACTCCCTGAAACTTCACCCTTTTTCCAGAAAATACCTAATTTCGAAGATAAACATATTTCTGAATATAAAAGTCAGAATACTTGCTTAAATTGAGTCTGGCATTTGTTTCACTTGATCACTTCCTGGGATGAGGATAAGAAAAGACTTAATACTGTGAGCCCCACTTGCCCTGTCATAGCTCATCACTCGATGAAATTGTCCATCTATCAACATTCCTAGAAAAAAATGACCTGGGTCCAGGTGATACACATGTGTTAATAACTTCTTTGTCTTGAGAGATGTACAGAATATCAGTAAAACACACTTCTTGTATCTGATGGAGATAATGATAGTGCAACCAGAGGGATCATATATGGACCTAGACTCTTCCTCTCAGCCTCTTTTCCTGCTCTGTGGATCCTGACTCTCATAAAACAGGTATCTTTGTCTTTTATTTCCATTTACAGTGGACCCGTCACTTGTAAACTCAATTTGTTCTTAAGGACTGTTTATGATTATAGTTGCTTGTAAATCAAGACTATTTTCCTACAAGAAATAATGAAAATACCCATAATGTGTACTGAACCTCCCAAAGCAACCCTTATCTAAACTTTTCATAATAAAAAGCATTGTATAATATAAATAATTTACCAGAAACACCAGTAGTTTTCCTAGTATACTCACCAAAATGTTATGAATTGTGCCCATTTTACCTAATACCATTTTAAAATTTCCTATTGCATTCCCCATTCAAGTTTACATCTTTGGATTGCAGGAAGGAAGGATTTCTCAGGAAAACCAGAAAAGTTTATATTGCTCCTCTAAAGCTCCTTATGATGACTCAAAAATCTAATATGCAAAGAAAGTACTACATGTCAGAATAAGTTTGGAATGTATGATTACAGGTAAATGAATGCAGGCTTGGAACTAGACGGTGTTGTTAGTGAAATAATTCTGGACTTCAGCACACATAGTTTAATTTTTTAATTTTAAATAGAAAAATAATAAAAACAATGGTATAGAATCTCAAATTAAGGTAACAGGAGATTAACTATGGTTAATATATTATGTATTGTTATCTTCAAAACAGTTGCTCAGATTAGAAGATATGTTCAGAAATTTGAAAAATTTTTCAAACAGTGTAAGCACAAACCATTATTATCATAGAACTAATGGAAATTAGTGGTACAATTATCTTAGCTGTCTTATGTGTATGTACATATATGTATGTGTGTGTATATATATATATATATATATCCCTTCTTTCTCTTCTCCTTTCCTTCATCTCAGTTGTTTTTTCCTTTTGAGCAGTTTCTTCCCTTTTCACAATATATATCATACATTTTGAATCTGATTTACTGTTTCAGTTTCTTTTTTTTTTTTTATCGGTACCAGGATCGAACTCATGACTGCCTGCTTGCAAGGCAGGTGCTTATGCTGCTGAGCTAAATCCCCAGCCCTACTATTTCAGTTTCTTACACTAAGGAGACAATACAATGTTTACATATGTGAGTATGATTTATTTTATTTATGAGTATGATCTCAATTTGTATATATTTACTTATAAAAGCCTTGAGTTTATCTTTCTTTGTAGCTGAGTAGTACTATATTATATAAAAATTCCACTAATTTTTTTATTCATTGCTCAGTTGATGGACATTTGAGATGTTTCAAAGAGTTAGCTATTACAAATTGTGCTGCTATAAACATGGGTGCATACATATCTTTGTAGTATGATGCTTTTGGAAGATACCAAGTAGAGGAATAGCTGGGTCAAACAGAACTCATTTATGATAAAAAAGCCTTATAAAAAATTGCAAAAGATGTTCTTCATCTCAATAATAGGTAGATAAAATCTACCTATGACAAACCAAAAGCCAACATCAAAAAGAAAGCTTTCACTGTACACTCATGAATAAAACAAGGATGATCACTGTCACCACTCCTATTAAACAAACTTCTGGAAACAACAAGAGTTATTAGAATAGAGAAAGAAGGGGCTGGGAATTTAGCTCAGCGGCATAAGCACCTGCCTTGCAAGAAGGCGGTCGTGAGTTCAATCCCTGGTACCGGTAAAAAAGAAAAAGACAAAAAAAAAAAAAAAAAAAAAAAAAAAAAAAAAAAAGAAAAGAAAAGAGAAAGAAATAAAGGGAATAAGGACAGAAAAGGAAGAAGTTAAACTACTATTATTTGTGAATAACATAATACTCTACATGAAAAACTCCAAAAGTTACACAAAAAGACTTGTAGATAGGGCTGGGGATTTAGCTCAGCAATATAAGCACCTGCTTGGCAAGCATGAGATTGTGAGTTTGATCCCTAACCAAAAACAAACAAACAAACAAAAACTTGAAGATTTAACAACCAAATTCAGTAGCATACCTGGATACAAAGTCAGTACATAAAAATCAATAACATTCCTGTACACAAACAACTAACTCGCTGAGAGAGACCTAAAGGAAATCACACACTTCACAATAGCATCCGTAAAATGAAAGGGAAAAAAAGAAACTACTTAGGAATTGAAATAACAAAAGAAATAAGACACCTATGCATTGAAAAAGACAGTACTTTGAAAGAAAAGATCAAAGAGGATATTGGAAAATGGAAAGACATTTCTTGCTCATGAATAGGAAAAATGAATATAGTAAAAATGACCATATTCCCAAAACTGTTATACAAAATTAATGCATTCCTATCAAAATACCATTAGCATATCTCATAGTGTTATGGTTTGAAAATTGGTGGTCAACTTAACGTCAGCTGGATTACATCAGCATGCATTGAGAGAAGATGCTCCACCTAAGGAGGGTTGCCAGGATAAATAGGTACAGAAGAAGAGAGGTGTTGGGAGGGATTGAGGTGTTAAGGAGGCAATATGGGTTCTCCTATGAGTTGCTGTGTGAGCTGTTGGTTCTCCTGGAGAAGCTTTGGTCCTCACATCGAGCATTGCTTTCTGGCTCTGGAGGGGAAGACATGTGCTGCCTGGTCTCCAGGATGAACTCGTCATGCTGCTTCTGGCACGCACCTGACTGTGCTTGTCGGAGGAGGAGCTCGGGGCCTCCATGTCGCTGAGGACAGCTGTGGTGCCTTTCAGGACAGCCCTGGTCTTTGTTTTGAGTGTGACTTCTCGGCTCCAGCGTAGAACCCTCATCCCACTAGCACAGCTCCTTCATCCTGCTGGCATAGACTTTCTGGCTTCCACCGCTGACCCTTGGGTCTTCCCAGCACGAATCTGTAAAAGAGACTGATGTGAGTCCTTCTTGTGGGCTCTAGACTTCCCGTTGGACTCATGGAGGTGTTGTCCTGAGCTCTGGGTTTTTATCTGGACTCATGTGGAACATTGTCATGGGGTTTAGGCTCTTGACTAAATAATCTATGTCGTTGGTGTTGTGGATAGATTTGCTGCATTCTCTTGTGTTAACTTCCGGTGACCATTATAAAAATATTATAAACTCCATGTCCTGATCTGAATTGTTCTCTGTGTACAACCCCTGACTACAACACATAGAATTAGGGAAAATATTCCTAAAGCTAATTTGGAACCAGAGGCGTCCTAGAATACCAAAAACAATTCTGGAAAACAAAGGCAAGTCAGGAGGCATTACAATTTCTGACTTGAAATTATACTACAAAGCTACAAAGATTTTATACTATGATAAAATCAGCATGGTACTGTCATAAAATGGATTTGAGGATCAGTGGAACCGATTAAAAGATGCAAACATAACACCAAACACACTCAGCCACCTTATCTTTGACAAAGATGCCAAATATGCTCACTGGAACAAAGCCTCTTTCATAAATGGTGCTGGATAACTGGCTTTCCACATACCAAAAACTAAAACTTGACCCATATCTAGACATGCACTGAACTAACTCAGAATCAATAAAAAATCTAAATATTAAAACAGCAACACTATATGTACTGGCAGAGAAAATAGGTAGAAATCTTGAAGACATAGGTTTGTGAGCAGAGAATTGAACAAAACACAGACTGCACAGAAAATACTTCAAAGAATCAACAACTGAGATTCCATCTTATTAAAAAGCATTTGCATGAAAAAAGAAATCACCAGGCTGGGGATACATCTTAGCAGGTGCAGCACCTTTCTGTCATGTGCAAGGTCCTGAGTTTGATTTCTGGTATCAAAAGAGAAGAAAGAGAAAGAAAAAGAAAAAAATAATAAATCAGCAATAGAGTGAATAGACAACTCATAATGTAGGAAAAATTTTAGCTGGTTGTCTCTCAGATAATTGACTTATATCTAGAACATAGAAATGTTTGAAAAAAATCAAAATACCCAAATTCAAAAACCCAGTCCAAAAATAGCCATCTGAATTGTATAGGCACTCCTCAGATAAATACAAATGGCAAATAAATATGTGAAAAAAATCAATATCATTGGTCATTCAAAACATGCAAATTAAAACAACAGGTACAAATTGTATTGACTGGCTGCAGCTATTGATGTTCTTGGCGGGTAAGGATGGCAAGATGATAAGAAAATAAAGAAGAGACAAAAGCTGAAGTCAGGCGGAACACTGTCTCCTGATGACAGAAAAGAGATGGCTCAACCACTGCAGCACTTTTATTTATACACTCAGATAGTTGGTGCCAGTTTCAACCCTGCTGCCTGGAAACCTGTTTAGTCGGCTGGCCTGCCCCGCTTGCTTTTCTTTAGCTGGAACAACTTGTTTAAATGGCTTCCATTGGGCTCTCTGTGGTGCAGAGCTGGCTTTGCTTTAAGCTCAACATATGTGATCAATCTCCAGCTTCAATAGCTCCCTATAGTTTTTTAGTGAACATGTTTGGCAACTTTATCAAAGATAAGGTGGATGAGTATGTTTGTAATTGGGTTTGCCTCTTGTAATTTCTTCCACTGATGCTCAGGTCTAGTTTTTTGTTTTGTTTTGTTTTTGCCTTTACTATATTGATTTTATCACAGCAGCTTTGTAGTATAACTTCAAGTCAGAGATTGTAATGTCTCCTGACTTACCTCTGTTGACCAGGACTGTTTTTTGGTATTCCAGGTCTCTGGGGTTTCCAAATAAATTTTGGGAATGTTTTCTCTAGTTCTGTGAGGTTTGAAAATGGTATTTTTGATTGGATTTCACTAATTCTGCAAAACAATTTTGTGAGTATGACTATGTTTTCTATTTTGATTCTTCCTTCCTGTCCATGAGCAAGGAACATCTTTCCATTTTATGATATCCTGTTAGATCTCCTTTTTCAGAGTACTACAATTTTTAATCTATAGATTTTTCATTTACTTTGTTAGTTGGATTCCTCAGAATTTCATTTTTTTTTTGGTGGGTATTTTGAAGTATGTGTTTTTACTTATTTCTCTCTAGGTGAGTTTGTTGTTTATGTACAGGAATGCTATTGATTTTTTAGTGTTGACTTCGTATCCAGCCATATTACTGAATATTATATCTAGGAGTCTTTCAATGGAGTTTTTGAGGTCTTCTATGTAGAGCATCATGTCATCTGCAAATAACAATAATATAAATTCTTCCTTTCCTATCCTTACTCCTTTTATTTCTCTCTCTTGTTTAATTGCTCTGGCTAATGTTTTCATCACTATATTGAATAGGAGTGCTGATCTTGTTCCTGATTTTAGAGTGCAATCTTTCAGATTTTTACTATCCATTATGATGAGAGCTGTTGGTTTGTCATAGATGGTTTCTATAAAGACCATCTACTGTGATTTTCCATAGAGTTCTTGTCGTGAGTGTTGGACTTTATCAAAAGATTTTTCTGTATCTATTGAAATGACTATGTGATTCTTATCTCTGATTCTATTGTTACGGTGTCTTGCATTTATTGATTTGCATGTTGAACCATCCTTGCATTCCCCTGATGAATCCCACTTGGTAGTGTTGTATAATCTTCTTGATGACTTACTGCATTCTGCTTGCCAGTGTTTTATTGAGAATTTTTGCATCGCTGTTCATTAGGAAGATTAGCCTGTAGTTCTTTTTTGGTTGGAATTTTCTCTAGTTTTGGTATCAATACTTGCTTTCAGGAATGGCTTAGGGAGTACTGCTTCCCTTTCAATTTCATTGAAGAGTTTGACAAGTGTTGGCATTAAGTCTTCCTTGAATTTCTTGTACAATTCAACAGTGAATTAATCAGGACCAGGGCTTTTCTTTGTTGATAAAGTTGTAATTATATTTTCAGTTTCATTAACTGAAATTGGGTTATTCAGCAGTTTTATATCTTCTTGATCCAGTTTTGGCAATTCATATGTCTCTAGGAATCTGTCCATTTCTTCTGTGTTATTGAACCTGTAAGAGTAAAGGTTTTCAAAGTAGGTCCTGATGATCTTCTATATTTCCACAGGGTCTGTAATGATTTCAGCCTTTTCATTGCTTATTGCATGCATTTGAGTTTCTTCTTTTTTAAATAATGTTAGCTGGAGGCTTATCAATTTTACTTATTCTTTCGAAGAACCAACTCTTTGATAAGTTAATTCTTTGTATTGTTTTCTTAGTCTCTATTGCATTAATTTCTGCTCTGATCTTTATACAATTTCCTCCCTTCTTTTGGCTTTGGCCTTGACTTGCTCTTTTTCTAGATGTTTGAGGTATAGTTTAGACTGTTTATTGGTGTTCATTCTGTTTTCCTGATACAGGAATTGACCACAATAAATATGCCTCTGAGGACTCCTTTCATTGCATCCCACAGGTTCTGGCAAGCTGTATTTGTATTTTTGCTTGTCTCTAGATATTAATTTCCTCTGTGACTCATTGTTTATGAGTTTATTATCTGATTTCCATGTATTTGTGGGGTTTTGCAGTTTCTTTTGTCAGTAATTTCCAGCTTCATGGTACTAAGATCCAATAATATTCATGGAATAATTTTGTTTCTTTTGCATTTATTTAAGCAAGTTCTATGGGCTAGTATGGTATATTTTAGAGAATGCTCCACATGAAACTGAGAAGAATGTATATTCTGATGTTGTTGGAACACTCTGTAAATGTCTACTAAGTCCATTTGTTCACAAGTTTGATTCAGTTGCTAGTTCTTTGCTGATTTTTTGTCTATCTCTTTGTGTCAATGGAGTGTTAAAGTCTCCTGATATAATTGTTATTGCTTGTTTGATTTTTCATTTTTATAAAATTTGTTTTACATAGCCGAGTGCTTTCATATTTGGTGCATATATGTTTCAGATACCTCTTCCTCTTGAAAATTTCCCCTAAGCAGTATGTAGAGATATTCTTTATCTCTTTTGATCATTCTTGGTTTGAAGCTCATATTGTCTACAAACAGAATAGCTATCCCTGCTTTTTTTCTGGGTTCTTGTTGCATGAAGTATTGTTTTCCATCCTTTGACTTTCAGTCTATGAATTTCCTTTTGGGTTAGATGGCATATGATTGGATGTTGTTTCTTGATCCATTGTGCCATCTATTTCTTTTACTTGGTTAATGAGATTTACATTAATGGTTGTAACTGAAAGAGACATTTCATTATGTTATTAGAAGATATATATTAAGTTCAAAGATAATGGTTTCCATAAAATATATTACTGCAATACTGTTTCTAATAAGACTATAGGTATAGTTCAGTTACTTACAAGTGATTTATTTAGTAACAGAAAAAATACACTAGGAGAACTCAACTTCTATCTTGGAGTGGATTTTCAGAAAAACCCACGAAGAAATATTGACATCAAATTTTTCCTATGTGTACAGGACTCCAAAATATGAGGAAATTTTGTGATTTTTCAAAGTAAGTTTACATATACAGGGTCACTCCAGTATGATTTCTTTCATGTTGTTAAGAAAAAAAAATATTCACTGCATGTTTTCCCATTGTTCACATATATAAGGTTCCTCTCCAGTGTGGGGCCCATGTGTATGAAATAAATTAGTAGCAAATTTTTCTTCACATGGCTCACATGCATATGGGTTTTCCTATGAATTCTTTCATGTGTAAGAATTCTTTGTAGTGAATGCCTTCCTACATTGTTTGCACACATAACATTTCACTCCAGTGTGACTTGTTTCATGATTTTGAAAAGACTAGTATATAATGAATGCCTTCCCATGTTGCTTACACACATAAGTTTTCTAACCTGTATGACTTTATTTCCATGTAGTTTATATATTATGTAATAAATGCTTTTCCACAATGCATGCACACATGAGGTTTCACACTCTTTCATGGATTTGACAATCTTGGCATGTAGAGAATCCCTTCCCCCATTGCTTGCACATATAAGGTTTCTCCCCAGTTGTAAATTCTTTCATGTACTTGACAATAATGATGTGTACTGAATGCCTTCTCATATTGCTTGCACACATAAGGTTTCTTCTAATTGTGAGTTCTTTCATGTCTATAACAATACTGGTGTGTAGTGAATGCCTTCCCACATGCTTGTACATGTAACATTTCTCCCCAGTGTGAGTTCTTTCATGTACTTAACAAGATTGTTTTATGGCAAATGCCTTCCCACATTGCTTGCACACATAGGTTTCATCCCAGGGTGTGTACTTCCATGTACTTGACAAGACTGTTGTGTAGTGAATGCCTTCCAACACTAGTTGCATATAAGGTTTCTTACCAGTGTGTGTACTTTCACGTACTTAACAAAACTGGTATGTAGTGAATGCCTTTCCACATTGCTTGCACATAAAAAGTTTCTCCCAAGTGTGGGTCCTTTCATGAATTTGACAAGATTGGTGTGTAATGAATGCCATCCCGCAGTGCTTGCATATATAATGTTTCTCCCCTGTGTGAAATTTTTCATGTATATTAGAGTAAGTCTTTATAGTAAATGATTTCCCACAATGCTTGCACACATAAGGTTTCTTTGCACTGTGATTTCTTTCATGTATTTGACAATAGCTGTGTCTGGTGAAAGCTTTACCACATGTTTTACATATATAAAGTTTCTACCCAGTATGAGTACTTTCATGGCTTTGACACTGGGTATATCTGCTGAATGATTTCCCACATTGCTTACATATATAGGGTTTTACCCCACTGTGAATTCTTTCATGTCTTTGGCAACAACTGTGTGTTTTTCCATACTGTTTACACACAGAGAGTTTCTCCTCCTTGTGATTCCTTTCAAGTAGTTTGGAACTTTGAGTACTGAAGCTTTTTCTGTATTGCTTGCATGTATATAGTTTCTTCCCAGTGTGAATACTTCCTTGAATTTGAAAACCATTGGGGGTGGTGGAGGCTTTTATGCTTTTCTGACCAACAATGGTCTTCTCTCTAAGGTGAGTTCTTTCACTAAGTTCAGAGTAGCATTTCATGCATTGCTCATATTGATAGGTTTTCTCTCCATTCTTTATTCTTACATGCTTCCCAAATGGCTGGAGATCACTGCAGGTTTTTCTGTGTTCATTACATTTACTCAGCTTGTCATCAAATCCCAAATACACATGTGGCTTCTCTCCAGTATGAGGTAAGATTAGCACTTTTAATGATAAATGCCCAATCAGGGAGTCTCTTCAAACAAGATCTCTGGCTGGCTTTAAAGCAGCTTTTTTCATGTTCACATTAGCTTCTGATGTGTGAAGAAATATGTTTTATGTTGACTAAATGTTTTATATTGATAGCATTTTGCTACCTCTTCATTTCTGTAAAAAACAAAATATCAATCACTGTATAAAGATTTCCATATCAATAATGTACCAGGTGAATACCCAGGAGGATGCCTCCAACAGCACATTCCCCAGAGACTGGTATTCATTTGGCAATTTTAAGTGGCTATACATTTGCAATACCTGTGATCTAGCTTCATTTAAGTCATTGAAATATATGTGTATCACACATTTATCAGTTTTGACAATTTCCCCCATCAGTCTCCTCATCTATCTCTATTATACCCTAATTTATATTTTAGAATGTCATATAAAAAGAAACATTTGATAACTCACTTTCTGTTTCTGACTTAGATCATTGAACATTTTGAGGCAGAGTCTCATCTTTTTATTTTTTTGCCAGAAGACATGATATTTTCACTCTTCTTTGGCTGAGTACATATAGCAGATGTTTTTTTCCCAGCAGTGAGAATTTAATAAGGATCTGAGCAATAAAATAATTTCTAGCTTTTATATAACTTATTTTGAGAGAGATTCTCATTGCTCATTCATTTGGTCAGGGTGAACCACATGTTGTCGTCCTGCTGGCTCAGCTTCCCAGAGCGCTGGGATTATCAGAAGCACCACCATGCTGAGCCGACCCCACATTCTCCTTTTCCATGCAAACAGTGCTTCACATCTAGGCTGTTACCAGAGCTTAGGTGTTGTGCATTATTTCCAGAATTTAGCTGTTGTGAAAATTCATGGGTATCCTGCTTTGGACATAAATACATAGGCATCACTGAGACATAATATTTTTTAATTCTTTCAGAATATACATAGGGAGTTTTTCCTATGTATATAATGTAAAGCAAACTATATTTTTAGTTTTTGAGACATCTGTATATTGAATATATAACTGATTGTTTCATATTCCTTCCACATGAGGATACATACTAAGGATTTTAAAACATGAACACACACAATTCTTTGGCAGTTGTTTTCATATGTCTATTAATATACTAGAAATCATATGGATTTTAAATCCATACGAATTTCTTCAAGGTTAGCAATTTTTTTAAGATAGCATATACCCAATATTCATTTATATACATAGACAAATAACTTGATGAGTTCCTGTCACAGTTCAAGATGTATTCTTTTCACATATGTCTATATACAACACCTAAATGCAATTTCATAAATTTCTATGATGTTGATCATGAATTTTTTATACCAATGAGATAATGTCTCTAATTGTATAATGTCACCTCTTAGTTTCCTGTATTGAAATGGTTCTATATTTAAATGTCAGATTATACAAAACCTGTATGCATGTAGGAAAAAGTTTTGTAAAACTAAATAAATTTGAACATGGTATGACTTGTAGTTTTCCTGTAATATTTCAACTCACACCAAGGATAATTTACACTTATTATCAATAAAATTCAATTAATTTTGTAGCATACATTTGATATAAAATATGTAAGTAAAATGACCAATAATAATGGTCATATTCAATTATATGTTTGTTTGCCTTTAAACATGAACTGCTGTACAAATGCTGAATTTTTTTTATCATTTGCACACCAGTATCTCTTCTTGTCCTAGCAAAATTATCATGTGCAGGAAAAAATGATCAGTAACATATTTGAAAATTTAATAGATAATAAAGTAAACAATGTTTCTTTCTTTCTTTCTGTACTGGAGATTGAACTCATGGCCTTGCATTTGCCAGGCAGGCACTTGTGCCCCTGAGCTAAATCCCTGGCCCAAATAAGAGAAACCAATTTGAAATGACACAAGCCCAGAAGCAGTGTGGTAGTTAAATATCTGAAATATGAAGTTTCCTATAGTAGTATACCCACTAGACTGTCCAACACAAAACTTAAATGCTTTTCATCATAATTATAATGATATATTAATCTTGATTATTTCATGCCAATTTAAAATGTTTAAACTGGGGCTGGGGATTTAGCTCAGTGGCATAAGCGCCTGCCTTGGAAGCAGGCAGTCGTGAGTTCAATCCCTGGTACCGGTAAAAACGAAAAAGACCAAAAAAAAAAAAAAAAAAAGTTTAAACCACTTAAGATTTTGCTAGTTGAGATTTTGCAAAGAGCTTGCAAAGCTCCATCTTATGACCACTTTGTGGGGATTTTTATGAAATTAGGGAAACACTGGAGGTAAACACAGCTCATTTCCTCACCTCCATCACGATTCTATGGATCTTTACATATATTTATAATGAATATAAAACAAATGATTACATCTAAGTATTTCTTTTATTTCTTCATATGTAATAAATATTATGTTCCCTGTTAAACTAAGAAAACCACAATCTTATGGTGAAATCTCAAAAAGCAATTCTTAAATTCTTACGATAACTTGTATTTTAAACAAGCAACTTGCTGCAAAGAAAAACAAATGGGAAGCTGCTGAGGAAGACCCCTCCACTGCCCTTCACAAGGGAACCCCCATTCTGAAGGTCAAACATATTTCCAAGGTGACACAAAATCCCCAGTGCCTCTGCAGTTCAGGGTAGCTCAATCAAAATGGTGACTGTGGGAAACATGAAAAGTCAGGAAATTTAGATCTGGGCTTTTTCACATCACAGTGAACTGTCTTCACAGGATAAAACTGCTCTCTTCTCTAAGTTCTCAATACTAAGCAAAGACAAGCCCCCATAAACAGATGAAGTTTGATTTTCTGACTTTTCCCAATTTTTCTTTCAAAATCATGTTTGTACAGTTTTCTGAGCACTAAATAATTCTACAACAAAATGTATTGTTCCCCATATCAATGCACTACACGAAATGTTATGTAATTCAGAGCACACTCCTACTATCCTGCTTCAAAAGTAGACTGCTGCGTAAGATATGATGTCTTTCATTACAAGTCCTCATTCTGAAGTCGTGAATATGTGGCACAGCAGAGTCACAGCATTAATAGAAATGAAAATGTTTAAAAGAGTGTCATCCCCATGGTGCAGAAAAGTATGGTAGTTGTAGATTCTCTCGTTTAGAATCTAGGGAAAATTTCACTTAAAAATTATGCTACATACAGAACTAAACTCAAATTCACAGCTACTTATCTAGAGTATCAAGTTTCCAAGGAAGTCTTTCAGAATAATCTCAACACATTGTCAATGAAAAATGTTTTCTACATTCTTGACATTAAAAGGAATAACCAACGATGTCTTATTTGAACAAGCTCTGTGGTCCTGCTCTATAGGTGTGCTTGGTGACCCACACCTGTGGTCCTATCTGTTTGTTCTTTTTGTTATCATCCTGATGCCCTTATTTGCTGTTCTGGTGTACATCTTTGTACATCAAACCCAGTCCACTCATCTCACCACAGCAAGGAAGGAGCACAGAAAAATGGGAAGAGCCACAGACAAATACAATTTTCCAGGAAATTTTCCTAATGAATTTCTTCCATTCAAACTTCACTGCCTTGCAGCATGCCCTGATGCTGAAAATATCAATGGGTGAATCCACCAAAAACTATAAATCTCACATGATCAAATCAAGTTTTAACAGAAAAAACATTTGAGAGATATTTTACACATAGGTTACAACAACAGGTCTGCCAGTGAAAGAGAAGTGAGGAGATACAAGCCACCCCAGTGTCATTCAAAAATGAACATCACACAAGAATCAGAGGATATACCAAAAGTTGACGGTGCCTAACATGATTTGTGGGGGAGCAAGCCATGAGCTGCCCATGACAGTGCTTAGGTCATTTCAGTTGCATAGCATAGGATACTGAGGGCCTGGTAGTTTCCCTTCCTCTCCCTGAAAGTCTGAAAAGAACAAGGGCACAAAAGCAGCAGGTGACACACAGGAACAAGACCTCTCAGGTGATGCAGAGGTCTAGGTCCTGCCCCGGCTGCTTTTGTCCATATGTAACTGACCTCCCACCTCCATCATAGCCTCACTCTTTTCTTGGATTACTGAAAGCAGCACATCACTATATTCAGGATTAGAGGTTTCTCAAAGCCCTGTCCATACAACCTGCCACCAGGAAATGTCACAGGGAGTTTATGTTTGGGTTCCTGACAGAGGAAGATTCCTTTCCATGGACAGTGAGCCTGCTGGACAGTTCCCAGGGCTCCAACCAGGCATTTCTCCCTGTGGGCTTAACAGGTAGCCCCTTCAGGAAGTTGTCTTTAGCAGAAACATTTTCCTCTCCCATGGTAATAAGTTAACAACCCCTCCATCTTCCTCAGCATTCTAAACTCTATAGAAACCTTCACTTAAATAGCCTAAAAGTAATGAATTTGTTTCATGAGCATATAAATAAAGCATCTGGCTAGGGAAGGCCTCGAGACAGAGAAATTAGACATTTTTCTAAGAATTGAAATGAGGGTAGAATTACCTAGAATGTTGGACCAAGAGTAAACTTTCTGCCCATCTAGTAACTCAGCCACTTCACTACTAAAAGGAGATGCAGCCACACGCTACTAAGCTCCTGAGTTTCCAGGAATTTAAAATACAAAACAACCCAGTTTTTTTTTTCTCTAAAAGCCTAGTCTCCTTTAAACTGCTCATCCTAAGAAAGTTGGTTAGAGATCCTCAATTCAGTGTGGTCATTTTAAATCCAGATATCTTTGACAGGTGGTCAAGAAGTAACTGAGCAGTTACTGTGCTCTACTTACCCAGGATTAGCTCTGGATTGACTGAAGGACTGCCATATGGCCACTTGTTTGGGATTCTTATTGGAAATCTGGGAGTTCTTATTATTTCCAATAAAATCTAACAGCCTCCATTTGGTTCACAGCCCCCGTTCTCACTGTGTGTGATCACGAGGACTGTTCATACAGGAACACTGATATGAGCAGAATAATGATGGACTCCAAAAAGTTTTAAAAAGCGCTTTATTAGCTGAGCTCAGGGGCAGCACTGTCCCAGAAAAGCAGCCAGGGAAGTGTGTGTAGAGCCAGGGGCTGCAGGGAGTTATAAAGTAGCAAGCTGTAAGAGGAGGGGTCAGAGTCTTAGCATCAGTTTGTTCCCATAAAAGAAACCAGGGAGGCAAGACAAGCAGTTACAGGAACCAGGGAGGGAGGGAGGGGATTACACGGTGGGTATGTTACAAGGTTGCAAATTAACGGTTGCAAATTAACTGGCGATTACACAAATTTTACAGGAAGAGAACAAGTTATAATAAGTACAGCATATTTTGGGTTTTTGAGCTTATAACATTCCCCATGGCTTTTGGTCAATGAGTCAAATCTTTGACTCTGTTGTATAATTATATGTAGGTAACTGCTTATATCCTTCTTGTCTAAGTATAAACATTTTAACATCTTGAAATCAGTCCTGGATGTAATTTAGAAGGCATTTTATAATACATGGCCCACGGTTAAAGCAAGTAAGAACACAACAATTGGTTCTATTAAAGCTGAGAGTAGGGTGGTCAGCCAGGGGGACAGTGAGAATAGGTTTTGAAACCAATTCTGGTCATGTTCAAGGGACTTCGTAACCCTTGTCCAACAAGTAAGAGAAACTAACACTGCCAGGAACATTTTGAGAGTTTGAGTTTAAGTGGGTATTCATTCCAAGTAACAGTCCACTTATCTGTCTCCTGGGTATCCGGAAGGAGGACCTTGATGTGAGAGTGATGTATCCAAGTGGGTTTTCTGGCTACCTTGACAGCTGTGAGAGTACTGAGAACATCGGTGTATGGGCCATTCCAATGTGGTTCAAGGGACGAGTTACAGGAATGGCGTTTGAGCAACACTTAGTCTCCTGGGTTTGCTGCCAGAGGAATCTCTGGAGCATGCAGCTTGGCTTGGTCATTGTTGATGAATGGAAGTCAGTCCAGGTTGAAGAGCCTGTAGGAACCTAATTAAACTGCGGTTAGCAGTCTCTGCCAAATGAGTACTATCAAGGTGGGGGATGAGGGGTGGTGGTCTCCCATAGACTGCCTCAAAAGTGTTTTTAAAAATTTATATATGGAGTACAATGCACATGCAAGAGGGCAAAAGGAAGTTTTTGCCAGATTTAAAAATCAGTTTGCTACACATCTCTTTTAGAGTTTGGTTTATCCTTTCAACTTGAACTGAATTTTGGGGATGGTAGGCACAGTGAAATTTCCAATCAACCCGTAATAACTAAGCAACTTTCTTAGTGATGGGAGCTATGAAAGGTGGGCCATTGTCAGACCCCATAGATAAGGGAAGGCCAAATCTATGAGTTATTTCATATAAAAGCTTTTTGACAATTGAGGCTGATTTGGTCTTCGTCAGGTATCCCTCAAACCATGCGGTGAAAGTGTTCACCAAAACCAGCAAATACTTAATGTCCATGTAATCTTGATTTTTCCCATGTCCATGAAATCAATTTTTTAGTGTTCTCCTGGAAATGTTTCATAGTATCAAATTCCCTCTGAGATAGTGGTGGCTTTGGTATTTACTTGTAGACATTATGGCTATCTTTGACTGACTTCCTTTGCCAATTGAGTCAGCTTAGGAATGAAGTATCTGTTCTGAAGCAACTCAGCCAATTTTGAGCCTCATAGGTGTGAGGCCTGGTGGATTTGAAGAATCAAATCTCTTCCCAGGCCAGCAAGTATTAAAAATTCAACTGTCTGGCAATTGAAACCAATTTTTGAGGTGCTCATATTTTGCTCTCAGTTGTCTAGCTAGCTCTTGATCTGACTTGGAATACACCAATTAGGGCAAAGAAGGGGGTGACAGAACTGGCAGCAAATGGGCTGTAGGTTGTATGGATGACTTTAGAGCTGGCTCTTGAGCACTCCTGTCAGCGAGTGCATTTCCTATCGAGATTGGATCTTTTCTCATCTGGTGGCCCCTACAATGCAGGATAAAAGGAGCATTCTTAATTTTTGAACCAGCAGAGGTTAAGAGGCCCCTCTCTTGGTAGATTGCCCCATGTACATGAATGGTAGCAAAAGTGTGATGGCTATCTGTGTAGAATGTTGCCCTTAGATCCTTAGCCAACTTTAGGGCCTCTGTGAGGGCAATGAGTTTGGCCCTTTGATCAGAGGTGCCTTGATCCAGGGGTTGGGCCCAAATTAATTGTGTTTGAGTGGTTATGGCCATTCCTGCCACCCATTCACCTTCAAAGAGGAAGCTGCTACCATCAGTGAAATATTCAACATTTGGATTCTCTAATGGAAGATCAGTAAGGTCTTGACAAAGACTGGCAGTGGTAGAGAGCAAGCCCATGCAATCATAGATGAGTACCTATGGGTCATCATCTGGTGCAGAGTTGCTGGGTTTAAGACAGTAGTCTCCTTGAATTCAATAAGGTCAGAGTTAAGCAAGAGGATCTGGTACTGCACAATCCTCATGTTTGAGAGCCATCTGTCAGGCGGGGCCCTGAGGAGGGTTTCGATTGCATGAGGTGCCACAATTTGGAGTTTCTGCCCAAAGGTTAATTTATTGGCCTCTTTTATTATCAAGGCAGTGGCTGCGATAGCTCAAAGGCAGTTCAGCCAGCCTGAGGAGACTGAGTCTGGCCTTTTGGAGAGATAAGCAACTAGGTGGCGCCACAGTCCTAATACCTGAGTCAGTACCCCTTAGCTATTCCTTGTTGTTCTGCAATGAACAGCAGGAAGGGTTTGGTCAAATCTGGCAATGCCAATGTTGGGGCTTGGGCAAGGGTCAATTTTAGTTTTTGGAATAGCTGGCTTTCCCTCTTGGTCCAAATGGGTGGGTCAGAAGGGGTTCTCCCAATTGCAGCATGGAGGGGTTGTGTCAACTCAGTTAAGACCAGTATCCACCAGGAAATCTATGGCTTCCCCTCTTCACACAGTTAAGGTTACCTGGGACTTGGGGGAAGTGGATGAACCCTGAAATTGTCAATCTTTTTCAATAGGACCCAAGGGGGTGGTTTCCCCTTTCTCTAATCTGGCTTTTAACTTTGGGCAATCCTTTATCCAATGGCCCAATTCTTTGCAATATGCACACAGATTCTTGTCTAGTGGGGCCCTTGTTTGTTGGTCTTTTCCCTTTTTGACTTGAGTATGCCCTTCCACCAGTAGAGCCAATATCTTGGTTAATTTTTTTTCTCTTGTGGGTCTTCCCTGTTGTCAAAAACCTTCTGAGTGATCTCTATTAATTGGCCCATCATCATTCCTTTAAAACCCTCAAATTTTTGGAATTTTCATTTAATATCGGGGGCTGACTGAGAGATAAATGTTATATTAATAGTTCATCTGTTCTCTGGTGCTGCTGGGTCTATAGATGTATATATACGATAGGCCTCTAGGAGGCACTCAAGGAAAGCTGACGGAGACTCAGAAGCCAATTGTCTTACCTCAGTTACTTTTGAGATAGTAGTTGGCTTCCAGGTAGCAGCTTGGAGTGCCACAAGAAGAGTCTGATGATACTGATCGAGAGCCTCCTTACCTCCGTGTTGGGGTCCCAGTTGGTGTGGGTCAAAGGAAAAACAGCATAGAGCCTCATTAGATCAGAAGTGGGTTTCCCGTTAGTGTTGAGGATAGATCTGCATGCCAAAGTGCAGATTTGCTCGCGTTCCTCAGATGTGAAGAAAGTCTGCAAAAGTTGTTGGCAGTTATTCCCAGTTGGCCGATGGGTGAGCGCCGAATCCTAGTCACTAGACTACTTAACCAGGGTGCATGCCAGGCTTATCTGGAAATGACTTGATGGGCCTGTTGAAAGACTTGTAAGTTAAAAGTTCCTTGTGAAGACCATTTAATACCAAAGGAAGGCCATTTGAGTTCACAGCATGTTCTTAGCTTCTTATGGTAGACAGGTTCTCCATATCTGGCAGCTCGATCCCTAAAATCCTTAAAATCATTAAGAGTGAGTTGCAAGGGTGACAAAGGCGAGGAAGCTGTTTGGCTTACAATAGTAGACACTCAAGATGAGATGCAGAAAAGTGAACAAAGACGAGATGGTGGAAGCCTGCCACAAAGACAAAGAATCACGCAAAGGATTATGGAGACTGGAGCAGGGCCTCAATTTTGCAATCAGGAGCTGGTTAAAATTATCAGGTGGCCACTTTGGAAAAACCATAAACAATACAGAGAGGGCCTGAAACCTCCACCACATACCAGTCTGAAAGAAACCAGAAACATGACCAGAGAAAAAAAATAAGAAAAAGCCTCCAGCCACTGACCCTAGGAAAATAAGCCCAGGAGAGGTAAATACAGAAGAGGACTAGTGCAGCAATCATGCAGTATTGGCCATAGCATCAGCAAACATAAAGAAATACCTTTGTGACCTCATATACAAACTTAAAACTGAAATTCTAATCCAAGTGAGGCAAGATATAAAAAGATTAATAAAAGAAATGCTAAGCCCCTCTGAAGAAGACACAGATGTAAGAATGGAGGAACCCAGAAAAGGAAGAAAAACCTTTGGTGAAGAATATAAACAAAATCTAGAATACATGAAATAGATCCAAAGAGATTTACCAGGAAATTAAAACTCCACTGAAAGCTGGCAAAATGCCTGACAGAAACTAAAGTTAGCCTTTCGAAACTTGAAGAGAGATTTACAATGTGTGATCGTGAAAGAAAATACCTATTAAAAATAACAAGGAACCAGAAAGTAACAATTCAAAGACTAGAAGATGACAAGAGGATCAATAACTTAAGAATTAAAAATGTAGGGCTGGGGATTTAGCTCAGCAGCATAAGTGCCTGCCTTGCAAGTGTGCAGTTGTGAGTTCGATCCCTGGTAATGAAAAAGACAAAAAAAAAAAAAAAGAATAAAAAATGTGAGTGAAGAAGCAGGGGTAGCCACAAATTAATTACAAAGGCTATTCACGAAAATAATTAAGGAAAACTTTCTAAGCATTAGGAAAAAGAAATGATATCCAGATAAATGAGGCATACATTTATCTAACCAACTACAAACAACCAACTACAAACAAAACAGATCTACATCCAGACATATAATAAGCAAGATCCCAGAAATCCACCACAAGAACAGAATATTAAAAGCAGTCAGAGAAAAGAAGCAGATCACCTACAAAGAAAAGCATCAAAATAATGACAGACTTATCAACACAAACTATCAAATCAAGAACAGTCTGGGGGGAAATAGTCCAGGCCCTGAAAGAAAATAACCTCTAACCCAGATTTATGTATCCTGAGAAACTCTCTCTCAAAAGTAATGGAGAAATAAGATGTTTCCAAGACAAGGAGGAACTGTGGAAGGTCATAGCCACCAATCCAACCCTATTAAAAAATAGTGAAGGACATTCTAGAGAGAGAGAGAAAAAAAATACCAGGATTTCAGCAACAGTGGCAGAGAAGCCTCAATGAATGGGTCAGACGGTGAAATGAAGGAGAAAAATGGACAAATAATAGCAGAAAAATAGCATAGCAGAGATGAGGCAGAGAAGGGGAGCTATAATCTCCAATATAGATAGCCTTGATACACTAACAAAAAGAAACACAGGTGGAGTAGATAAGGAGGCACGATTCACTTCACTGAGATGCTCTGAATAGGAAATATACTCAACATGAAAGAGGGTTAATAAACTGAAAGCCAAAGATGATAAAATGATGCTCTATGTGACGAAACAAGAGAGAAATAGGGACAACTCATCCAGCAACCACTGATAGGTTGGAAAGTTATGACACTTTTGTGCAGTGTAGAACTACACAGCTAGAAGGAAGGAAAACCTTGTGGCTTTAGTAAGTAAAGAAATACAGCTCAAGATCAATCAAATAGGTTCAGCACTACTCAGATAGATAACAGGTTGACCACCTAATCTAATAACTAAAGGAGCTAGTGGGACCCAAAATATACAAAGCATCTTGAGAAAGGGAAAGGTGAGTAATTGCTTAAAAAAAGGAAGGCAGAGGACATTGTTAATAGTGTATCAGGATTTAAAAGCCACAGTAGTCTTATCGCTCTATTTAGTTTGATTTTATTTTGTTCTGGTCTGTCTACTCATACTAGATTTGAAGACACAGATAGCTATCCCAAAAGTAACAGGCTATACCACAGTAACTATCCTTAATTTCCTATTAACTTAAACTGAAGCCCTTTTTTACTTACATTGACTTGCTATGACTGATCTTATTTGAAGCTGATTTGTTAGACCACTGTTTTGCCTTGACTGATTTTATTTGAATTTGATATGCTTGATAGTATCAAGTCTAAGAGTAGAGGCAACTACTCTGAAGATGACATAATGCAATGATACCCATTCTGGGTTGATTATTAACTGCCTTTGAAGTCGTACAATGTCTCCAATGCTGTGTTTTCATTGAAATAGCTATGTAATGCTATGTTCAATTATATTATGTCCAATGATGTGGACAATTCTATTGAAAATAACAATAGAAAGCATAGTTAACTATTGTACATCACCTAATAATGTGGTTTTATATATCTTTTTCATTTCATGTTTTTCTAGGAATTTGTTTTGTTGTCTTATTTTGATCTGTTTTTTCCTATAATGCAGAAAGGATAGATATACATATAGAGATTCACACATGGGGAGAATTTCTAAGCAGTTTATGGGAACAGATTATATAATGCACAATGTAACGAACAGATACACTGAAGAAGGAGAGACACTAAGATACAAGTGCTAGTTCTGTAGCATTATGATGTAAAATTTAGCAATACTATTACTCACTGTTTAGAGTGATACTAGTCTAGTCTCTTATGTTCAATTTCAGCATATGTAAAGATAAAGACAGCTACTTTGAAGAGAATGAGAGACATTATGGCAGTCATTATTGACTTCCCCAATGTCAGGTCTTGAAGACCTAAAAAGCCTTCATCATCCTGTTATGATTAGATTAGTTCTATAACATTAAGTATGTATTCAGTGTGTGTGAAGATGGGGACAACTATTTGGAAGAAAACTAGAGACAATAAGATAGACAGTGAAGATCTCCAGTGGACTTGCTTTGAAATCCGTGTTTCTTAAAATTGTTTCCTTATGATGTTTTGTTCTGTTTTATTCTGTTTAATCTTATCCTCTTTAAAAAAAAAATTACCAGGTGGCCACTCTTCTGTTTGTTGATCACAGACCTGCCCCATGAATTTTAAAATAACAAATTTTTGCAAGCTTCAGTCTAGCCTAGGGAAGAGCATGCTTTTCAATTGAGTAACCCTAATAGCCCCACAAAAAAAAAAAATCATCTAATTTAGTTAACTTGAGTTAATCAGCTGATACTAAAAAACCTCTAGGAGGCAGGTTACATATTATATCGGGCTTAAATTGCAAGAATTCTCCAGTAATGGGTGAATCCGGGACAGAACAAGAAGACAAAAGCTAACACAAGGTTTTGGTGACATGTCATCAAATGGGAGTAAGCCTGAAAGCTTGACTCCCCTGCACCCAGTGGAGGTCAATTTCTCCCTCACATGGCAATAACCCACCCTAATATTGGCAAAATCTCCTGGAAACTTGACACGGGACATAAGAAAGGGAGAAACTGCAGAGTGAAATGAAAGTAGTAAGTACTTGCTGGTAGAAGGAAGTCGCATTCAAAAAGATCCTGACATCATATAGAGTAGTGGGGGAGGAGGGGTAAATCCCATAAAAGGTGGAATCCTGGACAGAGGAGCCCCAAATGATATGCACAGAAAAATGACGGACTCCAAAAAGTTTTAAAAAGCTCTTTATTAGCTGAGCTCAGTGGCAGCACTGTCGCAGAAAAGCAGCCAGGGAAGTGTGTGTAGAGCCAGGGGCTGCAGGGAGTTATAAAGTAGCAAGCTGCAAGGGGAGGGGCCAGGGTCTTAGGATCAGTTTGTCCCCATAAAAGGAACCAGGGAGACAGAACACAGGAACCAGGGAAGACAGGAGGGGGTTACATGGGTATGTTACAAGGTTGCAACTTAACTGGCAATTACACAAGTTTTAAAGAAGAGAATAAGTTATAAAGTATAGCACATTTTGGTGTCGTTGTTGTTTTATCAGTTCCGGGGATCGAACTCATGACTGCCTGCTTGACATTTTGGGTTTTTGAGCTTGTAACAACCACCACTGTGAGTAGTGGTCTCACATAAACAATTAAAACAACAATTGTTTTGCAGGATATAGAACCAAGGGTTTCACAAAGCCCCACACTCATCTGATTCTGGAGCGAAGCAGAGAGGATTCATTGCCATAGCTCACTCTGGTGCCTTCCTTCCAGAACTCATCTGATTCCACTCTGTCCCTGCACCCGTCCTCCCTGCGTGAGAGTCTCCCAATCCTTCCAACCCTTCCAATGTAGTTGCAGCCAGCAGAAGGCACAGGAAACAGTGGGGCAGTCAGGTGCAGCGCTCAGCAATGAGATCTGGCTGTGCTGTTTGGCGCCACGACACCGGAAATGACTTCCTCCCTCACCACACCTGATTGGTTGGTTCAGATAACCTGCCTTCATCGTTGATTGGCTCCTGCTCTCCATTGAGGGTCCAGAGACCGACAGCACTGCAAAAGAAGCAAACTTTTTCCAGAATGAGTGGAGCTCAAATGATAAATTCAAACCCAGAAACTTATAGGCCAGTCTCTCTCCCATGATGGCACTCCCACATCACATGAAGAATGTTTGCACTTAAAGCTTTCATTCTGGTTTTCCAAAACTTTCATTGTTTTCTTAATGTACTCAGTGAACTCTTCCTGAAAGTGGGTGGCTACAAATGTCCTCAAACCGTTCCAGGGTCAATGCCTTGCGGAAGAATCAATCCCTTGATGTCAGAAAATACGATGGCCCTTGATGTACCTCAGTGGAACAGGGTCTGCCTGGCAAGTGTGAGGGCCTTCGTTTGATTCTCAATACAAAAACAAATGAACAGAAACAAACAACAACTACGAGTTTAGATAACCCTAATACAAAATGGAATAAAGACAAGACCTGCTATTGGAAATGAGGCAGTTGGTTTCACTGCCAAGAGTTTCACACACTCTCTCAGTTACTCATTTTCCCCTATGAAAATGAATATATGGCCCTTAGGAATACAATTTCATGAAAATAATGGAGTAGCATAACGGTAGTATTCTGCAAAAGAGTGAAGGTAAAAGAGAAGCACTCATTCCATCTCCCTCAAACTGTAGGCATTTTCCCAGAAAATACCTGAATTTTGAAGATAAACATATTTCCAAGCAAAAAAGCGCTAACTGTCCAAGCTGGCTTGACTCTCTCAGCTCCCAGCCTGCTTGACAGAATTACTTCTCTCTGCAGGGAACTCAGCTCAGCACCAAGACTGTCATTGGCAAACATGGGAAAGGAGATAAGATAGGACGCGCAACTTTGGGTTCTGAAGACGCCCAGAAATTTACAAGGGACACTTTGAAGGATTCAGCCCACTGAGATGCAAGGTTTCTAGGAAACTTTTATAACTACGGGTGTTCACTGAGATCTTGCGGTCTCATGTCCCCTGCCTTCTCTCTATCCCTATGAAAGGACACGTTTTTCTTTTCGAGGGTGGGGCAGAAGGTCTTACGGTGCTCTCCGCCTGAACCCAGGCGCAATAAATTCCATGCCATGTTCCCTTTACCCCAGCCTGGTGGACTCCGCTGGTTATTTATGCCACATTTTGGTGCCAAGGTCCGGGAAGGAAGACAAGTTCTCTCTGGAAGGTTTTAAGCTCTCTTGAACCTCTCTCTCAGCTCAGGTCATCTGGCAACATCCTCAGACCACGGTTTCCACAGCTTCAGCAGCTTCTGCTGGGCCAGATCTTGCTGGGATTTCAGATTGGCAAAGCCCTCTGCCCCAATCTCCATGTCTTCCTCTTTATTTTTCTAACTCTGCCTACAAGATGCTCTACATCCAGGAAGCTCCCCAGTTCCCTCATGTTTGGTGCTTGAGATTGCTAAGCTTGCTCCCTTTCTGGACTTTTCTCCCTTGCTCCTTTGACGTCTCTCCCACCCCACGGTGCAGCCCTGGCTTCCCCTCTCCGCGGAACCCCGTCCTCTCGGCAGTCCACTGTTCCTCAGGTCCGCTCTCTGGGCTCATCCTTTCTCCTAACCATAAAAGCGGTGTCGGTCACGGCTGGACACCCGATGGGGGAAGGCCCCCTGGGCAATGGATGCACCAAGGCACCCCTGGCCCAATGCACCCCAAATGTTCCCCCTAAGCCTCTGCTGCCTGCCCAGCCGCCCACCTGGACCACAGAGCTCACGCTCTCTGCTGCTCCTCACCCTGGGTTTATCACTCTCCGGGCTCCCATGGGCCACTCTGCCACATACCAGTGCAGAGGGGAGTGGCCCTGGTTCTCCTATTCAGCTTCTTGCCAGACGTCTCCCTGATCAGTCAAGGTCTCAGTCTCAGCTTTCGGACTTAACATTTCGGTTTTTCTCCCACTGGCCAAAAGTTAACTTTAAACCCCTTAATTAAAATAAAATAAGGTCAAATAAAATAAAATCAGGTATTCAATTTAGACACAGCAACACTACTTGATTCACCTGATCACTTCCTGGTGCTGAGGCTGGGATAAAGACCTTATACTGTACGCTCTCTTGGCCTTGTCACAGCTCATCACAGGTTGAAATTATGCACCTTTCAACATCAGTATTTCTAGAAAAACATTAGCTGGAATCAGGTGATACACATGTTAATACATTGTTTTACTTAAGAGATGTACAGACTATTAGTAAAACACACTTCTTGGTGCATCTGATTAAGACGTGACAGTGTGACTTGAGGTACCAAATCTGAAATCTGGACCCCTCCCGAGTCCCTTTTTCTTCTTGTTGGATCTTGGATCTCATAAAGTAGGTATCCTTGTCCTTTATTTCTAGCTACAAGGCACCTTTTACTTATAAACTCAATTGTTCTCCAAGACTATCTGTGATTCAAGTAGGTTGTAAGTCAAGATTATTTTCCCACAAGAAATAATGGAAATACCTATAACGTGTAATGAACCTCCCAAGCACCCCTTAACTAACTCATTCATATTTAAAAGGGTTGGATAATCTGTGTAATTTGCCAGAAACCTATTTTTCCAGTGTATCACCAAAAAGTAATAAATTATGCCTATTTTATCAGAAATGATAACTTCTACTACGTTGGAGACCACTACAAAGTGGCTCTGATTTAAATTTTACTAATTGGCTTTCTATGTTTATCTGTGAGTCTGTCCTAGGCCTAGGCCCCTTGCCTCGAGTCAGGAACTGATTCATAGTAAGTGAACCTCTATGAATCACTGGTCCTGGCTGAGGCCTGTAGTGGCCTGTGAGGCCAGAGATACCTCAAAGGGTAAGATAAGGCCACAGCTGCAACACTCTGGCTCCAACCTCAATTAACAAGGTAGAGACTGCATCTGCAGGATTACTCCTACAGTCTCACTTCTACCATGTCTTCATAAGACAGTGCTACCAAATTAACTTGATTCATGACTTGGAGACTTCCTTGAAGTGACTCCAAAGGTCCTGCTCATTGCCTGCACTTTCCTGTTTCTCCATCTTTTGTCCTTGGTCCTAGCATAAGTGGACTGACCCAGAGAATCCTTTGTCTTTACCCTCGAAGCCTCAAGCTTAAAGGGTTTTGACTCTCCTGAAGCCCTACAAATCATACAATTTGTCTCTTAACCTCTGCTGTACACTCGTTTGGGAGATCAGGTATCTAGGACAGAACCCGATACTACTATATTTACTCACTATTCAAGTTCACGAATCTTTGCTTTGAAGGGAGGATGAAACAGAAAGTGGTTATTGTCTGGAAGGAGAATCCCCTCCCATAAGAACATCAGAAATCTGGATCGCTAGTGTGCTTTCTTTTCTTGACAGCATGTTCATAAAGCAAGTGAATGCAATGATTGGCCTTTGAATTTGATGGGAGGAACTTGACTGAGTCTTGGGAATTCATCAGCCAATTCTTCCAAATTTCATGTTTCAGCAGGAGCAATGTCCATCATGAGGAGAGCCTTGAGTTTTAAACCTTTGTCCTCTAGGTGTTGTTTTGTTTTAAATCCCCAGCCCTCTCTAGGTGTTTCTTAACAATAGGAAACAAAGTCTCCCTTATCCACTCAAGAGAAATTACTTTATTACACATGATTTTGCATTAGATCACTATATCACTCCTGCCCCATTCCTCATGACTTTGTTTTCTGCACACTCGGGATCTGAGATAAACCAAGAGAGTAGATGGCCTATCCTTCACAGGATTGTGGTCTGGCATTTTATTATTTTCCTGGGTAATGTCTGTCCTCTTGGGCAGTTACTTCAAAATTGTCAAATAACTTTCGTATTACCATGCTGTTAATAAAGTCAATGGGAAACTAACAATTCAATTCAGGTAGAACGTCAAATGGTCCACAAACTCCAGGAAGGAAAGTAAGGGTCCCACATGGGGAAAAGATCAGGAACCACTGAACTGCTTGCTGAAATCCATGGAATACAGAATGGGTCATATGAGTAATTCTAAATACAAGCTATAGCCCCATGATAAGCTGCAAAACTACTGTAAGTTTTTTTGTATCGTTCTTCCAGTTTAATATACCAATAAGACTTAACATTGGTTAGGTCTTACAAAACCTATTATAATGTCCCAGTTACAAAATGTTACAAGTAAGCATCACACAAAGAAAACTTCCTTACTATTGTGGGCAGGGGAATTAATGCAGTTCCATTTGAATGTAGGATGGCTGTAACATGTTAAGACTGTTTATGGGGGCTGGGGCGTAAGCGGCATAAGCGCCTGCCTTGGAAGCAGGCAGTCGTGAGTTCGTTTCCCGGTACGGATAAAAAGGAAAAAGACAAAAAAAAAAAAAAAAAAAAGACTGTTTATTAATTTGTCTTTTACCTGGAGATCATGGTTTAAAGAAATGTGTAGTGGTGAGGTTGTCAGTGGTGGATAGTGTCAGTTAACTGATTGTGTCTAGGAAATGAGTATTACATGACCAATGAAACTGGCCCAGCTAATTATGGATGTGGAAAGCCTGCTCTAGAAAAGATTTTTGCCAGGTTACAAAAAGAAACAAAAAAAAAAAAGGAAGGCTTACATGTGTTTCTGTGGAGGTGTGCTAGTGTTCACTCACTTGGAAGCCACCTCCTGCTTCCAATACACTCTTTAACCTCCAGTGCAGGCCATTCAGTCTTCTGGCACAGACCCACTGGTCTGCTCACAGAGTCACACAGGATATTATAGTGGGCTCCATGACACAGACAGAGATCCAGTGAACAGCCAAAACTTTTGCACTCTTCCACATCTGAGTGTGTGTGCAGACACTGCAAGCTGATCTTATAAATGCTTATAAACTAAAACTGTTTAGTAAGCTCTGATAGTTACAATACTACAGTTCATGATGTCCTCTGTAAGACAAGGCACAGTCCATCTCATGTGCCACAACCTTCGCAATTTTGGTATAAATTGTGATAAAATTAGCACCAAATTAAAATTCATAACAGTGTAAGCATGAAAAGTAAAATGATGATAAGAAAATAAAGTTTTACGGAAATCATACTGACTTTCACATGAAAGCAAAATTATGTGCTTTACAGTTATGGTGAGATACCTGCAGCTATCTAATTAGGACATGAAAAACAAAACATTTACTAATCAACAAGTTACATGTTAAAAAATGAACTTTTAAAAATTACATGGGGCTGGGGATTTAACTCAGTGGCATAAGCACTTGCCTGGCAAGTGCAATGTTGTGTATTCAGTCTCTGGTACCAAAATAAATAAAAATTACATGTCTAAATGTCTCAAAGTATTCATGTTCACATGTATACTATAAATCAAATTCACTGCTATCATTTGTATACAGAAAAGAGCTGTATACACCAAGAAAATTTCAATCAAAGCTAGTGGGAAATGCCAATTTAAAACTACTAATTATATTTATTTTTTTTACCTGCCTATTAAAAAAAATAAAAACTACAAAAATAATAACCATACTTGGAAGTGAGAAATATATTTCAACTCATGTTGTATTAAAACATAATATATATTAGGTTCAAAGACCATGGTTTACATAAAATATATTAATATTGATTCTAATAAACACTATACATACTCAATTCAGGTTTTTCAGATGATTTACTGAAAGAACAGAAAGAATACATTATAGATCTCCATCTGGGATTATAGTTTCTGGAAAATCATAAAGAAATATTGACATAAAAATTTTCACTTACATGTGTACAAGACTCCCTTTATAAGTTTTTCGAAATATGCTTACATATATAAGATCACTCTCCAGTATGACTTCTTTCATACAGTTGATGAAAAATATGTTTACCAAATATTTGCCTCACATTGTTTATATATAGGGTTTCTCCCCAGTGAGAGCTCTCTATATATAAAATGAAGACTTATGCACCCCTGTAATTCCAACACTCGGGAGGTTGAGGTAGGAGCATCATTCAAAGTTCAAAACCAGTCTGGGCTACAAAGTGAGCCCAAGGCTAGCCTGAACTACATAGCGAGACCCTGTCTCAAACACAAAAAACAGAATAAGGACTTACAAGCAAATCTTTTCCCACATTAGCCCACATTACTGTATTTTCTTGTTTGTGTGATTTCTTTCATGTCTTTGACAAGACTGTTGTGTAGTGAATGCCTTCCCACATTGTTTGCACATGTAAGGTTTCTCCCCTGAGTGAGTTCTTTCATGTATTTGACAATGTTGGTGTATAGCGAATGCCTTCCCACAGTGCTTGCACACATGTTTCTTCCCAGTGTGAGTTTTTTCATGACTTCTCCAACTAGACTTTATACTGTATGCTTTTCCACAGTGCTTGCACACATAAGGTTTTTCCCCAGTGTGTGTCCTTTCATGTCCTTGACAAGACCGGGGGGAAGTGAATGCCTTCCCACAGTGCTTGCACACATAGGGTTTCTCCCCAGTGTGACTGAGTTCATGTCTTTGACAAGATTGATGTTTAGTGAATGCCTTCCCACATTGTTTGCACACATAAGATTTTTTCCCTGTGTGAAAGTTTTCATGTAGTTTATGATAACCTTTTGTAGTGAATGCCTTCCCACATTGCTTACACACATAAGGTTTCTCCCCAGTGTGAGTTCTTTCATGTATTTGACAAGTTTCATGTGCAGTGAATGCCTTCCCACAATATTTGCATGCATAACGTCTCTCTCCATTGTGAGATCTTTCATGTCGCTTGTAATTACTCCTCAAATTGAATGTTTTTCCACATTGCTTGCACATGTAAGGTTTCTTCCCAGTGTGAGTAATTTCATGTCTTTTATAATTACCCCATATAGAGAATGCTTTTCCACATTGCTTGCACACATAAGGTTTCTCCCCAGTGTGAATTCTTTCATGTATTTTACAAGATTGTCGTGTAGTGAATGCCTTCATACAGTGCTTGCATGAATAAGGTTTCTCACCAGTGTGGCTTCTTTTATGAATTTCACAAGTTCCATATGTAGAGAATGTCTTCCCACATTGCTTGCACATGTAAGGATTCTCCCCCCTGTGAGTTCTTTCATGTCTTTGATAAGACTGGTGTATAGTGAATGCCTTTCCACAGTACTTGCATATATAAGTTTTGTCCACAGTGTGAGTTCTTTCATGTACTTGACAATAATAGCGTCTGGTGAAAGCTTTCCCACATTGTTTACATACGTAAGGTTTCTTCCCTATTTGAGTACTTTCATGGCTTTGACAATCAGTGCATCTGGTAAATGATTTCTCATATTGTTCACATTCATAGTGTTTCTCTCCAGTGTGAATTCTTTCATGGATTTGAAAACCATTGGGGGTGGTAGACGCTTTCAAACTTTTCTGACCCATAATTATCTGTTCTCCAAAGTGAGTTCTTTCATTAAGTTGAGAGGATTTTCCATATTGCTCATTTTGACAGGGCTTCTCTCCACTCTTTGATATTGCATGCTTCTGAAAGGAGTGGAAATCACTGCAGGTTTGTTCATGTTCATTACATTTACTCAGCTTGTCACTGCATCCCAAATACTCATTTGGCTTCTCTCCAGTGTTATGTAAAATGGACACATTTAATGAATGCCCAATCAGGGGCTCTCCACAAATAAGACTTCCAGCTGGCTTGAAAGCAGTTTGTTGCATATCTATCTTAGCATCTGAAGTATTAAGGAATATGTCTCCATGTTGACTGCAAGTTTTATAAGGATAGCATTTTGCTACTTCATTTCTGTAAAGAAACAAAATATCAACCACAATAAATTGTCTCCATATCAATAATTTACGAGGACAAGTTCTGGTTTGACTGTCTATTTTCAGAGTCAGTAGGCTGAAAGCCCTGAAGGATGCCTCCAAAATGCCCATTTCCAACAGATGATACTCATTGTTAATTTTAAAGTGTTAAATGTTAGCAATGCATATGGTCAATTTGAAATTAAGTCAGATTCATACATGTATCACATTTTTGTAAACCTTTCCCCCAATACTCTTCCCTTCCTAATTTACATCCTAATTTATATTTTAGTATCTCATGTAAAAGAAAACACTGGACAATTCAATATCTGTATTGGAATTCCTCATCTGACATTATGAGTTGAGCCCCACCCCCAAGAAGATACAAGTCTCTTCTTTTGCTTAGCTGAATATCTGCACTGCATTTTTTTTCAGTAATGAGAATTAAACAAGGGTCTGAGCAATAAAATAATTTCTAATTTTTCTATTTCTTATTTTTAGAGAGATTCCCACTAATCATTCATTTGGTCAGGATGCACTTCATGTTGTCATCCTGCTGGCTCAGCTTACCAACTACTGAGATTGTAAGAAAGTAGCACCATGTTGAGCCTATGCCATATTCTCCTTTTCCATAAACACAATGATGGGCATCTAGGCTGTTACTGGAGTTTAGATATTGAGAAGTTTCCAGTTCTTAGCTGTTGTGAATACACAGACCCTGCTTTGTGGTTAAGTACATGTATGTCATGAAGATATGATACTTTTAAATCTCTTTAGTATATGCATATGGAGAATTTTGCTTGGACCAAATGCAAACTTTTATTTTTATTTTTTGAGTCATCTGTATATTGAATCTAAAAATGGTTCTGTTTTATATTCCTAACAATAACTTATGACAGTGCACACTAAGAATTTTAAAACATGAATGCGCAAAATTCTCTGGAGGATGTTTTCAAACATCAATTATTTCACAAGTATTCATGTGCATTTTGAAAGTTGCTTCCAGGGTAGCAATGTTTTAGATAATGTATATCTCAAATTAAACTTAAAGATGAGTTCCTGCCAAAGTTCAAGATTTATTCTTTTCATATATGTGTATACACAATACCTAAATGCAGGTTCATATATTTTCATGATTCTGATCATGAAGGAATGTTTATACCAATGTATGAGTTAGTACCTCTCATTGCATAATATTACTACTAAATTTCCTGAATTGGAATATTCAGGAATATGTATAATTGCATAGAGAAATATTCCACATTATATAAAATTAACCTATATACATATTAGGAAAAATTTTGTGAAATTAAATAAATGCGTACATGGCCAGATTTGTAGTTTCCTTCTAATATTCTGCTCATATGGCAACTCCTAAGAAGCACTGCTTTTATTAATGTAAATTACCTTAGATCTCTTGAACAATTTCTGTATTCTTTATTTTGCTGGTAGTCCAAAGTTCTTCCTGAATTGTAGCCATAGAAATACAAAAAGTCACCATATCATTATATAAATTTAGTGGTTGGAAGTTATAGTCATAGTATAATGTAAACGGTACCTGAGATACTACTCAAAATGTCTTCACACTCTATTTAATGAATCTGTACCTATCAGCAAGAAACAATGCTCTCTCATAGAATATATGAAAAAATGATGTCTTCCTTACCTACAGCATTTATATTCCTAAATGTTTCCAACATCACATCTCTGTAGAGCTTCCTTTGGGATGGATTCAGCAGAGCCCATTCCTCCTTGGTGAAGTTCACAGTTACATCCTCCACAGTCACTGCCTCCTAAGTAATCACATATATATTTCCTGAAGAAGGATGACACTCATACCCTGAGAACTTAAACTCCTGTGAAAGTTGAACTGTGGATGTCACTTCAATTATAAACTCCATGCCTGTGTCACCAAACACACGTGTATGCAGTTTCATATGCAATTCTGATGCTAGATTGCTATTCTGTTTTACAGTAACAGCAGATTTGTAGCAGAGGTTTCCTGGTAGGTTAACAGAAATTGTACTTAAGCATTGTTTCTAAAGCAAAGCTCATAGAGGTGCCTGCAGATCATGATTTCCCCAAAAACGGAATCAGGAAAGTATCCAATAAATGCTTTGGACGGACCACAGATTATACATCTTGAAATCTGATAATTCATAGTTAAGACATTCTTTTTTGTACATAGGCAGCATTTTGAAATATGGATCTGGTTTGCAGAAAAATATTATTGAACATTAAATAAAGTATATGCATTTTGTTCCTTATTTACACTTGGTTTTTCACAACAGAGAAACCATGTGATATTTACACATGTCTAATTTATTTTACTTGAGAGTGTGCTCTCTAGGATTGCCCATTTAATAGAAATGTATCTAATTAATCTTTCTACCAGTATTTAGGAATCAATATCATGACTGTCGGCTTGCAAGGCAGGTGCTGTGTCACTGAGCTATATCCCTATCCCTTTTATCTCTCTTATTTCAAATAGTATTTCATTGTATAAAAACCCCACATCTTACTTATCCTTTCATCAGTCAATGAATAATTGGGTTGTTTCCAAGATTTACATATTACAAACTGTGCCAGTATAAATATGGGCATGTACACCTCACTGTGGTCAGACACTTTTAATTCTTTTGGGAATAGACCAAAAAAGGGAATAGTTGGGTAAAATGGCTCCTCTACTTTTTGTTTTTGAGACATCTGAGAAGAAAATGTTTAAATGTGTAGGGGAACAATACAGGGATGTGGGGAAGAAAAAAAGGAACAAGAAAACAAGAACAGGACAATAGGGAAATTTTTTTACAAATAAAGAGGGGAAGAGGATCTGAACTAAGGGCAGAAGAGGGGAATAAAAAGAATCAAGATATACCATGTACAGGTGCAAATTTCCAAGATAAATGTTATCACTATATACATAAAATATACCAATAAAAAAGAAAATAAAGGTTTATGAGGAGTATTAAAATGCTATTGAAAAAACAGTATTCTTGAAGCAAGTCAACATACAATTAAATTAGAGGTCAGCTGGTGTATTATCTTACAGTTTAGTGACACATAATGACCACCTTCCACTCACACATGAAAATTCCTAGGACTGAGATCAATGAAGGGAAGGGTACGTATAAAATAGTGAAACCATTAGAAGTGAAGATATTACAATTAGGCACTAATTAAAAAAGGAAAACTTTAATCAGATGTGATGGTAACTGCCTATAATCTCAGCATTGGGGAGAGTGATGAAGGAAGATTTCCATGAGTCTGATGATTGCCAGGAATTGAAAGTCCTGCCCCAGCTATGAGGTAACTTCAAGGTCAGTCAAGATTTCAAGTTGAGACATTATGTCAGACTACACTCACAAAACAAAACTAAAAGAAAAGACTGTGTCACTTATAAGTTACTTCTTTGCAGTTTTCAAAAATTAGAACTGTGCAGAATAATAGCAGACTGACAAAATTCAACATCTCATGAGCAAGGTGACAGTTCACACTTTACATAAAACACATTCATGTTACACTTGTTACAATCTGCATTTAGTAGAGAATGACAAACGAATCTTAGGAAAGTAAGGCAAACTTCTAAGATTCCACATATAAACAGAATAGTGATTCATGGTACAAGATCGAACTCAAACCCTTGTTCTTGCCAGGCAGGCACTTATGCCCTGGCTCTTGTGTTATTTTTGCACTTGAGAACTTTTTACTCTTAAGAAAATGAGACACTGAAAGGAACAGTTTGTGCTTATATTGTTTGATCAATTTTATATGCCTACATCTTGGAATCTGAGCAACTACTCTGAATATATCAATATGCAATATATTAACTGTTGTTAATTTCCTAGTATCTTGTTTTGAAAATTTGTATTATTTGTTTTTTTTCCTCTCTTTAAAATAAAATAAAATAAAAAGACAGTATTCACAGTGTGTTTTATTTATGTCAAGGAAAAACAACTATGCATTTGGAAATCTAGATTGTAACTTTTCTATTTTATGTAAATAAATTACATATTGAAATGGGAAAGATAAACTTAGATGCCTTCGGATTTCATAGAGAAATAACTTTTAGAAAAACAAAGAGTTTCCTCAGAGGAAACAAGTAGCCATGAGAATTAGAAGGAGAAATTAAAGTCTATGAAAACCATATAAAATAAATTAAACCAAACTAAAATATTTACTGTACACACAATATAATTATTCTATATAGAGAATGAAGATCAATGAACACAAATCTTTCAAAAATATAAAACACATCTGACTCGAGAAACACTGAAAATAAAAAAAAACCAAGTCTTGAGAAAACTAAGAAAACTGAGGTGTGCGAGAAAACAGTCTCATGCAAGGAAGGAGAATGCATTGTGCTTCTATTCTTGTAGATAGATGTGATTATTGTAAATTTGAAAAATCTTAAACATCAAGACCAATGGAATTGATAAGGAAGTAATTTTTCCTTGATTCAGACATCAGCATTTGTTAATAGTGAGAAAAAAAATTCCCAAATATTTCCCTGTGTAACTTCTATAATAATTACTGGAAGTTACAGAAAAGAAACTAAAACAACACTATTCATGGAGAATCACATATGGTAAACTGAGGAAAAGTTGCCAAAGAATGAAAGTGATCAAAAATAAGGCAAGAAAAAATTGAGTCAGGTAGGGAGTTTATCATATGTGTATTTTTGTCCACTACAAGTGCCCAATGATGAAATGTTTTGAATACACCAAAGATTCTTATATTGTTACCATCATTAAATCTCACCAAAATGTATGAAAGTAAATTTGATATAAAATATTTACATAGGAAATTACCAATAACAATATTCACATTAATTTGTTTATTTCCGTTATTTATGAAGTGTACAAATTTGAATTTTTTATGATCTACACACTAGTGTTTTTTCTTATTCCAGCAAAATACCAGTTTCTTATCACTTTCAGGAAAATTAAACAGTATTTTTAAATATATGGTAGATAATAAATAAAAGAAATCAAATTTAAATAACACAACCCCAGATGAAGTGGAGTAGGTGAGAGTGAAATGCCTAAATATGAACTTCCCAACAATGCTATATCCATTAGGCTCTCTGACACAATACTCAAGTAATCTTTTAATGAAAATTGTACTGATACATTAATCTTGTTAGTTCATTCCAATTCCAAATGTTAAACCAAATAAGATTTTGTTCCATGACATTTTTTAAGGGCCAAACAGATTGCAAAACAAAACTCTATGGCCAGGTAAGTAGTTATATGAAATAAGGGAAACACAATGGAGGTAAACACTGATTTTCTCACCTTCTTAATGATTCATGGATCTTTACAAATATTTAGGACAAATACTGAGCAAATAATTGCTGCTTTGTTTCTTCACAAGCAATCAATATTATACTCACTTTTATTTATTTTTTTACTTTTTTTTTTTTTATCGGTAGCGGGGATCGAACTCATGACCGCCTGCTTGCAAGGCAGGTGCTTATGCCGCTGAGCTAAATCCCCAGCCCCCATACTCATTTTTAAATGAAGAAAATAAAAATCTTATGGTGAAATCTAAAGAGCAATTTTTAAGTCTTTGAAGAAACTTCTATTTTAAACAAGAAACTTGCTGCAAATAAAAAGCAAAAGGGAAGCTATTTAGGGAAGACCCCTTCTTCACTGCCATTCGTAAGGGAACCCACACTCAGAAGGTTAAACATATTTCCAAGGTGACACAAAGATCTCAGGGCCTCTACAGTCCAGGGTAGCTCAATCAAGACAGTGACCACGGGAAACAGAAAAGTCAGGAAATTTAGGTCTGGGCTTCTTTACATCACAATCAGCCATCTTCACAGTATACAACTCCTCTCTTCTCAAGATCCCAGTACTGAACACAGACAATCAATTCTAGGTTGAACTTTGACTTTTCCCAAATTTTCTTTTTCACTCAAGTGTGTATTGTTTGCTGAGCATTAACCAATTCTACAAAAAATACAGTGTACCCAAAATCAATGTACCACCCAAAATGTTAGCAGTTTGGGAGCACAGTCCTAGTACATCACTTCAAATGAACACTGCTGTCCAAGGCATGTGATGTTTTCATTACAAGTCATTATTCTGAAGTTCTGAATACTTGGCACAGAGTTACTTCATGAACAGAAATGAATATACTGCTTCAAAATGACTTAAGACAAAAAGAGAAGGGCATTCATATGTTGCAGAAAATTATGGTAGTCATAAATTTTCTCCTCTAGAATCCAGGGAAAGTTTCACTTACAAAATTATACTACACACAGAACATATTTCAAATTCATAGCTACTTGTGATACGGAATCAAGTTTCCAAAGAAGTCTTTCAGAATGACCTCCACACACTGTCAATGAAAAACATTTTTAACCTTGACATTAAAATGAATAATTGATGATATTTAATATAATCAAGCACTGTGATCATACTTTATATTTGTGCTTAGTGATCTACATCTGTGATCATGCCACTCTGGGAGGCTGAGACCAGAGGAAAATAGTATCAAGCTCAGCCTGAGCTCTACAGCAAGACCCAAAGTGCAAATTCAAAATAAAAAAAAAGAAACATATAAAAGGCTGGATGTCACTCAGAGTGAAAGAAAGGCCTGGGTTCAATCTCCAGTAAAACATGCTCAGGGAAAAACCCTGGTTTAGATGTTGATTTTTCTATCTTCCTTCACCCCTTTCCCCCCACACTGTATGTATGCCTTGTTCCTTCCAACACAGAAAACATGTTTGTGCCTTCCTTTTGGAGATCACTATGAAGCGGCTCCAAGCAGGATTTAAATTTTACTAATTAGCTTTCTATGTTTATCTGTTAGTCTGTCCTAGGCCTAGGCCTCTTGGCTGTCGACGGGAGTTGATTCATAGTAAGTGAACCTCTATGACTCACTGGTCCTGGCCTATGAGGCCAGAGATACCTGTGGACACTTGGCTCCAACCCCAATTAACAAAACAGAGACTGCAGCTGCAGAAATTATACCTTCAGTCTCACTTCTTCCCTTCATGATAAGACAGTGCAACTGAATTGACTTGATTCATTACTTGGAGATGTCCTTGAAGTGACTCCCCTGCTCATTGCCTGTGCTTTCCTCAGTTTCCCCACCTCTTGTTGTTGGACTTCATAAATAAAGTGGGCAGTCCAGAGAAGCTTTTGTCTTAGCCCTTCCAGTCGAGAGCTTAAAGGGTTTTGACCCTCTTCGAGCCCTATATTCATACAATTTGTCTGTTTTTATTTAACCTCCACCGTATACTCGTTTGGGAGATCATTCACTTGTTTGGGAGATCTAGGTCAGGACCCGATAACTTCCATTTATATACAGGCACACCTGCAGCTGGTACTCTGCTCCTGATGCAATTATGTTTTTAATCAAAGTCCCTACAACTCATTCAGCATGCCATTTTTTTGGAAAACTGTTTACAAACTATCAGTAAACTATAGTAATTAAGTAAGCAGTGGTACTTTCTTCTCTACACTAAAACATGAATTATATGTAGATTGCAGTATTCTCTTTTAAGGGGTTTGAAAAAATAGGTTTAAAAAGCAGTCTCTCGTGAAAATTATCCTTTACAGCATTGCTTTCATCTTCCCTTATTTAAATCTATCATCTAAGTTTTGCTATTACATACTGTAAGAGCTTATTTACTTGTTAGTGTATCCATTTACTGCACTACTCCAGACATAAGAAAGGAGTTTTAAAGTGGTTGGCAAAGAGACCAATAATAATTTACATTACAGGCAATATTAAACAGTATTTTGCAATTTTTATGTGATTTGTAAACACCTTTGAGGACCTTTAGAGTATGAGGAAGTAGTAAGCAATTTTGGAAATTAACCATCATGACAACAAAGCACAGAGCAGACAATACAAATTGTGTTTGAGACCACATATTTCACCTTTTAAAAAATTTAGCATTATTAGATGCCTTAGCTACTTTCCTGTAACTGGAACAAAATATTCAATAACCTCCACTTGACCTGCAATGGTGGATATTTATGTAATGAAAAGCCAAATTCATAATAAAATGCTAAATATCTCTTGTACTTGATTGAATATAACGTATTTTACAATCACTAGTTGTCCATCTGTGGTGTCCTAATTCTGACTGAGTAGTGACTCATTACTGCTATCCCCAATCATAAGAACTATTGTGGCACGTACCCCTCGTGTGAAAAATGACTACAATTCAAAATTAAGATTTGCACTAAATAACTTCTTTTTCTTTTCACTGTTTTAAACTTAATACAGGGTCTCATGAACATTACTCAGGTTAGTTTAAAGGGGAAGTTCGCCCAAAATATTTATTTAATATTGAGACAGGGTCTTGCTCAGTTATCCAGGCTGTGTTTGGTGATATAATCCTCCTGTCTTGTCCCTTCGGTGGATGTCATTAGGTGTGCACCAGAAAAAGCCAGTGATATTTATTTTCCTCAAAGCACTGAAATCTTGCTAATTCCTGGTGATTTAATAATTCTAACTATAAACTGGCAAAGTGGCACAGGTCTCTCATTCCAATAAGCAAAGAGGTGGAAAAAGCATCAAAAGTTTTCCACGGCCTGGGAAATTAGGAAGACTTGGGTTCAAAAATTAACTAAAACTTTTTTGACTGGCTGTATCTTAGGGCAAGTTTCCTGAGTTGAATGCCTGAACAGTAGCAAACACAAAAAAGCATCTTAGAATTTTTGTATCCATCAGAAGTCCCTTTCCATTCTACTGCAAAGACAATGCCTATACTACTTTTGAATCTATCAGTTTCCTAATTCTCAATTTTGTCACAAAAATCATTAGATGAGCTGTAAGTAGTCAGTGAAGAAATGTTCATCCATTCCTAAATTCCTCAACATTTTTTGAGCCTATGATTTATGATCCAATCTCAGACCAACCCAGCAGATAATTCAATTTTTTTAACACTATGAAAAATTTGAAGTCAGGAGGAGTTTATTGCTGTAGATACTGACTTATGACCCTCTCCACAGTGGCCTGCTGTCCCATTTCCTTTTTACTCCTTTTTCCTCTTGAGTATTCAAAAACCATTTTTATTCTATTCATTAATATGCTTTCTATGGAAATTTCATTACTTCAAAACTTGTTTTGCTGTGTATTTGTTTTTTTGACCCAATCTCACTATGTAGTTCAGGCTGGGCTTAAATTCACAAGGAAGCACAGGCTGTCCACAAACTCACATGGATCCTCCTGCTTACGTACAATTAGCTCGGGACTGAGTGAACAGCCGCTAATCTTATGTAAGCACAGCATAACACCTGCTCAGTTGCTTCCTCACCACCTATCATGATGTCTCTGGATTTAAAACAACTACTGAGAACTCAGGATCTCTCACCAGTTTCCTCAGCACGCACGTTTTGTCTTTGTCTTTGTTTTGTTTTGTTTTTTGAGACAAGAGTCTTGCTATGCAGTTCGGGCTAACCTCAAGCGCGCCAGGGATGCTTCTTGAAAACCTGAGAGCTCTGATTATTATTTCCAATAATTTGGCTCACCTCAGTTCTCGATGTTGTGAGAGAGAGCACAAGGACTGTTCATGCAGTAACAATACTGTGAGAAGAGGTCTCACACAAATAATTAAAATGATACGTGTTATTCATTTCTAAGTGTGGAAACCAGGGTTTCTCCAAAATCCCTGCACTGGTCAGACAGGTGGAGACAGACCCGTGCCTAGGACAGCCAAGAAAGGCACTTTGGGCAGGAAGTTTTACATGGAGAAAGCATACTAGGGACCCAGAATTGCCTGTGCTTCAGCAAAGCGGAAAAGGGACGGATGATGACACAAAATCAAAGCTTCGGAAGACCTCGGATTCTGGAGCGAAGCAGAGACTATTTTTTGTCACAGCTCATTCTGGCCCCCTCCTTCTGCAGAGTCCCCGATTCCACCCCATCCCTGCACCCATCCCACAACGTCACCATTGTGTGCCTGAGAGCCTCTCAGAATCCTCCCAATGCAGACTGCAGCTGGCAGAAGTCACAGGAAAGAGTGGTCTAGTCAGGTGGGAGCTCTCGACAATGAGTCCTTGCTGTAGGGCTCGGCGCCATGACACAGGAAGTGCCCTCCATCTTACCGCACCTGATTGGTTAATTCAGACAGCCCGCTTTCATCGCTGATTGGCTACTGCTTCATTGTGGGACGGCTTACTAAGCATGACCGGAGACTCGAACTACTTTCAGCTTTCCGAGAGTTCAAATGATAAATTCTTTTTTTTTTTTTTTTTCCTGTCTTTTTCTGAGCTAAATCCCCAGCTCCCCAAATGATAAATTCTAACCCAGGAAATCCTGGTCCAGTCTGACTCCCACAGTGACTATCTCACCTCGCGTGAAGAATGCTTTCATTTACAGACATTAATCCAGGCTTTTAAAAACTTCTATTGTTTTCTGACATATTCAGTGGACTCTTTCTGCAAGTAGGTCAGAAATTTGCTCAGAAGGTTCCAGGATCATCGCTCTATGGAAGACTCAATCCCTTGAGGGCAGAAAACATATGAATCTAGGGAACCAAGGACAAAGTGGAATAGATAGTCTATTTCCTCTTCAGAAATCTCCTCAGCTGTCATTCTCTGTGGCTCAGCCAAAAGTTCATCTGTAGACAATTCCTCTGTTTCCCCAACTGTTCCTCAACATCACCATTGTCTACCTGGACTCTGCTATAGTGAAAATGTCATCACTCACAAGGGCCAATGAAGGTGCAGGCTCCTCTACAAAGCCTACAAAGCCTTTAAAATCTCTCTCGTGTATAATTTTAATTTCAGGGTGATCTCAGAGTCCTTTTGGGGACATTGACACGGGTTTTCTTAATTACCCGCACAAAGGAAAGGATGTTATACTATTCCTTTTTCAACTCTTTGAGGGTTACATGTATATTTGAGATCATCTGGAAGCATTTTAAGTATAGTTTCTTAAAGTTACCTATACCCTGCCGATACATAGGTCACAGTAAAGGAATTGGATTAGGTGGGAAGATCTCAATTGACAGCCTTAGGAATTCTTCAGCCAATTCTTCCAAATTTCATGGGTGAACAGGAGCATTGTCCATGATGAGGAGAGCCTTGAGTCGTAAACCTTTGTCCTTTAGATGTCTCTTAACAATAGGAAAAAAAGTTTCCCTTATCCACTCAAAAAAATTACTGTATTACCCAGGCTTTTGCACTAGATCTCCATGTGACCCCTACTCTATTCCTCAAGCCTTTGTTTGCTGAACACTCTTGGGATTTCAGATAAACCATGAGAGTCTTTTCTTTTAGTTCATCACTCACATGGCATAGAAATAAGAATTTGTGGGTTTTTTTTGGCTTTTTATCGGTACCAGGGATCGAACTCACGACTGTCTGCTTGCAAGGCAGTCACTTATGCCGCTGAGCTAAATCCCCAGCCCCTAGAAATAAGAATCTTACAGAAATAAGATCAGCCTATCCTTCACAGGCTTTTGGCCTGGCATTTTATTCTTTTCCTGGGTAACGTCTGTTCTCTTAGGCATTTTCTTTCAGCCAAGTCCAGTTTCATCACAACTGAAGATCTTATGAGAGTAAAAATCATTTCTCTGTCTTCATTTCAAGGTGGTATATGTGATTTTTAGCAGCCCTTTTATCAGTAGTGGCTGCTTCATTATGCCTGGTTGTGCTATGAACCAGTTCTTACTTTTAAAATTCTTAAAAGTAACTGTTAATTCCATGATATGTTTCACTGGTATCACTCATCAATGAATTATCCTCTATGGGATCTGCATTTATAGCCCTAGCTTTTTGACAAACTAGACTCAGGTTATAAATTGCCTTCTGCTTTGCATTTGTCCACCCTATTAATATTTTTTCTACATTATACAAAATTGTCAGTCATTACATATTAATTTTGGAAACACCTTTGGAAACACTATGCCCTTTATAGAAATGTTTTCTCTGTAAGATTTTCAAGTTGGTGGATTTTGATATACTGTGCATACTAGTGAGACAGTTGACATGTCACCATCCTATATGTCCAACTCTTCCTTCATTTTAAAAATTGTGAATACTTTTCTTAACCTTCCCTTCCTTCCTTAGTTATTTTTCTAGCTTTTAGGGGACATTTTAATAAAGTAATAATAATAATTATATAAAACACTGACCAAAATCAAGTCCACTGACATGTGCATCTGGGCTCAAACTGATTCTCATATCCTTGCATATGCTTTTCTGGCATTGAGAATCTTTCTTTACAACCAAAAATTCAGTGGGCATTTGAATTGTAACTTAAGGTTACCTAAATAACTAGTTATTTGTACATGAGGCCAAGTGTAACTAGTACTTCCTCAATCCACTTGCCTGCCTGTTATTCTATGTTTTTTGTCATTTTTTTTTTTTTTTGAGACAGAGTCTCACTATTCAGTTCAGGCTGACCTTGAGCTCTCTTTGTAGCCCAGGCCAGTCTCGAATTCACAACAATCCTCCTGCCTCAGCCTCCTGAGTGCTGGGATTATAGACATGAGCCACCACGCCCAGTGCTGTTATTCTGTTTTATGGGATCTTTGCATTATGTGTTGAAAATGTGCTACATCATTCTGTCTTGGAGCTACAGAATGAAATTCTTAGAAATTGTGATCCAAAGCAAAACTTTCTACCTTTAAATTGTGGTTGTCAAACCTTTCTACCTTTAAATTGTGGTAGTTTTCTGGCAATAATAAAAAAATCTAAAACAGTATCTTAATGAAGATGAATGCTATTTTTTCCAATCAATTTAGGATTTTGATTACTTGCACATTTTAAATCTCAAAAATGATCTAATATCATCTCATATCGCAGAGCAGACATTTGGTCAAACTCAATTGAGCAAACCAAAGAAAAAGTGCTGAACTAGGAAGAAATAATCGATATATGGGCTTTCATTGAAAAGAACAATACTTGTCTCTCATTTGAAATCACCTCTGCTTTGTCAGCATATCTGATGTGTGGACTTTTTCTGATATATGTGCCACAGTCTTAAATTTAATTGTGGGCTTCAGCATGATTTGTGCATTTAGATAATGAATTTCCTGGTCTGAGTTTTCCTATTGTAAACTATGCGGGATATGAAAACATCATATCAAGTAGCATGTGTTTGCTCTAAGAAAAATATTTCCCTGTATTGTTCCACTCCTATCGTATTTGATATGGTATTCAGCCATTTTTCCTACAATAGTCACGGTACTATTATCATAAACTGTTTCCAAGAGTTATAGAGATGAGACAGATCCTTTCCTTATATTTTAATATTTTAATCCAAAGGTAGATGGACATAGACCAAGGCACCTCATAATAGAAATCAAAATAAAATCTGAGTAGATTATGGGCAAGAAAATACCATATGGTAAATGCTTTCCTATGGGAAATATACAGAGAAAAAGGCGATCACAGAAGAGAGATTAAGAATCACGAGACAAACACTGAAGCAGAAAAAACAGCAGCAAGAGATAGTAGAATTTTAGATAAATGATTCAGTAAACAGTACTTACATAGTAAGAATCACAGAAAAGACACCAGTTATCTCTTCATGTATGCTCAATATGATAATATACTTCCTAAATATTCTTTTACAAAATGTCTATACACAGGGGCTGGGGATTTAGCTCAGTGGCATAAGCAGCACCTGCATTGCAAGCGTGCGGTTGTGAGCTCAATCCCGGGTACTGATAAAAAAAAAATGTCTATACAGAAATCTTAAAAAAGACACCACAATAAACAAGGTATTCTATTCACCAACTGTGCAAGGGTGCTTCATAGTATTTAAAAAATCTTCAGAATCATTTACCAGAAGACTATAAGATAATTAATGAAACACTGATTCCCAGCACAACTTTGGGTTTTGAAAGTTTATTACTTTTCTGAATGTTTTCATTAAGTGTGTGTAATGCAGCGAGAAACAATTATCTTAGGTAAGTAAAAGTTATGCATAGGAAAGTTGGATCCTAATTAGTTCACCAACAATTAAACCCTAAGTGGATCCTGACTAAAGTGATATTTTGTGTCTGGATATACAAGAACAGGGAGATTCAATCTCACATTGCATTACTGATATGAAATATCTAATATAAGCCAGGAAACAATTCTTTAGGAATACTTATACTTAAAACACCAGTCCAGTAACCCAAAGGGAGATTCAAAAGGCCCTCTGTTGCATTTTGGAAACAAAACATCTAAAGATACAGTGCAGAGACTGGATACCTCTAATAGGTGATGGGCCCGTAAGTATTAATCTGACAGTGAAGGACATAAGACTGGAGTATGTGGGCATCTTATTAAACAGTATTCATTAGTGCTATCTGCACATATACGGTTATTTGGCATTCAACCATGTATCATGAGGAAAAATTGTTTCACTTGATTTCTGTGCCATACTCTTATTCTTTGATATTGTAAGAGTATATTTCTGTTCTTCGTCAATAACCCCACAAGTGACATCCTGACCCAGAAATTATCTATTATAATACTCCTATTCTTTCTTTCTCTCTTTCATTTTTCTTTTTGAGTCAGATCTCACTATGCAGTTCAGGCTGGCTTTGAGGTCACTTTGTAGCTCAGGCAGGTCTCATACTCATAAATGATCCTCCCGCCTCAGTCTCAAGTGTTGGGATTACAGGCACGCACCACCATCTGGCAATATTCCTATTCTTGATTGCAATAAGAAAATATTTATCCTCAAGTTACCTGAGAAACTTATTGTTTTGGGATCAGTAACATGACAGGAGATTGAGATAGAGTTAACAAAATTATTGCAGGGAAGGATAATATAGTAGAGTTAAATCACCCATGTGGGATAGACATACACTGCAGAGACAAAAAAACCTATTCGGAGACACACATACACTTCAGGCTATACTTTGTTCTGTGAATTAGGACATAATTAAATTTCTCAGCTTCCGATCTTCATCAGGAAAACTAGGAGAAATCAGATTGCACATCCACAGATGTGTATAATGATTCAAGAATGTAATGTGCAAGTAATGTTCTGTATGTCAGAATCAGTTCTGAACATATCATAGCCCTCAGTACACACATTTGAAACGAGGCTATGAATCTGTAGAAAGCCCACAAAAGTGGTACCAGTCACATGAACCATGATTTTTGACAAAAGAGGAGATAAATGAGGACAGATTTACATTAAAGAGTGAAATGCTAGCTAAAGAGGAGATAGTTATGGACAAAATATATTACTTCAAGAAAGTAAAATTAATGTCATATCTCAGAAGTAATGTATGAGGATTTGGTTATTTAGATGGACCCATGTCCAATTTTGGAAACGAATTGGTAAGAGGGTAAAGAAATTGTATTTGCAACCCAGGACTGATGATGAATTTGAATTTTGCCTTCACATTGTGCTGTGCAGATTCTATGAATTTTCTGTGATATCTTTTTTTTTTTTTAACTGTATGCAATTTGTTTCTATGGTTCTGGGGCTGTAAATTTTCAGATGTAGTGTAACTCTTATGGTAGAAAGCATTATTCCTACAACTGTCACCCCTAGGGACGCCTTGTAGATGTAGGTGATTCTTAGTTTTTGTGTCCATCACAAGAACCGACCTTCTCAGCATTCAGAATTTTCTATTTGATGCAGCATCCAGTCCTTTGGTACAGAAATGTGGTAATGGTTATGATCCTAAACAGTCACAGTGCTGTCATTCAAGGGAGAAGAACTGCTTCAGAAAGGTATGGTATCATGCTTAGGTAATACAGTTAGCAATATGATAGTATTAAGAACAGCATGGCAAGTTCACATGAAGTCAATAGAATTTTTAATCTCCTGGATACCTATTTGAATCTAGCATTGATTTCATTCTTTTCCTGTGTAGGGCATTCATGATATCTTTCATTTACTGAAGCCTTGATTTTTTTTCAAATCTGTATCTTTCCTAAATTCACTAATCATACCCTTTACTATGGTCATCATCTCTGAATTTATTTTGAGAATTATTTCTGATTTGAGTTTTTTATTGAGACTCATTCATTTTGTTATTTTAGTTGTTACCATTTCAGAGTCCAGGTGTGTGACTTTTAAATTATTCCACCTCATTGCTCCTTGGATTGTTCTTGGGTGAACTGGAAGTCTGAGGCTGTATGTTGGTCCATGTCTTCCCGTTTTCCTTTTTTGTAGTTTACTTCCTGAATTGATGGTTGAAAGTTTTATTAAGTTTGACCATGGTTTAAAAAATGTTTGCAGCTATGAAGCTAATGTGTGGATAGTGGCAGTAAACTGATTGTGTCAAGCTGAGTACTGCATGCCCAACAAATTAGGGATGTGGAAGACTAACCCTAAAAAGGATAGTAGCCAGTGTTATAAAAGAAAGACAAAAGGTTTAAATCTGTTTCTGTGGAGGAGCTCTACTGTTCACTGTTACATTGGAAGCCATCTCCTGGCTCCATCTCAGACTCTTCAGCCTCCAACTCAGATCATTCAATCTTCTAGAACAGATACTTTGGGATGATACAGACTTGCACATGACACAAAAGTGGGCTCCAAGCCTTGAACAGGATGTTTTTGAATATCCAGTGTACTGAGACTTTTGCACTTTCAAATCTATGTGCACACATATTGTAAGTCACGCTGGAAGATGCTTATGTATATCTCACATTAAAAGTTTCTCTAGTAAGCACTGACTCTCACAATATTACAGTTCATGATAGTCTTTATAAGACAAGGCATAGTCCATCTCATTTGTCACAGACAGAAACTCCAAGGAGTATGAGGGGTTTTTTTGGGGGAGGGGTATAAATTGTGATAAAACTACGACCAAATTGAAAGCAGTAAAGTAAGCATGAAAAGTAAAATGTTTATGTTAAGAAAACTGTATGTAAATCATAGTAATGACTTCAACATGAAAGCAAAATCAGGTGAAATCATGTTCTTTATATGATTATGTTGGGATCTGTGCAGATATCTAGTTAGGGCATAAAAAACACTTGTACAAGTTGTGTAAAAAAACTTTTAAAAACATACATACATGTTCATGTCTTTAAAGATCCATTCATTAGCATATATATCAAATTCTAAAATATTTTTGTACACTTTGTAGTATCTTCCCAGATTGCATGTAGACATACTTTCTGTGACTTGCTTCATGTTTTTCACTAGTTTTGTAGGTAATGTTTCCCACAGTTTGCATGTCCCTCCCATGTGACTTCATTTCATTGACAAGTGCATAACAAATGCCTTCTCACATTGCTTTCACATGTAAGATTTTTCAGTGTGAATTGTCTCATGTCTTTGATAAGATGGTTGCGTAGTCAATGTCTTCCCACATTGCTTGGTCATATGTTTCTCCCCAGTGAGTTCTTTCATGTATTTGACAATTTTGATTTGTAATATACCCCTTCCCACACTGTTTGCACACATAAGGTTTCTCCCCAGTGTGAATTCTTTCATGTAACTTACAAGAATTCTTTGTTGGGAATGCCTTGCCACACTGCTTGCAATCATAAGGTTTTTCCCCTGTATGAGTTCTTTCATGTATGTTGTAAGAATTTTTGGCAGTGAATGCCCTCCCACATTGCTTGCACACATAAGGCTTTTCTCCAGTGTGTGTTCTTTCATGTACTTTATAATGAAGTTTTCTAGAGAATGCTTTTCCACACTGCTTGCACACATAAGGTTTCTCTCCAGTGTGAGTTCTTTCATGTACTTGACAATACTGGTGTGAAGTGAATGCTTTTCCACATTGCTTGCACACATAAGGTTTCTCCCCAGTGTGTCTCCTTTCATGTTTTTGACAATACTGGTGTGAAGTAAATGCCTTCCCACATTGCTTGCACACATAAGGTTTTTCTCCAGTGTGTGCTCTTTCATGTATTTTATAATGAAGCTTTCTAGTGAATGCTTTCCCACATTGCTTGCACACATAAGGTTTCTCCCCAGTGTGTGTTCTTTCATGTAGTTGACAAGACTGGCGTGTAGTAAATGCCTTCCCACACTGCTTGCATACATATGGTTTTTCCCCAGTGTGTGTTCTTTCATGTCTTTGACAATATTGGTGTGTAGTGAATGCCTTCCCACATTGCTTGCACACATAAGGTTTCTCGCCAGTATGAGTTTTTTCATGTATGTGAGAATAACTCTTTCTAGTGAATGTTTTTCCACATTGTTTACACATATATCGTTTCTCCTCAGTGTGATATCTTTCATGCATTTGATCATAGTTGTGTCTGGTGATAGCTTCCCCACAATGTTTATATACATAAGGTTTCTCTCTAGCATTGGTAGTTTCATGGCTTTGACATGGAGTGCTTCTGCTGAATGATTTCTGACATTGCTTAGATGTAAATGAACTCATACGAATGTGAATTCTTTTATGTCTTTGGCAGCAACCATGTGAATAAAATGCTTTTCCACACTGCTTATCTCCACATGGGGTTTCCTCCACATAAATCCTATCATGAATCTTACAACTTCGAGTATTGAACTTTTTTCTATATTGCTCACACATATATGGTTTCTTCCTAGTGTGAATTCTTCTATCAATTTCAAAACTACTGGGGGTGCTGGAATCTTTTGCATTTTTCATTCCAACAATTGTTTTCTCTCCAGGGTGAGTTCTTTCATTTACGTCTAAGTAGGAATTCTCATTTTGGTCATATTGATAAGACTTCGTTGCAGTCTTTGTCCTTCCATGCTTCTGAAAGGGCTGAAAATCACTGCAGGTTTGTCCATGTTCATTACATTTAGTCAGCTTGTCATCAAATCCCAAATATTCATCTGGCTTCTCTCCAGTATGTTGTAAAATGGGCACATTTAAAGATAAATTCCCAATCAGGAACTCACTGCAAGCAAGACTTCCACCCGTAATTAAAGCAACTTTTTGCATGTCCAAATTGCCATCTGAAATCTGAAGGAATATGTTTTCATGTTGATTGCATGTTTTATATTGGTAGTATTTTGCTTCATGATTTCTGCAAAGAAATAAAATATCAATCAAAATAAAAATGTTGCCATATCAGTAATTTTCCAGGAATGAGTTTTCGCTACACATGTGCTATGAAATTTACAGAAAGAATAGGCTAAATGCCTTTTGAGGATGCTTACAAAAATTCCATTTTACAAAGGATAGTATGTATATGGTATATGTTTGCAATACATAAGAATAGGTCTTATTTAAGTTAGTAACACATGTGTATAATATATCGATCAATTTTCACATCTTTCCTTACCATTCTCTTATTTTAATTTTACACCCTAATTTACATTTAAGTATCTCATATAAAGAGACACAAATTGACAATTCACTTTCTGTGTTCGACATTTCATTTTATGTTATGAGGTGAAGTCCTATTTTTTTTTAACCAAAAGATATTATTATTATTCTTTTGGGGCTGAATACATGTAGCACTTTTTTTTTTTTTTTTCAGTGCTTAGCAATAAAAAAGGCCCTGAGCAATAAAATATATTTCTAGGTTTTTTTTTTTTTTTTGAAAGATTCTCATTGATCATTCATTTAGTCACAGTGAATTTCATGGTGTCATCCTGGTAGCTCTGTTTACCAGGATAAGAAGGTATAACCATGTAGAAATTATCTCACATTCTCTTTTGCCAGTCAGACAATGATTGTCATCTAGGCTCTTACAGAGCTTAAGTATCGTGAATTATTTCCACCTTTGTATGCTCTGCTATGAGTGTAAGTACATATGTCTCAGTAAGACATTTTAAATCTTTTCAGAATATACGTAGGAGGGGCCGGGGGTTTAGCTTAGTGGCATAAGTGCTTGCTTGGCAAACGCAAGGTCGTGAGTTCGATCTTCAACAACAACAAAAAGAATATACATAGGGAGTTTTGCAAGGATTAAACGCAAACTTATTTTTTTGAGATATCTCTATACTAAATATAAAAATAGTTGTTTTATATTCTACCAATAATGTATGACACTGAATTCTTAGAATTTTACAATATGAATGCACACAATTATCTGGAGGATGTTTTTAATCAACTATTAACACTAGCATTCATGTGCATTTTGAAAGTTGCTTCCAGGTTTACAATGGTTTAGACAATGTATATCACATATTCACATATACATAAACAGGTAACTTGAAGATGAGTTCCTGCCAAAGTTTGCAATTTATTCTTTTCATATATGCCTACAAAAAATACCTAAATTCAACTTCATACACTTTAATGATGTTGATCACGAAGGAATTTTTTATACCAATATATGAGACAGTGACTCTTCTTCCAAACTGTCACAAATAATTTAGTTGGCTATATTGGAATATTTCAGTATTCAGTTTCCAAATTATACAACATCAACCTGTATGGAAAATTTCTGTGAGAATAAGTAAATTTGCACACAGCCTGATTTTTAGGTTTTCCTTGTAATATTTCTGCTCAGACACTGATTCTTGACAAGTACTGCTTTTCCTTATGAATGCAAATTACCTTAGATTTCTTGAGCAATTTTTGTATTCTTCCATTTGCTGACTGTCACAAGTCTTTCCTGAATTTAAGCCATAGAAATAGAAAAAGTCATCATATGATTACACAAAAATTAGAAGTTTACAGTTAAACTGATGGTATAATTTTAACAAGACAGACATTCAAAATGTTTTCATATATTTAATGAATCCATACCAATCAGCAAGAACAAATGCTCTTACTGTATACATGAGAAAGAGATGTCTTCCTTACCTATAGCATTTATATTCATAAATGTTTCCCACATCACATCTCTGTAGAGCTTCTTTTGGGATGGATTCAGCAGAGTCCACTCCTCCTTAGAGAAGTTCACAGTTACATCCTCCATAGTCACTGTCTCCTAAAAAATTACATACATGTTTCCAGAAAGAGGGTTGACACTCATACCCTGAAAACTTGAACTCTTCTTTTCTTGTAAAAGCTGATATAGTTTGCCCCTTCAAATATAAATGATATCACTTTGTCACAAAACTCATGTTTATACATAATTCTGATGTTAGATTACTTCTCTCTGCTAGAGCAACAGCAGATTAGTATGAGTGGTTTCATGCTAAGGTTTACAGAAATTGTGTTTCTGTAGTATTTCTATGGCAGAGCTCATAAAAGGCAGCCTGTAAATCACTATTCCCCCAAAAAAGGCAGAAAAATATATCCTCAAGGGTTATGACAGATCATAGATTATAAGTCCTTTTAAATCTAATTATTCAGAGCCAGAAATGTAGCTCAGCAGTGTCAGCGCTTGCCTGACAAGTGTAAGGTTGTGAGTTCAATTCCCGACACCAAAAAAATTTTTTTAAAAAAATCTAATTATTCAGAAATTTAAGTTAATTTCTGCTATACTGTTCATAAGCAGCCTTTTCAAATGTGAATCTTTTCCTGGAAAAAACTTAATTGAACATTAAATAAAGAATATGTATTTTTTTTCCTTATTTTCACTGATTTTTCACAACAGAGAAATTACATAATAGTTACACACATGTGTCCAATTTATTTCAGTGTAATTTCAATGCCCACCCACTTAACTAGAATTATCTTAAGCTTAGTCTTCATGCACAGTAGTACTACACTGTATAAAACACCCACATCTTCTTCATCTACTCATCAGTCAGTGGGCTTCTAGGCTGTTTTTAAGAGTCATGTATTACAGACTGTGTCAGTAGAAACATGGGTGAATAGACATCACTGTGGTCAGATACTTTTAGGTCTTCTGCAGCAAGAGAAAGAAAGCAAACTGCTGGGTCAAATGGATTCTCTGGTTTTTATTTTTTAAGGAAGTTGAAAATAAATTCTTTAAATGAATAGGGAAAAAATGGAGGGATAAATGACATGAAAGAAAGGGACAAATATAAAACAGTATCATAAATAAAGAGGAGAAGTGGGTCTGAAGGGAGGGGAGAAGAGTAGAAAAAAAAAGAAGACATACCATGAACAGATACAAATTCTCAAGATGAATGCTATCAGTATGTATATCTAACATGTGCCAATAAAAAACATTGATAAAAATATTAAAATGCTAATGGAAAATGGTATTCATGAAGCAAGTCAATCAAGGGGCATATTTCAGTTCAATAATATCAAATGATCACTTGCACCTAGATACAAGAAATCCTATGATTGTCAAAATTATCTTAATTAGGGGAAGAATATGAATAAAACATTATACAAATTAAAAATGAAGACATCACGAAGTAATTAGGCACTAATTAAAAGAGGAAAACTTCAGCCAGTTGTGGTGGTACAAGCCTGCAATCTCAGCACTTGGGAGGCTGAAGCAGGAGAATTTCCAAGTACCCCAGTTATGAGGTAAATTTAGGGCCTGTCAGGATTTTAAAGTGAAATCTTATGCCATACTAAAACCACAAAAGGAAAACTTAAAGATCACATCACTTATAATTCACTCCTTTGCTCTGCTCAAAAAGTTGCAATTGTGCAGTACAATAGAAAACTGACAATACTCAGCACCTTATGAGCAAAGTGAAAGGTGGAATACTTTACATAAAACATTCATGTTACAGCTTTTGTTATAATCTGCAATTAGTAGAGGGAATCACAAATGGATCTCCAAAAAGAAAAGCAGCCTTTTGTGGTTGCACATACAAATAGAACTGTGAATCATGATATACCTTGTGTTAAACATATCTGAAAGTAACCACAGTATGTTTTATTTATGTTCATGGAGAAACAGGTATGTATTTGGAAATCTAGACTGTATACTCTTCTATTTTATGTACATAAATTATGTATTGAAAAGGAAAGATGAATATCTTAGGATTTTATAGTGCAGTAATTTTTTGATACCAAAAGTTTCCTCAGAGATACAAGTAGACATCAGAATTCAAGAAACTAAATTTCCTATGACAACCATAGGAAATAAACAAAGACTAAAATTTTTGCTGTGTACACAATAAAAGTTTTATGTTCAGATAAAGATTCAAGGAACACAAATATCTAAAAAATATAAAACATATGAATCAAGAGAAGCAGTAAATATAAAAGATCAAATCTTCACAAAATCAAATAAAATTGAAGAGGGGCTGGGTGTTTAGTTCAGTGGTTCAAGCGCTTGCCTGGTAAGTGCAAGGTCCTGAGTTCTATCTCTAGCACCAAAAAATAAAACGAAAGAAAACAAATGAAATGAAATAAAATAAGACTGAGGTATGAAACACATTAAGACTTATACAAGGAGGGAGAACCAACTGATGCATTAATTTTTTTTGTTTGCCAAAAAAAGAACAATAAATTCTTTTAACATTGCCCAGAGAATACATTGTGCTGTTATATTTCAAAAAAACTTATGACCAACATAATTGTGAATGTATTTTTCACTTGATTCACACATCAGCATTTGTCAATACCGAGACAAAAAAATTTCCAAAATATTTCCCTATGCTATTTTTTTAAACTTTTTTTTTTCTTTTTTTAATCGGTACTGGGGATCGAACTCACGACTGCCTGCTTGCAAGGCAGGTGCTTATGCTGCTGAGCTAAATCCCCAGCCCTTCCATGCTATTTATGATTACTACTGAAAACTACATGAAAAGAAACTAAAACAACATTATTCATGGAAAGTTACACACAGTAAACTAAGGCAAAGTCACAAAGAATGAGTGGACAAAAAGACAGCATGAAAAGTTTGAGTCAGTGGGAGTTTTATATGTATATTCTCATCTACTACCCAATGCTCAATGGTGAAATGTTTTGAATACACCAAGTATATTTACATTGTTATTATTAAATCTCATCAAAATTTTTTGATAAATTTGATATATTTAATAGCAATTTACCAATAGAAAAGTTCAAATTCATTTGTATATATTGGTCTTTACATATGAACATTTGTATAAATGTTGAATCTTATTATCTGGACACCAGTATGTTTTTTGTCTAACAAAAATACTAGTTTATCACTTACAGAGAGTCAGTATTAACATTTTAAAATACATGATAGACAAGAAATAAAAGAAACCAAATTTGAAATAACACAAGTCCAGAGGCAGTCGAGTAGTGGAGTGAAATGTCAGAAATATGAACTTCCCTGCAGTACTATGTTCACTAGGCTATCCAATAGAAACTTTGTGTAATCAAAATGAAATAATCTCAATTAATGCATTCCAATTTGGTTTTGTTTGTTTTGGTTACTAGGGATAGAACTCATGACCTCATGCTTACCAGATAGGCACTTAAGCCACTGAGCCAATTGTCGGCCTTAATTCATTCCACTTTGAAATGCTGAAACCAAATAAAAGTTTTGCTTGATGATATTTTTAAGGGCGAAAGAGCTTACAAATTTCTATTCTATGGCTACTTATTATTTATATGAAATCAGGGAAACATTGTGGAGGTAAACAGTTGATCTACTCACACTCATCATTAAGTCCATGGATCTTTACATATACTTATGAGAAATGCAAAACATATAATTGCATGTATTTCTTTGTTTCTTCACATATAATCAATATTATAAAGTATAATGTTAAGGTGAAATCTTGAAAAGTAGTTTTTAAGTCACTGGGGTAACTTGTATTTTAAACAAAACTTGCTGGAAAGAAAGAGCAAATAGAAAGCTGGTGCCATTCACAAAGTGAACCCATACTCAGAAGGTTAAACATACTCCTATTGTCACAAAATTCTCAGTGCCTCTGCAGTCCAAAGTAACTCAACAAAGATGGTGACCTTGGGAAACATGAAAAGTTCAGATACTTGAATCTGGACATTATCACAGTGAGTCATCTTAACAGGATGAAACTGCTCTCGTCCAAGATCTCATTACTGAGCAGAAACAAGCACCCACAACAGTTGAAGTTTGACCTATTTGACTTTCCCCAATTTTTCTTTTGAATACCAGTGCGTATTGTTTGCTGAGCACTAACCAATTCTGTAACAAAAAAATGTTGTTCCCAAAATCAGTGTACTACCCAAAGAACCAAAGACATTCATGTCTTTTTCCTTATTTTACAATGATTTTAATTTTTAGCATTTAGTATGATATACACTGTTTGAGATTACTACCATGTCTTCTAATTTTGTGTAGCTTTTTAAAATCATGAATGTTTTTGTCAAACGCTTTCTCTGCTATGATCATGTGTTTTTTGCCCTTGATTCTGTTGACATAGTATATTGCATTTACTGATTTGTCTTATGTTGAACAATCCTTGCACAGCTGGGATGAATCTTTCTTGTGAATGATGTATAAACTTCTTTTTATTTTACACTTCTTGATGAATTGCTTGCCAGTGTCTCAGAAATATCTGCATGTATGTTCATTTAGGATATTGTCCTGTAGCTGTTTTTTGGTTGAGTCGTTCTGATTTCTGCATCATGATAGTGCTTCTTTCCAAGAAAGACTCCGCAAGTACTGCTTCTCTTTTAATTTCATTAGCGTTTCATCTGTAGTGGAATTAGATCTGTAAAGTTCTTGTAGAATTCAGCAATGAATCCCTCCATATCTGGGATTTTATTTATTTATTGGTAATTTTAAAAGTACTTCAAGTTAATTCACTGATGCTGGATTATTTAGAATGTTTATATCCTCCTGATTCAGCTTTGGTAATTTAGAAGTTGCTACCAAAATATCTATTTCTTTTGTTAATATTTTTTATTTGTTCTCAAATTTGGTACTGATGAACTTCTGTATTTCAGGCAAATCCATTGGGCTTCCACATTTTCACTCTTAGTCTCATGGATATGAGTTTTTTCTTTCCTTTTTTGATATATGTTTACCAAGTGTTTGTCAATTTTATTTAAACTTTCAAGGAATCATCTCTTTAATTCATAGATTCCTTTTGATTTCTTAGTCTGAATTCAATGAATTTATACTGTGAGCTTTATAATTTCCTCCTTCATATAAGCATTTGGCTTCACTTATTTTTTCTAGAAGTTAAGTTTCAAACATTAGGCTTTTTATTTTAGATCCTTCAGTTTTCCTGATATGGTTATTTCTGGTTATATTTTTCACTCATATGATCATTTTCATAGCATCCCATAAGTTTTGCTATATTTTTTCAGTACACAAATTGGGAAGAGGAAGACCCTCCACTTCATTTGCGTCAGTGTCTAATTTTCATGTTTGTAAACATTTGATTTATATAGTTAAGTGTACTGGTATTTGTGAGTATATTTTTATGACTGTTAAATCTTCCTTGTAGAGTTTTCCTTCAAAAAGTATACAGTGATCTTTTGCATCTCTTGAAGTCTCTTGAAGTTCACATTGACTGCAAATGATATAGGACGGATACTTTTTTTCTGGTTTCCCTTTTTTTTTTTTTTTTTTGTCTTTTTGAGACAGGGTCTTGCTGTGCAGTTCAGACTGCCCTTGAGCTCACTTTGTAGCCTAGGCTGGTCTCAAACTCGCAACGATCCTCTTGCCTCAGCCTCCCGAGTGCTGGGATTACAGGTGTGAGCCACCACATCCAGCTCTGGGTTCCCACCATCTTCAGAACTCTTTTTTACCCTTTGACTTTCAGTCTACGAAACTTTTTTATTTAAATTGGTTTCTTTTTGCATCATATTCTTTGATTTTTTTTTATCGATACCAGGGATCAAACTCACAACCACGCGCTTACAAGGCAGGTGTTTATGCCGCTGAGCTAAATCCCCAGACTTGGATTTAGTTCTTGACCTATTGTGTCACTATGTTGGGGGGATTGGTAATTAAGAGATTTACATTGCTGGTAACTATTGATGTTTACTGTCTTGTCTTAGTCATATTATTTTCCTGCAGTTGATTCCCAGTCTTTCCTTTCTGTTTTAATTTCTTGCCTAATTGGTGGATTATTTCTATTGGTGTTCATGGAAGTATAGTCTTCTTTATCTCTTTGTGAAAAAACCTTCAGACATTTTGTATTTTTGGCTTTGTTTTCAGAAGTTTCTTCACTTTTCATTTTTGTGGAAGTATCATTTCTATATTGAGTCTGAACAGTTTTATGGGGTGCGTCAATCTGTTTTGGATAGTTTTTTTTTTAAAGAATTGAAATACACGGGAACCTTCTTTGAGTAATTGTTGGTATTAAAAAGTTTGGTATGATTCTGATGGGCTTTCTTTTGTATGATATTTGTTGTCCCTAATAGTTTTTAATATTCAGTTCATGTGCTGAATTTCTGGTATCTTTTTTTCCCTTTCATCTTTTGAGACAGGCTTTACTGTGCTTTTCAGAATGGCCTTAAACACCATTTTTAGCCCAAGCTGACACTGAAGTCAAAGTGATCATCCTGTCTCAGACCCTTGAGTTGCTGGGATTACAGGCATGGACCACCACACATGGTTTTGGAATCTTGACTATTACATGGTTTGATGTAGATTTATTTTGGTCATGGCTAATTGCAGCTTTATATGCCTCACTGATCCATATGTCAATCTCTTTTTCTATGCTTGGTAAGTTCTGCCATCATAAACAGGCATTTTTTTTTCCTGACATTTGTGCTGTCTGACATGTGTCTCTGATTTTCACTGACTCTGATCCACTTATATTGTTCTTTGCAACATCTTGAAGCTATTGGATTGTTTTTTGGGAGGTCCCTTGTTATTTTACTTTTGGCACCATGAACTGAACAGGGTCTCATGCTTGCCAACCAGGCACTGTGATGCTGAAATACATCCCCTGCCCCTTCCTTGCAATTTTAAGGAAACCTTATTTTTCATGATTGGTAATCTCAATCTGATCTTCTGGATCTGATATTCTACCCTCACATTGATTCATTCTGTTGCATATGCATTCAATAGAATTTAAATCTCCTAAATTTCTATTTAAATGTGTTTCATTCATTCCATTCTTTTCCAATGTTGGGCATTCATAGTTTCTATCATTTTACTAAATTTTCTATCATTTTACTCATTTACTAAAAATTTTGTATTATCTTTTCTTGATTCACTAAATATGCCCTTTATTTGGTTATCATCTCTTAAGTGAGAAATTATTGATTTGATTTTTTTTTTGTCTTTTTTTTTTTTTTTAATCGGTACTGGGAATCGAACTCACAACTGCCTGCTTGCAAGGCAGGTGCTTATGCCGCTGAGCTAAATCCCCAGCCCCTATTTGATTTTTTTCTTGAGCCTCATTCATTTCCTTGCTTTTACTGCTGCCACTTCAGAGAATCCAGGTAGGTAGCTATTCAGTCATCTCATCTAATTCGTCACTGGGTTCTCCTTTAGTGAGCATGAAGTCTGAGGATGCATGTTGAATGCATGTCTCCTCATTTTCTATTTTCTTTTTACTTTAATTCCTGAAATAAAGCTTCAAAATAGTTATGTTTGATATCATTACTGGTAATATAAAGAACACTTGGGTATAGACTACTTTTCAGAGCTGTTTTCCATTTGTAGTTGGCTTTTCAGTTTCCAGTATGCTGTAAGATCCTACTTCTTCAGTGCATAGGACATGAGAAATTGCTCCATATTTGGTGTAGCCCGTGTTTCTTTGGCATTGTCCTATAGTACTGTTTATGACCCTCAAGCAAACAGTCTTGGCAGAAAAGAAAGAACAATTGATTAATACAATTCAAGTAGCACAGTCTTAATAAAAGCATCAAACACATCCTTGAAAATGACAATTATAGCAAATATTTGTCATCTTTAACCATATGAACAAGATTTATAGTTATATAACAAAATATAAAAGAAACTAGAAATTTTTGCTCAGTAAATATTCCCTCAATATGGCCACATTACCCAGAGAGAGGAAAAAGTTTATAAGGATTTAAAGGAGAAATAGAAAAATCAAAGAAGAAGACGTTGGAAGCAAGGCTAGAGGACAAAAGAAGATTACACAATCTTTGGGACCTGGTAAAGAAGTGAGGACGGGAAAAAACAAGAAACAAAAAAGAATGACACATAATAACAACAAATGGTAGAAACAGAGTGTTCACTCAAAACAAGGACAAAGAGGCCTGGAGCTTTAGCTCAGTGGCATAAGCACCTGGCTGGAAAGTGTGAGGTTTTGAGTTGACCCCTGGTACCAAAACAAAAACAAAAACAAAAAAACCAACCAATCAAACAAACAAATAAAACAAGGACAAAGCATCAACAACATTGAAAAAAAATGAAATAAATTTAAATAACATAAAAAAAAAAAAAAAAGAAAACCAAAAAAAACAAATGTCCACTTCAGGGAGTCATTATTTGACAGTGGTTGGACAGATATGTGTTGACTGATTGCAGCAAAGCAACAGAATTATGGTAGTGGTGGATAATCCCAGAAAACCTAGACCATGATACCATCTCACACCACAAAGAATGGCTATTATGAAGAAATGAATCAATAACAAATGTTGGCAGAATCAATGGGAAAAGAAACACATTTTTATTGTTGGTGCATGTAGAGAGGCGTAACCTCTTTGGAATTAGTGAGGAGATGCTCTTGATTCTTGAACGAATGAGGACTAAAGTTTCCATTTGTCCCATTTATTTGCTCCTTGGTATCTTCCTAGAAGAAATAAAAGTATCCTACTACAGTGATTTGAATGCACCCAAATGCATGATTTGTAATACCTAAATCTTGGAAATACCTCTGAAGCCCCTCAAGTGATGAAAAATGATGTTTTTTTTTTTTTTTTTTTTTTTTAAAAAAATACAATGGATTGTTACTTTATAGCTAAAGTGACAACCCTTGCAACCATATTGTTCAGTGAAGAAACAAATCAGGCATGCATGTGTAACTGTTCCACTGTTTCTAAGTTGTGAGAAATTATAAGCGTAAGTAAAAAAAAATGTATACTAGACACTGTGAAATGTGAAGAAATTTTTCAAAAAGAAAGTGGAGTCTGGAATAGGGGAAAAGGAAAGTAAGGAAGGGAAAAGAAAAAAATTGAGAAATAAACACAAAATAGAAACAGATTTATAAATAAGGAGGGAAGACTGATTTAATGGAAGGGAATGGAAACAAATAGGCATCAAGGTATACCATGTATAGGAACAAATTCCAGATGATATCATCACTATGTGTTTCTAAATTTTATCAATGAACTTAATAAAAAATGCCTGGCGGCTGGGGATTTAGCTCAGCAGCATAAGTGCCTGCCTTGCAAGCAGGCAGTCATGAGTTTGATCCCTGATACCATAAAAAGGGAAAAGACCAAAAAAAAAAAAAAAAAAAAAAAAAAAGCCTTGTATTTTAAACGCTCTATTACTGGCTGGAATAGTGATAACAATACATACTGTATATCTTCCTGGTTACCGTAAGAAGCAGAAACAAGTTGCAGGAAAATCCACTGCATTTTTCTAGGGTAAAAAATTGACATCACATTCTGCAGTGTATTACATTCTATGTATTATCTCAGATATTTTAGATATAGAGTATGCATAATTTTAGATGATAGGATTCTACTGAGAACTAATTTATGTTTCTAAACTAGACTAGGCTTATAGCAACCTATACAATATATACTGCATTACGAGTATTGCATTCACTGCTCATTTATATTTTCATGTTACTATAGGTGGATAACAAAGTAAATACCACATCATTAGTGGAAGAATCCTGTATAATATGTTTTACAAAATATTTAACTGTTAGGAAGAAAGGCAAAATACAGTTCAAGGAGACCAATTTGGCCTCATGCTTACCATTTGTATAAGGCTATGTGTTTTCAAATACTTGTCACATAACTCAAATACGAGACAGTGTTCCTTATGGATAATAAAAAGGAACCAGCATAAGATTTTTCTGAAAAATTCATAAAATAAACAATCTGAATCATAAATTAGGAAATTTCTTCTTTTTACTAAACTGTTACTTTTCCTTTCTTTTTCTTTTTTTTTTTTCCAAATGTTCCATTATGCCATTATATTACTTTCCTGGATAAAAGAAATAATTATCAAAGACAATGACACTGCCAGTATCAGGGAATAGAATGCAGGCATTTTCCTCTGATATTAAAAATTATTATTTCTGCCTCTCAAAAAACCCAGGGTCCTGCTAGCCAAGGAGAACCAAGAGGAAGCTATACAGCCTCTGTGTGTCAGTGGTGGCCCTTCTGGCTGGGGAGAACCAGGAAGGAAGCTATGTAGCCCCATTTGCCAGTGGCAGTCCTGCTGGCTAGGGTAAACCAGGAAGGAAGCTATGTAGCTCCTGATGCATGGCCCTGCTAGCTGGGGAGAACCAAGAAGCTATGCAGGCCCCCTGTGTGTCAATGGCAGGCCTGCTAGCTGGGGAAAACCAGGAAAGAAGCCACGCAGCTCCACATGCACCAGCAGCAGTCCTGCCAGTTAGGCAGAGCCAAGGAAACTGCACAGTACACAGTGCACCAGCAGCAGCCGTCCGTGCTAGCTCAGGAGAACCAGGAACAAAGCTATGCCCAGTGTGGCAGTGGTGGCCTTGCCAGGCAGGGAAAACCCTGAAAGAGGTCCTCCCATCCATAAGCAACCAGCTGATTCAGAAACACAGGCTAAAATGAAAACAACTGAAGAAACAACCTAACACTTGTACTGTTTGATTGACTATGCAAATCCAAAGCTGGTGTTCTAAACAACTAGGGACGTTAACAATATGTAATATAGTAACCACTGTGGATTTCCCACGTGTTATCACTGTTTCATCTTATAGTTGTTTTATTCTTTTAAAGTAAGACAATAATTTAAAAACCCACTATTGACAAAATTCCTTTGTCATTGATGTTACTGTTAAATCAAAATATCATTTGTACATTTTGGACAGATTACTTGAGTTAACTGACTGGGCAAAGTTGAGCAAAAAATACCTACCTAAATTCAAAAGGCATAGTTTCTGGGTGTAGAAGACCCATAATAATGAGGGTTTTTGAGAGAAAGGGATAATATTCTGAATTTTTAAAATAATTACACAGCAAATTCATTATTGGTATACAGGATTCTATTTCATGTTGAATCCTTCTAGAGTATGGAATTATATTGTTAATTCTAGAGGCCTGTTGGTTAAAATTTTTGTCAGAAAGGTAAATGGTATACACAGAGAATACATTTTCCTTCCTTATGAGGGATGCTCAAAATAGCAGCCAAATAAAAATTTAGGAGTGGTGTCCAGAGCAAAAGAAAAAAAAAAAAAAAAGAGTAGATAAAAAGGGCTAACCTACTTCTCAGAATACACCCATAGTGAGTAAAATTTCCTCTCCCTTCAGGCCTAATTTATGAGGAAAAATGTGAAACAATTTCTTGAATTACACTCAATGAACACAAGGCAATGTAGCAAACCATTATTGTCACTATAATTGCCATGAGTAAATACATTCCAGGACACATCTATATGATAAACACAATCAGTGTGGCTAATGAACAAATTGTAACACTGAGGTAGGCAAACAGGCACATAGTAGGCACAGCTTATAACCAGCAGCAGGGTTGACTTTTGTGGGTAGTTACATAAAATCAGAAAGATGCACTGGATTCAAACTTCATTGATTCATTCACCTGCATCATCATCCTTTGGATGTTTACACATATTTACATTAAATGTAAGACGAACAATTTACTTCTAAATTGTTCTTTGATTCCTCAGATGTGACCATTCTCTCTATTTGGTTTCAAAGAAGAAAATCTTAATTTTATGGTTACATCATAAAAATAACTTAAACCCTTGAGACAGCTTCCAAAAACTTCAAACATTTTGTGGCAAAATAAGCACAAAGAATATTCAGTGGGGAAGTCTGCTTTATCATAGTTCACAAGAAAACCTACACTCAGAAAATTAAACAGATCCTGATGTTCCACAACACTTTCACTGTCCCAGTGCAGGACATGATGTGTTACAGCCGGGAGGTGAGCAAAGGAATCATAAGAAGCCACGAAATTCTAAAATAAAATAAAAAACCCTCAATCTTAAACTGGCAAGGTGACACATGTCTATGTTACCACGAGTCATGGATATTGAAACTATCCAAACTTCTCCCAACCCTGGGGAACTTAATATCTACACACCCACAAACACACACACACACACACACACACACACACACACACACACAAAGAGAAAGAAAGAAAAACTCTCAGGATAAAATTCCTAAATTCACTCCCAGAACGATGAAAAAGATCAAACTCACCTTGAAATCTTTTGTATCCAAGACAAACCCTTTATTCTACATTAGTGATGAAGTCTGTACTATTTTTAAACCTAAAAAAAGACCAGTTTCCTAATTTCTAATGTGCCATGAAAATGATTAGGTAAACTGATCAGTAGTCACAGAAGAAATATTTATCTGTTACTAAACCCTCCTCTTTTCTTTAGGCCTGTGACCTTTGACCTAATCTCTGATCAAGCCTGCGGAGAATTTTTATTTTATCACACTAAGAACAACCTGACTTCTGGAGACATTTATTGCTGTAGCTGCTGATCTTTGTCCCATCCCCAAATTCCATGGATTCCCATTTCAGTTTCATTCTCATCTACTCTTGGCTATTCAAAAAACTTTTCTATTCTATTCAGTCACATGCCAATTGACTGAAACTATGGAAATTTACCCCTATTTCAGTAATTTTCTCTTTGAGACAAGGTTTTACTATGCAGTTCGGGGTGCCTTGAACTCACTTCATAGCCCAGGGTGGTCTGGAACTCAGAGAGATCCTCCTGCATCAGTCTGTGGAGCACGGATTTACATGCCTGGCCAAGTACTTCTTTTATATAAACAACTCATTTGCTTTTTCAGTTTTTAAAACAATGCCTAAAAATAGTCCATAGACTACAAAATAATTATTTTAGAGGTGATTCCTCTTTACCTTTCCAATCATACCAATATCACATGTACATCACTCTGTAGAAGTCCCAGTTCAAAGCATCTCTCAGTGTGGTGGGTTTAATAGGCAGCCCCTCGAGGAAACATTTCCCCTCCATTAATATCCCCTGGATCTTTCTCAGCATTCTAAACTCTATGGTCTGCTCCGTTTAAGTAGTCCAAATATAAAGAATAATTTGTTTTAATAGTGTGTAAATAAAGTATCTAGCTGAAGGGAAGGGCCAGAGATAAGAGCTGGGAAATTAATAATTTTGATAAGAGTTAAAATGAGAATAGCATTACCCAGACTGTGAGAACAAGAGTGAACTTTCTGCCCAACAAAGAATGCAGCCACCTCTACTAAAAGGAGTTGCAGCCCCTCCCCACTAAGCTCCTGAATTTCCAGGAATTTAAAATACAAAATACCAGAGCTTCTCTAAAATGTTTCTTTTTAACAGTGTATGCTAATGAAATGGGTTTAGAAAGCCCAATTCCAAGGGAGTTGTTTTAAATCAACAGAGGCATCTGTGATATTCCCCCATTAAACTATGCTCCCCTTTTCTGTATTTGTTCCGGATTGCAGGACTACAAGGCCACTCACTGGGGGCACTCCCAAAAATGAGGGAGCCATTCTTATTTCAAAAAAAAGTTCTCTAACATCCTTCTTTTGGTTTGCGACCTCATTCCTCGATGTTGGCGACCACAAGCTCTGTTCGTGGAGTAACAATACAATTGAAAGTAGCGGTCTGATGTAAAACATTACAGTGATGATTTTCTCATTGCCGAGTATGAAACCCAGGGTTTTCGCAAGGCTCAGGCTCTCGGCAGAGCGGTGGAACAAAGCTGTGTCTGAGACCGGCCTACGAGGTACTCTGGGTGGACTGGGTGTGGTGGCGCATACCCCTAAGCCCCAGCTGTAGCGAGGCTTGAGGCCGGAGGATCGCTGCGAATTTAAGGTCAGACTGAGTTACACAGGTTCGACCAGGGTGAACTACACAGCGTGACCACTTCTGCATCGCTGTGGCCAAAGCACCCGATTCCGCCCCACCCCCAGCTCCCGTCCCACGACGTCACCATTGCGTGCTTGAGGCTCTCCCAGGTCTTTCTGAATGCAGCTTGCAGCCAGTAGAAATCACAGAACAAGGCAGTTTAGGCAGCCGGGTCCTCTCAGCCAGGTACGCACAGGCCTGACCAGCTCCATGATACAGGAAGTGCCCGCCCCCTTGGCCCTCCTGATTGGGTAGTTCAGACAGCCCGCCTTTGTCGCTGATTGGCTCCTGCTTCATTGTCTACCAAAAGCGTGAGGGGAGAAACCTGTAAATGTAAGGGTGGACTCCACTGGAACGAATTTTGTGAAAATGTAAGTTTTCAAGTTTAAATGTATTTTTAAAAAATGAAATGGATATGTGCATGGAAACGTGTGTGTGTATGTGTGTGAGAGACGTGGGGAGGGGAAGAGAAATGAAGAGACTATGTGTAATAGAAATAAGGCTAATTGCCAAGTTCCTTGGAGTGAGTGCAGGTCACAGTCCTGCACAGCTACCACGGAGAGAGAGCATTCTGGATACTGTCCCAAGTCCAGTCTGGCTGCTCCTCTTCCCTTTTCCCCTGAGCGTAGGGCTGCACACTGTGTTGGAGCTGAGCCGGTGGAGCAGGTCTATTATTCTTCTCTGCAAATTTAAATCTATGCAAATGTGGACTTTGCTGTCTAACTGTGCAAGACACAAAGAGAGAGGACCTCAGTGTGAGCCTAGACACAAAGAACCCTGCAGGGGCATTTAGAACATTCAGGGGGTGATGGGTGATTATTTTTAACATTATCCATTGTTTAGAGGCAGGGTCTCAGTACAGTCCAAGTTGATCTTGAAGTCACTGTGTAGACCGAACCGATCTGAAGTCATAGAAGTTCTTCTGTCCCCACCTCCTGAGTGCATTACAAGGCATTACAAAGGAGTGCCACGGCACCGGGCTGTATGAATTTTCAGATGATGATGACTTGAAATTTCATTCACCTGACCAAGGAAATTCGCAGTCTCTTTTGGGTGATATAAGATGTATTTGATTTTTAGTAAGGTTCATATAAAAAAGCATGGACAGAAATAAATGAGTAACAAAACGCACAGATATGAATTAAACTTTAATGAAATACCATCTATTTCTTTGGAAGTGATTTTTCATAAGTCAGTAGTAGATATGCACCAGGGACGCCGCAGATCACATGATGTTTCACATAAAGCCTCCTAAGCTTCCTCCTCTGCACTGCTTCTGCCCCACCATCGCCAGGAGTTCAGTGGGTCTTTAGCGCTCTCTGCTGGTGCTGAGCGTTCCTACAGGGAGGTTTGTGACTGCTCACACTGATGTCCTCTCACGGTGTCTCTTGCAGAGTAACACATGGCTACATCCTTAGTTGTCACAGAGGAAAACTGCAGAGAGAACTGATTCTTCATCGTGTCCCTAGAGATGCTGATTTGCCTCTTCAGGGACGGATTTATAAGCTGTGTTTCTACCACTATTAACCCATCCCATCCAGTGCAGCTCCTTCCTTTTGAGGCTGGTGGATACAGTTCCAGGAGTAACCAGTGGTGACGGATAAACCAGAGATAGAGCAGGTAAGGGGCAGGGTCTGTGAGGTTTATACGAATAACTCTTCAGCTCCCAGAGATGAACACAACAGTACATGTTTAGTAGATGACATTTCTTTTTTTTCTATATTATCTCCTTGACTGTAAAAAATTTTGTTTATACTATCGCATATAATAAAACCGATGGAGAGAGAAGAACAAAAGCTTGATGGGACTTCAAAACAAGCTGATATTAAATCACCACTAGCTCTTATAATGTCTTATTTTCTTCAAAATAACTGTTCATACCATCACAGACAATAAAATTAAATACCCCAGAATAAAACCATTCCAATTAATGAATGAAAAACATTATAAGGCTTCAAAACAATTTAATGGGGAATCATGATTACCACATAATTTTATGTGTTCTTACCATTTCTTACACTAGGGAAACTATTCGGTATTTATACATGTGAGTTTGATTTATTTCACTTATGAGTATGGTCTCAAGCTGCGTCCACTTATTTATAAATATCTCAATCATTCTTTATAGCTGAGTAGTACTCTATTGCATAAAAATACCACAACTTTTTTATCCATTCCTCAGTTGATGGACACTTAGGTTGTTTCCAAGATCTGGCTATTACAAATTGTGCTGCTATAAACATGGGTGCACATATATCACTGTGGTATGATGTTTTCAGTTCTGGGAATACGCCTAGAAGTGGAATAGCTGGAACAAATGGGACTTCCAATCCCAGCTTTTTGAGAAATCTCCAAACTGACCTTCACAGTGGTTGTACCAGTCTACACTCCCACCAACAGTGCAGGAGAGTTCCTTTTCCCCCACAGCCTCTTCAGCATTTGTTTTTCGTGGTTTTCTTGATCCTGGCCATTCTTTCAGGAGTGAGATAGAATCTCAGTGTGGTTTTAATTTGCATTTCTCTAATGAGTAATGATGATGAACATTTTTTCATGTATTTATTTGCCATTTGTATTTCTTCATCTGAGAATTGTGTATTCATCTCAGATGTCCATTTGAATTTTGGGGGTCTGATGTTTTTTAATTCTTTGTATGTTTTAGACAGAAGTCCTTTGTCTGAGGGACAGTTCACTAAGATTTTTTTTCCAGTTTGTGGGTTTTCTTTTCGCTATGCTGGAGATTTCTTTTGACATGCAAAAACTTTTTAATAAAAGGTGATCCCAGTTATTGATTCTGGGAAGTATTTCCCATGCGGTTTAATTCCTGTTCATGAATTCTCTACTTACCCCTATGTCTTCAAGATTTTTACCGTTTGTCTTCCAATAAATTTAGTGTTTCTATGTTAATATTCAGATCTTTGATCCATTTAGATTTTTTTTAATGTTTTTTTTTTTTGTCTTTTTCCTTTTTATCAGTACCAGGTATCGAACTCACGACTGCCTGCTTGCAAGGCAGGCGCTTATGCCGCTGAGCTAAACCCCCAGCCCCGATCCATTTAGATTTTAATTTAGTACATAGTGATAAGCCTAGTTTCAGTTTTCGGCATAGGGAGAGCCAGTTTTTCCAGCATTATTTATTAAAGAGACTGTCATTCTTCCAGTGAACATGCTTGGTCCCTTTATCAAAGATAAGGTAGTTGAGTGTGTTTGTAGTTGTGGTTGTATCTTCTAATCTATTCCACTGATCTTCGGCTCTGTTTTAATTCCAGAACCATGTTGATTTTACTACAATTGGTTTGTAGTATAACTTTAAGTCAGGGATTGTGATGCCTCCTGCTTTGCCTTTGCTGCTTAGAACTGTCTTTGCTGTGCTAGGTCTCTTCTGGTTCCAGATGGATTTTAGGAGTGATTTCTCTAGATCTATGAGGTATATTGATAATATTTTTATTGGGATTGCATTGAATCTGTATAACAGTTTTGGGAGAATGGCCATTTTCACAATATTTATTCTTCCTATCCATGAGCAAGGGATGTCTTTCCATTTTCTGAGATCCTCCTCAATTTCTTTTTTCATTGTATTATAATTTTCCCTATATAGATCTTTCACTTCTTTCGTGAAAATAATTCTTAAATATTTCATTTTTTTAGTTGTTAGTGTGGAGAGTGTGGCTTCTCTTATTTCTCTCTCTGTGATTTTGTTGTTAGTGTATAGAAATGCTATTGATTTTTGAGCATTGACGTTGTATCCAGCTACATTGCTGAATTTATTTATTACATCTGGGAGTCTTTCAATGGAGTTTTGAGGGTCTTTGTAGAGTATCATGTCATCCGCAAATAATGATAATTTAACTTCTTCTTTTCCTAAATTTACCCCTTTTATTTCTCTCTCTTGTCTAATTGCTGGTTAGTATTTCCAGTAGTATACTAAATAGGAGTGGTGATGTGGGACATCCTTGACTTGTGCCTGATTTTAGGGCCTTGAGTTTTTGGCCATTTAGTATGATACTGGCCATTGGTTTGTCATACTTGGCCTTTATTATATTGAGGTAAAGACTATTTAGTCCAATTTTCTGTAAGATTCTTATCATAAATGAATGTTGGACCTTATCCAAAGCTTTTTCTACATCTATAGAGATCATCATGTGATTCTTACTTTTGGCTTTATTGATATGGTGGATGACATTTATTGATTTCCATATGTTGAAGCATCCCTGCATGCCTGGGATGAATCCCACTTGGTCATGGTGTATAATCTTCTTGATGATTTGCTGTATTCTATTTGCAAACATTTTGTTGAGGATTTTTGCATCTATATTCATTAGGAAGATTGGCCTGTAGTTCCCTTTTTTATTTGGGTCTTTCTCAGGTTTTGGTACTAGAGTAATATTTGCTTCCAGGAATGACTTAGGAAGGATTGCTTCCCTTTCAATTTCATTGAAGAGTTTGAGGAGTGTCAGCATTAAGTCTTCTTGTACTTTTTGTAGAATTCTGCAGTGAATCCGTCTGGGCCTGGGCTCTTTGTAGGTAAGGATTTAATTATATTTTCAACTTCATTAATAGAAATTGGGTTATTCAGCAGTTTTACATCTTCTTGACCCCGCTTTGGTACTTCATATGTTTCTAGGAATCTGTCCATTTCTTCTGTGTTATCGAACCTATAAGAGTGGAGGTTTTTGAAATAGGTGTTGATGATCTTCTGTGTTTCTATGGAGTCTGTATTGATTTCACCTTTTTCATTCCTTATTGCATGAATTTGAGCTTTTTCTTCCCTTTTTAAAATAAGGTTGGCTAGGGGCTTATCAATTTTACTTATTCTTTCAAAGAACCAACTCTTCGTTTCATTTCTTCTTTGGATTATTTTCTTAGCCTCTATTGCATTAGTTTCTGCTCTGATTTTTATAATTTCCTCCCTTCTTTTGGCTTTGGACTTGACTTGCTCTTCTTTTTCTAGATGTTTGAGGTGTAGCGTCAGGTTATTTATTTGTATCTATTCTGTTTTCCTGATGTGGGAACTTAGTGCAATAAATTTTCCTCTAAGGACTGCTTTCACTGCATCCCACAGATTCCGGTAAGTTGTGTTTGTATTTTTGTTTGCTTGCAGGTATTGTTTAATTTCTTTTTGAATTTCCCCTGTGACCCACTAATTACTCAAGTGTGTTATTCAGGTTCCATGTGTTTTTGGGATTTTTGCGGTGTCTTTTATCATTAATTTCTAATTTCATGGCGCTATGATCCAATAACATGCATGGGATAATTTCAATTCTTTTGCATTTATTTAAGTATGTTCTGTGGGTTACTATATAATCTATTTTAGAGAATGTCCCATGTACTGCTGAGAAGAAAGTGTATTCTGATGTTGTTGGATGGAACACTCTGTATATGGCTATCAAGTCCATTTGTTCACAGGTGTGATTCAGCTCTTTTTTTTTTTGCTGATTTTCTGTCGGGTTGATCTGTCCTTTGATGTTAATGATGTGTTAAGGTCTCCTGTTATAACTGTTTTACTGCTAACTTGGTTTTTCATTCCTGTTAATACTTGTTTTATATAACTGGGTGCTCTGGAATTTGGTGCATATGTAATTAAGATTGTTATCTCTTTCTCTTGACGTTTTCTCCTAACCAGTATGTAATGACCTTCTTTATCTCTTCTGATCATTCTTGGTATGAAGTTCACATTGTCTGCAAACAGAATAGCTGCCCCCGCTTTTTTGGGGTTCCTATTGCATGAAGTATTGTTTTCCATCCTGTGAGTTTCAGTCTGTGAGTATCCTTTTGGGTTAGATGGGTTTCTTGTAGACAGCATATGGTTGGATGTTGTTTCTTGATCCATTCTGCCAGTCTGTTTCTTTTATTTGGTGCATTGAGACCATTTACATTAATGGTTATAACTGTTATATATTGGTTTATTGTTGAAATGTTACCTTTTTGCTGTTGCATCTTTATCTTTCCATTGTGTTTAATTGCCTGCATTGCTCAGTGGTTCTTTCCTAAGTGTATGTGCTTGGTGATCATGAAGTTTTCCAGCTGTTCTTTTTTTTTTTTTATTGGTACCAGGGATCGAACTCACGACCGCCTGCTTGCAAGGCGGCTTATGCCACTGAGCTAAATCCCTAGCCCTGGCCAGCTGTTCTTTATCATGGAAGTATCTTATTTCTCCATCGATTTTGAAGGACACTTTTGCAGGGTACACCACTCTAGCTTGGAAATCATTTTCCTTTAGGATCTGAAATAATGCACTCCTTGCTCTTCTTGACTTTATTGTTTGTGCTGAGAAGTCTGCTGTGATTCTGATAGGTTTTCCTTTATAGGTGATCTGTCTTTTCTCTCTGACAGTTTTTAACATTCTCTTCTTATATTGGATTTCTGGGATGGCGATTATTATATGTCTGGGTGTAGTTTTATTTTGGTTATGGCTATTTGGAGTTCTATATACTTCACTGATCCTGATGTCAGTTTCCATTCTCATGTTTGGGAAATTTTTAGCTATTACTTCCTCTAAATATCCTCTTGATAGCCTTTGTGTTGTCCCCTTCTTTTTCATTTATCCCTATCAATCTTATGTTGTTTTTCTTTGAATCATCTTGCAGCTGTTGAATTGTTATTTCCTGATTCCTTGTTATTTTTAAAATATCTTTCCTTTCCTGTTCACTAGCTGCAATCTTGTCTTCAAGGTCTAAAATTCTATCTTCACCTTTGTTGAGGCAGTTTTGACAACTTTCAATGGAATTTTTGATTTTCTGTACATCTCTTTGCATCTGCTTCATGTGTTCTCTTTGTTTCTTATATTGTTCATCAGGGATTCTTTTTGTTTTGTTCCTCTATTTTTTTAACTGTGTCTTCTTTAGATGTGTTCAGCATCTCTTTCATTACTTTTATGATTTCTTCTTTTACCTGAGAGATTATTTCTAGTTTGAATTCCTTTAAAGCTTCCCGGAGTTGCTTCTTTATTTCAGTTGCTATTATTTCAGGTATTTCAGGTGTATGGGATGTATTTTCTTCCATGTACATAGCTCCTAAGCTTTCTTGGGATGGGCTGGAGTTTTGAGATTGCATTTTGGTCTTTCATTTTGTCATTTTCTTATATTTCCCTGTTTCAAGTGTTGTTACAAGGCTTCTTCTGGGCCTGTTGGAAATCATCTTCTATGCCCTCAGCTCCTGGGATTCTGGCTGCCCAGTTCCCCGGATTGAGAGAAGTTCACTGCATGGCCTAGGCAGGCCAGAAACCTGTGGAGCCTCCAGCTGCCCAGTTCCCTGAATTGAGAGAGGGTTACTGGGTGTGCCACCAGCACGCCCAAGACCTGCAGGGCTGGTTGAGTGTGGCAGGAAGCTGGGAAGTTCCTGGCCCATGGGAGTGAGGATCTTAAACTCCCAGGGCTCAGGATGGTGCACGGACACTCACCTCCAGCTGCCCAGTTCTCCAGATTGAGAGAGGGTCATTCAAGGTGATAGGAATTTAACAATGGTTGTTATACTGTATACTGTTTTCTTCAAAATAGTTTCTCAGATTAGCAAAAAAAAAAAAAGATACTGGCATATAAAATTGATCAAACAGCATATGAATATATATGTATATATAATTATACATGTATGCATGTAGGTACATTTTCTTTTCCCTTCATTTTTTACCCCCATCTCAATTTTTCTTTTGCTTTCAGTTTCTTTTCCTGTCACTATATCAATTGTTACTTTTGGATCATATTTACTCTTTCTGTTTCTTACACTAGGGAGACAATATGGTGTTTACACGTGTGAGTCTGATTTATTTCACTTAGGAGCATGGTCAATAGTTGAATCTATTTATGTATAAACCCTCAAGGATGGCCTTCCTTATAACTGAGTAGTATTACATTGTGCAAAGTTACCACATCATTTTTATCCATTCCTCAGTAGATGGGCATGTGGGTTGTTTCCAACATCTGGATATCCCAAGTTGTGCTCCTATAAACATGGGTGCACACATATCATTGTGGTATGCTGTTTTTAATTTTTCTGGGTAAATATCTAGAAGGGGAATAGCTGGGTCAAATTGAACCTCTAATTATAGTTTTTAAGGAATCTTCACACTGATTTCCACAGTGGTTGTACCAGTCTACATTCCCACTAAATGTGGAAAAGGATTCTTTTTCCCCATAGGCCTTCCACCATTTTTTATATGTTGATTTCTTGATGCTACCTATTATTTCTGGAGTTAGATGAAATGTTTTAATTGGCATTTTTTGAATGAATAATGATGCTGAACTTTTTTTAGATTTATATTTCTTCATCTGAGAATTGTGTATGCATCTCAGATGCCCATTTTTGGGCTGGGATTTTGAATTTTGTGGGCATGTTTTTTTCCCAGTTCTACATACATTGTACATAGAAGTTCTTTATTTGAAGGACAGTTGGAAAAAATCTTTTCTCAATCTGTGAGTTTCTTTTTGGTCTATTGAAGATTTCTTTTAATGTGCAACACCTTCTTAATATAAGATGACATCTCAGTTGATGATTCTTTGAAGTAATTTCCATGTAGTTTGAGTTTTTATTCATGAACTTTCTGCCTACCCCTATGCCTCTGAAATTTCTACCTACTTTATCTTAAAAGTAGATTTAGTGTTTCTGTCTTAATATTTAGATATTTGATCCAGTTTGACTTTTGTTTAGTGAGCAGTGATAGCCATTGGTCTGGTTTAAATCTGCAGCATGTGGAAATTGATTTTTTTCAGCACCACTTAGTAAAGAGACTTTCTTTTTCAAGTGATAATGGTTGGCCCATTTTTCAAAGATAAAAGGATTTAGCATGTTTGTATTTGTTTTGGTACCTTCTGTTCAGGATTTTTCCCCAGTACCATGCTGATTGTATCACAGTAGCTTTGATGTATAATGTTATGGTTGGATAACTAGTGGTCAACTTAACGCCAGCTGGATTACATCAGCATGCATTGAGAGAAGATGCACCACCTGAGAAGGGTTGCCAGGATAAATAGTGGAGAAGAAGAGAGGTGTGGAGAGGGATTGAGGCGTTATGGAGGCATTGTTGGTTCTCCTACGAGTTACTGTCTGAGCTGTTGGTTCTCCTGGAGAAGCTTTGGTCCTCACATCGAGCATTGTTTCCTGGCTTTCGGAGGGGAAGACATGTGCTGCCTGGTCTCCAGGATGAACTCCTCACGCTGCTTCCTGGCACATTCCCGACTGTGCTTGTCGGAGGAGGAGCTCGGGGCCTCCATGTCGCTGAGGACAGCTCCGGTTCCTTTCAGGACAGCCCCACTCTTTGTTGTGAGTGTGACTTTTCGGCTCCAGTGTAGAACCCTCATCCCACTAGCACAGCTCCTTCATCCTGCTGGCATAGACTTTCTAGATTCTACCGCTGACCATTGGTTCTTCCCGGCACGAATCTGTAAAAGAGACTGGCGTGAGTCCTTCTTGTGGGCTCTGGACTTCCAGTTGGACTCGTGGAGGCGTTGTTCTGAGCTCTGGGTTTTTATCTGGACTCATTTGGGACATTGCCATGGGGTTTAGACTCTTGACTAAATAATCTATGTCGTTTGTGTTGCGGATAGATTTCCTGCATTCTCCTGTGTTAACTTCCGGTGACCATTATAAAAATATTATAAACTCCATGTCCTGCTCTGAATTGTTCTCTGTGTACAACCCCAGACTACAACATGTAATTTCAAATCAGGTATTGTAATGTCTTCTACCTTGCCTTTAATGTCCAGTATTGCCTTTGTTGTTCTAGGTCTCTTCTGGTTCCAATTGTATTTTAGGAATATTTTCTCTAGATTTGTGAGGTATGCTATTGAGATTTTGATCAGGATTGCATTAAGTCTGTACAACAGTTTTGAGAGTAATTCTGAACCATTTGCAAAATGTTGGCTCTTCCTATGCATTAGCTAGGGACAGCTTTCCCTTTTCTGAATTCCTCTTTGATCTCTTTTTACAGAGTCTAATAATTTTCAATGTATAAATCTTTTACTTCCATTTTTAGATTGATTCCCAAGTATTTTATTTCTTGGATGTTATTGTGAGGGGTGTCGCTTCTCTAATTTCTGTGTTTCTTGTATGTGTACAAGAATGCTATTGATTCTGGAATGTTCACTTTGTATCCAGCTATGCTATTGAGTTTGGTTATTCTAGGAGTTTTTGGTAGTTTTCTATGTAGAATATCATGTCGTCTGTGAATAATGATAGCTTAACCACTTCATTTTTGTACCTTACTCTTTTTCTTTCTCTTGTTTGTCTAATTGCTCTTAATACCTCCAGAATTATACTGCATAGTACTGGTGATAGGGATGATCTTATTTTGTCCCTGATTTTAGAGTGAAAGCTGTATGTATTATCCATTTAATAAGATATTTGCTGTTGGTTTGTCATTAATGGCAGATTAAGATAAACAGTATGTCTTCTAATTTTTGTAGGGCTTTTTAAAAAATCATGAATAAGCATTGGTCTATTTCAAATGATTTTTCTGCAACCTATTGAGATGATCATATGTTTTTTCCCTTGGTTCTGATGATATTGCACATTATATTTATTATTTTGTGTATGTTAAATCATTCCTGCATCCATGGAATGAATCCTCCTCCTCCTTTATTCTTCCTCAACCCCCACCTCCTTCTTCCTTTCTTTCTCTTTCTTTTGTTTTCTTTTTTCTTTCTCTCTTTCTTTCTCTTTCTTTCTTTCTTTCTTTCTTCTTCCTTCTTCTTCTGCCTTCTTCTTCTCCTCCTCCTTCTCCTTCTCCTTCTTCTTGAAGCTTGAGTTTCAACATTAGGTTATTTGAGCTCCCTCACTTTTCCTTATGTATGAATTTATGGAGATAGTTTTCTCTGATAGAACTGCTTTCATGGCATCTCATACTTTTCAGTATGTTAACTCAGTATACAAATCAGGAAGAGAAAGTTAAAGTCTCCCATAACAATTGTGTTAGTACCTATTGTATTTATCATGTCTGTAAACATTTGTTTTTTTATAGTTGCTTGTACTGGTATTCAGTGTATATATTTTTATCATTGTTATATCTGAGTTTTTCCTTAACAAGTATGAAATGACCTTCTGTGTTGCTCTTGATCAGTCTTGGCTTAAACTTCACATAGTCTGCAAATGTAATAGGACTTTTACTTTTTTTTTCTTGTTCCTGTTCCTTGAAGTACTCTTTTTCATTCTTTTATTTTCAGTCTGTAAATTTTTTCTAGCTAAATGTGTTTCTTTCTGTAGCATATATTTTTTTTCTTTTTGAGGGAGGGTCTCACTATGCAGATTCAATCTGGCCTTGAGCTCTTTGTAGCACAGGATGGTCTCGAATTTGCAATGATCCTCTTGCCTCAGCCTCCCAAGTGCTGGGATTACAGGCATGTGCCACCACACTAGCAGCACAGCATATTCTTGAATCTTGTTTCTTGATCTATTGTGATTTTTTTCTTTTGACTGGTAATTGACAGGATTTATATTAATGATTAAAACTGATATGTATTGACTAACACTTGCCATATTATTTTTCTATTGTCAATTCCTTTTCTTTCACCTCTGTTTACTTATTTGTTTTAGTCACAAGTTTACCTGGTAAATTTGTTCCATTGTTGTTCAGTGAAGTGTAGTCTTTTTTAATCTTCTAAAATAATCTTAAAATATTTTGTGTTGTTGTCTTCATTGTCATAATGTCCTGCAGTTTTTCTTTTTCATGGAAATAATCCTTTTCTCTAGTAGTTTTGAAAGTTTTGTGGGATAAATCAATTTGTGTTAGTTATTGATTTAAGAGTTAAGATACTTCACTGGACGCTCCCTTGAGTAATGGGTTGTTGTAAAATGTTTGCCATGATTTTGATGGGTTTGTTTATAGATTTATTTTTTAACCAGATTTTAATGTCCTATTCCTGTGCCGAATTTCTTGATTTTTTTTTTTTTTTTTTTGTCTTTTTCAGACAGTGTTTTACTCTGCAGTTTGGGCTGGCTTAAAAATCACAGTAATTCTCTTGCCTCACATTCCTGAATGCTGGGGTCACAGCTATGTGCTAACACATATGGATCTGAAATCTTGACTATGATATGCATTTGTGTAGCTTTGTTTCAGTCTTGGATAACTGTTGCTCTCTATATGCCTCACATATCTGTACGTCAAATTCTTTTTCCATGCTTGGGAAATTTTCGTTATCACTTCCCCAAACAGGTTTTTTATGTCAATTGCATTCTCTTGCTGTTCTATTGATTCTGATCCATCTTATGTTGCTCTTTGTGATAGCTTGCAGATATTTGATTTTTTGTGATCCCTTTGTTTTTAAGAAATGTCTTTTTGTGATCACTAATCTCAATCCTATCCTCTATATTTGATATTCTGTCCTCACATTAGTATATTCTTTTGCATATATATTCAGTAGAATTTTAAATCTGGGTACATATTTGATTGCATTCATGGTTTCCATCACTTTTATTAAGGTTTTTTGTTTGGTGTTGTTTTTTATTTTTAAATCTTGGGCTTCACTAGATTCACTAACCATGACCCTAGGTAATGGTCATCATCTCAGAGTTAAGTGACAAGCTATTTCTGATTTGATTTTTTTCTTGATCCTTACTCATTTGCTTTATTTTGCTGTTACCATTTCAGAGTCAAGGTGGGTGGGTTTTGAACTGGTTTAGCTCACTGCCTCCTGGGTTCTTATTTGGTAAGATGGAAGTCTGAGCTTGCAAGTTTCATCTGTGTCATTTCATTTTCTACTTTTTAAAGTTTAATTCCTGAAATGATGCTTGAAAATTGTTTGTGTTTGATACTATTACAGGTAGTATCAAGAACCCTTAAGTACTGAAGACTTTTTGGAGATGTCTTCCATCCGTAGCTGGCTCTTGGATTTTAAGTATGTGGCAAAATCCTACCTCTTCCATTTACCGGAAATGAGAAATTTATGCATAGTTTGCCTAGCACCTACTTCTTCTGCACTCACCTACAGTATTTCTTATAATCCCAGGCACACTCAGTTTGGGCACAGAAAAACAACTGATTAGAACAATTAAAGTACAACAATGAGTAAGAAGAATATCAGACATATCCTAGAAAGTGACAATAGTAATAACTATTTGTCACCTGTAACCATATGAACAAGATTTGTAGCTCTATAACAAAATCTAAAATCTGCCCGAAAAATATGTTCAGTAATATTGCCTCAATATGGTCATATTACCCTCAAAGGATAAATTTTAAGTGCAGCTAAGTGAGAATACAGAAATTCAAGATGAGACAGGTTTAGAAGCAAGACTGGAAGACAAAAGATTACAATAATAAATACAAAAATAATGACATAACCTCCATCAGGGCATAGAATTAAGGCATTTGCTTCATGATATCCAATAACAATAATTCTCCCTAAAAAAACCAACTATTGACAAGATTTCTTTGTCACTGTTGTTACTGATAAAATCACACCATTATTTGTACATTTTCAAGATTACTTGATGTAGTTAACTAAGTGTGTCAACATCAGAAATGCTGACCAAAATTGAAAAGGCATACTTCTATGTGTAGAACCCACGATAAGGGAGACTGTTACCAGAAAGAAATAAAAGAGAAACAAAAAGAAAACATTCTTTCTCTTCACCAGAACTCCAGTTTTCACTTTCCCAATGGACATTATCTCTTGGCTTCCACTGCAGACTCTTAATACTATAGCACAGATCATTCATTCATCTGGCAAACACAATTGATCCTCCTGATAAGATCTTGGACAAAACACAGTGTGCTCTGACATTTCACAAGAAGATGCCAATCTCCAGCTGATGGACAGAGTTTTTGCACTCTTCCACATCTGTATGAGAGACTACTGTATGCCAGTCTTTGAAATATATTTGTATGCCTTCTATTAAAGCTGTTTCTCTATAATACTGACTGATACAGATTTTACTATTGAGAGTGACTCTAGAGAAGGACCATTGCAAAAATCTAGTTCCTTAACTGACTTAGGGATTCCTGGTGTTGGTTCTCTAATTTGATGAGATCTAAAGACAGCAGTCTGTCTTTCTAGTACTGTGGGGAATAGTCATAGTCCTGGCTGTAAAATGTTTAAAACAATACGGTAGATCTATTTGGCTGTTACATATCTAGACTCTCAGGGGATTATTTTGCCATGGAAAGAAATTTCTCTATTGATCAGCTCACTATTCTTTAGTCTACCAAGTCATACCTTGGTATTGCACAGTAACAATCTATCATTAAAAGGAAACTGATTACATAATGGAGACACAGTAGGTCTAAAAGGTACATGTAAGTTACAATAAAGATGTTCCTCCAATGCCCATGTTCCTACACCTGCTATAGCGCCTTCTGTTCCCAACTTGCTCATATGGCCTTATAGATTTTAACATAAATTCAGATGTTAGAGTAAAAAAAAAAAAGGCTAGCTACTAGTTATGGCTGGTTCTGCATGTTATACAAACACCACCTGCATGTGGTGCAGCATTACAACCACTTTCCAGGATATCTGTCTGACACTGCTGACGTGAAATCTTCATAGTAGACATTATCTCCTGGCTCTGGGCAGTGTACTGGGTAGTACATGTTGCCTTCGCGGAAAAATGGCAAGATGAAACTATGGTGATTCATGGGCTGTGGCTAATGGTCTAGTGGAGTATCCAGAATATGGAGGAATTAAGTAGAAAATCGCTGACAAATACATTTGGGAATGAAGGATGTCGACAGTCCTATCAATATAGGCAAGGGATATAAATATATTTGTATATCATATAAATGCTCACCAAATGTGGTTTCAGCTGAAGAGGACTTTCACAACCAGTTGAATATGCTAACCAGTTCTGTAAATTGTAGTCAACTTGTCACTTCAGTTACCCCTCTCTCTGCACAATGGGCTCAGAGCAGAGTGGGCATGTTGGCAGGAATGGAGGTTATCCACGCTCAGTGACGTGGACTCCCATTCATGAAGGGTGTTCTAGTTATAGTCACTGCTGTAAGCCCCATATGCCAGCAGCACAGATCAGCATTTTTCCACAGTATGACACTACTGCCTGTGTTGCCTTCAACCAGGTGGCAGTTTGATTATATTGAATTGTTTCCATCCTGGAAGGGATGTAATTTGTCCTTACTCAAATAGATACTTTTACTGGATATTGGTTTACCTATCCTACATGTCATGCCTCTTGCAAAACTCCCATCCATGGATTCACATAATGCCTTTTCCACAATTCTGAAATTCTACAGCATTGATTTGACAGCGAATATACTTGATGCCCAAAGAAGTGAGGTGACAGACCTCATTCTCATGGAATTCACTGGTCTTGTCCTCAGCATCCAGAAGCAGTTGGATTAATTGAAAATTGGAATGATCTTTTAAAGTCACAATTGCAGTACTTTTTAGGTAGTGTTAGCTTCCAGGGCTAGGCAACGATAATCAAAAGCTGTGTTTAACCTGTCAGTAAGCATCCACGATAAGGTACCGTGTCTCTCAAAACCAGGATCTGTGGGTCTAGGAATGAAGGGGTAGAAGTACAGGTGGTACAACACAGTTACTCATAGTGGTCTTATTAGTGAAACTTGTTCTCATGACCTTACGTTCTGTTGGAGAACAACGAAGTCTTAGTTGAACAGGGGGAAGATTTGCAACAGGAAACACAGCAATACTGAAGTGAAGACTTCCCCCCTGGTCATTTTGACCTCATGACTCTGAGGAAATAAACTAAAAAGGGAGTTACAGTGGTTACAGAGATGACTGACCTAGACTCTCAAGGAAAATTAGACTGGTCCTCTAGAATGTGGAAAAGAAACTATACTTGGAGTACAGGAGATTGTAGGGTGTTCTTTATATTGCTATGCTGTTATTAAAGTCAACAGGAAATTGTAACTATCCAATCCAAGCAGAATGTCCTATGGATCAGAAACTTAAGGAATGAAGGAAGGGTCCTCATATCTTGGTCCTTGGAAAGGACCAAGGCCAACTGAGTTGCTTTTCAAAGATAGGAAATGCCGAATGGATCTTAAAAGTAATTCTAAATACAAGTTATGGCACCAAAATCAGCTACAGAAATGAGAACTGTAATAGTTCTCTCCCAACATCTTCCAATGTAATATGTGGACAATGTTAATATTGGTTATGTCTTATTTAACCTGTTATAGTGTTCAAATTATGAAATGCTAGAGGATTAAAAACAGAAAACTTCCCTTCTATTATGGACAGGAGAGTTAGTGCATTTCCTTTTGTAAGCAGAACAGTCATGTTCAGTATAATTATGGACTCATCTTTGTATATGAATACTATTCTTTAAAGAAATGTATGTAGCTGTGATTTTGTCAGGGTATGGTTAGTGGCAGTAAAATGTATCAAGCTGAGACTAGATGCCCAACTTTTGCCAAGCAAACTATGGATGTGGAAGATCTACTCTAGAAAAGATTGTTGCCAGAATGTCATAAAAAGCAACAAACGCGTCCCATGTTTTTGTGGAGGAACTCCAGTGTTCACTGTCACATTGGAAGCCATCTCCTGGCTCCCAGTACTGACTTTTTAGCCTGTGGGACAGACCACTCGGTCTTCTGGAACAGACACTTTGATCTCTGGGGGGCAGAATAGTGGGCTTCAGGACCAGAACTGGATTGCTTGGATATCCAGTGCACAGACAAACTGCACTCTTCCACATCTGAGTGTGTGTGCTGACATTGCAAGACGCTTTGTACATGCTTATATAATGGCATATCTACATTAAAACTGCTTCTCTAGGAAGCGGTGACTGATAAACTATTACAGTTCATGATACCCTTTATTACACAGAGTGTAGTCCATCTCATGTGTCTCAAGCACAAACACATAGCAGTATCATTTACTGTATAAATTGTGGTAAAATAACCTTCAAACTCAAGTTATAACAGTATAAGCATGAAATGTAAAATGTTGATGGTAAAAAACATTTTCTATAAATCATGATACTGGTATCAACATGAAAACAAAATAGGTGAACTGGTGTGCTTTATATAATTGTGTTGGGATATAAGCAGGTATCTAGTTAGGACATGAAAAATACATTTAGTGATCCACAACTTGTACGTAAAAAAAAAATGAATTTTTAAAAATACACGCTTAGAGGGCTGGGGGTTTAGCTCAGCAGCACAATCACCTGCCTGGCAAGTGCAACATCATCCCTGGTACCAAAAAACAATAAAAAATGGTTACATCTCCAAATACTCATACATATCAACAAATTAACTTTTTTTGTTGTTTTTTTTTCCATCGGTACTGGGGATCAAACTCACAACCACACTTGCAAGGCAGGCACTTATACTGCTGAGCTAAATCCCTAGCCCCAAAGTTAACTTTTATATATAGAATATGAGGTATCACATCAAGAAAATTAAAATTAAAGCTAGTAGGAGATCCCACTGAAAAATTATTAATATTTATTTTTTATTGGACTATCCCTACATAGTGAAAACAAAACAAATTCAAACCTGCATAAATACTATTTGGAAGTGACAAATACATTTTATTTCATCTTATCTTATTAAAAATACTATATGCTAGATTCAACTACTGAATTACACAAAAATATATCAATATTGCTTCTAATAAAGTCTACAGATGTTTGGCTTTTCAAAACTGAGTTTCCTGAAGAAAAAAAAAAGAATACATTCTGGATCTCCACCTCAGAATGTATTTTCTGAAACACCCATGAGAAATACTGACATCCCATTTTTACTTACATGTGTACAGGTCTCCATTACATGAGGAATTTTTACCAGTATTTTAAAATAACCTTACATAAATAGGGTCCATTTCCAGTGAATCTTTCATGCAGTTGATTAAAAAATGTGTTCATTGAATCCTTCCCCCATATTGATATACAGAGGGTTCCTCTTCAGGGTAAAATCTATGTATATATAATGAGAAATTACTAGCAAATCTTTTTCCTAATGACTCATATGCACATGGTTTCTTGTCTGCGTGACACCTTTCATTTATTTGACAAAGATTGGTGTTTAGTGAATGCATTTCCATATAAGGTTATTCCCCAGTGTGGGCTCTTTCATGCACTTGACAAGACTGGTGTGTAGCGAATTCTTTCCCACATTGCTTGCACACATAAGGTTTCTCCCCTATATGAGTTATTTCATATCTTTGCCAAGGTTTCTCCTCAGTGTGAGTTCTTTCATGCCTTTGACAATTACTGTTTTTAATGAATGCCTTTCCACATTTCTTGCATACATAAGGTCTCTCCCGTGTGTGATTTCTTTCATGTCTTTTGTAAGCTTTCCTAATACTGAATGCCTTTCCACATAACTTACACATATAAGGTTTCTCTCCATTGTGAATTTTTTCATGCACTTTACAAAGAGACTTTGTAATGAACGCTTTTCCACAGTGCTTGCACACATAAGGTTTCACTCCAGAGTGATTTCTTTCATGTACTTGACAATACTGGTTTGTAGTAAATGCCTTGCCACACTGCTTGCACACATAAGGTTTCTCTCCAGTGTGAGTTCTTTCATGAATTTCACAATACCAATGTGTAGTAAACGCCTTTCCACACTGCTTGCACACATAAGGTTTCTCCCCAGTGTGACTTGTTTCATGTCTTTGACAAGACTGGTGTGTAGTAAATGCCTTCCCACATTGCTTGCACACATAAGGTTTCTCCCCAGCATGATTTCTTTCATGCTCTTGACAATACCGTTGTGTAGTAAATGTCTTCCCACATTGTGTGCACATATAAAGTTTCTCACCAGTGTGAGTTCTTTCATGTCTTTGGCAATCTTTGTGTGTAGTGAATGCCTTTCCACAATGCTTACACACATAAGGATTCTGTCCTGTGTGAATTTGTTCATGCAGTTTGGAATACTTCTTTGTAGTGAATGCTTTTCCACACTGTTTGCACCGATAAGGTTTCACTCCAGTGTGATTTCTTTCATGTTGTTGACAAGCATAATGTGTAGTGAATGCCTTCTTACATTGCTTGCACCCATAAGGTTTCTCCCCTGTGTGAGTTCTTTCATGTCTTTGACAACGATCATGTGTGGTGAATGTCTTCCCACATTGTTTGCACATATAATGTTTCTCCCCAGTGTGGACTGTTTTATGTCTTTGACACTCACTGTGTGTACTAAATGTCTTTTCACAGTGGTTACACACATAAGGTTTTAGTCCTGTGTGAATTCTTTCATGGATTTTTGAATAACTCTTTCTAGTGAATGCTTTTCCACACTGTTTGCACACATAAGGTTTCAACCCACTGTGAGTTCTTTCATGTACATGACAAGACCGGTGTGTTGTAAATGTCTTCCCACATTGCTTGCACATATAAGGTTTCTCCCCAGTGTGAATTCTTTCATGCTCTTGACAATACTGCTGTGTAGTGAATGTCTTCCCACAGTGTGTACACATATAAAGTTTCTCCCCAGTGTGAGTTCTTTCATGTCTTTGACAATCTTCATGTGCAGTGAATGCCTTTCCACAATGCTTGCACATGTAAGGTTTCACTCCAGTGTGACTTCTTTCATGTCGTTGACAAGCGTAAGGTGTAGTGAATGCCTTCTCACATTGCTTGCACAGATAAGGTTTCTCACCTGTGTGAGTTCTTTCATGTCTTTGACAATGATTTTGTGTAGTGAATGCCTTCCCACATTGTTTGCACACATAACATTTCTCCCCAGTATGGAATCTTTTATGTCTTTGACATTCACTGTGTGTACTAAATGCCTTTCCACAGTGGTTGCACACATAGGGTTTCAGTCCTGTGTGGATTCTTTCATGAATTTTTGAATAACTCTTTGTAGTGAATGCTTTTCCACAATGCTTGCACAGGTAAGGTTTTATCCGACTGTGACCTTTTTCATGTAATTGATAAGACTGCTGTGTAGTGAATGTCTTCCCACATTGCTTGCACACATAACGTTTCTCCTCCACATGAATCCTTTCAAGAATTTTACAACTTTCAGTGTTGAAGCTTTTTTCATATTGCTTGCTAATATTTGGTTTCTTCCCAGTGTGAGTACTTTCATGGATTTGAAAGCCACTGGGGGTGCTGGAGGCCTTCACATTTTCCTGTTCAACAATTGTCTTTTCTTCAGAGCGAGTTCTTTCACTAAATTCAGAGTAGGATTTCATGCATTGCTCATGTTTATAGTGTTTCTCTCCATTCTTTGGCCTTGCATGCTTTTGAAAAGACTGAAATTCACTGCAAGGTTCTCCATGTTCATTATATTTAATCGGCTTGTCATCAAATCTCCAATACTTACATGGTTTCTCTCCAGGATGAGGTAAGATGGGCATATTTAATGAGTGCCCAAAAAGGGGCTCTCCATAAACAAGACTTTGGACTGCCTCTAAAGCAGAATGATTCATGTCCACATTCACTTCTGAAGTCCAAAGATGTATGTTTTTATGTTGATTGGAAGTTTTATATCGATACCACATTGCTACTTCTTCATTTCTGTAAAGAAACAAAACATTAATCATGATAAAAATATCTCCATATCAATAACTTAGCAGCACAAGTTCTGCTTTGATGCCTGCTAAGAAATTTTCAGAAAAAAATTGTCCGAAAGCCCTGGAGATGCCTCCCATACATACACTTTTGAAAGGAAGATATTCATTGGAAATTTTAAATTAGTGTGGTTTTGTATTAAATAAGATCAAGTTTTGTTTAAGTCTTTAATATGTGCATAATATACTGATCATTTTGAGAGTCTTACCTCAATATTCTCCCTTTCTATCACTTAATTTTGCTCCCTAATTTATGTTTTACTTTATCGTATAACAGGCAACACTTGATAACTCACTCTGTGCGTCTCATTTCTTGCATTTAACATTGTGAGATAGAATCTTTTTTTCTTTTAACAGAAGTTATATATTTCTTGTTTCATGCATGAATAAAAATAATGTATAGCATTATTTTTAAAATTTTTTATATTTCTTTAGTGCTGAGAAATAAAGAAGGGTCTGAAATGAAATACATTTCTAGCTTTTTCACTTCTTGAGAGAAATTCTCATTGATCACTCATCTGATATCAAGGTGAACTTCATGCAGTCACCTTGCAGGCTCAGCTTACCAGAGTGCTCAGTATAAGAAGGCTAAACAATGTTGAGCCTATGCCACCTCCCCACTTCCAAAGAACACAGTGATAGACACCTAGATTCTTACCAGAGCTTACATATTGTGAATTATTTCCAGAAATCACCTACTGTGAATACCCATGTAGATCCTGCTTTGAGCATAAGTATGCATATACAACTAAGATATCATACATTAAAATGCTTTCAGAATACGCATTAGGAGTTTTGATTGGATAAAATGCAAACTTCAAGTTTTACTTTAAGATACATATAAATTGAATATAAAAATGATTGTCTTATATTCCTAACAATAATGCATTATGGCATTTGTAAGAATTTTAAAACATGAAGGATCATAATCCTCTAGGATGAGGATGTTTCTAGCATCTATTAATATACTAGCATTTGTATGCATATTGAATGTTGCTTCCCGGTAAGCAACTGTTTATTTAATGTATCTAAGATATATGACTTCCTGCCAAAGTTTAAGATTTATTCTTTTCATATTGCCTATATATAAAACCTAAATGCAATTTTGTACATTTTCTTGTGGATCATGAAAAAAATGTTTTTATACTAATGTATGAGATACTGTCTCTTGTTGCATGTTACTACTGACTTAGTTTCCTGATATGGAATATCTTTGCATTCAATTATTAGATGACATAACATCAACCTATATGTGTATCAGTAAAAACTATGCTATTAAATAAATTTAAATATGATCTCATTTGTAAAGATTTCTTGAAATATTTCTGATCACACATCCTCTTGAGAAGTACTGCTTTTCCTTACAAATGCAAATTACCCCAGCTTTCTTGAACAATTTCTGAGTTCCTCTTCCATTTGCTGGCTGTCCCAAGTCCTTCCTGAAATGTAGCCAAAGAAATACAGTCACTATATCATTATATAAAAATTGGCGGATAGCAGATTCATTGTATAATGCTAACAGGACTGAGATACTGTTCAAAATGTTTTCATGTTCTATTTAATGAATCTGTACACATCAGAATGAACCACAACTCTCCACTGAGTATATGAGAATATGATATCATCCTTACCTACAGCATTTATATTCATCAATGTTTCCGTCATCACATCTCTGTAGAGCTTCTTTTGGGATAGATTCAGCACAGCCCACTCCTCCTTGGTGAAGTTCACGATTACATCTTCCCAAGTCACTGCCTCCTAAAGAATCACATACATATTTTCTGAAAAAGTTTCATACTCATACCCTGAGAACTTGAACTCCTCTTATAAAAGCTAAATTGAGATTGTTCCTTCAAATAAAAACTCCCATGTCTAGGTTGCTTCTTTCTGCTACAGTCCCAGTAAAACAGAAGTACTTGTTGCCGAATAGAGTCATAGAAGTTGTAGTTGCAGAATGTTTCTAAAGTGAAGCTCATAGTAGTAGCCTCCAAATCACAATTTCCAAAACAAGGAGACCGAAAAGTATCTGATTAAGGGTTGTGACAGACAATAGATTATACCTCTTTTCAAATCTGATCTTTCATATAATTGAGACATTCTTTCTTATATTGCACATAAGAAGCATTTTAAAAACTGAATTTATTTTTTTGGAAAAAATGTAAATGGAGATTATATGTAATGAACACATTTTACTCCTTATTTATCTGTCTGTTTGGCAGAATTCAAAGGAGAAATTGAAATCTATGAAAGCCATGGGAAATAAATAAAATAAGATTAAAATATTTGCTGTGCCCACAATTCAAAGATTTTGCATAAAGACCAAAGAACATAAATTTCCAAAATACATAAAACATATGTGACAAAAAAGAAACACTGAATATAAAATACTAACTCTTGAGAAAAATCAAAGAGTACTGAGGTGTGGAAGAACACGCTAAGAGTTATGTTTTGATAGGAGAATGGAACTCAGGACCTTGAACTTGTCAGGCAGGTACTGTACAGCTGAGCTATGTCCCCAAATTCAAAAGATTTTTTGTATTATCATAGTAAGGATATATTAATCTCAGTAAATTCATTCCAATTCCAAATGTTGAGAGTAAACAAGATTTTGCTTCATTACATTTTTAAGGACTAAAGATCTTGCAAAACTACATCCTATGGTAACTTTGTGGGTATTTATATGAAATCAAACACAGTATAGATAAACACAGCTGATTTCCTCACCTCCATAATGATTCTGTAGATCTTTTACATAGTTATGATAAATTAAAAGCAAATAATCACGTCTGAGTATTTGTTTCTTCACATGTAATCAATATTACAGTCACTTTTAAACTAAGAACACCACAATCATATGGTGAGATGTTGAAAAGCATTTCTTACTTCCTTGAGATAACTTGTATTTTAAACAAGCAACTTGCTGCAAAGTAAAAACAAAAGGGAAACTGTTGAGGAAGACCCTCCTTCACAAGGAAACGCTTACTCAGAATGTTAAACATATTTCCAAGGTGACATAAAATTCCCAGGGCCTTCGCAGTCCAGAGTAGCCAACCAAGACAGTAACCATGGAAAACATGAAAAGTCAGGAAATTTAAATCTGGGCTTCTTCACATCATAGTCAGCCATCTTCACAGGATGAAACTGCTCTCTTGTCCAAAGTCTCAGTACTGAGCAGAGACAAGCACATGCAATCAGTTGAGGTTTGACCTTTGACTTTTCCCAGTGGTTCTTTTAAACTCAAGTGTGTACTGTTTGCTAGGCATAAACAAAATCTACAACAAAACACTGTGTGCCCAAAATCAAAGCACCACCCAAAATAGCCAAAACACTGACAAATGCAAAGCACAGTCCCAGTAAACTGTTTCAAGTGAAGACTGGTGTCCAAGTCAGGTGATGTTTCCCATTATAAGCCATCATTCTGAAGTTCGGATAAGGGGCACAATGAGTCACATCATTCACAGAAAAAAAATACTGTTTCAAAGTGGCTCTTGATAAAAAGAGAGGGGCATTTCCTTGGTGCAGAAAACTATGGTAGTCATAGATTCTGTCTTTCAGACTCTAGGCAGAATTTCACTTAAAAATTATATTGCACAGAGAACTAATCTCAAATATGAATACTTGTCTAGGGCATCACCATGTTTCCAAGGAAGTATTTAAGAAGGACCCCACATTGCCAGTGAACAACATCTTCAACATTTCTGACATTAAAATGAGTAACTGATGCTGTTTAACATAACCAAGCACTATGATCCTGCTTTATAGTTATGCTTGCTGACCCACACCTGTGATCAACTGCACTGGGAGACTGAAGGTAGAGGACACAGTGTTAAGCTCAGCCTGACCTCCACAGCAATACCTACTTTGAAAATTCAAAATAATAAAACCGCTGGATGTCACTCAGAGTCAAAAGTCCCCGGATTCAGCACCCCGGAACACATCCTCAGGGAAAAACTCTGGTTCTGGAGCAGATTTTCCTACCTTCCTTCATCCCCTCCTTTCCCACACTACACGAACTCTTCTGTTCCTTCCTTCCTACACAGGAAACCTGTTCGTGCCTTCCACTGATATGCATACATGCCTGCACTTGGTACTTGGCACCCAATGCAAAAATCTTTGTTATCAAAGCCCCAACCTCATTCAGTATGCACTTTTTAAAACACGGTCTTCAAACAGTCAATAAACTATAGAAATTATGTGAGCAGTGCTACTTTTTTCTCTAAAACATGAATTATATGTACATATAAATACTCTATTTTAAGAGATTAAAAATGTGGGTTTAAAAAGCACATTCTCATGAAAATTGTCCTTTATGGCACTACTTTCATCTTTCCTTATTTAAATTGGAAACACATCATCAAACTTTTGCATTATAAATTATAAGAGCTTATTACTTGCTAGTTTATTCATTTATTGCAATGCTCTGATATAATAAAGGAGTTTTAGTATGATTGACAAGGATGCCAATAATGATTTTCATTACAGGCAATTTTTATGATTTGTAATTACATTTTAATGACTTTAAGGTCATGTGGAAGTAGCTGGTAATATTGGAAAAGACTATTAGTAAAATGAAGCCCAGAGTAGACAATATAGCTGGTGTCTAAGATCTCATACTTCAACTTTCAACAAATTTAGGATAAGCAGATGTCTTAGCCACTTTCCTGTACCTTGGACAACAAACCCATCAAACTCAACAGAAAGAAGTAGGGTTTAGGTTGCTCAATCTTTCAGTTTTTGTTCTTTTTTCCATGTTTGGGGTGGCTTGACAAGGTGGGAATGGAGGAAAAGCAAGTCAAACCATGGCAGCTAGAAAGAAGAGGTGGAACTACAACAGACAGGAGTACACATTTCTAGGTCATGGCTCTATTAACCCATCTCCAAAATCTCCACCTGCTAGGAGCACATTCTGATACCGCACTCAACTGTCACTGCATCCACTGAGACAGGGCCCACAGAAACCATTCAATTTTCATACTTAGGAGACATTTAATGACATTGTAGATATAAACTATAATATTTACTGTGATGCTGGGAGAAAAATTGACACAGAACACAGTCCAGTCTCACCCACACAGAAACTTCATCTAAATTAGGTGTCTCCCCTCAACTCTTCCGTCCACAGCAAACATGGTGAGAGGAGACACTGCAGGCAGTGAGCTGGGAAACTCAGGGCTCTGGCCACAGTAAAATCACTTTTCTCGTACAGGACAGGGTTCTGAGTCCCTGGGAGAAGCCTCAGCCCTGAGGGTAAGAACAGAACTAACATGCACCTGAGAGCGTAGACCTACAGGAACAAGGATTGCTCAATGGATGCAGTATGGCCCAAATCCTGCCAAAGTTGGTTCTGGTCATTTTCAATGAAAGTGTATGGATCCAACAAATACATACTAATAGTGTCTGACCATTTGGTCCTGCACAATCACTTTCTTGGGGACTGAGATCTGCCATCTCCTTCCCATGCAATCAATCAGTAGGTGCCACAGAGTGAGCCAGCACGAGTCACTTGGGAGTCACTCGGTAACACTTTGTGAGCTCTAACTTAGCTCCCTGTTAAGGAGGATTCTAGTTTCTGTCAACAGATCCGAGCTGACCCTTCATTCAGCCTAAACTTTACTTCACTGCTGCAAGGCTGCCCATATTCTGCTTACTGAGCCAGAAGGACAACAAAGATTATACACTATCTGACTGACTGGAGCCCAGATGACAGACTTTAAACAAAACTCTTCTAAGCTCAGGGTACTTCCCACGATACTGACTTGAAGTAACTCATCGGATCACTGATTTGAAGCAAGATTTGCTTCGAGGTTTGCAGACCTGCTTGTGTCTTGTTTTTATACTGTAGGATCTACTTGTTTTTGCTGATGATGGGATTCCACATCTGTCACTGTATGTTCACATTATTGATACATAGGGGGACAACCACCTAACCCGATGAAGATTCTAGGTCCATACAATGGTAGCACTTCTAGGAACAGGAGGAAAGCAAACTGTCAGAGGGCAGCAAACTGAAGAGCAACTAACTCCATTTTAGATAAACTTGGCCCTTTCTCTGTGTATGTACAAAGCTCACTAGATTATTTCTTTGTCCTTTCAATTGGCTTTAAGCAATGTACATTGGATTACCTGAGGAGCTAACATGAAATCTCTGAAGCAAAGTGACAGGTCAGTGTTACGCTGCTCAGTGACTCCCCAAATATGTGATTGATCCCAGTGAGATGGAGAACCATGCTGTCAGCTGAGAGCAAGTCTCAAAAGAGAGGCTATAACTTCCCAGGGCAAAAATGATTGTACATTAGAACTGAAGCAGGGACCTCTAATTATTAGAAACTACTTCAGAGGCGCTATGCAAATTACTCTCTCTGCATTTCTTGCCCTCTGCATATGGCAGAGATGATCTCAGACCTCCTACCTAGCTCAGCTCAAGATAGTCATGTATTTCCCTCCACTCTTCCTGTCACTCATCTCTGAGCCACTCTTCTCAAGGAAATTAATAAAACTCAGGAAGGGCTCTAGATAAAGACTTTGTTCCAGTGACCCACCATCTTACAAAATGGAAAACACAATGAGTGGGCAGATTCCTAGATACATATGAACTACCAAAGCTAAATGAAGGCATAAACATTCTAAATAGCCCAACATTAGTTAATTAAATTGAATTTGAATTTAAAAACTCCTACCAATGAAGAAAAGCCCAGAACCCGATGTATACATACACAGCAGAGTTCCACAAGAAATTCAGAAAACATATAAAGTCAGAGCTCTACCAGCTCCTCAGTGAAATAAAAATGGAAGTAATACTTACTTCCAAGCTCATTCCTGGAAGCAAATATTCCTCTGATCCAAAATCAGAGAATCAGTCAACCAAACAAGAAAACTACACAGGCTTAACTCCCTAATGATCATAGATGCAAAAATCCTCTAGATACTGGTAAACAGAATGCAGGAAATCATCAAGATTATACATCATGACCAAGCAGGATTCATTCCAGGTATGCAGGGTTCATTCAGCATGTGCAAACCATTAAATGCAATACACCATATCAACAGAACAAAGGACAAAAATCACATGATCATCTCAATAGATGCAGAAAATACATTTAACAAAGTCCCACACCCATTCAAGATAAATACCCTACAGAAAATTGGAAAAGATGGTCTTTAATCAAATAAAAGCCATCTAGGACACACCAGCAGCCAATATCATACTTAACTGTCAAAACCTCAAAGCTTTCACTATAAATCCAGAAATGAAACAAGAGTGTTCACTATTACAACTCATATTCAGTAGAGTGCTGGAAATATCAGTGGAAGTAGTTATAAAACAGAAACAAAAGGAATAAGAATAGGAAAGGAAAAAGTTTAATTTTTACTATTTGCAGAAGAGATTATAGTTTAACTAGAAGATGCCAGGAATTCAACTAAAACTCTTTGAGATTTAAAAACCAAATTCAGTAGTGTACCTGCATACAAGGTCAATACTCAAAAATCAATAGCATTTCTGTACACAACAAATTCTTTGAGGGAGAAATAAGGGAAACCCACCAAGGAAGTAAAATAGGTATACACAATTCTGTGAAAAAGGAGATCCAAGAAGATATCAGATAACGGATATGCCAAATGAAAACACTATGCTCCAAAATGGCCATACTGTTATACTAATTTAATGTAACTGCAATCAAAATAATATTTGCATATGTCACAGAACTAGACAAAACATCAATAAAATTTATTTGGAACCAGAAGAGACCTACAAGAGCATACACATATCCAGGAAACAAAGAAAATTCATGGGCAACACAATCCCTTACATGAAATTATACAACTAGTCTACTATAATAAATTCAACATTGAACTACAAAAACAAAACACCTGAGGATCACTGTAAGAGAATAAAAGATGCAGACACAACTACAAATGCATTTATCCACCATATCTTGGTTAAAGATGCTCACTGGCAGAAAGACAGCCTCTTTATTATAAACAGTGCTGGAAAAACTGGCTTTCCATGTGTCTAAAATTAAAACTAGGCCTATGTCTCTCCCCATGTACTAAACTAAAGTAAAAATGGACTGAAGATCTAAATACTGAAACAGTAACACTAAATCTACCATAAGAGAAAGTAGGTAGAAATCTTGAAGGGATTTTGAAGGGAGAAACTTTAGGGACAAAACCAAGACCACACGGGAAAGACTATAAAGAATCATCAAATGGGATCTCAACTTATTAAAAATCTATTCCAAAACATAAGAAATTACCAGCACAGCGAAAACAACCCACGGAGTGGGAAAATTTTGGCCAATTGTCTTTCCGACAAATGATTTATATCTAGAACATATAAACAATCAAAAAATTAGGACCCCCTAGTCAAACATTCAATCCAAAATTGGGTATCTGAGATGAGCTGAGAAAATACTCATGGGCAACAAATGTATTAAATAGTATTCAACATCACTGGTTGTTGGAGAGATACAAATTAAAATAATGCTGAGATACTGTCTTACTCCAGGAAGAATGTCCATCATCAAGAAATCAATCAATAACAAATGCTAGAGGGGCTATCGGTAAAAAAGGAGCCCTTCTCCTCTGTTGGTGGGAGTGCAGACTGTTGCAACCACTGTGCAAATCAGTATGGAAATTTCTGAAAAAACTAGGATTAGATGTACCACTCAACCCAGTTATTCTTCTACTGGGTAGCTTCCTGGAAGAATTGAACACATCATATCACAGGGATATATGTGGACCCATGTGTATAGCAGCAAAATTTGTAACAGTTAAATCTTAGAACAGTACACATACCTATCAACCAAGGAATGCATATAAAAGATACAATCTTTTTATACAATGGTGTACTACTCAGCCATAACAAAGGATAACTGGAAACTTACAGAGGTAAGTGGCAACTGGAGATCATATTCTTAAGTGAAATAAAACAGACACATATGTGTAAACATCCTATTGTCTCCTGCCTGTGACAAACTGGAGCATAAATAAGATCAGAAATGTGCAATAGATATTCTGAGATATAAAGAAATTGTTCACAAAGTAAAAGGAACTAGGATGGAGAAAATGGGAAGGCAGAAAGGAAAAAAATACAAGAGAATTATACTAATTGTTACTCTTAGTTTACTGAAAAGTTTGTGCTAATATCATTTGAAGAATTTTTTATGTAATCTTTTATGTACTCTGTGTGAAAGATAATAATACTCAATGTACTAACTGTTATTATTCCCATTACTTTGTTATGAAATTGTTTTCCTGTAAAAATTTCTACTTCATGACCAGTATCTATAATGACACCAGTCTGAGTGACTAAGGCAAAATCACCAGAAGTATCTTAGACTAGACTAGCCCAAAATAAACTATGTTCCAAAATTAAAAATGAAGAAATATAAAAATGGCTACTATTTAGAGCAGAGCTTCTATGTTCACTATAGTCACACACACACACACACACACACACACACACACACACACACAAGCTGTGCAAACTTTCCATGCATATCCTTCCCATTACACTTAGATAATTGTTTCACATAATTTTACACCCCCCCCAAAGGACACATCTGAGTACCTAATTTAGCCTGAGTGATCGGATAAACTTATTAATGTAAAGTTTTTCTCAATTTCAGTCTACATTAAGCTTATATTCTCTAACCGACTGTCCAACAGAGCCAGTGTATAACACCTTGAATTCTCCATAGAAACACTCTGACATTGGTGGCTGAGGATATAGCTCAGTGCATAAGCATCTGCCTGGCAAGCATGAGATCATGAGTTCAATTGCTGGTATAAAAAGAAAAAAAAGAAAGAAAAAGAAAAATAGAAACTTTCTGATATCAAGAGAAATTTTCTTGCTAAGGATCTAAGTTTGCAACCATCAGTCATGCCTTTTACTTGCACTTTATTTACATCTGTTTTCTTCTCTCTCTCTCTCTCTTTTTTTTTTGTCTTTTTCCTTTTTATCGGTACCAGGGATTGAACTCACGACTGCCTGCTTGCAAGGCAGGCACTTATGCTGCTGAGCTAAATCCCCAGCCCCGTTTTCTTCTCTTTACACACACCAAATAAAATCTTTTTATCCTTAAAATTCCTATGCTTGCACACCTACATTTAAGGCTTTAGTCTACTGTAGTATTGCTTTTATACATATTCCTGTTTTAATCTTTATTCGAGTTTTAAAAAAAAACAACACATAAAAATTTTTCAAAAACTACAGGAACAATGTGACAGATGGTGCTTTTCTGTCCTTCCGTTCATACCCAAATCATATGACCAGGTCAGTGCTCATCTTCAAAGACATTCCCACTGTGCTTAGCCATGCAGCCAGCTCTAGAAGTTGTGCTGTGGAGAAATGCTCTCATCTTCCATTCCTGAACTGGTACTTTCCCTCCCTTATTCCTGGCTTTCTAAACTCTATGGTGACAGTGTGACAGATTAATTGATTGACTGCATTGCTATGTTCCCAAATTAAAAATGAAGAAATATAAAAATGGCTACTATATAGAGCAGAGCTTCTATATTAACACTGGAGTTTAAGCCTGCTTGGGAAGTGTTCTACCATTTAGTTTCAGCATCAAGAACCTTAAACATTTCTGCAGCTCCATCCTCTTTATAAATATCCTCTAATTTGGTAATGTGCAAACATAATTGGAAATTGAGTAATTGTCACTGCACTGAAGTCCAGGATTGGGAAGATATCTTATAAGAGGGTCTGTACTCTAAACTTCTGTCCAATTCATCACTGCCAAATGTCTTACCAATTTCCTGTCACAGGGACAAAACACCAGACACTCACAACTTAAAGCTGCAGGCAAGGATATACTTTTCCACCACATGTGCTCAAAGAAATTCTTCCAACCAGGCCTCACCATCTTATAGCACACTCACTTAGTGAACTTATCAATGAAGCGAACTAGTGAACTTATCAATGGAACTCCAAAATGTGGAATCCACCTAATGCAATCACGTTCCAAACAAAAATATGTGTATGGAATATTTTAGATTTAAACCACAACACACGGTCTCCTGTTGGAAGACAAGGGGGACACATGACAGCACAGTGTCACTCAAACTCAAACACCACACATAAGTGAGCAAATCCACAAATAGAGACCAGTTTGCAACGATGATATACGATCCAACTGGCACTCAGTTGCCCGTGACAGTGCTTTGGAAATGCTTCTGTCACCTCGTTTGCACAGCACAGGAAGCTGAGGACCTGGTGGTTTCTCACACTTACCCTGAGACCCCAAAAAAAGTAATGGGCACAGGATTGCCAATAAGGTCATATGATAAGTAAAGGATCCACAGTGTCCCAGTAGAATGGACAGGCACTATAGGAACCTAGTTCTCTATGTGAAACACAAGTGTGTCTTTTTTCCCACTTTAGCTGTATGAAATGAAAATGCATTACATTTCTCTATCAGATGATTCTCTAAGAACTACTAATAGAAATATAAGTGGAGCTCATGAGATCGTTATGAGGCTAAAAGTATCAAGTGCACAATGTCATGTGAGAACTGCATTCTTTCTAAGTGTAGGACAATAGACTTCCTAAGTGTAGGACAACAGGCTTCAAACTTAAACTGCTTGCAGGAGGAATAAGGATGATACTAAAGTTTATCAGATGACAATAAAGTTTAAAATATTAAGAAGAGTTCTCACAATCAGCATAAATTAAAAGTGGAAATGGAAATACTTTCCTTTTAAACTAGCAAGTGCTTAGTATCTTGTATTCTAATTACTTAGTGCTATAACTTTTCATTGAAAATTTGCATCTGATGTCCTTGTCCTGGTGATGTAACCCGAAGAATGTGACCAGAGTGGGGCAGCTCTCTTTTGATAAGAAAAACAATGAAAAGAAAGCAAAGAAAAAAAAAATGCAGACAAAGGCCAGGGATTTAGCTCAATGGCATAAGCATCTGCCTGACAAGCACGAAGTTGTGAGTTCGAGCCCCAGTACCACACACATATGCACAAAATGCAGACAATTTTCCCCCTTTTTCAATTATTATAGTGTTTTCCTAATTTGGCTGTTTGGGATAAATGATTAATAAGCATTCAAAACAAGAAACTCCCTGATGAGTAGCATGTTCAACAGAGGACTATATGAAGAGTTCCATGAATGCTTCTAGAGAGGGTATTTGACTTGGAAAGGGAAAATATTCATCAATCCAAAGGCAACTGAAAGGGGGTCGTGGGGGAGGGGGGTAGCTCAGCAGCCTAAGTGCCTGCTTGGCAAACACAAAGTTGTGAGTTCGATCCTGGTATCAGGGGGAAAAAAAGGCAACTGAAAATAAAATGTACTGAGAAGGTACAGAATATAAGCAAACATTATTGCTAAGCCTTGGTTGGGTCTTTCTAATATGGTCAACACATATGTCTTAATATTCATTTGAGGACACTTATGTAACAGAAAGCAAAATTGGTAAGTACTAAATACCTCGGGTATGTTATTTAACAGAGTACACTGAAAATAACTGGTTGTGCACACTTGGTGTCCTGTTTCTGATTGAGCAAGCACTCATTACTGCTACCCACCGCCATGAGGAAGTATTGTACCCTGTACCACTAGTGTGAACAATGAGTACCCAGCAAAATTAAAAATAAGATTGGCACTAAATATTTTTCATTTTCCCTTCATTACTGGAGACTTCAATCAGGGTTTCATGCACATTAAACAAGTTACTTTAGTCTTGAGGTAAACCCCACATTTCATACTGGAAAAGGGTCTTGCTCAGGTATCCAGACTAGCCTTGGTTGATTTACACTCTTAAGTTTCCCAAGTGGCTGGCATTTAAGGTGTGCACCGATGCCTAGAGATGTTTACTTGCCCCAAGCACCAAGATCTTGCTATATCATGCTGACTGAAGAACCACAATCTTAAATTCGCAAGGTGACACATGTTTGTTCCCAATAGTCAATGAGGTATAAGCTATCAAAATTTCTCCAAAGCCTGGATAACTTAATAGAATCTTGACTCAAAAAGTTTAAAAAAATGAATGAAAGAAAGGAAGAAAAAGGAAATCTAGCTTAGGGTAAAATTCCTGAGTTCACTCTTTGTACAATAAAAAGCTCAACACACCTTGAAACCTTTTGTAGCCAAGAGAAACCCCTTCCCATTCTACATCAGTGATAATGTCTGCCCCATTTTTAAACCTATAAGACTAGTTTCCTAGTTGCTAATTTTGCCTCAAAATCATTAGGTAAGCTGACAAGTAATCCCAGAAGAAATATTTATGTTACCAAGATCTTCTTTCTTTAGACCTGTGACCTTTTTTATCTAATCTCAGAACAAGCCAGCAAAGAATTCTGCATTTATCATTACACTGAGAACAATCTGACTTCTGGAGAAATTTAACTTTGTGGCTGCCAATTTCTGCACCTTTCCAAATGCTCCCTCTCCCATTTCCGCTTCACACCCATGTGCTCTTGCCTATTCAAAAAATCCTTTTACTCTATTTATTCAACTGCCACGTGACTTAACTATGAGAGTTTATCCCTACTTCGGTAATTTTTTTTTAGCATATAAATAAGACAAGTGAAGGACCTGAGATATAATTGTGACATTAGCCATTTTAGTAAGACTTAAAATGAGAATAGAATGTTGGACCAAGGCCGAACTTTCAGCCTAACAAGGAATGCAGACCTTCTCTACTAAAAGGAGTTGCACCCATGCCTTATTAATTCCTGAGTTTCTGGGAATTTAAATGTAAAATATCCAGTGTTCCTTTAAGTTCTGTTTCTTTTAAGTGTCAGCTGAGGAAATGTTACACTGCCTAAGTTTAGAGCAGTTGTTTTAAATCCAGAAAGGGATGTGTATTAGCTCCCCACTAAGTAACTATTTATTATGCTCCATTTATTTATAATAAACTCTGGTATCATGCTACAGGACCATTCACTCGGGACACTTCCAAAAATCCTACTTCTTATTTCCAATAAAATCTCTCCTAATATCCTGTCATGGGTTCCGCCCGGATGAGCCTCTGCCTGGATCACCCCCGCGGTGATTCAACAGGAGGCCTCCAACCTCATGTTCAGGCAAAGCTCCTGTTCCCTTGTCATCCCCAAATTTCCTGCTCTTTCTTTTTTTTTTTCCTTTTTATCAGTACCGGGGATCGAACTCATGACTGCCTGCCTGCAAGGCAGGCGCTTATTGCCGCTGACCTAAATCCCCAGCCGCCTTCCTGCTCTTTTTTTGCGCGCGAGGCAAAGATCCTCCAATCTTCTCCCGACACCAAGATCCAGTCACCACCCCGAGCCCAACTCCCTAAAAGCAGACTCCCAGCTTCCCCTGTCGGAGGGTCCTTGCCATCTCCTGCAGCCCTCCCGCGCCGGCAATGAAGGCTTTTTCTTATCTTTGTCTCTCAACTGCACCTAAAAACCTCACACATTTTTTTTGGTTCGGGAAATCATTCCAAGATGTTAAAGAATGAGCTCTGGGGGCTGGGGATTTAGCTCAGCGGCATAAGCGCCTGCCTTGCAAGCAGGCACTCGTGAGTTCGATCCCTGTTACCGATATAAAGGAAAAAGACAAAAAAAAAAAAAAAAAAAAGAATGAGCTCGGTTCGTGCAACTGCATGTAAAAAAATAAAAAATTACAGTGATGATTTTTTTCACTGCTGAGCATGAAACCCCTTCGTTTTTTCAAGCTCCTGTTCAGCGGACCGATGGAGATCGAGCTGTACCCAGGGAACGACGAAGAGGGTATCCTGGGTTGAAGGGTTGTGGTGCCACATTACTCTAATCACAGCTGTCGCGAGGCTGAGGCAGGAGGATTGTTGCAAGTTCAAGGCCAGACTAGATTACATAGGGAGTTTAGGGTCACTCTAAACTACACAGTAAGACCTTGTCTCAGAAAAGCAAAATAAGTAAGAATAGCAATGTCACAGCACACTGAGACCCAGAACTCTCCGCGCCTGAGCAGAGGAGAACACGTTACAGATGAAGATGCATCACCAGAGAATGGAAAGCCCCAGTGACCGGAGCTCGGCAGGGACGCTGTGGATCTCCAGAGCTGTTTCTCACCACTTCCATTGCAAAAGCAGCCCATTCCATCCCACCCCCACCTCCGTCCCACAACGTCACCATTGCGCCCTTCAGGGTGTCCCCAGATCTACGAATGCACCTCGCCGTCAGTACAAATCACACAACAAGGCGGTTTAAGTAGGAAAAAAAAAAAAAAAAAAAAGAAAGAAAGAAAGAAACGCAGTCTAATCAACCGAGGTCTCTCAGCAAAGGGCTTCACAGCGATGACTGCGGCTCCATGGCACAGGAAGTGTCCACATCCTCAGCCCACCTGATTGGGTAGTTCAGACAGCCCGCCTTCGACGCTGATTCGCTCCTGTTTCACCGCTCAGCTGGGCTGAGAGTAAAGGCAGAAATAAACCTGCAAAACCAGGGCTGCGCTCCACTAATAGCTTGCAACCCTGGAAAATCTAGACTGGCTGTTTTCTTTAGGTGATTCTCTCACCTCGCCTGAGGAATGCTTGTATTTAAGGGCTTTGCTCCTGGTTTTTCAGAACTGCCTTAGTTTCTTTAATGGACTCAGTGGAATCTTCGTGAAAATGGGTCACAAATGTTCTCAGAAGGTTTCAGGGTCAATGTCCTATGGAAGAATGCCTCCCCTGATGACTTAAAATACCGGGAGCCCAGGCCAGGACAGGATAAAATGGAACAGAGGGAGACCCTGCTGTTAGGAATGAGGCAGTCAATTTCATTGCCAAGACTTCCACACCCTCTCTCAATTAGAGTGGCATGAGAGCAATACTCTGCAAAAAAGTAAAAATGAAAGAGAAGCAAGGGCTGGGGATTTAGCTCAGCGGCTTAAGCGCCTGCCTTGCAAGCAGGCAGTCATGAGTTCGATCCCCGGTACCGATAAAAATTAAAAAGACCAAAAAAAAAAAAAAAAAAAAAAAAAAAAGAGAGAGAAACAAGCATTCCAGCTCCCACAGACAACATTCACAGTTATCCATGCTCATAAAAAAATAATTCAATTCTGAAGATAAACCTACTTCCCAACATGAAGGTCAGCAAGATTGCGGAAATAGCCCATTTGATCCACCTGATCACTGGGATACAAAAGGACTTTTAACTGTAAGCTCCTATGCCCTGTTGTGACTCATCACAAACTGAAATTCCCCATCTTTTAACATTAATATTCCTCGAAGAAAAATACATGGAATCAGGCGATAAATTTGTGTTTCTAGCTTGTTTCGCAGGAGAGATGTAAGAGACCTTAGTACCTCATACTTGTTGGTGTGTCTGGCTGAGGCATGACAGTGTCACCCGAGGGACCAGATCTGGACCCTGCCTCCTGCCTTTCAGCCTGATTCCCTTCTTTCTGAAGTCAGTGTCTTTGTCCTGTATTTATATTTACTATGATATTTCTGCATTTGAAGCAGTGAAATCAAGACTGTAGTCGCAGAAATGATGAGACAAAATAAATTGTTTTCTTTATTTATTTATTTTGGTACTGTGAATCAATCTGAGGGCTTCATGCTTGCCACTCAGGTGCTGAGCTGCTGAGTTCTATTCCTGGCCTTTTTATTTGCTTTTTATGTCAGGAATTTTTCCCTGTGACAAGAGCAACAACAACAAAAACTTAATACAATTCATGTTCGGTATCTGTTATCAATAAACTTTCAAATACATGAATTCTCCCCTCAGAAAACTATACAATTGGGTTTTTCTGTATTCATAGGCTAAATTGATTTCTTTCTTGTACACATATTTTAGTTTGACTGCTTCAATTCTATGTACATCACCCTGAATTTGTCCCTGTACAATCTATATAAGCTGAAATAATTCACCACATACAGACATCTGGCACTGAACATATGCTTAATACCAATGCATGGCTTTAAACACTAGGTATCTTACTGCACAGTATTCTGCAAATTAATGATGGTCTAATTATTACTACCAGTTACACTTTTAGGTGGTAACTCAGAAAGACCCATGAAGAATATCCACAATGATGTGAAGTTACATGTGACAATCATTTCTGGGAAAATGTTCTAAAAATCTTTACCAGATTCACATGATGTAACATCCTGACACCTCCATCTACACGTACCCCCTAAATATACATGCTGTCTCTTCTATTGGTAAATTGATTCTATATGTTATCATTTTACCCAAATCATAAACATACATGTTTCAGGTCTCATTTATGTATAATCACATCCAGAGATCTTCTTTCACTTCTAGGCATGGTATTTGAACACGAGTAAATTTTGATGCATACTTGGCTTACCTTATCAAATTTACTGCAATGTCATGCTAGGTATAATAGAATTTCTCTACTTGAACCATGAGAAGCTGAGACCTCAGAAGAGCTTTGTCCATAGTTATTCCTGTCTCACTGCATGTATAATATTTCTAAATCACATGAACATATTTCTAAATCATATGACCAGCTTTGGTCTCTTAAGTCACACTATTGTTACAGACAACTTAATAAGATAGAAGTATTATAAACAGTCAGACAGATTTGGTCCCTTGAAAGAGCCAGTGCAGAAATACCACAAACCTTGCAACTGGCAGGCACAGACACCTCTCATTGTGGGCCAGATCTCTAAACAAAAGATAAAGAAATGCACGTACATCCTAAAGATAAACATCAGACATAAGTCTCTAGCAACCTGAGGAAGCCAGGTGTTATGGATTAAAACTGGTGGTCAATTTAACGCCAGCTGATTTAAATCAGCATGGTGCTGAGCGTAGATGGTCCACCTAAAGAAAGTTGCCAGCATAAATTGAGATGTGGAGAGTTGAAGCATTGAGGCATTGTGGGTTTCACTAAGTGTTGTTGTTTGAGCTGTTGATTCTCCTGGAGGAGCTCTGGTCCTTACATCGAGCATTGCCTCTTTACTCCTGAGGGGAAGATGTGTGCCGCTTAATCTCCAAGACCAACTCGTCATGCTGACTTCTTGGCACGCACTTGACTGTGCTTATGGTCAGAGGAGCTTGGGACCTCCATGTCGCTGAGGATGGCTGTAGTGCTTTCCAGGACAGCCCTGGTCTTTATTATGAGCGAGACTTCTCCTCACAACCCCTGACTACAACACCAGAAGTCACTAACCCAATCCCATGCAGGAAGGGTCACTGTTCTATATGCATGCCCACTTGCTACATGACTTGTTTCCTCATTTGACCCCTATTTAATCAATTTTACTTGAGCAATTAAACTTATTAGTTGACCATAGTTCTGCCCCACCTCATTGCCTACCTTGTGATTTCTCATAGTTCCCCACCTTAGACCTGCCTCACTTTGAAATTTTGCTCTGTTAAAGTTCTTACAAAAGAGAGTCCTTGACAACCCACTTGGGGCCCCTTCTGTCTCTCCCACACAGAAGCTTTCTGTTGCTCAATAAACATATTCTGTTCTTAACCTCCATCATTCCTAAAATTCATTCTTAAAATTTTAGAGAACATGAACTTGTACTGGACATCTAGTAGCCTTTCTTTCTGCTATATCACTATTGTACCTCAGATACACCAAGAAATATGCTTTACTAATATCCCATATATCTCTCAAGCCAGGCAAGCTAGAAACACAAGTGTGTCGCCTGACTCCATGTATTTTTTTCTATGAATATTAATGTTAGAATGCAGAGAATTTCAACCTCACAACTCACGACAGGGCATGGGCAGCTTACAGTTAAAAGTCAATTTTGTATCCCAGTGTCATCAACAGGAAGTGATCAGGTAGATCAAATGTGCAGCTATTTCAGCAATCTTTCTTGCCTTCATGCCGGGAAATAGGTTCATCTTCAGAACTGAAGTATTTTTTATGAGCATGGATAATTGTGAATGTTGTCTGAGGGAGTTGGAATACTTGCTTCTCTTTTTCATTTTTACTCTTTTGTAGAGTAATGCTATCATGCAACTCTAGTTTCTTTATTAATGTAATAACTGCATTGCTCATAAGGGTGATATATTCATTTTCATGGATGAAAATGAGTAGGTTGAGAGACAGTGTGAAAATCTTGCCAATGAAATTGACTGCCTCATTCTTAACAGCAGGGCCTCCCTCTGTTCCATTTTATCCTGGCCTGGCCTCCTGATATTTTCCATTCTTCCATAGGACATTGACCCTAGAACCTTTTGGGAACATTTGTGACCCATTTTCCGGAAGAGTCCACTGAGTCCGTTACAAAAAACTAGGGCGGCTCTGAAAAGCCAGGAGCAAAGACCTTAAATGCAAGCATTCTTAGGCGAGGTGATATAGGCATCTAAGGAAAGCCACTAATCCGGAGTTTCCTGGGTTACAAAATATCGCTGGATTCCAGCCCTGCTCTTAGAGGTTTCTTTCTCCACTCACACTCAACCCCGTTGATAGGCAATTAAGCAGGAACCAATCAGCGGTGAAGGCGGGCTCTCCTGGGTCGAGGGGGCGGGCACTTCCTGTGTCATGGCGCTGCAGTAATCTCTGCTGAGAGACCCCAGTTGTCTAGACCGCACTTTCTATTTTAGTTTATTTTTGTCTTTCTAAACTGCCTTCTGTAATTTGTCCTGGCTGCCACGTGCACACGGAGGATCCCGAGAGACCCTCAAGCCACGCAATGGTGATGCTGTGGGACGGGCGCTGGAGGTGGGGTGGAATGGGGTGCGTTCCGGATGGAAGTGTCAGAAAGAGCCGTGACAGCCTGCAGCCTCCCTGCTGAACTCCGTCCGACACGGGGTCTTCCTCGTCTTTGGGGCTGCGTGTTCTTGTGTAACGTGTTCTCTTCTCAGGCAGGGAGAGTTCTGAGTCTCCAGTGTACAGGCAGTTTAGTGTGACAGTGCTTTTTATTTATCAGTTTTTTGAGACAGAGGCATGCTACGTAGTTCAGGCTGGTTCTGAACTCGTTATGTAACCCAAACTGGCCTTGAACTCGCAGCACTCTTCCTGCCTCAGCCTCCCAACTGCTGTGATTACAGGCGTGCACTGCCACGCGCGGCCAAACCGGAACACCTTCTTGGGTCTGTCCTGGACACCGCTGTGTCTTCACCCCTCTGCAGAGAGCCGCAGCTTTGGGAAAATAAGGAGTTTCACACTTAACAATGAAAAATTCATCACTGTAATGTTTTACATGAGATCTGTATTTGCAATTGTGATAACTGCACGAACAAATCTCGTCTAACAACGTTCTGGAACGATGACGTGAACAAAAAAAAAGATGTTAGGAGAACTTTTACTGGAAAAAAGTAGGATAGCTCCTTGACTTTCGAAATTTTCTTGAGCGAATGGTCCTGTAGCCATGTTATCTAGAGGTACCTATAGCTAAGAATAGCATTATAAATAAATTTTCAGTTGTTTAGTGGGGACGTGTCACTCATGCCTCTCTGGATTTAAAACAAATGCTTTAAACTAGGGCAGTGTAACACATTTCCTCAGCAGACACTGTTAAAAGAAACAGGTTTTAGAGAAACACGGGTTATATTGCATTTTAAGTTCCTGGAAACTCAGGAGCTTAGTAAGGCATGGCTGCAACTCCTTTTAGTAGGAAGGGTCTCCATTCCTTGGTAAAAGTTCACTCTGGGTTCAACATTCTGTTCTCATTTTTACTCTTAGCTGAATTACTAATATCTCAATTGTATCTCTGGCTCTTTCCTTGCTAGATGCCTTATTTATAAGCTAATAAAACACAATTCTTTACACTATTTAAATGAGGCTTTCCATAGAGTTTAGAATGCAGAGAAAGATGGATGGTAATATATTTCCAACGGTAGGGAAGTGTTCCTGCTAAAGAGAACCTTCTGGACGAGCTGTCTGTTAAACCCCCACTGAGAATTGCTTTGAACTGGGGCATCTACAGGAATGTACACATGTGGTATTGGTATGATTGGAAAGGGAAAGTGGAGTTGTCTCTGAAATAATTGCTTTATAGTCTATGGACTGTTTCTAGACATTGTTTTAAAAGTTGAAATATCAAATGAGATGTTTATATAAAAGAAGTTGTTTGCCAGGTGTAGTTCATGCCAATATTCTCAGTGCTTGGAAGCCTGAGACAGGAAGATCTTTCAGAGTTGGAGACCAATCTGGCTACAAAGTGAGTTCAAGGCTATCCTGAACTGCCTAGTGAAACTTTGTCCCAAAAAGACAAAAGGAAGAAGAAAGAAAGGGCTGGAGATATAGCTCAGTGGCACAAGTGCCCACATGGCAAGCACAGAGTGCTGAGTTCAGTTGCCAGGACAAAAAAGAAAAAAAAACCCAACCAACAAACAAAAAACAGTACTGAAAGAGAGGTAAATGGAATAAGAGAGTTTTTTGAAAAGGCAAGACAAATGGGTATGAAACAGAAAAGGGAGAGCAGGGGATTTGGGAAGATGGCAAAAATCATCAGCTACAACAGTAAATTTCTCAGAAGACAGATCATCTTGCAATGATAGTGAATGAAGGATTCTCTGCTGGCTTGTTCAGAGGTTAGGTCAAAGGTCACATGTCTAAGGAAAATAGGAAAACTTAGTAACATGTAAATATTTCTTCTTCTTAAATGATGAGTTCAACTAATCATTTTTGAGGCAAAATTAGAAATTAGGAAACTGGTCTTTTAGTTTTAAAAATAGTGTAGACATCATCATTAATGTAGTATGGGAAGGGGTTTGTCTTGGCTACAAAAGATTTCAAGGAGAATTTGAGCTTTTTCATTGTACAGAGAGTGAACTGAGAAATTTTAGCCTGAGTTTATTCTTCTTTTTCTGTTTTAACTTTTTGTTCAGATCTTATTAAGTTGTCCAGGTTTGGAAGAAATTTTAATAGTTTCCTCCTACTTGACTGTGGGAACATAGACATATCTCACCTTGCTAGTTTAAGATTGGGGTTCTTCATTCAGCATGATTTAGCTAGATTTCAATGCTTGAGTAAAGTAAACTTCCCTAGGCATTGTGATGCACACCTTTAATGCCAGACATTTGGGAAACTTGTAGACAAGAGTGTTCATTCACTAAGGCCAGCCTGGATAACTGAGCATGACCCTTTTCAATATGAGATTTTGGGGGGTGTGCACAACTCTAAAGTAGCTTGTCAAATGTGCATGATTCCCTGAGTTAAATGTCTAATAATGAAGAGAAAATAAACATTATTTAGTGCAAATCTTACTTTTAATTTTGCTGTTTACTTATTTTTCACACTAGTGGTACATGGTGAATCACTTCCTCAAGGAGGTGGATAGCAGCAATGAGTCAGAAAGCAGACACCAAGTGTGAGCAGTCAGTTATTTTCAGTGTACTCTATTGAATAACATGAGATATTTAATATTTTGTTATCAATTTCACTTCCTGTTACCAAATGTCCCCAAATGAACATTAAGACATATGACTTGGTTAGTTTAAAGGATCCAAGGCTTAGCAATGAGATTTGTTTATTTTCTATACCTTTTCAGTACATTTTATTTTCAGTCCCTTTTGGTTGATGAATATAGTTTCCATTTCAAACTCAAATAGCATCTGTGGAGGCATTCCTTCAACTCTTCATATCATCCTCTGTTGAACATGACACTCATCAAGTTGTTTCCTGTTTTGAATGCTTATTAATCATTTATCCTGAGCAACCAAATTAGGAGAACAGTATAATTGTTTGAAAAAGGGGAAATACACATTTTTTCTTTGCTTTTTTTCATTTTTAAACTATTATTGTAAAGAGCTGCCCCACTTTGGTCACATTCTTTGAGTTTTACATCACCAGGACAAGGGGATAGGATGGAAATTTTCAATGACAAGTTATTAGGCTGAGTGGTTAGAACACTAGACTCCAAGCAAGTTTGAAGGGAAAACATTTCCATTTCTAGTTTTAATTTATGCTGATTACGGGAGCTCTTGTTTTTGTTTTAAACTTTATTATCATCTGCCAACACTGGAATTATTCTTTCTGCAAGCAGTTTAAATTTGAAGGCTGTATCAATAATCTATTGTCCTATACTTAGAAAGAATGCAGTTCTTATGTGCAGGAAGTATTGTGTACTTGATACTTTTTGTTTCTTTTTGGTACCAGAAATTGAACTCATGACCTATGCTTGCCAGACAAGAGCTTGAGCCATTGAGCTAAATCCCTGGCCCTAGATACTTTTATTTTCATGATGACCTCATGAACTCCACTTGTATTTGAGTTAGTAGTGCTTGGTGAATCACCTGATAGAGAAATATAGTAAACATTCTCATTTCACACAGCTAAAATGAGACAAAAGACACGCTTGTGTCTCAAGTAGAGGACTAGATTTCTGTAGTGTGCTGTCCACTCTACTGGGACACTGTGGGTCTTTAATTTATCCTACGTCCTTATTGGCAGTCTGTGCCCATTACTTTTTGTTGGTCAGAAAGACTGAATTACGGTGCGCTCACCAAGAGTGGTGTGTGCAGAGCCATGTCTTCATGGGCTGTCTTAGGGAGTTCTGAGAAATAAAAGATGCAGTGAATAACTTCCAGAGCTTAAAAGACAAGAAATTCCAATATGAAGACTAAATATTTTTAATATATTCAGATGGAATTTGTATATATTATACTGTGTTAACATTTTCAGAGATAATTTATTGTCTTGGATATTGTGCTATTCTGAATATCTAAATAATCTTCAGGTAATCTATGAACTTGACTGACTCTATACCTACAAGTGTCATTGGTGCATGATAAAGTTTTTGGCAGGGGATTTAGCTCAACCACATAAATGCCTGACTGGCAAGTGCAAGGTCATGAGTTTGACTCTGGTACCCCCCCCCCCAAAAAAAGGAAAAGAACGAAAGTTTCCATTAGTTTACATACATACTGTGAAAAATTTAACAGGTTTCTGCAGCAATGAGGTCAAGTATTAGCCCTTGGCCATCAGTCTATTTGTCATAGCTGCTTCAACAACACACTGTGGAACAGAGGTTTTGGGGGAGACCCAGAAATTTATTGAATATAGTGTGCTTCGTGTGAACTCTGGTGAGTTGCCAGCTTTGGGAATAATGTGAGATGAAGCATAGACAGTGTAAATTCTCTCACGCAAAGAGAAATGAATAGCAGTGATTATATTCACACTTACAGCAAATGTGTACTGTAGTTTTTTTATATGCCTACAAATAAGCTCTTCAGCTCTGGAGGTAAAAACTATGTCTCTATTAATTCCATTGTATTCTGACAGGATCTAAATTTAGGTATTCCTGGTGTGATTGTGCAGTTCCATTAGTAGTCTTAGATATTATGCTAGTCAAATATTCTGTCTGAAGATCTCAAAATATAGAAATCAGGATTAAGCAATCCTAAAATTTTGGTTAAAACATTTAAGTATTTTTTGGAGAAAATTGGTTTCATACAAATTTATTTAACTCCTTGTCTTTGGTTAACTCATTGTCAAGTCTCTTTTTCTTTTTCACAGATCAAGTGGAATGACTTAATATTTCAACCCACTGGATAACTAAACAAAATTGCATTTACAATTTCACCTTTTAAATGTTTTTTTGGTCTTTGTGCATGTCAATTGTAAGCTATCCAGAAGCTACCAGATTTACCCATACGCTGAGCATATTATTAGGATACAAAACAGAATTTAAGTTACTTTTTTTTTTTTTTTAATCCGTTCTGGGGATCGAACTCATGACCACACACTTGCAAGGCAGGTACTTATGCCACTGAGCTAAATCCCCAGCCCACAAAACAGAATTTTCACTTGAGAGAGCTCAAGGACCTTAGAAGTTTGTGGGTTACAGTCTCTTGACTATGATCCAGTAATTTAATATTACATGTATGTTTTTCTAGTTTCTCTTGCTTGACAGGCCATAAAGAAAAGTCACAATAAAGTCACTTGTAGGAACCTAAACCATTGTCATGTGCCCTGTAACACAGCTTCACTTGAGTAATTTAACTTAAAAGAAGTTATACACCTCACGAGCGTATAACATTAGCACAGTTTTTGAGAAGTAGATGAGTAGATGAGAAGTAGATGAGTACATTTTTTGAGAAGTAGATGAAATTCTAAAATGCTAAGTATTTTTGAGCGACATGACTAACTGGGTTAGACTTACGTGAGAGTGTCAAGATACAGATTTTTAAAAAGTAAACAAAACATGGAAATTCCTAGGCATAGCATCTTGTGACAGATTCAACTAGAATGGTGAGGGAATCAGCAGTGCATAGGAAAAAATGGATAATTTATTCCTGATTATGTGATCTGTACATTTTGTCATATGAAAATTAAGTTCTCTAGCCTTTTTTTTTTTTTTTTAAATTGCAGTATGAGAGTTGAATCCAGGACTTTGTGTACACTCAGCAAGCACTGTAGTACTGTGCTGCCATCCCCAGTTCTGTTTTCTAGTAAGGAACATCTCAATATGTTCTCCTTCATGTGTGAACTCAGAAACAAAACAATGTCACTTCTTCCTTAAAGGTACGCAGTGAGAGTCTGTGTCTTATTCAGCTTATGAATATTGGCTTGGTATAGGTGAATATCATGTACTTAGCAAGTAGAACTTAAGGCCAGTGACTTAAGTTGGACAATAAGAGGACAATGTTGGAAACCAGTGGTATGGCAATATACTACTTCCTGTTGCTTCGTGGGTGACACATCATCCTTGTTGTACCCTCTGTGTGCGCAGAACAGCTCTAGAAGGACTGCTGTCTATAACACACTGCAGCATGATGGGAAGAAGGAATTTTGTGTGCAGATGGTTTTGCTTTATTGATATTCTTGTCATCTGTCAAGGCAATCAGGCTGATTATCAGGATGACCTGTCACAGGACTCGAAGACAGGACTTAGCTTTTGTGAAACTACTGGGTAGAAGAAGGGAGGCTTTCAAACTGAGGTCAGGAAGTTCTTCTACAGAGAGTTTACTGTAGGTGATGCTGCCTCCTTTTTTCAACAATTATTATGGACCTTCTGGTGAGGAATGTGATCAGTATTCAGAATTCAGGGCTTTTTGTGCTCTTATGTGAAGTAGGTTTCCTGTCTGAGAGAGTAGAAATATTTCCTTTTCTTGTACTTTGATTCATTTTTGATAATGCTGTTAGTGTAGTAATGCCATTTTCTTCATTTATTAGGTATTTTCTTTTTAGCATGTTTTTGTATTCTTTGCTGAAATAAGTAAATTAAGCAAAAAGGTGTGGAAATTGCTGCACAGGGAGCCAAGTGCCTCATTTATATTTGTACCCTCTGACAACTTTAACATTTTCCTTCTATTCCATTCTGTCATACCCTTGTGTGCGGTGCAGTTCTTTTCTGTGTACTGGGGTTTTCTGCATGTGATATAGAGTCTGAATTATGCTTGTGGACTGATGTGTAGAGACAACGTTATTGAATTCAGAAGAGCCTTTTGAGTTCAGAAAGAAAACAGCAGCAGCTCTGGACATGTCTGTGCCAGTTCTGCTTCGTGTGATGCTACACTTCATTCTGGGTGAAATTCTGGGTGAAATCTGTATTTAGGCAGGAAGCCTGTGTTGGGAAGGGTTTTGCTTAAAGGCTGTCATTTGGCTCCTCTCGGTGAAGTAATGTGCATTTTTTGATGTCCTTTTCAGCTGAGAGGGCAGGAAATGGAGCAACAGTGCATCAGGGAAGGAAGGCTGGTTCTGTGTAAACTGTCCAGTCAGGTACACTGTCCACAATAAAGACTCTTTGTCAGGAACTCATCAGAAGCTCCCAGGGTGCTACTGAAAGGCAGCCTGGCTGGCTCACATTGACTACTCTGTGAGATTCACTGACTGCAGGGATATGGGCAGGGCTTTGGGAAACCCCCATTCTTGGAAATGGTGACATGCAGAGACAAATGACCCCAGAGAGGAGTGGAGCTGTGGCAGAGGCATAGGTCAGTTGGATATAGACAGAACCAGCTTCCAAGGAATTAGACCAAATTGCATCAAGTCTGAAGCCTTATTCCTATAGATTGACTGCGGCTTTTAGGCCCTCGTTCTTTTTTGGGCCCGAGGGTGAGATTAAGAATGTGCCAGGTCCTCAGCATCCTGTATTGTACAAATGAGGTGACAGAAGCATCTCCAAAGCACTGGCATGGGCAGCTGAGCGCCAGCTGGATCCCATATCATCATGGTGAGCACTGAGAATGCGACAGTATTTGTGGATCTGTTGCATGTGTGGTATTTGAGTTGAGTGACTTTTTTTTTTTTGTCTTTCTCCTTTTTATTGGTACCAGGGATCGAACTCAATGACTGCCTGCTTGCAAGGCAGGCGCTTATGCCACTGAGCTAAATCCCCAGCCCCTTGAGTGACGTTTTTATTTTTAGTACATTATTGGGTTATGTGGACTTCATAGTTTTAACACAAAACTTCTTTTTCAATAAACAAGAAACAATTAGTATAATTATCTTGTACTTTTTTTCTTTTTCCCTTTTTTTCCCGTTTTACATACCCTAGTTCCTTTTCTCTTTTAAATATTTTTTTCCATTTCACAATATGTATTATATGTCGTAGATCTTATTTATGCTTTCAGTTTCTCACACGAAGGAGATAATATGATTTTTACATATATGAGTATGTTTTACTTCACTTTTGGGTATGGTCTCCAGTTGTACCCATTTATATATAAAAGTCTCAAGTTTATCCTTCTTTAGGTTTGAGTAGTTACCATTGTACAAAATGATCACATCTTTTATATACATTGATGGGCATTTGGGTTTTTCCAAGATTTAGATATTACAAGTTTTGCTGCTATAAACATGAATGCATGTTTAATTCTACCAGGAACATTCCCAGTAGGAGAATAACTTAGTTGAACAGGACCTCTAATCCTAGTTTTTCAGGAATCTGCATACTGACTTCCATAATGGTTGCTCAGTGGGACTCGCACCAACAGTGGAGAAGGGTCTCTTTTTTTGAACCCAGAGCTCTGCTGGCACTTGTTATGGACTGATTTCTTGAGGAAAGCCATTCTTTCTGGAGTGTGATGAAATCTCAGCATTGTTGTAATTTGTATGTCTAAAATGTGACTGTATACTACATCAATAGTGATGTTGAATATTTTTTCATACATTTATTTGGCAGTTAATATTTTTGCATCTGGGAAGAGCATACTCATCCAGATGCCCATTTTTGGGTTGAGTCTTTGATTTCGGGGCCTGATATTTTTGATTCTTTATATGTTCTACATATAAATCCTTTGTATACAACACAACTGGCTAAATTTTTCCTATCCTGTGGGTTGTTTTTTTCATTTTGCTGGTGATTTCTTTTGTTATGGAATAGCTTTTTAATAACTTGAGATGCTATTTGTTGATCCTGTGTAGTATATCCCATGCAGTCTTGGTTTGTTCATAAAGCTTCTACCTAAACCTGTATAATCAAGATTTCTATCTACTTTCTCTTCTAGTAGATCTAGTATTTTCTTTGATTCATTTTGACTTTAGATTAATGCAAGGTGATAGATATGGGTCTAGTTTAAGTCTTTGACACATGGGAAGCCAGTTTTTCCAGAACCATTTATTAAAGAGGCTGTCTTTCTGCCAGTGAAAATGTTTGGCCCCTTTGTCTAAGATATGGTGGCTGAGTGTGTTTGTAATTGTGTCTGCATCTTTTATTCTGTTACAGTGATACTCAGGTCTGGTTTTTTTCCAGTTCAGTTTAGATTTTTATCATAGTAGATTTATAGTATAATTTCATGTCAGGGATTGTGATGCCCCTGAATTTCCTTTTTTTCTCCAGATTTGCTTGTGCCCTTTTAGGTCTCGTCTGGTACTAAATAAACTTTTATTAATGCTTTCTCTAGCTCTGTGATGTATGCAAATGTTATTTAGATTGAGGTTGCATTAAATCAGTATAACAGCTTTGGGAGTATGGCCATTTTCATTAGGTAGATTTTTCATATTCATGAGCAAGGGATATCTTTCCATTAGCTGGCATCTTCTTTGATCTCCTTTTTCTCTTTTTGTTTAATTTTAAAGAGATTAAGACAAAAACAGGACATAACAAAGCAGATCAGAACAGAACAATGTAAGCAACACAATATTTCACCAGAAGACAACCTATAATTAACAGTAACTACCAGAATGTCTTTTTCGATCTCGTTTTTCATAGAACTGTAATTTTCAATGTATACATACTTCTTTTCCTCCTTTGATTGCTAAATGCATCATTTTTTTAGTTGCTATTGTGAAAGGTTGATTTCTCTTAATTTCTCCCTCAGAGAATTGGTTATTTGTGTACAGGAATCCTATTGAGTTTTGAGTGTTGACTTTGTATGCAGGTACACTTCTGAATTTGGTAATTAGATCTACAAGTGTTTTAGTGGAATGTCATCTGCAAATAATAATAATTTAACTTTTTCCTTTCCTATTCTTATTCCTTTTGTTTTTGTTTTCTAACTGTTCCCATTAATTTTTCCAGAACTGTACTGAATAGGAGTTGTGATAGTGAACATATTTGTTTTTTTTCTGATTGTAGAGTGAAAGCTTTGAGGCTTGACAGTTATGAATGATATTGGCTGCTGGTGGCTGCTAGATGGCTTTTATTCAATTTAGATAGAGACCATCTATTCCACTTTTCTGTAGGGTTTTTATCATGAATAAGTGTGGGACTTTGTTAAATGTTTTTTCTGCATCTATTGAGATGATCATGTGATTTTTGTCCTTTATTCTATTGATAGACTGTATTACATTTATTGATTTGCAGATGCTGAACCAGCTCTGCATACCTGCAATGAATCCTATTCGGTCATGATGTATAATCTTTTCTTTTTGAGACTGGGTCACACTACATAGTTCAGGCTGGCCTTGAGCTCACTTTGTAGCTCAGGTGGGTCTTGAACTCACAACAACCCTCCTGCCCCAGCCTCCCAAGTTCTGGTATTACAAGCATGTACTACCACATCCAGCTATGGTATATAATCTTCTAGGTGATTTCCTACATTCTCTTTGCTAGTATCTTGTTGAGGATTTTTGCATCTATGATCAATAGGGAGATAAGCCTATAGTTCTCTTTTTTTTGGTTGAATGCTTCTCTGGTTTTGGAATCAGGGTAATACTTGCTTTTATCAGTGAGCTTGGTAGTATTGCTTCCCTTTCCATTTCATTGAAAAGTTGATGGAGCTGACTTTATATCTTTTCTAAATTTCTTGTAGAATTCTTCTATGTATATATCTATCAGAAACTGGGCTTTTCTTTGTTTATAGGTGTTTTTAATTACAAATTCAATTTAATTAAGTGATGTTGGACTATTTATAGTATTTATGCTTTGATTCAGCTTTGGTACTTCATATGCATTTAGGAATCTATCCATTTGTGTTTTCCATTTTATTACACTAAATTTAATTAAAGTTAGATATATATGATCTTCTGTCTACGGCCATACCACCCTGAATGCGTGTGATCTTGTCAGATATATATGATCTTCAGGATTTCTGCAGGATCTGTTCTGATTTCACCCCTTTTTTTCCTAAGTTGAGCTTTTTCTTTTTTCATAAGGTTGGCTAAGGATTTATCAATTTTATTTAATGTTTCTAAAAGTCAACTCTTTAATTAATTGATTCTGGTATTATTTTCTTAGTCTCAATTACATTAATTTCTACTCTGATCTTTATAAGTTCTTCCTTAATATGAGCTTTGGGATTGAACTGTTCTTTTTCTAGAAGTTTGAGATTCAATGTTAGATTGCCTATTTGAGCTCATTCTGTCTTCCTGATATGGGTGTGCACTGCTATAATTTTTCACTCTTTGGACTTTCTTTGTTTCCCATAAGTTCAGCTATATTGTAATGGCTTTATCATTAAGTTGTGGGCTCTATGTAATGTCATTTTTTATTTTATCTGCGATCTGTTTGTTGTTTGGTAGGGTGTTAATTTCCATGTCTTACTGAGTTTGTGGTTTCTTTTGTTGTTGGTTTCCAATTTCATTGTACTATGGTCAGATAATGTGCATGCAATCATTTTAATTCCTTTGTATTTACTTACACATGTTCTAGGGCTAGTGTGTATTCTATTTTGGAGAATATTGGGGTGGATGTTTTTATAGTCACTCCTAAGTACCAGGGCCACTATGCTTGATTAAGCAAAAAATCATCAATCTGTTTTCTGATCAAAGACATTGTAATTTGTATCTATTGAAGGATGTAATAAAGCCATTCCAGTTATAGATATGTGTATGTGAATTTGAGATTAGTTGTGTATGCAGTATAATTTATTTTTGAAAAAGTAGACTCTTGTTGATTCTGGGATGCAGATCGATGACTTGAAATTTCCCGAAAGGTAGAAATATTTACCTTTTTTATCTTGAGCCCTTTACAGTATATCATGATTTTGGTTAATAGAGTCACTCAGTGTGTTACCCCTTGATAAGATCGTGAGGATGTCACGATAAACACAACAATATGTGCTTTGGTCTACAATATATACTCTTGTACATTTTAATTGTATTTAGTTCTGCATTTGCCAGGATTGTGGTAACTCTGAGTGGTGTGATTATTAATATTGAGCCTGTAATTTTTTGTTTATTGCTCACGGTTAGGCCATAACACGTACTGGAGTTTAGAATTTTGTGAAAGGCATAGTTTAGACTTGAATATGCTGTGAGGGAGCATTGGCCATTAGCAACAGTACTCCATATGCAAATGATATTGAAAGGGAAAACCTACTTCCAAAATCAGTCCTGGAGGCAAGCATTATCCATAGTTGAATTCCAGAAAAGAACTCAGCTGAAACAAGTGAACTGAAAGCCAGTCTGTTTCATGAGCATAAATGTCAAAAGCTTTAAGAACATCTAGCAAACGGAATGCAGGAAATCATTGAAATAATTAATATGACCACTAAGGCTCACTCTAGGTATACAAGCATGTTTAAAAATGCACAATTAATAAATGTATCACAGCACATAAAAATAGCAAGGGCAAAAAACACATGATCATCTCAACAGATGCTGTAAAAGTATTTCACAAATCCAAAATCCATTTGTGATAAAAATTCTAAAGAAAATATGCTTAAGGAAGTTTATGTCTCTGCTTGATAAAGCTGCTCTGTGACAAACCAATGGCCAACATAACAGTAAATGGAGAGAAGCTGAAAGCTTTCCCTCTGAAATGAACAAGACAAGGATAGCTGCTTCACCACTTCTCTCTCTTTTTTTTTTCCACCACTTCTCTTAATGCAGTTCTTGTATTTGTTGTTTTTGCTTTTTTCACAGAAGGCCATTGGGAAACAATTTTAAGAAACATGGATTTTAAAATAAGTCCATTGGAAATCTTCACTGTCTATCATATTGTCTCTAGTTTTCTTCCAAATAGTCCCCATCTTCACACACATTGAGTACATACTGAACATTATAAAAATTTTTAAACATACACTAAACATACACTAAATCAAGTGGAACAAATACCTAAATATTAGACTGTAAACTTATTTTTCTGGAGGACAAAACAGGTAAAACTTTAAGACATAAGAATAGGCAATGACTTTCTGAATCATAAATGGAATGAACAAACAGGATCACATGAAGTCAAGAAAGTTTCTACACAGCAAAACAAACCACTGTCAGAGTAAAGAGACAACATACAGAATGGGAAATAAATTTTTCCAGCTACTATTCAGAGAGAACTAACATCTTGAATATACAAAGAACTCAGAAATGAGATGCCCTCAATATAAAGATTATCAAAAAGTGACACTTTGAACTGAATACATTCTCTTTGGATGGTAGAATAGCATATCACTAATAAATCCATGAAAAAACGTACACTTTGCTGGCTATTTGTGAAGTGTAAATGAAACCAATGTTTAGATTTTATTTCATTTGAGAAAAAATCGCTGTAATTGAGAAATCAACCAATAACAGATACCGAAGAGCTTGAAGAAAAAAGGAAATACTTCTTTGTTGCTGATAGCAGTGTATTCTGGTACAAACTCCTTGGGAATCTGTGTGAATATTTCTCAGAAGACTGATAAATGATGCTGATAAATTCCTTTACACTTTATTCCACTGAGATATTCTTATAAGAATCTTCCCAAAAGTGTTAGGTATCATTCCACATGTATGTATGTAAGTACACCCAAGTTATAGCAGCACTGTTAATAAAGGCTAAATCTTTCATGCTATGTGTCCATCATAAAATAGATGAATGAATGAAGAATTTGTAGAAGTTTTACACAATTTATTACTATAATGCCATAAAGAGAAACAAATGAGTCATTTGTATGAAAATGGCTGTACCTTGAGATATAATATGAAGTAAATCCAACACATAATCTTAATTATTTCTTGGTTTCTATTATGTGAGAAGCTCAGTATACTAAGTGAAATTACTAGAGTGTTGATAGGGAAAAACTCATAGACTAAACAAAGTTTTACTGTAATCCAGTGTGGACAGTGTACCTAAAAGTGTACCCTGAGTTAGTATGATTTTCTAATAAGTTCTGTGCATTTTTTTGTTAGTCTGGCTATTATTTCATCATATATGATTATTAACTTTCTAAGGAGTTGTATGTTAAATAAATGAATATAATGCTGGCCACAGAAAAGAGCTTAGAGGAGAACGAGAAAGAAAAGAATTGAGATTTTTTTGTACACATGTACTGAGTCACTACATAAATGAAGTCATTACACACTGCATACATATACTAATAAAAATTATAACTTAAAAATTCTAAGAAAACAAAAAAAGTGTCTTAGAAACTCTTGGGTCATGATCTCTAGACTATGTCCAAATAATATACTATATGAATTCTTTTATTTCCAATTTACCCTGATTACACCAAGTGTGTCTGTAGTATGCTTGTAAAATGTCATCATATGTCCTGTAACACAGCTTCAAATTAGGATTTCAATTGAATGGTGTGATTGGTTCTCAGTAGAGTTTGAACCAGGGCCGTTACACTTCTTGCAAGGTAAGAGAATGTCTAGGATGCTTAGGATGTATTACAGAACTGAGTACATGCTTAGCTTAAGCGTTAGTGTACAGAAAGTGTTTTAGAAACATGACAGAACATGTAAATCAGTAGTGGAGCAGCTGGAACCTATACTAACCTAGAATGTTGAGGGAGACAATACAGGAAAAATAATTTCATATTTGATTTGTTTTCCTATGAATTTTGTCATTTTTGGTAGTTTTTACTTTAAAGAGAATAAAAGCAAGCGAAACAAAACAATAAATCCAATTAAAACAAAACAGTGCAAATGACACGACTTTAAAACAAGATAATAGGAAATCAACAATGATCACTATAATGCCTCTTGATGTCCTCAAAACAGCTGCCTATACCTTCAGACATAGTAGAAATCAAACAAAACAGAGCAGAGTAAAACCAATAAAAACTAAACAGCATAATAAAGGACTTCAAAACAAATAATAGTAAATCCAAAAAGGCTACCATAATACATCTTGTTATCTTTGAAATAACTGCCCATACCATCAAACATAACAATATCAAACAAGACAAAACAAAATCCAGCCAAATGAAACAATGGAAATGATACAGGACTTCAAAGCAAGATACTATGAATTAACAGTGGCTACCATCTTCAGAAGAAGGTCCCTCACAGTTGCTGCACTGCACATTGTTATCCTCTGAATTGATGATCAGACTACCAGCTTTAGGCCTGCAAAGTCAGTGAAACACTGAACACTACAAGCATTAAGTTGTATTCTATCGGGTCCTAACCTACATCCCCAATCTCCCAAATGAGTGTATGGTGAAGGCTTAAATAAATGAGACAAGTGATTTGATTTTAGGATTCCAGGAAGATCGAAACCCTTTAGGCCAAGTTTGAGACTCTGGGGGCTAAGACAAAGACCCATACGTATTAGGTTCAAACAAAGAATGAGGAAACCAAGGAATTGGAAAATTTTAATTTCATCTTCCTTTCTTTACATAATTTTGCTATCTATATTATCATCTGGCCTGCTTTTCTTTTCCATACTATAGATTGAGATACAATGGGTGAGAAAATCTGTGCCATGGAGCAACTGTCATTCAGCTTGCTGCCCTCTGACTACCTTAGTGCTTCCCTTTTCCTAGAAGTTCTGCCATTGGACAAACACATATTCTTCATATATATACCAATAACATTTATTTTGGGAATTTGTACCTGTACATAGTAAATCTTGCTTGTTCCTTTTTTTCCCCACGGTCCTTACCTCCATTCAGACCCATCCTATGTCTTTTTTCTTGTCCCCTTTTCCCCTCCAACCCTATTATCTCTCTATTCATTTAAATATTTTGTCAGAAACCTCAAAATACAAAATCTTGAAGGTTCATTTCATCCATCTATTTCCTTTCTTGGTCTCTCCACAAAAGAATTAAAAGCACCACACCACACTGATACAGACACACTCAGGTACATACAGGCACAGTTTGCAATAGATAAATCTTGAAAAAAGCCCAGATGTTCATCAACTTTTGAATGGATAAAGAAGATAGGCGTTTTTTTTAAAGAATGCAATGCTGCTCTGCTATAAAGAAGGATAATTTGAGAAATGATTTGCTAAAACTTTGTACCTTGAGATGATACTGTCAAGTGAAATGAAGTGACATACAGATGTAAATATCACATGGTGTGTCTGTTGTGAAAATCCAAGAGTAAAGAATTAAATGCATATATTTTATCTAATGTTCAATTTTTTCCAAAAAACCGAATTCAGTTTTCAAAATGCTGCTCATATGTAATATAAGAAAGAATGTCTCAATCATATATATGAGAAACAAGATTTCAAAAGAGGTGTATTTTTTGTCTGTTGCAACTCTTTGTTAGATACTTCTCTGCCTCATTTTTTTTGTTGGTTTAGAAATTGTGATTTTCAGTCTCATTCTATGAGCTTCACTTTAAAATAGTTCATAGATACAACTTCTGTGACTCTACTAGGTAACAAGTACTTCTGTTTTGCTGGGGCTATAACAGAAAGTAGCAACCTAGACATGGAGTTTTTATTTGAAGGAACAATCTCAATTTAGCTTTTATAAGAGGGGTTTGAGTTCTCAGGATATGAGGGTGAACCTTCTTCAGTAAATATATATGTTATTCTTTAGGATGCAGTGACTTGGGAAGATGTAATCGTGAACTTCACCAAGGAGGAGTGGGCTGTGCTGAATCCATCCCAGAAGAAGCTCTACAGAGATGTGATGAGGGAAACATTGATGAATATAAATTCTATAGGTAAGGATGATATATTCTCATATACTCAGTGGAGAGCTGTGCTTCTTGCTCATGTGTACAGATTCATTAAATAGAACAGGACAACATTTTGAACAATATCTCAATCCTGTTAATATTATACAGTGAATCTAACTGCTACCTACTAATCTTTATATAATGACATGGTGACTGTATTTCTTTGGTTACAATTCAGGAAGGACTTGGGACAGCCAGCAAATGGAAGAGGAATATAGAAGTTGTTCAAGAAGGCTGAGGTAATTGTCATTCATAAGGAAAAGCAGTACTTCTCAAGAGCATCTGTGATCAGAATTACTACAAGAAATCTTTATAAATGAGGTCATATTCAAATATACTTAATGTCATAAATTTTACTGATACACATACAGGCTGATATTGTGTAATCTGATAGTTGGATATAAAAATATTCCATTACATGAAGCTTAAGTTAGTGACATGCAACAAGAGACAGTATCTCATACATTGGTATAAAAACATTTTTACAATCAACATCATGAAAATATATGAAACTGCATTTCAGTATTATTTATAGGCAATATGAAAAGAATAAACTTTTACTGTGGCAAGAAGTCATATATCTTAGATACACATTATGTAAACAATTGCTTACCTGGAAGCAACGTTCAAAATGCACATGAATGCTAGTGTATGAATAGATGCTGGGAAAAAAAATAGATGCTAGAAACATCCTTCAGAGAATTCTGTTCCTTCATGTTTTAAAATTCTTACAAATGTCCTAACGCATTACTGGTAGAAATATATAACAACCATTTTTATATTCAGTATACAACATGTGTCAAAAAGTAAAACTGAAAGTTTGCATTTTATCTAGGCAAAACTCCCTCTTGCATGTTCTGAAGGATTTGAAAGAATGATCTTAATTATACATATGTACTTATACTCAAAGCAGGATCTACATCGGTATTCACAGTAGGTGATTTCTGGAAATAACTCACAATATGTAAACTCTGGTAAGAAGCTAGGTGCCTGTCACTGTGTTCTTCGGAAGAGAGGAAGTGGCATAGTCTCAACATTGTCTTGCCTTCTTATATTCTGAGCACTCTGGTAAGCTGAGCTAGCAGGAAGTTCACCCTGATATCAGATGAGTAATTAATGAAAATTTCTCTCAAAATAAGAAGTGAAAAAGCTAGATATATATTTTACTTCTGACCCTTTTTTACTTCTCAGCACTAAAAATATGTATATCAAAAATAGTGCTATATGAATTGATTGAAACAAAAATACAACTTCTGGGAGAAAAAAGGAGACTCCACCTAACAATTTTAAATGCAAAAAGTCTGAGACAGAAAATGAGTTATCAAATGTTTTCTGTTATGTGAGACTAAAATATAAATTAGAAAGTAAAATTAAGTGATAGAAGGGGAAAGTATTGGGTACAGTGTAAAAATGATCAATATGTTATACACATATGAATCAGACTTAAATGAAACTTGATCTTATTTATTGCAAAACTACACCAATTTAAAATTTCTAATCAATATCATCCTTTGGGAAGTGTGTGTTTTGGAGGCATCACCAGGACTTTCAGATAATTTTTCTGAAAGTTTCTTAGCAGACATCAAGGCAGAACTTGTGCTGCTAAATTATTGATATGGAGATATTTTTTTATCGTGATTAATACTTTGCTTCTTTACAGAAATGAAGAGGTAGCAACATGGTATCTATATAAATCTTCCAATCAACATGCAAACACACATCTTTGGACTTCAGAAGTGAAAGTGGACATGAATCAATCTGCTTTAAAGCAAGCCATAAGTCTTGTTTGTGAAGAGCCCCTTCTTGGACACTTACCATTTAATGTGTGCATCTTACCTCATCCTGTAGTGAAGTCACATGAATATTTGAGATTTAATGACAAGCCAAGTAAATGTAGTGAACATGGAAAACCCTGTAGTGATTTCCAGTCCTTTCAGAAGCATGCAAGGACAGAGAATGGAGAGAAACCCTATCAACATGTGCATTGCATGAAATCCTACTCTGAATTTAGTGAAAGAACTCGCTCTGAAGAGATGACAGTTGTTGAACAGGAAAATGTGAAGGCCTCCAGCACCAACAGTGGTTTTCAAATCTATGGAAGTACTCACAATGGGAAGGCACCATATGTTTGTGAGCAATATGCAAAAACATTCAATACTCAAATATGTAAAATTCTTGAAAGGATTCATGTGGAGGAGAAACGTTATCTGTGCAAGCAATGTGGGAAGACGTTCACTACAAAGCAATCTTGTCAGGTACATGAAAGAAGTCACACTGGGGAGAAGCCTTATCTGTGCAAGCATTGTGGAAAAGCATTCAGTAGAAAGAGTTATTCAAAAATTCATGAAAGAATTCACACAGGACTGAGGCCTTATGTGTGCAACCACTGTGGAAAGGCATTCACTAGACACAGTGAGTGTCAAAGACATAAAAAAATCCACACTGGGGAAAACCATATTATGTGTAAAGAATGTGGGAAGGCATTCACTACACGAAATCACTGTCAAAGACATGAAAGAACTCACACAGGGGAGAAACCTTATGGGTGCAAGCAATGTGAGAAAGCATTCACTACACATTACGCTTGTCAGCGACATGAAAGAAATCACACTGGAGAGAAACCTTATGTGTGCAAGCAATGTGGGAAGGAATTCACTACGTACCAGTCTTGTCAGAGACACGAAAAAACTCACACTGGGGAGAAACCTTATGAGTGCAAGCAGTGTGGGAAAGCATTTACTACATACCGGTCTTGTCAAATGCATGAAAGAACTCACACTGGGGAGAAACCTTATGAGTGTAAAGAATGTGGGAAGACATTCACTACACACCAGTCTTGTCGAGTACACAAAAGAACTCACACTGGGGTGAAACCTTATGTGTGCATGCAGTGTGGAAAAGCATTCAATACAAAGTCTTATTTTAAAATACATGAAAGAATTCACAATGGGAACAAACCTTATATGTGCAAGAAATGTGGAAAAGCATTTGTTAGACACAGTAATTGTCAAAGGCATGAAAGAACTCACACTCGGGAAAAACCTTATGTGTGTAAGCAATGTGGGAAGGCATTCACTGAAAGTAGTAGTTGTAAAAGACATGAAAAAACTCACACTGGGGAGAAACCTTATGTGTGAAAGTAATGTGGGAAGGCATTCACTAAACATAGTCTTGTCAAAGAAATCACACAGACGAGATACCATGCACATGTGAGTCATTGGGAAAAAGATTTGCTAGAAATTCCTCATTTTGTATACCTAGATTTCACCTTAAGAAGGTATCCTGTGTATAACAATATGGGGAAAGAATTCAGTGAACACATTTTTTGTCAACTGCATGAAAGAAGTCACTGGAGGTTGATCAAATTTATGTAAGGCTATTTTTTTTAAGAGAAAAAAGACAAAAAAAAACAAAAGGAAAAGACAACAACAAACCCAAAACAATAACAGCTTGGTTTTCAAGAAAGATAATAGAAATTTCACAATGGTTGTAATATTGCATATTGTTACCTTGCTTAGATTACAAGATGTAGACACGTAAAATTGGTCTAACCATGAGTATTAACTATTTTTCAAGAACTAATAGAATTAGTAGTATAGCTACCTTATGTGTATGTATACAAATTTAAGTCTTCTTTTTGCCTTCTTTCTTTCATCGTTTCCTCTATCTGTTACTCTTCCTCTTTAAGCAGTTTCTTTATTGTTTTTTTGTTACTGGGGATTGAACTCATGACCTCACACTTGCCAGGCAACACTTGTGCTGCTGAGCTAAATTCCCAAGTGAGCAATTATTCACCCTTATAGAATATTTATTGTAGATTTTGGATCTTATTTTCTCTTTTCAGTTTCTTACACTAGGAAGATAATATGGTATTTACACATGTGAGTTTGATTTATTTCACTTATGAGTATGGTCTCAAGTCGTGTCCCTCTACTAATAAAAGCCTCGATGCAATCTTTCTTTATAGCTGAGGAGTACTTCACTGTATAAAAATAGCACATCTTTTTTATCCATTCCTTAGTTGATGGGTACTTGGGTTGTTTCCAAGGTTTGGCTGTTACAAATTGTGGTGCTGTAAACATGGGTGCACATATATTACTGTGGTATGATGTTTTCAGTTCTGGGAAAATGCCCAGAAGTGGGATAGCTGAGTCAAATGGAACCTGTGATCCTACCTTTTTGAGGAACCACCACACTGATTTCCACAGTAGTTGTATCAGCATTATGTAAGGCTATTTTCAAAAACTAGTGAAGATTCCTCACATAGTGGAGACCTGTACACATGTAAATTAAAATTGAATTGTATTCATGGATGCTTCAGAAAACACAGCCCCAGATGGAGATCTCCCAGAATATATTATTGTTTCTGATTTTTAGAAAACCGGCTTTAAAAAGCTGAATTATGTATATGTAGTCTTTACTAGAAACAGTATTATATAATTATGTGTAATATGGTCTTTGAATCTAGCATATAGTATTTTCGAATGAGATATATTGAAATGAAATGTATTTGTTACTTCTAAATAGGGTTAGTATTTTTGCAGGTTTGAATTTGTTTTGTTTTTACTATAGTAAGTGATAGGCCAGTAAAAAATAAATTTTAGGGATAATGTTTAAGTGGGATTTCCTGCTAGCTTTAATTTTAATTTTCTTGGTGTATACACCTCATATTCTGTATACAAAAGATAACTATTGATAAATATGTAAATGTGTTGTCCATATTTAAACATATAAGCATATATTTTTAAAAGTTCAGTGTTTTACACACAAGTTGTGGATCACCAAATGTTGTATTTTTCATTTCCTAACTAGATACCTGCTTATATCCCAACATAATTATATAAAGTGCATCATTTCACCTATTTTGTTTTCATGTTGAAATCAGTATCATGATTAACAGAAAATGTTTTCTTACCATCAACATTTTACATTTCATGCTTATAACATGAATTTGGTGGTTATTGTACTACACTTTATACAGCAGGTGATAATGCTGTGTGTTTCTGGTTGAGACACATGAGATAGACTGCACCCTGTGTAATAAAGGGTATCACGAAGTGTAATAGTTTATTGGTCACTGTGTCCTAGAGAAGCAGTTTTAATGTGAGATATACCATTATATAAGCATGTACAACAGTATCTTGCAATGTCGGCACCTCACTCAGATATGGAAGAGTGCAAACAGTCTGTGCACTGGATATCCAAATAATCCAGTTCCAGTCCTGGAGGCCACTATTGTGCCCCCTTGAGTCTGCATCAGAGATCAAAGTTTCTGTGCCAGAAGACTGAATGGTCTGAAGTCAGTGCTGTTAGTCAGGAGATAGCTCCCATTGTGACAGTAAACACTGGAGTTCTTCCACAAAAACACATGGAAAGCCTTTCTTTGTTGCTTTTTATGGCATTCTAGCAAGAATCTTTTCTAAGGTAGGCATTCCCCCATCCATTATTTGTTGGACAAATTCAGTTGGGCACCTAGTACTCAGCTTGACACGTTTAACTGCCACTATCCACACCCTGACACAATACACATTTTAGTCTTCAGATACAAAGATGAGTTCATAATCATACCTAACATGCTAAAACTGTTCTGCCTACAAAAGGAAATGCACTAACTCCCCTGCCCAGAACAGAAGGGAAATTTTCTTTTTGTGATCCTTCTAGTATTTCATACTTTGAACACTATAACAGGGTAAATAAGATAACCAATATTAAGATTACATTGGAAGAATATTAGGAAAGAACTATTATTTTTTAAATTTTATTTTAAAGAGGGTAAGACTAAACAAAACAAAACGTCATTGGGAAACAATTTTAAGAAACATGCATTTTAAAGTAAGACCACTGGAAATCTTCACTGTCTATCATATTGTCTCTAGTTTTCTTCCAAATAGTCCCCATCTTCATACACATTGAGTACATACTGAACATTATAAAAATAATCTAATCATAACAGGATGATGAAGGCTTTTTAGATCTTAAAGGACTGACACTGGGGAGGTCAACAATGACTGCCATAATGTCTCTCATTCTCTTTAAAGTACCTGTTCATATCTTTATGTATGGTGAAATTAAACATAAGAGACTAGACTAATATCACTCTAAACAGTAATAGTATTGCTGGATTTTATATCATAATGCTATAGGATTAGCACTGGGTATCTTAGTGTCTCTTCTTAGTATCTGTTCATTACATTGTGCATTATATACTCTGTTCCCATAAACTGTTTAGAAATTCTCCCCAAGTGTGAATCTCTACATGTATATCTATCCTTTCTGTATTAGAGGGAAAAACAGATCAAAACAAGACAATAAAATTCCTAGAAAAACAAGAAATGAAAAAGACATAAAGCCACATTATTAGGTGATCTACAGTAGTAACTATGCTTTCTCTTGTTATTTTTAATAGAATTGTCTACATCGTCAGACAATAATTGAACATAGCATTTCATAGCAATTTTAATAAAAACAGCATTGGAGACATTGTAGGACTTCAAAAGCAGTTAGTAATCAAACCGGAATGGATATCTTATTACATCTTGTCATCTTCAGAGTAGTTACTTCTACTCTTAGACTTGATACTATCAAGGATACCAAATTCGAGTAAAATCAGTCAAGACAAAACAGCAGTCTAACAAACCAGCTTCAAATAAGATCAGTCATAGTAAGACAATGTAAGTAATACAGGGTTTCAGTTTAAGTTAGTAGGAAATTAAGGATAGTTACTGTAGTATAGCCTGCCATTTTTGGGATAGCTGTCTGTGCCCTCAAATCTAGTATGAGTAGACAGACCAGAACAAAATAAAATCAAACTAAACAGTGATAAGACTACTGTGGCTTTTAAATCCTGATACACTATTAACAATGTCCTCTGCCTTCCTTTTTTAGGCAATTCCTCACCTTTCCCTTTCTCAGGGTGCCTTGCAAATTTTGGATCCCACTAGCTCCTTTAGTTTTTAGATTAGGGGGCCAACCCGTTATCTATCTGAGTGGTGCTGAACCTTTTTACCCCTGAGCTTGATCTTGAGCTGTATTCCTTTACTTACTAAAGCCAGAAGGTTTTCCTTCCCTCTAGCTGTGTAGTTCTACACTGCACAAAAGTGTCATAACTTTCCAACCTATCTGCAGCTGCTGGATAAGTTGTCCCTATTTTTCTCTGGTTCCCTGTCACATAGAGCATCATTTTATCATCTTTGACTTTCAGTTTATTAACCCTCTTTCATGTTGAATATAATATTTCCTATTCAGAGCATCTTGATGGATCCTGCCTCCTACTCTGCCTGTGTTTCTTTTTGTTAGTGTATCAAGGTTATCTATATTAGAGATTATAGCCCATCTTCTTTGCCTCATCTCTGCTATTCTATGTTTTTGCTATTATTTGTCCACTTTTCTCCTTTATTCCACTGTCCCATTCCAGTGCCCCATTCACTGAGGCCTCTCTGCCACTGTTGCTGGAATCCTGGTATTTTAGTTTCTTCCTCTGGAATGTCCTTCAGTATTTTTTGTAGGGTTGGATTGGTGGCCATGAACTCCCACAGTTCCTCCTTGTCTTGGAAACATCTTGTTTCTCCATTAGTTTTGAGAGAGAGTTTTTCAGGGTACATCAATCTGGGTTGGAGGTTATTTTCTTTTTGGGCTTGGACTACTTCCCCCCAGGCTCTTCTTGATTTGATAGCTTGTGTTGAGAAGTCTGTCATTGTTTTGATGAATTTTCATTTATAGGTGATTTGCTTCTTTTCTCTGACTGCTTTTAATATTCTGTTCTTGTGGTGGATTTCTGGAATCTTTATTATATGTCTGGGTCTAGATCTGTTTTGGTTGTAGTTGTTTGGAGTTCTGTACGCCTCATCTGGATATCATTTCCTTTACCTATGTTTGGGTAGGTTTTTTAAAAATTATTTCTGTGAATAGCCTCTGTAATTCATTTGTGGTTACTCCTGCTTCTCTCACGTTTTTAATTCTTAAGTTATTGATCCTCTTGTTGTCTTCTAGCTTTTGAATTGTTACTTCTTGGTTCCTAGTTATTTTTAAGAGGTCTTTTCTTTCATGATCACACATTGCAAATCTACCTTCAAGTTTTGAAAGGCTAATTTTAGTTTTTGTCAAGGCATTTTGCCAGCTTTCAATTGAGTTTTTGATTTCCTGGTAATCTCTTAGGATCTGTTTCATGTATTCTAGATTTTGTTTTTATTCTTCACCAAAGGTTTCTCTTCCTTTTCTGCATTCCTTCATTCTTCTGTGTCTTCTTGAGAGGGGCTTAGCCCTTCTTTTATTAATCTTTTTATATCTTGTCTCACTTGGATTAGAATTTCAGTTTTAAGTTTGTCTACGAGGTCAGAAAGGTATTTTTTTTTTTATGTCCACTGATGTTGTGGTCAATTTTGCATGATTGCTCACTGATTCTCGTCTGTATTTACCTCTCCTGGGCTTATTTTGCCAGGGTCAGTGGCTGGAGGTTTTTTCTAATTTATTTCTCTTGTTTCTAGTTTTATTCAGACAGGTGAGTGGTGAAGGTTTCAGGCCCTCTCTGTATTGCTTAGTTTTTTTTGAAGCATGCTGGCTGGGGGCTTGGTGCTCTCTCCAGTTTGCTGTTGTCTGAGGTGTACACAGGGACTGTGGGCTAACTGCTCTTCTCTGAGCCAGTCAACCAGCAAGTGTCTTCAGCAACTTAGCCTGTGCTTTGTGGATGTCAGGGTCCAGACAGTTTTGTCCCTGGCCTTTGTGTCCCTACTAGGGGCGTGACTCAGCCCAAGCTGATCCCACTAGTCCTCCCTGGGCCAGGGGCCACTGACTGAAACCACCGCAGCCCTGGACTCTGCCCAACTCCAATCAGGGTTCCAGCTGGCCACACCCATCATGGGACCCGATTTCCAGCACTCACCAAGAATTAATGTAGCTCTCCACCTTGGCTCCACTCCATGCTGCGCTGTATTCTCCTGTCAAGGGCCCAGGACTCACCAATTCATTATCAGTAGCTTTAGCATGTCCTTGAATCGTTTGACCCCACGGTGCGCCCAGCACAGCACAGAACAGTTCCCAGTGAGCGCGTCTGGCTCTTGCCCTACACCCACGTTGTTCCTTCCTCTTCTTATTTTTCTTTTTCCTTCAGTTTCCTCTTGGGGTTGTGGGAATCACTCTCCCCTCATCCAGCCCTCTTCATGTTGTCAAATTCCAGCGTCTGAGCCGTGTTTCCCAGAGAGGCTCTCCACCCAGCTACCTATCAAGCCGCTATCTTCTTGTCCAGGAAAGACCTATTATACTCATCATTTTTGTAGCTGATCATGGTACCATAACTTGTATTTAGAACTGCTTTTAAGACTCATTTTTCATTCTCTGTCTTTGAAAATCAAGGGGTAACAGGAAAATAAAGCAAATGAATAAGGCTCAAGAAAACAAAATGAGAAATAGCTGATCAATTAAAAGGCATGATTAGTGAATCTAGTGAAGACCCAGACTTAAAAATAACAAACAAAAGAAACACCTTAGTAAGATGGTGGAAACCATGAATGTTCAAGATACTAAAAGAATGCAATTAATGAATTAGATTCAAGTACATACCCAAAAGATTTAAAATTCTACTGAATGTATGTGCAACAGAACAAGTGTGAGGACAGAATATCAGATCTAGAGGCTAGGACTGAGGTTAGTGATCACAAAAAGATTTTTTTAAAAAAAAATCACAAAAAATCAATCAAATACTTGCAATATAAAGAAGAAGATGGATCAGAGTCAATGGAACAGCAAGAGATAGCACAAATGACAAAAACCTGATGTGATAATGGGAAACTTCCCAAGTGTGGAAAAAGAATTTGACATACAGATATGTGAGGCATGTAGCACAGCTATTATCCAAGACCAAAACAAATCTACACAAAGGCATATAATTGTCAAGATTCCTGGTCCACACATGTTGGCACATACCTGTAATTCCAGCACTCAGGAGTCTGAGGTAGGACAATCACTGTGATTTCCATGCTAGTCTGCCTACAAAGATGTTTAAGGAGAGCCTGAACTGTGTAATGAAAAGTGTATGAAAAAGATCACACCAAAACAATAAAAGTATTTGAGAAATACAGCACATGAATAGGACATTGAAATCTGTTAGAGAAACAAATCTATGAAGGAAAATCGATCAAAATCATAGAAAACACTTCAATAGAATCCCTTACTCAAGGGAGCTTCCAGTGAAATATCTCATCTTAAAGGGAAACAATGTCCAAAAACAGATTGATTCATTCCACAAAACTCTTTCAAAACTAATTGAGAAATAAGATTTTTCCATAGAAAAAATTACTTTAGAATACTATGACCAAGAAGACAACAGTAAATAATAATTTAAGATTATCTTGGAAGATTAAAAAGACCATGTTTCCCTGAACACCAGTGGAAAGAAATCACCAGGTGAACTTTAGGATAAAGCATAGAATTAAACAGCGGAGGACTCAGATTTGTTCCACAATAAAACGAAAAAGGGGAATCAGAGAGGTAGCGGAACTGTGGACCCCCACGTGTGACCTCACTACCTTGGCAAAAGGGCCAAACAGAATTCTGAAGGCTGAGGTCACCAGACACCTTGGTCTGGTGAGGGTTGGTCCTCACAACCTGCTGGCTCAAGAGAGTGAACAGGGAACATGTTAAGCTGCTGTTGCAGGCCTCAAGGCCCTAGACTCAGGATGCCGCATAGGGGGACCACGTGGGAACAACTGAAAAAATGGTTCACTCATCTCAGAGGCTTCAGGATGATTGCTGGCAAATGCCCAACTGACAACGGCACCAAAAGACAGGGCTCACTGTCCCCATCCCTCAGGCACTGAAGGTAAGAGGGAGCCCAGGACAGATGTCGCCAGCATCAGCCACCAGCCACTTAGACATACGGAGTCCAGGACAGGTATATTTAGGCCTGGTCACCACTGTGAGTCGCCCTACACAATTCCTGCCCTACATCATCAGTGTGAGGGGCTATGAGAACAGGGACTTTGGGCAGATCCTCCTGGGCAGGAGCAGGTACTAGGAAGCTGTGAGCCTGGGCCACTGTAAAGTTCCCACTCAGGACAGGGCTGGCAGGAGGAGAAGGGCAGTGCCCACATTTATCCACAGCTTCTGGGGTCATCTTCTTTCGTCCTGGGTAGAAATATGGGGTAGAGTTGTCTATCCTAGAGGAATATAAGGTTATCTGGGTTGACAAAGGGAAACCGGTGGTGTCTCAGAGCTTCAGAGCCTCTGTCTTCCTGACAGAAACCGGGCTCTGCCCTAGCAGAGTGGCACATAGGATACCAGTCTGGAGCTGGTCACTGGGCCCTTTGTGCCATGGCCTTGCTGTAGATTCTGGGAATCACAACAGGTGCTGGCTCAGGCAGCAGAAATCACTGTAGACATCCACAGATGACAGAGAGGATCTTGGGTCAGATTACCCTTTCAGCACCTCACTCCAAGGCTTGGCAAACACTGGGCCCATGGTCCTGCTTCCAAGGAATCTCGACTCCAGGTCCTCAATGGCCATAACCTCTCTACTCAACCTCTACCTTGTCTCAGGCAAGGTCACTGTCCACACATTGGTGAGAGCAGGAGAATGGAGACATAGACAAAATGACTCAATTTCCTGTCATGATTTAATTCTGCCACTGCACTTCATTGTCAGTTCTGGTCCTACTGTCCATGGACCATTGGCTGGTAGTCTTTCATCCTGTCCCCAGCTCTAACACATCATCGCATCACCAGAGATGTGCTCACCTAAAATGTCAGGCCAGCACTACTTTATTCATTCTGTGGCACTTGTTTCACAGAATTTTTCCATGCATTAGTTCCTATTGCAGGACCCTGTGCCCTAAGTGAATTCCAGAAGAGGGCAGTGAACACAGCTGCTCAACTTCCATGGTTGTGAAAGAGGAACTTAATTCCTTCCCGGGGATTTTTCTTCAGAAATCTGAAGAACATTCTGAGGGGTCACATTAATGGACATCGACATCCAGAATGAGCCTCCAATTTCACACATGATAAAACCATCCCTGAACTCCTACTCAGAGGCTGACAAGCTGCAAGCTTTGCTTCTCAGCTCAGGAACTAGACAAATTTTGCAACCATTTTCAACACAGTTCTTGACGTCCCAGCCCTAGTATATAGTCAACAATAAGAAATTAAAGGTTTCCAAATGAGGAAGGAAGAGTTAAGGCTTGTATCTGATTCCTGAGGACACATCCTTGCATATAAGAAACTTAAAACTCCATTGAAAATCATTTAGAACAAAATTCAAATCACTTAAGTTGCAGGGTACAAGATCTACATGTTCTAATCAATGTCCTAATCAATTCATTTCTATGTGCTTCAAACAAACTGTGTCTATGTGCAGGCCCAAACAAGGAATACAGTTCAATTCATAATTTATTGGGAAGAATTAATGCTAAAAGAAACTCACCTGTGTTTAAAAATTGTAGAAATTGGTGAAATGGCACTAACAGAAGAAAAGACAGACTGTGATGGTGGATGGGAAGAATTCATGTTGTATTAATGTACATGCTGCCCAGAGCAACCAGCTCTTTCTATGTATTCCTGTCAAATTATCACTTATATTTTCCTAGAAATAGAAAAAAGCAATATAAAAATTCTAAAGGAATTACAAAGAGTCATTTTATAGCCATGGAAAGAATATCAAAGACACAAGCAACAGAACATCTGGTTCCAGGTATATTATAATGGAACAGCCATCAAAATGGTATTATACTGAAAGAAAAGGACTGCAGATTAAAAGGGCTAGCCCAGAGACAAACCAACTCATAGAGTCACCAGGAATATTGTTTTCTTTCTTCTTTCCTTTCCTGTCGTTTCCTATAAGTTTCTATTTCTGGTCAGTGTTTCCTTGTGAAGCTCTGGCCTGATTGAACTCACAATGTGTTGTAGTCTTGTCTGGAACTCCCAGGAATCCTGCTGCCTCAGCCTCCTGAGTGCATGCATTGCAGGCATTTTCACTATTCCTTGCTCAGCCAATGAGGTTTTAACAACATTATGATGAGACCAGGTCTGGTGGTGTGGCTTGTAATACGAGCTATCTTAAAGGCTGAGGCAGGAACATCCCAGATGCAAGGAGAGCCTCAGCAATTTAGCCACTATTTAGGAAATTTGCTCAAAATAAGAAGAGTTTTAAAGTGGGAAGACTAATGAGCCAAGTACAAAGTTTGTATTCAAACCCGTAGAAGTTGAATAAGAAACAGAAACAACAACAACAACAACAACTTCAAAAAATGCAAAACCTTGGAACATAGACTAGGAGGGTAAATAACATTTTACACAGGCCTAGACTTCTGGAGGGCAGTGCCCCAAGTACCTTTAACCTTCACACCTTCTTGGGATTTGACTTCAAAGAATCATCAAACTCCATGAGGGATTAGAGAAAAAGAGAATGTGCTTCAAGGACACCAAGCCCCAATCCCAATGCACAGGCATTTGCAGTGATCTTCTGAAGCTCATGCTGACCACAATTAACAAGTAGAGAATCTACCAGCATTGTAAATGGGATTTTTCAGTCCTACACACTGTGAAAGAAACTGCAGGGTAGGAAGGTGGTAGATAGCTTAACTAGATCGACTCTTTCTACAAAGTGTCTAAAGAGCAAAGCTGAACAATTTTTCCACAAATACACAACATTGCAAATAATTGCCAACTAAGGATAATGTACACCTGTCATCCCAGCACTCTGTGAGGATGAGGAAGGATGAGGAAAGGTTTAAGCCCAGCCTGGGAAACTTAGGAAATTAGTGAGACCAAGTGATTTAAATTTTAAAAATGTACGAAAATGTCCATCATTAAGAAATCCCAGAAGTCACTGCACAGGGTACATTAACAACTATTAGTTTACAATTACTTTTCCGTGTTTGTAGACTTAAAAAGAGCTATACAGTTCTTTATAAGGTTCCTATTATGTTTCAAATAATAGTAACCCTTTATATTTAGAAGCAGAATAGTAACAAATTCTGCTTCTAAATATAAATTAAGGACAAAAATTAACAGAATGATCAAATTTTTTTCAAACTGAGCTACCTAAATCCTAAGAGGGTATGTTCAGTAGCATATCTGGAGTCATCTCAGTAAAAAGATTTAAAAAATTGAAACAGTGCAAACACCAGGCAGCACATCAATGTCTACATGATAGTAAACCTTTTATCTTATTTCTTTTCTCTTTCTTTCTCTATTTTTTCTTTCATTCTTTTGATAGGGTTTTGCTACACAGGTCAGCCTGGCCTTGATCTTAGTAGCTCAGGATGACCTCAAACTCACAAAAATTCTCCTGCCTCAGCCTTCTGAGTACTGGAATGACAGGTATGCACCAACATCCCTGACTATGTTTTCCTTTTTAAATTTTCTCCAAAACAAAACTCCTCAGAGTTATGGGATATTCTCATATTTCTTCAAGTTGGTTATTCAAAATGAAATCATAAAGCACTGAAAACACACTGAAGGAATTTCAAAAATCCTCATTGACATATAACATAATGTGACATAACATCGTATAGCATAGTATAGCATAATAACACAAAGCAAAATAAAAAAGCAACCACATAACTCTGCTTTAAACATCTGCTTCCAAAGAAACAGTAAGAATTTCTAAGTTATCCATACACCAGCAATATGATCAAGTAATTTCACATTTAAGTACATTTTCTTTGAAATAAACGTTGGTATCCACTAAAGCATATGTACAAGAATGGCTTTGATAGCTTGCTTTCAAGGCCCGACCCAGAAACATAACAAATGGCCATCACAAGATGGTTGACAGGTGCATGAAAAGTTACAATTGGTTGCTTCAGTCCCATAATAGCGGGTGTTGGCAGCACAGGAGGAGCCCAGCATGGAGACACTGCTTGAAGGAGACCAACCAAAGTGCTTCACAGCTGAACAGGCTCAGCGCCATCAGCTCTAGGAAAGGAAAACTAACCATCAGGGGCATGAAGCCGATGGTCTGTTTGGGATGGGAGGACAGGAAGTGATAGCAGGGGCTAAGAGATAAGTTCCCTGGAGTAATGCACATGTGTCCTTCATCAGTACAGGGTGATTGATGTCCACGGCCTTCCAAAGCCTCCCCTTCCACTCGCCACCTGCTGTACCTCCTCATAGGATGTCAGAGTGCGGAGCACTACAATGTGTGGCTGAGTTAAACATGTAAGGATGAATAAGTCATTATGCATAGGCAGGTGAGTGTAAGATTTGCTATGAATCCTCCTCCCTTGGATATACCGGGGTTATAACAAAAAATGTTCACATTCTTTAGGAAAATTATTATGGATTTTCCGGAAACATCTCCATATTCCTTAATGGAACTGAAATGAAACTAACATAAACCCAGGAAAGAAAGTTATCCTAAAATTTGACAGATCTCTATGAGAAGACAATGAGTTCTTTTTCTCAGAGAGAATGGATTCTTTGGATGGAAATACATGTTTGGCCCCCTGTCTGCCACATCTGAAGCATCTACAGGTTTGTTGCATTAAAATCTTCAAAGTGTAACAAAGTCTAAAAGCGCCCACAGTTTTCTAGGGTTTTAACTGGCTGTTTCCTTTCTAAGAAAGGAAATTGACAACAGAAAAAAATATAGCAAACATTAAGAAATACATATCAGTTTTAATCACCAATACAAATACTCTCAATTGCTAATGAAAAAAAGAAACTAACATAACAGATCAAGAAACAAGACTGAAGAATACACTGCAGAAAAAATACATTTAAAAATTCATAGAAAATCAAAAGATTGGAAAGAAAACTTCATGGGACCAGGACCAGGAACCAGGAAAAAAGCAGGATTCCCATTTCATTTCCAGTTATGTGTAGTTTAAGCCAAGACTGATTAAGAGCAACAAAGGTTGCTCCATACTTGTTAAGGGAAAATTTGAAGAGAGAAATACCAATAATAAATATATATGCACCAAGTACCAGGGCACCTAACTATGTAAAACAAATGTTTACAGATATGATAAAATAGGCACTAAGACAATTGTAAAGGGTTACCTTAACATTCTTTTCCTAATTTGTATACTGAGTTAAAATACTGAAACTTATGGGATGCCATGAAAGCAGTCATATGAAGGAAAATTGTATTCTTGAATTCACACATCAGGAAACCTGAGGGAGCTTAAAGAAACAAGGTTGAAATTCAAACTTAAAGAAGAAGAACAAGAACAAGTCAATCCACTATCTTGTATGATGGAAGAAATCTTACAGCTTCAGTAGAAATTAATCCAGTTCATACTAAGAAATCCATAAAAAGAATCAAAAGGTTGACTCTTTGAGAGAGAAAATAAAGTTGACTAACATTCTGCAACCTTATCAAAAAATGAAAGAAAAGATTCATATTTATGCAATTAAGAATGAAAGGGCAAAATCTCAACAGATTCTGCAGAAATACAGAAGATCATCAATACTGAATTTGAGAAAAAATATTCAACTAAGATGAAAGCACAAAAGAAATAGACAAATTCCTGGATACCTGTGAATTACCAAAGCTGCATCAAGAAGGCAAAATGTAAATATTGATATCTGAAAAAAATAATGCTGGTCCTGAATCAAGGCCGGAAGCTTCCTGATGCTGTTGGTTTCAAGAAGGAGCCTAAAGAGATATCTTTCTATGGTCTGTTGACCATTTCAGAACTTGGGCAGTGAAATGGTCAATTCATTAGAAAGAAACAGCTTGAAGCAACCCCATCCGCTCCCCCCACCCCTGTGAGCGTCTATGAGCCTGGCGGGCTGCAGCAGCCCAGGACAGGAGCCACCATCATTTACTGGAACCTGCACCATGCTGGGTCCCGGAGTGCCAGGAAACCAAGCAACCCTCCCCCTACTCCCCATCCATGAGTGGCTGTGAGCCTGCTGGTGCAAACACCCCCCCCCCATTAGCAAGTGGGAGCCACTGATCTGGACATCCTTTGAGAGGTTGACCATAGGCAATGTAGCAAATAGGGGGGATTTCCTTCTACCATCTCTTTTTATCCCTGTTTTGCTTTGTTCTAATTAATGGTGTTATTTTAGCCTGTTTTGTCTTGTTGAACTTCAGTAAACTTGAAAGTATGGACAGCTATTTTGAAAAGAATGAGAGACTCTATGACAGCCATTAGTGACTTCTCTATTGTCTTGTTTTGAAGACCTAAAATGTCTTCTTCATTCTGTTCAGATCAGTTTTATACTATGTTGTTTTGTATGAATTCTCTATGTGAAGACATGGACAACTATTTGGAAGAAAACAAGTGACAATATGATAAATAGATCTCAGGTCATCTGGCTTTGAAATTTATATCTCTTACATTGCTTTCTTATGTCCTATTTTGTTGTTTTGTTGTGTTTAATTTTATCCCCTTTAAAATTGAAAATAAAAAGAACGCTCAGGTGGTCTTGTTTGCCTCCAGTCTCTTCTCACTTAGTTTCATATGACTTGAAGAAATGCATAAACAGCAGGTCCCTGAGGAAATGACCAAGATCTAAGTGACCAATTTTGTTTAATGCATTAATTATATATTTAATTACTGACTTTATTCTGCATATGCACTCAAGAAAGGTATATTTGCAAATGTTTCAAAATAGCTCATAAATTTGTTAACTTTAGCAGAATGAATAATCCTCCTACTCTGTAATTTAGAAATTAGTCTTTATGAAATACAATGATAATATTCTCCATTCTGTCTCTATGTCTCGGCTGGCTATTTCTATGTCTCTGTCCCTTTCCCTCTCTTTCTTTGTCTATTTCTCCTTCTCTCTCTTTCTCTCTCAATCTCTCTGTCTCTCCATCTCTCCCTCCCTCTCTGATTTCATTTTATATATAGGTAAAAGAATAAATAATATTTATTTCATATAATATGTTATAGTCTCTTAATATTCATATTTTCCCTTTCTCAACAAATTTTTCAACTCTCTGTCCTTGGTGATTCTTTGTTTCATTGCCATCAGTTCTTTATTCACCTTTCACTTTCTTTAGGGTGCCTGATAGTGACAGTCTGCAGGAATGTAGGGCTCATTTATCTGCAAGGTTTCTGGTTTTCTTGAAGCATCACCAGCAGGTGTTCAAGCCAGAGAAGATGCTTTCTGCACAGATGAATGATGAATTTCTGGCATCAAATGTGGGCTTTGGAAATCCAACCTGGAATCCAAAGGCCTTTGCTATTGTACATCTCCTTTTTTTGAATTCTTACCTTGAAGAGACTGAAGTACCATAAAGGAAGGAAATTTTAAACTCTATAACAATGAGGGTTCACAAAGTTTAAAGGGAAAATGAAAACATTTTATTGGAAAGTAATAAAAGAATGGAGGTGCAGAGACCTTCCCTGTAAGCAGGAGTGGGTATAGAGACTGATATTTGAGGGCCTCTGTTCCTGGCTGCTTTCAGAGGCACAAATGCCATTCGCTTGGAACTTGGGCCAGACACTAGGATCCCAACCCAGGTAAAAATGCCTACCTGGAAATTTCTAAGTGAGATTCATTAGGTTTTCTTTCTTCCTATCAGTGTCTTAGATCTAAATGTTATGGGTTGGTTAAAAAGACCTTAAATTGCAAGTTGAGTTTACAAGTACAAAATGGTCTAATGAATTAATGGTCTAATGAATGAGAGTATGAACAAAATTATGTATACATACTTCAAGAGATTGCCATAATAATATATATCTAGAAATAATGGCCACAATTTTGAGCTCCTCTTCTAATAACAGAGGCCATTAACTTGAATTATTCTCATGATATCTTGATACATTTAGTATTAAAATATTTACAGAAGTTTTCCTTACAGTTTAGATTCCTTTTGTATTCTAGTCTCATTCCTAGGAAGTGATCAGGTAGATCAAGTGTGGGGCTCTATTTTAGCAACCATTCTGACTGTTATGCTTGGCTATGTTTATCTTCCAATTTGGGTATTTTTTATGACCCTGGTTAGCATATGAACTTTGTTTGAGAGAATGTAAGTATTTGCTTTTCTTTCATCTTTATTCTTTCCCAGAAATTTGCTATCATTTATCTCCAATTTCTTCTTTTACACTAAAGTTGTATTCTTTTTTTGGGGACATGTATTCATTTTTTGGATTAAAATGGGTAGAATGAAAGGGTGAAATTCTTGGCATTGAATCCTGCCATTTCATTCCCAACAGTGCCCCAACATTCTATTTTGTCCTGCCTGGCATGGACTCATGGCATTTCCTGTAATCAAGCAATTGGTTCTTCTATAACACATTCATTCTGGCACCTTCTGAGAACATTTGTGATATACTTTCAGGAATGCTCACTGAATCCCGTAGTTAAAGCAGGGCAGCTCTGAAAAAGCCAAGAATACAGTCCTTAAATACATGTATTCTTCATGTGAACTGAGACTAGCATTTCTAAGGAGAGAGATACTACCTTTTTCTAGGTCTTAGAATTCTAATGCCTAGCTGCATTCTAATGCCAGAGGTTCTCAAGCCCTGCAGTGATCATGTTGTGGGATAGAAACTATAGTTACAATGAAATTGTTTGACTTCTGGATGGATGTGTCTAAAATTAGATATGGAAATTTATAGTGTTTCTGCTTAGCTCCAAATCCAGAGGTCTTCCTAAGTCTTGGTTTTTACTTTATCATCTGTTTCTGTTTCCCTTTGCTCAGGCATTGATAGTTCTGGGTCCCCCGCATAGTGTCACCACTGTGGTGTTGCAAGCCCAGAATGCAATCTTGGACAGCTACAGGCACAGATGTATTTCTATCAATCTGAGCAGAGCAGTGATTTGGGATCAACCCTGGGTTCCATGATCAGCAATGAAAAAATTATCATTTGAATTACTTATGGGAGACTAATGTTTCCAATGAAGTTACTGAATAAACAGAGTTCATAATCTCACAACATTGAAGAATGAGTTCTTGAACCAAAGAAGGTTGTTAGGAGAGATTGCATTGGAAATAAGAATAGTTCCTTGAATTCCAGGAAGCGCCCCAAGATAGTGCCCTTATGGGTGCTCAATACAGAGTGAATCATAAACAATTAGAGCACAGTGATTGCTCAGTTGTTCACTGGCCACATGTTACACACAGCTCTGTGGATGTGAAACATCCTCTTTTTTTTTTTGCCACAGAAGTACTATGCGTTTTGATTGACTTGAACTCACTATATAGTTCAGGCTGCTTTTCAGCTCTTGGTGCTTCTACCGCTTCAACATCCTAAGTGGTGGGACTACATGTGCAAGCCACTATGCCAGACAAACAACCACTTGGATCTCAGGCTCTCTAACCATTTCCTCAGCATGCAGATCTTAAAGGAAATGGATTTGAGAAAAAAAGTGGGTATTTTCTGTTTTAAATTCCTAGAAACTCAAGCTTAGTAGGATGTGTCTGCAATTCCTTTTATTTTATTTTATTTTTGTTTTTTTTCGGCACCAGGGATCAAACTCACGACTGCCTGCTTGCAAGGCAGGCGCTTATGCCGCTGCGCTAAATCCCCAGACAGCTGCAACTCCTTTTAGTTGGGAGGAGTTTGCATTCCTGGTAGGGCAGAAAGTTCACTCATGGTTCTAAATCCTAGATCATTGCTTATTCTTATTCTAATTCTTTCAAAATCACTAGTTTCCCAAATCTACCTCAGGCTCTTTCTCTAGCTGGGTGCCTTACTACTTATACAGTAACTAAATGAACTGTTCTTTAGAAATGGACTATTGCAGTGAGATTTACATAGAGATTAGAATGCTGAAAAAGATGTGCAGTGTGGTAATGTGTTAGCAAGGGAGGGGAAGGTTTTGCTGATAAGGACGGATTCATGAGAGCCCTGCCTGTTAAGCCTACACTGGAAAATTTACTAACTTGCACAGCATTATAGAAATTGCATGGAGAATTATTTTGTGAGTTTTGTTTGTTTTTTGTTTTGGTCTCTATTCCAATGCTGGTATGTGAATCAAGGCCAAAGTACTTTCTCATCCATTGCATTTTTATGTGATTCAGGATTTTTCAAGTTTATTTGCAAAGAATTATAGCTATTTACAAGAATAATAGCATAATATTTTCCTTGATCATTGGAAAATATTGACTAATCTGTATGATTTGATAACCTCTATAGTAAATTGATGAGCTTGGAGTGTATCGGTTGCTTCTCCATTCTTGCATAAGACTATTAAATGAGCTTTTCCACACAGAAATTTTATTTGGTTATTTTTCTCAATTTAGATTTGCATCTTAAGTTATATTCAGTGTTTCTCCTGAGTCTGAAACGTTTCACTTGCTTTTTAGATTTATGTTCATATACCACTACTCTCTATACAAAATCTTCATATTGGGTGCAGTGTAAATGTATTTTTCTAATTTAATTTATTTCCCATGATTTTTACAGATATTAATTTCTCTTACTTTTGTTAGCTACTTGAGTTTGCAGGGGTCCAGAATGAGGTGCAGCTGGTAGAGTCCTGGGTTGATTTTGTACAGGCTGGGGCAACTCCAAACCTCCCCGTGCAGCCTCGGAATTCACCATCTGGAGCCTTGAGGTAGACTGGGTCCCCATTGCTCCAGGGAAGGGAGTGGCATGGCTCTCCTGCATCATAAAACTGATGGTAAACTTGGCAGATTCCAGTAAAAGTTAAATCTCCATCATCAGACACAATGCCCGAAATGTGCCGTTCCTGCAAATTACAGCTTCAGAACTGACTTCTATTACTTTGCAGTGGACATAGAGGACCCCAGTGTGAGCCTGCATAGAGACTGAGGTACCATGAAGGAGGATCATGAGAACACCAGGCTTGAAGCAAGAGGCCTCAGAGCCCAAGCAGCAGTAGGGACCCATGAAGGTGACTTTTCTCTCTGATAGTCTCATGTCTCAGCTCAGGGACACCTGTCCGGTGAAAAGGATACAGGGAGAATGTCAGCAAAGCCAGACTTAAACCCTCTGCAGTGACCACTTCCTGCTCAAGGAGACACTGACAGAGGAACAAGGGCTTCCTCTGGATTCCAACACACAATCCTGGTGGTTGCCTGGGGAATATGAAGGGTTAGGTGACAGAGGGTATAGCAGGTCTGAGAGGGACATAGTGTCCTCTGAGCTGGATGTAGGACATGTCAAGTTCTATCTCTGTCATGTTCTATCTCAACATTCATGTCATGTTCTATCTCAACATTCATGTCATGTTCTATCTCTGAGTGTTCAATTTGGATGGTGAAAGGATTTTGTGCCCTGGATGGGAAGCTGCAGTGGTGGGAGGCTGGGAGGTGGAACCAAGAGGCTCTATCTTCAGGTCATCTTCCCCGCCCCTAAACCCTACCTGTGGCACGAAATGAATTCCAGTGGGTTACCTGTGCATCAGTAATGCCCGTTAGGCTTCATCCCAAACCTAAGCTACATGTATGCCCCCATACCACATGTTTGGCAGAGAGAATGCCAGACCCCGGAGGTCATAGAGTGTCTCTTCACATTCTTAAAATAAAGGCCACTTTTATTTCATATTTCTTATCTTTTTAGCCATGCCAAAAATTCTATCAGATGGAAGGCAGAAGGTCAGAGCTTATTAATCTCCAATTAATAAGCACCACCTTTGTTCTACCTTTTTACATAACACTGTCAGTTATCAACATGTGTTGTCTCCTATTTCTTACTATTGATCAATTTCTAGGGTTGGAATGCTTGTGCACACAGGTGCTGGAGGTCATGCTTACTACAGGCTTTAATTCACTGTAATGCATTCAACTCCAGCGACTAGTCTAAGAGGCAGTTCTGCTGCAGCTGTGCCTGTGACCCTGGGGACCCTCTTATGCATCACTGTGTGAGAGACACTGGGAGTGAGATCAGTGTGCACCAAGACAGAACAACTGTGAGAAGACAGAATGGAACTGAGCTTTAAGCCACTGAGGGGTTGAACGGCACTGTGATGCAGGTCAAGAGCTATGCAGAAAAGGAATGGGGAGGGGACTCTGAGGGATTGTAGAATCCCTGTGTGCACACACAGGTACACACACACAGTTACACACAGAGAGACAGACAGACAGACAGACAGACAGACAGACACACACACACACACACACACACACACACACACACACACAGCTTGTCCATAGGCTCTTCCTCCTTGAATGTAGTCCTTTGGTGTCTCATTCTACTTCTTACCAGTATGAGATGAGCTCTTGTGCTCTATCTTACATTCCCACCAATGGTCTGAACTTCAGAAAATATGGACCAAATATATTACTGCTAAATACTTAAATTCCAGTATCTGAATTTTTCAGATATTTTGTCAGTGACTGAAACACAAATGGAGAGTGACAAAAATTCAGTTACCGTCCCTTATTGTAAAGATAAAAACACTCAGGAATCCAAAACACATTAATAACAGAATTCATTTAGTATTAAGGCTAAGTAAGTACCTGGAGGTTATCACAGAGACAGCACGCCAATGAACATTCAGCAATTTCATATGGTACCTGCTAATACAAGGTTTCTAAGCTTTTGTCAGGAGAGAATTAGGGGCTCAGCTAAGTCAGGAGCTTGATCTTTGGAAAGAGAAATTTATGAACTTTATGTCAGATACACCCATCTCCATTAAATCTGATTAGATATATGACTAGAAATTAAAAACTTTGGCAGCATGTTTCTGAGAAAATCTCTAATTCAAGAGTCAGTTGTTAGGTGGGGATTAGCTCAGTGGCATATAAGTACCTGCCTAGTGAGCACAAGGTCCTGAGTTTGATCTCCAGTACCAAAAAAAAAAAAAAAAAAAAAAAAAAAAAGCCAGTATACTAGACAAAGAGCAAAATATATGACATTATTAATATGGCAACCAGTAGTCATTACAGAGAAAATGGATTAAACTCAATAATTCTGTGCAGACTGAACTCAGGGACTCACAGTAATAAGGAATGTAGTTGTACACAAAAGCCAAGAACTTGGGGGAGATTTTGTTTTTGTTTTTGTTTTACTGGAAAGAAAGAAAGAAGGAAAAAAAAAAAGATTTTGGCTGCTCATTAAGGGGAATCCATGAAAAAGAAGAGCAATGATTTTCTGCCTGACCACGTCACAGGTGGTGGTGCTCACCCTCCCACTGCTCTGTAGCCAACCAGGAAATGTAAAACATAACAATAAGGGTTTAAAGACACTAAGATTAAAAGAGAAAACAAAAACACTTTATTTGCATGAAACAAAAGAAATTAGGGTCAGACAGCTATGATGAGAAGGTAGTGGGTCCCAACCCAAATAACTGGAGGCCTTTGTTCCTGGCTGAATTGATTAAGGAGGCAAAAAAGCCCTTTCCTTGGAACTTGTGCCAGGCCCTGAGATCCTAGCTCTAGTACCATTGCCTGCCTGTGAATTTACTTCAGCTTCATCAGGTTTTCTTTTGTCCTGTCTATGTTTGAGATCTAAAATTTATGGGTTGATTAAGTGAACTTTAGATTCGATGTCGAGTGACTAATCAGAAACGGGCCATGCACTGATATAGTGACCCTAGAGTGCACTCTATGTATGCCAAAAAATGTTCTCACTTACAGTCTAAAGTCTTTTTGTATCCCACACTTAATACCAGGAAGTGATCAAATGGATGAAGAGTGGGACTCTATTTCAGCGATCATCATGAGCCTCACGATTGGCTAGGTTTACTTTCAAAATTTAGGTATGATTGACACTGGATACAGTATGAATCTTGTCTGAAGCAGTTGGACTGTTTGAATTTCTTTCATCTTTACTCTTTCTCAGAAAATTGTTGCCATTTATGTGTAGTATATTCATTCACACTGTAATACATTCCCATTGGGGGGACATACTAATTAGTTGAATGAAAATGAGTAGACTGAAAGAGACTATGTAATAATCTTTTTTTTTCTTCTTTTTTATCGGTACCAGGGATCGAACTCACCACTGCCTGCTTTACAAGTCAGGTGCTTATGCCACTGAGCTAAATCCCCAGTCTTCTGTGTGATAATCTCTTGACAATAAAGCCTACCACCTCATTCCAGACAGCAGCCCCACCCATTCCAATGTTCCCTGGCCTGGTCTGGCCCAGCCTCATGATGTTGTCTGTCATCAAGGGATTGGTTCTTCCATAAGACATTCACCCGGGAACATTCTGAGAACACTCAGGACCCACACAGAGTCCTTTAACAAAGCCAGGAATAACGCCCTAACCGTGGCAGGTGAGGTTGACAACACAGGAGAGAGACGGGTCCAGGAGCCAATCGATAAAGGTGGAGCTAGCCCCACACCCAATCAGGTGGGCTAGCGGAGGCGGGCTCTCTGGGTCCTGGTGCCGAAGTGCTCACTCTGAGTTCAATGCTGAGATCCCCCTAGCTGACCTCACGTCTAGTTTCTGTGACTTCTTAGTGCGGGCCGCAAAGGATCCTCGGAGACCCTCAAGCATCGCAATGGTAATGTTAAAGGATGGGAGCTGGGATTGGGATGGAGTTGTGTGAGTTCAGAAGCACGTGGGCAGAACCAGCTATAGCAATTTACTGCTTCCCTGCTCCTCTCCAGATACTGAGGTCATCGTAAAATGTGTTTCCGCCTCGTCATCTGTCTCTCCTTCCCTTTGCTCAGGGACAGTTCGGTGTGTCCTGCCTAGTGCCTCCACTGTGACACTGTAGGCCTAGAACGTCTTCTTGGGTAGCTCCAAGCACACTAGTTCCTCCATCAGTTTGAGGAGTTGCAGTGGTTTTGGGGGCCAACCTAGGTTCCATCTGCAAAATGAAAAAAAGTGTTATTTGAATCACTTATGTGAGACCTCTATTGCAATGATGTTACTGCATGAACTCAAAATCTCACAACACTGAACAATGAGGGTCCAGAACAAAAGAAGAAATGAGAATAGCTCCTTGATTGCCAGGCCGAATCCAAGTGTGTAGTGAGCTACATGTCACACACGGCTCTGTGGATTTAAAACAACACAGCCCTGCCTCCTTCCTTATGAGGTTTTATTTTTGTTCCAGGGATCAAACTCACAACCTCATGCTTGCCAGACAGGTGCTTACACCACTAAGCCAAATCCCTGGCTGTCTTTCTTGTGTTTGCATACAGAGTTTCTCTGTGTAGCCTAGCTTGGCATCAAACTCTTGGCCATCTTCCTTCCTTAGCCTAGAGTGTGCTGGGATTACTGTCGCCAGCTACTGCACCCAGCTAAAATGACCACTTTGAAGTCAGTCTGTTTAACCTGTTTCCCCAGGATGCAAGGTAAAAAAAAAAAAAATCAGGTTTTAGAGACAGACTGCCTATTTGTAGTTTAAATTTCTAAAAACTTAGGAACTCTGGACTTAGCCGCTGCAACTAACTCTAGTAGAGAGGAGTCTGTATTTTATTGTGGAGGAGAATGTTCACTGCTGTCCTTGTCTATTATCATTTTAATTCTTACCAAATCCACAAATACCCCACCTCTACCTAACGCCTTTTCCTATCGCTATCCTTATTGTATAAGCTAGCTAAATGAACTGCTCTTTACAATTGAACTACTGAGGTGAGGTTTTTCATAAAGCTTAGAATGCTGAGAAATATGACTGTTATAATATTTGGAAGTATATCTCAGGAGGGAAACCATTATAAAATGATTATAACAAATCAATGAATTCTTATATAAAATTATGACTTTATGTATTTCTGTATAACCAGGAAATTGAAGAACACAAAAATTACTCTAAAAGTCCAAGGTAAAAACTAGAAATACATGTTAATTTTCACTTGCAAGAAAAAGGAAATATTTCTTAAGCCCTATGTATATGTATATGAGCAATATGGAGAATCCTTCCAATACCAGAGTGATTGTCAAAACAAAGAATTCACTCTGCATAGTAATCCTAGGTGTCTGAACAATTGGGGTGAGCATTAAGTGGACAAAATGCCATCAAATACAGGAAACAGTGCACAGGGGGAGAAACCCTATGTACATAGGCAGTGTGGAAAAGATTTGCTGCAAGGTTTTCATTTTACAAGTATAAAATTCTCTTCACATTGGGGAGTAACTGCATATAAGAAATGTGGGGAGAAATTCATTTGACAGAGATGTGAAACTTTAGGATGATGTCACATTATGGCCAAGACTTATGTATGCAATGTGGGAAAACATTCAGTGTACATGGCTATTGTCAAACATGAAACAAATCATGATGAAGTGAAATTGTAAATAGGTAAGAGTATTTTGAAAGTACTTTGAAATTTACTCCCACAGGAGAGACCTGTGAAGATAATATAAAAATATGGTTAACAATATTTGTTTAATAGATTTTTTTTAGAAAACACATGCAAACATGGAAATATTCTAAAGTATATTCATTTTGTTTTTCAATAAATCACACATTAATATCCCATTGATGTGTCTGTAGTCTTATCATTTTAAAATAATGACATAATTTTAAGAAAACTCAAGTATGCGCAAACCTTTTTCTCCAAGTTTTTGATCCACCAATACCCAGTCTTTGCGGATGAAACTAGTTTTTCTCATAATCATTGTTTCTGACCTGGATCTAAGACTCATGCTTTAGTTTCTCTAGATGAATTTAGGCAGACACATTCAGAAGTACACGTTCCCAGATGTAATGTCTTTGTGTAGGCATGCTAGTGACAAGATAAACAATCACAAAAAGAAAGGCTATTTCAAAAGATAATTTTTATTAGTACATATTCATCAACATATTCCATCTCTATAAATGTATATGTAATCCAATATCTATGTGTATGTTTCTATGTGTGTTACATATAGCTCCCCAATATTGGAAATATACATTGCAGACATGGAACTTTCCTTTCCCCACTGAGGAAAGGAAACCCTGCTGTATATTGTGTTGTAATGGAGAGGTACATAGCTCCTGTCAGGCAAAAAATATAGAGAGGCATATACTTTTCTGAGACAAATGACAACTGTTAAAATGAGAAACAGCATCTAACTTGTCCTAGAATGACCACTCTTCCACCCTATGTCTAAATTTAACAGATTCTTCAACGCTTTTTTCTTTGCCACAGGATAATACTTTTGTAACAGTGTGTGGTTCAGGCTGAGAAATATTCATGTGACTCAGGAATATATTTTTAAAAGAAAAACACAAAAAATAAAAAGAAAATGCATTTTCCGTGTTTGGGATTCACTGTAGAAAGACTGAGTGTGTCGTTGTTAATGGAAGTGAAGTTGATAGATAATTTCAGAGACTAAGCAGAGCAAAGGAATCCCAAGGTAGACAGCACTGGAAGACAAGCATCATCTCAATTTGGAAAGACCTGAAGGAATGCAGGAGTTCATTTATCATTGCCTGTTTTCCAACCTATTTGAATGCATGTAAATATTTGTAGAATTCTTTGTATTCTCAAAGGTATATTCATCAGTTTTAAATCTGCATAATTTGTCTAAGCATTTTCCTTTCTTTTTCGGTTAATGTAGTATGAATCAAACAGTATTCAATGATTTGAGCTAAACCTCCTGATCTTGCTTAACTCATCAATGTAGTGATGCAGAATAATCACACCTTGGTGATGGGCCCAAAATTGAACCTGTGTGAAAATGGAAATGAACTTCCCCTTGATGCTTCCTTGGCATCAAGGAAGCCTTCGTTGTAGGTGGCTCCCAGCTGGAGAGAACACCAACAGAAAGAGTGTTTACAGTGAAAAGCTGCAGAGAGGGAGAAAACTGAAGACACCATAAGAGCCACTGTGGGTTTCTCTGCTTTCTGAGATTTAGACCCTAATTTCCTTGAGACTTTCTACACAGTATTTTGGTTTTGGCAAGCAGAAATTTGCCAGATTCAGTCTATAACATGTATACAAAAAAATCTGTGAAGTTCATGCTGTAAGTTAGACTTCATTTGCATGGTTTCTCAGAGAAAAGATAGGATGAATTTGGCTCTTTCACTGAGGGCCTGAGAGGGCCTTCAGGTGGGAGTGTTTTAGTAGATGGTCGGTTGAGGGGGGTGCACTTTTACAATGGGAAAGGGGAACCCCACACTTCAATAAGCTCCAGAATTAATATTTTAGGTCAGACCCTGTGATGTCTGACCCCTGATGAGGGTGCATTTCACCCATCAGGCTCTCCACAGTGAAAGGATGTACAGCTGTCTGAATGTGGGTTTTCCAGTGACCTTGGGCAAAGGAGTTAAGTGTTTCTCCACCGATCCTTAGGTATAATATTACTACCAGGTAACTAGAATGTAATTCCTACTTATATTATTTTCATGTTTTATTATTATTTTTTTTAATAAAATGGCTCAGAGACAGGCAAGGTGGAGCCATAATGCGATTTAAGCAATCTGAGAACATTAAGCAAGATGATTTCAACCTTATGATTAGAGTTCCACCTGGGCAACTTAGTAGCATAGTGAAAAACTGTCTGAGAATAAAAAGTAATAGGGCTTGAGAGATAGCTCAGTACAAATGTGCTGGATTCCAGTCTCAGTCCTGAAAAGAGGTCAGAGTTCCTGTTAAGGTAATAAAACCATCTGCCTCATGCCACACTTTGAGTAGACTTGACCCCTTCTCACCAGCTCCCCTCTGAGTTCAGGAATCATTTCGAGAGAACAGTCTGAAATCGCCTGAGTACAGTTATGACACTACTTGTAGAATGAAGAAATTGGAATCTTCCTCCAAATACAGTTGGAAAGTTGCTCCCTACACTAGAAAGACAGGACCAAGCTCATTTAGACAGGACAAAACTCAATAATACCATGATGGACCATTTCAGTAACCGATATGGAATCCAGGAATGGCACCTGTCACTTTGCTCATCAGCTCAGATTTGAGATCACTTTCCCTGTCCCTTTGATCTCAAATATTTGGCCACTCATTACCCACTATTGTGAGATTCAGGAAGGCTGCATGAGTTACAAATTACAGAGCAGGGGAGGGAGACCAGGACGATTCATAATGGGGAGTCTTCCTTTATAATTTTGCTGTCATATTTTGAAACCAGGGTCACCTGCTGACAAAGAGCACTAGAATTTGAGCCTGATTCCTGGATGACAGCCTCAGATGACAGGAGTCAAATACACAAAGAAACTACCTAGAGCCTGGAAATATAAGTGTGGGGCCAGGTGGTCTGAGACGGATACAACTGGACTAGATTTTAGCTGAAGAATTTTAGATCCCCCCATGAAATCTGTGGCATTGTGACCTGTCCTCTCTACTGGCTTAATCCTGGTCTCTTCAAGTTTGTGGCCGTGGGCACCCCAGTCTCATCCTGTTCCCAGTTCCACTTTAGCCTCATGTGAAGTGGCATCTATTCAGCAATTTTCTTGCCACACTTTCTGGTGACTTTGTTAACTCATGTGTAATCTACATGCTCACTTGTGTTTTTTTTTTAATTGATAAAGATATGGTGCCCATATCTACAGTCTTTCTACTGGGGCAAAACTGTAATGTAGGAACATATTTATAAGATAGCAAACTTATAGATACTTCATGATCAATTAGAAGTATCTGTTCTGTTGTTTCTGTTGAATTGACCTTGAGTCTCTACAGTTGCACACTTCTGATGAGCACTGAGTCAGAGTAATTGTCTATACCTTAAAGGCACCTTGGGCTAGTTCAAGGGCATCTCCCCAGAATATTCCTATTTTATGGTAATACCTTTAACTACGCTCACTCTGTAAAGTCCCCTTACCCTTGTTCCCACAGTGATTCTGTATTATGATAAACAATTCCTTTGTTTCAAGACTAGTTCGTCTTTCAGTATATGACTCAATGTATGTAACCAATTATGTAATGTTTTGTCACTTGCTTTGTACCTCCCACTTCAAATTCTGTATAAAGTGAACTCTTCCTAAATTTAGCACTGTTGCCTTGGAGGAATTATCTCATGACAGTCCACTCATGTGAACATCCAGTAGTTCACTAGTGTAAAAATTAAACGCTGCTTTCTTATCTCCTGGTGCAGAGTTTTCCTTTCAATCTGGTTTGGCTTAGGCATTTTCCCACATTTCTGGAGCATTGGCAAGGAAGACATCTTGGAAATGTGTGTTTTGCAGGCACTCTCCTAAGTATTAGGTCAATTTATTGTCAAAACTTCTTAGCAGGCATCAAACTAGAAGTTGTCCTAGTAAATTATTATGAAGATCATTTTTATTGTGTTAGATATGTTATTCATTTTTTATTACAGAAATGAAAAGTACAAAAGTGCTATCAATGTAAAGCTTGGAAAAAATAGGAAGAAATACGCATTTGGTCTCCAGATGCTCAGGTAGACATGTAACAAGCTGCTTTAAACCTAGGGAAAGCCTTGTGTGTAAAATGCCCTTGATAGCATTTAAAATTGAATGTATGCACTGTGGCTCATACTCAGTTGCATCCAGCTAAATATTTGGGATTTGAAGAGAAGCTGTAAGAACACAATGATATCGATTCAATTCTTTCAGCTGCATGAAATGAGAAAGACTTCAAGAAACCCTTTCAATATGAGCATTGTAAAAAAAATCTCCTCTGCTGTTAGTGAGTGAACTTCCATGGAGAGAAGACCTTTTTGGTAAGAAAAGTATAGAAACCTCCAGCACACCTACTGGTGTTCTAATGCATGAAAAAAATATTGGGGAAACCCATTTATCACAAACAATGTGGGAAAACTTTCGTTTCTTCAGACTATATTCAAACACACGAAAGAAAACATGATAAGGAGAAGACATATATCTAAGGTATATATGAAAGCACTAATTCATAGTAATTTCAGAGATATAAAAGATTTCATACTAGGCAGAAACTGCATGTATATGTAATCAATGTGGAAATACTTTATTACATATGATAGAATTTTGGCGCAGCTGAAAAGATAAGTATGAAATATAAATGACCTTTATTTTAAGAATGTAGGGAGAGACCCCCTAACCCTCCAGGGTCTGGCTTTGTCTCCAGGGCCTGGCATTCTTTCCGGCAGACACATGGTGTGGGGGCATACATGTAGCTTAGGTTGGGGGTGGTGCCTAAGGGGCATTAGTGATGCACAGGTAGCCCATTGGTATTCATTTCGTGCCACAGGTAAATTCCTAGTGGGGAGGAAGATGACCTCAACATAGAGCCTCTTGGTTCTACCTCCAAAGCTTTACTGGCTACAGTGTCTGGCCTAGGGCAAGATTCTTTCAACATAGAGATCCTGTAAAATACAGGGAGGTAATCATGTAGTTAAGAAACCTGTATATGAGCAATGTAGAAAAGAATTCACAGATAAGTCCACATATCAGAGACATACAAGTCACACACTGGTAAGAAACCTTATGTATGTAAAGAATGTGGGGAAGCATTCACTACAATAAGTATTTTCAAACACATGAGATAATCTACACTGGGGCGGGCAGGGGGAACCCTACGTATGTAAGCAATGTGGGAAAGCATTTGGTGGATGCAATGCCTGTAAAAGACTTGAAGAAATTCTCACTGGGGATAAAAATTATGTATGCAACAAATGTGGAAAAACATTCAATAGAGAGACAGGTTATAAAAAACGTGCTAGACCCGGTACCGATAAAAAGCAAAAAGACAAAACAAAAAAACAAAAAACAAAAACATGCTAGGATTCACACTGGTGATTAAACCTATGTGGTAGAATTTTTGGCATGGCTAAAAAGATAGAAATATGAAATGAAAGTGGCCTTTATTTTAAGAATGTGGAAAGAGAACCCCCAGACTACTGAGGTCTGGCTTTCTCTTTGCTGGACACTTGTGCAGGGGCATACATGTAGCTTAGGTTTGGGGTGGAGACTAAGGGGCATTACTGATGCACAGGTAGCCCATTGGAATTCATTTCATGTCACAGGTAAATTGCTTAGGGGCGGGGAAGGTGACCTTTCACCTCCCAGCCTCCCACCAGTACAGCATCTCATTTAGGGCAAAATCTTTTCAATATGTATGTAAGCAATGTGGGAAAGCATTCACTTCACAGTACTATTGTAAAGTAAATGAAAAAAATTGTACTATGCAGGAAGCCTATATGTATGCAAGGAATGTGGGAAAGCATTCACTACACACAAATATTTTCAAATAAGAGAATTCACACTGAGGAGAGACCCTATATCTGTGAGCAATGTGGAAAAGTGTTTGCTGGTAAGTCCACATGTCATAGACATGGAATATCTTACACTGGGGAGAAGTTCGATGCAACACATTATCACACAATGAGATACCACATGCTGTCGGATGCAACCAGTGTTACCTATGTTGCCTGAATTTGTTATGTAGCTAGAGACCATGAAGAAAGGGTCTCCCTGTGCTGAGGAAAACCAGCCCAGCCCTGAGCCTGCAGCTCTGCAGAGCAGCCCAGCCATTCTCATTCGGTGGTCAGGACTGAGCACAGATGGCTCACCACGGAGTTTGGACTGAGCTAGGGTTTCCTTTTTGTTGTTTTGAAAGGCAGCTAATGCAGAACAAAAGCTACTGAGTGTGAATGAGCACGAGTACAGTAAACCATGGACATATGCAGCGCTTCCTCAGCAGGATGCCACTGTGTTTGTAGGGGTCCAGGCTGAGGTGCAGCTGTGGGGACCTGGTTTAGCTTGGTGCAGCCTCGGGTGTCTCCCGACCCTCCTCGCGCAGCCTGGAATCCACCACCTTCAGTAGCTGTGACAAGGACTGGGTCAACCAGGCTCAAGGGAAGAGAGTGGAGTGGCCCTCCTGCATATTAGAACTGGTAGTAGCACAAACTAGGCAGATTCAGGAAAAAGCTGAGTCACCATTACCAGTGACAGTACCCCAAACAGGCCGCACATGCGAATGAACAGCCTCAGGACGAACCGACAATGAATTACTGGGCAAGGGACACACAGGACCCCAATGTGCGCCCGCGCAGGATCTCGCTGCAAGGCCACTCGGGACCAGCAGGGGGCGCAGTACCATATAAATTTGGAGATTTTAGTAGCACATATAACCCTTCCATCGTGTGATTTAGAAATTAGCGCTTTATATAATACAATGATAGTATTCTCTCTCCATTCTCTGTCTCTGTTTCTTTTTTTTTCCTGTTTCTCTTTCTATGTCTCTCTGTATCTCCCGCTCCATCAATGTCTCTCTTCCTCTTGGTAGAAATATGCTAATTTAATTGAAAGGAAACGAGTAGACTGAGACTGTGAAAGTATTAGCTGTAAAGTTACATCCTCATTCCAAACAACGCCCCCAACCACTTCTGAACAGACCAAGAAAGCTCGTTCCATCTGCTGCTTCCCCTCCCCTTCTCCCTTCAAATCCAACTAGGTTAAGTTTTAACTTCCTAAAGGCCATAAAACAAAGGCCTGAGGTAATAGCTCCTGACATCCTGGGTCTTCCCTATCCGGTAGCCCCGTCACAAATTGTGTTAATTGCATCAGATTGTATTAGATTGTACATTCTTCACAAAAATAGCTTCGTTTATATCATAGTAATACCTGTAACTTGGCCTTACTGTAAATGTGTGTCTTCCTTTTCCTCTGGGCAAAGGATTGATATGTTATGAATCAATGCTCTCTGTAAAGAATTGTAAAATCTTACCTAATTGATATGCTAACCATTGTTGCCCTCTACAAATAGAACGGTTGTGGTGCTAAAGTAAGGTAATTAAGGTTGTTAATTGCTGTTAGACTTTTCTATTCACGAGGCCTTGTGGTGCGAGTTTCGAAACTATGTGCAGCTCCACCCCCACAGGAACCAGTGTTCTTAAACAGTTAAGACAAACAGTCTTAACCTAGGGCAGATCTCTCAGTCATGAGACAAACGCCCATTCCTAAGAAATGCCACCCCTTCTAGGGAGACACTCCCTTGCCCCACTAAAAAACCCAATCCCTTAAGGACAGCTCACCATCAGCTCTGCTCTAATCGCTATGATTGGCTTCTGTAACAATGCTTGCTTGCTTTGCGGTTTTAGGCCTTAAAAGGCACAGCCCTGCTCGAGTAAGGGGTTCTCCGTTTCCACCTGTTTGGAGGACCCCATGTACACGGAATAATAAAAACCCCTTTGTTTTTTACACGAGAGCGAGGCCCTTGGAGTCTTCCTTGCGACACCGGTCTAACACTTCAGTTTGTCCTGGCCTGGCCTCATAATGCTTTCTGTCGTCAATGATTGGCTCTTCTGTAGGACACTCACCTGGGAACCTTCTCAGCACACTGGGGGCCTTTCTTTAAGAGACCACAGTGAGTCCTTTAAGAAATCCAGGGCAACTCTGAAAAGCCAGGAGTAAAGCCCTTAAATGGAATTACTAATCTTGCGGGATGAGATTGACAGCACAGGAGAGAGACGGGTCCAGGAGCCATCGTCACTAAAGGTGGGGCTGGCTGCCTATCCAATCAGGTGGGCCAAGGGAGGAAGGCTCTTACCCGGCCTGGAGCGGAAGTGGTCACTGTGAGTTCAGTGCTGAGAACTTGCCCCTGAGGAGACTTCTAGTTTCTGTGACTTTCTCCTTTGCCACTTTCTTGAATATTGAGTTGACAGACATGTGCTTCCTTAATAGTTATATGATTTTGCTTCTGTTTTGGGAGAAAGGGGGAACTAGGTTACCTTCTGTAGTGCAGACTGTCCCTGAACTCATGATGTTATCCTTGAACTCTCTGAGAGTCTGTAGTGCTGGGATTTCAGGCATGTACTACTGTGCTTAGGTAAATATTTCTGCTCTTAAATCACCAAATTTCAATCACATTTCAGTGGTTGGGTAAAATAAACATCAGTGAGGCATGGCGGTGCACAACTTCAATGTCAGCCACTTGGGACACTTAGGAATAGTAAATCACCAAGGCCACCCTGGATAACTGAGCAAAACCTTTTTCAATGTGAAATGAATAGTGGGTTCACTAACGTTCAGGAGGCCTTTACCTTAGATAACTGTGAGAAAACTTGCAGTTTAAACTTGATTTTAAACTTCACTCATGGCACAATGCAAAGCTTCGCAGGCTCATGTTGGGGACACAGCCACGAGTCTCTGGTCTGAGTAACAGGACACCATGGGAGACACAGCCAGGGATTCACAGTGCACTGCATTTTATAATATACATGTTATATTTAGATTTCTATTATAAATTGACTTTTGGTTTCATAACCATCCTGAAATACACATCAAGGCATGTGTGTTCAGCAGGTTTAAAAAGTCTAACATTTAGCAATTGTTGTACCCTAAGAAAATAGCTTTGTTATATGTGTATTATAGCAAACCTGTATAGGGGCTAACTAAATGTGTTTGTTTTATCCTTTTTCCCTAACTGATATGTTAAGGGACCTAATTGATCTGTTGAGCAACACTCTCCTCTGTAAAGAATTGCAAGAATCTCACCTAATTGATATGTTAACCATTGTTGCTCTCTACAAACTACAGAAGCTGTGCTAAAACAAGCTAACAAGGGTTGTTAATCACTGCTAGGAGCCTCTATTCTCCGCTAAAGAGCTAAGGAAAACTAGAATGGCAATTAATTTACATTTGTTTAAAGTAACCTGCTTGTGTGCAGAGAGATTTGCGTGTGAGTTTAACCCTTTACCCTGACCTTGACACATTACCGCCGTTTTCTGTTCTGTATGGCGCCTTATTGCCTCCCTCTCCCCTCACCTATCTATCTAGGCCATAAAGAATTTGGGTTTCTGGTGACCTCCCCCTGACCCGGTGATGATCTGTTGTAAAATGAGCCTGCCCCAATTTTAAGAACTGCTTAGCTTAAACAAATTACCGGGTAATACTATGGCCCAAATCCCAATCGGTGCTTTCCTTTTGTTCTGTATGTATCAAATGAGTTAGATATCAGGTCTTCGTAAAACTTAAGTTCCAGCGTCTCATAACTTGTGACCCCTTCGCACTCACTAGCGAAGACAAGCTGTCCTGAGATAATTAACTGTCCACTTTCTTCTCCAAATATTGCTGCAGACGTGCCACTCTGAGATAATGTCAGTCTGCAGGATGGAAATAATTTTTAAAAAACACCAGAAACTCCCTAGATTGTCAGAGCTAAGTGGACAGCAATACAGTTTCCAGACTCGGGTCAACAAGTTTGATGGCTCTACAGGTTTCTTTGTTTCTCTCCCCCCCCCGCCCTTTCCTCCAGCCCCTTTTTAAAGTCCTCCCTTCAGCTTCTAGGGGACGGTCTCCAAATTGGCTCCCGGAGACTGGTCGCCAGGCCTGGAAATAAAGCCTTTGCCACTAAATTTTCGGTCTCTTGCCTCCTTAGATTTTATACCGGGGCTCAAGTTATAACACAATGATGTTTGCAGTGTTGGGTTTATTTTTGTGCATTTTCAGTGCATTTTGTTGTCAGGTACTTTCAGGTTAATTAAGTCATTTTCCTGTTGAAACTCAAGTATCATCTCTATTGTCATTCCTTTTAGTCTTCATGTTGTCCCCTGAAGAACAGGAGCCTTACCCAGTAATTTCTAGTTTGGAGTGTGGCATTCACCTAGTTCTCCTGAGCAGCTCTATCAGGAGAGCAGTACAATCCTGTTTGGAAATGTGAACACTTAGTGGGCTTTTTGTTTAGTTGTTTCCTTTAAGTTTTTATTATTATTGTTACAATGTGCCCCACTCTGGTCATACTATTTGATATATATCCAGCAGCCGAGGGGATACAATGGAAATTTTCAATTGACAGAACCTGGGCTACATGGTTAGAATTAGATTAGGGGTTAAGCATAAAAAGAATACTATACGTTTATGTCATCATAGAGTCTGTAACACAGCTTCAGAATTATGTTTTCAACTGAGTGGTGTGAATCAACCTCAGAGAGATTCAAACTTAGGGCAGTTTCACTTTTTGGAAGTGAGAGGCACTCATGGCACTGACTACATGCAGAGTTGTGTGTGTGTATGGAAAGAGTTTAAAAAGGTAAGTAGAGCATGGAAATCCCTAAGGACCCAGCACCTGGGTCCTATACTCATGTAGAATGGTAAGGGAGGCAATGCACAGGAAAAATGAGCAATTGACATTAGATATTTTCCAATACATTTTGCCATTTAAAAATAAGATTTTGGCATATTTGATTTTTCATGATAAAAATTAGTTTATGCTTTAAATCCATGAACATCATGAAATACACTTGAATATGACAAGTGGCAGAATTTTGAAAAGCTTTTGCCTCATGTGCAGATAGTTTTGGGAGTCTGTTCTTTGTGAGGACGTGATTTTGATTGCCATAAGGCTTTTTTTTTGCAAAATGTTTATTTTTTCTCCTGCAAAGATTTGATGGAATCTGAAAATATTTGCTATTTTTTGAAGAATATCTGTGACAGGAATGCCTAGCAATAGAAAGACAGTGTTTGTGATGATTACTGGTGGTGTGTCCTCTGATGTGTATGAACCTGCTTCTCCATTTTTAAAATCTCTGTTTCTTTTTTTTTTTTTTTTTTTTTTTTTGTCTTTTTCATTTTTACCGGTACCAGGGATTGAACTCACAACCACACACTTGCAAGGCAGGCGCTTATGCCGCTGAGCTAAATCCCCAGCCCCCAAAATCTCTGTTTCTTGTGAATAACTGGTTTATAGCACATGGCAAATGGCCCACTTGGTATGTGGTTGACAACAACCAATGCGACTTACATGAAATAGTACGGGAAACGAATTACCTTTTTTTTGTGTGTCTGAGCATGGCTGTTTGCCATTGCCTTTGGATATTGGTCTCAGGTATTTTCAAACTCTCTGAATCAGATCTTGAACCTCCCAGTGGAGATTCTTCAGCAGAGACGGGACCTGAGAGAAAGGGGTCACGCATCCTTTCAGACATGTCTTTACTAGTAATCTAGATGTTGTCAAATAACAAAATGTGACAAGAGAAGACAAACATCAGATGCCTTGAGGTGAGAACATTACTTTGGAAACATTAATAAGCCACAAGAGAGAAACGTTTAGCCTTTGAGAAGGAAAGAGGGTAGTATGGGAAACTTTCCACGCTAAGTCCTTGCCTCTTCACAAGGAAGGGATTGAGGGTGGGGCTGCATGTATCTGTCATTATGCCCTCCCGCCAGGATTAGTTTTTGTAAGTCTGGATTCCCTTGTGATCTAGGGGAAAGAAAGGCGACATTGCTGGATATTTTATCCCACTTTGCATTTGTGTCACTGTGAGTTGCATATGGTATAATTCTTGCAAGTTCCAATCACTTGTTTATACCTGATACATATTTACATGGCAAATGTATGTATTTTAATCTAGGGATGATATCTGTGGTACATTATCTTATTGATTCATTATATTTTTTTTGCTCTTTAAATTTTAACATAGTCCCTGGTATGTATTTGCAACTGAAGTTTTTTATATAACCAAATTATTCTCTGCTAGTTTTTTTTATTTCTTTGTTTTGTCTGTATCAATTGATGCCATTTTTGGATTTTTGTCCTCTAGATTTCAATATGTTGGATTACATTACTTATTCAATAATGCTCATAATTTTTTAATGTCTCATAATTTTAAGAGTTTCTTCTCTATTGTTTAGAATCTGCACAAATATAGAAAAATGAAATATTTTGTTTTCTGTGAAGTGATTAGCATTTATATATTGCAGTAGTTTTCTCTGGGAACTCAGCTCCCAGAGGCTCAGGGATGGGCCTGTTACGGGCACTGCTGGCCCTGATCTTGGACTTTCCAAAGACCACCATGCAGAGTGATGTGATGCACTGAGCTCACAGCCCTGCTGACGAGCATCCCTCTGCCTTGTGTTCTCAAATTTTATTTATTGATTTTTTTCTGTACTGGAGACCAAACTCATGACCTTGTGCTTGCTAGGCAGGCATTGTGTCTTTGAGTTATATTCCCATCTCTCAAATTTTCTGAATTTTTTTCTTTTCTAATATACACATTTATTGATATGGATCAGCTCTGATACCTGTTCTCTCATTCTCTGGTAATTTGATCTTTTCTCCTGTTGATCAAAATTGCCTTGTGCCACTGCACAATGGATATGTTGTGCCATTGCTAGCAGTGAATATGTTGGACCCATATTTGCAACTGTATTTTGCTTATTGCTACCAAATATGGGAATAGTCTCATCATTGCATGTCTGAAAGCAGAAAAAGAGATATAAATTAGTAAGTATTTTGTATTATAATTTACTATTTGAAGAACTTGGAGCAAATTTTTTTATCAAAACTTTGTGTTGAGATTTAATGATAAAAATAAAATTGTCCCAAGTGCATTCAGAAACTTTCAATACTGTGTCTTAGGCAAGGAATGAAAGTATCCAGGGTATAAAATTTCTACATGTCAGAAGTTATTTTTGCATTATTGAGTTTTTAAAACTTTCCAAAGTTTACCATGTGTGCGTTCCTATGGAAACTGTTATTTTAGCTTCTTCCCTTTAGGTTTTCTGTCAGTATGATAGAAATTGCCCAGAGAAATATTTTGTGAGGTTTTATTTGTTTCTCACCATTTTTCACAAAGGCTGATATGTGAATCAAGGCCAAAATAATTTTCATTTAGTCTGTTGGTCACACAGTTCCTGACTATTTAATTTTCCTTGAAAAGAATCACAACTATTCCAAGCAATAATAGTGCAATACATTACCTAAACAATGGAAAGAAGTCACTTTTCTGTGGATTTTGGTAAACTTCATAGTAAAGAAGAAGAGTATGGAATGTAACACCTGATTATTGATTCTCAAGTAAATCTACTTATTTTGTCCTTCCACACATCAGTTTTCTTTGGTGATATTCGCACCTGAGATTTTAGATTTTGTTTTCTATTCAGTGTTTCCCTTGAGTCAGATATGTTGTAGTTAATTTTTAGATTTTTGTTCACTGACCTTAATTCTATATACAAAATCTTAACTATTGTGTACCCAGTAAATGTTCATGTGCTTTATTCTCATTTCATGGATTTCAGTTTCTTCCAGCTGTGATGCCTACTTGATTTTCTTGTGAGGAAATGTTTTCTTTTTTTTTTTTTTGTCTTTTTCCTTTTTACTGGTACCGGGGATCGAACTCACGACTGCCTGCTTCCAAGGCAGGTGCTTATGCCGCTGAGCTAAATCCCCAGCTCCCAGGAAATGTTTTCTTTAACTTAATGATTTTTCACTATAAATTCCAAAGGCAGTCAAGTTTATTTTTTCTATTTCAATGGTTAAACAAAGTACATAGGCCAAAATAGTGTACATACAGTCCAGGACATACCTGTTTCTCCCTGAATGTAAATAAAACACATTGTGCTTTCTTCCAGAGAGGTATAATGTCAGCTGAATCATTAACCAATATTCTACTTCCATTTTGATCCACTGAAGGTTTTCTTCCTTTCCTGAGATCTATTCATCATTCTCTATTAATCATACACTGATATGAAAGTTGGAATTTGAATGCCTTTATGTATATTATGCAAGGTGTCTCATTACTCACAAATACTGAATGTTTATAGTCTTATTCTACCTTACAGTTAACAATTTTTTAACAAATCAATGGCGTGATTAGTACATGACATTTAAAATTATTTTTAAATTTCATATTTGTGGTGGAGTTTGAGAAAGGGTATCACTTGATAATCTTGACTGCCATTACTACATAGCCTAGGCTCAACTTTGAACTTTTGAAGCACTTCTATTGACTGGTCACATAAACTTTTATTCCCATTAAATTTAATTATTCATAAACCTAATATTCAATTAAATATTTTCCTAATATAACAGATTCAGAATTCTAAATATTGACTAAATACAAAGAAAGAGGGACTCAATGCTATGAATAAACAGATGTGAAAAGAGATGTAGTTATGGTTTTTCCAATGGCAATTTACAACTCTCTCTTTGAGAATAAAGAGGAATGCAGGTCAGAACTTTCCTCAAATGTTTTTAAATTTTGCTTTACATGTTTCACATTTTCTATTTTTTTATTTTTAATTTTTTTTTGTCTTTTTCCTTTTTATCAGTACTGGGGATCGAACTCATGAGTGCCTGCTTTCAAGGCAGGTGCTTATGCTGCTGAGCTAAACCCCTCAGCCCCATGTTTTGCATTTTCTGAACCCTGCTCTGATTCTGATTTACTGCCAGCCATGTTGCACTGGGGAAAAGAATTGACCATTCTCTGAAATCTCCTTCCCTTGTAGCCTGATGCAGTCTTCAGACAGGTGCTCGGAATGGTCCAGCATCACTCTTAACTTGCAGCAGAGGGCATGTGTGTATTTTCACAGGAAATGGAGACATATGGATTCCATCCCAACATGTGCGTTCATGGTCCAGTGAGCTCCACAGCAGATCAGCAGCAGCACTCCAGAGCACAGACAGACTCCACCTCCTACCCCCAATTCGAGCCTTCCAGTGCGTGAGTATCAGGAATCCCCCCTCACCCAACGGAGGATGACTTGTCAGCGTCCATCAAAGCAGTGGCATGGAGAGAATCCAACCCTTCCACGCAACACACCAAACCCCCTACCAAGACCTCAAGCACTGGCCATGGCCACACATAGGCTCCTATCTTGGGAAGGCCTGCAGCAGATAGCCCGGGGGCTCAAACATCTTGTGAACAGCCAGGGTTTGGTTCAGTCACCTGAGAATCTTTTTCTTGTGATGCTTGCTCTCCTAGCAGCCACAGTATGTTTTCCTATGATTCAGGGGGAGGAGTACTGGGCTTACATACCTAATCCACCTCTGCTCAGACCTCTAACTTGGATGGACAAGCCACCAGAAATTTTCCATTCTATAGAAAGCAAAAATCCTACATATGCAATTCTGCCAGGCCCTCATATTTTTATGCATTTACAAGAACAGGCTAAGCTAAATATTACCTCTCATTTTGTATATCCTCCCTTATATGCAGCCCATCTGCAGCAAGATTTTAGTCCATATATGTCAGTTGTAGATCAGACTTGGAAAACACAAGTAACTAAATGACAATTCACTTTATTAACCTTAACTTCTGTTCCCTCAGCTGGTAACCTTTCTGGAGATCTTAAACCTAACATTCCTACCTATGTTCTAGTAGCCCCTGGTCCTCATTTCAAGAAGCCATTGGCAGTATTTCAGTGCCCCATATCAATGGACAGGTTACATGCAAACTTAATTACTCTTTCTTAGATTGGTCCCCCAGTGATTCCTTACAGGAAAAGATCAAGATTGATGTGAGATTTCCCTTTCAGTCTCTCCCGGTAATGCAGTGACTTCAGAAGTCTTTGTCTAATGTTACATGGTCAGATAGTGGCCTCTATCCTCCTATTCCTAGATTTATTATCAATGACAAGGCTGGACCCATAAGCATACTTTATGGGGATTCGCCCTGCCTTTTCATGCTGGATAGCTGCAGACTGGGCATCTACAGCCAGTAAATGGAGGAAAAGTCAAAATAGTGTTTCAAGATCATAGGTATATAAGGGTGAACATGTATTTATGACCCTCATGTACCGTTGACAGGAAATATAGAGTGACAACAAAATATGTTCTCATGTACTAATTGTTATCTAACCCATTATATCACACCTGAAATTCTTTCTAAGTACTCCACAGTAATAATCAGGAGCAGAAGCCTGGAGTTTGGCTTCTAACCTATCCAACAGAGCTTTGGTATCGTTCACCTACAGCCCTGTTTGTTGGTAGACCTTAATTAAAAGATTTAGCAATTGAATGAAGACAATGCTTGGGTTGACTATTGTAGGGTTTATTCCCCTGGTTCTTTTGATAGCCAGAACAGCTATTGGCTCCGTAACCTTAGCCTATTCAGTACAAACTACTTACTATGATGATAATTGGACAAAAATTGCTGAGGAGAGCTGAAGATTCAGTGTGAGATTTATATAAAGTTGCAAACCCAAGTGAGCATTCTAGAAACTTCTGTCCTGTCAATGGGACATTAGATTGAAAGTTTGCATTTACAACAGTGTCTCAAGTATCACTATAATATGACTCACTTTTTTGTATCACCCTATTACCATGTAACAAATACCTACATTCTTGAGAAATGATAAAAAAAAACAGGTAAAAATATGTCAAAATATTTCTGTGGACTATGTCACAACAGAAAGCTACTTTTTTATTTAAAAAAATTAAGATGAAAGAGGGCATAACAACAAAGGTAAGAACAGAACAATTTAAGCAACATAGTATTACACCACAAGACAACCCAAAATAACAGTAGCTACCATACTGTCTCTTTCCTTGAAATATTTGAGTATACCTTCATACACTATAGTATCAAACATAAAAATACAGTGTAAAACCATTCAAAAGAATGAAAGTATTACAGGGTATTCAGAACCAATGAACAGAAAACAAACACTGGTTACTATATTATCTCCTTGTCTATAAAAAATTTTGTTTATACTATCACATATAATAAAATCCAATAAGATACAACATGATAAAATGGATGGAGACAGAAGAACAAAGGCTTGGCGGGACTTCAAAACAAGATGATATTAAATCATCTTAGCTATTATAATGTCTTGTTTTCTTCAAAATAGCTGTTCATACCATCACAGACAATAAAATCAAACAACCCAGATTAAAACCATTCCGATTAATGAATGAAAACATAAGGCTTCAAAGCAATATAATGGGGAATCATGATTACCACATACTCATGTATACTTACCACTTCTTACACTAGGGAAACTATTCAGTATTTATACATGTGAGTTTGATTTATTTCCCTTATGAGTATGGTTTCAAGCTGCATCCATTTATTCATATATATCTCAATGTGATCATTCTTTATAGCTGAGTAGTATTCCATTGTATAAAAAAACCACAACTTGTTTTATCCATTCCTCAGCTGATGGACACTCAAGTTGTTTCCAAGATCTGGCTATTACAAATTGTGTTGCTATAAACATGGGTGCACATATATCACTGTGGTATGATGTTTTTAGTTCTTCTGGGAATATGCCTACAAGTGGAATAGCTGGAACAAATGGGACTTCTAATCCCAGCTTTCTAAGAAATCTCCAGGCTGACCTCCACAGTGCACCAGTCTACACTTCCACCAACAGTGCAGGAGAGTTCCTTTTTCCCCATAGCCTCTCCAACATTTGTTGTTGGTAGTTTTCTTAACCCTGGCCATTCTTTCTGGAGTGAGATGGAATCTCAGTGTGGTTTTAATTTGCATTTCTTTAATGAATAATGATGATGAACATTTTTTCATGTATTTATTTGCCATTGTATTTCTTCATCTGAAAATTGTGTATTCATCTCAGATGCCCAATTTTGGATTGGATCTTTGAATTTTGGGGGTCTGATTTTTTTAAAATTCTGTTTTAGACAGAAGTCCTTTGTCTGAGGGATAGTTCACTAAGATTTTTTTCCCAGTTTATAGGTTTTCTTTTCACTATACTAGAGATTTCTTTTGGTGTGCAGAAACTTTTTAATAAGACGTGATCCCAGTTATTGATTCTGGGAAGTATTTCTGGTGTGGTTTGATTCCTGTTCATGAATTCTCTACCTATTTCTATGTCTTCAAGGTTTTTACCTAATTTGTCTTCCAATAGACTGTTTATGTTTTAATATTCAGATACTTGATCCATTTAGATTTTAATTTAGTACATGGTGATAGACATGGGTCTAGTTTTAGTTTTGGGCATATGGAGAGCCAATTTTTCCAACACCATTTATTAAAGAGACTGTCGTTCTTCCAGTGAACATGTTTGGCCCCTTTATCAAAGATAAGGTTGTTGAGTATGTTTGTAGTTGTGCTTGTATCTTCTAATCTATTCCATTGATCTTTGGCTCTGTTTTTATTCCAATACCATGTTGATTTTACTACAGTTGCTTTGTAGTATAACTTCAAGTCAGGGATTGTTGTGCCTCCTGCGTTGCCTTTGCTGCTTAAAACTGTCTTTGCTATTCTAGGTGTCTTCTGATTCCAGATGAATTTTAGGTGTGATTTCTCTAGATCTATGAGGTATGTTGATGGTAATTTTCATTGGGATTGAATTGAATCTGTATAACAATTTTGGGAGAATGGCCATTTTCACAATATTTATTCTTCCTATCCATGAACAAGGAATGTATTTCCATTTCTGAGATCCTCTTCAATTTCTTTTCTCAGTGTATTATAATTTTCCCCATATAGATCTTTCACTTCTTTTGTGAGACTAATTCCTAAATATTTCATGTTTTTGGTTCCTAGTGTGAAGGGTGTGGCTTCTTTTATTTCTCTCTGTATGATTTTATTATTAGTATATAGAAATGCTATTGATTTTTGAGTATTGATTTTGTATCCAGCTACATTGCTAAATTTATTAGATCTAAGAGTCTTTCAATGGAGTTTTGGGGGTTGTCTATGTAGAGTATCATGTCATGTGCAAATAATGATAATTTAATTTCTTCTTTTCCTATCTTTTTTTTAATCGGTAGTGGGTTGAACTCATGACCACACACTTGCAAGGCAGGCATTTATGCTGCTAAGCTAAATCCCCAGCCCCTCTTTTCCTATCTTTACCCCTTTTATTTCTCTCTCTTGTCTAATTGCTCTGGCTAGTATTTCCAGTACTATATTAAATAGGAGCAGTGATAAGGGACATCCTTGTCTTGTGCCTGATTTTAAGGTAAAGGCCTTCAGTTTTTGGCCATTTAGTATGATCCTGGCTATTGGTTTGTCATAGATGGTCTTTATCATATTGAGGTAAAGAGTATCTATTCCAATTTTCTGTAAGATTCTTATCATGAGTGAATGTTGGACCTTGTCAAAAGCTTTTTCTGCATCTATAGAAATGATCACGTGATTCTTACTTCTGACTTTATTGATATGGTGGATTACATTTATTGATTTATGTATGCTGAACCATCTCTGCATGTCTGGGATGAATCCTACTTGGTCATGGTGTATAATATTCTTGATGATTTGCTGCATCCTATTTGCTAATATTTTATTGAGGATTTTTGCATCTGTGTTCATTAGGGAGATTGGCCTGTAGTACTCTTTATTTAGTCAAGTCTTTCTCAGGTTTTGGTACTAAAGTAATATTTATTTCCAGGAATGACTTGGATTACTTCCCTTCCAATTTCATTGAAGTGTTTGAGGAATGTCAAAGTCTTTGTATTTCTTGTAGAATTGCACACTGAATCTATCTGGGCCTGGGTTCTTCTTCTTTGTAGCTAAGGACTTAATTACATTTTCAATTTCATTAATAGAAATTGGGTTATTCCACAGTTCTACATCTTCTTGACCTAGCTTTGGTACCTCATATGTTTCTAGAAACCTGTCCATATCTTCTGTGTTATCAAACCTATGAGAGTAGAGGTCTTCAAAATAGGTGTTAATGATCTTCTGTATTTCTATGGAATCTGTGGTGATTTTGCCTTTTTCATTCCTTGTTGCATGAACTTGAGCTTTTTCTTCCCTTTTTTTTGACAAGGTTGGCTAAGGGCTTATCAATTTTATTTATTCTTTAAAAGAACTAACTCTTCATTTCATTGATTGTTTGGATTGTTTTCTTAGTCTCTATTGCATTAATTTCTGCTCTAATTTTTATAATTTCCTCCCTTCTTTTGGCTTTGGGCTTGACTTGCTCTTCTTGTTCTAGGTGTGTGAGGTATACCATCAGGTCATTTATTTGTATTTGTTCTGTTTTCCCCATGTGGGAACTCAGTGCAGTAAATTTTCCTCTGAGGACAGCTTTCATTGCATCCCACAGATTCTGGTAAGTTGTATTTGTATTTTCATTTGCTTGTAGGTATTGTTTAACTTATTCTTTAATTTACCCTATGACCCCTCAAGAGTATGTTATTCAATTTCCATGTGTTTGTGGGATTTTTGCAGTATCTTCTATCATTAATTTTTAGTTTCATGGCACTATGATCAGATAACATGCATGGGATAATTTCAACTCTTTTTCATTCATTTAAATATGTTCTGTGGGCTAGTATATGATCTATTTTAGAGAATGTTTCATGTACTGCCAAGAAGAAAGTGTATTCTGATGTTGTTGGATGGAACATTCTGTATATGTCTATCAAGTCCATTTGTTTCCAGGTGTGATTCAGTTCTCTGTTATTTCTTTGCTGATTTTCTGTCTAGTTTATCTATCCCTTGGTGTCAATGGTGTGTTAAGGTCTCCTGTTATAATTGTGTTATTGCTAATTTGGTTTTTCATTTCTATTAATGTTTGCTTTATATAACTGGGTGCTCTGGAAGTTTGTGCATATATATTTAAGATTGTTATCTCTTCCTCTTGAAGTTTTCCCCTAACCAGAATGTAATGACCTTTATCTGTTTGGATCATTCTTGGTTTGAAGTTCACATTGTTTGCAAGCAAAATAGCTACCTCCACTTTTGGGGGGGGGTTCCTGTTGCATGAAATATTGTTTTCCATCCTTTGGCTTTCAGTCTGTGAATATCCTTTTGGGTTAGATGGGTTTCTTGTAAACAGCATATGATCAGATGTTGTTTCTTGATCCATTCTGCCAGTCTGTTTCTTTTCATTGATGCATTGAGACGATTTACATTAATGCTTATAACTGTTATATATTGGTTTATTGTTGACATGTTATCTTTCTGCAGTTGCATCTTTATTTTTCCATTCTGTTTAATTGTCTGGTTTGTTTAGTGTTTTTTTCCTAAGTGTATCTAATCTGTCTCTCAGTATTCTTTGCAGGGTTGGCTTGGTGATCATGAAGTTTTTTAGCTGTTCTTTGTCATGGAAGTATCTTATTTTTCCATCCATTTTGAAGGACAGTTTTTCAGGGTACATAAGTCTAGGCTGGAAATCATTTTCCTTTAGGATCTGAAATACTTCACTCCTTGCTCTTCTTGACTTTATTGTTTGGGCTAAGAAGTCTGCTGTGATTCTGATAGGTTTTCCTTTATAGGTGACCTGTCTTTTCTCTCTAACAGCTTTTAATATTCTCTTCTTATATTGGATTTCTGGGATGGTGATTATTATATGTCTGGGTGTAGTTTTATTTTGGTTATGGCTATTTGGAGTTCTATATGCTTCACTGATCCTGATGTCAGTTTCCATTCTCATGTTTGGGAAATTTTCAGCTATTACTTCTCTAAATATCTACTTGACATCCTTTATGTTGTCTCCTTCTTTTTCATTTATCCCTATCAATCTTATTTTGTTATTCTTTACATCATCTTGCAGGTGTTGTATTGTTATTTGTTGATTCCTTGTTATTTTTAGAAGATCTTTCCTTTCCTGTTCACTACTGCAATCTTGTCTTCAAAGTCTGAAATTCTATCTTCACTTTCACTGAGGCAGTTTTTACAACTTTTAATGGAATTTTTGATTTCCTGTATATCTCTTTGCATCTGCTTCATGTATTCTCTTTGTTTCTTATATTGTTCATCTAGGGATTCTATGTTTTTGTTTAGTTCCTCCAATTTTTTAACTATGTCTTCTTCAGATATGTTCAGCATCTCTTTCATTTCTTTTCTCAATTCTTCTTTTACCTGGGAGATTATTTCTAGTTTGAATTCTTTTTAAAGCTTCCAGGAGTTGCTTCTTTATTTCAGTTGCTATTATTTCAGCCATATGGTAGATAGCATACGTTTCAGGTATATGGTGTATGTTTTCTTCTATGTGCATAGCTCTTAAGGTTTCTTGGGATGGGCTGGAAGGTTAAGATTGTATTTCGGTCTTTTGTTTTGTCCTTTTCCTATATTTCCATGTTTCAAGGGTTATTCTATGGCTTCCCCTGGGCCTGTTGGAAATCCTCTTCTATGATTCTATGATCTCACCTCCTGGGACTCTGGCCACCCAGTTCCCAGGATTGAGAGAGAGAGAGTCACTGAAGGTGGGGCAGGCAAGCCCAAGCCTTTCTGAGCTGGTTCAGTGTGGCAGGAAGCCGTAAAGTTCCCTGGCCGGCGGGGAGCAATGATCTTAAACTCCTTTCCCGGGCTCGGGATGGTGCAGGGACACTCACCCCAAGCCGACTGTCTCCAGAATTGGAGACAGCTACTTTTAATATGTCAATTATAGATTGTGATAAGGTTGCTGATGCTTTAGAAAAATTAAATCCATTTATATATTTCAAGGCTCACCTTTGGTTTTATGTTGGAATTAGTGTGCTCATTCTCTTGTATATATTCTACTTAAAGTCTGTCATAGAGGATTCATGACTCAGAGATGCCTAAAAGCCATGGAACTATGGCTGACCTTCCTGAACATTCTTCACACAGACAAGGAAGAGACAGATGTAGAACACCATTTGGGCGCTTCTCCTTGAGTGCAGAACAATTGCTGCAACAATAATCACACCCAGTCTTATTTACATACACTGTGGTGTACAGAGGAGGCTATGCTATTCTCTTCTCCCCTCAGTGGCTCTAAGTGATATAAATAAGGCCAGCTGAATACTAATAGATAATCTTTTAGCCCAGTGTACAATGTACTGTTTCCTTGTATTGTGTTCCTTATGAATCAGTTGAATGCAGTGGGATGGCAGAGCCAGTCAGCTCCAGAAATGTCAACTGGGTAGGACCATCAAAATAAGGAGGCTACGTCTCCTTAGGTAAAAGTTTACCTATCAAAAACTGAAGCAACAACCTGCTATATTCATTTATCTGATATTACAGTCAAGTTATGCAGACTGACCTTTCTGCATATCTTCTTGCATACTGCAAAGATGTTTTTCTTCCCACTTGGCTAGCTACTCATGTAGTTCCCACCATTGTCCCAGTCATTCACCTGGAAGCCACTTCCTTCTTCACAAGATAATACATTCTGGGAGAGGCCTTGTATCAATGTCTTTGTCTACACATCCTCACTTGGATTGGGTTCAGGACACCTTGGATGTCCTTGACTTTGAATGTGTCTTGGTGTCTTTACTCTCACGTAGGTTGCACTGGAGATGGTAGATTGAAATTAACTTGCCAAGATTCCAATAATGTTTCAATGAGATTAAAATTATAACTTTTCGGATTATAAGGAGGACTGAAAAGGGGATTATAATATATATAATATGTGGATTATAGTTTACAAGGAATTACAATAGTAAATATTTGGATTACAATAATATAATATTCAATATTTGGATTACAGTACAGAGATAAATTTGGATAGATTTTTGTGTTATCTGTCAATTTACAGAATAACATTCAAGTATAGGAAACTGAGATAGTACTGATACTATACAACAAATAATACTGCTTGTTTTATCAGTATAAAAAATTCCTTCATGGGAGCTGGGGATTTAGCTCAGTGGCACAAGGACTTGTCTGGCAAGTGTGAGATCATGAGTTTGAGCACTACTACAAAAAAAAATTCCTTCATGATCAACATTATCCAAATGTATTAAAGTATTGAATATAGACATATGTGAGATGAACAAATTGTGAATTTTGACAGAAATCTGTCTTCAAAATACCCTTTTATATAGGTGAATAAAAGACATTCTGATTTAGATAATTTCTCACATGGAAACAGTATTCAAAATGCAAATGAATGCTAGTGTTGTCATAATAAGTACTTTGAAAACATCCTCCAGAATATTGAATTCTCCATGTTTAAATTTCCTTATGCATTGTTGGTGGGAATGTAACAGAACCATTATGACAATCAATATACAGAGGACTTGTAAGTGAAAAAATGTTTCATATTGATCCAGGTATGCCGCCATGGGTATATAATTTTTTTTTCTTTTGAGGCAGAGTTTGTTACTGTAGTCTGTTTTGGCCTTGAACTTACTCAGTCCACCGTGGCCTTGAATGCAGAGTGATCCTCCTGTCTCTGCATCCTGAGTACTGAGATACTAGTGTGCCACTATGCTCAGTGATTCAGTGTATCATGAAATGCATTAAAATCAGCAAATTTTAGTGCTCAACACATTCAACACAGTTCATAGAAGGACATGGATGGGTATTCAAAATATCTAATTTCTGAAATCAATTCACAATAGCTAAGCTCTAGAAGGAGCCAGATGCCCATCACTGGATGCCTGGATAAAGAAAATGAAGGTCAGCTCAGCATGGTGGGGCATTCTTGCAATCCCAGCATGCTAGTTGAGTTGCTAGGATAACAACTTGAAATTCAGCCTGAATAAGTTCCTGCTCAATAAGAATCTCTATCAAAATTAGAAATAGTAAATCTGTAAATGTACTTCTGTGCTAAGACCTGTTTTTAACTCATTACTGAAAAAATTGCTAAAACAAAATCACTTGCCAAAACAAAAAATAGTTGGGCCTTAATTCTATAATGTTAAGTGAAATAAACCAGGCACAGGAAAAAAAATGTCACAGGTTTTCTCTTAAATGGGAAACAAAGTATATTTAAGGAGTAAAAGTAAGGAGGTATGATACAAGAGCAGAAACACTAACTTTTTGGAGATGAGAAAAGCCATGCTAATTAGAGCAGGGTGAGAATGATGGAAAGAGCACCTAAAAAGTGGTATTTGCTACTCATTTGTACCAATCACCTAAAATGAAATTTGATATTGGAATCAAATACCAATTTAAAGTTCAAAAGTACTATTTATTTTATAAAGCACAGTCAAATAAAGACTGTGCTTTATAAAATAAATAGTACTTTTGAAGGTGTCCTCCAGGGCAGTAAGTCAATTCATGAAAACTTCTTAACAGGCATCAAACAAAACTTATCATCATAAATGTCAGTTGTTATTTGGAGAGCTTTCCATTGTTGTACGTTTTTCCTTTGCAGATATGATGCAGACAATTATTTTAGATTTGAAGAGTAGCAATATAAATGTAATGAAGTTGGAAAGGCCAGCAGTGATTTACAGTCCTTTCAGAAGCATGAAATGAGGAAGACATGAGAGAAACCCTATCAATATGGGCAATGTGAAGAGGCCAACTCTGATCTTAGTGAAGAAACTCACCCTGAGCATAAAACCTTGGTAGAAAAGAGAAATACAAAAACCTGCACAACAGCCAGTGGTGTTCAAATCCATAAAAGAAATCACAGATTGTGGAGTCATATGTACATGAACACTGTAAAAAATAGTTTTATTTCTTTTCTTTTCTTTCTTTTTTTTGGTACTAGGAATGAAATTCATGATCTTGCACATACCAGCCAAGCAGGTAAGCCACTGAGCTAAATTTCTGGTCTAAGAATAGTTTTATTTCTTCATACTGTACTGAAAAATGTGAAGGAAGACATGCTGTAAAGAACATCCATGTAACTAAGACGTGTAAAAGTATTAGCTCTTAGAAATTCCTTTGAAAAACATAAAATTCATGCTAGGAAGACACACAATGGATGTAAGCAATGTAATAAAGCATTCAGTACATATAGTGTCAAAATCATAAAGGAAGTAACATGGGGAGGAGATGTATTTGAGAAATATGGAAAAGTTTTGCTTTTAAGTCAACATTTTACAGACATAGAAGATCCCACAATGGAGAGAAACCTAATACATGTGAGGAATGTAGGGAAAGTGTTAAGTACACCCAGTAGCTGTCAAAGTTCTGAAAGAATTCACACTGGGAAGAAGCCCTATTTATGTAAGCAGTGTGGGGAATCTTTCAGGCAAAGTGGTAACCATATTGTACATGAAAGAATTCACACTGGAGAAACCCTATGTGTGTAAGCAATGTGGGAAAGCATTCAGTGCACATAGTAACTCAAAATCATGGAAGAATTCACACTAGGGAGAAACCATGTATATGAGAAATGTGGAAGAGGATTTGCTGATTTTTTAAAATTTCATTTTGTGTTTGTCTTTTGAGACAGGGTCTCACTGCAGTTCAGGGACTTTGTAGCTCAGGCTGTTCTCAAACTCAGCAATGCTCCTGCCTCAGCCTCCCAAGTTTTGAAATTATAGGCATGCGCCACCATACCTGGCAGGATTTGCTAAGACATTAACATTTTCTAGGCATTAAATGCCTGAGAACTGCAACACTGATTTTTACCTAGCAAAGCATTTCATATGCGGATGTACGGGTTGTAGTGCACAACTCTTTGCCCCTGTCTGTCCAGTATTGGGGTACAGCACCAGCTAAACTATCATAATCTCTCTTTATCCATGTATTCAAGCAATGGCATTTCATCAGGATCACATGACATTGAATTCAAAATTCAGAAATTAAAGATAACAGTAGTTTAAGTCACATGCTATTCAAAGTGTAGTAATTAAAGTTATTAACACTTCGAATTTTTTTTTTTTTTGGTATCAGGCTTCGAACTCATGACCATGCTTGCCAGGAAGGTGCTCATGTGGCAGAGCTGAATCCCTAGGCCTAAAGTTATTAACACTTTGATTCATCATGTATTTCAGTTTATTTCATCAGAAAGTTATCATATGAAGTCACAGTAGTATGAGGTCAAATACTATTGAAAATGAGCTATGAAGAGAAAGACAGCATGTTCATGTACTGATTACATCATAGTTATGTCAGTTTCAGTTTTCCAGACCTGGAATTTTATTCCACACAAAGAAGCATTACTGTTTGTTGTAAAAGAGAGGTACACAACTCCTATCTGACAGGCTTGTCACACCCAGAATAAATAGAGAAGAGAGAAATGGGTGAACACTGGGCAGAAAGACAAACAGCATCTACACTGATGATGAACAGCCGTGCTTCTATTCCCAGGCTTCCATCTAAGAGATTCTTTAAAACTTTCTATTTTTGCCACAGGGTGATAATTTTATACCACTTAGGGTATGGTTCAGGCAGAGAAATTTTAAAGGTGAAAAAGGAATAAATTTTTGAAAGGAAAATGCATTTTTAGTAAGTTTTTGATTTGCTATAGATGGATAATTTCAAAGTGTATATGTTGGAATGTAGGCATCCCAAGGAAGACAAGCAGTACCTTGATTTGGAAAGACCTGAATGGATGAGCAGTTCATGTTTTATTGCCTGTTTGCCAATCACTTTAAATAAATATAAGTAATTGTACACTTCTTTGTATTCTCAAAGGTGTAGTTGTCATTTTATTTATTTATTTATTTATTTATTTATTTATTTATTGTACCACGGATCGAACTCATGACCTTGCGTTGGCAGGCAGGTGCTTACGCTGCTAAGCTAAATTTCTGACCTATCTGTCATTTTAAATACACATAAAGTGTCTTAGCATTTTCTTTTGTTTTCTTTTTTTGTAATTTTTATTTTGAAGAAAATAAAACCAAGCAAAACAAAAGTGTGAGTGACATAGGACTTCAAAACAAGGTAACAGGAAACTGACAATGGTTATCATAATGCTTCTTGTCTTAAAAATAGCTGCCCAGGGGCTGGGGATTTAGCTCAGCGGCATAAGCGCCTGCCTTGCAAGCAGGCAGTCGTGAGTTCAATGCCTGGTACCGATAAAAAGGAAAAAGACAAAAAAAAAAAAAAATAGCTGCCCATACTTTCAGACATAGTAAAAATCAAATATTGTTTTCCAGGTATCCTGCTCTGAAGTTCTGTGTCAATTTCACTGCATTGTCTTGATTGGCTTTGTTCTGTCTTGTTTTTTTGTATCTTACTCTTTAAAATAAAAATTTTTAAAAAATCAAATGAAACAGGACAGAATAGAACCAATAAAAACAAAACAATGCAGTGAAGGACTTCAAAACAAGACAATAGTAAATGCAAAATGGCTACCATAATGTAGCTTATTATTTTTGAAATGGCCCATGCCATTAGGTATAATGAAATCAAACAAGATGGAACAGAACAAACTAAATGAAACAATGAAAATGACACCAGGCTTCAAAACAAGAGAATAGGGAATTACCAATAGTTCCAGCTTCAGAAGGAGATCCCCATAGATGCTACATTGCGCATTGTTATCCTCTGAGATGATGATCAGACTACTGGCTTTACACCTGCAAAGTCAATGAAACACTCAACACTACAAGCATTAAGTTGTATTTTATCTCAGTAGCTATCGTTACTTTCTGTGTTTCTCCAGATCAGATGACTGCTTATGTTGGGGTGGCAGAGGCACCTTGGTTCTTTTCTCTCAGCCTGCGCAGTGAAGGGGCTGACATCTGGTTCTCCCTGCAGCAGCCCAGGCACTGACTTACAGGGAGGGCTTGTCTTATTCTCCTCCCCTGCAGTTCACAAATGGCACCAACTGATGGGAAAGGGCTGCATCTGGTTCTCCCCACAGTGGCCTGTTCCTGGTGCTGACTTGTAGGGACAGCTTGGCTCCTTCTTGGCTTCCTGTTCTCCTCCCCAGCATTTCTGTCAGCATTTTCCTTTCTACTTTATCAAGTTTTTTTTGTACCAGGAATTGAACCCATGACCTTGTGCTTGCCAGACAGGCACTTATGCCACTGAGCTATATCCCTGGCCATCTACTTTTTCTGTTACTGTACTGCAATAAAATATAATATTCAAAGATTTTGGTTCAATCTTCTCATCGTGCTTAACTCAGTAATGCTGTGATGCAGATCAATCAGAGCTTGATGATGAGCCAAAATTTGAGCCTGCATAGGAGTGGAAATGAACTTTCTCTTGATGCTTCCTTAGCATCAAGGAAGCCTTCCTTGCCTGTGGATACTGGGCACAACACCAACAGAAAGATTGTTTACAGTGAAAAACTTCAGAGTGGGGTGAAAACTGCAGACTTCTATAAAAACCATGGTGGGCTTTTCTGCTTTGTGAGAGTTGAACCTTACTTTCCTTGGGACTTTCTGCAGAGTATTTTGGTTTTGGCAAGCATAAATTCGTAGCGTCAATCTATAGCATTTATACATGAAAACCTGTGACATTCATGTTTTAAGATAAAATTCGTTTGTGTAGTTTCCAAAACAAAGATTGATAGATTTGGCTCTTTTGCTGAGGACCTAAAGTGCCTCCAGGTAAGAATATTTCTCTCATAATGTGAGGTCCCCTTCTTACAATGGGAAAGGGAACACCACATTTTGAAAAGCTCCAGAATTAACAGTGTAGCTGCGCTTGCCTCATCACCTGGGGCTGATTCTATGTGAGGCTGCATTTTATCAGTGAATGAATCAGGTTCTCAATCTTGAAAAAATGTTTAACTGTCAGAATGTGGATTTTTCCAGTGACTTTGGGTGAAGCAGTTGGTGTTCCTTTACTCTTTTTTTTAACTTTATTTGTTAATATTAAGGAGAAAAGGTAAAACAAATTTTCACAACAAAATAATAAAAACGTAACAATTGTTGATAAATTATACATCATTATCTTTAGTCACTCAAGTACAAAATATGGGCATAAAAATTCTTTCAATCAATATTAGCACAACCTTTCCTATTCAGTGAACTAAGTGACACTAATGGTATAACTAACTTGCATTTTTTTTCTTTTCCCTTCTATCCTTTCTCTTTAAGGGAGAGGATGAGATAAAAGGGGGCATAACAACATAACAATACAGGTTAAAGCATGACTTTACTCTTGATTGTTAGTAGAATATTGTTGACAAATAACCAGAATGTAGTTCCTGCTTATATTCCCTTATTGTTATGTTTTATTATTTTTTAAATAAAATGATTCAGAGATAGGCAAGGTGGTGCCTTCATGTGATTTAAGCAATCTAGCAATTTGTGAATCTGAGGCAAGTGGATTTCATTTTTACAATTTGAGTCCAGTCTTAGAAACTTTGCACAAAGTGAAAACCTGTCTGAAAAGAAAGAAAGAAAGAAAAAAGAAAGAAAGAAAGAAAGAAGTAAAAGTAGGACTGGGGAGATAGTGCAGTATGAATGTCCTGGATTTAAATCTCAGTCCTGAAAAGGTAAAATTGGCCTTGTTTCGTGATAAGGCAATAAAACCACCCGCCTCATCTTATACTTTGAGTAGACTTGGCTTATTCTCACCATCCTCCCTCTGAAGTTGGGAGTCAGAATACATTTTCAGAATACATAGTCTGAAATTGCCTGTGTACAATTTTGGCCCTATTTCTAGGATGAAGAAGCAGGAACTTCCAAAACATACTGTTATAAAGCCAATCCCTGCTCTAGAAAGACAGGTCCAACCTCATTTTAGGTTCAAAAATACACTGGCAGACCATTTCAGTAGCCTGTATGTAATGAAGGAAAGGCATCTGTCACTTTGCTCATCAGCCCCTATTTGGGAGAACTCTTCCTTTCCTTTCATTCAAATATTTGGTCTTTCATCCACTGTTGTGAGACTCTGGGAGGCTTTGTGAGGTATGACTTGGAGAGCAGGGAGGGAGATCAGGACAATCTATAATGTGGATTATTCCTTTATATTTTTTAACACATATGTTTATAGAAACCTTAATCATATTTTCAAACCTTGGAATTACCAAAGATTTATTTTTGTAAGTGAATGGATAATGAAAGACTAAGGTAATGGAATAATGGCTTGTCCAGCTACAAAGCTGTATGATCCATTAAGTCAGAAAATAAAATTGATATTAAATTTAATTCAGGAGGTGCAGAAATTCAGTGTTGGATGTCACACATGATCATCAGTATGTGTGTGGTTGTGCCAGTGTATGTGTGTATTAATATTCCCAGTTTTATAAATGGGCAGTTTATGTGTTATACCTAAGGATCTGTCACAAAGAACAACATAAGAACATGGATAATGATAGAAAATAATAGATGAAACTGAGACATTAACATCTATCTACACAAACACTATTTCTGTTTTTCTTTCAAAGAGAGCAGAATGCATCAGTCAGATATATTCATAATCCAAGGGGAGGAATTGGCAAATCTCACCAGATGTGTCCCTCTACGCACTGGAGCTGTTTTTATTGTTTTTCACAATGTAGAAAAGCAACAGCACACACTGAGGGAAGAACATTTATAGCACATCAGTTCCCATTTTCTTTTTACTTAAAGTTTTCTTAAATGTAAATTTATTGGTACAATTTAGGTGCTAAATGGGGCTAGAGAATTAGCTCTGTGGGGACTGGAGATTTAGTTCAGCAGGCATAAGCGCCTGCTTGGCAAGCATGAGGTTGTGAGTTTGATTCTCGGTACCAAAAAAAAAAAAAAAAAAAAAAAAAAGAGAGAGAGAGAGAATTATAGCTCAGTGGTACAACAACCTGCCTGGCAAATATGAGGTGCTGAGTTCAATTCCCAGTACCTCCACTCTCCCGAAACAACAACAATAAGAATAACACTTTAGGTACCAAATTAGGTACATAATGATTACTGTACTACAAATACTGAATAGTGTAATCCCTTTTCCAGTCCTTCTCACAATCTGAAAAGTTACATTTATGATCCCATTGAAACATGATTGGAATCCTGGCAAATTTATTTTAATCTGTCACCTCCAATGCAACCCACAGCAACAGTAAAGACACTAAAATATATTCAAAATCATGGGCAGCCAAGAGGTCTTAAGTCCAATTCTAGTAAGGATATACAGATAAAGGCCTTGATCCAACGCCTCTCCCAGAATTTATTATCTCATAAAGAAGGGAATGGTTCAAGGATGAGTGACAGTGAATATGGCGGGAGCTGCACAAGTGACTTGAACTGGCTAGCCAGGTGGGGAAAAAAGCATCTTTGCAATATGCAGGGGGAATGATATGGAGAAGGACCAGTGTACATAACTCAGTTAGGGTAGCATTTGAATGGATTCAGGAAGCTTTTGCTTCAGTTTCTGACATGTAAACTTTTCTTCCCTGGGAAGTCATAACTGGTCTTTAAGACACTTGTACCTGGTTGACATACATGGAGATAACTGCCTCTGCCATCCTGTGTGCTCAGTCTCTTACAGAAAGCATGTTGCAAGGAAACAAGAAACTGTCAGGATGGCCTCAAGAATGACATATCAGAACCTCAGCTAGCCTTATTTACATTTACATTATTACCAGTTGAAGGAAGAAGGAAACACCATAGTAAGCTCTGGACATATCAGTGCATGGAAACAAGACTCAATTTAACTAATGCTGAAGCAATTGTTCAAGGGAAGCCAACCAAATTGTCTCCTATAATGATCATATTCATTTTAGGAAATTTGTACCTGTCCATGTTATATCTTGATTCCTCTTTCCTCTTTTTTTTCACTCATTCTCACCTCCTCTTTTAAACCTCCTTCTACTCTTCTTTCACAAGTCTCAGTTTTGGTTGTAACCATGGGGCTGGGGATTTAGCTCAGTGGCAAAAGCGCCTGCCTTCCAAGCAGGCAGTCGTGAATTGGATCCCCGGTACCGATAAAAAGGAAAAAGACCAAAAACAAAACAAAACAAAAAAAAAGTAACCTTTTTTTCTCAATTTTTCCTTTCCTTCCTTTCACTTTTACACACCTATGTAGGGCGCATTCATGGGCAAGCCTCCTGGATTTCCGGAAGCATCACCTGTAGGCATCCGATACAGAGAAGTTAGTTTATATGCAGATGGATGATGAGTCTCTAGGCCTCAAAAGTGGGCTGTAGGAAATCCAACCTGAAATTTAAAGGCCTGTGCCACTGTACATCTCTCTTTTTTAAAATTCTCACCTTGAAAGGACTGTAGTACCATGAAGCAATGTTTTGAGTGTACTGATCTTGAAGCAGGAGAATTCAGAGCCCAAGCAGAGTAGGGACCCAGGAAGGTGACTTTCCCTCTGTCAGTCTCTTTCTTCTTGGATGTAGCTTCTCATCTCTCACTCTACTTCTTGACTAATATGTGGTGAGCTCCTGTGCTATCTCACATTCCCAACATGGTCTGAACTTCAGACAGTATGGGCCAGGGCTTGGGGATATAGTTCAGTGGCATAAGCTTCTGCCTGGCAAGCACAAGGTCCTGAGCTCAATTCCTAGTACCAAAAAAGTTTTAAAAAGGAAAATATGGTCCAAACATTTTCTCCACTAAAAATTACGATTTCAATGTCTGAAATTTTCAGGTATTTTGTCACAATGACAGAATCAGCAACACAAATGAATGACAGAAATTAACCTGCTTTCTCTTCTCCTAAGTATAAAATCATCAATGAATTTTATACATATTAATAACAGATTTTATTATTAAGACCAATTCATAAAAAAAAAGACCAATTCATGCCTGATGAGCCTGAGGTCAAGAGTTTGATCCCTGGTACCAAAAAAAAAAAAAAAAAAAAAAAAAAAATCCGAAACAGAATGTGCATTTATTGGGTGGGGGGAGGGGAGGAATTTAGCTCAGTGGCATAAGTGCCTGCTTGGCAAACGTGAGGTCGTGAGTTCGATACCTGATACCGCCCCACAAATCAATTCAGAGTCTACCCACCATGAGATTTGTCACAGAGACAGTGCGCCAATTAATTTCAGGGATTTCATAAGATAACTGTTACTGCCAGGTTTCAAAGCTTTTTGTCAAGAGTGAATTAGGGGCTCAGTTGAGTCAAAATCTGGAAGGAGAAATTGATGAACTTGATATCAGATATCCCCATTGTATTAAATCTGAATAGAAAAATCATTAGAAATTAAAAACTGGGGCTGGGGGTTTAGCTCAGTGGCATAAGCGCCTGCCTTGAAAGCAGGCAGTCGTGAGTTCGATCCCCGGTACCGATAAAGAGGAAAAAGACAAAAAAAAAAAAAAAAAAGAAAAAGAAAAAAAAAAGAAATTAAAAACTATAACAGCACACATCTAAGGAAATCTCTAAAAACTCAAGGTGATTAGGTAGTTGGGGAAATATATGACATTAATCAGCAATCATTGGAGAGAAAACATTGTTAATCTGTTAAATCTGTATTGACTGAGCTCATGGCCTCATGATGACATGGAATATAGTTGTGGACAAAATCAGGAACTCAGGAGAGATTCTCTTTGCTGTTTTATTGGGAAAAAAAAAAGAACAGAAAAAAAGATTCTTGCTGCTCCATGAGGGGAATGCATAAAAAGAAAAGCAATGATATTTCTCCCTGGTCATGTCATGTCTGAGAGTGCAAACCCTACCGCTGCCCTGTAGCCAACTGGGAAATGTGATGTTCATAACAATTAAGGCTTAGTATGCAAGTATAAAAGGGAAAATGAAAACATTTTATTTGGAAGAAAGAAAAGAAATGTGGGACAGACAGATATCTGCAAGAAGGTCCAGGCCCAGATGTCTGATGGCTTTTGTTCCTGACTTTTTTCATTAGGAGACAAAAAGGCCCATTTCCTTGAACATGTGCCAGGTCTTAAGATCCCAACCCAGGTACCACTGCCTACCTGCAATTTCCTGTGTGAGCTTCCCTAGGTTTTCTTTCTTCCTGTCTGTGTCTTAGGTCTAAAATTTTTGAGGTGGTTAAAAGTAACTTTATATATATACACTTTATAAATATACATAATGTTTAGCTTATAGTTTAAAGACTTTTGCATCCCACACTTATTACCAGGAAGTGATTAAGTGTATCACATGTGGTATTTTGCTTCGGCAATCATTATGAGACTCATGCTTCACTATATTCATCTTCAGAATTTAGGTATGTTTTTATTACACTGAATACAGTATGAAGCTTATCTGAAGGAGTTGGACTGTTTACTTTTCTTTTATCTTGTTTGCTCCCAGAATTTTGTTACCATTTATGTGTAGTTTCTTCATTTACACAATAATATATTCCTCTTAGAGGTCACATACTAATTTAGTTGTATGAAAATGAGTAGACTAAAAATATGTGGTAATCATGATTCCCCATTATGTGGCCTTGAAGCCTTATAAAGTTTTCACTTATTAACTGGAAAGGCTTTATTCTGGGCTTCTTGATATGGAAATATTTGAAGCTATAGTATATCAAGTTTTATTCAAATATTTCAAGGAAAAAGACAGACACTATGGTAACCACTATTAAGTCGGGTTATTTGGTGGTGAAGCACTAGGTTGCTGAAACAGTCATGCTTTGACCTGTATTGTTATATTGTTATGTCCTGTTTTATCTCAATCTCTCCCTTATTCATTAAAAAATTATTTAGTTATTTCTTATGTTTGTTTTAATTAAGGGGAAAAATTAAAAAAATTAGCAGGATATATAATAGTAACTTTTTTTGATTTCCTATTAACTTGTTTTGAAGTCCTGTAATACTCCCACTATCTTGTTTTGACTGATTAGACTCTGTTCCATTCTGTCTGATAGTATCAAGTTTGAGGGTATAGGCAACTACTTTGGAGGCAATAAGATTCACTAAGATGCCCATTCTGGTTTGACTATTGTCTCCTTTGGAAGTCCTGTAATGTTTACAATGCTTAAGTTTTATTGGTCTTGTTCTCTACTGTTTTGTTCAACTTTATATCTAATGAGATAGACAATTCTTTTTAAGGAAACAAGAGACATTGTTGATAACCTTTGTTGATAACCTTGTACTCGTTTACATCATGTGCTATGTCTATCCTTGGTTTTGACTGACAGCTTTGTTTTGCCATATTTGACTTTATTCTCTCCCCCACAAAGTAATAAGAACTAAGGAGTAATAAAACCCAAAATGTGTAAATTTTGTTGTAAAAAAGAGAGGGAAAAAAAGAGCTCTAAAGGATACAACAGCAAGTGTGTTTAGGGGTGTTAAATAGCTGACCATATTAATGTTTTTGGTTGGATCATTGAACACAACTGTTTGCAGTCTCGCTGTTTGAATGTCCACTTTGTATGCTTTGATACTGTGATTTGTATTATCATCTCTAAGATGATAATATGTAATCTATTAACTGGTGATTTCTTACTGTTTTTTTTTTTTTTTTTTTTTTTTGTAGTTCTGTATTACTTGTTCCCTTACACCGCTTTGTTTTGTTTTGTTTTTTCTCGTTTTCCTTTTAAATAAAAAAAAAAAAGAAAAAAAAAAAAAAAAAGAAAACGAGTAGACTGAGACTGTGTGAGAATCTTAGCAATAAGCCTACCACCTCACTCCAAACAGCAGTCCCACTGATTTCAATTTGTTCTGGGGTGGTCTGGCCATATGACCTGTTATGAAGGAGCTTGTTCTTTTTGTTTTTTTGGTACTGGGGGTCGAACTCGCCACCGCACGCTTGCCAGGTGAGCACTTAGGCCCCTGAACTAAATCCCCGACCAGGAACTTGTTCTTCTAGAGGACATTCACCTGGAAACCTTCTCAGCTCACTCGGGACCCTCCTTCAGGAAAGCAGACTGAGTCCTCTAAGAAACTAAGGGCAGCATCAAAAAGTCAGCAGTAAAGCCGTGAAAGAGAGCATTAATCCCGCGGGGTGAGATTTATATCAGAGGAGAGAGAGGGGGTCCAAGAAGCCAATGCTTCACAAAGGTGGGGCTGGCCCCACACCCAATCAGGTGGGCTAACGGAGGCGGGCTCTCCGGGTCCTGGTGCCCAAGTGCTCACTCTTGAGTTCAGTGCTGAGACCCCCAGCTGACCTCAGGTCTAGTTTCTGTGACTTCTTACTGCGGGCTGCAAAGGATCCTCGGAGACCCTCAAGCATCGCAATGGTAATGTTAAAGGATGGGAGCTGGGATTGGGATGGAGCTGTGTGAGTTCAGAAGCACGTGGGCAGAACCAGCTGTGATAATCTGTGGCCTCTTTACTACTTGGATTTAAACTGTACCTCCTCTGCTGTTTGGGCTGCAGTGTATCAGCGTGGCCTGCATGCAAACTCGTGGCCATCCTCCTTCGGCCTGCAATGTGGGGACGTTACAGTCCTGAGGCACCACAGTCAGATAACGCGACCACTTTGAACCCAGGCTCTCTAACACATTTCCTCAGCATACTGGGTGTAACAGGAACAGGCTTTAGAGAAAAACTGGCAATTTATACTTTAAATTTCTGAAAATTTAGGCGCGTAATAGAAAGCAGCAGCACTCTAGTAGAGAGCTGTCTACATTTTTTATGGAGGTGATGAGAAATTTCACTCTGGTTCAAAGTCCTAGGTCGTTGTGTATTTTCATTTTAATTTTATCAAAACTACTAATTTCCCAACTCTATCTCAGGCCCTCCCCCTATCTAGATGCCATATTTATAAAATATTCAAATGAACTGTTGTTTACAGCTGGACTACTGAAGTGAGGCTTTTAGACTTTAGAATGCTAAGAAATATTCCGGGAATGTGATGTCTTGGCTTGTGAGGGCAAAGTGTGCCTGCCAAGAACAACTTCCTGAAGGTGCTGCCTGTTAATACCACGCCAGAAACTGAGCTGGATTCCACAGGGATGTAAAGATATGATCAATATAGTGGTAAGGGAAATGGAAAGGAAAATGAAAATGGGAGTCATCTCTGAAGGAACTGCCGTAATTCTTGGACCCACCTTAGCTTCATCATTATAACAATGTGACCCCACTCTGGTCATTGACTTGAAAATTGAATCACTGATTGAGATGGACTTTGTGTAGAGTGACTACTGAAGTAGGGGTGTGTTCCCATGCTTAAGTTCTGAAGGCATAGGAAGAATAAGAACAAAGGGGGTTTTGAATAAGAAGACCCAAGGCGATTAAAAGGAAATGGGAGAGGATTCAAAGGAAATGGGAGAGCAGATGCATCTGGAGGGAGGCTCAATCAGCAGTCAGACAGTAAAGTACTTCTGAAGTGACCTTGATTTAGTGTGACCGTATTGAAGGGTTTTTTGCTTGCTACGTCTGAGAGTAGGAAAGTTGACAGGCCTGTAGAAAGGAGAGAAGATTAATCCTTGATAAATACTTCTGTGTCTACTGATGAGCTTAATCATTTTTGAGATAAGATAGAAAATTAGAACACTAGAACTGGAGATATAAAAATATCTTGGAAAAAATATATTGGATATAACAGCTTAAATAGAGTGAGAAGAAGTTTCTGTTGGACAATAATATTTCCAGGTGTATTTGATGTTTCTTATTATTTAGGGCCTGAACTCAGAAAGTTTCCCTTACCTGCATACTCCTAAATTTGAATTTTTTTTAAAAGACCAGGTCTTACTAAATTGCCCGAGGTGGTGAGAACTTTGGATGCTGTTGCCACATCCTTGATTATTTAGGTGCCAGGCATTGTTAGTGACAAGGATGTGCTTGTTTTTTTCTTTTTGTGAGAGGGATTAAATCTTCTATAGTTGAGGCTGGATTTGAACTCATAGTACATCCCCAGGTTGTCCTTGAACTCTGGGAATCTTTTGCATCAGTCACTGGTGTGATAGGATTTCAGGTATGAACTGCCATGCCTAGGTAAATGTTTTAGTTAACCTACTAAGTTTTACCAAGGTTTTAGAGTTTGGGCAAAGTAATCACTGAGGCATGGCAGTGCACACTGAGACTTAGGAGTATAAATCACCAAGGCCACCCTGGATAACTGAGAAATACCTTTTTTTAAAAAAATTATTTATTGGGGGCTGGAGATTTAGCTTAGCGGCATAAGCGCCTTCATTTATTTTGTCCTTTTCCTTTTTACCGGTACCAGGGATCGAACTCATGACTGCCTGCTTGCAAGGCAGGTGCTTATGCCGCTGAGCTAAATCCCCAGCCCTGCAATACCCTTTTTTAATATGAAATGTATATTGTGCATTTTTATGTGCACTGTAAATTAACTTTTTGAAAGTATATGAGGTCCATAGTTAAGTATCCAGAAATGAAAAATTTTGTAGTTTAAATGTTTCATTTAATTTTAAAATTTACTCATTGTTCACATGAGTGGTCCATGGCACAATGCAAACCCTTCCAGGCTCATGTTGAGGGAATACAGCATGAGTCTTTAGGCTCAGAGATAGGACACCGCGGGGGAACAGCCAGTGATTCACAGTGTACTGCATTCAGTAAGGTACATGTATATTTAGTACTCTGCTATAAAGTTGTCTTCCTATTATATAAATTTCCCGAAATAAAAATCAAGGTATGTAGTTGAGCTGGTTTGAAGAATCTAATACTTAGCATTGATATTTGCAAAATCAGGTTTATTCTTGTGCATTTTGTAATCCATTTTGTCTTCATTTACTTTTATTTTGGCAAGTTATTTTGTTTTTCAAAGTCATGTATCATCTATAGACTCATTCCTTCAAATCTTTGTATTGTCCCCTGTAGAACATGAGCCTTACTTAACTGTTTCCAGTTTGGAGTGCTGTGTTCACCTGTTCTCCTGAGCAACTGTATCAGCAGAACAGTGTAATGTTGCTTGGAAAAGTGAACACTATTCTAGGCATTTTGTTTTATTATTTCCTTGAACTTTGTTATTATTATAACAGTTAGCCCTACTCTGGTCATACTGTTTTATATATATCCCCTAGACAAGAGGATAAAATGGAAATTTTCAGTTGGCAGAAACAGCTAGTAGTTAGCACTGGGGTTAGGGTTTGAGTCAGTTGTAAGAATTTCTGTAGTATACACTTAAATGATATCATAAGCCCTGTGAAACTGCTTCAGATTTATTGTTTCAATTGAATTGCAGTGATTCAGAATCAGAAGGACTGAAATATAATGTAGTTTTACTTTTTGAAAGGGAGAGGAACTTTTTTTTTTGTCTGTTTCATTTTTATCGGTACCAGGGAGGAACTTCTTTTTTTGTTTGTCTGTTTCATTTTTATCGGTACCAGGGATCAAACTCACGACTGCCTGCTTGCAAGGCAGGCGCTTATGCCGCTGAGCTAAATCCCCAGCCCCGGGAGAGGAGCTTCTTTTCTTTCTTTCTTTCTTTTTTTTTTTTGTCTTTTTCCCTTTTTATGGGTACCAGGGATCGAACTCACGACTGCCTGCTTACAAGGCAGGCGCTTATGCCGCTGAGCTAAATCCCCAGCCCCGGGAGAGGAACTTCTTTTCTTCTTCTTCTTTTTTTTTTTTTTTTGTCTTTTTCCCTTTTTTATCGGTACCAGGGATCGAACTCACGACTGCCTGCTTGCAAGGCAGGCGCTTATGCCGCTGAGCTAAATCCGTAGCCCCGCGGGAGAGGAACTTCTAAGGTGCCTAGAATTTATTATAGATTTGAATACATGCATTAGTTGTGTCAGTGTACAAAAATAGTTTAAAAAGATGAATAGATCATAAAAATTACTAGGGATAGAGTACATGGGGCCTGTACTCAGGTAGAATGGGAAGGGAAAAAAATGCACAGAAAAAAACAGTCAATTCACATTGAATATTTTCTTATTAATTGAAAAGTAAGATTTTGGTTTTTGATTTATCAGGATAAAATTTATTTTATGCTTTAAATTCATGACCATTCCTATCAAAAAAAGAAAAGAAATCATGACCATCATGAAATACTCTGAGTATGACAAGCTGCAGCATATTGGAAAGTTCATATCTCATACACAGATTATTTTCTGAGTTTTTTCTTTCTATTGAAATGATTCTTTTTGCAATAGTACTTTTATTGCAAAATATGCACTTGTTTTCCTGCAAATATTTGATAGAATAAGAAAATAATCACTATACATGAAGACTCTGAAGGGAATGCTTAGCAAAATAAAGATCAGTGTTTTGTGATGATGACTTGTGGTGTGTTGCCAGGAGAGTATGAACCTGCTAGTTCATTTTTTTTTTTTTTGTCTTTTTTATTTTTATCAGTACCAGGGATCGAACTCACGACTGCCTGCTTGCAAGGCAGGCACTTATGCTGCTGAGCTAAATCCCCAGCCCCCTACTAGTTCATTTTAAAAACCCTGTGATCCTTTGTTCATAACTGGTTTATAGCACATGGCAGCGAATGGCCCACTTTGTATGTGGGTGTCAACAAACCAAAGGCCCCAGGTGAGATAATAAGGGAAAAGAAGTGGCTTTCATTTCTGTGAATGAGTGAGTAATGCTTGGGCTTTTGATAAGACAGTGTGCTACTTCTATGTGATAAAACAGATGAACTCCAACTGATCAATCCTTTGAGATACGATCTTGTGGAGTTTACATATGACTTTAAAGATTTCTCTGCCTTTTTTTTTTTAGCTGTCAGTTACTACTGGAGTTGTTTTGAATCCTCAGAAAAATAGTTGTAAATAAATGATTTTTCTTTTTGATTCCTGGTTTGGCTTATGTTGTTTAACGTTCAGCTTAGTGGGAATTGTATTATGGAATGTTACTTGTTTTTAAAGAACTGCTAATTTTATTATCCTCTGGTCACTGCAACCCTTACTTACTTTGAGGTACATATTAAATATTGCCACTGTTTGCTATGTATTTGCTGGGCTCATTTTTGCAAGTGTTTTTTGCTTATTTCTGTTTAATGGGGAATTGTCTCATCATTTCATGTTTGAAGGCAGATAAAGATGTTAATTAATAAGTACTTGTATTGTAACTTACTGTGTAAATAATTTAAAGTAAATTTTATTCTCAAAACATTTGGGTGAGATTTAATTACAAGAAAAGTGTCCCAGGAGTATTAAGAAAGTCTCACCATTGTTCCTTAGGTAAGCAATGAAAGTATCCAGGTGATAAAATTCCTACACGTCAGAAGTTATTCTTGTACTATTGAGGATATCTTTCCTCGCTTGACTACTTGTCCAGTTTACCATGTATGGTTTTCCAAGAGAATATTCTTTTAGCTTGTTTCCTTTAAGTTTTCAGTAAGTATTATAGAAGCAACACAGAGAGATGCTTTGTGTTTGTGTTATGTATGTATGCATGCATTTTTTTCTCAAGATTGTTCACAATGGCTGATAAGTGAATCAAGGCCAAAGTACTTTCTCATCTGATTTAATGATCACACAGTTTCTGGCTTTTTAATTGTTCATTTTTCATTTTTTCATTTCAATTGGAAAAGAATCACATTTGTTCCCAGGAATCATAGCACAATGTACTTTGTAGACATTGGAGAGAAATCATTGGTAGACTCCATTGTAAAGGAGAAGAATGTGGAATGTAGCAGCTAATTCTCAATTCTTAAAAAAAATCTTTGTTCTTGTATATACTTCAAATTTCTTTGGTGATGCTCACGAATGAGATTTGGATTTTTTTCCTATTCTGTGTTTTTCTTGAGTCAGATATGTTGTACTTCATTTTTAGATTTGTGTTCATTGATCTGAAATCTGCATACAAAATCTTTATATTGAGTACCAGCAGATGTTTTCTTGTTTAACTTCTATTTGCATAGATTTCAGTTTCTGCTACTTCTGGTGCCTACTTGATTTCTTTCTGAGGAAACTCTTTCTTTATTTTTTTTCTTTTTTGTACAGGGGATTGAACTCACATTTGCCAAAGCAGGCACTTGTGCCCCTGAACTAAACTCCCAGCCCCAACACTTTTTTAAATGAATGATTTTTCAATATAAACTCTAAAGGCATTCAAGTTTATCTGTCTTATTTCAATAAGTAACTAATGTGCACAGCATGAAAATAAAAATTAATATTGCACACATAGAAATCATACCTTTGATTTACTAAAAATATAACTGTGAGGTAGAATCAAAGACTGCAAATATTCAATATTTTTAATAATATGACACCTTGCTTAATATACATGAAACACATTCGAAATCCCAACATTCCTATCAGTGTCTGATTTTGAATGCTAACTGCAAATAAATATGGACTTAAGGCTGAGTATTAAGCAGATATGAAAAGAAATAATTTATGGTATATCATACCCATTCATTAGATGTTTATCTGCTTCTGTGCTTGTCAAAGATTATTTGCAGGCTCCCTCTCTGAGCTCTACTTTAAAGACATAGAAGTACAATACTGGTGACCCTAGAGGAAAAAGTATGCAACCCAGATTTTGATGAACATGCCTGTAACTCCCTGAGTGTAAATGAAACACATTGTGTTTTTATCCAAAGATGAGTAAGATCAGCTGAGTCAGGAATCAATATTCTATTTCTATGTGGAGCTGTTGAAGGTGTCTTCCTTTCCTGAGATCCATTTGTCATTTTCTATGAATCACACGCTGATAGGAATGTTGGGATTTCGAATGTGTTTCATGTATATTAAGCAAGGTGTCATATTATTAAAAATATTGAATATTTGCAGTCTTTGATTCTACTTCACAGTTGTAATATTTTTAGTAAATCAAAGGTGTGATTTCTATGTGTGCAATATTAATTTTTATTTTCATTTTTGTAGAAGAGTTGGAAGAGGGGTCTCACTTTTTGATCTTGACAACCATAGCCACATAGCCCAGGCAGGACACTCAATTCAGGCAATCCTGAAATTCCTGACAATCCTCCTACATCAGCTTCTCATTACTGGGAGAACAGGCACTTACTACCTCACTGGGCTGAGGATTCCTTTTGATTTTAATGACTAGTTATTTTAGTGACTAGTTAGTTGATTTTCATTGCACTTCATATATATCATTTATATTTTTGCCATATTATCCTCCATTACACCATCCTACAATTTCTTATACTGAATTGCAAGTAGATAATTGGCAACCCTGCGTTATAGATTTATATGCTACTCTTCCCCTCCTTTCATTGTCTAAGACTGGTAGAGTACAACTTTTCTTCTATTAACTTTAATTATTCATAAACTATTTAATATTCAATTAAATATTTTTCCATGATATCGTATTGAAGATTTTGAATGCTAACTGCAAATAAATATGGACTTAATGCTGAGTATTAAGCAGATATGAAAAGAAATAATTTATGGTATATCACACCCATTCATTAGATGTTTATCTGCTTCTGTGCTTGTCAGAGATTATTTGCAGGCTCCCTCTCTGAGCTCTACTTTAAAGATACAGAAGTACAATACTGGTGACCCTAGAGGAAAAGCAGTGCTAGCTGTTTTGCTGTTGCTTTGGCAACATGTTGTTCTGTAGCATCAGAGTTACTGTGTGAATATATTTACATGCACATGTGTTTGATGGCCAAGACACACAGATAATATTTGAAAGACTAACCCTCAGTTCAGCTTTTTATAAGAAGAGCTGACATATATGTCAGGTTGTGTGTGACCTTCAGAAAACTTGTCATTATTTAGGAGACAGTATCATTTGAGGATGTAGCTGTGAACTTCACTACAGCAGAGTGGGATATGCTGAATCCATCTCAAAAGAAGCTCTACAAACGAGTGATGCAGGAAACATTTGTGAATATTAATGCTGTAGGTAAGGATGCTATATTTTCTTACTTGTACAAACATGCGCATTAACTGTTGCTCACTGATGTAGTTTGACAATATTGATTATTATAACAATTGGAAGTATATCTCAAGCTATATTATCTCAAGATTATAACTGGAATATATGGATTTTGAATAATTTCATAGTGATATTTTCTATATCTATGTCTATAATACAGAAAAAACACGGAGTAACCAGCTAATTGAAGAAGAGGACAAAAATTGCTCAAGAAGTCTAAGGTAATTTTCCCTTAAAATAAAAAGTGAGTATTCCCCAAGAGTCAATGTTGACCAGAAATATTACAAATAAGGAAACTGAAGAAATGAGACCACATTCCAATTTACTTAATCTCAAAAAAATATCCAGAGATTCATTTGTGTTGATTTTTGTGTTGTCTGTTAATCCACAGAAAAGTATTTGAAGATAGGAGACTGAGGAAGCACTGATACTATGCAATAAGTCACACTGCTTGCTATGGCAGTATGAAAAATATATGGAAATTAAAGAGACTCCATTTAAGTATTGTACAGAGGCACATATGAAATGAGTAAATTTTGAATTTTGACAATGTCATATTCAAAATATCCATTTATGTACAAAGATGAATATTCTCACATGTAAGCAGTATTCAAAGTGCAAATCAGTGCTAGTGTTGTCATAATAAGTATAGTAAAAAAATCCGCCATAATATTTAGCTGTTTATGTTTAAAATTCTTAAAGTCATCCTTATACATTGTGTTTGGGAATGTAGATTAATCCTTATGATAATCAATATACAGAGGTCTCATAAGTAAAAAAATATGTTTCCATTTTATCGAGGTACGCATTCATGGGTATGTCCTATGTCCCTTTTTTTTGAGGCAAGGTCTTGCACTGTAGTTCAGGCTGGCTTGAACTTCCTCTGTGGCACAGGCTGGCCTCAGACTCAGGGCAATCCTTCTGCTTCAGCCTCCCAAATATTGAGACTATAGTAGCGTGACACTGTGCTTGGGGATTCCCTTGTTATTATCTGAAATGAATTAAAAATCATCAAATTTCAGTGACCCATGCTGTGTGTTGTTCCAAGCAGTATATAAGTGGATATTGATAATATCTAAGTTCTGGAAGCCATTCAAAATAGCTAAGCTCTGGGAAGAGCCCAGATAGTCATCACTGAATTCCTGGATAAAGAAAATGTAGGGTCAGCTCAGCATGGTGGTGCATTCCTGCAATCTCAGCACTGTGGAAGGTGAGTTGGCAGGATGACAACTTGAAGTTCTTCATGAGCAAGTTGATGATCACTAAGAATCTAAAAGTAAATAATAAATTGAAAAATGTAATTCAGTCTAAGATCTTGGATTAAATCTCATCCTGAAAAAATATGCTATTCTTGGACAATGGCATCATTTGCCAAAAATCAAATAATAGTTTGACCTCTATCCTATAATGTTAACTGAAATAAGTGAGACAGGAATGGAAATATCACAGGTTTTCTCTTAAATGGGAAACTAAAAGTATATTTAGGTATAAAAATAAGGAGAGATGATAGAAAACAGAAATTTTAAACCTTTGCAGATAGGAAAGATGATCAAGTTAAAGAGAGAGTGGATAAAGCGTTAGAAAGAAGACCTGAAAATCATCAATATTTGACACATATATACCCAGCAATTAAAGTGAAACTTGATAATTTGTATTGGAATCACATAGCAAATGAAACCAATGCTTTTAAGAATGAACAGTACTTTTGGAGGTATCCTCCAGGGCAATAAGTCATTTCATCATCAAAATTCCTTAGAAGGCATCAAACCATACTTTTTATTATAAATGACACTTGTAAATATGGAGTCTTTTTCATTGTGATTGATAGCATTCTTATTTTTTCTTTTACAGATATAGTACAGAAAATTATTTGAGTTTTGAAGAGAAGTCATACAGATGTAATGAACATGAAAAAGCCTCCAGTAATTTCCAGTCCTTTCAGAAGCATGAAATGAGGAAGCCTGGAGAGAAACCCTACCAATATGGCCAATGTGGGGAGGGAAGCTCTGATCTTAGTGAACGAGTTCATCCTGGGCAGGAAATCATTGTAGGTAAGAATAGTGGGAAAGCCTCCACAACAAACTGTGGTCTTCAAACCCATGAAAGAAACCACAGTTTGGAGAGTCTGAATGTATACACACACTGTGAGAATAGTTTTACTTCTTCATACCCTAATCAAATATATGAAAGAACACATGCTAAAGAAAAACCCCACGTAACTAAGAAATGTGAAAATACTTTACCTCTTAGTAGTACTGTGAAAAAACATGAAAACGATCCTACTGTGGAGACACCCTATGTATGTAAGCAATGTGGAAAAGGATTTGCTAGTAATTACTCATTTCATAGACATAGAAGTTCCAACTCTTGTCAGGAAACCTATGTATGTAATCAGTGTGGGGAAGCATTTAGCAGTCTCAGTCACTGTCAGAAACATGAAAGAACTCACACTGGGGAGAAACCTTATGTATGTAACAAGTGTGGAAAAAGATTCAGTTCACAAGCTGGGTATAAAATACATGATAGAACTCACACCGGGGAGAAACCGTATGTATGTCTGCGGTGTGGTAAATCTTTCCGTCAAAACAGTAACCTTCGTGTACATGAAAGAATTCACACTGGAGAGAAACCTTACGTTTGTAAACATTGTGGAAAATCTTTCAGACAAAAGTATCACTTTATTTCACATGAAAGAATTCACACTGGGGAGAAACCCTATGTATGTAAGCAATGTGGAAAAGCATTCAGTCAAAAAAGTAACTGTAATATACATGAAAGATCTCATAGTGGGGAGAAATCCTATGAATGTGAGCAATGTGGGAAATCTTTCATCCACAATTATAGCTTGCAAATACATCAAAGAACTCACACTGGAGAGAAACCCTATGTGTGCAAGCAATGTGGGAAAGCATTCAGTGCACACAATCTGTGTCAAAGACATGAAAGGATTCACATTGTTGAGAAACCATACATATGTGAGCAGTGTGGAAAAGGATTTGCTCATAAGTCTGTATTTTGTAGACACAAAAGATCCCACAGTGGGGAGAAACAGTATGTATGTGAGTAATGTGGGAAAGCATTCAACAGATACAGTAACTGTCAGAGACATGAAAGAACTCACACTAAGTAGAAACCTTATGGATACAATGTGGAAAAGCATTCAATGTGCAGTGTTGTAAAATCGACCCTCTCTGTAAGCAACGTAAGATGTCTTTTAGCTGAAATAGTAGCTTTTGTGTACATAAAAGAATTCACACTGTGGAGAAAATTTATGTATATAAGCAATGTGTAAAATGATTTGTTGATAAGTCCTCATTTCATAGACAAGATCTTATTGGGTGAGAAACCCTATGTATGTGGAAATGTAGAAAATCTTTTCATCACTAGAGTGATTCTCAACATGAAAGAACTCATTGTAATATTTCTATGCATTTGAACAATGGTAGATAGCATTCAGTGCCCAAAAGTGCCATCTAATAGAGGAATGATGCACACAAGGGAGAACCACCCTATGTATGTAGGCAGTGTGGAAAAGATTTGCTGCAGAGCTTTCATTTTGCTAACATAAAATTCTCAAACTGGGGAGTAAGTGCATATGAGAAATGTGGGGAAAAGTTAAATTGATTGAGATGCTAACCTCTAAAATGATGTCACATGGTCAAGACATATGTATGCAATGTGGGAAACTATTCAGTATAGGTGGGTATTTGTCAAATATGTGAAAGAAATCAATACGAAGTGTAAATAGGTAAGAGTATTTTGAAAATAGTTTGAAATTTACTCACATGTGGAGACATGAAAATAATACAAAAATTTGATGTCAATATATAGTCACAGAATTTAGAGAAAATATGCACTATGTTGGAAATATCCAAGTGTATTCATTTTGTGTTTTTAAATAAATCACACATATAATTTGATCTGTGTCTGGAGTCTTGCATTTAAAAGTATCACACACACACAAAAAGTAAAAGTGCTTCAGTTTTGATGTACAGTCCTTTTTGCCCTAGGAAATCATAGCTTCTTTTTCTATGCTCCATCCCAGACAATGGCATGGAGCACATGCTCCATCCCACTTGGCTCAACCACATATTTAGGGAGTCACTAGGTAACGCTGACTTGTTGCTTCAGAGATTACACATCAGCTCTTCGGCTAACCCAATGTACATTGCTTAAAGCCAATTAAAACAACAAAGAAATAACCCAGCCAGCTCTGTATACAATGATACATTGGAGATAAGGCCAAGTTTATCAAAAATGGAGATAGTTGCTCTTTTCAAGTAGAGTCATCTGGGTGGTTCTGCATGGTTTGATTTTATTTTTAACTCTAACTTCAGGGACTGGGAATTTTTTTTTTTTTTGGTCTTTTTCGTTTTTATCAGTACCAGGGATCAAACTCACGGTTGCCTGCTTGCAAGGCAGGTGCTTATGCCGCTGAGCTAAATCCCCAGCCCTAGGGACTGGGAATATTGACTATTTCCCATCTCTGACTTTCTACCTATGTGCTGTTTACTCTTGAATGATTGTGCAACAGAAAAAAGTAGGTTTCACTCAGTCCATTCAGATGCCCACCTGGCAGTGACCCTCATGAGGAGGATGCAAGGCCTCCATTATGCCATATGTTGGTTGTACTGGGACTGTACTTCAGGAAAGGCCTCAGTCAGCCACAATGACCAGTGCTTCCCACAGTCAGAGCAGCCTATTGCTTATGCTGTCTGTACCACTCACACATTTCACAGGAACTCAGAGGTTATTAAACATTCCAACCCTCTTCCCTTGAACTTGGTCCTGAATAATAGGAGGTGATCAGACTTGCCTTCTGCTTGCACTGAGTAGGGCTGACAGATTAACTAAGATAGCCTAAGGGGTCTTACCAGAAACTGGCAGGCAGGCAAGCAGACTGACAGATGGGCAGACAGAGATAGAGTACTCCTCCCTTTGTGGTTTGGTGTGAGCTGTTCAAGTGGGGATACAGGAACCCTCCTCCAGATCTATGAGGGGAATAGAAAAATCTTAGTAGTTCACCTTCCTATATGGACCTACAAGGTCCTTGCTACATCTGACTGGTGACCAAAGAGGTTAGCATGGTCAGTCTTTATAGCTGACGTACCAGATACAGTGACAAGAAGAAATACAGAAAAGACACTCAGGATTTGGAAGCAGGTTATTCAACATTCCCACCCTCTTCCCTTGAATTTGGTCCTGAATAATGGGAGTTGATCAGCCTCGCCTTCTGCTTGCACTGTTGATGTTGATGGGTGCAGATTGGATTCATTCCTATAATATCATGCCCTGATCTCTGGTGGTCTAGAACTTATAAAGAATAAGCAAGCAGAAAGTACAGAGACAGATGGCTTGTCAGTTGGCAATTGGTTCTTACTATGTGCATCATAGTGACCAGCCATGCTCCACAGTGATGAACCACTTTTAAGCGATATATGCCTCCAGAATTGGAACAGGAACTGGAATTCTTCACTGGGGCAACTGAAGAATACTGGCCGGGGGAGCATTTTCTTCTACAATATCTATTATATATTTTTTTCCTACTTATTCTTTCAATTTTTTCATATCAGTGAGAATTCGATTTTTATACATGTTTGTTCAGGTTATTTCACTGAAGAGTACGTATGAAGGTCCATTAATTTAACTATAAATCTCTCAACTTTATAGCTGAAAATTACACTAGTGTATGAAAAACAATCACATCTTTTTTATCTCTTCATTGGTTGATGGGCATTTGAGTTGTTTCCAAGATTTAAAAATGTGTGGTGTTGTAAACATGGCTACAAATACATGGCTGTGATAAAATTCATTTAATTCTTTTGGGAAGTTACCAAGGAGATACCAGGGAGGGGAACAGCTAGATCACATAGGCCTTGCAGTCCTAGTTTTTAAGGGAATCTCCACACTGAATTCCATAGAGGTTGTATCAGTTTATATTTCCACTGACAGTAGAGAAATGTTTCTTTTTTTCCACATCCCATTAGCATTTTTTGTTGATAGTTTTTCTTGATAATAGACATTTTTCAAATGTGGGATGGAATCTCAGTGTTATTTTAATTTGTATCTCTTGAAAGGTCAGTGATGATGAAAGTTTGCCATACATTTATTTGCCATTTGTACTTCATCTGAGAAGTGTGTTTTCATATCTGGTGCCCATTTTTGGATTGGGTTTTTAAATTTGGGGTTTCTGATTTTCATTAATTTTTAATGTGTTCTAGATACTAGTCCCGTGTGTGAGGAAAAACAGGCTAAAACTTTTCCCCACTCAGTGGGTTGTCTTTTTATCCTATTGATGATTTATTTTGATGTACAAAAGCTTTTTAATAAGATCCTAGTTGTTCATTCCTTGTGATATTTCCTATAAAATATTTTTTCAATTTGGCTTTTGCCTGCTTTAAGTTCTGAGTGTCCTACTTCTTTGCCTTTTCAACAGGTTATGTTTCTATTTTAATATTTAGGTATTTGAATAATTTCTTTTTTTAGTTTATAGTGAGACACATGGGTCTAGTTCAGCATTCATCATGTGGAAATGTATTTTTTAGCCCCATTTTTTAGAGAGGTTATGTTTCCTCAGGAGAAAGTGCTTAGTCCCTGTGTAAAACATTAGGTGGATAAGAGTGTTTGGAGTTGTTGCCGCATCCTCTAACCTGCACTGCTGATACTGATTTTATTGTTGTTGTTTTTTTGCAGTAGCCACTGGAAGAGGATCTGCTGCACATCTGGTTTCCATTTCCATATCTCCTCTTGCTGGCAGCTCCTTGGTGACAATAACACGCACAGAGATGTCATCTGCTGTGATAACCTGGAGCTCCTCCTGAGAGACCTGCCTGAGGTTCTTCCTAAGCAGGGGTCACCTTCCCAAAGTCTGTCCATGACGGCTTATTTTCATCATATATGGTTTATTCCTATAGGAAGATCAGGAACAGGGAAGTTTTCTCTTTGTTAACAAAAGTGTTGCAGTGCTGGGATCTATATTTCCAAGACTTAAGCAGCTACTTGAGGTGTCAAAATATTCTGTCAAACCCTTCAATGTGAATTTTCTGACAATTATTCGTTTTTTTGTTTCCTCAGACAGGTTCCCTTCCTATTGCTATGTCTTCTGACACAATTCAATCACCCTCTCACTGGACAATTCCTCCTCAGGAAGAAAATCTAGGAGTTATAAGTAATCCTCACCCACGTTCAGCGTGGTTATTTTAGTAAGCTCAGCCAGAGCTTTGTTGATATTTGCTACCCCTGCAGATATGGACAAACTCCCTGAGTGTCTTACCAGAAACCATGCTTACACTCCATGTTGACCTTATTTCTGGGCCAAAAAAGGACTTTGATTCAACCAGAATTGCAATTGTGTCTTCGCAGTGTTTTTTTATGAGGTTGAAGCAACAGTATGAGTGAAGGTCCTGCTCAGGCAGTGTGTGGTACAAGTTGCTTTAACACCTTCAGACATGGATCAGAGTGTAATGCTTCCAGGCAGAAAAATCACTTTCATTTCCAGTTAAAATTGGTAGAACAAAGATGTGCAGACATATTATCTACCATGCAAAAAATCGTCAATGGTCTGCTGATGTCCAAGAGGAACTTCTGTATCTCTGATATGGCAATAGAGGTGAAGATCTTGGAGAGGAACAGGATCACCCACTATCTTTTCTCCCTACTTTTTCTCTTGTAGTGATAAGAATCTGTGCATGTTGATGTGCTTGAAGGCCCTGTATTCCCACAGCACCAGATGCCAGTATTCAGTCTGTAGTCTGCAAGATCAGATGTAAGACAGTTATACTGTCCTAAAAAGCCTCGAAACACGAAAGTGTGTTGAATTCACTATGGAGGAAAATTCTTCAAGTGATCTTTTCCCAAATGAATGAGTTGTCATCCTTGAGAGATTTTCTCTGGTGATATATTTTCTCCAATTAGCTTAATTTTCCCCAAGTAGTGATAATTTTCCCATTAGTTTAATTTTCCAACATTCTTCACTTCCTTTCACATATGCACTTAAAGATTCAGCACTGTCTCTCATTTTATGTACTGAATAATGTTCAGTTAATTGTTAAACCACATATAGCTACCAGCAAATCCTCCATCATGGTTGGGTCCAGATTTTCTTTTCTCTACTTTCTTTTTCTTTTCTTTCTTTGTTGGCAGGCTCTCCCTGTGAGTTTAGGCTGGCTTTGATATCATTATGTAGCCCAATTTGGCTACCTGCAAACAGAGGAGCATTGGTGGAGTCCGGGGGAGGCTCGGTGCAGCCTGAGGGGTTCCTAAGACTCTCCTGCGTGGCCTCGGGGTTCACCCTTCGTAGACTCCAGGGAAGTCTGGAGCTGGAGTGGATCTCATCCATCAGCCAGCCTGGTAAGAACATAAAGTACTCAGACTCCGTGAAGGGCCGATTCACCATCTCCAGGGACAATGGCAAGAACACGCTGTATCTGCAGATGAGCAGCCTGAGCCCCGAGGACACGGCCAGCCGTGTATTACTGACGCAGGGGACACCAGTGAGAGCCCCAGACACAAACCTCCCTGTAGGGGCTCCTGAGAGCAGTTGCGATGTTCTTTACCCCTTGGAGTCTCGCCATGGCCTTTCTTCAGCCACCATGCCAGTCTATGAACCAGTGCCTAGGAATAATCCAAAAAGGAATGAGCTGCCTGACACGCTCATGGCCTTTCCAGCCAATTTCCACCAGCTCGGGATTCTAGTGCAGTTTTTCTTTATTTTCATCTAAACAATTACGGGTGCCATTTATAATAGTGTTTTTCAAATACTGAATGAAAATGAGGGAAAAAAGGAACAATTATCAATGCATTTTAAGTTCATTTCATTTATTTAACAGAAATATTAACAAATATAAGCAGAGTTCCTGTATCCTGCACCTGTTTTCTCTGCTATTGGTATCTCATATTAGTGAGCTACTTTTCTTTCACATAAAACACTAATATTGACACTCACACTTTTCTGAGTATTTTTTAATATATCAAATATCACCATTTTATTTTGTCACTATAATGAATTTTGTTTCAAGCAGGTTGTAACAAAATTAATGCAGATTATTCAAACAGAAAGTGTTAATACTGGAGATTTTAAGATATTAAAATTGTTTAGAATTCTAGCATGGACTCTATTGTTTTTATTATTAATTATTAGCAGGTGTGCTATACATAACACATATTCAGGATGGGAAATTGACCCACCACAGTCATGCATTTTCAGATCATTGTTTTGGTGTACCTACCTTTGTGAACAACTATTTTCAAGAAAGCACAAAGATTACTAGCACAAATCCAACAGACAAAGAGACAAACACGCACAAGACAATGTCCATTGAAATCAGATGTTTTTGGCATCTCTTCCTGAGCCTGATCAGGCAACAACTCTTACCTTAGTTAATGATGCAACCTATATCTGCAGCTTCTGTCACCCCCACTCACTCTGAGACCAGTATGAGGGGACAGCAAGTTAGCTGCTGAGGCCTTAGACCTGAATTCAGAATAGGTAGATTCTCTGGATTTTATCTTTTCTCTGTTGGAGCCTAAAGGTTGGATTTTTCCCCACTGGGACAATGGAAGGGTATTAGTCCCAAAGCAACTAACTGAGGGGGTTCAAAGGAGAGACATCCATTTGGGGTAATTTCTGAGGGCAAAGAACAATTGTACATGGGTTATTTTACCCCATTTCCCTTTGTTTTTGCAAAATGGGCCTAGTTGGTATATGGTGTTGTAATTTAAAATCCTTCCTCTTGCTCCCTCTTTTGGTCCTTTAGGGGGTCACCCTGACCATGCATGGAAAAGAATAGGGTCCTGTTTCTCAGACTTGGGGGAAAGAGACTCTAGCAGTGAGCATGGCAGGATAGCTGATGGGCCAACAGAGAGGAAAAGGCAGACTGAATGTGAGGGTCCCCTTGTTCCCTGGTGCATGGGGTTCCTAGGTTCTCAGGCCAGCATGAGGGAAGAAGCGATGCCCAGGATCCAACCTGCTGGGCTACAGGTATCCACCCATGGCATATTTTCTCCCTCCATCTGAACCCCAAAAGCCAGAATGTCTCTTGCTTTTCCAGGAGGTCTGATTGCAGCCTCAACCTCCTCCCCTGGCTCCCTACCACCAACAGAATTCATCCCATTGGACCTGTGTGTGAATTTGGAGCCAGGATCCATGATGGTTCTTTCTTCCCTGGGAACTGGATGAGGGACTTAATAACCCCTCCACTTCCCAGTAATGATGTTTGTGCCACATTTCAAGTATGGAGTGCTCCCAGAAGGCCCGTTCTCTGAGGGGAAGTGAGAATGGCTGCTCAAGTGAAATTCCAAAGTGAATGGGGGTTTCTTTGGCTTACAAGTACTGAGGAATCATGACCTGCAGAGGCCACATATGGGTATCTGGGGTTTCCTGGGCTTGATTTCTAATTTAATCTCAAGATTTTGATTGAGAAGCACTAAACACAGAGTAGGGAGAGAGGTCTTATGACACACCACTCCCTGTGGAAGCCCGAGTGTCTTAGGAAGTTAGGAACCAAATTGTCAGAAACAGTGGGCTGGTAACAGAGCAAATGAAAGGTGAGAGGGAGGAGGGAGGGGTCTGGCTAGTGCCTTACTTCAAGGCCCAATTATTCTTGAGAGGACAGTGGTGAAAAGGACAAACTACACTGGAAAATCCCAGCCTGGGAAGGAGATCTAGTACCTTTGGTCCAGAAGAAATCCAGCCCTTGGGCTTTAAAGAAAAAGTTTCTGGGGCCTTTGTGCTGCTCCTATGGTCCTCTTTAGATGGAGAACTGAGACCAAAGTTTATTTAAAGCTCTCTCTGAAGGCTTTTGTCCCTAGGTATCTTTAACACACTTATACAATGCACAGATTAAAGCTTGTTCTCACTGTCTGGTAGCCACAAGTTACACACCAGGGAAAAATAGATGTCCATTCCTCCCCCACCATCTCTCTCTCTCTCTCTCTCTCTCTCTCTCTCTCTCTCTCTCTCTCTCACACACACACACACACACACACACACACACGGAGGGAAAGGGATAGGAAGTAGAGAGATTTAATGGGAGAGTGAGTGGGAAAAGCAAGCCATTGAGCTCCTTCTCAGCATTAAGCCCCAGGCTTTACCAAAGCCCACGAACAACCTTCTGTTGCTAAGGCTGTATCTGCACCGTTTAGGACATACCCCCGCCACCCGTGAGGGGGAGCCAGAGCATCAAGTGGACTGAGTTTGTGCCCTATGGTTCTGAGTAACCGATAGAGCAGTTCAGAATGTTTCTCAAACTAAATACCTTTCAGTTGCCACAAGTGTTGTGCTTTTGGAAATAGCTTCCTCCAGTTTCACCTGGAGGCGGTTCTTTCCACTCTTTCTCAGGATCCTGTCTCTCACACCGGTTCCATGAGACACTGTGCTTGAGACGTCAGATAGGGGCTTCTCCTTATGAGTTTCTCTTTGGGCAAGCAAGATTTCCAGTGTCGTATCTGCCCCAGAAAGATAGAGTGTATTCCTGCCCTAAGGAGCTACCTGTAGAGGCTGCTGCTTTCTCCTCGTGGAGTGTGTCTCCTGACACCTCTCCCCAGTCTTGGCCAGATGAGTGAGTGCCTTTTTCTTCAGTGTCTTTATGAATAAACATTACTTTTTTTTTTTTTAATTTTTTGTCTTTTTCACTTTTATCGGTACCTGGGATCGAACTCATGACTGCCTGCTTGCAAAGCAAAGCGCTTATGCCACTGAGCTAAATCCCCAGCCTCCTGAATAAACATTACTTTCTAAGGGCTTAGTTTGGGAGTTTGTAGTTTCTGGAAAAGAAAGAAGAGATCCTAAAATTAAGACAAAGGAGAGAAGGGAGAGGATACAGGAAAGAAGGAAGAGGGAAGAGGGGAAAAGAAGAAAGAAAGAGAAAGAGAAAGAGGAAGAGAAAAAAAGAAAGAGGGAAGCCGTATCACTTACTTTAAACAAGTATTGGTCTTATTCTGTACTGTTTTGATCAATTCTATTATACCTGATGATATAGGCAACTCAGTTGAAAAATAGCAAGAGGCACAATGGTAACCACTTTTGATCACCTGGTATTTTATTTTTGTATCATAAGCTATGCCCACCCTTCTGTTCTGACTCTGTTTTGCTTAGTCACATTTGTTTTTATTCTCTTCAAAAAAGTAATAAGAACTGTGGGAGTAATAAAACCCAAAAAGTGTAATTGTTATTGTAAAAAAGAAAGGAAAAGAAGGTGGACTAAGGGATATAACTGCAGGTATGTTTGAGTGTGTAAGATGGGAAATCATATTACTGAGCTTTTGCTGGATCATTGAACGGAACTGTCTCCAATATCACTGTATGAATGTCCACTTTATATGCTTTAGTTTTATAATTTGGACAACTGTTTCTAAGAAGACAATATGTAACCTATTAACTAGAGATTTCTTACTGTATATTTTTTCTTGAAATTATGTATTACTTGTACCCTTTTACTGCTTTGTTTTTTTATGCCCTTTCTTTTTTCTCTTTAAATTAAAAACAAAAAACAAAACAAAACAAAAAAACCAAAAACACCCCCCCCCAAAAGTAGCGATCTGGTGTATTTAAAATAATGTCCACGAGGGGGCGTTACAACATCACTTTCTAACATGACCACACGACTAATCCATTCCCTGCTCCAGAAGGAAAGGCTGCTTACTGCCTCCGGGACGCACTCTCTTGGCTGTGACAAGTGGTTGTGCTTCCTAAAAGGAAGGTCCTTTTACCCATCCAAAAGGAGTAGCATGGAGAGCTGACCGTAGCTAATCTGTGGCTGAAGACTCTGGACCCGCGTACTGACCCTGTCCATTACTCTTCCTTCTGAGTACCTGGCCAGCGAGCCAGTGACATCATGTCTGAGGGATGTGCCCCACTGTTCTGCTGTCTGAGCAGCTCTCAGAATCCCGAATTCAGCCCCCGAAAAGGATCAAACGAACCAAGTTTAGAAGGGAAGGCTTTATTGGAAAGGATGAAAAGGAGAAGATAGACGGTTACTCTGATAAGAATCAAGTTAGGGGGTTCCTTGAGCCCTTGTTCCTGGCCTCTTTTTAGGCAGTTAGAGACTCTGCCCCATACCCAGAACCTGCCATACCTGGATTGGCTTCTGGACACCTCTGCCTACATCATCTCTTCCAGATCTATGTATAATTTCTTTCTATTTATCTGTCCTTGGCAAGGTCTTATCGCTAGAATGGGCAGCAGGTCAGTAAAGGGCTTCATCCATGGTTAGCGTCAAGTTAGTAAGGGCATGTGTGGGTATCCACTGTACCTGTTATCCCTGATTACCAGGGGAATTTCTCTAATAATAATCCACTCACCCCTGATTACCAGGGGAATTTCTCTAATAATTTTATAACTCCTAGCCAGGGTTAACTGGAACAATTAATGAGGCCCTTACCCTATTTTCTTGCTTTGTACAAACCTCTAGAGGAAGAAGGTTGAGGGTATATTCTGTGCACAGTGTATCTATTGAAACAAAAGGCAGTTTCAATGGTTGGCAAGGCATTATTTCTACAGTTTGCAAGAGATTTCAATGTACTAATTATTGGAAATAAACACAGTTTTGGACTCACCCAGCAACTCAGCAGTTAGTCCTAGACATGAGAATAGAGGCAAACGCTGTACTTAATTCACCTATAAATAGGATTAACATCTATGCAAAGGACATTTTATTTTGCTGCACAGTATCTGCACATCCCCTTTGCATGAGGTCATCATGCTTACTTTGTGAGGCTCAGGTAGAGGGGCTCCCCGGGGAACACATTTTGGCTGGAGGACCTGATCCTTTCTGGGTACAGAAAGGATCTACTTCCACACTGGTGGAAGTAGAAATTTTGCTCACAGTTTTGGCCGTAATAATAGGAGGGGTCCTTCTAACTAGGGCACCACGGAAAAATTCCAGGGGAGGATCTGTTGGTTGATATACCACTGTGAGTGCAGATGGCTGCTGGTGACAGGATGGGCCCAGAGGGTGGCACCTAGGTGAGGTGGAGAGTCTTAGGGCTCCTTGGTACTAGGGCTGATCAACCCCTCAAGTCTCTTTAGGGAGGTTCTGCTCCCCAGAGCCATCCCAATCCCTTTTCATTTGAAAAGTGAGTGAAATGATCACAAATGGAGAGATTGGAGAAAACAAAACATTCATACATTCCCTGATAAAGTTGTGAAATTTTTAGTTGGGGCAGGCAGTTTCCATTCAGTAAAACAGAGGTTTGTGGCGACTACCACGAAGTCATCCTTACTGAGCTCAGATGTTAGAATTTTGTTTAAATCCTGGCCAGGAAAAACAATCTCAAACACAAAAATGCCATTCCTATGTAAATGCCTATTTCTGATCTCAAAAAGGCCAGATGTCATTAGGAACAAAAGAGAGCAAGGCAGAGAGCCCAGCTGTGACAGCTCAGGGTGAAACTGCTGCAGGGGGCCCTCTTCAACATGCACAAAGCCCAGAGGCCAGAGCAACTTCAGTCTCTAGAGAGGATTCCAGAAGGGACAGGTCCAGACTGCCCTGGCCTTGCTGGGAGGGAGGGTGGGATGGGGGTGAGAATGGTGACCATCCTGCTGCTGCTGCTCCTGGGTCCTGGTACCATCACAGTCATCTATGGGACACCAAGGACAGCACCAGGTGCGCTGCACTCTGGAGCTGGGCACATGAGGTTCTCCTGTTCTGGCACCATAAGGAGGGGCACACCGGTGTGCCTGGGGAGAAGCTGGCACCCCTGTGTCTGGGACAGAAAAGAAACCAGGTGAGTTTTATTTCTGATTGCTTACCAAAGTCATTTTCAGGAATGGGGTGTATTAAGACTCTTTTTTTTTTATTTAAAGGAGAAAAGAAACCACAAAAAAAAGAGTTAAAAGCAAGAAACAACCAACAACATCACTAAACCCCAAGTAATAACTATATAGGCTTTCAAAACAAGCTGATAGGAATTTAACAATGGTTAAACAAATTGCATATTGCTATTTTGAAAAGAGTTGCTTAGGTTACCAGAGATAGACATGCAAAGTTAATCCAATTATATGAGTATTAACTGTTCTTTTCTAAGAACTAATAGAACTAGTAGTATAGTCATCTTAGCCAACTTATGTATATATACAAATATATGTATATATACAGAAATATATACAAATAAAATATATATACACATTTATATCTTTTTCCTTCTTTCCTTTCTTCCTCCTTCCCCTATCCCAGTTACTTTTCCCCTTTGAACAGTTTCTTACCTTTATGCAATGTTTGTTGTAGATTTGGGGTCTTATTTGCTCTTTCAGATTCTTACATTAGAGAGGCAATATGGTATTTACACATGTGACTTTTATTTATTTCACTTATGAGTATGATCTCCGGTTGCATCCACTTAGCTATAAAAGCCTCAGTGCATCCTTCTTTATAGCTGAGTATTGCTCCACTATAAAATACCACATTTTTTGTATCCATGCCTCAGTTGATGCTTTGTAAGTAGCTGTATTCATTTCTGTATGATTTTCCCTGAACATTGTTTATCTGTTTGCAGGAATCCAGTGTGACGTGCACCTGGCAGAGTCCAGGGGAGGCTTGGTGCATCCAGGGGGTGGTGGTCCCTGAATCTCCCTGACACATTCTCTGGATTTACCTTCAGTGCTTACTACATGAGCTGGGTTGGTCACATTAGAAACAACGATGATAGTCACACAATAGAATAGTCTATACCTGTGAAAGGCAGAGTACCCATCTCCAGAGATCATCCAAAAGCAATGCCTACTTGGAAATGAGCAGTGTGGGAGCCAAAGGCACAGCCCTGTATTTCTGTGGGAGAGACATATCTCCATGTGACACAAACCTCCCTTCTGAGGTGCTCTGGACCAGCAGGGGGCACCCAAGTTCATCAGAATATTATTTTGCTGCTAGGAGCACAATTGGTATTTAGAAATCTGGAGTTTTCATTTTGGAGCAGGTTCCTAGCAAGAAGCACAGACCCCTTTCTGCATGCTGCAAACTGCCAATTTAAAATACTACCTAATACTGTGGCACAGAGTGGGGCTTTCCTGGGTGTGGCCCATCAAGTTGACAAGATTTGCCTGCTCCTGTACCTATTTTTTGAGTTTTTTTTCCTATCAGAATGCTAGAATTTTAAAAAAAAGCTCTGTGTCTTCTAAGGTAATATACATTTCCTCACTCTTAGCTTATTAACATAATGAAATATTACATTATTTTACTGTAGAATAATGCAGTTAATTTAATTACATTAATTTAACTTAATGTAATTAATTTAATTAATTACATTAATTAAAATAATGTAAATATTACATTATTTACTGTAGAAACACAATTGGTTGTGCTGTGTTCTTTGTGTGGTGTTGGATTCTTTTCTCAGATTTGTTGAGAATTATTACAGATATGTTCACAGAAATGTCAATCTTTGGGGTCATTTTCTTATCTTGTAATACCTTTGTCTATATCTGGAATTAATAATGATGGCCTCATAGAGCAAGTTGGGAAGCATTCTTTCCTCTTAAATTTTCTAAACAATTTAAGTAAAATCAACATTATTTCTTCCTTCACTGTCTGGTGGACTATACCATTGAAAGTTTCTTTTCTCGGAAAGGTTTTAACTAAGAATTTAATTTTGCTATTTCTTTTCCAGGCTCTTTCTTTGAATGTGTATGTTCCATCTAGGAGTATCAGCTCCTTAAGCTTTTACCTTAGACCCCTGTTCATCATCATCCTGCAAAGTGGAGCCTCCTTAGTCCCTCACATTGATTGTGAGTATCTTCTTTCTCATTTTTTCTCATCAGTATGACTACAGTTTAGTCATTTTCGTTAACCCTTCTCAATATCTGCTTTGCCTTCATGATTTCTCTACTTCTCTGTTACATTTCACTGATTTTCCTTCCCTTTTCCTTTCTACTGCTTGTGCTCATTGATCTTGGGTTCCTCAGATGGGTGCTGAGGCTGCTGGTTTGCGGACTTTCTTCTCCCCTCCTCTGGGCAGTAAATGCTGAGTTGTTGACTGTCACCTGGGCCAGAGTGACTGGCTGAAATAGTAATCTCTGGTCTCACCATAGAAATGCTGCCAGGTCTGGCCTGGGGTGGGGATGATTCTATCAGGGAAAGGTATTGGAGGGGTACCAGGGTTTCCATATCTCTGAATGTATGTCTGGCTAACAAATCAGCAAGAGTTGTGGATAATGGTGACACTGGTGATTCACATGTGATTCTGGTGCTGTTACAGCCAGTGACTGGGCATGACTACAACCCCTGACCTGCAAGTATAGGAAAGCTGCAGAGGGCTGCAGAAAGAAAGTCCCAGTCTTCCGGTTTTGCACTTGCATTTCAATGGTGAGACTTTGTTTTTATGTGATTTGTACAAAACAATTTGATTCACAGCAGTGTAAATTTAAAAGAAAATCTAGGGAAAGTGAAAACCAAACACTGGGGAAGGCAATGCCATGCAAGCCACATTACACAATGGTTTGGAGGATTTCTTTTGGTTCAGGCCTGGGGTCTCCCCTATCAGCCCACCCCACTGATCCTTGGTTCCATGATGTGAATCTGGTACACAGCCTCCCAAAGGAAATGCTTCCTGATGGTGCTACTCTTTATTCTTTCAAAGAACCAACTCTTTGATTCATTGATTTTTTTGTATTGTTTTCTTAGTCTCTATTGCATTGATTTCTGCTCTGATTTTTATAATTTTCTCTCTTCTTTTGGCTTTGGGCTTGACTTGCTCTTCTTCTTTTAGATGTTTAAGGTGTAACATCAGGTTATTTATTTGTATTCATTCTGTCTTCCTGATGTGGGAACTCAGTGCAATAAATTTTCCTCTGAGGACGGCTTTCATTGCATCCCACAGATTCTGGTAAGTTGTATTTGTGTTTTCATTTGTTTGTAGGTATTGTTTAACTTCTTCTTTAATTTCCTCTGTGACCCACTGATTACTCAAGAGTGTGTTATTCAGTTTCCACGTGTTTGTGGGATTTTTGTAGTATCTTTTATCATTAGTTTCTAATTTCATAGCGCTATGATCCGATAACATGCAAGGGATAATTTCAACTCTTTTGCATTTATGTAAATATGTTCTGTGAGTTAATATATGGTCTATTTTAGAGAATGACCCATGTACTGCTGAGAAGAATGTGTATTCTGTTGTTATTGGGTGGAATACTCTGTATATGTCTATCAAGTCCATTTGTTCACAGTTGTGATTCAGTTCTTTTATTTCTTTGCTGATTTTCTGTCTGGTTGATCTGTCCATTGGTGTCAATGGTGTGTTAAGATCTCCTGTTATAATTGTATTACTGCTAATTTGGTTTTTCATTTCTGTTAATACTTGTTTTATATAACTGGGTGCTCTGGAATTTGGTGCATTTATAGTTAAGATAGTTATCTCTTCCTCTTGAAGTTTTCCCCTAACCGGTATGTAGTGACCTTCTTTATCTCTTCTGATCATTCTTGGTTTGAAGTTCATGTTGTCTGCGAATGGAATAGCTACCCCCGCTTTTTTTTGGGTTCCTGTTGCATGAAGTATTGTTTTCCATCCTTTGACTTTCAGTCTGTGGGTATCCTTTTGGGTTAGATGGGTTTCTTGTAGACAGCATAAGGTGGGATGTTGTTTCTTGATCCATTCTGCCAGTCTGTTTCTTTTAATTGGTGCATTGAGACCATTTACATTAATGGCTATAACTGTTGTATATTGGTTTATTGTTGACATGTTATCTTTCTGCAGTTGCATCTTTATCTTTCTGTTCTGTTTAATTGTCTGCTTCGTTTAATGGTTTTTTACTAAATGTATTTAAACTGTCTTTCAGTATTCTTTGCAGGGTTGGCTTGGTGATCATGAAGTTCTTCAGCTGTTCTTTTCATGGAAGTATCTTATTTCTCCATTGATTTTGAAGGACAGTTTTTCAGGGTACATCAGCCTAGGTTGGAAATCATTTTCTGTAAGTATCTGAAATACTTCACTCCATGCTCTTCTTGACTTTATTGTTTGTGCTGAGAAGTCTGCTGTGATTCTGATAGGTTTTCCTTTATAGGTGATCTGTCTTTTCTCTCTGACAGCTTTTAATATTCTATTCTTTTGTTTGATTTCCGGGATGGTCATTATTATATGCCTGGGTATAGTTTTATTTTGGTTATGTCTATTTGGAGTTCTATATGCTTCATGGATCTTGATATCAGTTTCCAATCTCGTGTTTGGGAAATTTTCAGCTATTACTTCTCTAAATATCCTCTTGACATCCTTTGTATTGTCGCCTTCTTTTTCATTTATCCCTATCAACCTTATGTTGTTTTTCTTTGCATCATCTTGCAGGTGTTGATTTGTTATTTCCTGATTTCTTGTTATTTTTAAAAGATCTTTCCTTTCATGTTCACTGGCTGCAATCTTGTCTTCAAGGTCTGGTTTGAAATTCTATCTTCACATACATTGAGGCTGTTTTTACAACTTTCAGTGGAATTTTTGATGTCCTGTATATCTTTTTGCATCTGTTTTATATATTCTGTTTGTTTCTTTTTTTTTCTTTTTTTTTTTATTTAAGAGGAAAAAGAGAAAAACACAAAACAAACCAAAGCGGCGTAAGGGTACACGCAATACAGAACTACAAAACAAAACAAAACAAAACAAAACAAAACAAAACAAAAAACCATAACAGTAAGAAATTACCTGCTAGTAGATTACACACTATTTTCTTGAAAACAGTTCCTCAAATCACAGTATCAAAGAACACAAGGTGGACATTCAAACAGGGAGACTGCAAACAGCTGTGTTCAATGTTCCAAAAACATTGATAAAGTCAGCTATTTAACACCCCCAAACACACTTGCTGTTATATCCGTTAGAGCTCTTTTTCTTTTTTTTTTTCCCCTCTCTTTTTTACAACAAAATTTACACATCTTGGATTTTATTACTCCTTAGTGCTTATTACTTTCATGGGGGGGGGGGGAAGAATACAGTCAAATATGGCAAAACAAAGCTGTCAGTCAATACCAAGGATAGACATAGCGCATGGTGTAGAACAGAGTACAAGTTTATCAACAATAGTTATCAACGTTGTCCCTTGTTTCCTTAAAAAGAATTGTCTATCTTATTAGATATTATAAAGTTGGACAAAACAGTAGAGAACAAGACCAATAAAACTTAGGCATTGTAAACATTACAGGACTTCCAAAGAAGACAATAGTCAAACCAGAATTGGTATCTTAGTGAATCTTATTGTCTTCAAAGTAGTTGCCTATGTCTTCAAACTTGATACTATCATATAGAATGGAACAGAGTCTAATCAGTCAAAACAAGATCGTGGGAGTACTACAGGACTTCAAAACAAGTTAATAGGAAATCGAAAAGAGTTACTATTTATATATCCTAATTTTTTTTTGAATTTTTTCTTTAATTAAGACAAACATAAGAAATGGCTAAATAATTTTTTTTGAGACAATAAGGGGGAGATTGAGATAAAACAGGACATAACAATATAACAATACAGGTCAAAGCATGATTGTTTCAGCAACCTAGTGGTTCACCACCAAATAACCCAACTTAATAGTAGTTACCAAGTGTCTGTCTTTTTCCTTGAAATATTTGAATAAAACTTCATATACTATAGCTTCAAATATTTCCATATCAAGAAGCCCAGAATAAAGCCTTTCCAATTAATAAGTGAAAACTTTATAAGGCTTCAAGGCCACATAATGGGGAATCATGATTACCACATATTTTTATATATTTGAATCATTACTTACATTAGGGAAACTATTCGGTATTCACACATGCGAGATTGATTTATTTCACTTATGAGTATGGTCTCAAGCTGCGCCCATTTATTGATAAATATCTCAATGTGATCCTTCTTTATAGCTGAATAATACTCCATTGTATAGAAATACCACAACTTTTTTATCCATTCCTCAGTTGATGGGCACTTGGGTTGTTTCCAAGATCTGGCGATTACAAATTGTGCTGCTATAAACATAGGTGCACATATATCACTGTGGTATGATGCTTTCAGTTCTTCTGGGAATATGCCTAGAAGTGGAATAGCTGGAATAAATGGGATTTCCAGTCCCAACTTTTTGAGAAATCTCCAGACAGATCTCCACAAAGGCTGTACCAGTCTACACTCCCACCAGCAGTGCAGGAGAGTTCCTTTTTCCCCACAGCCTCTCCAGCATTTGTTGTCGGTTTTCTTGATCCTGGCCATTCTTTCAGGAGTGAGATGGTATCTCAGTGTGGTTTTAATTTGCATTTCTCTAATGACCAATGATGATGAGCATTTTTTCATGTATTTATTTGCCATTTGCATTTCTTCATCTGAGAATTGCATATTCATCTCAGATGCCCATTTTTGGATTGGATCTTTGAATTTCGGAGGTCTGAGTTTCTTTAATTCTTTGTATGTTTTAGACAAGAGTCCCTTGTCTGAGAGAGAGTTCACTAAAATCTTTTCCCAGTTTGTGGGTTTTCTTTTCACTATGCTGGAGATTTCTTTTGACATGCAGAAACTTTTTAATAAGAAGTGGTCCCAGTTATTGATTCTGGGAAGTATTTCCCGTGCGGTTTGAGTCCTGTTCATGAATTCTTTACCTACTCCTATGTCTCCAAGGTTTCTACCTATTTTGTCTTCCAATAGATTTAGTGTTTCTGTTTTAATATTCAGATCTTTGACCCATTTAGATTTTAATTTAGTATATGGTGATAGACATGGGTCTAGCTTTAGTTTTCGGCAAATGGAGAGCCAGTTTTTCCAGCACCATTTATTAAAGAGACTGTCGTTCTTCCAGTGAACCTGCTTGGCTCCTTTATCAAAAATAAGGTGGTTGAGTGTGCTCGTAGTTGTGGTTGTATCTTCTAATCTATTCCACTGATCTTCAGCTCTGTTTTGATTCCAATACCATGTTGATTTTACTACTGTTGCTTTGTAGTATAACTTCAAGTCAGGGATTGTGATGCCTCCTGCTTTGTCTTTGCTGCTTAGAATTGCCTTTGCGATTCTAGGTCTCTTCTGGTTCCAGATGAAATTTAGGAGTGATTTCTCTAGATCTATAAGGTATGTTGATGGTATTTCTATTGGGATTGCATTGAATCTGTATAACAGTTTTGGGAGAATGGCCATTTTCACAATGTTTGTTCTTCCTATCCATGAGCAAGGGATGTCTTTCCATTTTCTGAGATCATCTTCAATTTCCTTTTTCAGTGTATTATAATTTTCACTGTATAAGTCTTTCACTTCTTTCGTAAGAGTAATTCCTAAATATTTCATTTTTTTGCTTGCTAATGTGAATAGTCCAGTTTCTCTTATTTCCCTCTCTGTAATTTTGTTGTTCGTGTATAGGAATGCTATTGATTTCTGATTATTGGTTTTGTATCCAGCCACATTACTGAATTTATTTATTGTATCTAAGAGTATTTCAATGGAGTTTAGGGGGTCTTCTATGTAGAGTATCATGTCATCTGCAAACAATGATAATTTAACTTCTTCTTTTCCTATCTTTACCCCTTTTATTTCTCTTTCTTGCCTAATTGCTCTGGCTAGTACTTCCAGTACTATATTAAATAGGAGTGGTGATAAAGGACATCCTTGTCTTGTACCCGACTTTAAAGTAAAGGCTTTCAATTTTTGGCCATTTAGTATGATGCTGGCTGTTGGTTTGTCATGAATGGCCTTTATTATATTGAGGTAAAGACCATTTATTCCAATTTTCTGTAAAGTTCTTATCATGAATAAGTGTTGGACCTTATTGAAGGCTTTTTCTGCATCTATAGAGATGATCATGTGATTCTTATTTTTGGCTTTATTGATATGGTGGATTACATTTATTGATTTGCGTATGTTGAACCATCCTTGCATTCCTGGGATGAATCCCACCTGGTCATGGTGTATAATCTTCTTGATGATTTGCTGGATCCTATTTGCCAATATTTTATTGAGGATTTTTGCATCTGTGTTCATTAGGGAGATCGGTCTATAGTTCTCTTTTATAGTTGGGTCTTTCTCAGGTTTTGGTACTAGAGTAATATTTGCTTCCAGGAATGACTTAGGAAGGATTGCTTCCCTTTCAATTTCATTGAATAGTTTGAGGAGTGTCGGCATTAGGTCTTCTTTATATTTCTTGTAGAATTCTGCAGTGAATCCATCTGGGCCTGGGCTCTTCTTGGTGGGCAAGGACCCAATTGCATTCTCAATTTCATTAGCAGAGATTGGGTTATTCAACAGTTTTATATCCTCTTGATCTAGCTTTGGTACTTCATATGCTTCTAAGAATCTGTCTATTTCTTCTGTGTTATCAAACTTTTGAGAGTAGAGGTTTTCGAAATAGGTGTTGATGATCCTCTGTATTTCTATTGGGTCTGTAGTGATTTCTCCTTTTTCATTTCTTATTGCATGAATTTGAGCTTTTTCTTTCCTTTTTTAAATAAGGTTGGCTAGGGGCTTATCGATTTTATTTATTCTTTCAAAGAACCAACTCTTTGATTCGTTGATTCTTTGGATTGTTTTCTTAGTCTCTATTGCATTGATTTCTGCTCTGATTTTTATAATTTCCTCTCTTCTTTTGGCTTTGGGCTTGACTTGCTCTTCTTTTTCTAGCTGTTTGAGGTGTAGCATCAAGTTATTTATTTGTATTCGTTCTGTTTTCCTGATGTGGGAACTCAGTGCAATAAATTTTCCTCTCAGAACGGCTTTCATTGCATGCCACAGATTCCGGTAAGTTGTATCTGCATTTTCATTTTCTTTTAGGTATTGTTTAATTTCTTCTTTAATTTCTTCTGTGACCCACTGATTACTCAAGAGTGTGTTATTTAGTTTCCATGTGTTTGCGGAATTTTTGCAGTATCCTTTGTCATTAATTTCTAATTTCAGAGCGCTATGATCCGATAATATGCAAGGGATGATTTCAACTCTTTTGCATTTGCTTAAATATGTTCTGTGAGCTAATATATGGTCTATTTTAGAAAATGATCCATGTACTGCTGAGAAGAATGTGTATTCTGATGTTGTTGGGTGGAACATTCTGTATATGTCTATCAAACCCATTTGTTCACAGGTGTGATTCAGTTCTGTTATTTCTTTGCTCATTTTCTGTCTGGTTGATCTGTCCCTTGGTGTCAGTGGTGTATTAAGGTCTCCTGTTACAATTGTGTTACTGATAATTTGAGTTTTCATTTCTGTTAATAATTGTTTTATATAACTGGGTGCTCTGGAGTTTGGTGCGTATATATTTAAGATAGTTATCTCTTCCTCTTGGAGTTTTCCCCTTACGAGTATGTAGTGACCTTCTTTGTCCTTTATGGTCATTGTTGGTTTAAAGTTCACGTTGTCTGCAAACAGAATGGCTACTCCTGCCTTTTTTTGGATTCCTGCTGCATGAAGAATTGTTTTCCATCCTTTGACTTTCAGTCTGTGAGTATCTTTCTGGGTTAGATGGGTTTCCTGTAAACAGCATATGGTTGGATTTTGTTTCTTGATCCATTCTGCTAGTCTGTTTCTTTTGATTGGTGCATTGAGACCATTTACATTAATGGTTATTACTGTTAAATGCTGGTTAATTGTAGGAATGTTATCTCTCTGCTGTTGCATCTTTATCTTTCGGTTCTGTTTAATTATTTGCTTTGCTTAGTGGTTTTTTCCTTTGTGTATCTAAACTGTCTTTCAATATTTTTTGCAGGATTGGTTTGGTGTTCATGAAGTTCTTCAGCTGTTCTTTGTCATGGAAGTATCGTATTGCACCATCTATTTTGAATGATAGTTTTGTAGGATATATCAGTCTTGGTTGGAAATCATTTTGCTTTAGGATCTGGAATACTTCACTCCATGCTCTTCTTGACTTTATCGTTTGTGCTGAGAAGTCTGCTGTGATTCTGATAGGTTTTCCTTTATAAGTGATTTGTCTTTTCTCTCTGACAGCTTTTAATAATCTATTCTTGTGTTGGATTTCTGGGATGGTGACTATTATATGTCTGGGTGTAGTTTTATTTTGGTTATGACTGTTTGGAGTTCTATATGTTTCACTGATCCTGATGTCAGTTTCTGATCTCATGCTTGGGAAATTTTCAGCTATTACTTCTCTAAATATCCTCCTGACATCCTTCATGTTGTCTCCCTCTCTTTCATTAATCCCTATCATTCTTATGTTATTCTTCTTTGCATCGTCTTGCAGTTGTTGAATTGTTGTTTCCTGGTTCCTTGTTATTTTCAAAAGATCTTTCCTTTCCTGTTCACTAGCTGCAATCCTGTCTTCAAGGTCTGAAATTCTATCTTCACTTTCATTAAGGCGGTTTTTACAACTTTCAGTGGAGTTTTTTATTTCCTGTATATCTCTGTGCATCTGCATTATGTATTCTGTTTGTTTCTTATATTGCTCGTCTAGGGATTCTATCTTTTTGTTTAGTTCCTCCAATTTTTTATCTGTGTTTTCTTTAGATATATTTAGAATCTCTTTCATTTCTTTTATCATTTCTTTTTTTATCTGGGAGATTATTTCGAGTTTGAATTTCTTTAAAGCTTCCTGGAGTTGTTTGTCAATTTTAGTGGCTATTGTGTCCGATATATGAGGTGGATGGGATATATTTTCTTCTATATACATCGCTCCTAGGGTTTCTTTAGATGGGCTGGAGGTTTGAGGTTGTAATTTGGTCTTTCGTTTTGTCATTTTCCTATATTTCTGTGTTTCAAGTGTTATTTGAAAGCTTCCTCAGGATCTGTTGAAAATCCCCTTCTATGTTTGGAGCTACTGGGACTCTGGCGCCACGCTACTCCAAGCCATTAGGCCTACAGAATCAGTGGCCCTCCTCTGCCTGCTCAGAACTCCGCAGTTCCAGACAAGCTGGGCCTCAGGGACACTGTGCGCCCACCTGCCCCTTGGAAGCTCCACAGTTCTTCAATCGCAGCTGGGTTAGGGTACTCACCACAGGCCGCAGTGCTTCAGGAACCTGTGGACCCTCCCTGGTTGCAGAGATATCCACAGTCCTCCAGACACGCAGAGAGGCCAGTGAGGGCACCCCAGATCTGCCCAGCTCCTCCTCTGCAAACTTATGGCCAGGCGCGGCAGCTAAACAGGCTGGGCTAGGCTGGTAGTGTGGGCCAGCCCACCTATCGGGAGCTCAGCAGGTCTCCAAATGAAGCCGGGAATGGGGAGGCTGATGTGGAAGCCTCAAACCCACCTCTCCCCTTCACTGCACCTGGAAGCCTGAGGGAACTCCAGCAGACTGGGCGCAGATATCCAGAGTCCTCCAGACACGCAGAGAGGCCAGTGAGGGCACCCCAGATCTGCCCAGCTCCTCCTCTGCAGACCTATGGCCAGGCGCGGCAGCTAAACAGGCTGGGCTAGGCTGGTAGTGTGGGCCAGCCCACCTATCGGGAGCTCAGCAGGTCTCCAAATGAAGCCGGGAATGGGGAGGCTGATGTGGAAGCCTCAAACCCACCTCTCTCCTTCACTGCACCTGGAAGCCTGAGGGAACTCCAGCAGTCTGGGCGCAGAAATCCAGAGTCCTCCAGACATGCAGAGAGGCCAGTGAGGGCACCCCAGATCTGCCCAGCTCCTCCTCTGCAGACCTATGGCCAGGCGCGGCAGCTAAACAGGCTGGGCTAGGCTGGTAGTGTGGGCCAGCCCACCTATCGGGAGCTCAGCAGGTCTCCAAATGAAGCCGGGAATGGGGAGGCTGATGTGGAAGCCTTAAACCCACCTCTCTCCTTCACTGCACCTGGAAGCCTGAGGGAACTCCAGCAGTCTGGGCGCAGAAATCCAGAGTCCTCCAGACACGCAGAGAGGCCAGTGAGGGCACCCCAGATCTGCCCTGCTCCTCCTCTGCAGACCTATGGCCAGGCGCGGCAGCTAAACAGGCTGGGCTAGGCTGGTAGTGTGGGCCAGCCCACCTATCGGGAGCTCAGCAGGTCTCCAAATCTCTGTTTGTTTCTTATATTATTCATTCAGGGATTCTATCTTTTTGTTTAGTTCCTCCATTTTTTAACTGTGTCTTCTTTAGATATGTTCCGCATCACCTTCATTTCTTTTATCATTTCTTCTTTTACCTGAGAGATTATTTCTAGTTTGAATTCCTTTAAGTCTTCCCAGAGTTGCTTCTTTATTTTGGTTACTATTATTTCAGATATTTCAGGCATATGGCATGTATTTTCTTCTATGTACATGGCTCCCAGGCTTTCTTGGTATGGGCTGGATGTTTGAGATTGCATTTTGGTCTTTTGCTTTGTCATGTTCCTATATTTCCATGCTTCAAGTGTTGTCCCAAAGCTTCCCCTGGGCGTGTTGGAAGTTATATCTCTCTTATGTCCTGGACTCCTGGGACTCCTCTGGTAGTGTAGCTCCATCCTTGAGCAGCGAAGCCCGTGGATTAAAAGAAGATTGCCAGGCTCCTCTCAGGTAGACCTAAAGCCTCCTCAAGCTACATAGCTCCCCACTCTGGCAGCAAAGCTCCCTTGAGGGAAAGAAGGCCACCTGGTGTGGTCCAGGCAATCCCAAATTGCGCTAAGCCCAATCTAGTATGGCTGCAAGCCCAGTGGGCCCCCCAACCCCCAAAGCAAGGATCTCATACTCTCCTAGGGATTGGATGTTGTGTAAACATCCAGCTCCTTGGATGGCAAAGCTCCCCGAGCTGATAAAGGGTCCCTCTATGGCCTAGGTTTGAGGTAGGCCTCAAACCTCCTCAGCAGGGCTTCTCCCTCCTCCAGGCCGAAAGAAGGTCGCAGGCAAGGTCAGAGCAATTTCCCGCAGCTTGGCCCTGTTCCCTCCTTCAGGTCGGGTAGCTACCGTGTGCCCTCCGGGTGAGAGAGGGCAGTCTGCAAGGCTGGAATGGGTTCCTAAGGCTTGGCCCAGCTCCCTCTTTCTGGTGGGCAGCTGCAGTGTGGCCTTTGTGTGAGAGAGGGCAGTCGGCAAGGATGCTACTCTTTCACAGAGATGGAAACAAAGAATTCAGGCCATGGTCATTGGCTGCACCTCACACAAATGTGTGTCATTCTTTATAAAGTGAGCTCTGCATACATGCAGAGATAGAAAGAAAACTTTTAAACTGCAGAGCTAGGTGTTTTCCTCCAGGGAACAGCGTTCATTGTGAGGAAGACAATCCTTAAGCTAATCCACAAAGTCAAGGTAAACAAAGTCCATTTGTGTGTGTGTGTGTGTAAAATACAACTTGACAGCACTATGTACCAGTCTTTGCTGGTCTGCCGGCAGGAGTTGGTGGGGAGGCAGAGGAGAAAGGAGAGCAATGCTTTTCTTCTTGTTCTGTTTTATGCATTTTGAGTGTTCTTCCCTGGATGGGGCAGCACCCAGCATAGATCACAGAGGCATGCATACAAAGGAGAAAGCTTTAAGTAGGACATACATTGCCACTTGCAGTGCGCACTTTTTTTTTTTTTACCGGTACCAGGGATTGAACTCACGACCATGCGCTTGCAAGGCAGGCGCTTAGGCCGCTGAGCTAAATCCCCAGCCTGCAGTGCACACTCTTGGTGGTGGTTGGTAGCTGTGTTGTGACTGACAGACTAAAAGTATAAATAACTTTAAGAGCAAAATGAAATAGATACAGTGGCATGGTAGATTCTGTGGAGATGGGAAGAGGATCTGGAGAAAGAAAAAGTGGGGAAGGGAAACAAACATAAACAAGATGTAATCTGCATGCATCTCAATTTCCAAACATGAGTATAAGTATATGTCTCACAAACACGCTAATCAACAAAGAATGAACTGTCAAAAAATTATCTGTGCTCTGTGTATTGTCTCTTAGGAAATATGGGCAGAAACCAGAAATTTCCAAACTCCCAGGGATTGTATGATGCCTCAACTCTACAACCCTGACTGTGCTGGATCAGTACAGCAAATACTAAATCCAATGGTGATGTTTTGAATATTAACCAGGAGCCAGTGATATGATGTACAGAACCTGTCCCTTAAAAACAGCATGCTTTCCTTCAATAGGCAGTGTAAGATGTTTAAAAACTGATCAGATTCTGTGCTACAAAAATGCATCTCTAAGCCACCCAACACTTTCCTGTAAAGACCAGGGGATGTGACCAGGCTCTCTCTGTGGTGTGCTTTGGGTGTACTGTCATGGGGACAGTCTCTAGAAGTTGATAATCCTGATTATCAACTTAATTAAGAGACTCCGAAGAGGTTTGCTATGGAGAGGTGCTAACTTCATAATGGTTCACTTCCTGATGAGATCACAGATGAAGACTCTCTCAGGAGGTGGGTGTGGCTGCAGGAAGTGGGTCACAGGAGCTGCCATTCCCTGCTCCAAGAGCACACACCCAGGCCCTCCATCCCAAACTGGAAGCCATTTTATTGCCATCTGGGAGATAGTTTCACCTCAAGCTAAGGATCTGTAGAGCTCTGCCAAAAGCACCTCCATCCACTACACACAGCAGTGTCCCTGAAGCAATACCCTACAGTTCTGTGGTTCTGCATATGAACAGGTGACTGCTCCCAAAGGCCATCTCATGTTCCAGTGATCTCTGGCCACCAAGCAGCCGTGTATTGGGGAGGGCAGAGCAGACAGAAAAGGCAACTGTCAGGCACAAATTGTGACACAGATGTTGGCTATCTGGGATTTTCCTTTTTATCAGTAAAATTTAAAACAGTTTCAAGAAAAACAGGGAACCATTACTGAGACAATAATTACCACAACATTCCCTGCCATCATCAGGTAATCAATCGTCCTCCCAGGAACATAGATGAAATGGTCTCCTGGGTGGCCATGAGGACCTCATGGAGCAGCATCATCAGTGATGCTAGAAAAGTGGCCTGCTCAGAGCAAGGGACACAGATGTGGACAAGCAGCATCTTTGCAGCCTGTAATTAAAATTGTTCATTACTCAGGGACACTCAGGAGCATGACAGCTGCAATTGCAGTGATGGAGAGGAAGACACATTTGCTGAGATGCAGTACACTGAATTCTGAGGTTTCTGCCATAGAGAATTCACTTCAGGGAAACAACACTGACACCAAGCCAGAGAAACTGAGGCTCTACACACCCCTGGGAAGGACCATAGAGGGACCCTATGTGGACCAGGCTTCATCCCAAATCATAAAATATGATACAGGGTCACAACTGTAAAGATCATTTACATTTTAAAACTACTGAAACTTAAGAAACAAATAATAAGTGCATAAAAATGTCAATGGACTGTGTAAAGGTTGTAGCTGGATCCAAAGGTCTTTTATAAGCTGATGAGGAAAAGGCAAATGTTCCCAAATAGTCAAGGATGGGGCATAGATCATGGCACCATGGATCCTCAAAGAGACTCAGTCACTCTCAGGGCACTGGAAGCAAGCTCAGGCTGAGAGGTTGGGGCACTCTTTTGGGGACTCCAGATCCCTCAGAGGAGGTTTGGAGAAGGGAATTGGTAGGACCGCATGCATGGAGACAGAGCACTGCCCTGTGATAAGTATGGACAGACAACAGATCCAGCTGATGATAGCTGCCAATCTCTGGGCCCTGAACGCCTCTGCACATGGAGGCAGTGCTGCTGGCTGCAGCTACCCTCCATGCCAGCTCTGTCCACATCTGTGGACAAAGAAAGGCCTCAGCTGTGAGTTCATCTTCCACCCTTTCCAGCTGTCCAAGCCTCTTTAATTCAGGACTCCAGAGCTCTCTCCTGACACACTGCAAGGACAGGGCCTCTGTCCCCCACTCCTGTGTCCTCAGTCTTCTGGGAGCATAAACTCCCAAATGCACACCAAACAGCTCAGCCTTGGTCAGCCTTGTCTATAGACACTAGGCAGCCCTGGAAATTGTTCACCATTCCGACTCTGCAGACCTCTATCTCCACGCAGCCTGTCTCCTCTGAGCAGTTTCTGAAGAAAAAAAAAATATGTTTCCAACACCTGAACTAAAGTCTTTGGCCACATCCCATGTAGGGTGGGAATTAATACTTTCAAACAAGTGCTCCTATGGTGTGCATCATGGGAGACCAAACACAAGACTCATGCTCTTTTATGCCTTGTGTCTAGATGATATTCCCACAGCCTCATGCAGTCAGAGGTGCAGCTTTTCAGAGGTGGCTAAATCTAGATTATGTTAATGATTTATGTTGCAATGGTAAGATTAAGGGTGCTAGGATTAAAACTTGGTGATTGCTTAATCAGTCCAATGATGAGTTTAGCACTCCCCTCATCCTGGTATTGTGGATACAATATAAGAGATAGAAAGGAGCTTGTCTCCTGTTTGCTTTGCTACATTCTGCGCGTCATGATGGGCAGATGCCTGTCTGTCATTCCATGCTGACTTGGAGCCGGTCACTTATGGACTGAAACCTCTACAAATTGTGAGCTAATTAAACCTTTCCCCCAGTTTAATTTTTATGTCAGGTATTTTGTCTCAGCAAAGAGAAAATCAACTAAGATATGCCCTGTGACTCCCCTGGCATTTGTGGGGTCCTCACATCTAACAGAAAGAGGCTAGCAGGTCAGTAGAGTCTGAGGTAGACACTTGTGAGAGGCACTGGCCAGCAACAGCCTGGTACCCAATTTGTATGGCACAGGGGAGTGATGGCCAAGGCCAAGCAGGCAGCACTCCCAGCCCCTCAAGTTAGTACCAAGCATGAGCTCCTTCATCCCCTGAGATGGAGACCCAGACCAGAACCTTCTGTTTTTTCCTCCCCTCTCTAGTCAGTTTCTGGGCTCTCAGGCACATAGGTGGGATTAGGGTGAGCTGGTACTCAGGAAATGCACCAGTTGTTCCAAGGGTAGGCCCCAGCAATGGGTCCTCATACTAGGTCAGGAAAAGACATGTCCATCAGGCGCATAGAAGGAAGAAGACAAATAATCTGTGCCAGGGCCAACCACCCAGAATCAGGCTGCCAGAACTTCAAGGATATAAATGCAAGATCAGCAACTCTCAGGAGCCAGGGCAGCTGAGAGAGGACAGTAAACTGGCACATGGAGATGTGCCAGAAAAAAACCTCAAGCATTCCAGAAAAAGCAACCCATAGGGGCCCAGAGCACCTGGCAGAGAAGGGAGAAGTCACTGCCAACCCCTTCCTAATCCAGAAGTAGCCATGGGCTCTCCTAGGAGGAAAAGAAGACTCTGGAGAGTTCTGCTCTAGAATAAATATCAACACATCCAGAAACACAGCAGAAACATGGAATCCCCACTGCAGAGCTAGTCATGAGCATCCAGAGAAGGCACAGGAACACCAGCAGGGGCAGAATTTTTGTGCAGGCCTGTGTCACTGTGAGGATATTATAGCTATATAGTAGATGATGACTACCTACCTACAGTGCCACAGACTCTCTAAAAGCTCCATCCTGAATCATAGCATGCTTGGGTCTGAGAAGCTCCTGAGCACTGGAAGTGGGGCTCACACAGTTCACTCACATATAAATCCACCAGTACTGACCTGAGATCCTCCCACAGGATGATGTGCAAGGATGGAGCAGGAACACCTCACGTCATGGCAGAAAAGGGGAAGCTGAGGGCTCCCATAGCTCAGCCAGGAATCAGCCTGAGGCCATCTGGGGACAAGGGAAGAAGGCTTAGCTGCTCTCCTTCCCAGTGCAGAGGCAGGAACACCACAGGCTGGTGTTTGAGGTAGAGGAGCCAGCCTATGACTGTGGCAATGGGAGGGAGCGAACTCTTAACTCCCATAGATTTTGTGTCTATAACAGGAGCTTTAAAATTGGCACAGACAGGGGGCTGGGGATTTAGCTCAGCGGCATAAGCGCCTGCCTTGCAAGCAGGCAGACGTGAGTTCGATCCCCAGTACCGATAAAAAGGAAAAAGACAAAACAAAAACAGAAACAAAAACAAAAAATTGGCACAGACAAGGTTCACAGAAGAATCCATATAGTGGGTTAGAAGACAGATTTGGAGGAAGTATCAACCAAGTGGAGCAGAGAAGAAGACAGAGGGTCATACACACGGGCAAGGCCTTGCACATAGTGTTGCCACATGAGACAACACAGAGAATTTATTTCAACATTGCATTAAAGAAGTAAAAAAAAAAAGTGTGTCCAGAAGCCCAGTATCAATATAGTATCTTTAACTTGAAAGCAGAACAGTCAGAACCAACCCTTCCTGTGAAGGAGAACGTTCCCCTGTGGGAAAACTACAAAGAAACCCAAGACAAGGATGAGCATCGGTCTCAGCACCCTGGCTCCAGAGAGTGGCTCCCAGCAGGGCCAGCATCGCGCCATGTGGAAGATCGCAGAGAGCCCTGGAGAGAGGCAGGGCCTGGCACTGTGCCTAGGGGAGCACTGGGCATGGTGCATCACAGCCCTCATGTGAACACGCTGGGCAGACACAAGGTATAGATTCTGTGTGGGTACAGCAAAGGAGGCCTTCATGGAATTGGACAAATTCAGATGGATGTAGAGGAGGACCCTGAGGCCATGGTTCAGGGACAGAGTCGGTGAGAGGTAAAGGGACAAAGACTGTGTCTCCAGGCCTTTCGAGATTGTCTTTGTTGGGTAGACAGTCTAGCAGGTCAAAGGCCTTAGAGTGACTCATCCACTGTGTGGGGACAGTTCTCGATCTGAAAGGAGGGCCCAGGACACCTGGTTCCAAATACAACACCACCCGCGGTGGATCCAGGATACTGCTGCACAAGCATGAGGCTACCTGCAGGAAAAAGCTGTCCAGAGCACCCTTCACTCTCACAGAGTGCACTCACGGACTCCACTCTTCTTGGCCAGTCCTGCTCTCAAAGAGTTTCTTGGCCCACAGGATCCCTGCCACCCTGCATTTTAGAGTGGGATTTGGTAGGGTCTGTGTCACTGTGGTATGAGTGTGATGGACATGGCTGCCTCACCACAGCAGGAATACCACAGCCTCACAGCACGCATCCAAACCCAGTGCCCGGCCCTACCATCCTGCTGCATAGAGCAGTGCTGAGCACACACCCAGGCCTCAAAGAGGGCCTTGAAATGGGGTGGTGGTTACACAGCCAGCAGTCATTATGCAACTGTTAGGGTACAAAACTGTTAGCAGGACAAAATCAGGGACCCACTCTTGGACTCTTGGACTCTTGGACTATACCAGGCATGCCTGTCCCTGCTGAGGGGCTCATGAGGAGAAAGGACAAAGGCACCCAGAAGGAAGTCACAGCTGACTCCCCAGGAAACCAGGCCTCACGTCCCTCCCAGGGATGAGACCCATATCAGACCAGCAGCTCCACAAGCCTCACCCTCAGCTTGATGAGCCCACAGGAGCCTCAGATGGTTCAGCTGGTGACTACACTTTTGGACATTGTTATCTCACATCTATAGGAGAAACCTGAGCAGAAGGCTGCTTTGTCCTGGCTCTGCCCCTATGGGTTCTGCCTGCCATCTGCAGATCCAGTAATTCACAGCTAAGACTTCACTCCACCCTGAACTCACACTGACTATTGTCCTACCACCAACTACCTACCCACCCTACTCACCTCCAAAATGCTATGCCCCGCACCCAGTGTGTACTCCAATCCTGGCTTTGAGAACCTATGTCAGCTGTGTTGCAGAACAGGTAGGTCGGGGCAAAGTGGTCATCCAGGGTCACCCAGCTAGGCCCCCAATCTATGTAGTCCTGACATTTATTTGCTTTTCTGGGGTTCTCTCTGAGAGATACCAAGAATGGGATAAACCAAATCTGAATTGCCCTTGAGCACCCACCGTACTGTGGGTCTTATCATACCTTATCTTCTCCTGCAAGGAGCCCACCAGGGCGTCGAACATCAAAGCCTTCCACCCTTCCTGACACCAGCTCCTACTTGCAGCACAGTGCTCCAGGGACCCTAGCAGAAACACACGTGCTGTCCCGGGAGGCAGGTTCACATCCTAGCTCTTGCCCCTGCCAAGAGCACGGGACATCTCTGAGGGTCTTGACTGGGGAGACACAAACCAAAGATACTGTGCAAGCTCCTCCCTTGTTCGTGATTACCTGTAGAAGTTTGGGAGCTTGAGGTCTGTGAGACTTGTATTTGGGATGGACAGGGCTTTTTGTGAAGTCTCCCACTGTGTACCCTGATAACTATCACAGTGAGGAACCCAGTAGGAAAGCCAACCACCACCTGGTCTTAGGCTCTACTCAGATGCCAGGAGGAGCTAAGGTCAGAGACTTTGCTGCCCTCTCATCGTTGAGTTCAGGCCAGGCACAGCATCCACCTCACCAACTCTGAGGTGCTTAGAGGCAGCCACATGAACCCCAACACTGGTGGACCTCTGCTGCTGCAGCCTGCTGCCCAGAGCCCAGAAGCACCATCAGTATCCAGACTGGCTCTTTTCCTTTTGGCCCACTCTGCTGGAGTCAGAGTGAGCAGCTCCCCAAAACCCCAGGATGACTCTCTGTGCCAGAGCTCAGGCAGCTCCATTTAGCAACCCAGGAACCTCCTCCCAAGCCATCCTCACCTGACACCCACAAAGCTAAGGTGCCTTCATTGAAGCAAAGCTCCCTCAAGCCCTTTGAGAGGGATCTCTGGGACACTTAGACCACAAAGGCCTCTGCTAGAAACTGTCTGAGAGCCCGAGGAGGTTGAGTTCACCCTGGAAGGGAGAGACTGGTGCTCATGGAGTAAGAAGCATCTCCTAGCCTTGCAGCTGGCCTGAAGGAAAGCAGTTCCCATTCCTGGCCTGTCATATACCCACCTGGCCTTCTCTGTCTAAAGGAACCTACCTCCCTGTTGGCACCACCTCCAGTCCCACTCTGGTTATTGTCAGGGCTCATCAGACTGCTGTCATTCTATGAAGAAGGAAATGAGGAATTTTTATAACCACTACATTGATGCAGCTCATAGCAGCAACAAGAGCCTGCTATGGTGCACTAAAGCATCAACAGAGCCTGGGGCCATGGAGGCCATGCAGGTTCTGCCTACATAGCTGTACAAGGCTGGCTGGGTGCTCCCAGGTGTACTGCTGGCTGGGGCTGACATGTATCTGACTGTGCTACCTCTCCTCTCAAGCAGGAGCTCTGAGCTTCTCCAGTGCCTCTCAGTTAGCCCAAGTGTCACTAGAACCTTATTACCTCAGGTTTCTAGGCCTAGCCCACGGCATGCAGCATTCCCAAGTGCCCAGTGTACATGAACAGAGCACAGACTTGGTGCCCACCTGGAAGCCAACTCAGGGGTCCTGAACCAATTGTAGGCACCCTGAGAGCTCAGACTGCAGTCCGGCTGAGCATCCAGGCTGGCATCTCATATCTGGATGCATGTCCAACCCCATGTGGCACTGTTGCCCTTCAGTACTCCCCAGAATCCTCCCTGCAGCCCCACATCCAGGCCCAGGCTCAGCGACGTTCAGCCATATGGCTAAGTGCAGTTGACCACCACACCACAGCAAGGCAGCTGAAGCCTCACTCAGATGTCCCGTTTTGCCCTGGCCCAGAGGTGGACTTGTGTGCATGGATGTATGGACAGTGCTAGAGCTAGAACAGGACAAAACCAAAAGTCACATTCATGGCAGGACCTGGGGTAGGGTTACCTGCGAAGGAATCTGAGGTGACAGATAGTTGAGGACCGGACAGGAAGAAGAAGCCAGAGGCCCATATGTAATTTGTAGCTGCCCAGAAAAAAGCCTTGTGGGGTCTCAGCCCTCTTCTTCCTCTCTCCTGAGGAAATCATTGTGGCAGGGACTCTGTATCCATTCCCTCATCCACATCACTCCCATGGTGGTAGGATTGAGGTCCAGAGAGCTAGTGAGGAGGGTGGCACCCTGCCTGTCTTGGGGTCATCAGGTCTCAGGGACATCAGCACAGAGGCAGGATGCAGCTGCCAAACTTAGGTAAACTCCTCCTCTTCTGGGGTTATTTCATCAAGCACATGGACCCCTCACTCCAGACTTCCAGCTGCCAGCTCCACCCACAGCTCGGAAATCCTGGTTCATCTTTCTGAGAGGCCTGGTGGAGACTAGGTGGCAACTCAGGGCCCCAGAGTCAGGCCATATTGTCAAGGCTTCTGTCACTGTGTATCTGGAGTAGCAGCCACCACAGTTATGGGCTCTGTGCTCAAAACATCCTGCCCCACCAGGCATCAGTCTATCCCCATCTGCCATCTTCTCGATGCTCCAGAGGCTGACTCCTGGATAACCCTATCCTCAGCTGCTGGTCCCAAGAAGACCTTGGAAGCTTTGGGCTTAGTCACTCACCTGCAGTCAGTGTCCAGAGCAGAAGTCCTGAGCACAAAAGGCCATGAACACCAGGAAGGGCCCATGTTGTTGTCCCTAGACTCCCAAACCCTGCTCTGCTCTGCCCTACAGTTCCCTGCTATGCTCTCACTGCCCATGGAGAATGGCGGAAGCTTTTCCTGGGTCCTTAAGCTAGTGGCTGAAGTTCTTCAGGGTGTAGACAAGAACAGTCATCCAAGAGGACCAGCAACCCTGAGCAATCTTTCTGAGGCTGAGTCCTGAAGAAGCCACTGTGTGAAGGTGAAGACATACGGCAGCAGGTCAGTTCAGTATGCAGTGTTTCACACCAGGACCATTTCTCTCAGGCTCCCTGAGTGCATGTCTCTCCCCTCCACAACTGATCTGGGTCTACTGTCCTAGTTGGGCTGACCCATGTTTCTGTGTCCTCCTCAACTCCTCCCTGTGCTCACTGCCACAGGTCGTCCACACTGTGTCCTCTGCCCTGCCTGGGAGATCTGGACAGGCTCATGTGCAGTTTAGTTCCCCAGCTGGGTGGGAAGCAGAGGCCTCTGCAGAGCTGTGCCCACACATGGGCACAAATAGACTCAGCCTGAGCAGGAAGTCCAGGGACTGGGAGAGGGGAGCCAGGGCTTGGGGGAATCGCCCTGAGGCCGGATGAGTCTAAGAGGGATTCTGAGCCCAGCGATGGGGAGGACCCACAGGACAAGAAGGTTTTTGCTGATGTCAGTGTCCCTGTGTACTGAGATAGCTGGTTCCTCAGTAATACCCAGTCATCCAGAAACCTCCTCCTCCAGCCAGCCTCATGTGGAGAATGAGGCTTTTGTGGTCTGAGAAATCTCCCACCTCTCCTCAAGGGAGGGAGACCAGAAGGGAGAGGTGTCAGAGAGTGACACCTATACCATGTGGCCCTCATCACTACCAGAGATCACCAATACCCACCCCCAGTCTGCTAATATTGGTCAGAGGCTGAGCGCCATGGACCACCAGCCCGGTCCAGGAGACCTTGTGGGAAAGGGAACTTTTTTGGACCCTGTAGGTGGCAGGGAAATTTGTGCAGGCCTGAATCACAGTGATACTATAGTGATGTGTTTGGTAGTTCCCACAGTGATACAGGGCACACATAAAATTCACCCTGCAGCTGCCCAGAGCCTGGACACCAGACCATCCTTCAGGAATCATCCACCTGCCACACATGGACAGAACCCCGGTTTCCCTGGGCAGATTCTGCACAGCTCCAATTCACAGTGGGTATGGTGGTAGCTGCCAGGTCCTAAACAGTTCCTGCAGTGTCCCTGGAGCTCCAGCACTAGGGCTACACTCATATCCTGGTACCTGTGTGCCTCAGCCCCTTGAGTACATTCAGGTATTCTTGTTTGTTGGTGGGACAGAGCCTGATGTTCTCATTTTCCTGGCAGAATTTGGTGCCTGTGGCCAGAGGTGATGTTTCAGGGGCACAGCCCTCAAGGAGACAGGAAAAGCTGGCTCCAGCCACTGTGACCCAGGCCACAGAATGCATGGCATAAATCCTGGGGACACATGGAGCAGAGGCCCCACAAACCCAGGACTGAGGTTTGCTCTGTGTGCACCAGGACTCTGGTCTCTGTGCCCACTCAGGTCTGACAAGGGAGCTAAATGGTGGGGACCAGAGTCCAACCAGGTTGCAGGACCACTCAGTAGAACACCCCAGGAAACTACACATTTGGGGGTCCATAGTTATGGGCACAGAGATCCCAGGCTGAGGCAGCACATAGAAAATTGCACAGTGCAACACTGAGCTCCAACCTCTGCAGAAGAAGATGTTGAGGCAAAGTGGCTTTCTGAGCTGCCACTAAGCAGCCCATCCCAACCCTGCTCTCTTGAGCTCAGTCTCAATGGCTAGGTGCTGGCCTCCTCATCCTTCCCATGCCTGCATCTCTACCCCATCTCTACCTGCTCACTCAAGAAGGGATCAGGCTGTCACTCATGTTCCCTTCCTGGGAGAAGTGGCTCCCACCTAGATCCCAACAGCAATGCTGGTCTTAGGTGCACAGTGGGCCCAGGGCAACCCTGATCTATATGCCACAGTCTCTCCTGGGCTTGACAAGTCTAGGACCCATGATCCCACTCTGGGCAAGGCTCACAGGAAGCAGATAAGCTCCAGGCCACTTGCAGAGGCCAAGCACCTTCCTGTGCCCTTCCTGATCTCCCCCATCTGCTTGCTGTGGGAGACATCACAGGGTCACCCTGCACACACCCCACATTACAGCTGCATGCCTCTTTCTTCCTTCCCTCCTTCCTTCATTTGGCTTGATGCCAAGGCTTCCGATACTCCCATCCTAATTACATGGGGTCACAGGTCTCCAGGCTGAGGTGCAGAGCATGACATTCACCTTTGTCAGGCCCTACACTGGTGAAGAAGGAAAAACAAGCAAGAACTTTTATTCAACATTCCAGAAACTTCTCTCAGGTCTGCAAGGAAATGATCCATTTCTCAATATCTTCTAGCATTTTTGGACCTTACACTTTTGGTTTCTCAGATCAGAAAAACAATGCAGCAGATACATATGTTTGTTCAATTTATTTCACTTAAAATTATTGTCTCAAAGTGCATCCATTTACCTGTAAAAGTCTTAAGTTTATTCTTCTTCATGATAAGTAGTAATACATTTTTTAAAGATAAAACAAGTCTTATTATTTATTCATCAATTAATGGGCATTTGGCCTGTTTCCAGGTTTTGGTTATCACAAATGTTTCTGCTATAAACATGTGTGTGCATGTATCACTGTGGTATGAAACCTTTAATTCTTTTGGGAAGATACCAAGAAAGGGAATAAAATAGCTGTGTCAAATACTAGTTTTAGTTTTTGGAGGAATCTCTGCCCTGATTTTCACAGTGGTTGCAACAGTCTACATTCCCACTAAAAGTGAAGGATTCCTTTTCCCCATACCCCATAGGTATTTGTTTTTGGTTGGTTTCTTGATAATAGCAGAATACATACAAGTGCAAATTGCCCATGATGAATGTGATCATCATCTATATCTGAAATATACCGAAAATATTAATTATTTTTAAACAGAAAATGGATATGATAAATCAGATAAGTACTAATTCAATTGTAGTGGGGTACCTCAGTATCTTACTCTCATAAACAGATCAATTAATCAAAAAAAATCAAGAAAGAAATATCTGAGCTGAACCCGATTTTGAATAAGTATACTCAATAGATGTCTACAGTTTTCAGAATGCGTAGTCTTCTCAGTGCATATATGGATCTATGTGCATGTATCACAAACACACAAGAATATCCATCCTTGCACATAACTGGAGAGAGAGAGCGAGCGAGCAAGAGAGCAAGACAGAGAGAGAGAGAGAGAGAGAGAGAGAGAGAGAGAGAGAGAGAGAATATAGAATACAATGTGACAGCAGTATGTACCCAGCCACTGCTGGCCTCCCTGGAATGAGGGAGAGAACAAAGGGCAGCAGTGCTTTGCTTCTTGTTCTGAGTTTCCTGCATTGTGAGTGCTCTTCTATAAGGTGGAAGCAACCAGCATAGATCACAGAAGCAAGAGTACAAGGGCACAAGCTATAAGTGGGACACACACTGCCTTTGTGCACCACATTCCTGGTGGTGGTAGAGAGCTGTGCTGTGTCTGAGAGAGATCCAAAAATAAATATATTAAAGAGCAAAATGAAAGGGACATAGCGAAAATGGCAAGGTAGACTCTGTGGACATGGGAAGAGGATCTGGAGAAAGAAGAAGAGGGGAGGGACAGGATAAAAGAGAATAAAAGTAAATAAGATGCAATTTGCATAAATGCCAGTTTCCAAAGATGACTAATTATGACATGTCACAAACATATACTAACCAAAATGGAGCAAATTTTTATTTATTTATTTTTTATTGGTACCAGGGATCGAACTCACGACTGCCTGCTTGCAAGGCAGGTGCTTATGCCGCTGAGCTAAATCCCCAGCCCCGGAGCAAATTTTTAAAAAAAGAAAAAAATTTGTGCTTTTTATGTTGTCTCTTAAGAAGAGATTGGCAGAAACCCAGAGATTTCCATGCTTGCTAGTACCGTGTGATGACTCTACTCTGCAATGCTAGCTGTGTTAGAACAATTTAGAAAATACTAAAGCCAATTCTGATGATTGGAATATTACATAGGAGCAAGTGATAGGAAGTACACCTTTCTCTTAAAAAGAGCATGTTTTCCTTCAACACTCTGTACAAAACTTTTAAAACCTGATCAGACTCTGTGCTACAAAAGTGCTTTTCTATACCATCTAACAGTTTTCTGTAAGGACCCGGGGGCCAGGCTCTCTCTGTGGTGTCCCTTGGGTGTGCTGTCATGTGGATAGTCTCCTGCAAAGTATGACAGGAATCCTGAACACCAACTTAATTAAGAGATTCCTGGAGAGGTGATTGAATGGGGAGGTGCTACCTTCATAATGGTTCACCAACTGGTGAGCTCACAGCTCTATTATCAGGAGATGGGTGTGATTGCTGCAAGTGGATCATTGGAGCTGCCCTTCCCTGCTCCAGGAGTGCACCCAGTCCCTCCAACTACAAGCTAGAAATGATGTGCCATCCAAGAGGTAGTTATGCCATCCAAGAGGTAGTTATGTTTCATGCCAAGGCCCTGTGGAGCTTTGCCAACTGCATATTTATCGACTAGACAGCAGTGACTTTGCAACCATGTTCTGCAGTCCTGCGATTGTGCATCTGCCTACCTATCTGCTCCCACAGGACACCATTATATTCCAGTGCTCTTAAGCCACCATGCAGCTCTTGTGGTATGGAGGGAAGAGCAGACAGAGAAGGCAATGGTCAAGCACAAAATTGTGACGCAGACATTGTCTACCTGGGGTTTTCCTTTCTATCACTTAAATTTAAAATTACCTCAAGAAGAAAAGAGAACCATGATGGAAACTATCTTCACCACAATATCAAATAATCAATCACACTCACAGGATCACAGATGAGATGGTCTTCTTGGTGACCATGTGGACCTCATGGAGCAGCATCATGAGTGATGCTAGAAGACCTGCCTGTTCAATACAAAGGTAACCAGGAACATCATTGTAGCCTGCAACTATTCAGATCAGGGAGGCTCAGGAGCATGACACATGCCATTCCAGTGACAGGAAGGAAGACATATTTGCTGAGGTTTAGTACTCCGAACTTTGAGGGCCATGCCATAGGGGAATTCACTGCTTAGAAGACAGCATTAACACCAAGCCAACCGCCAGAGAAACTGAGGCTCCACACCAGTCTGGGAAGGACCATAGAGGGGCCCTAAGTGGGTCAGGCTTCATGTCAAACCATAAATTATGACACAGGGTTACCTTTTTAATGGTAAATAACCATTTTAATGGTTATTTATATTTCACAATTATCAAAATTTTTATTTCATTTTATGTTACTTTTGTCTTTTTTGAGACGGGGTCTCGCTATGCAGTTCAGGCTAGCCTTGAGCTCACTTTGTAGCCTAGACTGGTCTCGAACTTGTAAGGATCCTCCCACCTCAGCCTCCCTAGTGCTGTGATTACAGGCATGAGCCACCATGCCTGGCTCACAACTACCAAAATTTACAAGCAAAAATGTGCCTAAAAATGTTGATGGACTATGTAAAGGATGCTGTTAGGATACAAGGGACTTAATAAATTGAAGAGAAAAAGGCAAATGCCACCAAATAGGCACAGCTGATGGCTCCTCAGAGGGACTGAGTCTCTCTCTGGGCACTGGAACAAGCTGAGGCTGAGAGGATGGGGCACTGGTGTGGGGACTCCAGATCACTCAGGGAGGTTTGGAGAGGGGAACTGGGAGAGCTACATTCATGGAGACAGAGCACTGCCCTGCAATGGGCGTGGACAGACACAGACTCAACTGGAGGTTACTTCCAATCTCCTGGCCCTGAATGCCACTGGACATGGAGGCAGTGCTGCTGGCTGCAGCTATCCTCCACTGTGGCTCTGTCCACATCAGCTGGAAAGGCCTCAGCTGTGAGTTCATCTTCCACCCTTCCCAGATGTTCAAGTGTTCTTAACTCAGGACCTCATAGCTCTCTCCTGACACATCAGAAGGACAAGGTCTGTGTCCACAATCTCCAGGGAGGACAGACTCCCAGCATCCACACTAACCTGCCCAGACACTGCCAGCCTGGTCTACAGACAGCAAGCTGCTCTGGTAACTGTTCACCAGTCCAACTCTGCAGACCTTTTTCTCCCCACTCCTTCAGTCTCCTTGGAGCAGTTTTTGAAAAAAAAGTGCACATAATTCCCTAATGAAAATCTTTGGCAGTCTCCCATGCGGGGTGTGAATTAATAACTTCAAACAGTGCTCCTGTGAGGGACATCATGGGAGACCAAGAAAGAGGCTGTTATGTCTTGTATCTAGACATCACAGAGGTTCATGCAGTCATAGGTGCAACTTTTTCCAAAGGTGGCTGAATCTAGAGTACTTGATTGATGATGTAATTCTAAGTCTCAGGGTGCTGGTATTAAGGGTTGGTGATCACTCAATCAGTCCAATGATTGGTTTATCACTGCCTTAATCCCGGTAACCTGGATGCAATATAAGGGCTAGAAAGAGACTTGTCTCTTGCTTGCAAACTGCCTTCTGCCCACCATGAACTGGTTCTCCTCTATGATGCCTGTCTGTCACGAAGCTCTGTCTTGGAGCCAATTATGGACTGCAACCTCTATAAACTGTGAGTTACTTAACCTTTCCCCCTTTTAGTTTGGGTGTCAGGGACTTTGTCTTAGCAAGGAGAAAAGTAACTTAAGTCACGCTCTGTGTATCACCAGGCAATTACAGGGTCCTCATATCTAACAGGACAGAGTCTAGCAGGTCTGTAGAGTCTGAGGCTAGACATTTGTGGAAGGCATTGGCCAGCAACAGCCTGGTGCCCAAGCTGGATGGGACAGAGAATGATGGCCAAGGCCACCTAGGCGGCATTCTCAGCCCCTGACATTAGCGCCAAGTACAATGCGCTTGAACTCCTCAATGGAGACTGAGACCAGAGCCTTCTGCTGCTCCTCTAGTCAAATCCTGGACACTCAGACTTACACATGTGAATTCAGGTGAGATGGTAATGAGGAAATGCTCAGGTTGTTTTAAAGGTGGGCAACCATGGACGGTTCCTCATGCTGGGTATGCAAAAATGTGACCTTATATTCCCCTAGCAGATAGAAGGAAGAAGACAAATGACCTGTGCCATGGCCAGCCACACAGAATCAGGCTGTGGGAAACTTCAAGGATCTAAATAAAAGATCAACAAGTGCCAGGAGCAAGGCTAGCCAAGGTAGACAGCAAACAGGCACCAGAGACACAGCAGAGAAAACCTCCACTCATCAGCCCTTGGGGACCAGGGCACCAGGCATCCTGGAGAGAAGTCACTGCCAAGTCCCTCCAGGCACAAACCTGGCCATGGGCTCTCTGAGAGCACCAAGAATGAGATAAACCAAATCTGGATTGTTCTTGAGCACTCACAGTTCTGTGGGTCTTATCATACCTCATATTCCCTCACCCCAGGAGCCTACCAGGGCACCAAAGTTCAAAACCTTCTAGACACCCTTTCCAAATTTCCTAACTCCAGCTCCTACTTGCAGCACAGTGCTCCAGGGACCCCAGCATGAACACAGGTGCTGTCACAGGAGGCAGATTCACATCTAGCTCCTGCTATTTATGAGGGTCTTGACTAGGGAGATATAAAAACAAAAATACTGTACAAGCCCCTCCCCTCTTCGTGATAACCCATAGAAGTTTGGGAGCTTGAGGTCTCTGAGACTTATATTTGGCATGGCAGGGCTTTTTGTGAAGTCCCCCACTGTGTACTCTGGTAGCTACCACAATGAGGAACCTGGAAGGAAAGCCCACCAAGCACCTGGTGTTTAGGCTCTACACACTCAGATGCCAGGAGGAGCGAAGGTCAGAGACTTTGCTCTCCTCTCACCCATTGAGTTCAGGCCACGCACAGCATCCTTCTCACCAACTCTGAGGTGCTCAGAGGCAGCCACATGAACCCCAACACTGGTAGAGTTTGCAAAACTGTGCAACTTGGTTAGAATTTTGATATACTTTTATAGCAATTAAACTGCAAAGTAAGGAGTGATGTGAAGTGAGCAAGAATGGGGAAGGCCTTTGTTCCCTTTTGCTTGGGGTCAGAGATGCTTCACAGTTGATGGTTAGCCCTTCCTATTCTTAACATACAGTCATGGGTCTGCTAATTCAGGAAAATTTACTTCTTACAAAGGGAACAAAGGTTGACACAGCATCATTTGTCTCTCACAAAGGGAACAAAGGTTGACACAGCAAACAGGTTACTAAGGTGATGATGCATACAGAACAGTATGGGGAAGCTTCAGTTAATGTTTAACTATGTGGTAGATGCGCCAGTTACATGGTTACTAGGGTGATAAGCATGGCACAAAATGAAAAAGCTGTTTTTGCTAATAACAATCTTTTTAACTTTGCATTTTAGCTTTTTTTTTAAAGCAAAAACACTGTTCATTCTTTCATGTATATTCAAGTTCAACAAAACAAAACAAAACAAAACAAAACAAAACAAAACACGTGGTGTGGAGAGGTTGCTTGGTTTCTTGGCACTCCAGGTTCCAGCATGGCTTGGGTCCCAGTAGACACAGATGGCTTCCTTCCTGGGCCACTGCAGCCTGCCATACATAAATTAGAAATTAATGATAAAAGATACTGCAAAAATCCCACAAACACATGGAAACTGAATAACACACTCTTGAATAATCAGTGGGTCACAGAGGAAATTAAAGAATAAATTAAACAATACCAGCAAACAAATGAAAACACAAATACAACTTATCGGAATCTGTGGGATACAATGAAAGCTGTCCTCAGAGGAAAATTTATTGCACTGAGTTTCCACATCAGGAAAACAGAATGAACACGAATAAATAAACTGATGTTACATCTCAAACATCTAGAAAAAAGAAGAGCAAGTCAAGCCCAAAGCCAAAAGAAGAGAAAAAATTATAAAAATCAGAGCAGAAATCAATGCAATAGAGACAAAAAAAATCCAAAAAATCAACAAATCAAAGAGTTGGTTCTTTGAAAGAATAAATAAGATCGATAAGGCCCTAGCCAACCTTATTAAAAAAAGAGAAGAAAAAGCTCAAATTCATGCAATAAGGAATGAACGAGGTGAAATTACTACAGACCCTATAGAAATACAGAAAATCATCAACACCTATTTCAAAAACCTCTACTCTCACACAGAGGAAATAGACAGATTCCTAGAAGAATACGCAGTATCCAAGCTAGATCATGAACATGTAAAACTACTGGATAACCCAATTTCTATTAATGAAATTGAACACATAGTTAAATCTTACCTACAAAGAAGAGCCCAGGCCCAGACGGATTCACTGCAGAATTCTACAAGAAATACAATGAAGACCTAATGCCAACACTCCTCATCCTCTTCAATGAAATTTAAAAGGAAGCAATCCTTCCTAAATTGTTCCTAGAAGCAAATTACTCTAGTCCCAAACCCAGAGAAGGATCCAACTGAAAAAGAGAACTACAGACCAATATCCCTAATGAACACAGATGCAAAAATCTCAACAAAATACTGGCAAATAGGATGCAGCAAATCATCAAGAAGATCATACACCAGGACCAAGTGGGATTAATCCCAGGCATGCAGGGATGGTTCAATGTACGTAAATCAATAAATATAATACACCATATCAATGGGGCCAAAAGTAAGAACCACATGATCATTTCTATAGATGTAGAAAAAGCTTTTGATAAGTTCCAACATTCATTTATGATAAGAACTTTGCAGAAAATTGGAATAGATGTTCTTTACCTTAATATAATTAAGGCATTTATGACAAACCAACAGCCAATATCATACTAAATGGCCAAAAATTGAAGGCCTTTACTTTAAAATCAGGCACAAGACAAGGATGTCCCTTATCACTGCTCCTATTTAATATAGTACTGGAAACACTGGCCAGAGCAATTAGACAAGAGAGAGAAATAAAAGGCATAAAGATAGGAAAAGAAGTTAAATTATCATTATTTGCAGATGACATGGTACTCTATATAGAAGATCCCCAAAACTCTATTGAAACACTCCTAGATATAATAAATAAATTCAGTAATGTAGCTGGATACAGAATCAATACTCAAAAATCAATATCATTCCTATACACTACTGTGGGGGATGAGGAGTCACTTTGAAGGCCCTGGCCCCCTTGGGACCTGCAGTAAACAATAGCCCCCGGTATGCGAGACAGAGGCGGGGCAGGAATGCCTGTTCTCAGTGGGGATGTTCCCCCCCTCTGAACCCATGCTGTGTGACTTGGCTTTGTTTACAGAGTCATGAGGAAGTGGCCGACCACCATTGTGATACTAGGAATAAACATAATTAACAACATTCTTGGGCTAATGAAGTTCCTCCTGGGTTAGAGGGGCTAGAAGAACTGATTTTGCTTGTTTGCTTAACTTAGATAAGTTTAGATAAACATTGTAGTCTGTCACATTATAGCTTATCACAAAGAATGCTTTTTCACTAGTTAATCGTCTGTGCTCTGTGAATTGATCTGGTTTACTATATAAGAATCCTGGAATAAAGACTTGGCGTGCAGTGCAGTGCATTGTAGTTGCTATTGCCGTGTTTCTCTGTTTCTTTTCCTCACGCTGCACCCCCGTGTCCCGATCTGGTGTGTGTGTGCCTCTTCCCGGGGTCCAGAGTGCACTAGACACTCCTGACAAGTGGTGCCCGAACAGGGACCCTGATGGTCGCTTAGGAGAGGTGAGTGTATATATATTTACTACGGGGAAATGGGACAATCTTTCTCTTCTCCTTTCTTAAAAATTCTTAAGCATTTACTTTCTATGTATGGCATATCGCTCAGGTCAGCTGACTTGGATATGTGTATTCATACAATTAAAGAATATAATCCTTGGTTCCCAGATGAAGGAACTTTGGATGTAGAATTATGGAGGAGGGTGAGAGCTAATATAGAGAAGGCTATGCAACAGGATGAAAAAATTCCTTTACGTTTTTGGGCTATTTGGTCGGTTGTGTACTCTTTATTAAAAGCTATGGAAGATGAACATATTGTAGAAAATCTCCAACAAGAAATTAAACCGGTTATTCAGGAATTACCCCTCACAGAGGAGGAGCAAACTGTAGTCCAAAATGACGCTATCGCTTTAACTAGTGAAAAAGCGTCCAAACCGAAAGTAAAACTTGCCGCAGCAATGTCAACTTCTGATGATCGCCCACTATTACAGGCTGTACAATGCCTAACACAGGTGGTAGAATAGCTTTCCGTTAAGCAGAGCCTACCTATATATCCCTCCGCACCTCCCCCATCTGACCCTGACTGGAATAAAGCTAAACTAGCTTTGGCCAATATACCAAAAATAGGGGATTCTGATGAGGAAACGTCTGTCTTTGCTTTTCCTGTTATTAGGCCACAACCTGTGGATGGAGTGGCACCTCCCCCTAGATGGGAAGGATTTAATATGGATGATTTAGCAAAATTAAAAAAGGCCGTGACCCTTTATGGCCCTCAGGCTCATTACACTAGAGAATTAGTAATGGCAGTAGCAGATCAATATGGTAATCTTGCTCCTTATGATTGGAGAACCTTGGCTAAAATTCTTTTAAAGGAGCCAGAATATTTACAGTGGCATATGTGGTTTATGGAAGGTTGTGCTGAGAAGGCAAGGCAAAATGCTGAGGATCAAGATCCTAATGTTAGACTCATTTTCTATCCCATGCTCTCTGGTACAGGTTTTTATGATACTGTTGAACATCAGGCTGCGGCCCCAAGAGAGATTCATGCTCAATTAAAAAATATTGCTTTAGAAGCTTGGGATAAAATACGGCCTCAAGGATCAGAATATGGATCCTGGGCTAAAGTTCTGCAAAGAACTAATGAACCGTATGTTGAGTTCATTGCAAGACTTCAAAATGTTATAGAAAAAACAGTAGTGGGGCAAGATTTACAACAACATCTCTTAAAACTTTTAGCCTTTGAAAATGCCAATGATGAATGCAAAAAGGTTTTAATTCCAATAAAAGATACTGGAACGATTGACAATTTTATAAAACAATGTAAAGATTTAAATTCAGAATCTAAAAAAATGCAACTGTTTGCTGAAACCATGGTAACCACATGGAATAATTTGCAGTCTAAAAAGGAACAGTCTTTGAAATGTTTTGGTTGTGGTCAGACAGGGCATGTAAAAAGGGCCTGTCCAAAACTTTTAGGCAATGATCAAGGAAAAAAATCTAAAGCCCCTGGCTTATGCCCAAAATGCCATAAAGGGCGTCATTGGACTCGTGAATGCAGGAGTAAACAAGTTAACTCAGCTGAACAGAAGGGAAACGGGAAAATGGGCCCTACCCCAGGCCCGGGACAAATCAATGGGGGAAACCTACCATATTCTCCTTGCAACCTGCCACCCAACACAGCGCCGCAGTGGACATACCAGCAGTAAAAGACATACAATTAAAGGGCGGACAATCTCCTGTGAGAATTCCTACAGGAATTTTTGGCCCCTTGCCTGCAGGAACTTTTGGCTTACTCATGGGTCGGTCTAGTTTAAATCAGAAAGGCATTACTGTTCATTTAGGAATTATTGATGCAGATTATACTGGAGAAATTCAAATCTTGATGTCCTCACTTGCAGATTATAAATTATTAAAGGGAGAACGTATAGCTCAACTCATATTACTGCCCTATATCCCGATAGGATCCTCTGTTGTTCAGCGAACAGGAGGGTTCGACAGCACTAACCCTATTAATGTAATGTGGACAGCTAAATTATCTCAACAACAACCTCTTTTTTTTTATTTAAAGAAAAGGAAACGAAAAAAAAAATACATGGAGATTTAAAAAAAGGGTAGAAATAATACAAAATTACAGACAAACAAAAGGTAAGAAATTGCCGGTTGATAAGTTACAAATTGTCATCTTCGAAATGGCTGTTCAGGTTATAGAATTAAAGTATTTAGAATGACATTCAAAAAAGTGACCCTACAAACCATTCTGCTCTATGATCGAACAAAAGCTCCGTAATATGATTATCAGTCCCACCTATTTGTTTTACATCTCAAAGAGGGTAAGGTTAACCATATCAAAACAGAACAGAACATTTAAAAAAATAAAAAACAATTTAAAGAACAGATTTCAAAGCAAGTCCACTGGAGATCTTCCTTATCTAACTGTCTCTAGCTTCTTACAAATAGTTGTCCCTAACTTCACCCACTTTATATACTTATTGCATATTATAGAATTAATCAAATCATTACAGGATGATGATGTCTTTTTAGGTCCTCAAGTTCCAAATTAGGGAAGACAATAGCAACTACCATTGCATCTCTCATTCTCTTTGTGATAGCCGTCCCCATCTCTGCATATGCTGAAGTTGAGCTGAAGAAACCAGTCCAATGTCATTCTAATCAGCAAACAATAGATTGCTAGAATTTATATTATAATGCTACAAAATAAGCCTCGGGTTTTTCAGGTCTCTTCCTCAGAGTATTTGTTCCTATCCTCTCTGTATTATAGGGAAAACCAAGTCATAACAAGACAGCAAAACAATTTCCTAGAAAAACATGCAATGGATAAGACATATAAAACTATAATATAAATGATCTTCTGTAGCTACTATGTTTTCTCTTGTTATTTTCAATAGATTTGTCCATAACACTGGCTTATTATAGTTAAACATACTATCACCTATTTTTATAAAAACTAAACTTTGACTGCATTGTAGTATTTGAGAGCTGTTACTGATTCATACCAGTATGGATATCCTTTACATCTTGTCATGCTCAGAGTAGTTTCCTCTACTTTTAGGGTTGATTCTAACATGCATACCGATTTCAAATAGGATCAGTCAAGGCCAACCAATAGTCTTATGATTCAGATACAATTAAGATCAGTCATAGTAAGACAATGTAAGTAATACAGGATTTCAGCCTAAGTCAATAGGAAAGTAAGGATAGTTACCATGGTATAACCTGCTATTTTTGGTTCTAGAGGTCTGTGTCCTCAAATCTGACATGAGTGGACAGACCAGAACAAATTTAGTTCAATCTAAATATGGCACTAGGACTACTGTGTCTTTTAAATCGTTATACACCATTAGCAATGACCTCTGCTTTTTTTTTAAAATATAGTTTCAGAGCTGTCTCTACTAAAGACTAGCTTACCGTCTCTGCCTCATGTCTGCTACTCCACTTTTCTGCTATAATTTGTCCACCTTATTCCCTCATTCCATTGTCTGCCCCGTTCACTGAGGCCTCTCTGCCACTGTAGCTGGAATCCTGATATCTCTTCCTCTCTTTCTCTGTAATGTCCTTCAGCGCTCTCTGTAGGGTTGGATTGGTGGCCACGAACTCCCACAGTTCCTCCTTGTCTTGAAAGTATCTTATTTCTTCATTAATTTTTGGAGAGAGTTTTGACAGATATATGAACTTTGGTTGCATATTTTTTTCCTTCAGGACTTAGAATATTTCTCCCCACTCCCTTCTTGAATTAAGAGTTTGTGTTGATAAGTCTGCTGTTATTTTGATAGATTTCCCGTTATAGGTAACCTGCATCTTTTCTCTGGCTGCTTTTAATATTCTGTTTTTTTTGGTGGATTTCTGGGATCTCGATTATTATATGCCTAGGTGTAGATCTGTTTTGGTTGTAGGTAGCTGGCGTTCTGTATGCTTCTTTTATCTGGATATCATTTCTTTTTGCTATACATGGGAAATTTTGCTTTAATATATCTGTGAATATTTTTTGTATTTCATTTTTGGATATTCCTGCTTCCTCACTCACATTCTTTATTCTTAGGTTATGTTTCTTTTTGTCATCTTCCAGTTTTAGAATTGCTTCTTTCTGGTTCCTTGTTATTTTTAAGAGGCTTTTTCTTTCACGTTCATAAGCCCTAAATCTCCCTTCAAGTTTCAGAAGGTTGTCTTTAGTTTCTGTCAAGGCATTTTGCCAATATTCAATGGAGTTTTTAGTTTCCTGATATTCTCTTTGGATCTGTTTCATATATTCTAAGTTATGCTTAAATTCTTCTTCAGATGCTTCTCTTTCTTTTCTGATTTCCTCAGTTCTTCCATCTGTGTTCTCTTGGGCGGGGCTTGTCATTTCTTTAATTAATCTCTTTATATCTTGCCTCACTTGGATCAGGAGTACATCTTTAAATTCCTCTATGAGATCATGTAGGTACTTTTTAATTTCGGCTGATGCTGTGTCGAGTAGAGGATGGTTACTGTGTTTGTTCTCTTCAGTGTTTAGTTCTCTTGGGCTTATTTTCTCCTGTTGAACAGCTGGAGATTTTTTTAAATTTTTATCTCTTGTCATGTTTCTGGTTTCTTTCAGACTTTCCTGGAGTTCTCTGGCCCTCTCCGAATTGCTTAGGGCCTTTCAGAAGCATGCTGGCTTGAGTTTTTGCTGTCCTCCCCAATTTGCTGTTATCTGGGGTAGGCTGGGATGCAGGGGCGGTACAGTCTAGTCTCTAGCCTCTGTGTCAGTTAGTTCATAAATTAGGCTGTACTTTCTGGTTGTCACTGAGTTGTGACTATTTTGTATCTGCTTATTGGGCCCCAAGCAGAGGCTTGGTTTAGCCCCAGTAGCTCCTGCCAGTTCTCTTTGTATCAGAAGCAGCTGAGTAATGTCACTATGTCACAGGATTCTGCCCAAGTCCCAGCCATTCTCTTCCAAACCTCTCTGTAACAGGAGCACCAGAATAGCAGATCTGCCCAAAACTAAGATGGCTCCCACTAAGTTCTTTGTGTGGAGCTGAAGCCAGCAAGTAATCAGGCTCTGCCAGGACTCAAGATGTCTTCCACCAGCCCTCCCTACAAGGGGGACCTGGTGATGTCACCAAGCTGCGGTTTCTGCCGCCAGGCTAATATGTCTGCACCAGACTCTGTGTTATTGATTTCCCCGTGGTGGCGGGCCAGCTGTTCTCTGGCCGAACCCAGCAGCCGCGGGGTTCTCGGTACTCACCAGAGTCTGGTGCAAGTACTCGTTCCGGGACCACCGCACACCAAGCTGTCCACTTTTCCCGCACTCCCGGCACAGCGCTGACCGGTCAGTTATCTGTGCACCATTTAGATTTGAAACGCCAGAGCTTTGTACATCCGTTCTGGTGCAGCAGTGCAGTCCTGGCTGCTACTTGGAGACCCGGCCCGGGTCTCAGTTTCCCGCAGTCCCCAAAAGCAACTCAGCTTTTCGTGCTGGGTCCACGAGTCAGTTTGTTGATTTAAGGGCGCAGGATTTGCAGCCTCCCGTTATCGGCGTTGAAGGTCTCAGCACAGCTTTAAATCCTCCAGCTGTACTGTCTTGGTTAATAAGAATTGCTATCGATTTGTCTGGCCCTCTCCATGCTGTCTTTTTTTAGCTTCGAGTATGAATTCTCTGGAAAGACTCTTCGCTCGATCCCCTAGCCCGCCGCCATTTTCAGCACATTCCAACAACAACCTCTTATTAATATTTTTATTGAGCATAAGAAAATTCAAGCTCTTATAGATACAGGTTCAGATATTACTATTATTAAGTCTACTGATTGGCCTTCTCATATTATTTATATTATTATTCCATGTAATATAAAAGGAGTAAGTAAAACTCCAGTAAATACAATTGGTCAAGCCACAATGCATATACATATAAAAAATGAAGAGGGTCAAGTTGCTGTTATTAAACCTTATATCTTAGAAGTGTCAGTTTCTATTTTAGGAAGAGATATATTAGAACAATGGGGAGCTCATATACATTTGTAATATTTTAGATGTCTCTGCAGCTTTGGGGAATGAATCCTTTAAAGCTTACTTGGAAAAATGATGACCCAATTTGGATAGATCAGTGGCCTTTGACTACTCAAAAGTTACAGGCAGCACAGGAATTGATTGATCAACAACTTTTTCTACATCACATAGAACCATCCACATCTCCTTGGAATTCTCCAATATTTGTGATAAAAAAGAAATCAGGCAAGTGGAGACTTTTAACAGATTTATGCGCTGTTAATGCATCTTTGTATCATATGGGAGCTCTTCAGCCTGGCATTCCTTTACCTTCAGAGCTCCCTGCTGGTTGGCATGTATATATTATAGATTTACAGGATTGTTTCTTTAATATTCCCTTACATCCAGAAGATAGAAAACGGTTTGCCTTTTCAATTCCTCAAATAAATTATCAAAGACCTTATCAAAGATATCAATGGAGAGTGTTACCCCAAGGTATGATGAATTCTCCAACTATATGTCAAATTTATGTTGATGCAGCATTAAAACCAGTGCGTGCACGATGGCCTCAGGTTTATATGGCTCATTATATGGATGATATATTATTCTCATATAATGATAAATATGTTTTAGAAGATATTTTGAAAACTTTACCTCAATATTTTTCCCCGTTTGGACTTGTAATAGCACAAGATAAAATTCAAAAGGAAGAAATTAGTCATTATTTGGGATATGTTCTTACTAGACAAAAGGTTATTCCACAAAAAATGTCTATTAGGAGAGATAAGTTATCCACTTTAAATGATTTTCAAAAATTATTAGGAGACATCAATTGGCTCCATCCCACACTAGGTATTCCTACTCATGCATTACAGCATTTGTTTGCTACTTTACAGGGCTCTTCAAACCCATCTAGCCCTCGTACATTAACAGCAGAAGCAGAGCAGGAATTACAGTTTGTAGAACAACAAATTAAGGATGCATTTTTAATTAGGATTGATCCTCAATTGCCTCTAACTTTATATATTATTAATACTTTTCAATATCCCTCTGCAGTTTTAGGTCAGAATGCTATGCCAGTAGAATGGGTATTCGCTAAAACTAAGCAATCTAAAAATGTTATGCCTTATATTGACATGGTTGCCTCTTTAATTATGAATGGTAGAGCTCATTCTATAACTTTGATAGGAAAAGATATAAACAATATAGTTATCCCCTTAACTAAGGAACAATGGGAATATTTGTTATCAATTACTGAAACCTTACAAATTGCCTTAGCAGATTTCATGGGGACCTTTTCATATCATTTTCCTAAAAGTAAATTATGGGACTTTTTTAAACATCAACAATTTGTGGTTAATACTTTATTAGCTGTACAACCAATTCCACAAGCTTTGACTATATTTACAGATGGATCTAAAAATAAAGCTGCATATTGGACTCAAAAATCTTATTGGGTATGTCAGACAAATTTTAATTCTGTGCAACAAAATGAACTTTTTGCTATATTGCAAGTGTTTTTAGATTTTCCTGACCAACCTATTAATATTATAGCTGATTCAGCCTATTCTGTTGGAGTAGTGACAAATATCTATTCAGCTGTGTTATATTCTAATAAACCTACTTTATTGTCTTTATTTCAAAAATTACAAATACATGTTCAAAAAAGAAACCCAGTGTGTACATGGGATGAAATCATAAAAATCAGGACAGAAATATTTTCTACTTATTAAGAAATCTATGCAATGTATCAATAAATCAAAAAGTTAATTCTTTTAAACATTAAATAAAATAGACAATTCTGTAGCTAATTTTATTTAAAAAGACATGGGCAGACCTAAATTAATTGTATTAGGAATGAAAATGGAAAATCTCAATGGATTCTGCAGAAATCTAAAAGATCAGTATCTACTTTAAGAACATAAATCTAATTAGATGAAAAAAATCAGAAGAAATAGACAGATTTCTAGATATATGTGAACTGCCAAAGCTGAATCAAGAAGATAAAAACAGTTCTAAATAAGCCAATATTACTCAATCAAACTGAAGAATTACTTTTAAAACTACCCACAAAGAAAAGCCGACCTTCTAATGGAGTCACTGATGAATTCTACAAGAACCTTAGAGTAGATCTAACACCACTATTCCTCAAACACTTGAAAGAATTGAAAGGGAAGCAATATTCCTAAAGCACACATTATTCTGACACTAAAAACCAGAAAAAGATCTAATCAAAAAAGATAAGTAAATGCCAATCTCAGTAATGCACAAACATGCAAAATTCCTCAATAAGATACTGACCAAACAGAAGGCAGCAAATCATCAGGAAGATAATACACAATCTCAGGATTGCAGGGATGGTGTAACATACATAAATCAATAAATGTAATACTCCATATCAACAGAGCAAAAGGCAAAAATCACAAAATCATCTCAATAGATGCAGATAAAGCTTTTTAAAATTCCAAACTCATTCACGACAAAATTCCTAAAGAAAATTGGAGTAGAAGTTCTATACCTCAATCTGGTAAAAACCATCTATGACAAGCCAACAGCCAACATCACACTAAGTGTTCAAAGTTTGGAAGCTTCTCTCTAAAATCGGGAACCAGACAAGACAGCCCACTGTCACTACACCTCTTCCAAATAGTTCTGGAAACATTAGCCAGAGAAATTAGAAAAGAAAAATAAATAATTTTATTATTTGGGTAGGAAAGAAAAAAGTTTAATTATCGTTATTTGACGAGGATGTTATACTTTTCATGGAGGTATCCCAAAACTTCCCCAACAGATGCCTAGAATTAGTAACATAATTCAGCAGCATAGCAGGAAACAAAGTGAATACTCAAAAATTCATAGTGCTCCTGAAGTCAAATAACAAACTCAGTGAGAGAAAAGGAAAGAAAACACCTTTCACAATAGCATCAAGAAAAATGAAATACTTTGAAATCAATCTAATGGGAAGTAAAAGATCTATGCATTGAAAACTACAGTACTTTCAAAAAGGGGATCACAGGATATCAGAAAATGTAATGCATCATATCAACACAATCATCTCAATAGATGTAGAAAAAGTTTTTTTTGGTAAAGTCCAGCACTCATTCTTTGAAAAAAAAATGAAAAAGCTCTACAGAAAATCAGAATAGAAATTATTTATCTCAATCTGATAAAAGCCATCTATGACAAGACAACAGCAAACATCATACTAAATATTCAACCACTGAAAGCTTTCACTTTAAGATCAGGAACAAGACAAGAAGGCCACTGTATCACTTCTCCTCCACATAGTTCTGAAAATATTAGTCAGAGGAATTACAGAAAAATTAAAAAGAATATGGATAGGAAAGGAAGAAGCTTAATTATCATTATTTTCAGAGGATTTGACACTTTACCAAGAAGACCCATAAAATTCTCCCCCCTCTCAGAATTAATAAAAAATTTCAGTAGCATAGCAGGATACAAACTCAACACTGAAAAATCCGTATGGTTAGGGTTGGAATAATTCCTGAACATGAACAACAAACGCATTGAGAGAACAGGCAGGGGAACGACACCTTTCACAATAGCAACAAGAAAAATGAAATATTTCAAAGTCAATCTAATAGGAAGTAAAAGAAGAATGCGCTGAAAAATACAGCACTGTGAAAAAGCAGATTACAGAAGACAACAGAAAATGGTAATATGTCTTCTGTTCTTGGATGGGCAGTACCAATACAGTGAAAATAGACGTACTTCCCAAATTGTTAGACAGATTTAATGCACTCTGAATTAAAAGATCAACTTACCAAAATACCTTATGAAATTGGAGAAAACAATCCTAAAATTCATAAGGAACAGAAGGGAATAGCAAAAATATTTCTTGGCAACAAGGGCAAGTCAGAGGGCATCACAATCCCTGATTTGCAGTTAAATTTCAAAGTTATCATGATAAGAACACATGGAGGTTAACAGTAGATGCAAAAAATACTTGCAAGCAAGCATTCTCAGCTCCCTTACCTTTGACAAAGGAGCTCAACACCTTCACTGGAAGAAAGACATTCCTTTTAATAAATGATGTGGGGAAACTGGGTTTCCACATGCTGAACATTGAATCTATACTGTAAATTGAAACGAAATCTCATTCTAGCGATAAAAAATCAAACACCAAGGATGCCCATGCCATGCAACCACACCATACAGAGGTTTGTAGGATGGTTTTCAGTCCGGGGGTATCCCCCATCATCCCACCCCACCGATCCGTGGCTATGTGATGTGAAGCTGGTATACAGTATGTGCTTCCTGATGGTGCTACTCTTTCACAGAGATCGAAACATGAATCCAGGCCATGACCTCTGCTCAGCACCTCACACAAACTTGTGTCATTATTTATAGAGTGAGCTCTGCATGTACACAGAGACAGAAAGCAAACCTGTGAAGTGTAGAGCTCAGTGTTTTCCTCCAGGGTACAGCTTTCAATGTGAAGAAGGCAACCCTTAAGCTAATCCACAAACTCAAGATAAAACAAGTCCATTTGCCTGTGTGTGCGTGCATGCATGCATGCATGTGTGTATGTGTATGTGTGTGTGTGTGTTTGTGTGTGCACATGTGTGTGCATGTGTATGGTCTGAGGTTGAACACAAAGCTTTACATCGAGCTAGATCCCCAATCCTTATTTATTTATTTAAAAAAATTTTTAAAATTTTATTTAAAAGGAAAAAGAGAAAAAATAAAACAAAACAAAGCAGTGTAAGGGTACAAGTAATACAGAACTACAAAAAAAAGTAAGAAATCACGGGTTAATAGATTACATATTATCAGCTTAGAGATAGTTGCTCAAATCACAGTATCAAAGCATACAAAGTGGACACTCAAACAGTGAGACTGCAAACAGTTGTGTTCAATGATCCAACCAAAAACATTAATATGGTCAGCTATTTAACACCCCTAAAGACTCTTGCTGTTGTATCATTTAGAACTCTTTTTTTCCCTCTCTTTTTTACAACAAAATTTACACATTTTGGGTTTTATTACTCCTTAGTTCTTATTACTTTTTTGGGGGGGGGGAGAGAATAAAGTCAAATATGACAAAACAAAGCTGTCAGTCAAACCAAGGATAGACATAGCACATGATGTAAAACAGAGTACAAGGTTATCAACAATGTCTCTTGTTTCCTTAAAAAGAATTGTCTATCTCATTATATATTATAAAGTTGAACAAAACAGTAGAGAACAAGACCAATAAAACTTAGGCATTGTAAACATTACAGGACTTCCAAAGGAGACAATAGTCAAACCAGAATGGGCATCTTAGTGAATCTTATTGCCTTCAAAGTAATTACCTATACCCTCAAACTTGATACTATCATACAGAATGGAACAGAGTCTAATCAGTCAAAACAAGATAGTGGGAGTATTACAAGATTTCAAAACAAGTTAATAGGAAATCAAAAAAGTTACTATTATATACCCTGCTAATTTTTTAAATTTTTACACTTAATTTCAAAAACATAAAAAGTAAATAATTTTTTAATGAATAAGGCAGAGATTGAGATAAACCAGGACATAACAATATAACAATACAGGTCAAAGCATGATTGTTTCAGCAACCTAGTGGTTCACCACCAAATAACCCAACTTAATAGTAGTTACCATAGTGTCTGTCTTTTTCCTTGAAATATTTGAATAAAACTTCATATACTATAGCTTCAAATATTTCCATATCAAGAAGCCCAGAATAAAGCCTTTCCAATTAATAAGTGAAAACTTTATAAGGCTTCAAGGCCACATAATGGGGAATCATGATTACCACATACTTTTATTTATTTGAATCATTACTTACATTAGGGAAACTATTCGGTATTCATACATGCGAGATTGATTTATTTCACTTATGAGTATGGTCTCAAGCTGCGCCCATTTATTGATAAATATCTCAATGTGATCCTTCTTTATAGCTGAATAATACTCCATTGTATAGAAATACCACAACTTTTTTATCCATTCCTCAGTTGATGGACACTTGGGTTGTTTCCAAGATCTGGCGATTACAAATTGTGCTGCTATAAACATAGGTGCACATATATCACTGTGGTATGATGCTTTCAGTTCTTCTGGGAATATGCCTAGAAGTGGAATAGCTGGAAAAAATGGGACTTCCAATCCCAACTTTTTGAGAAATCTCCAGACTGACCTCCACAAAGGCTGCACCAGTCTACACTCCCACCAACAGTGTAGGAGAGTTCCTTTTTCCCCACAGCCTCTCCAGCATTTGTTGTTGTTGGTTTTCTTGATCCTGGCCATTCTTTCAGGAGTGAGATGGTATCTCAGTGTGGTTTTAATTTGCGTTTCTCTAATGACTAATGATGATGAACATTTTTTCATGTATTTATTTGCCATTTGCATTTCTTCATCTGAGAAGTGCGTATTCATCTCAGATGTCCATTTTTGGATTGGATCTTTGAATTTTTGGGGTCTGAGTTTTTTTTAATTGTTTATATGTTTTAGACAAGAGTCCCTTGTCTGAGAGAGAGTTCACTAAAATCTTTTCCAAGTTTGTGGGTTTTCTTTTTACCATGCTGGAGATTTGTTTTGACATGCAGAAACTTTTTAATAAGAAGTGGTCCCAGGTATTGATTGTGGGAAGTATTTCCTGTGCGGTTTGAGTCCTGTTCATGAATTCTCTACCTACTCCTATGTCTTCAAGGTTTCTACCCAATTTGTCTTCCAATAGATTTAGTGTTTCTGTTTTAATATTCAGATCTTTGACCCATTTAGATTTTAATTTAGTACATGGTGATAGACATGGGTCTAGCTTTAGTTTTTGGCAAATGGAGAGCAAGTTTTTCCAGCACCATTTATTAAAGAGACTGTCGTTCTTCCAGTGAACCTGCTTGGCTCCTTTATCAAAGATAAGGTGGTTGAGTGTGTTTGTAGTTGTGGTTGTATCTTCTAATCTATTCCATTGATCTTTGGCTCTGTTTTGATTCCAATACCATGTTGATTTTACTACTGTTGCTTTGTAGTATAACTTCAAGTCAGGGATTGTGATGCCTCCTGCTTTGTCTTTGCTGCTTAGAATTGCCTTTGCTATTCTAGGTCTCTTCTATTTCCAGATGAAATTTAGGAGTGATTTCTCTAGATCTATAAGGTATGTTGATGGTATTTTCATTGGGATTGCATTGAATCTGTATAACAGTTTTGGGAGAATGGCCATTTTCACAATGTTTGTTCTTCCTATCCATGAGCAAGGGATGTCTTTCCATTTTCTGAGATCATCTTCAATTTCTTTTTTCAGTGTATTATAATTTTCACTGTATAAGTCTTTCACTTCTTTTGTAAGAGTAATTCCTAAATATTTCATTTTTTTGCTTGCTAATGTGAAGAGTGTAGTTTCTCTTATTTCCCTCTCTGTGATTTTGTTGTTCGTGTGTAGGAATGCTATTGATTTCTGAGTATTGATTTTGTATCCAGCCACATTACTGAATTCATTTATTGTATCTAAGAGTGTTTCAATGGAGTTTAGGGTGTCTTCTATGTAGAGTATCATGTCATCTGCAAACAATGATAATTTAACTTCTTCTTTTCCTGTCTTTACCCATTTTATTTCTCTCTCTTGCCTAATTGCTCTGGCTAGTACTTCCAGTACTATATTAAATAGGAGTGGTGATAAAGGACATCTTTGTCTTGTGCCTGATTTTAAAGTAAAGGCTTTCAATTTTTGGCCATTTAGTATGATGCTGGCTGTTGGTTTGTCATAAATGGCCTTTATTATATTGAGGTAAAGACCATCTATTCCAATTTTCTGTAAAGTTTTTATCATGAATAAATGTTGGACCTTATCGAAGGCTTTTTCTGCATCTATAGAAATGATCATGTGATTCTTATTTTTGGCTTTATTGATATGGTGGATTACATTTATTGATTTGCGTATGTTGAACCATCCTTGCATTCCTGGGATGAATCCCACTTGGTCATGGTGTATAATCTTCTTGATGATTTGCTGCATCCTATTTGCCAATATTTTATTGAGGATTTTTGCATCTGTGTTCATTAGGGAGATCGGTCTATAGTTCTCTTTTTTAGTTGGGTCTTTCTCAGGTTTTGGTACTAGAGTAATATTTGCTTCCAGGAATGACTTAGGAAGGATTGCTTCCCTTTCAATTTCATTGAATAGTTTGAGGAGTGTTGGCAGTTTTGTCGGCAGTTTAGGTCTTCTTTGTATTTCTTGTAGAATTCTGCAGTGAATCCATCTGGGTCTGGGCTCTTCTTTGTAGGTAAGGACTTAATTACATTTTCAATTTCAGTAACAGAGATTGGGTTATTCAACAGTTTTACATCCTCCTGATCTAGCTTTGGTACTTCATATGTTTCTAAGAATCTGTCTATTTCTTCTGTGTTATCAAACTTTTGAGAGTAGAGGTTTTCGAAATAGGTGTTGATGATTTTCTGTATTTCAATTGGGTCTGTAGTGATTTCACCGTTTTCATTTCTTACTGCATGAATTTGAGCTTTTTCTTCCCTTTTTTAAAACAAGGTTGGTTCAGGGCTTATCGATTTTATTTATTCTTTCAAAGAACCAACTCTTTGATTCGTTGATTCTTTGGATTGTTTTCTTAGTCTCTATTGCATTGATTTCTGCTCTGATTTTTATAATTTCCTCTCTTCTTTTGGCTTTGGGCTTGACTTGCTCTTCCTTTTCTAGCTGTTTGAGGTGTAGCATCAAGTTATTTATTTGTATTCGTTCTGTTTTCCTGATGTGGGAACTCAGTGCAATAAATTTTCCTCTGAGGACAGCTTTCATTGCATCCCACAAATTCCGGTAAGTTGTATCTGCATTTTCATTTTCTTTTAGGTATTGTTTAATTTCTTCTTTAATTTCTTCTGTGACCCACTGATTACTCAAGAGTGTATTATTCAGTTTCCATGTGTTTGTGAGATTTTTGCAGTATCTTTTATCATTAATTTCTAATTTCAGAACGCTATGATCCGATAACATTCAAGGGATGATTTCACCTCTTTTGCATTTGTTTAAATATGTTCTGTGAGCTAATATATGGTCTATTTTAGAGAATGATCCATGTACTGCTGAGAAGAATGTGTATTCTGATGTTGTTGGGTGGAACATTCTGTATATGTCTATCAAACCCATTTGTTCACAGGTGTGATTCAGTTCTGTTATTTCTTTGCTCATTTTCTGTCTGGTTGATCTGTCCCTTGGTGTCAATGGTGTATTAAGGTCTCCTGTTACAGTTGTGTTACTGATCATTTGAGTTTTCATTTCTGTTAATAGTTGTTTTATATAACTGGGTGCTCTGGAGTTTGGTGCATGTATATTTAAGATAGTTATCTCTTCCTCTTGGAGTTTTACCCCTTACGAGTATGTAGTGACCTTCTTTGTCCTTTATTGTCATTGTTGGTTTAAAGTTTACATTGTCTGCAAACAGAATGGCTACTCCTGCCTTTTTTTTTTTTTTGGATTCCTGCTGCATGAAGTATTGTTTTCCATCCTTTGACCTTCAGTCTGTGAGTATCCTTCTGGGTTAGATGGGTTTCCTGTAAACAGCATATGGTTGGATTTTGTTTTGTGATCCATTCTGCTAGTCTGTTTCTTTTGATTGGTGCATTGAGACCATTTACATTAATGGTTATTACTGTTAAATGCTGGTTTATTGTTGACATGTTATCTGTCTGCTGTTGCATCTTTACCTTTCTGTTCTGTTTAATTATCTGCTTTGCTTAGTGGTTTTTTCCTTTGTGTATCTAAACTGTCTTTCAATATTTTTTGCAGGGTTGGTTTGGTGTTCATGAAGTTCTTCAGCTGTTCTTTGTCATGGAAGTATCGTATTTCCCCATCAATTTTGAATGATAGTTTTGCAGGATATATCAGTCTTGGTTGGAAATCATTTTGCTCTAGGATCTGGAATACTTCACTCCATGCTCTTCTTGACTTTATTGTTTGTGCTGAGAAGTCTGCTGTGATTCTGATAGGTTTTCCTTTATAAGTGATCTGTCTTTTCTCTCTGACAGCTTTTAATAATCTATTCTTGTGTTGGATTTCTGGGATGGTGATTATTATATGTCTGGGTGTAGTTTTATTTTGGTTATGACTATTTGGATTTCTATGTGCTTCACTGATCCTGATGTCAGTTTCTGATCTCATGCTTGGGAAATTTTCAGCTATTACTTCTCTAAATATCCTCCTGACATCCTTCATGTTGTCTCCCTCTCTTTCATTAATCCCTATCATTCTTATGTTATTCTTCTTTGCATCGTCTTGCAGTTGTTGAATTGTTGTTTCCTGATTCCTTGTTATTTTCAAAAGATCTTTCCTTTCCTGTTCACTAGCTGCAATCCTGTCTTCAAAGTCTGAAATTCTATCTTCACTTTCATTGAGGTGGTTTTTACAACTTTCAGTGGAGTTTTTTATTTCCTGTATATCTCTGTGCATCTGCATTATGTATTCTGTTTGTTTCTTATATTGCTCATCTAGGGATTCTATCCTTTTGTTTAGTTCCTCCAATTTTTTAATCTGTGTTTTCTTTAGATATATTCAGAATCTCTTTCATGTCTTTTATCATTTCATCTTTTACCTGGGAGGTTATTTCAAGTTTGAATTTCTTTAAAGCTTCCTGGAGTTGCTTGTTAATTTTAGTAGCTATTGTGTCCAATATTTGAGGTGAATGGCATATATTTTCTTCTATATACATCGCTCCTAGGGTTTCTTGAGATGGGCTGGAGGTTTGAGGTTGTAATTTGGTCTTTCGTTTTGTCATTTTCCTATATTTCTATGTTTCAAGTGTTATTTGAAAGCTTCCTCAGGGTCTGTTGGAAATCCCCTTCTATGTTTCCAGCTCCTAGACTCTGGCACCCCATTAACCCAAGCCTCTGGGCCTGCAGAACCAATGGCCCTCCTCTGCCTGTTCAGAACTCTGCAGTTCCAGATAAGCTGGGCCTCAGGGACACTTTGCGCCCACCTGCCTTTTGGAAGCTCCACAGCTCTCCAAGCGCTGCTGGGATGCGGAGGCGGATGTATCCTCCTCAAACCTGCCTCTCCACTTCACTGCACCCGGAAGCCTGGAGGGTCCCAAACAGTCTGGAATTTGGGCAGAGTGTGCTGAGCACCCACCACTGGCCGCGGTGCCTCTGGAACCTGCGATCCTTCCCTGCTTGCTGAGATATCCCCAGTCCTCCAGACACACGGGGAGGCTGATGCAGGCGCCCCAGATCCTCCCAGCCCCTCCTCTGCACAATGATGGTGAGGTGCGGGAGTCCCAAGCAGGCTGGGCTCAGGGGATAGCGTGCGCCTGCCTACTCGTTGGAACCTCCACAGTTCTCCAAGTGCCTATTTACTTATTTTTTAATTTTGAGAGAGAGTCTCATTAAGCTGCTAAGGTGCCAGGCTGGACTCAAATTTGGGATCTTCTTGCCTGAATTTGCTACAATGCTGCGGCTAAAGGCATCTCTGTGCTGGACTCCAAGTCAGATTTTAATGGAAGTTTCCCTGCTATATATATATATATATATATATATATATATATATAACAAGTACAGCCTGAAAATAAAGCAGGGGATGTGATCAAGACCACAGTGGACACATGCACTTTTTTGGCTCAGGGGGGACTGTTGAATTGTTATGGAGGGAAATCCTAAGGAAAGTTCTTGTCCTGACAAAGTAGGTCATGGAGGTTCAAGTATGAAGCAGTGTCACTGTGTGACCACAGGTGCATAGAGCATGAGGAAGACTATTTTGTGATGAGATTTAGCTAGGTCACCTAGAACTCAGAGCTCATACCTCTCAGGCATAGGTGAGCTTCATCAAAACACCAACTAGGTGAGACCTCTGTGCTTATCTGTAAATCGAGAACTTGAGAACAAAGTCATAGAAATGAAGCATTTTGCAACATGTAGTTTATAAATTTTGAGTACTGGTCTGGAATGGATGAGTTTGTTATGTGAAATATGTCGACCTAGTTTAGGCAGTCTTATCAGGGCCGAAGAAACACATGGATCAAACTAAACATGTTTAACAGTAACTTGCTATTAATTATGCTAACTGTTATCCTGCAAATTCTAACCATGAATTGCAGGAGCATGGGAACTGTTCTCCAAGGTCCCTTCTTTAGCTCACTTAGTTCGCTCATCCTTCTTTTCAGCATCACCCACATGCAGATGTGAATCTCTGTGCATATATCACAGACAGAAAATGAATCCAGCTTTTCCCTTAATTGCCTGTGTGTGTGTGTGTGTGTGTGTGTGTGTGCAACATATAATATAAATTGACAGCTCTATGCACCCAGTGTGCTGGCCTGCCTGATAAGAGTTGTTGGGGAGGGCAGCAGTGCTTTGCTCCTTGTTCTGAGATTTCTGCATTGTGAGCGCTGTTCCATGAGGTGGAAGCAGCCAACATAGATCTTAGAAGCAATAGTGCAAGAGCAGAAGCTATAAGTGTGACACACAGTGCCTTTGTGCAGTGCACATTCCTGGTGGTGGAAGGGAATTGTGTTGTGTCTGAGAGAGATCCAAAATATAAATAAAGTGAAGAGCAAAATGAAAGAGATAGAGTGGAAATGTCAAGATAGTCTTTGTGTCGATGTGAAGAGGATCCAGATAAAGAAGAGGGGAAGGCAAGGGATAAAAGGAAATAAAATAAAGAAGATGCAATTTGCATATATTTGATTTCCAAACATGAGTGCAATTATTCTGCCACAAATACATGCTAATCAACAAGGAATTAAGTGTCAAAAAAATCTGTGTTCTGTGTATTGTTTCCTAGGATGATACAGGCAGAAACCAGAAATTTCTATATTTCCAGGGACTGTGTGATGCCTCTACTCTACAACCCTGACTGTGCTGGATTAACTCAGCAAATACTAAATCCATTGCTGGTAACTTGAATATTACACAGGAGCCCATGACATGCGGTGCAGAACCTGTCCCTTAGAAAGACTATGCTTTCCTTCCACAGGCAGTGTAACACTTTTAAAAACTGATCAGATTCTATGCTACAAAAATGCTTCTCTGTGCCACAAACACTTTCCTGAAAGGACTTGAGGATGTGACCTAGTTCTCTCTGTGTTAGCCTTGGGTATACTCTCATACGGACAGTTTCCAGCAGTGTGTGACAGGAATCCTGATCATCAACTTGACTAAGATGTTCCTAAAGCGGTTTACTGACAGAGAGGTGCTAGCTTTGTAATACTTCACTTTCTGATGAGATCCCAGGTGAAGTAGGTCTCAGGAGGTCTCCAGTCATCTTGCAGCTCTGATATTGTGGAGGGCAGAGCAGACAGAACAGGCAACTGTCAGCCACAAATTGTGACACAGATCTTGGCTTCCTGGGATTTTCCTTTTTATCAATGAAATTTAAAGCAATCTCAAGAAAAAAAGGGAACCATTACTGAGACAATCTTTACCACAACATTCACTGCCATCATCAGCTTGCCATGGGGAATTCACTTTTTTAAAACTTTTTAAAAAAATTTTATTTAAGGAAAAATAAAACAAAAAAAGGGTATAAGTTATACAGAATTTCAGAAAAAATAAACAGTAGGAAATCACTAGTTAATTACATATTGTCATCTTAGAAATAGTTGTTGAAGTTACAAAATTAAAGCATATAGAGGGGCCTTTCAAACAGTGAGACTGCAAGCAGTTTTGTTCAATGATCCAACAAAAGTCAGTATATGGTTATCTATCTTATACACTTAAATATATATGCAGTTATATCTTTTAGAGAACTTTCTTTTCCTTTCTTTTGTACAATGACAATTACACAATTTGGGTTTTATTACTCCCACAGTTATTACTACTTTTTTTTTTTGAAGAAAGTAAAACCAAATGTGACATATCAGGACAGAGTCAGTCAAATCAAAAGGATGGACATAATACATAATGTAAAAACAAAATACAAGGTGATCAACAATGGTTATCATACTGCCTCTTGCTATCTTAAAAAGAATTGCCTACATCATCAGTTATAATAAAATTGAACAAAACAGTAAAGAATAAGACCAATAAAACCAAAACATTGGAGACATTAGAGGACTTCAAAAGAAGATAATAGTCAACCAGAATGGGCGTCACAATGGATCTTACTGTCTTCATAGTTGTTGCCTATACTTTCAAACTTGGTACTATCAAGCATAACAGAATAGAGGAAAATCAGTCAAAACAAGATGGTGAGAGCAATACAGAGTTTCAAATCAAGTTAACAGGAAATCAAAGTGGGTTACTACAATATATCCTGCTATTTTTTATTTATTTTTCCCTTAATTAAAAAGATAAAAATTAAAAAGTAGATAATAAAAAGGAGATTGAGATAAAAAAAGAGGGCATAACAGCAGAACTGTGCAGGTCAAAACATAGCCATTTAAGCAAAATAGTGTTTCACCACAAGATAATGTCGACATAATAGTAGTTACCATAGTGTCTCTTCCCTTAAAATCTTTGGGTATAATTTCGTATACTGTAGCATCAAACATATCAAGACAATGTAAAACTGTTTAAGAGAATGACAGTATTACAGGGTATTTAGAATTAACTAACAGAAAATGAACAATGGTTTCTGTATTATCTCCTTGTCTATAAAACTTTTTGTTTATATTATCACATATAATAAAATCCAATAAGATACAACACATTAAAACCGATGGAGACAGAAGAACAAAAGCTTGATGGGACTTCAAAACAAGAGGATATTAAATCAGAACTACCTATTATAATGTCTTGTTTTCTCCAAAATTGCTGTTCCTAACATCCAACGTTCTCTGCCTCATTTCTGTTGAGCTCTTTTTCTGTCATTAGTCGTCAGTTTGTCCTCTTCATTTCGCTTTCTGCTCCATTCATTGTGGCCACTCTGCCACTGTTTCTGGAATCTTGGTATTTTTCATTTTTAGAATATCCTGCAGTAATCTCTGTAGAGTTGAATTGGTGGTTGCAAATTCCCCTAGTTCCTCTTTATCCTGGAAGCACCCTGTTTTTCCATCAATTTCTAGGGACAGTTGTGCAGGATATATCAAGCTTGGCTGGAGGTTATTAATTTCAAAGCTTGAATTATTTCCCCCCACGCTCTTCATGATTTGATGGTTTGTGCCGAGAAGTCTGCTGTAATTCTGATGGGTGTTCCCTTGTAAGTGATCTGTTTCTTGTCTCTGATGGCTTTTAGTATTCTGTTCTTATATTGGATTTCTGGAATTTTGATTATTATATGCCTAGGTGTAGCTCTGTTTGGGTTGTAGGTGGCTGGGGTGCTGTATGCCTCATGCATCTGAGTATCTTTACCTTTTGCTAAATTAAGGAAATTCTCCTGGATTATTTCTGTGAATAGCTTTTGTAGTTCATTTGTTTGAGTCCCTACTTCTTCTTTTATGTTCTTAATTCTTAAGTTATAGATCCTCTTATCATCTTCTAGTCTTTGTATTATTGCTGTTTGTTTTCTTGTTATTTTTAAGGAATTTTTCATTTCATGCCCCCACCTTACAAATCTGTCCTCCAGTTCTGATAATCTATCCTTAGTTTCTTTCAAGCTGTTATGCCAGCTTTCAATAGAGTTTTTAGTTTCCTTGTAATGTCTTTGAACCTGCTTCATGTATTCTATGTTTTCTCTATTTTCTCCATCAAACAATTCTCCCCTTTTTTTCTGTTCTTCCATTCCACCATCTGTCTTTTCTTGGGCGTTGCTTAGCATTTCTCTAACTATTCTACTTATTTCTTGCTTTATTTCATTAAATACTTCATTTTTTGAACTCATCTATAAGGCTCTGGAGATACCGCTTTATATCTATAGGTGCTGTTTCAGATATTGCATGTTTTCTGTCTTCATTCTCATTTGTATTTACCTTTCCTGCATCAGTGGTCTCAGGATTGGGGACTGAGGAACCTTTCTTGTTGCTCCCTTTTCCCATACTTTTTGTTCCTTCCATACAAGCCTATGTAGGAGGCCCAGCTTTTTTTCCTCTTTGTCTGTTACAGTTTGTTTGAATCCACTGGCTAGGTGTTCCCGCCCACTGCAGTGTACTAGGGAGACACAGACCTCGGCAACCTCTGCTGGACCCACCCCTCCAGGTCAACCTACTGAATGCTTCACTGCTAGGGTGCACCGCCAGGCACAGGGACCTGATTTGGGCTAGCCTACTGGATCTTAGTCCACGGCGTCACCAGGCCAAGCGCTCCCCACCACTCCCACTTGAGAGGGGAATATGCGACTAAAGTCACTGCAGGGCTCTATTCTGGCTAGTCTGCTGGTTCCCAGAATGTCCTCTGTTGGAGTCTCCCAGTCTATGAAAGAGTCCCCATTTCTCTCACTCACGGCAGGTCGATGGAGGGCTCCCTGCCAGTCCCGCTCTCAACGCCATTTGGTTCGATGATTCCAGCTCTCAGAGCTTTCGTGCGTCTCTCCCTGCCGTGCGGATTGGGACGCAGTAGCAGCAGCAGGAAATTCAAATCACAGCTTCCAATGGCATGGGATCCAGCTTCCACACTGAGATTTTATCTGTTCCTGTTATAGCATCAGGATTGCATTTACAGTTGGTTTCTCTCAGCTTAGTTCGTTCTTGGGTCAACAGGGTACATCTCCCCTCATGTAGGACTCCTCACATGGCACTGCTCCTGGATTCTAAACTGGTAATCTCAGAGAGCCTCCATAGCTGCTGTTATTTGTCCGCCATTCTCTCCTGGAAGTCCAGTGTTTTGTTTGGGAATTCATTTTTAGGAAGACAGTATTGACACAATGCCAACCCCCAGAGAAACTGGGAATCAACATAGCTTTGGGAAGGACCACAGAGGGTCGCTATGTGTACCAGGCTTCAACCCAAAACATAAACTGTGAAACAGTGTCACAACATTGCTTGTCACAACGTTATTTGCATTTTCCAACTACCAAAACTTAGAAGCAAATAATGAGTGCATACAAATGTTGATGCACTATGTAAAGGATGCTTCTAGGATCCAAGGGTTTTAATAACCTGAGGAGTAAAATGGGAATGTACCCATAATGGGCAAGGATGGATCATAGCTTGTGGTACCACAGCTCCTACAGGAGCTCAGTCACTGTCTGGGCACTGGAAGCAAGCTCAGGCTGAGAGGATGGGGCACTGCTGTAGGGACTCCAGATCACTCAGGGAGGTTTGGAGAAGGGAACTGGGAGAGCTACATTCATGGAGACAGAGCACTGCCTTGCAATGAACATGGACAGACACAGACTCAACTGGAGGTTGCTGCCAATCTTCTGGCCCTGAATGCTTCTGGACATGGAATCAGTGCTGCTGGGTGCGGCTACCCTCTAACCAGCTCAGTCCACATAAGCTGTAAAGGCCTCAGCTGTGAGTTCATCTTCCACCCTTCCCAGACATCCAAGTTTCCTCAACCCAAGACCCCTGAGTTCTTTCCTGACACACTGCAAGGACAGGGTGTGTGTCCTCACCCCTGTGTCCTCATTTTCCAGGGAGCACAGGCTTCCAGCATGCATACCAACTTGCTTGGACTATGCCAGCCTTGTCTACAGACAGTAGGCAGCCCTGGCAGTTGTTCACCAGTTCAGTGTTCTAGATCTCCATCTCCTCACTCCCTCAGTCTCCCTGAGCAGTTCTGAAAAAAAAAAGTAAAAACATATTTCCATCAACTGAAGTCTTCGGCAACCTCCAACTCAGGGTCAGAATTAATGGTTTTAAACAAGTGCTTCTGTGGTGGGCATCGTGGGAGACCAAGTAAGAGGCTCTTGCTCTGTTATGCCTTGTGTCTAGATGACACCCACAGCCTCATGCATTCATAGGTGTGGTTTTTTCAGAGGTGGCTGATTCTAGAAAATGTGATTTTCTTGTAGTGTAATGGCAAGATTAAAGGTGCTAAGATTAAGGGTGGGCAGTATCTAAATCAGTTCACTGATTGATTTATCACAGCCCTTATCCTGGTAACCTGGATACAATATAAGGGACAGAAAAAGGCTGATCTTGCTTGCTTTGCTACTTTCTGTCCATGACAAACTGTATCTCCTCTGTGATGCCTGTCATTCAACCAAGCTATGGAGCCCACTGATTATCGACTAAAATCTCTAGAAAGTGGGAGCTGCTTAAACATTTCACCCCTCAAATTTGCGTGCCAGATATTTTGTCTCAGCAAGGAGTGAAGTTAGGTAGACATGCTCTGTGACTCCCCAGGCATTTATGGGGCCTTTACATCTAACAGAGCGGATACTATCAGGTCAGTAGAGTCTGAGGCTAGACACCTGTGAAAGGCACTGGCCAGCAACAACCTGGTGCCCAACCTGGAAGGGACACTGGAGTGATGGCCAAGGCCAAGCAGGCAGCACTCCCAGCCCCTCAAGTTAGTGCCAAGCATGACCTCCTTCACCCCCTGAGATGGAGACCCAGACCAGATCCTTCTGGTGCCCCTCACCCCTCTAGTCAATTCCTGGACTGTCAGGCACATAGGTGGGATTCAGGTGAGCTGGTGATCAAGAAATGCCCCTGTTGTTCCAGGGCGCTCAGTGATGGATCCTAGAGAAAACAACCTTTGTGGGAGGCAGCCAGGCACAGTCAGGCTGGGGGAAACTTCAAAGATCTAAATGCAAGATCAGCAACTGCCAGGAGCAGGGATAGCCAAGGTAGACAGTGAATAGGGAGAAAGAGACATGCCAGAAAAACATCCAAGCAGAGGAAAAAGCCTCCAACCAGAGGCACAAGGCATCAGGCCTGTGAGTGGGAGATCACTGACCCAGAAATGGCATGTTTCTCCCCTGAGAAGAAAAGAGACCTGTGCAGAATTCTAACTCAGAATAAATTACAACTCCCCCAGAAGCCCAGCAGAAACAGAATCCCCACTGCAGAGCTAGTTGTGAGCAACCAGAGTAGGTACAGTGTCAACAGCAGGGGCAGAATTTTTGTGCTGGCCTGTGTCAATGTGGCAGTATGGTAGCTACTATTATACCCACAGTGACACGGACCCACTCCAAAAGTTCTACCCTGAATCACAACACCCTTGGGACTAAGGGACTGCTGGCCACATCGGAAGTGGGGCAGGCACTGTTTACTCACAGGCAAATCACCAGCCGTGACCTGATATCCCCTCACAGGGTGATGCGCAGGGATCTAGTAGGAACACCTCATGTCATCTCAGAAACCGGCAAGCTGAGGGTTTCTATAGCCAAGTTAGGAAGTAGCCTGAGTCCATCTGGAGATCCAAGGAGGCAGGCTTAACTACTCTTCCACCCAGTATGCAGAATTGAGGTCAGGTGATTTGGTCAGGGACCTCAGGTGACCTTCTGAATATGATTCAGGACCTAAGGCTCAGAAAAAGCCAAAGACCCACATGGAGCTTTGAGGCTGGCCAGAAGCAATACTTATGGGGCTGCGCCCTCTTCCTCCTCTCTCCTGAGGAAACCACTGTGGCAGAGACTCTGTACCCACTCCCCAACCACATCCCTCCCACCATTGAGAGACTGAGGCTCAGAAAGCTAGTGAGAAGGGAGGAAACCCTGCTTGTGGCTGGGCTTGGGGACATCACCACAGAGGCAGGATGCAGCTGCCAACCTTGGGTGAACCCGGGCTCTTCTGGGGCTATTTCAATAAGCACTTGGACACCCAGGACTTCCTGCTCCCAACTCCACCCTCCACGCAGAATCCCTGGTTAATCCTTCTGAGGGCCCTGGTGGAGACTGGGTGGCAGCACAGGGCCCAGGGGAAGGCCATATTTGTCACGGCTTCTGTCACTGTGTATCTGGAGTAGCAACTACCACAGTGTTGTGCACTGTGCTCAAAACATCCTGCCCCACCAGGCTTTGTTCTGACCCCTTCTGCCATCTTCCCAATCCCCCAAAGGCTGCTGAATCCCAGATAGTCCTGTCCTCAGATGCAGGAGTAGCGAAGACCCCAGGAAGCTGTGGGCTGAGGCCCTCACCCACAGTCAGTGTCCAGTCAGTGACCTAAGCACAAAAGGCCATGAACACCAGGAAAGGCCCATTCTCAGTCCCCACACCTCAAAACCCCCCTTTTCTCTGCCCTATGTGTCTATGTTAGCCCTCACTGCCCTTGGGGAAGGAGGAAGCTTCTGCAGGGTTCCCATGCTAACAATCACAGGTCTTCTGGACACAGAAAGGAAGAACAATAGCCCAAGTGGACCAGGAGTGATAAGCAATTTTTCTGGGACTGAGCCCTTTTCCTCCCCTCTCCTGAGAAAGCCTCTGTATCAAGGTGAAGACACAGGGCAGCAGGACAGTTCAGTATGCAGCTGTGTCAGATTATCACTGTTTCTGACAGGTTCCTTGAGTGTACGCCCCTCCCCTCTGTGGCTGGTGGGGGTCTACTGTCTTGTTGGGCAGAATCTAGGACCTTGTGCTCTCCCCTCTACTCCTTCCTGTGCTCACTGGCACAGGTCATCCACCCTATGTCCCCTTCCCTCCCAGGGAGGTGTGGGTGGGGCTCATGTGCAGCTTAGCTCCAATGCTGGGCGGGAGGCAGTGGCCTTTGCAGAGCTCCATGCATGTGCACAACCAAGCTCGGCCTGAGCAGGAAGGCCAGGGACTAGGAATCTCCAGAGCTTAGGAGAGATGAGCCAGGGCTTAGGGGGATCCCCTTATGCCAGATGATTTTAAGAGGGATTCTGAGCCCAGCAATGGGGAGGACCCACAGGACAAGATTTTTGTTGCAGTCTGTGTCACTGTGGATTGGGGTAGCTGGAACCACAGTGATACCCAGTCAGACAGAAACCATTCCCTCAGCCAGCTCCATGAGGCGGATGAGGCTCTTGGGGTCTGATAAATGTCCCATCTCTCCCCAAGGGAAGACCGGAAGAGAGCTGTGTCAGAGAGAGATACCTGCTCCATATGTCCCTCATCACTACCAGTGATCATCAACACCCACCCACACCCTGGTAATACTGCTCAGAGGCTGAGAGCCATGGACCACCTGCCTGGTCCCAGGAGAGGTTGTGAGAAAGGGACCTGTGTGGGACCCAGTAGGTGGCAGGGGAATTTGTGCAGGCCTGAGACACAGTGGTTATTATAGTGGTAGTGGATGGGTCTCACTGTGACACAGGTCACACATAAAACTCAGTTTGAGACTCCTCAGACCTCAGTCACCAGCACCACCTACAGGAGGTCTCCACCCCCACACATGGAGAGGTCCAGAGGCCTGGGCAGATTCTGCATAGCTCCAGATCACAGTGGGTATGGTGGTTACTACCACAGTGAGAGAGATCAGGTGCAAAACAGTTCCTGCAGTGCCTGGAGCCACAGCACTCATACCCTGCCTATCTGTGTACTTCAGCTCGTTGAATACATTCGGCTATCACTTCCTTAATGGACAGAGCCCGATGTCCTTATTTCCATGTCCGGATCCGGTACCTCTGGCCACAGCTAACCCATTAGGGCACAAACCTCAAGGAGACAGGAAAAGCTGACTATGGCCACTTTGCACTAGCTGACAAACACAAGGCATAAATCCCTGGGACTCATAGAATCAATGTCCCACAACCCTGGGAGGATCAGACCTGAGGTTTTTCTTGTGTGCACCACGACACAGGACACTGGTCTCTGTATACACCCAGGTTTGATGAGGGAGCTCTCATGGTGGGAACCAGAGTGCAACCAGCATATGTGTCTCCTTGGCACAGCAGCCCTAGCAGCTACATATCGCAGGGTCCATGGTTATGGGCACAGAGCTCCTATGCTGAGACAGCACCATGAAAATTCCACAGTGCGACCTCAGGCTCCAAGCTCTGCAGAGTAACATGAGGCACACTGTCTCCTTGAGCCCTGACAGTGCAGGCTATCTCACCCCTGTGCCCTTGGGCCTCAGTTTTAGTGGCCAGGTCTGGCCTCCCCGTGCCTCTCATGCCTGCGTCTCCACCCAGCCCTGCCTGCTCATTCAAGGTGGGGATCAGGGCTGTCACTCACGGCTCCCTTTCTGGGAGAAGCAGCTCCCACCTGGATCCCAATCCAATGCTGGTCTCAGGTGCACAGTGGGCCCAGGATGGCACTGAGCTCCACCCCACAGTCTCTCCTGGGCTCAGCCAGTCTGGGATCCAGGACACAGCTCAGGGCAAGGCTCACAGAAAGAGGATAATTTCTAGACCACTTGCAGAGCCCAAGCACCTTCCTGTGCCCTCCCTGCCCTTCTCCTCTCTGCTTGCTGTGGGACACCACACAGGGTCACCTTGCACACACCCCACCCCACAGCTGCATGCCCCTTCCTTTCTTTCTTCTTTCCTTCCTTCCTTACTTCTTTTGTTCCTTTCTGTCCTTTTTTCTGCCTTCCTTCTTACTCCTTGAAGCCATACTTTTCATTTTGGCCCTCCTAAGCCCCTGAGGTGCCAGGGCCTCACGTTGAGCCAAAGAGCAAGATTTTCACTTCTCTCAAGCAACCCACAAGTGATGAAAGGAGAGATAACCAGGAGCTTCAACTCAACATTCCAGAAACTTCTCTCAAACTAGGGCTAAAAAGACCCATTTCTCCATATCTATTCTACATTTCCCCCCTTAAATTTTCAGTTACTTACACCAGATTACAAAGTCAACTGACATACATGTGTCCAATGTATTGCTCTTAAGAATATGGTCTCAAGGTGTATCCATTTACCTATAAATATTTCAACTTTATCCTTCTTTATGACTGAGTAATACTCCATTGTACAAAAAAATAATCAAATTTTTTTATCTGTTCATCGGTTGATGAGCATTTTGGTTGTTTCCAAGATTTAGCTATTACAAATGCTGCTATGAACATTTGTGTGCATATATCACTGTGCTAAAATACTTTAAATTCTTTTGTGATGATACCAAGAAAGGGAATACGGTAGCAGGGTCAAATGGAACTAAAACTAGTTTTGGGTTTTTAACATATCTTTATCCTAATTTTGACAGTGGTTTTACAAGCCTTTCTACCAACATTGAATTATTCCTTTTTCCCCACAACCCCCCTGGTATTAATTATTGGTTGATTTTTTGATAGTAGCAGATTATATACAATTGAAAATTCCTCATGAGGATTGTGATCATCTTGTTTTTCTAAAATATACTAATAAAATTAATTAATTTTAAAAATTAAAATTGATAAGAGCAATATGATAAACACTAATTCAATTGCTATGGTGGGGCTCAGTACCCCTCTGTCACAAGTAAACAGATCAACTAGACAAAAAATGAACAAGGAAATATCTGAGATGAACTGACTCTTTGAACAAATGAACTCAGTAAAGATCTACAGAGTTTTCCGCTAGGCAACAACAGAATATGTAGTCTTCTTAGCATCACATAGGACTTTATCCAAAAAGAACCCATACTCACGGAGCAGGCTTAAGTAAGTACAAAGAAATTGAGTTTATCCCATGCATATTATCAGATCCTAGTGCAATGAAATTGTATATCAAAACCAAAAAAACTCCCACAAAACATATAAACACATAGAAGTTAAACAATAACCAATGTGTCATAAAATTAAATTTATGTAGTTCCTATAATTAAATTATAATAACAATACAACATTACAGAATTCATGGGACACAGAGGAAGTTGTCCTATGAGAAGAATTTATTCCAGTGAATTTCCAGAAAAAGAGACCCAGCTCAAATTAATAACTCATGTTGGCCTAAAGCTCCTAGAAAACAGTAATAACAGTCAAACCCAGTGTGTACAAGGGAAGAAATCATAAAAATCAGAACAGAAATATTTTCTACATATTAAGAAAACTATGCAATATATCAATAAATGAAAAAGTTAATTCTTTTAAACATTAAATAAATTAGAGAAGCCTATAGCTAATTATATTTAAAAAGAAATGGAAACACCTAAATCAATTGTATTAGGAATGAAAATGGAAGATCTCAATGGATTCTGCAGAAATCTAAAAGATCAATATGTACTTTAAGAACATAGATCTAATTAAATGAAAAAAATCAGAAGAAATAGACAGATTTCTAGATATATGTGAATTTCCAAAGCTGAATCAAGAAGATATAAAAAATTCTAAATAAGCCAATATCACTCAATCAAACTGAAGAATTACTTTTAAAACTACCCACAAAGAAAAGTCGACCTCCTAATGGAGTCACTGGTGAATTGTATAAGAACTTTAGAGTAGATCTAACTTCACTATTCCTCAAACACTTGAAAGAATTGAAAGGGAAGCAATATTCCTAAAGAATACATTATTCTGACACTAAAACCCAGAAAAAGATCTAACCAAAAAAGAGATCTAAAGGCAAATCTCATTAATGCCCATAGACGCAAAATTCCTCAATAAGATATTGGCCAAACAGAATGCTGCAAATCATCAAGAAGATAATACACCATCTCAGGATTGCAGGGATGGTACAACATACATAAATGAATAAATGTAAGACTCCATATCAACAGAGCCAAAGACGAAAATCACAAAATCACCTCAATTAAATTTAATACAGTTAAAGCTTTTTAAAAGTCCAACCTCATTCATAACAAAAATCCTAAAGAAAATTGGAGTAGAAGTTCTTTATCTCAATCCGGTAAATACCATTTATGACAAGCCAACAGCCAACATCACACTAAGTGTTCAAAGTTTGGAAGCTTCTCTCTAAAATTGGAAACAATGCAAGACAGCCCACTATCACTCCTCCTTTTTCACATAGTTCTGGAAACATTAGCCAGAGAAATTAGAAAAGAAAAAGAAACAGTTTTATTATTTGGGCAGGAAAGAAATTACCGTTATTTGATGAGGATGTGATACTTTTCATGGAGGTATCCCAAAACTCCCACAACAGAAGCCTAGAATTAGTAACACAATTCAGTAGCATAGCAGGATACAAAGTGAATACTCAAAAATTCACAGTGCTCCTGAAGTCAAATAACAAACTCAGTGAGAGAAAAGGAAAGAAAACACCTTTCACAATAGCATCAAGAAAAATGAAATACTTTGAAATCAATCTAATGGGAAGTAAAAGATCTATGCATTGAAAACTACAGCACTTTCAAAAAGGGGATCACAGGATATCAGAAAATGTAATACATCATATCAACACAATCATCTCAATAGATGTAGAAAAAGTTTTTTTTGGTAATGTCCAGCACTCATTCATGAAAAAAGCTCTAAAGAAAATCAGAATAGAAATTCTTTATCTCAATCTGATAAAAGCCATCTATGACAAGCCAACAGCAAACATCATACTAAATATTCAACCACTGAAAGCTTTCACTTTAAGATCAGGAACAAGACAAGAAGGCCTCTATAATCACTTCTCTTCCATATAGTTCTGAAAATATTAGTCAGAGGAATTACAGAAAAATTAAAAAGAATATGGGTAGGAAAGGAAGAAGCTTAATTGTCATTATTTTCAGAGGATTTGACACTTTACAAAGAAGACCCATTGAATTCTCCCCCCTCTCAGAATTAATAAAACATTTCAGTGGCATAGCAGGATACAAACTCAACAGTGAAAAATCCATAGGGTTCGGGTTGGGGTAATTCCTGAACACGAACAACAAATTCATTGAGAGAACAGGCAGGGAAACGACACCTTTCACAATAGCAACCAGAAAAATGAAATATTTCAAAATCAGTCTAATAGGAAGTAAAAGAAGAATGCGCTGAAAAATACAGCACTGTGAAAAAGGAGATCACAGAGGATAGCAGAAAATGCAGTATATCTCCTGTTCTTGGATGGGCAGTACCAATACAGTGAAAAAGACATACTTCCCAAATGGTTAAACAGATTTAATGCACTCTGAATCAAAAGCTCCCCTTACCAAAATACCTTATGAAATTAGAGAAAACAATACTAAAATTCGTACAGAACAGAAGGGAATAGCAAAAATACTTCTTGCCAACAAGGGTAAATCAGAGGGCATCACAATCCCTGATTTGCAGTTAAATTACAACGTTATCATGATAAGAACCCATGGAGGTTAATAGTAGATGCAAAAAATACTTGCAAGCAAGCACACTCAGCTTCCTTACCTTTGACAAAGGAGCCCAACACCTTCACTGGAAGAAAGATATTCCTTTTAATAAATGATACTGGGAAACTGGGTTTCAACATGCTGAAAATTGTATCTAGACTGTAAATTGAAAAGAAAACTCATTCTAGGGAGAAAATAATCCAACACTGAGGAGGCCCATACCACGCAACCACACCATACAGTGGTTTGTAGGATGGCTTTCAGTCCGGGGGTATCCCCCATCATCCCACCCCACTGATCCCTGGCTATGTGATGTGAAGCTGGTATACAGTAAGTGCTTCCTGATGGTCCTACTCGTTCACAGTGAAGGAAAAAAAGAATCCAGGCCATGACCACTTGTCAGCACGTTACACAAACGTGTGTCATTATTTATAGAGGGAGCTCTGCATGTATACAGAGACAGAAAGCAAACCTGTGAAGTGCAGAGCTCAGTGTTTTTCTCCAGGGTACAGATTTCAGTGTGAGGAAGGCAATCCTTAAGCTAATACACAAACTCAAGATAAAACAAGTCCATTTGCCTGTGTGTGCATGCACGTGTGTGTGCCTGTGTGTGGTCTGAGATTGAACACAAGACTTTACATTGAGCTAGATACCTAATCCTTTATTTATTTATTCTTTAGTTTTGAGATAGAGTCTCATTGAGTTGCTAAGATGCCAGGCTGGGCTCAAATTTGGTATCTTCTTGCCTGAGTTCGTTACAATCCTGGTCCTACAGGCATCTCTGTGCCTGGCTCCAAGCCAGATTTTAATGGAAGTCTCCCTGCCCTGTATGATATACATAACAAGTACAGCCTGAAAATAAAGCAGGGGATGTGATCAAGACCACAGTGGAAACATGCACTTTTTTGGCTCAGTGGGGACTGTTGAATTGTGGAGCAAGATCCTAAGGAAAGTTCTTGTCCTGACAAAACAGGCCATGGAATTTTAAGTATGAAGCAGTATCACTGTGTGATCACAGGTGCGTAGAGCATGAGGAAGACTATTTTGTGATGAGATTTAGCTAGGTCACCTAGAACTCAGAGCTCATACCTCTCGGGCATAGGTGAGCTTCATCAAAACAGCAACCATCTGAGACCTCTGTGCTTATCTGTAAATCGAGAACGTGAGAACAAAGTCATAGAAATGAAGCATTTTGCAACATGTAGTTTATAAATTTTGAGTATGGGGGGAATGGGATGGGTTTGTTATGTGAAATATGTGGACTTAACTTAGGCAGTCTTATCAGGGCAGAAGAAACACATGGATCAAACTAAACATGTTTAACAGTAACTTGCTATTAATTATGCAGACTGTTATCCTGCAAATTCTACCCATGCATTGCAGGTGCGTGGGAACTTTTGTTCTCCAAGGTCCCTTCCTTAGCTTACTTAGTTCAATCATCCTTCTTCCCAGTATCTCTCCACAGTGTAGATGTGAATCTTTGTGCATATATCACAGACACAATAAAAATCCAGCCTTGCACTTAACTGCCTGCCTCTCTCTCTCTCTCTCTCTCTCTCTCTCTGTGTGTGTGTGTGTGTGTGTGTGTGTAACATATAATATAAATTGAGTGCACTATGCACCCAGCGTGCTGGCCTTCCTGATAGGAGTTGGTGGGGAGGGCAGCAGAGCTTTGCTCCTTGTCCTGAGATTTCTGTATTGTGAGCGCTCTTCTGTGAGTTGGAAGCAGCCAGCATAGATCACAGAAGCAAGAGTGGAAGGGCAGAAGCTGTAATTGGGACACACAGTGCCTTTGTGCAGTGCACATTCCTGGTGGTGGAAGGGAATTGTGTTGTGTCTGAGAGAGATCCAAAATGTAAATAAATTGAAGAGCAAAATGAAAGAGATAGAGTGAATATGTTAGGATAGTCTTTGTGTAGATGTGAAGGAGATCCAGAGAAAGAAGAGGGGAAGGCAAGGGATAAAAGGAAATAAACATAAAGAAGATGCAATTTGCATGTATTTGATTTCCAAACATGAGTGCAATTATTGTGCCACAAACATGTGCTAATCAACAAAGAATTAAGTGTCAAAAAATATCTGTCTTCTGTGTATTGTCTCCTAGGAAGATACAGGCAGAAACCAGAAATTTCTATATTTCCAGGGACTGTATGATGCCTCTACTCTACAACGCTGACTGTGCTGGATCAACTCAGCAAATACTAAATTCAATGCTGATAACCTGAATATTACACAGAAGCCAGTGACATGAGGTGCAGAACTTGTCTCTTAGAAAGACCATGCTTTCCTTCCACAGGAAGTGTAATACTTTTCAGATTCTATGCTATAAAAATGTTTCTCTGTGCCACAAACACTTTCCTACGAGGACCAGAGGATGTGACCAGGTTCTCTCTGTGTTGTGCCATGGGTATACTCTCATGCGGACAGTTTCCAGCAGTATGTGACAGGAATCCTGATCATCAACTTGAAGAGTTTCCCAAAGAAGTTTACTGATAGAGAGGTGCTAGCTTCATAAAACTCCACTTTCTGATGAGGTCTCCAGTCATCTTGCAGCTCCGATATTTTGAAGGGCAGAGCAGACAGAACAGGCAACTGTCAGATGCAAATTGTGACACCGATGTTGACGACCTGGGATATTCCTTTTTTTGAGTAAAATTTTGAAACGGTCTCAAGAAGAAAAGGGAACCATAACTGAGACAATCTTTACCACAACATTCACTGTCATCATCAGGTAATCAATAGCCTTCCCAGGAACACGGATGAGATGGTCTCCTGGGTGACTATGAGGACCTCATTGAGCAGCAACATCAGTAATACTAGAAAAGCAGCCTGTTCAGAGCAAGCGGCACAGATGCATGCAAACAGCATCTTTGTAGCCTGTAACTGTTCACTGTTCAGGGACACACGGGAGCATGACAACTGCAATATCAGTGATGGAGATGAAGACACTTACATTTACTAAGGTGCAGTACACTGAACTCTGAGGGGCCTGCCATGGGGAATGCACTTTTAAAAAGACAGTATTGACACAAAGCCAACCCCCAGAGAAACTGAGTCTCCACATAGCTTTGGAAACCAACATAGAGGGGCGCTATGTGTACCAAGCTTCCTTCCAAAACAAAGCTGTGAAATGGTGCAACTTTAGAAGTTATTTGCATTTCACAACTACCAAAACTTAGAAGCAAATAATAAGTGCATACAAATGTTGATGCACTATGTAACGGATGCTTCTAGGATCCAAGGGTTTTAATAACCTGAGGAGGAAAATGGGAATGTACCCATAATGGGCAAGGATGGATCATAGCTTGTGGTACCACAGCTCCTACAGGAGCTCAGTCGCTGTCTGGGCACTGGAAGCAAGCTCAGGCTGAGAGGATGGGGCACTGCTTTTGGGACTCCAGATCACTCAGGGAGGTTTGGAGAGGGGAACTGGGAGAGCTACATTCATGGAGACAGAGCACTGCCCTGCAATGAGCGTGGACAGACACAGGCCCAACTGGAGGTTGCTGCCAACCTTCTGGCCCTGAATGCTTCTGGATATGGAAGCAGTGCTGCTGGCTGCAGCTACCCTGTAACCAGCTCTGTCCACATCAGCTGTAAGGCCTCAGCTGTGAGTTTATCTTCCACCCTTCCCATACATCCAAGTTTCCTCAACCCAGGACCCCTGAGCTCTCTCCTGACACACTGCAAGGACAGGGCCTGTGTCCTTCACCCCTGTGTCCTCATTTTCCAGGGAGCACAGGCTGCCATCATGCACACCAATTTGCCTGGACTTGGCCAGCCTTGTCTACAGACAGTAGGCAGCTCTGGCAGTTGTTCACCAGTCCAATGTTCTAGACCTCCATCTCCTCACTCCCTCAGTCTCCCCGAGCAGTTCTGAAAACAAAAAACAAAAAACAAAAAACATTTCCAACACCTGAACTGAAGTCTTTGGCAACCTCGAACTCAGGGTCAGAATTAATGGTTTTAAACAAGTGCTTCTGTGGTAGGCATCATGGGAGACCAAGTAAGAGGCTCTTGCTCTGTTACGCCTTGTGTCTAGATGACACCCCACAGCCTCATGCTTCATAGGTGTTGGTTTTTCAGAGGTGGCTGAATCTAGAAAATGTGATTGTCTTGTAGTGTAATGGTAAGATTAAAGGTGCTAAGATTAAGGGTGGGCAGTAACTATATCAGTTCACTGATTGATTTATCACAGCCCTTATCCTGGTAACCTGGATACAATATAAGGGCCAGAAAAAGGCTGGTCTCTTGCTTGCTTTGCTACTTTCTGTCCATGACAAATTCTATCTCCTCTGTGATGCCTGTCATTCAACCAAGCTATGGAGCCCACCGATTATCAACTGAAATCTCTATAAAGTGGGAGCTGCTTAAACATTTCACCCCTCAAATTTGGGTGCCAGATATTTTGTCTCAACAAGGAGTGAAGTTAGGTAAACACGCCCTGTGACTCCCCAGGCATTTAGGGGCCTTTGCATCTAACAGAGGGGATACTATCAGGTCAATAGAGTCTGAGGCTAGACACCTGTGAAAGGCACTGGCCAGCAACAACCTGGTGCCCAACCTGGAAGAGATATTGGAGTGATGGCCAAGGCCAAGCAGGCAGCACTCCCAGCCCCTCAAGTTAGTGCCAAGCCTGACCTCCTTCACCCCCTGAGATGGAGACCCAGACCAGATCCTTCTGGTGCCCCTCACCCCTCTAGTCAATTCCTTTACTCTCGGGTACATTGGTGGGATTCAGGTGAGCTGGAGATCAGGAAATGTCCCAGTTGTTCCAGGGGTGGGCCCTCAGCAATGGATCCTAGAGAAAACACCCTTTGCAGGAGGCAGCCAGTCCCAGGCTGTGCAAAACCTCAAGGATCTAATGCAAGATCAGCAACTGCCAGGAGCAAGGGTAGCCAAGTTAGACAGTAAACAGGCAGATAGAGACATGCCAGAAAAACCTCCAAACAGGGACACAGGCCACAGGCCTGTGAGTGGGAGGTCGCTGACTCGGAAATGGCACGTTGCTTTCCTTAAAGGAAAAGAGACCTGTGCAGAGTTCTAACTCAGAATAAATTACAACTCACGCAGAAGCCCAGCAGAAACAGAATCCCCACTGCAGAGCTAGTTGTGAGCAACCAGTGTAAGTACAGGATCAACAGCAGGGACAGAATTTTTGTGCTGGCCTGTGTCACTGTGAGAGTATTATAGCTACCATTATGGTGCTTTTATTCCCACAGTGACACAGGCCCACTTCAAAAGCTCTACGCTGAAGCACAGCACCCTTGGGACTAAGAGGATGCTGGCATGATCAGCAGTGGGGCAGGCACTGTTTACTCACAGGCAAATCACCAGCCGTGACCTGATATCCCCTCACAGAGTGATGTGCAGGGATCTTGTATGAACACCTCATGTCATCACAGAAATGGGGAAGCTGAGGGTTTCTATAGCCAAGTCAGGAAGTAGCCTGAGTCCATCTGGGGACCAGGGAGGACAGCTTACCTACTCTCCCTCCCGGTATGCAGAGTTGAGGTTGCGTGACTTGGTGAGGAACCTCAGGTAACCTTGTGAATGTGGTTCAGGACCTGAGGCTCAGAGAAACCCAAAGGCCCACATGGCGTTTTGAGACTGCCCAGAAGCAACCCTTATGGGGGCTGGCTGAGCCCTGTTCGTCTTCTCTCCTCAGGGAACCATTATGGCAGAGTCTCTGTACCCACTCCCCATCCACATCCTTCCCACCATTGAGAGACTAAAGCTCAGAAAGCTAGTGAGAAGGGAGGAAACCTTGCTTGTGGCTGGGCTTGGGGACATCACCACAGAGGCAGGATGCAGCTGCCAATCTTGGGCGAACCCAGGCTCTTCTGGGGCTATTTCAATAAGCACTTGGACACCCAGGACTTCCTGCTCCCAACTCTACCCACGGTGCAGAATCTCTGGTTAACTTTCTGATGGCCCTGGTGGAGACTGGGTGGCAGCACAAGGCCCAAGGGAAGGGCCATATTTGTCACGGCTTCTGTCACTGTGTATATGGGTTGGAACTACCACAGTGGTGTGCACTGTGCTCAAAACATCCTGCCCCACCAGGCTTTGTTCTGACCCCTTCTCCCATCTTCCCAATGCCCCAAAGTTTGCTGACTCCCAGATAGTCCTGTCCTCAGATGCAGGAGTAGCGAAGACGCCAGGAAGCTGTGGGCTGAGCGACTCACCCAGTCAGTGTCCAGTCAGTGACCTAAGCACAAAAGGCCATGGACACCAGGAAAGGCCCACCTTCAGTCCCTACACCTCAAACCCCCGCTTTTCTCTGCCCTATGTGTCTATGTTAGCCCTCACTGCCCTTGGGGAAGGAGGAAGCTTCTGCAGGGTTCCCATGCTAACAATTACAGGTCTTCTGGACACAGAAAGGAAGAACAGTAGCCTAAGGGGACCTCAAGCCCTAAGCAATTTTTTCTCGGATGGAGCTGTTTTCCTCCCATGTCCGAGGAAGCCTCTGTATCAAGGTGAAGACACAGGGCAGCAGGACAGTTCAGTATGCAGCTGTGTCAGATTATCTCTGTTTCTTACAGATTCCTTGAGTGCACGCCCCTCCCCTCCGTGGCTGGTGAGGTCTACTGTCCTTGTTGGGCAGAATCCAGGACCTTGTGCCCCCCACACCCCTTCCTGTGCTCACTGGCACAGGTCATCCATCCTGTGTCCCCTGCCCTCCCAGGGATGTGTGGATGGAGCTCATGTGCAGCTTAGCTCCAAAGCTAGGTGGGAGGCAGTGGCCTTTGCAGAGCCCCATGCATGTGCACAACCAAGCTCAGCCTGAACAGGAAGTCCGGGGACTAGGAACCTCCAGAACTTAGGAGAGATGAGCCAGGGCTTAGGGGAATCACCCTGATGCTCGATGATTTTAAGAGGGATTCTGAGCCCAGCAATGGTGAGGACGCACAGGACAAGGTTTTTGTTGTAGTCTGTGTCACTGTGGATTGGTATAGCTGGACCCACAGTGATACCCAGTCAGACAGAAACCACTTCCCTCATCCAGCTCCATGAGGAGGATGAAGCTCTCGGGGTTCGATAAATGTCCCATATCTCCCTAGGGAACTGGAAGAGAGCTGTGTCAGAGAGAGAGAGACACCTGCTCCATATGGCCCTCATCACTACCAGTGATCAACGACACCCACCTCCACCTTGCTAATACTGCTCAGAGGCTGAGAGCCATGGAACACCTGCCTGGTCCCAGGAGAGGTTGTGAGAAAGGTACTTGTATGGGACCCAGGAGGTGGCAGGGGAATTTGTGCAGGCCTGAGACACAGTGCTTATTTAGTAGATGGTTCTCACAGTGACACAGATCACACATAAAACTCAGTTTGAGACTCCTCAGACCTCGGTCACCAGCATTACCTACAGGAAGTCTCCACCTCCCACACATGGAGAGGACCAGGGCCCCTGGGCCGATTCTGCATAGCTCCAGATCACAGTGGGTATGGTGCTTTACTACCACAGTGACGGAGTTCACGTGCAAAACAATTCCTGCAGTGTTCCTGGAGCCACAGCACTCATACCCTGCCTATCTGTGTACCTCAGCTCCTTGAATACATTTGGGTTTTACTTCCTCAATGGACAGATTCTGATGTCCTTATTTCCATGTCTGGATCTGGTACCTCTGGCCACAGCTAGCCCATTAGGGCACAAATCTCAAGGAGACAGGAAAAGCTGGCCACTTAGGCCACTTTGGCCACTATGGCCACTTTGCACTACCTACGAAACACAAGGCATAAATCCCTCGGACACATAGAATCAATGTCCCACAACCCTTGTGTGCACCAGGATACAGGACACTGGTCTCTGTATACACTCAGGTTTGATGAGGGAGCTCTCATGGTGGGAACTAGAGCCCATCCAGGATATGGTCCCCTCGGCATAGCAGCCCTAGCAGTATATATGTCAGCATCCATGGTTATGGGCCCAGAGCTCCTATGCTGAGGCAGCACCATGAAATCTCCACAGTGCGACCTCAAGCTCCAAGCTCTGCAGAGTAACATGAGGCACATTGTCTCCTTGAGCCCTGACAGTGCAGGCTATCTCACCCCTGTGCCCTTGGGCCTCAGTTTCATTGGCCAGGTCTGGCCTCCCCGTGCCTCTCATGCCTGTGTCTCCACCCCACCTCTGCCTGCTCATGCAATGTGGGGATCAGGGCTGTCACTCACGGCTCCCTTTCTGGGAGAAGCAGCTCCCACCTGGATCCCAATCCAATGCTGGTCTCAGGTGCACAGTGGGCCCAGGATGGCACTGAGCTCCACCCCACAGTCTCTCCTGGGCTCAGCCAGTCTGGGATCCAGGACACAGCTCAGGGCAAGGCTCACAGAAAGAGGATAATTTCTAGACCACTTGCAGAGCCCAAGCACATTCCTGTGCCCTTCCTGCCCTTCTCCTCTCTGCTTGCTGTGGGACACCACACAGGGCTCACCCGGCACACACCCCACACCACAGCTGCATGCCCCTTCCTTTGTCCCTTCCTTCCCTTCCCTTCCCTTCCCTTCCCTTCCCTTCCCTTCCCTTCCCTTCCCTTCCCTTCCCTTCCCTTCCCTTCCTTCCATGCTTTGCCTTCATGGCAGGGTTTTTGTTTTGGCCCTATCATGCCAGGGCCCCAAACTGAACTCAGAGCTAGGTATTCACTTCCCCAGACCATGTACAGTTGAAGAGGAAGAATGAAGCAGAAGCCTGGACTCAACATTCCAGAAACTTCTCTCAGGCCTGGAAGAAAACGTTCCATTTCACAATATCTGCTATGCAGTTTTGAACCTTGTACTTTTGGTTTCTCAAACCAGAAAAGCTATGCCTTTTATATGTCCAATTTATTTCACTTACGATTATGGTCTCAAAGTGCATCCATTTACTTGTAAAAGTCTTAAGTTTATCCTTCTTAATGACTGAGTAGTACTTCATTTTCTAAAGAGAAAAGCAGTCTTTTTATTCATTTATCAGTTGATAGGCTTTTGAGCTGTTTCTATGGTTAGTTATTCCAAATGTTATTGCTATAAACATGTGTGTGCATATGTCACTGTGGTATGATATCTTTAGTTCTTCTTGTGGATATATACAGAAGGTGAATAGAGATCCTCAATTAAATAGAACCTCTAGTTTTTGTTTTCTGAAGATTCTCCATAGTGCTTTTCACAGAAGTTGTACCAACCTACATTCCCATCAACAGTGAAGACCCACACCCCCAGCATTGTTTGTTACTGATTAGTTTCTTTTGTTATTTTAAAATAGAAAAAAAGATGCAAATGATACAGAATTTCAAAAAATAATATGCAATTTACATAAGTGAATATACTGCATATTGTTATCTTACAACGAGTTGCTCAGGTTATAAGATCTAGACACTAAGAATGATCAAACAGACAGTGACAACACAAACTGTTCTTTTCGATTAAAAACGATTCATAGTATAGTTATCTGTCTTGCATACCTACACACAAATGTACGTATATATACATACAAACATATAATCTTTTCCTTTCTTCCTCTTCCCCTTTCCTTTTGAGTGCTTTCTTTCCCTTACATTATTACAGTATCTAGTTTGGATCCTATTACTCTTTCAGTTTTAAAAACATTATCTAAGAGAAAAAAGCAAAACAGATTAAAGGGCAGAAAGAATAAAGATTTCAAAAAATAAAATAAACACTAAGCAATCACTAGTCGATAAATTCCATATTGTCTTCTTAGAAGTAGTTGTTCAAGTTATACTATTAAAGCACAAAAAGTCAACAGTCAAACTGAGAGAGCAAACAGTTCAACAGTCCAACAAAAACTTAGTAATATGGCTATCTATCATACACACTTAAACATACATGCAGTTATATCCTTCAAAGCACTTTGTTTCCCTTTCTTCTTAAAATAGTAATTACACATTTTAGGTCCTATTACTACTATGGTTTGCACTACTTTTTACACTAGAAACACAATGTGATATTTACAAATACGATTCTTATTTATTTCACTTATGAGGATAGTCTCCAGTTCCCTCCATTTATCTACAAAACCTCAAGGTCATCCTTTTATATAGCTGAGTAATATTTCATTGTATAAAAATACCACATCTTTTTCATCCACTGTACAGTTGATGTGAATTTTGTTTGTTTCCAAGATTTAACTATTACAAATTTTACTGCTATTAACAACGGTGCACCTATATCATTGCAACATGAGCTTTTCAGTTTTTTTTTTGGAAAATACCCAGGATGGAAATAGCTAGGTTGAATGGAACTTCCAATCCTAGACTTCTGAGTAATCGCCATACTGATTTCCACAGTGGCTGCACCAGTCTACACTTCCACCAACAGTGGAGCAGTGTTCCTTTTTCCCTGCATCCTTGCCAACATTTGTTATCAGTTGATTTCTTGATGGCAGTTATTCTTTCCAGAATAAGATGAAATCTCAATGCTGTTTTAATTTGTATTTCTCAAATGATCAGTGACGGTGAACATTTTTTCATGTATTTATTTGCTATTTGTATATATTCATCTGAGAAAAGTGTATTCATCTCAGATTCCCATTTTTGAACAGGGTCTTTCTATGTGGGTGACTTGATGTTTTTCAATTCTTTATATGTTCTGAATATAAGTCCTTTGTCCGAGGGGTTGCTGGCTAAATTCTTTCCCATTCTATGGGTTTTCTTTTTACTCTGTTGGTGATTTCTTTTCAAGTGCAGAAACTTTTCAATAATATGAGGTACCAGTTGTTGATTCTTCGAAATGTATCCCATGCAGTTTGTGGTTTCTTCATGAATTCATGCCTACCACTATGTCTCCAAGACTTCCACCTACCTTGTCTTCCACTAGATTTAGTGTTTCTGTTTTAATATTTAGATCATTGATGCATTTTGACTTTAGTTTAGTGCATGGTGATAGGCATGGGTCTAGTTTCAATGTGGAGAGCCAATTTTTCCAATACCATTTATTAAAGAGGCTATCCTTCTTCCAATGAACATGATTTGCCCCTTTGTCAAATATCAGGTGGCTGATTTTCTTTGTAGTTGTGTTTGCATCTTGTATTCTGTTCCATTGATCCTCATGTCAATTTCTTTCCAGTACCATACTGATTTTTATCACTGTGGCTTTGTAGTATAGTTTCAAGTTAGGAATTGAGATGCCTTCTGCCTTGCCTTTGTTGCCTGGAATCGCCTTTGTTATTCTAAACGTCTGTTTCCAAGTGAATTTTAGAAATGTTTTCTCTAGATCTGTAAGGTATGTTAATGGTATTTTGATTTGGATTGCATTAAATCTGTATAATGGATTTGGGAGTATGGCCATTTTCACAATGTTGGCTCTTTCTAACCAAGAGCAAGGGATATCCTTCCATTTTCTAATATGTTCTTCAATCTCCTTTTTTAGCATACCATAATTTTCAGTATGTAGGTATTTTACAGTCTTGGTTAGGTTGATTCCTGAGCATTTCATTTTTTTAGGTGCTATTGTGAAAGGTGATATTTCCATAATTTCTCTCTCGGTGAATTTTTTGTTTGTGTACAGGAATACTATTGATTTTTGAGTGGTGACTTTGTGTCTAGCTTCACTGATGAATTTCTTACCTCTAGTAGTCTTTTAATGTTTTTTTTTTTTGGGTCTTCTATATAGATGATCATGTCATCTGCAAATAGTGATAAATTAACTTCTTCTTCTTTTGTCTTTTTCCTTTTATCTCTTTCTCTTGTCTGATTGCTCTGGCTAATGTTTCCAGAACTATACTGAATAGGAGTGGTGGTAGTGGATATCTTTGCCTTGGCAAAGATTTTAGAGTGAACGCTTTCAAGTTTTGTTCATTTAGTGTAATGTTGGCTGTTGGTTTGTCATAGATGGCCTTAATGAAATTGAGGTAGACACCATGTATTCCAAGTTTTTGAAGGGTTTCTTTAATACTGAACAAGTGTTGGACTTTATCAAAAGCTTTTTCTGTGTCTGTTGAGAGGACCATGTGGTTTTTGTTTTTGGCTCAGTTGATGTGTTGTATGACATTTACTGATTTGCATATGTTAAACCATGCCTGCATTCCTGGAATGAACCCCACTTACACGTGATGTATTAAATTCTTGATGATATGCTGCCTTCTATCTGCCAGTATTTTATTGAGAATCTTTGCATTAATGTTCATTAGTGTGATTGGCCTATACTTCTACTTTTTGGTTGGATCATTCTCTGGTTTTGGTATCATTGTAATACTTGCCTCCAGGAATGAGTTAGGGAGGATTGCTTCTCTTCCAATTTCATTGAATAGTTTAAGGAGTGTTGGAGTTAACTCTTCTTTAAATTTCTTGTAGAATTCATCTGTGAATCCATCAGGACCTGGGCTTTTCATTGTTGGCAAGTTTTTAATTACCTTTTCAATTTCAGTAGCTGATATTGTGTTATTCAAAATTGCTGTGTCTTCCTAATTGAGCTTTGGTAGTTCATATGTTTCTAGAAATCTGTCCATTTCCTCTTTGTTTTTCACCCTATGTGAGAGAGATTTTCTTAGTATTCATGATCTTTTGAATTTCCATGGGATCTGTAGTAATTTCTCTCTTTTCAGTCTTATGTGGGAATTTGCTTTCTAAATTCCTTTTTCTTGATAAAGTTGTCTAAGGTTTATCAATTTTGTTCATTCTCTCAAAAAACCAGCTCTTTGATTCATTAATTGTTTGTATTGTTTTTAATTTCAGTTTCATTGATTTCTGCTCTGATCTTTATGATTTCCTCTCCTATATGAGCTTTGGGTTTGACTCAGTCTTCCTTTTCTAGGAGCTTGAGATGTAGCATCAGGATGTTTATTTGTGCTTGCTCCACTTTCTTGATGTGACAATTTATTTTCCTCTTAGGACTGCTTTCACTGCATCCCACAGGTTACGGTATGTTGTATCTGTATTTTCATTGAATTGTAGGTGTTGTTTATTTCTTCTTTAATTTTACCTGTAGCCCACTGGTTGTTCAGAAGGTTGTTTAATTTCCATGAATTTATGCCAGTTTTCTAATTTCTTTTGCCATTAATTTCCAATTTTAGTGTGCTGTGGTCAGATATTATGGGCTAATTATTATGGGAAAATTTCAATCCCTTTGCATACTTAAGAATGTTTTATAGGTTAATATATGGCCTATTTTGGAGAATGTGTCACGTGAAGCCGAGAAGAATGTGTAATTCAATGTGGTTGGGTGGAACACTCTAAACATCTACTAAGTCCATTTGCTCACAGGTATGATTCAGTTCTATTATTTCTTTGTTGACTTTTTCTCTAGTTGATCTATCTCTTTGTGATAGTGGGATATAAAGCTCTCCTATTACAATTATGTTCTTGTGTACTTGATTTTTCATGTTCATTAGTATTCATCTTTTAATGTTGGATTCTTGTATTTGGTTCACGTATTTATAAGTTAGTTCTTCCTCTTAAAGTTTTCCATTAACACATATGTAGTGATGTTCTTTATCTCTTTTAATCATTTTAGGTTTGAAGTTCAATTTGTCTGCAAGAAGAATAGATATCCCTGCTATTTTCTCGGTTCCTGTTGCATGGAATACTGTTTTTAATCCTTTGACTTTTAATCTATGAGTTTCCTTTTGAGTCAGATGTGTTTTGTATATACAACATATTGTGAGATCATGTTTCTTGATCCATACTGTCAACCTTTTTCTTTTGATAGGTGAATTGAGGCCATTTACATTTATGGATAGCACTGATATGTACTGCCTTGTTATATTTCTGTAGTCTGTTTTCCCCCTTGTTTAATTGCTTGCCCTGCCTATTAGTGTCTTTCTGTTGTTGTTCTGGAGATTATGATCATTTTCGTCTCTATTTAGTATGTCTTTCAATAGATGTTGGATACCTGGGGTTTTCCTTTCTATCAGTAAAACTTAAAACAGCCTCAAGAAGAAAAGAGAAGCATAACTGAAACAATTTTCACCGCAACATTCATTACCATTGTCAGGTAATCAATCATCCTCACCATACTGTGGATGAGATGGTCTCCTTTTTACCTCTTGGATTCATGTAAAAGCATCATCACTGATGCTACAAAAGCAAGCTATTCAGAGCAAGGGACACAGATGCACATAAGTAGAATCTTTGTAGACTGTAACTGTTCAGAGCTTAGGGAGACCTAGGAGCATGAATACTGAAATTTCAGTTATATAGAGGAAAATACTTATATTTGCTGAGTTCCAATCCCCAGCGATTTGAGGATCATGTGATTCTGTCTAGTAAGACAGTGCTGACATTTCACTAACCCAGAGAGATGATGTTCCATCTGTATAGACCAGGCTTAATGTCAAAACATAAACTTTGAAACTGGGTCACAACCTAAAGCTCATTTATGTTTCACAACTATCAAACAATTGAAGCAAATAATTAGTGCTGAAAAATGTTAATGGACTATGTAAAGAATGGTGTTTAACACTCAACCACCTTATCTTTGATAAAGGAGCCAAGCAGGTTCACTGGAAGAACGACAGTCTCTTTAATAAATGGTGCTGGAAAAACTGGCTCTCCATTTGCCGAAAACTAAAGCTAGACCCATGTCTATCACCATGTACTAAATTAAAATCTAAATGGGTCAAAGATCTGAATATTAAAACAGAAACACTAAATCTACTGGAAGACAAAGTGGGTAGAAACCTTGGAGACATAGGAGTAGGTAGAGAATTCATGAACAGGACTCAAACCGCACGGGAAATACTTCCCAGAATCAATAACTGGGACCACTTCTTATTAAAAAGTTTCTACATGTCAAAAGAAATCTCCAGCATAGTGAAAAGAAAACCCACAAACTGGGAAAAGATTTTAGTGAACTCTCTCTCAGACAAGGGACTCTTGTCTAAAACATATAAAGAATTAAAAAAACTCAGACCTCCAAAATTCAAAGATCCAATCCAAAAATGGGCATCTGAGATGAATACGCAATTCTCAGATGAAGAAATGCAAATGGCAAATAAATATATGAAAACATGCTCATCATCATTGGTCATCAGAGAAATGCAAATTAAAACCACACTGAGATACCATCTCACTCCTGAAAGAATGGCCAGGATCAAGAAAACCAACAACAACAAATGCTGGAGAGGCTGTGGGGAAAAAGGAACTCTCCTGCACTGTTGGTGGGAGTGTAGACTGGTACAGCCTTTGTGGAGGTCTGTCTGGAGGTTTCTCAAAAAGTTGGGACTGGAAATCCCATTTATTCCAGCTATTCCACTTCTAGGCATATTCCCAGAAGAACTGAAAGCATCATACCACAGTGATATATGTGCACCTATGTTTATAGCAGTACAATTTGTAATCGCCAGATCTTGGAAACAACCCAAGTGTCCATCAACTGAGGAATGGATAAAAAAGTTGTGGTATTTCTATACAATGGAGTATTATTCAGCTATAAAGAAGGATCACATTGAGATATTTATCAATAAATGGGCGCAGCTTGAGACCATACTCATAAGTGAAATAAATCAATCTTGCATGTATGAATACCGAATAGTTTCCCTAATGTAAGTAATGATTCAAATATATGAAAATATGTGGCAATCATGATTCCCCATCATGTGGCCTTGAAGCCTTATAAAATTTTCACTTATTAATTAGAAAGGCTTTATTCTGGGCTTCTTGATATGGAAATATTTGAAGCTATAGTATATGAAGTTTTATCCAAATATCTCAAGGAAAAAGACAGACACTATGGTAACTATTATTCTTTAAAAAATTATTTAGTTATTTCTTATGTTTATTTTAATTAAGGGAAAAATTTAAAAAATTAGGATATATAATAGTAACTCTTTTCGATTTCCTATTAACTTGTTTTGAAGTCCTGTAATACTCCCACGATCTTGTTTTGACTGATTAGACTCTGTTCCATTCTGTATGATAGTATCAAGTTTGAGGGTATAGGCAACTACTTTGAAGGCAATAAGATTCACTAAGATACCCATTCAGGTTTGACTATTGTCTCCTTTGGAAGTCCTGTAATGTTTACAATGTCTAAGTTTTATTGGTCTTGTTCTCTACTGTTTTGTCCAACTTTATAATATCTAATGAGATAGACAAATCTTTTTAAGGAAATAAGAGACAACGTTGATAACTATTGTTAATAACCGTGTACTCTGTTCTACATCATGTGCTAAGTCTATCCTTGGTTTTGACTGACAGCTTTGTTCTGCCATATTTGACTTTATTCTCCCCCCCCCCAAAAAGTAACAAGAACTAAGGAGTAATAAAATCTAAAATGTGTAAATTTTGTTGTAAAAAGAGAAGAAGGGAAAAAAAAGAGCTCTAACGGATATAACAGCAAGTGTGTATAGGGGTGTTGAATAGCTGACTATATTAATGTTTTTGGATCATTGAACACAGCTGTTTGTAGTTTCTCTGTTTGAATGTCTACTTTGTATTCTTTGATACTGTGATTTGAGCAACTATTTCCAAGATGATAATATGTAATCTATTAACAGGTGATTTCTTACTGTTATGTTTTTTTTTGTAGTTCTGTATTATATGTAACCTTACACTGATTTGTTTTGTTTTGTGTTTTTCTCTTTTTCCTCTTAAATAAAAAAAAAAGAATGGTGTTTAAATCCAAGTGTCTTTCTTAAGCTGATGAGGAAAATGCAAATTTGCCCAAAATGGGCAAGTTTGGGACACAGCTCCTGGTGCCATGGCTCCTCAGAAGGATTCAGTCTCTCTCATGGCACTGGAAGCAACCTCAGACTGAGAGAATGGGGCACTCTTTTGGTGACTCCAAATCACTCAGAAGAGGTTTGGAGAGAGGAACTGGGAGGGTTGCATCTTGGAGACAGAGCACTGCCCTGTGGTAAGTGTGAACAGATACAGACTGAACTGAATGTAGCTGCCAGTCTCCTGGCCATGAATGCCTCTGGACGTGGAGGCAGTGCTGCTGGCTGCAGCTACCCTCTATGCCAGCTCTGTCCACATCAACTGGCAAAGCCTCAGCTGTGAGTTCATTTTCCACCCTTCCCAGAGGGCAAAGTTAACTAAATTCAGGACTCCAGCTCTGTCTCTTGACACACTGCAAAGACAGGGCCTGTGTTCCACACCTCTGTGTCCCCTGTCTCCAGGGAAGATGGACTTCCACCATCCATACCAACCTGTCCAGATATGGCCATCCTGGTCTACAGACACTGAACAGCCCTGGTAATTATTCACCAGCTTGACTCTGTAGACCTCCATCTCTTCACTCTCTCAGTGTCCTCTGAGCAGATTTTGAAATTAAATATTTCCAAAATCTGAACTGAAGTCTTTGGAAACCTCCCTCCTAGGGCCAGAATTAATGGTTTCAAACGAGTGCTCCTGTAGTTGACATCATGGGAGAGGCAAGAGACACATGCTCTGTTTTTCCTTGTGTCTAGATGATGCCCCACAGACTCATGCATTCACAGGTGTGGATTTTTTAGCTGGCTGAATCTGGAAACTGTGATTGACTCATGGTGCAATGATAAGATAAAGGGTGTTAGGATTAAAGGTGGGTGATTCTTATGTCAGCCCACTGTTTGATTTAGCATCAACCTAATCCTGGTAGCCTGCATAGAATATGAGGGACAGAAAAGCGTTTAGCTCTTACTTTCTTTGCTGCTGTCTGCTAACCATGTACCCTTTCTCCGCAGTCATGCCAGACTGTCCTGCACCCTGCCTTGGAGGTTGCCAGTTGTGTACTCAAAGAACTATAAACTGTGAGCTAATTAACCCTTTATTGATTTCAAATTTTGTGTCAGGTGTTTTGTCTCAGCAAGAAGTAAAGTATCTAAAACCTGCCCTCTGAATTGCCAGGCATTTATGGGGTCCTCTTCTAACAGAACAGAATCTACCAGTCAGTAGATCCTCACCCTAGCCACCTGAGAAAGGCACTGGCCAGCAACAGGCTATTGGCCAATCTGCACAGGAAGAAGGAATGATGGCCAAGTCCAAGCAGGCAGCACTGCTAATCCCTCACCTTAGTGCCAAGCATGACCTCCTTCACCCCCTGAGTTGAAGACCCAGAGCAGAGCCTTCTGTTTCCTCCTCACCTCTCTAGTCAAATCCTGGGTTCTCAGGACATATGTGGGATATAGATGAGCTGGTCTTCAGGAAATCCACAGGTTGTTCAGGTCATGTGTCATCATACTGGGTCAGGGGAAAGGTGACTGTGTCTCTCAGGCCAGTAGAAGGAAGAAAACAAATATTGTGTCCCAGGGGCAGCCACCCAGTGTCAGGTTGTGGGAAACTTCAATCATCTAAATGCAAGATGAGCAACTACCAGGTGCAAGACCAGCTGAGGCAGAGAGAAAACAGACAGATGGACTCATGCCAGAAAAATGTCTCACACATGCCTGAGAAAATCTCCATTCAGAAGCCCTGAAAATCCAGGGTACCAGACATTGGAAGGAGAGGTCATTACCAAACCCTTCCTGACCCAGAAGTGAACCTGGGCTCTCCTAGAAGGAACAGGGAACCCTAATATTTTGACTCTAAACCAACCCCACTTCACCCAAAAACACAGCAGAAACACAGCATGCCCATTGCAGAGCTGGTCATGAGGAAGAAGAGTTGGCACGGGGTTACCAGCAGGGGTAGAATTTTTGTGGTGCCATGTGTCACCGTGGGGTTATTATAGCTGGGGTACTTACTATATTCTCACAGTGACACAGCCCTTCTCTAAAACTCCACCCTGAATCACATAAGGCCTGGGACTGCTGAGCTGCTGCGAGTAGTACAAGAGGGGCCCACACTGGTTACCCACATGCAAATCCACTAGCACTGACCTGAGATGCCTTCACAGGGTGATGTGCAGAGATCTCGCAGGAACACCTTATGTCATGGTAGAAAAGAGGAAGCTGGAGGCTCCCAGAGCCCAGCCAGGAAGCTGTCTGAGTCAACCTGAGAACCAGAGAAGAAGAAATAGCTGCTCCCCCTCCCAGTGCACAAAAAGGGACACTGTAGGCTGGTATCAGAGGGAGAGGAGCCAAGGATTTTGATCATGGGAGGACGAGTACACCAACTTCCCAAGGTTTTGTGTCTATAACAGGAGCTTTAAAACTGGCACAGAAATGGCTTACAGAAGAATCAGTACACCCGGTTGAGAAGACAGATTTGGAGGAGGGGTCAAACATGTGGAACAGAGAAGTAGACAGAGGAGTCATACACAGTGGCGTCACTGTACCGCAGGGACCATGGCCACAGGACAAGGCACAAGGGGCAAGTTCAGTTTCTGAGCTGTGGTTGGGACAGCACACTGCTTCACTAATGTCCTTGAGATCCTTGTGAGCAAAGCAATAAACAGCACATATGTTATCACATGAGACAGTGCAGAGAATTTATTTCAACATTACATCAAAGGAGTAAAAAAAAACTGGGTCAAAAAACCCAGTATCAATAAAGTCTCTTTATCTTGAAAGCAGATCAGGTAGAACCAATTCTTCCTGTGAAGGAGATCGTTTTCCTGTGGGAAAACTACAAAGAAACCCAAGACAAGAATGAGCATCAGTCTCAGCACCCTGCCTCCAGAGTGGTGACTCCCAGGAGGGCCAGCATGCAGCCGTTAGTGCAGGTAGTTACACGTGGGAGATCGCAGATGAGCGCTGGAGAGAGGCAGGGCCTGGCACTGTGCCTAGAGGAGTACTGCACATGGTGCATCACAGCCCCCATGTGAACAGGATGAGCAGACACAAGGCACAGATTCTGTGTGGGTTCAGAGACTACCGTGGAGCACAGGAAAGGAAGCCTTCTTGGATGTGGGCGAATTCAGCTGGATGTAGAGGAGAAGGACCCTGAGGCCATGGTGCAGGGACATAGTCAGTGACAGGCAGTGCGACAGAGGCTGTATCTCCTCTCATGCCCCATGTGGCTCAAGGGCCACCATCAGGATCCTGGGTCCTACGTCAGTGGGCACAGGACTGACTAACAGGCCTTCCCAGCTCTGCTTTCCTGAGTAGAGAGCCTAGGAGGTCAAAGGCCTCAGAGTGACTCATCTACTGTGTGGGGACAGTTCTCAACCTGAAAGTTTGACCAGGGCACTTGGATCCAAAAGCAATACCACCTGCAGTGGATCCCAGGACACTGCTGCACAAGCATGAGGCTAACTACGGGAAGAATCTGTCCAGAGCAACCTTCAGCCTTACAGAACATACCCAGGGTCCCTACCAAGCACTCCTCTTGGCCTGTCCTGCTCTCCAGGAGCTTGGCAGCCCCTGGCCCTTGCTCACCTGCATTCTACAGTGAGATTTATCATGGTCTGTGTCACTGTGGTAAGTGTGATGGATACCACAGCCTCACAGCACCCATCGAAACCCAGGTCCCCGGCCCCACCATCCTGCCTCACAGAGCAGTGCTGAACACACACCCAGACTTCAAAGAGGGCCTTAAAAGGGGGTGGTAGTTACACATCCAGCAGTGATTACTCAACTAGCAGATAGCAGGACAAAGTCAGAGCCCCACTCCTGGCCTCCCAGACTATACCAGGCATGGCTGTCCATCTTAGGGCCTCATGAAGAGAAAAGACAAAGTCTCCGCAAAGGCAGTTAGAGTTCTCTGCCCAGGTAACCAGGCCCCATGACCCTCTCAGATGAGACCCACACCAGGGCAGCAGCTCCACAAGCCCCACCTTCAGCTTCATCAGCATACAGGGTTCTCAGTTGGGTCAGTTGGTGACTCCCATCTAAAACAGTGCCTGCAAGAGCAACCTGAGCAGAAGGCTACCCTGCCCTTGCTCTGTCCCTATGGGTACAGTCTGCCACCTGTAGGACAATGCTCCACAAGCCAAGTCTGTACCCCACCTTACACCCACACTGTTTATTATCATACTTCACACAGACACACACACACACACACACACACACACACACACACACACACCACATCATGAAAAGCCCCTCTACTATCCATCAAATGCTATGCCCTATATCTAGCTTGTACCCCAAGTCTGGTTTTGAGAACTTGTCTCAGTTGCCTTGGTGGACAGAAGAGGTGAGTTGACAAACAGGTGGTCATTGAGGGTCACTCAGTAAGGATCCCATCCCAGTCATCCCTGTCAATCACTTGCTTTCTTGAGCTCTTTCTGGGAGACATCAAACCTGGGATTTACCAAATCTGAGTTGTCTTTCAGCACAAACAGGTCTGTGGGTCTTATCATCCTTGATCCTCTCCATAGCAGCAGGTGCAAGGGGCTTAAATCTGAAAGACAATGCCTTCTACCCACTCTTGCTATCATCCATGGCACTGCTTTCCATTTCTAGCACAGTTATCTGGGGATCCCAGAAGTAATACCTGTGTGGTCCCTGGGGGCAGGCTCGTGTCCTACCACTTAGCCTTGCCACATTCAGAGGACATCTCTGAGGGTCTTACCTGTGTAGACACAAACCAGGATGCTGTGCTAGATCCCTCTCCTTTTTATTGGAACTCATAGAAGGTTGAGGGTTTGATGCTCTAAGACTTGGATTGGGCATCAGCAGGGCTTTTTGTGAAGGGCTCCCCCACTGTGGTACTACTGGAACTACCACACTGATGCATCCAGCAGCAAAAACCTCTGGCCACAGGGTGCTTAGGCTTTACACTCTGAGATTCCAGGAGGAGCCAGGGTCTGAGATTTTGCCTTTCTCCAAATATTGGGTTCAGTCCACACACAGCACTTTCCCTACCAACAACTCCAAAGGGCTCAGAGACAGCCACATGATCCCTAATACTGCAGGGTCTCTGCCACAGCAGCCTGTTGCTCAGCGTCCACAGGTAACAGCAGTACCCAACCTGCCTATTCACCCTTGGCCATCTCTGCTTGAATTGGGGTGGGAAGCTCCCCCAAACCCAGGATGACTTCTGGGCCTGATCTCAGGCAGCTGCACTCATCCACAAGAAACTCTCTCCTGAGCCTTTCTCTCCTGACACCTGCAAGGCAATGGTGCCTTCTTTGAAACCAAACCCTACTCAAGAGGGTCCTGTAGGCCACTTAGATCACAAGCAGCCCCTCTTGGAAACTGTATGGGAGCTTAAGGGGGCTGAGCTCACCAGTGAGAGAGATACCAGAGTTCATGGAGACAGGAGCCACTCCCAGCCTGCTGTTGACCCCAAGGAAAGCAGGTCCCTTTCCTGGCCTGGCATGGGCCTCCTGACCTTCAGTGTTCCAAGAAGCCTCTCTGTTGATCCAACTTCTAGGACCACATAGGTTATTGTCAGGGCTCATCGGACTATGGTTGTTCTATGAAGAGCGTGATGAAGATTTCATGATAACACAGACAATAATGCTGCTCAAGCAGCAATAGGGGCAGCAATGCAGCACCCTGTATGTACCAGCTCCTGGGGCCTCTGAGGCCATGGTGTGGCCTCTGGCCCTGTCTGTACAGCTGCACAATGCAGGCTAGGTTCTCACAGGTGTACTGCTGGCTGGGTGGACATGCCATTGACTTGCCAAGCAGCAGCTCTGAGCTTCTCTAGTGCCTCAGATAGCCCATGTGTCACCAGGACCCTGTTTACTTAGGATTACAGGACTAACACATGATCACCCCACTATTCATCAAATGCTGTGCCCTATATCTGGCATGTACTCCAAGGCAGTGGGACAGCGACTGTGTCTCCAGGCATTCCAGGATTGGCTTTTTTGGGTAGATAGCCTAGCAGGTCAAAGCCCCTAGAGTGACTCATCCACTGTGTGGGGACAGTTCTCAATCTGAAAGGATGGCCCAGGACACCTGGTTCCAAATGCAACACCACCTGGGTGGATCCAGGCCACTGTTGCACACGTATGAGACTACCAGCAGAAAAAAGCTATCCAGGGCACCCCACACTCTCACAGAGTGCACCTAAGCACTCCCCCAAGCACTCTTCTTGGCCAGTCCTGCTCTCAAAGTGTTTTTGGCCCCCAAGAGCCCTGCCAACCTGCATACTAGAGTGGAATTTGGTAGGATCTGTGTCAGTGTGGTATGAGCGTTATGGACAGGGCTGCCTTACCACAGCAGGAATACCACAACCTCACAGCACCCATCCAAACCCAGGGGCCTGGCCCTACCATCCTGCCCATAGAGCAGTGCTGAGCGCACACCCAGGTCTCAAAAAGGGTCTTGAAATGGGGTGGTGGTTACACAGCCAGCAGTCATTATGCAACTGTTAGGGGACAATAAGTTTAGGAGGACAAAATCAGGGCCCCACTCTTGGACTCCTGGACTCTTGGACTATACCAGGCATGCCTGTCCCTGCTTAAGGGCTCATGAGGAGAAAGGACAAAAGCACCCAAAAGGTAGTCACAGCTGACTCCCCAGCAAACCAGGCCCCATGTCTCCCAGGGATGAGACCCACATCAGACCAGCAGGTCCACAAACGCCTCCCTCAGCTTGATGAGCCCACAGGGGCCTCAGCTAGTTTAGCTGGTGACTACACTTTTGGACATTGTTACCCCTCATCTATAGGTGAAACCTGGGCAGCAGTGCTTCGCTTCTTTTTTGAGTTTCCTGAATTGTGAGTGCTCTTTTACAAGGTGGACCAGCATAGATCACAGAAGCAAGAGTGCAAGGGCACAAGCTATAAGTGGGACACACACTGCCTTTGTGCAGTGAACATTCCTTGTGGTGGTAGAAAGCTGTGCTGTATCTGAGAGAGATCCAAAAATAAGTATATTAAAGAGCAAAATGAAAAAGAGATAGCGAAAATGGTAAGGTAGACTCTGTGGATATGGGAAGAGGATCTGGAGAAAGAAGGAGAGGGGAGGGACAGAATAAAAGGGAGTAAAAGTAAATAAGATATAATGTGCATAAGGGCAAGTTTCCAAAGCTGAGCAATTATGACATGTCAGAAACATATACTAATCAAAAAAGAGCTAGTTTTCAAAAAAATCAAAAATTTTTGCTTTTTATGTTGTCCCTTAAGAAGAGATTGGCAGAAACCCAGAGATTTCCATACTTGCTAGTACCATGTGATACCTCTACTCTGCAATGCTAGCTGTATTAGAACAATTTAGAAAATACTAAATCCAATTTTGATGATTGGAATATTACATAGGAGCAAGTGATTGGAAGTGCAGTACCTTTCTCTTCAAAAGAGCATGTGTTGACTTCCAGGAAAACATGACGGATAGATAACAGCAGCTATGGAGGCTGTCTGAGACAGCCAGCTTAGATTCCAAGAATGGTGCAGTGTGTGGAGTCCTAAGCAAGGGGAGATATACCCTGCTGACCCAGGAATGAACTAAGCTGAGAGAAATGAACTGGAAATGCAATCCCAGTGCTCTAACGGGAACAGATAAAATCTCAGCACTGAAGCTGGAACCCCGTGCCTGTGGAAGCTGCAATTTGAATTTCCTGCCACCACTGCTGCATCTGAATTGGCCCAGCAGGGATAGAGATGCAAAAGCTCTCACAGTGGGAATCCTTGAACCGAAATTGAGAGCAGAGCTGGCAGGGAGCCCTGCATTGACCTGTGGTGAGTGAGAGGAATGGGGACCCTTCCATAGACTAGGAGTCTCCAACAGAGGACATTCTGGAACCAGGCAGACTAGCCAGAAGAGGATGCTGCAGTGAGTTTAGTGACATATTCCCCTCTCAAAAGGATTGGTGGGGAGTGCTTGACCTGGGTGATGCCGCGGACTAAGACCCAGTAGGCTAGCCCAAACCAGGTCCCAGCACCTGGCGGTGCACCCTAGCAGTGAAGTCTTCAGTAGGTTGACCTGGATGCGTGTGCCTGTCTTAGTTACTTTTTTTTTATTAAGAGGAAAAAGAGAAAAACACAAAACAAAACAAAGCGGTGTAAGGGTACACGTAATACAGAACTACAAAAAAAAAAAAAAAAAACAAAAACAAAAACATAACAGTAAGAAATCACCTGTTAGTAGATTACATATTATCATCTTGAAAATAGTTGCTCAAATCACAGTATCAAAGAATACAAGGTGGACATTCAAACAGGGAGACTGCAAACAGCTGTGTTCAATGATCCAAAAACATTGATATAGTCAGCTATTTAACACCCCTAAACACACTTGCTGTTATATCTGTTAGAGCTCTTTTTCTTTTTTCTTTTTTTACCCTCTCTTTTTTACAACAAAATTTACACATTTTGGATTTTATTACTCCTTAGTGCTTATAACTTTTTTTGGGGGGGGGAGAGAATACAGTCAAATATGGCAAAACAAAGCTGTCAGTCAAAACCAAGGACAGACATAGCACATGGTGTAGAACAGAGTACAAGGTTATCAACAATGGTTATCAACGTTGTCTCTTGTTTCCTTAAAAAGAATTGTCTATCTCATTAGATATTATAAAGTTGGACAAAACAATGGAGAACAAGACCAATAAAACTTAGGCATTGTAAACATTACAGGACTTCCAAAGAAGACAATAGTCAAACCAGAATGGGTATCTTAGTGAATCTTATTGCCTTCAAAGTAGTTGCCTATGTCTTCAAACTTGATACTATCATATAGAATGGAACAGAGTCTAATCAGTCAAAACAAGATCATGGGAGTATTACAGGACTTCAAAACAAGTTAATAGGAAATCAAAAAGTGTTACTATTTATATATCCTAATTTTTTAAATTTTTTCTTTAATTAAGACAAACATAAGAAATGACTAAATAATTTTTTTAAAAGAATAAGGGGGAGATTGAGATAAAACAGGACATAACAATATAACAATAGAGGTCAAAGCATGACTGTTTCAGCAACCTAGTACTTCACCACCATATAACCCGAGTTAATAGTAGTTACCATAGTGTCTGTCTTTTCCTTGAAATATTTGGATAAAACTTCATATACTCTAGCTTCAAATATTTCCATATCAAGAAGCCCAGATTAAAGTCTTTCTAATTAATGAGTGAAACCTTTATAAGGCTTCAAGGCCCCCTAATGGGGAATCATGATTACCACATATTTTTATATATTTGAATCATTACTTACATTAGGGAAACTATTCGGTATTCACACATGCGAGATTGATTTATTTCACTTATGAGTATGGTCTCAAGCTGTGCCCATTTATTGATAAATATCTCAATGTGATCCTTCTTTATAGCTGAATAATACTCCATTGTATAGAAATACCACAACTTTTTTATCCATTCCTCAGTTGATGGACACTTGGGTTGTTTCCAAGATCTGGCGATTACAAATTGTGCTGCTATAAACATAGGTGCACATATATCACTGTGGTATGATGCTTTCAGTTCTTCTGGGAATATGCCTAGAAGTGGAATAGCTGGAATAAATGGGATTTCCAGTCCCAACTTTTTGAGAAATCTCCAGACAGATCTCCACAAAGGCTGTACCAGTCTACACTCCCACCAGCAGTGCAGGAGAGTTCCTTTTTCCCCACAGCCTCTCCAGCATTTGTTGTTGTTGGTTTTCTTGATCCTGGCCATTCTTTCAGGAGTGAGATGGTATCTCAGTGTGGTTTTAATTTGCATTTCTCTAATGACCAATGATGATGAGCATTTTTTCATGTATTTATTTGCCATTTGCATTTCTTCATCTGAGAATTGTGTATTCATCTCAGATGCCCATTTTTGGATTGGATCTTTGAATTTTGGGTGTCTGAGTTTCTTTAATTCTTTATATGTTTTAGACAAGAGGCCCTTGTCTGAGAGAGAGTTCACTAAAATCTTTTCCCAGTTTGTGGGTTTTCTTTTTACCATGCTGGAGATTTGTTTTGAAATGCAGAAACTTTTTAATAAGAAGTGGTCCCAGGTATTGATTCTGGGAAGTATTTCCTGTGCGGTTTGAGTCCTGTTCATGAATTCTTTACCTACTCCTATGTCTCCAAGGTTTCTACCTAATTTGCCTTCCAATAGATTTAGTGTTTCTGTTTTAATATTCAGATCTTTGACCCATTTAGATTTTAATTTAGTACATGGTGATAGGCATGGGTCTAGCTTTAGTTTTTGGCAAATGGGGAGCCAGTTTTTCCAGCGCCGTTTATTAAAGAGACTGTCATTCTTCCAGTGAACCTGCTTGGCTCCTTTATCAAAGATAAGGTGGTTGAGTGTGTTTGTAGTTGTGGTTGTATCTTCTAATCTATTCCACTGATCTTCGGCTCTGTTTTGATTCCAATACCATGTTGATTTTACTACTGTTGCTTTGTAGTATAACTTCAAGTCAGGGATTGTGATGCCTCCTGCTTTGTCTTTGCTGCTTAGAATTGCCTTTGCGATTCTAGGTCTCTTCTGGTTCCAGATGAAATTTAGGAGTGATTTCTCTAGATCTATAAGGTATGTTGATGATATTTCTATTGGGATTGCATTGAATCTGTATAACAGTTTTGGGAGAATGGCCATCTTCACAATGTTTGTTCTTCCTATCCATGAGCAAGGGATGTCTTTCCATTTTCTGAGATCATCTTCAATTTCCTTTTTCAGTGTATTATAATTTTTACTGTATAAGTCTTTCACTTCTTTCGTAAGAGTAATTCCTAAATATTTCATTTTTTTGCTTGCTAATGTGAATAGTCCAGTTTCTCTTATTTCCCTCTCTGTAATTTTGTTGTTCGTGTATAGGAATGCTATTGATTTCTTAGTATTGATTTTGTCTCCAGCCACATTACTGAATTTATTTATTGTATCTAAGAGTCTTTCAATGGAGGTTAGGGGGTCTTCTATGTAGAGTATCATGTCATCTGCAAACAATGATAATTTAACTTCTTCTTTTCCTATCTTTACCCCTTTTATTTCTCTTTCTTGCCTAATTGCTCTGGCTAGTACTTCCAGTACTATATTAAATAGGAGTGGTGATAAAGGACATCCTTGTCTTGTGCCCGATTTTAAAGTAAAGGCTTTCAATTTTTGGCCATTCAGTATGATGCTGGCTGTTGGTTTGTCATAAATGGCCTTTATTATATTGAGGTAAAGACCATTTATTCCAATTTTCTGTAAAGTTCTTATCATGAATAAGTGTTGGACCTTATTGAAGGCTTTTTCTGCATCTATAGAAATGATCATGTGATGCTTATTTTTGGCTTTATTGATATGGTGGATTACATTTATTGATTTGCGTATGCTGAACCATCCTTGCATTCCTGGGATGAATCCCACTTGGTCATGGTGTATAATCTTCTTGATGATTTGCTGGATCCTATTTGCCAATATTTTATTGAGGATTTTTGCATTTGTGTTCATTAGGGAGATCGGTCTATAGTTCTCTTTTATAGTTGGGTCTTTCTCAGGTTTTGGTACTAGAGTAATATTTGCTTCCAGGAATGAATTAGGAAGGATTGCTTCCCTTTCAATTTCATTGAATAGTTTGAGGAGTGTCGGCATTAGGTCTGCTTTATATTTCTTGTAGAATTCTGCAGTGAATCCATCTGGGCATGGGCTCTTCTTGGGGGGTAAGGACTTAATTACATTTTCAATTTCATTAGCAGAGATTGGATTATTCAACAGTTTTATATCCTCTTGATCTAGCTTTGGTACTTCATATGCTTCTAAGAATCTGTCTATTTCTTCTGTGTTATCATACTTTTGAGAGAAGAGGTTTTCGAAATAGGTGTTGATGATCCTCTGTATTTCTATTGCGTCTGTAGTGATTTTTCCTTTTTAATTTCTTATTGCATGAATTTGAGCTTTTTCTTCCCTTTTTTTCATAAGGTTGGCTAGGGGCTTATCGATTTTATTTATTCTTTCAAAGAACCAACTCTTTGATTCGTTGATTCTTTGGATTGTTTTCTTAGTCTCTATTGCATTGATTTCTGCTCTGGTTTTTATAATTTCCTCTCTTCTTTTGGCTTTGGGCTTGACTTGCTCTTCTTTTTCTAGCTGTTTGAGGTGTAGCATCAAGTTATTTATTTGTATTCGTTCTGTTTTCCTGATGTGGGAACTCAGTGCAATAAATTTTCCTCTCAGAACAGCTTTCATTGCATCCCACAGATTCCGGTAAGTTGTATCTGCATTTTCATTTTCTTTTAGGTATTGTTTAATTTCTTCTTTAATTTCTTCTGTGACCCACTGATTACTCAAGAGTGTTTTATTCAGTTTCCATGTGTTTGTGGAATTTTTGCAGTATCTTTTATCATTAATTTCTAATTTCAGAGCGCTATGATCCAATAATATGCAAGGGATGATTTCAACTCTTTTGCATTTGCTTAAATATGTTCTGTGAGCTAATATATGGTCTATTTTAGAAAATGATCCATGTACTGCTGAGAAGAATGTGTATTCTGATGTTGTTGGGTGGAACATTCTGTATATGTCTATCAAACCCATTTGTTCACAGGTGTGATTCAGTTCTGTTATTTCTTTGCTCATTTTCTGTCTGGTTGATCTGTCCCTTGGTGTCAGTGGTGTATTAAGGTCTCCTGTTACAATTGTGTTACTGATAATTTGAGTTTTCATTTCTGTTAATAATTGTTTTATATAACTGGGTGCTCTGGAGTTTGGTGCATATATATTTAAGATAGTTATCTCTTCCTCTTGGAGTTTTCCCCTTACGAGTATGTAGTGACCTTCTTTGTCCTTTATGGTCATTTTTGGTTTAAAGTTCATGTTGTCTGCAAACAGAATGGCTACTCCTGCCTTTTTTTTGGATTCCTGCTGCATGAAGAATTGTTTTCCATCCTTTGACTTTCAGTCCGTGAGTATCCTTCTGGGTTAGATGGGTTTCCTGTAAACAGCATATGGTTGGATTTTGTTTCTTGATCCATTCTGCTAGTCTGTTTCTTTTGATTGGTGCATTGAGACCATTTACATTAATGGTTATTACTGTTAAATGCTGGTTTATTGTTGACATGTTATCTGTCTGCTGTTGCATCTTTATCTTTCTGTTCTGTTTAATTATTTGCTTTGCTTAGTGGTTTTTTTCCTTTGTGTATCTAAACTGTCTTTCAATATTTTTTGCAGGGTTGGTTTTGTGTTCATGAAGTTCTTCAGCTGTTCTTTGTCATGGAAGTATCGTATTGCACCATCTATTTTGAATGATAGTTTTGCAGGATATATCAGTCTTGGTTGGAAATCGTTTTGCTTTAGGATCTGGAATACTTCACTCCATGCTCTTCTTGACTTTATCGTTTGTGCTGAGAAGTCTGCTGTGATTCTGATAGGTGTTCCTTTATAAGTGATCTGTCTTTTCTCTCTGACAGCTTTTAATAATCTATTCTTGTGTTGGATTTCTGGGATGGTGATTATTATATGTCTGGGTGTAGTTTTATTTTGGTTATGACTGTTTGGAGTTCTATATGCTTCACTGATCCTGATGTCAGTTTCTGATCTCATGCTTGGGAAATTTTCAGCTATTACTTCTCTAAATATCCTCCTGACATCCTTCATGTTGTCTCCCTCTCTTTCATTAATCCCTATCATTCTTATGTTATTCTTCTTTGCATCATCCTGCAGTTGTTGAATTGTTGTTTCCTGATTCCTTGTTATTTTCAAAAGATCTTTCCTTTCCTGTTCACTAGCTGCAATCCTGTCTTCAAGGTCTGAAATTCTATCTTCACTTTCATTAAGGTGGTTTTTACAACTTTTAGTGGAGTTTTTTATTTCCTGTATATCTCTGTGCATCTGCATTATGTATTCTGTTTGTTTCTTATATTGCTCGTCTAGGGATTCTATCTTTTTGTTTAGTTCCTCCAATTTTTTTTATCTGTGTTTTCTTTAGATACATTTAGAATCTCTTTCATTTCTTTTATCATTTCTTCTTTTATCTGGGAGATTATTTCGAGTTTGAATTTCTTTAAAGCTTCCTGGAGTTGCTTGTCAATTTCAGTAGCTATTGTGTCCAATATATGAGGTGGATGGGATATATTTTCTTCTATATACATCGCTCCTAGGGTTTCTTGAGGTGGGCTGGAGGTTTGAGGTTGTAATTTGGTCTTTCGTTTTGTCATTTTCCTATATTTCTGTGTTTCAAGTGTTATTTGAATGCTTCCTCAGGATCTGTTGAAAATCCCCTTCTATGTTTGGAGCTATTGAGACTCTGGCACCATGATATCCCAAGCCATTGGGCCTACAGAACCAGTGGCCCTCCTCTGCCTGCTCAGAATTCCACAATTCCAGACAAGCTGGGCCTCAGGGACACTGTGCGCCCACCTGCCCCTTGGAAGCTCCACAGTTCTTCAATCGCAGCCGGGTTAGGGTACTCACCACAGGCCGCGGTGCCTCAGGAACCTGTGGACCCTCCCTGGTTGCAGAGATATCCACAGTCCTCCAGACACACGGAGAGGCTGATGCAGGCACCCCAGATCCGCCCAGCTCCTCCTCTGTACACCGATGGCTAGGCATGGCCGCAAAACAGGCTTGGCTCAGCTGATAGTGTGGGCCGGCCCACCCGTCGGGAGTTCAGGAATTCTCCAAGTGTAACCGGAATGGGGAGGCTGATGTGGAAGCCTCAAACCCACCTCTCCCCTTCACTGCACCTGGAAGCCTGGGGGGACTCCAGCAGTCTGGGCGGAGATATCCAGAGTCCTCCAGACATGCAGAGAGGCCGGTGAGGGCACCCCAGGTCTGCCCAGCTCCTCCTCTGCAGACCGATGGCCAGGCGCGGCAGCTAAACAGGCTGGGCTAGGCTGATAGTGTGGGCCTGCCCACCCGTCGGGAGCTCAGCAGTTCTCCAAGTGTAACCGGAATGGGGAGGCTGATGTGGAAGCCTCAAACCCACCTCTCCCCTTCACTGCACCTGGAAGCCTGGGGGGACTCCAGCAGTCTGGGCGGAGATTTCCGGAGTCCTCCAGACACGCAGAGAGGCCAGTGAGGGCACCCCAGATCTGCCCAGCTCCTCCTTTGCAGACCGATGGCCACATCTTAGTTACTTTTTACTCGTTGCTGAGACACAATACCTGATGCCCAAGTTGGGAAAGGAAAGGTTTATTTCTTACAGTTTTTGGAGGTTTCAGTCCACACTCAGTTGGCTCCCCGGCAGGCCGGCATGGCTGGGCCACCTTTCATGGGGGCTGCAAACAGCTAGCGGGAACTGGCAAAGAGCAAGACACACCTTCTTCCTGCCATTATATCACATCCTGACTCCACCCCTTTGTGGGTGGAGCGCTGACACCATCAATCCAAGCACTAGACAATAAATGAATAACAAATGCACAATTCAAACTCATGAGGCCTCGGGACACAGACATAAACCATGGCAGTGCCCAACAGGGGCTGCCCAGGTCTGTGTCTCCCTAGTACACTGCAGTGGGAGGGAACCCCTAGCTGGCGCAATTCAAACCATCTACAATTGACAAAGAAAGAAACTGGGCTTCCTATATACACTTGTATGGAAGGAACAAAAAGTATGGGAAGAGAGAGCAAAAAGAAAGGGTCCTCAGTGTCCAATGTTGAGAACACTGATCCAGGAAATGTAAATGCAAAGGAGAATGAGGACACAAAACATGCAATATCAGACATGGTACTAATAGACATAAAGCAATGTTCCAGAGCCTCATAGCTGAATTCAAAAGTAAAGTATTTAACGAAGTAAAACAAGATAATTAGAATAGTCAGACAAATGCTAAGCACCACTGGAGGAAAAACAGAAAAAAAGGGAAGAATTGTTTGATGGAGAAAATAGAGAAACATAGAATACGTGAAGCAGTTCAAAGAGATTACCAGGAAACTCAAAACTCTATTGAAAGCTGGCATAACAGCTTGAAAGAAACTAAGGATAGATTATCTGAACTGGAGGACAGATTTTTAATGTGGGAGCATGAAATGAAAAACTTCTTAAAAATAACAAGAAAACAAACAGCAATAATACAAAGGCTTGAAGATGATAAGAAGATCTATAACCTAAGAATTAAGAACAAAAAACGAGTAGGGACACAAACAAACAGACTACAAAAGCTATTCACAGAAATAATTCAAAACAATTTCACTAATTTAGCAAAAGGTAAAGATACTCAGATGTATGAAGCATACAGGACCCCAGCCACATACAACCCAAACAGAGCTACACCCAGGCATATAATAATGAAAATTCTAGAAATCCAATATAAGAACAGAATATTAAAAGCCATCAGAGACAAGAAACAGATTACTTACAAGGCAACACCCATCAGAGTTACAGCAGACTTCTCGGCACAAACCATCAAATCACGAAGAACATGGGGGGAAATAATTCAAGCTTTGAAAGATAATAACCTCCAGCCAAGATTGATATATCCTGCACAACTGTCCCTAGAAATTGATGGAAAAACAAGATGCTTCCAAGATAAAGAGGTCCTAGGGGAATTTACAACTACCAATTCAACTCTACAGAGAATACTGCAGGACATTCTAAAAAAAGAAAAATAACAAGATTCCAGCAAATTGACAGAGATGCCACAATGAATGGAGCAGAAAGCGAAATGACGAAGACAAACTGATAACTAATGACAGAAAAATAGCTCAACAGAAATGAGGCAGAGAAGGTTGGATGGTAGGAACAGCTATTTTGGAGAAAACAAGACATCATATTAGCTAGTGCCAATTTAATATCATCTTGTGTTGAAGTTCCATCAAGCTTTTGTTCTTCTGTCTCCATCAGTCTTTTTTTCTTTTTTTTGTCTTTTTCTTTTTTATCGGTACCAGGGTTCGAACTCATGACTGTCTGCTTGCAAGGCAGGTGCTTATGCCACTGACCTAAATCCCTAGCCCTCTCCATCGGTTTTAACAAGTTGTTTCTTATTGGATTTTATTATATGTGATAACATAAACAAAAACTTTTATAGACAATGAGGTAATACAGAAACCATTGTTCCTTTTCTGTTAGTGATTCTAAATACTCTGTAACACTGTCATTCTTTTGAATAGAACTGTCAGAATAGTGTCTTTTGAATATTGTCAGATTCTTTTGCAGTCTCACTGTTTTGTGTTGTCTTGATATGTTTGATGCTACAGTATATGAAGTTATACTCAAAGATTTCAAGGAAAGAGACACTATGGTAACTACTTTTATGTCAGGATATCTTGTGGTGAAACACTGTTTTGCTTAAATGGTTATGTTTTGACCTGTGCTGTTTTGTTGTTATGTCCTCTTTTATCTCAATCTCCTTTTTTTATTATTTACTTTTTTATTTTTATCTTTTTAATTAAGGGAAAATAAATAAAAATAGCAGGATGTATTATAGTAACCCACTTTGATTTCCTATTAACTTGACTTGAAACCCTGTATTTCTGTCACCATTTTGTTTTGACTGATTTTCCTCTATTCTGTTTTGCTTGATAATACCCAGTTAGAGAGTATAGGCAACAACTGTGAAGACAGTAAGATTCATTATGATGCTCATTCTGGTTTGACTATTATCTTCTTTTGAAGTCCTGTCATGTTTCCAATGTTTTGGTTTTATTGGCTTTGTTCTTTACTGTTTTGTTCAATTTTATAACTGATGATATAGGCAATTTTTTTAAGATAGCAAGAGGCATTATGGTAACCGTTGTTGATCACCATGTATTTTGTTTTTACAGTACGTATTATGTCCATCCTTTTGATTTGACTGGCTCTGTTTTGTTATATCACATTTTGTTTTATTCTCTTCAAAAATGTAATAAGAACTGTGGGAGTTATAAAACCCAAAATGTGTAATTGTCATTGTACAAAAGAGAGGAAAAGAGAGTGCTCTAAAGGATATAACTGCATGTATTTTTAAGTGTATAAGATCGATAACCATATTACTGAGTTTTTTTGGATCATTGAAAAGAACTGTTTGCAGTCTCACTGTTTGAATGTCCATTTATATGCTTTAATTTTGTAACTTGAACAACTATTTCTAAATTGACAATATGTAATCTATTAACTAGTCATTTCCTAATGTTTATTTTTTTCTGAAATTCTGTATAACTTGTACCATTTTACTGTTTTTTTCTTTTTTCCTTAAATAAAATATTTTTAAAAAGAGCATGTTTTCCTTCAACATTCTGTACAAAACTTTTAAAAACTGATCAGATTCTGGGCTACAAAAGTGCTTTTCTATGCCATGTAACAGTTTTCTGTAAGAACCTGGGGCCAGGCTCTCTGTGGTGTCCCTTGGGTGTGCTGTCATGTGGATAGTCTCCTGCCAAGTGTGACAGGAATCCTGAACACCAACTTAATTAAGAGATTCCGGGATTGGTGATTGAATGGGGAGGTGCTACCTTCATAATGGTTCACCAACTGGTGAGCTCACAGCTCTATTATCAGGAGATGGGTGTGATTGCTGTAAGTGGATCACTGGAGCTCCCCTTGCGTGCTCCAAGGGCGCACCCAGTCCCTCCAACTCCAAGCTAGAAATGATGTCCCCTTTACTGCTATCCAAGAGGTAGTTCTGCCTCATGCCAAGCTCTGTGGAGCTCTGCCAACCACACATATATCCACTACACATAGCAGGGACTTTGCAGCCATGTTCTGCAGTCCTGTGATTGTGCATCTGTCTACCTATCTGCTCACACAGGACACCATTATGTTCCAGTTGTCTTAGGCCACCATGCAGCTCCTGTGTTGGGTAGGGAAGATCAGAAAGAGAAGGCAATGGTCAGGCACAAAATTGTGACGCAGACTTGTCTACCTGGGGTTTTCCTTTCTATCACTAAAATTTAAAATTACCTCAAGAAGAAACGAGAGGTATAATGGAAACTGTCTTCACCACAATATCAGATAATCAATCACACTCACAGTATCACAGATGAGATGGTCTTCTTGGTGACCATGTGGACCTCATGGACCAGCATCATGAGTGATGCTAGATAACCTGCCTGTTCAATACAAAGGTTATCAGGACCATCATTGTAGCCTGCAACTATTCAGATCAGGGAGGATCAGGAGCATGATAACTGCAATTCCAGTGACAGGAAGGAAGACATATTTGCTGCGGTTTAGTACACCGAACTTTGAGGGCCATGCCATAGGGGAATTCACTCCTTAGAAGACAGCATTAGCACCAAGGCACCTGCCTGAGAAACTGAGGCTCCACACAGCTCTGGGAAGGACCATAGAGGGACCCTCAGTGGGTCAAGCTTCATGTCAAACCATAAATTATGACACAGGGTTACCATTTAAATCGTTATTTATATTTCACAACTACCAAAATTTTTATTTTATTTTATTTTATTTTATTTTATTTTATTTTTTGAGACGGTGTCTTGAAATACAGTTCAGGCTGGCCTTGAGCTCACGTTGTAGCCTAGGCTGGTCTTGAACTTGCAACAATTCTCCCACCTCAGTCTCCCGAGTGCTGGGATTACAGGCATGAGCCACCTACCCTGGCTCACAAGTACCTAAATTTACAAGCAAAAAAGTGCCTAAAAATATTGATGGACTATGTAAAGGATGCTGTTAGGATACAAGGGACTTAATAAATTGAAGAGAAAAAGGCAAATGCCCCCAAATAGGCACAGCTCATGGCTCCTCAGTGGGACTGAGTCACTCTCTGGGCACTGGAACAAGCTGAGGCTGAGAGGGTGGGGCACTGTTGTGGGGACTCAAGTTCACTCAGAGGAGGTGTGGAGAGGGGAAATGGAAGGGCTGCATCCGTGGGGATAGAGCACAGCCCTGCAATGAGCATGGACAGACACAGACTCAACTGGAGGTTGCTGCCAATCTCATGGCCCTGAATGCCACTGGACACAGAGCCAGTGCTGCTGGCTGCAGCTATCCTCCACTGTGGCTCTGTCCACATCAGCTGGAAAGACCTCACCTGTGAGTTCATCTTCCACCCTTTCCAGATGTTCAAGTCTTCTTAACTCAGGACCCCAGAGCTCTCTTTTGACACATCAGAAGGACAAGGTCTGTGTCCCCAGTCTCCAGGGAGGATAAACTCCCAGCATCCACACTAACCTTCCCAGACACTGTCAGCCTGGTCTATAGACATCAAGCTGCTCTGGTAACTGTTCACCAGTCCAACTCTGCAGACCTTGTTCTCCTAATTCCTTTGGTCTTCTTGGAGCATATTTTGAAAAAAAAAAAAGCATTGAAATTCCTAATGAAAATCTTTGGCAATCTCCCTTACAGGGTGTGAATTAATAACTTCAAACAATTGCTCCTATGATGGGCATCATGAGAGACCAAAAAGATGCCCTTTTATGTCTTGTATCTAGATGACATTGCAGAGTCTCATGAAGTCATAGCTGCAACTTTTTCAAAGCTGGCTGAATCTCGAGTACTTGATTGATTCATGATGCAATGCTAAGTCTCAGGGTGCTCGGATTAAGGGTTGGTGATTTCTCAATCAGTCCAATGATTGGTTTTGCACTGCCTTAATCCTGGTAACCTGGATGGAATATAAAGGCTCGAAGGGGCCTTGTCTCTTGTTTGCAAACTGCCTTCTGCCCACCATAATCTACTTTTCCTATATGATGCCTGTCTCTCACGAAGCTCTGTCTTGGAGCCAATTATAGACTGCAACCTCTACAAACTGTGAGTTACTTAACCTTTCCCCCTTTTAGTTTGGGTGACAGGGACTTTGTTTTAGCAAGGAGAAAAGTAACTAAGTCATGCTCTGTGAATCTCCAGGCAAATAAAGGGTCCTCACATCTAACAGGTCAGAGTCTACCAGGTCAGTAGAGACTCAGGCTAGACTCTTGTGAATGGTATTGGCCAGCAACAGCCTGGTGGCCAACATGGATGGGACAGAGGAGTGATGGCCAAGGCCAACCAGGCAGCATTCTCAGCCCCTGAAGTTAGTGTCAAGTACAATGTCCTTGAACTCCTCAATTGAGACCCAGGTCAGAGCCTTCTGCTGCTCCTCTAGTCAAATCCTAGACACTCAGACATACACATGTGAATTCAGGTGAGCTGGTAATGAGGAAATGCTCAGGTTGTTTCAAAGGTGGGCAACCATGGATGGTTCCTCATGCTGGGTATGCAAAAATGTGACCTTATATTCCCCTAGCAGATAGAAGGAAAAAGACAGATGAACTGTGCTTTGCTCAGCCACACAGAATCAGGCTGTGGGAAACTTCAAGGATCTAAATAAAAGATCAACAAGTGCCAGGATCAAAGCTAGCCAAGGTAGACAGCAAAAATGGCCATAGGCTCTCCCAGAAAGAAAAGAAAACCCTGGAGAGTTCTGACACAATCCATCCCAACTCACCCAGATACACAGAAGAAACACAGAAACCCCACAGCAGAGCTAGTCATGAGCAACCAGGGTAGGCACAGGGCCACCAGCAGGTGCAGAATTTTTGTGCTGGACTGTGTCACTGTGAGGATATTATAGATATATGTGGGGTGGACCTTACTATACCCACATTGACACAGCCCTACTCCAAAAGCTCCACCCTGAACCACAGCACCCTTGAACTTGGGGAGCCGCTGCCAGCATTGAAAGTGGGGCCCACACAGTTTACCAACATGCAAATCCACCAGCCCTGACCTGATATCCCCTCACAGAGCAATGTGCAGGTATCTATCAGGAACACTCATGTCATGGCAGAAAAGGGGGAGTTGGGTGCTCCCACAGCCCAGCCAGGAAATAGCCTGAGTCTATCTGGGGACCAGGGAAGAAGGCTTAGTTGCTCTGCCTCCTAGTGCAGAGACAGGGACACCTCAGGCTTGTGTTTGATGTAAGTGAACCAGACTAGGACTGTGGCCATGGGAGGGTGTGTACTCTAACTCCTGTGGATTTTATGTCTATGACAGTAGCTTTAAAACTGGTACAGACAAGGCTTATGAAAGAATCAGTACAATGAGATTGGATGACTGATTTGGAGGACTGGTCAACCATGCGGAGCAGAGAAGCAGCAGAAGAGTCAGATCCAAGCGCAAGGTCACTGCTCCACAGGGACCCTGGCCACAAGACAAGGTGCAAGGGGGAAATTCAGGTACTTCTCAGTCCGGTGGGGCTGCACACTAAGCCCCAGAAATGTCCCTAGGGTACTTGTGAACAAAGCAGGAAATAGCACATAGTGTTGTTACGTGACACAGCACAGAGAATTTATTTGAACATTGCATTGAAGGCGTAAAAAAAAAAAAAAAAAAAAAAAAAAAAAAAAAAAAAAAAAACAAGTCCAAAATCCCACTACCAATAATATCTCTTTAACTTGAAAGCAGAATAGGCAAAACCCACCCTTCCTGTGAAGGAGAATATTCTCCTGTGGGAAACTACAAAGAAATCCAAGACAAGGATAAGCATCCATCTTAGCACCGTGTCTCCAGAGAGATGGCTTCCAGGAAGTCCAGCATCGCGCCACCTGAGTAATATCAGATGAGCTCTGTAGAGGGGCAGGGCCTGTCAAGGTGCCTAGGGGAGCACTGTGCAGGGTACATCACAGTTCCCGTGTGACCAGCCTGGGCAGACACAGGGCACAGATTCTCTTGAGCTCAGAGACTTTTGTAGGGTACGGGAAAGGAGGCAGTCATGGAGGTGAGTGAGGTCAGCTAGATGTAGAGGAGAAGGACCCTGAGGCCGTGGTGCAGGGACAGAGTCAGAGAGACACAGTACAACAGAGGCTGTGTCTCCTCTCATGCCTTATGTGGCTCAAGGGGCGCCATCAGGATTGGGTCTTAGATCAGCGGGCACGGAATTGACTCCCAGGCCTTCCCAGCTCTGCTTTCAGCCTAGGAGGTCAAAGGCCCCAGAGTGACTCATACACAGTGTGGGGACAGTTCTCAGCCTGAAAGCATGTCTCAGGATACCTCAATCCAAATGCAATACCACCTGCAGTGGTTCCCAGGGCATTGCTGCACAATTATCGGGCCACGTACGGGAAGAACTGTCCAGAGCACCTCTCAACCTCACAGATGGCACCCAGGGAACTCACCAAGCACTCCTGTTGGGCAGTCCTGCTCTCTAGGAGCTTCTTGGCTCACTGGTACCACTGTCCACATGCATGTTAGAATGGAATTTGGCAGGGTCTGTGTTGCTGTGGTATGAATGTGATTGCATATGGCTGCTTTACCACAGCAGGAATGCCACAGTGTCATAGCACCCATTCAAACCTAGCTCCCCACCCTACCATCTTTTCTCCATAGAGCACTGCTGAGCACACATTCAGGCTTCTGAACCAGGCCTCGAAATGGGGTGGTGGTTACAGAGCCAGCAGCCATTATCCAACCCTCAGGGGACCGCAGGACAAAATCAGCGACACTCTAATCCTAATCCTAACTGTAACCCTAACCCTAACCCAGGCATGCCTGCCCCTTTTAAGGGGATCATGATGAGAAAGGACAGAGTAACCCTAAAGACAGTAAGAGTTCACTCCCAGGGAAACCAGGCCCCATGTCCTTCCCAGGATGAGACCCACAGCAGACCAGCAGCTCCACAAGCCCCATCTTCAGCATGATGAAGCCACAGGGGCCTCAGCTGAGGCAGGCAGTGACTCCATTTTTGGACAGTGCTACCCCGTGTCTGCAAAAGAAACCTCAGCAGATGGCAGCCATGCCCTGGCTCTGCCCTGGTGGATATTGCTTGCCATCCACAGAGCCAGTGTTCCACACCAAAGTGTACTCACCCTACACCCACACTGATTACTGTCCTACCATCCACACCCTACACTATCAACTACCCACCCTACTCAACTGCCAAATGCCATGCCCTGCACCCAGCATGTACTCCAATACTGGCTTTGAGAACCTATGTCAGCTGTGTTGCAGAACAGGTAGGTCAGGGCAAAGTGGTCATCTAGGGGCACTCAGCTAGGCCCCACCCTGTGTAGTCCTGACATTCATTTGCTTCTTTGGGGCTCTCTGAGAGACACCAAGAATGGGATAAACTTAATCTGGACTGTCTTTGAGCAGCCACAGTTCTGTTGGTTTTATCATACCTCATGTCCCCCCGACCCCCAGGAGTCCACCAGGGCGCCAAGGTCAAAACCTTCTAGACACCCTTTCTAACCTCCCTGACACCATCTCCTACTTGCTGCATAGTGCTCCAGGGACCCCAGCAGGAACATGCGTGCTGTTCCTGGAGGCCGATTCACATCCTACCTCCTGCTATTTATGAGAGTCTTGACTAGGGAGATGCAAACCAAAGATACTGTGCAAGCCCTTCCCCTGTTTGAGATTACCTGTAGAAGTTTGGGAGCTTGAGGTCTCTGAGACTTGTATTTGGCATGGCAGGGCTTTTTGTGAAGTCCCCCACTGTGTATTCTGGTAGCTACCACAGTGAGGGACCTGGCAGGAAAGCCCACCAAGCACCTGGTGTTTAGGCTCTACACACTCAGATGCCAGGAGGAGCTAAGGTCAGAGACTTTGCTGCCCTCTCACCATTGAGTTCAGGCCACGCACAGTATGCCCCTCGTCAACTCTGACGTGCTCAGCCACATCAACCCCAGCACTGGTGGAGTTTGCAAAACTGTGCAAGTTGGTTAGAATTTGGACCTACTTTTATAGTAATTAAACTGCAAAGTAAGGAGTGATGTGAAGCAAGCAAGAATGGGGAAGCCTTTGTTCCCTTTTGCTTGGTATCAGAGACGTTTCACAGTTGATGGTTAGCCCTTCCTTTTCTTAATGTACAGTCTTGGGTCTGCTAATTCCAGGAACATTTGCTTCTCACAAAGGGAACAATGGTTGACACAACATCATTTGTCTCTCACAAAGGGAACAGAGGTTGACACAAGCAAACAGGTTACTAAGGTGGTGACACATACAGAATAGTATGGCGATGCTTCAGTTAATGCTTAACTATGTGGTCAATGCTCCGGTTTCATGGTTACTAGGGTGATAAGCATTAGGACAGAATGACAAACCTGTTTTTGCTAATAACAATTTTTTAACTTTGCATTTTAGCTTTCTTTTAGCAAAACACTCCCCATACTTCCATGTATATTGAAGTTCAACAAAACAAAACAAAACAGGTGGTGGGGTGAGGTTGCTTGGTTTCCCATCACTCCAGGTCCCAGCATGGCTTGGGTCCCAGTAAAGGCAGATTGCTCCCTTCCTGGGCCATTGCAGCCTGCCATACTCACAGCCTCTCACCTGGGGTGGAGGGGTTGCTTCAAGCTGTTTCTTTCTAATTAAATGGCCCTTTCACTGCCCAAGTTCTGAAATGGCCAACAGACCATAGAAAGACATCTCTTTAGGCTCCTGCTTGAAACCAACAGCACCAGGAAGCTGCTGCCTTTGATTTAGGGCCAGTAATGAAGAATTTTTATAACCACCACACTGATGTAGCTCATGGCAACAACAAGAGCCAGTCATGCTGCACTAAAGCATCAACAGAGCCTGGCGCCATGGAGGTCATGCAGTGACCTCCGGTTCTGCCTGCACAGCTGCACAAGGCAGGCTGGGCTCTCCCAGGCATACTGCTGACTGGGGCTGACACATGCCTGACTGTGCTACTGCTCCTTTCGCCCAGCAGCTATGAGCTCCTGCAGTTTTTCCATTAGCCCAGCTGTCACCAGGACCCTGTTACCTCAGGATTCCAGGCCTAGTCCATGGCATGCAGCATTCCCAAGTGCCCAGTGCCCATGAACAGAGCACAGACTTGGTTCCCACCTGTAAGCCAACTCCAAGGTCCTGAACACATTACAGTCACCCTGCAGGGACAGACTGCAGTCTGCCTGAGCATCCCAAGCTGGCACTTCATATCTGGATGCATGTTCATCCACATGTGGCCCTGCTGCCCTTCAGTGCCCCCCAAATCCTCCCTGCGGCTCCACATCTAAGTCCAGGCTCAGCTAAGTTCAGCCATCTGGCTAAGTGCAGTTGACCACCACACCACAGCAAGGTTGCTGAAACCTCACTCAGATGTCCTGTTTTGCCCTGGTCCAGGGTGGATTTGTGTGCATGAATAGAGTGACAGTGCTAAGTATAGATCAAGACAAAGCCAAAAGTCAGAGTCATGAGATGGGCTGAGGAGGAAGAGCTGGGAAGGAATATTGTACAGATAGCTCAGGGCCTCACTGGCAGAGAAACCAGATGTCTACATGGTATTTGTGGCTGCTCAGAAGCAATCTTTTTGGGGTTGAGCTTTCTTCCTTTTGTCTTTTGAGGAAGCCATGGTGGCAGAGACTCTACACCCAATCCCTCATGCACAACCCTCCCACAGAGGGGAAACTGAGGTTCAGAGAGCTAGGGAGGAGTGTTGGCATTCTGGCTGCTGCAGGGCTCAGAGATCACAACGGAGGCAGGATGCTGCTGCCAACGTTGGGTGAACCCACCCTCTTCTGTGGTTACTTCAGTAAGCACTTGGTCCCCTCACCCAGGTCATCCTGCTCCCAGCCCCACTCACAACTGACTCCCTGGTTCATCTTTCTGAGGGGCCTAGTGGAGATTGGGTGGCAGCTCAGGGCCCAAGGAACAGGCCATATTGTCAGGGTTTCTGTTACTGTGTATATGGGGTAGCAGCTGCCACAGTGATATACACTCTGCTGAAAACGTCCTGCCATACCAGGCATCGGCCTGTCCCCTCAGGCCATCTTATCAATTCTACAGAGGCTGCTGATCCTGTCCTCACCTTCGTGGTCAGTGCCCCCCAAATCCTCCCTGCAGGACCAGTGAAGACCCCAGGAAGCTGTGGGCTGAGCCAGTCACCCACAATCAGTGTCCAGTAAGTGACCTAAGCACTAAAGGTGGCACCAAAAATGGTCCATCCTGAGGCCCCACACCTCAAAACCGTGCTCTGCTCTGCCCTACAGGTCCCTGCTCAGCCCTCACTGCTCATGGGGGATGGAGGAAGCTTCTGAAATTGTCCAGTGACTGGGATTTCAGGGTGCAGACATGAAGAATGGTCACCCAAGGGGACTACGGGCCCTGAGCTACCTTTTCAGGGCTGAGCCCATTTCCTTCCCTATCCTGAGGAAGCCTCTGATTCAAGGTGAGGACACAGGGCAGCAGGGAATTTGGTATGCAGCTGTGTCATATCATCATTGTTTTTGACAGGCTCTCCAAGTGCATATGCCACCACTCCACAGCTGATCTGCGTCTACTGTCCTACTTGGACTGACCCCAGAACTAGTGTCTCCATCTATTCTTCCCTGTGCTCACTGCCACAGGTCATCCACACTGTGCCCCACGCTCTTCCAGTGAGGTGTGGACAGGTCTCATGTGCAGCTTAGTTCCGGTGCTGAGTGGGAGGCAGAGATGTCTGCAGAGCCCCATGCATGGGCACAACCAGACTCAGGCTGGGCAGCATGTTCAGGGACTGATAACTTCCAGAGCTTGGGAGAGATGAGCCCGAGTTTGGAGAATCACCCTGGGGTCGGACAAGTCCATTTGGGACTGTGGTCCTAAAAATGTGGTGGTCCAATGGAGAAGGTTTTTGCTGATGTCTGTGTTTCTACTGACTGGGGTAGGTGACACACAGTGATACCCAGTCAGTCAGAAACTACCTCCCCTGACAACCCCATGAGAATGATGAGGCTTTTAGGTTCTAGGCAAGTTTCCACCTATGCAGAGGAGAAGGGCAGTGGAGATATTCTGGAGTTGAGTAAGGTCACCTGCCCTACATGTCCCACATCACAACCAGTAATCACCAACTCAGCAGTCCTCCCCTCCCCTATCTTGCTAATTCCACAGCAAAGCTGCATGCCCTGGGCCACCAGGCTGGCCCCAGGATACCTTGTGCAGAAGAGCCCTTCTTGGGGCCCAGTATTCGGCAAGGGAATTTGTGTGGGCCTGACACACAGTGGATCATATACAGTAGTTGGTACTATAGTCTCGCAGTGATGCAGGCCAAGCATAAAACTCATGGTGAGGCACAGGCACCAGTCCCACCACAGGAAGACTCTACCCACTCCATATGGAGCTGACAAGGGGCCCCAGGGAAATTCTGCATATCTCCCAGTCACAGTGCCTATGTTGGTAGCTAATGCAGTGAAAGAGGTCCGATCCAAAACTGTTCCTGCAGTGTCCCTGGAGGGCCAACACCACCCCTACATACAAACCCTGGTGACCTGTGTGCCTCAGCACCTCAAGTGCATTTCAGAATTCCTTTCATTGGTGGGACAGAACTGGATGCCCCCAATTCCCTGTTAGGATTTGGTCCCTCTTCCCAGAGGTGATGCTTCAGGGGAGCAACTCTCAAGGAGACAGGAATTACTGGTTTAGCTCACTGTCAACCTGGGCAGGTAATGTAAGACACAAATCCCTGGTGCACACAGAGCCAATGCCTCACAATCCTGAGGGGACCAGGACTGCGATATTCCCTATGGGTATGAGGACACGTGCTGGAGATCTCTGGGCTCATTCAGGTCTGGTGCGGGAGCTCACATGGTGTGGACCAGAGCCCAGCAAGCTTATGGATCCCCTTGATGGCGCTGTGCTGGAAGCTACATAGTTGGGAGGCCATGGTTACAAGCCTAGAGCTCCCAGTCTGAGGCAGCACTGTGAAAATTCCACAGTGCAACCTTGAACTCCAATCTCCAGAAGAAGTCAAGGCAGAGTGTGACTCGCTGTGATCCTGCAACACAGCCCATCCCAGTCAATCCCTCTTGGGCCTCCATCCGAATAACCAGGTCCCGGCCTCCCCATGCCTCCCATACCTGCACCTCCACCCCATCTCTGCCTTCTTACCCAAGAGTGAATCAGGCTGTCATTCAGCTCTCCTCCCGGGAGAAGCATCTTTCACCTGGCTCCCAACAGCAATGCTGGTCTCAGGTGCACAGTGGGCCCAGGGCAGCTCTGACCTCCACCTCTCAGTCTCTCCTGTGGCCAGTCTGAGATTCAGGACCCCACTCAGGGCATGGCTCACAGGAAGCAGAAAATCTCCAGGACAGTTGCAGAGGCCAAGCACCTTCCTGTGCCCTTCCTACCCTCCTCCTCTCTGCCTGCTGTGGGACACAGTGAACCCCACACTACAGCTCCATGCCCTTTCCTTCTTACCTTTTTTTTTCCTGCTTTCCTTCTTTCTGCTTGAAGCCACACCTTTCATTTTTGCCATCCTAAGCCCCTGAGGTGCCAGGCCCTCACGTTGAGCCAAAGAGCAAGATTTTCACTTCTCTCTGGCAACCCACAAGTGAAGAAAGGAGAGGTAACCAGGAGCTTGAACTCAACATTCCAGAAACTTCTCTCAAACCTGAACAAAAATGACTCATTTCACCATATCTATTGTACATTTTCCCCCTTACACTGTCCTTACACCAGAATACAAATCAAAACTGACATACATGTGTCCAATGTATTGCACTCAAGAATATGGTCTCAAGGTGTATCCATTTACCTATTAATATTTGAACTTTATCCTTCTTTATGACTGGGTAATGCTCCATTGTATAAAGAAAATAATCAGTTTTTTTATCTGTTCATCAGTTGATGAGCATTTTGTTTTGTTTCCAAGATTTAGCTATTACAAATGCTGCTATGAACATGTGTGTGCATATATCACTGTGCTAAGATATTGCAAAATTCTTTTGTGAAGATACCAAAAAGGGGAATACGGTAGCTGGGTCAAATGGAACTAAAACTAGTTTTGGCTTTTTAACATATCTATATCCTAATTTTGACAATGGTTTTACAAGCCTTCCTCCCAACACTGAAGGATTCCTTTTCCCCCCCCACCCCAGTAGCATTTCTTATTGGTTGATTTTTTGATAGTAGCAGATTATATACAATTGAAAATTTCTCATGAGGATTTTGATCATCTTCTTTATCTAAAATATACCAATAAAATTAATTAATTTTAAAAAATTAAATTTGATAAGAACAATAAGATAAGTACTAATTCAGTTTCTATGGGGGACCTCAGTACCCCTCTGTTTCAAGTAAACAGATCAACTAGACAAAAAATCAAGAAAGAAATATCTGAGATGAACTGACTCTTTGAACAAATGCACTTCGTAAAGATCTACAGAGTTTTCCATTACGCAACAACAGAATATGTAGTCTTCTTAGCATCACATAGGACTTTATCCAAAAAGAACCCATACTCACAGAGCAGGCTTAAGTAAGTACAAAGAAATTGAATTTATCTCATGCATATTATCAGATCCTAGTGCGATGAAAAATTGTATATCAAAACCAAAAAACACCCCACCAAAAATATAAACACATAGAAGTTAAATAACAACCAACGGTTCATAAAATTAAATTTATATAGTTTCTATAATTAAAGTATAATGACACTATAACATTACAGAATTCGTGGGACACAGAGAAGTAGTCCTGTGAGAGGAATTTATACCAGTAAATTCCCAGATAAAAGAACCTAGGTCAAATTAATAACTCAAGTTGTCCTAAAGCTCCTAGAAAACAGTAATAACAGTCAAACTCAGAGTGTACAAGGGAAGAAATCATAAAAATCAAAACAGAATGTTTTCTACACATTAAGAAAACTGTGCAATGTATCAATAAATCACAAAAATTATTTCTTTTAAACATTAAATAAAATAGACAATCCTGTAGCTAATTTTATTTAAAAAGAAATGGAAAGACCTAAAACGATTCTATTAAGAATGAAAATGAAAAATCTCAATGGATTCTGCAGAAATCTAAAAGATCAATATCTACTTTAAAAATATAGATCTAACAAGATGAAAAAAATCAGAAGAAATAGACAGATTTCTAGATATATGTGAATTGCCAGTTCTGAATCAAGAAGGTATAACAAATTCTAAATAAGACAATATCAGTCAATCAAACTAAAGAATTACTTTTAAAACTACCCACAAAGAAAAGTCCACCTCCTGATGGAGTCATTGATGAATTCTACAAGAACGTTAGAGTAGATCTAATACCACTATTCCTCAAACACTTGAAAGGGTTGAAAGGGAAGCAAGATTCCTAAAGCACATATTATTCTGACAGTAAAAACCAGAAAAACATCTACCCAAAAAAGAGAACTAAAGGCCAATCTCATTAATGCCCATAGATGCAAAATTCTTCAATAAGATATTGGCCAAACAGAATGCTGCAAATCATCAAGAGGATAATACACCATCTCAGGATTTCAGGGATGGTACAACATACATAAATCAATAAATGTAATACTCCATATCAACAGAGCCAAAGACGAAAATCACAAAATCTCCTCAATAGATGCAGATAAAGCTTTTTAAAAGTCCAACATCATTCATGACAAAAATCCTAAAGAAAATTGGAGTAGAAGTACTTTATCTCAATCTGCTAAAAACCATTTATGACAAGCCAACAGCCAACATCACACTAAGTGGTCAAAGTTTGGAAGCTTCTCTCTAAAATCGGAAACAATGCAAGATAGCCCACTATTGCTACTCCACTTCCATATAGTTCTGGAAACATTAGCCAGAGAAATTAGAAAAGAAACATAAATAATTTTATTATTTGGGCAGGAAAGAAAAATTTTAATTATCATTATTTGACGAGGATATGATACTTTTCATGGAGGTATCCCAAAACTCCCCCAATAGATGCCTAGAATTAGTAACATAATACAGTATCTTAGCAGGATACAAAGTGAATACTCAAAAATTCATAGTGCTCCTGATCTCAAATAACAAAACTCATTGAGAGAAAAGGAAAGAAAACACCTTTCACAATAGCATCAAGAAAAGTGAAATACTTTGAAATCTATCTAATGGGAAGTAAAAGATCTATGCATTGAAAACTACAGCACTTTCAAAAAGGGGATCACAGGATATCAGAAAATGTAATACATCATATCAACACAATCATCTTAATTCTATTGTAGAAAAAGTTTTTTTTGTAATGTCCAGCACTGATTCATGAAAAAATCTCTAAAGAAAATCAAAGTAGAAATTCTTTATCTCAATCTGATAAAAGCCATGTATGACAAGCCAACAGCAACCATCATACTAAATATTCAACCACTGAAAGCTTTCACTTTAAGATCAGGAACAAGAGAAGAAGGCCACTATATCAATTGTCTTCCATATAGTTCTGAAAATATTAGTCAGAGGAATTACAGAAAAATTAAAAAGAATATGGATAGGAAAGGAAGAAGCTTAATTATCATTATTTTCGAGGATTTGACACTTTACAAAGAAAACCCATTAAATTCTCCCCCCTCTCAGAATTAATAAAACATTTCAGTAGCATAGCAGCATACAAACTCAACAGTGCAAAATCCATAGGGTTAGGGTTGGGGTAATTCCTGAACTCGAACAACAAAGTCATTGAGAGAACAGGCAGGGAAACGACACCTTTCACAATAGCAACCAGAAAAAGTGAAATATTTCAAAATCAATCTAATAGGAAGTAAAAGAAGAATGCACTGAAAAATACAGCACTGTGAAAAAGGAGATCAGAGAGGATAGCAGAAAATGGAAATATATCTTCTGTTCTTGGATGGGCAGTACCAATACAGTGAAAATAGACATACTTCCCAAGTTGTTAAACAGATTTAATGCACTCTGAATCAAAAGACTAACATAACACAATACCTCATGAAACTCGAGAAAACAATCCTAAAATTCCTAAGGAACAGAAGGGACTGCAAAAATATTTCTTGGCAACAAGGGCAAATCAGAGGGCATCACAATCCCTGATTTGCAGTTAAATTACAAAGTTATCATGAAAGAACCCATGGAGGTTAACAGTAGATGCAAAAATTATTGCGAGCAACCATACTCAGCTTCCTTACCTTTGACAAAGGAGCCCAACACCTTCACTGGAAGAAAGATATTCCTTTTAATAAGTGATCCTGGGAAACTGGGTTTGCACATGCTGAAAATTGAATCTAGACTGTAAATTGAAAAGAAAACTCATTCTAGGGATAAAAAAATCGAACACCAAGGAGGCCCATGCCATGCAACCAAACCATAAAATGGTTTGTAGGATGGCTTTCAGTCTGGGGGTATCCCCCATCATCCCACCCCACTGATCCCTGGCTATGTGTTGTGAAGCTGGTATATAGTAAGTGCTTATTGATGGTGCTACTGTTTCACAGAGATGGAAACAAAGAATCCAGGCCATGACCACTGGTCAGCTCCTCACACAAACTTGTGTCATTATTTATAGAGTGAGCTCTGCATGTATACAGAGAAAGAAAGCAAACCTGTGAAGTGCAGAGCTCAGCATTTTTCTCCAGGGTATAGCTTTCAGTGTGAGGAAGGCAACCCTTAAGCTAACCTACAAACTCAAGATAAAACAAGTCCATTTGCTTGTGTGTGCGTGCGTGCATCCGTGCGTTTGTGTGTGTGTGTGTGCGTATGTGTGGTCTGAGTGTGAACACAAGGCTTTACATCCAGCTAGATCGCTAATCTTTATTTATTTATTTATTCTTTAATTTTGAGATAGAGTCTCATTACGTTGCTAAGGTGCCAGACTGGGCTCAAATTTGGGATCTTCTTGTTTGAGTTTGCTACAATGCTGGGGGTGCAGGCATCTTTGTGCCTGGCTCCAAGTCAGATTTTAATGGAAGTCTCCTTGCCCTATATGATATACATAAGAAGTACAGCCTGAAAATCAAGCAGGGGATGTGATCAAGACCACAGTGGACACATGCACTTTTTTGGCTCAGGGGGGACTGTTGAATTGTTGAGGAGGGAAATCCTAAAGAAAGTTCTTATCCTGACAAAGTGGGTCATGGAGGTTCAAGTATGAAGCAGTATCACTGTGTGACCACAGGTGCATAGAGCATGAGGAAGACTATTTTGTGATGAGATTTAGCTAGGTCACCTAGAACTCAGAGCTTATACCTCTCAGGCATAGGTGAGCCTCATCGAAACAGCAACCATCTGAGACCTCTGTGCTTATCTGTAAATCAAGAACATGAGAACAAAGGCATAGAAACAAAGCATTTTGCAACATGTAGTTTATAAATTTCCAGTACTTTTCTGGAATGGGATGACTTTGTTATGTGAAATATGCAGACCTAGTTTAGGCAGTCTTATCAGGGCAGAAGAAACACATGGATCAAAGTAAACATCTTTAGCAGTAACTTGCTACTAATTATGCAGACTGTTATCCTGCAAATTCTAACCATGCATTGCAGGTGCATGGGAACTGTTGTTCTCCCAGGTCCCTTCGTTAGTTCACTTAGTTCAATCACCCTTCTTCCCAGCATCTCCCCACAGTGCAGATGTGAATCTCTGTGCATATATCACAGACACAATAAAAATCCAGCCTTGCACTTAACTGCCTGCCTCTGTGTGTGTGTGTGTGTGTGTGTGTGTGTGTGTGTGTGTGTAACATATAATATAAATTGACAGCACTATGCACCCAGTGTGCTGGCTTGCACACTGGTGGGGAGGGCAGCAGTGCTTTGCTCCTTGTCCTGAGATTTCTGCATTGTGAGCGCTCTTCTATGAGGTGGAAGCAGCCAGCATAGATCCCAGAAGCAAGAGTGCAAGGGCAGAATCTATAAGTGGGACACACAGTGCCTTTGTGCAGTGCACATTCCTGGTGGTGGAAGGGAATTGTGTTGTGTCTGAGAGAGATCCAAAATGTAAATAAATTGAAGAGCAAAATGAAAGAGATAGAGTGAATATGTTAGGATAGTCTTTGTGTAGATGTGAAGGAGATCCAGAGAAAGAAGAGGGGAAGGCAAGGGATAAAAGGAAATAAACATAAAAAAGATGCAATTTGCATGTATTTGATTTCCAAACATGAGTTCAATTATTGTGCCACAAACATATGCTAATCAACAAGGAATTAAGTGTCAAAAAATATCTGTGTTCTGTGTATTGTTTCCTAGGAAGATACAGGCAGAAACCAGAAATTTCTATATTCCCAGGGACTGTATGATGCCTCTGCTCTACAACCCTGACTGTGCTGGATCATCTCAGCAAATACTAAATCCAATGTTGATAATTTGAATATTACACAGGAGCCAGTGACATGAGGTGCAGAACCTGTCTGTTAGAAAGACCATGCTTTCCTTCCACAGGCAGTGTAACACTTTTAAAAACTGATCAGATTCTATGCTACAAAAATGTTTCTCTGTGCCACAAACACTTTCCTACAAGGACCTGAGGATGTGGCCAGGCTCTCTCTGTTTTTTTTGCCTTGGGTATACCCTCATGCGGACAGTTTCCAGCAGTGTGTGGTAGGAATCCTGATCATCAACTTGATGAAGAGGTTCCTAAACAAGTTTACTGATAGAGAGGTGCTAGCTTCATAATACTTCACTTTCTGATGAGTTCCCAGGTGAAGGATCTGTCAGGAGGTCTCCAGTAATCTTTCAGCTCGGATATTGTGGAGGGCAGAGCAGACAGAACAGGCAACTGTCAGGCACAAATTGTGACACAGATGTTGGCTACCTGGGATTTTCCTTTTTATGAGTAAAATTTAAAACAGTCTCAAGAAAAAAAGGGAACCATTACTGAGACAATCTTTACCACAACACTCACTGGCATTGTCAGGTAATCAATCGCCCTCCCAGGAACACTGATGAGATGGTTTCCTGGGTGACCATGAGGACCTGATGGAGCAGCAGCATCAGCAATACTAGAAAAGCAGCCTGTTCAGAGCAACCAGCACAGAAACATACAAACAGCATCCTTGTAGCCTGTAACTGTTTACTGTTCAGGGACACTCAGGAACATGACAACTGCAATATCAGTGATGGAGAGGAAGATATTTACATTTCCTGAGGCACAGTACACTGAACTCTGAGGGGCCTGCATGGAGGTTCAATTTTGACAAGACAGTATTGACACAAATCCAACCCCCAGAGAAAGTAGGACTCCACACGGTTTAGGGAAGGACCACAGAGGGCCGCTATGTGTACCAGGCTTCATCCCAAAACATAAAAGTGTGAAACAGGGCAACAACTTTAGAACTTTAGAAACAGGGCCACAACTTTAGAAGTTATTTGCACTTCACAACTACCAAAACTTAAAAGCAAATAATAAGTGCATAAAAATGTTGATGCACTATGTAAATGATGCTTCTAAGATCCAAGGGTTTTAATAACCTGAGGAGGAAAATGCGAATGTCCCCATAATGGGCAAGGATGTGTCATAGCTCATGGTATCACGGCTCCTAGAGGAGCTCAGTCACTGTCTGGGCACTGGAAGCAAGCTCAGGCTGAGAGGATGGGGCACTGCTGTTGGGACTCCAGATCACTCAGGGAGGTTTGGAGAGGGGAACTGGGAGGGCTACATTCATGGAGACAGAGCACTGCCCTGCAATGAGCGTGGACAGACACAGACCCAACTGGAGGTTGCTGCCAACCTTCTGGCCCTGAATGCCTCTGGATATGGAAGCAGTGCTGCTGGCTGCAGCTATCCTGTAACCAGGTGTGTCCACATCAGCTGTAAGGCCTCAGCTGTGAGTTCATCTTCCACCCTTCCCAGACGTCCAAGTTTCCTCAACCCAGGACCCCTGAGCTCTCTCCTGACACACTGCAAGGACAGGGCCTGTGTCCTCCACCCCTGTGTCCTCATTTTCCAGGGAGCACAGGCTGCCAGCATGCACACCAACTTGCCTGGACTTGGCCAGCCTTGTGTACAGACAGTAGGCTGCTCTGGCAGTTGTTCACCAGTCCAATGTTCTAGACCTCCATCTCCTCACTCCCTCAGTCTCCCGAGCAGTTCTCAAAAAAAAAAAAAAAAAACCCATTTCCAACACCTGAACTGAAGTCTTTGGCAACTTCCAACTCAGGGTCAGAATTAATGGGTTTAAACACATGCTTCTGTGGTGGGCATCATGGGAGACCAAGTAAGAAGCCCTTGCTCTGTTACGCCTTGTGTCTAGATGACACCCCACAGCCTCATGCATTCATAGGTGTTGGTTTTTCAGAGGTGGCTGAATCTAGAAAATGTGATTGACTTGTAGTGTAATGGTAAGATTAAAGGTGCTAAGATTAAGGGTGGGCAGTAACTATATCAGTTCACTGATTGATTTATCACAGCCCTAATCCTGGTAACCTGGATACAATATAAGGGCCAGAAAAAGGCTGGTCTCTTGCTTGCTTTCCTATTTTCTGCCCATGACAAACTCTTTCTCCTCTGGATGCCTGACTGTCATTCCACCGAGCTATGGAGCCCACTGATTATCGACTGAAATCTCTATAAATTGGGAGGTGCTTAAAGATTTCACCCCTCAAATTTGGGTGCCAGATATTTTATCTCAGCAAGGAGAGAAGTTACTGAGACGTGCACTGTGACTCCATGCTTTATGGGGCCTTCATCTAACAGGGCGGATACTATCAGGTCAGTAGAGTCTGAGGCTAGACACCTGTGAAAGGCACTGGCCAGCAACAACCTGGTGCCCAACCTGGAAGGGGCATTGGAGTGATGGCCAAGGCCAAGCAGGCAGCACTCCCAGCCCCTCAAGTTAGTGCCAAGCCTGACCTCCTTCACCTCCTGAGATGGAGACCCATACCAGAGCCTTCTGCTGCCCCTCACTCGTCTAGTCAATTCCTGGGCTCTCATCACATAGGTGGGATTCAGGTGAGCTGGTGCTCAGGAAATGTCCCAGTTGTTCCAGGGCTGGGCCCTCAGCAATGGATCCTAGAGAAAACAACCCTTGCGGGAGGCAGCCAGACACTGTCAGGCTGTGGGAAACTTTAAGGATCTAAATGCAAGATCAGCAACTGCAAGGAGCAAGGACAACCAAGATAAACAGTGAACGGGTAGATAGTGACATGCCAGAATAACCTCCAACTAGACGAAAAAGCCTCCAACCAGAGACACAAGGCACCAGGCCTCTGAGTGGGAGGTCGCTGACCTGGAAATGGCATGTTCCTCTCTTTAATGGAAAAGAGACCTGTGCAGAGTTCTAACTCAGAACAAACTACAACTGACCCAAAAGCCCAGCATAAACAGAATCCCTACTGCAGAGCTAGTTGTGAGTAATCAGAGCAGGTACAGAGTCAACAGCAGGGCAGAATTTTTGTGCTGGCCTGTGTCACTGTGAGATTATTATGGCTACGATTATACCCACAGTGACAGGGACCCACTCCAAAAGCTCTACCCTGATGCACAGCACCCTTGGGACTAAGGGGCTCCTGGCAGCATCGGAAGTGGGGCAGGCACTGTTTACTCATATGCAAATCCACCAGCCTTGACCTGATGTGCAGGGATCTAATAGGAACACCTCCTGTCATCTCAGAAAGGGGGAAGTTGTGGGTTTCCATAGCTGAGCCAGGAAGTATCCTGAGTCCATCTGGGGACAATCCAGGATGGCTTAACTACTCTCCCTTCCCAGTATGCAGAGCTGAGGTCCGGTGACTTGGTTAGAAACCTCAGGTGACCATATGAATGTGGTTCAGGACCTGAGGCGCAGAGAACGCCAAAGGCCCACATGGGGTTTGAGACTGCCAGTAGCAAGCCTTATGGGACTGAGCCCTCTTCCTCTTCTCTCCTGAGGAAACCATTGTGGCAGAGACTCTGTACCCACTCTCCATTCACATCCCTCCCACAATTGAGACACCGAGGCTCAGAAAGCTAGTGAGAAGGGAGGGAATCCTGCTTGTGGCTGTGCTCGGGGACGTCACCACAGAGGCAGGATGCAGCTGCCAACCTTTGATGAACTTGGGCTCTTCTGGGCTTATTTCGGTAAGGACTTGGACCCCCCAGGACGTGCTGCTCCCAGCTCCAGCCATCACTCAGAATCCCTGGTTAATCCTTCTGAGGTCCCTGGTGGGGACTGGGTGGCAGCTCAGGGACAGGGGACAGTCCATATTGTCAGGGCTTCTGTCACTGTGTGTATGGTATAGCAACTACCACCGTGGTGTGCACTGTGCTCAAAACATCCTGCCCCACCAGGCTTTGTTCTGACCCCTTCTGCCATCTTCCCAATCCCCCAAAGGCTGCTGACTCCCAGATAGTCCTGTCCTCAGCTGCAGGCGTAGAGAAGACCCCAGGAAGCTGTGGGCTGACGCACTCATTCACAGTCAGTGTCCAGTGTGTGACCTATGCACAAAAGGCCATGCACAAGGAATGGCCCATCCTGAGTTGCCACACCTCAAAACCTTAGGAGGATGGTGCTGCAGGGTTCCCGTGGTATCAATTATAGGTCTTCTGGGTACAGAAAGGAAGAACATTCACTCAAGGGGCCCAGGAGCCCTAAGCCATTTTTTTTGGACTGAGATATTTTTCCTCCTCTCTCCTGAGGAAACCTCTATAACAGAGTGAAGACACAGGGCAGCAGGACAGTTCAGTATGCAGCTGTGTCATATTATCTCTGTTTCTGACAGATTCCTTGAGTGCACACCCCTCCCCTCTGTGGCTGGTCAGGGTCTACTGTCCTTGTTGGGCAGAATCCAGGACCCTCTACTTCTTCCTGTGCTCACTGGCACAGGTCATCCACCCTGTGTCCCCTGCCCTCCCAGGGAGGTGTGGGTGGGGTTCGTGTGCAGCTTAGCTCCAATGCTGGGTGGAAGGGAGTGGCCTTTGCAGAGCCCCATGCATGTGCACAACCAAGCTCAGCCTGAACAGGAATTCCAGGGACTAGGAATCTCCAGAGCTTAGGAGAGGTGAGCCAGGGCTTAGCGGGATCACTCTGATGCCAGATGAGTTGAAGAGGGATTCTGAGCGCCGCAATTGGGAGGACCCACAGGACAAGGTTTTTGTTGCAGTCTGTGTCACTGTGTATTGGGGTAGCTGGAACCACAGTGATACCTAGTCAGACAGAAACCACTTCCCTCAGCCAGCTCCATGAGGAGGATGAGGCTCTTGGGGTCTGATAAATGTCCTTCCTCTCCCTAATTGAAGACCGGAAGAGAGCTGTGTCAGAGAGAGACACCTGTTCCATCTGGCCCTCATCAGTACCAGTGATCATCAGCACCCACCCCCACCCTGGTAATACTGCTCAGAGGCTGAGAGCCATGGACCACCTGCCTGGTCCCAGGAGAGGTTGTGAGAAAGGGACCTGTGTGGGACCCTGTAGGCGGCAGGGGAATTTGTGCAGGCCTGAGACACAGTGGTTATTATAGTGGTAGTGGATGGGTCTCACTGTGACACAGGTCACACATAAAACTCAGTTTGATACTCCTCAGACCTCAGTCACCAAAACCACCTACAGGAAGTCTCCACCCCCCACATATGGAGAGCACCAGGGGCCCTGGGAGATTCTGCATAGCTCCAGTTCACAGTGGGTATGGTGGTTACTACCACAGTGAGAGAGGTCAGGTGCAAAACAGTTCCTGCAGTGTTCCTGGAACCCCAGCACTCATTCCCTGGCTATCTGTGTACTGAGCCCCTAGAAGATTTTTGGTATCACTTCCTTAATGGACAGAGTCCAAAGTCCTTATTTCGATGTCAGGATCTGGTACCTCTGGCCACAGCTAACCCATTAGGGCACAAACTTCAAGAGACAGGAAAAGCTAACTATGGCCACTTTGCACTAGCTGACAAACACGAGGCATAAATCCCTGGGACACATAGAATCAATGTCCCACAACCCTGGGAGGATCAGACCTGAGGTTTCCTTGTGTGCACCACGACACAGGACACTGGTCTCTGTACACACTCAGGTTTGATGAGGGAGCTCTCATGGTGGGAACTAGAGCCCATCCAGGATATGTTCCCCTCAGCACTGCAGCCCGAGCAGTACATATGTCAGCGTCCATGGTTATGGGCACAGAGCTCCTATGCTGAGGCAGCACCATGAAAATTCCACAGTGCGACCTCAAGCTCCCAGCTCTGCAGAGTAACATGAGGCACATTGTTTCCTTGAGCCCTCACAGTGCAGGCTATCTCACCCCTGTGCCCTTGGACCTCAGTTTCAGTGGCCAGGTCTGGCCTCCCCGTGCCTCTCATGCCTGCATCTCCACCCCAGCTCTGCCTGCTCATGCAATGTGGGGATCAGGGCTGTCACTCACGGCTCCCTTTCTGGGAGAAGCAGCTCCCACCTGGATCCCAATACCAATGCTGGTCTCAGGTGCACAGTGGGCCCAGGATGGCACTGAGCTCCACCCCACAGTCTCTCCTGGGCTCAGCCAGTCTGGGATCCAGGACACAGCTCAGGGCAAGGCTCACAGGAAGCAGATAATTTCTAGACCACTTGCAGAGGCCAGGCACCTTCCTGTGCCCTCCCTGCCCTTCTCCTCTCTGCTTGCTGTGGGACACAACACAGGGTCACCCGGCACACACCTCACACCACAGCTGCATGCCCCTTCCTTCGTTCCTTCCTGCCTTCCTTCCTTCCTTCCTTCCTTCCTTTCTTCCTTCCTTCCTTCCTTCCTTCGTTCCCTCCCTCCCTCCCTTCCTTTGTCTTCATACCAGCTTTTGTTTTGGTCCTGGGATGCCAGGGCCCCAAACTGAGTTTCAGAGCAATGTATTCACGTCCCCCAGGCCATGTACAGGTGAAGAGGAAGAACGAGGCAGGAGCCTGAACTCAACATTCTAGAAACTTCTCTCAGGCCTGGGAGAAAATGACCCATTTCACAATATCTACTATGCAGTTTTGAACCTTATACTTTTGGTTTCTCAAACCAGAAAAGCAATGCAATAGGTACATGTATTTATTCCATTTATTTCACTTATAATTATGGTCTCTCTCTCTCTCTTTTTTTTTTTTCAGTCTTTTTCCTTTTTTCGGTACTGGAGTTCAAACTCACGACTGCCTGCTTGCAAGACCGGCATTTATGCCGCTGAGCTAAATCCCCATCCCCACGATTACGGTCTCAAAGTACATCCATTTACTTGCAAAAGTCTTATGTTTGTTCTTCTTAATGACTGAGTAGTATTCCATTTTCTAAAGAGAAAAGCAGTCTTTTTATTTATTTATCAGTTGCTAGGTTTTTGAGCTTTTTCGATGGTTTAATTATTCAAATGTTATTGCTATAATCATTTGTGTGCATATGTCACTGTGGCATGATATCTTTGGTTCTTCTTGTGGATATATATAAGAAAGGTGAATACAGATCCACAATTAAATAGAACCTCTAGTTTTAGTTTACTGAAGATTCTCCATACTGATTTTCACAGAGGTTGTACCAACCTACATTCCCATCAACAATGAAGAGCCACACCCCTACCATTGTTTGTTATTGGTTGATTTCTTTTGTTACTTTAAAAGAGAAAAAAAGATGCAAATGACACAGAATTTCAAAAAAATAGACAAGTTACATAAGTTAATATACTGCATATTGTTATCTTAGAACTATTTGTTCAGGTTACAAGATCTAGACACAAAAAATGATCAAACCAACAGTGAGAACACAAACTCTTCTTTTTGATAAACTAAAAAAGATTCATAGTATTGTTATCTGTCTTGCATACCTACACACACAAATGTACATATATATACATACAAACATATAATCTTTTCCTTTCTTTCTCTTCTCCTTTCCTTTTGAGTGTTTTCTTTCCCTTTCATTATTAAATATCTATTTTGTATCTTATTACTCCTTCAGTTTTAAAAATTATTTTTATACTAGGGAATCAATATTTATTTCACTTATGTTTATGGTCTCAAGTTGCCTCCATTTACCTATAGAAGCCTCAAGAGTATCCTTTTTATACCTGAATAATATTCCACTGTTTAAAAATACCACTTTTTTTTATCAATTCGATGGTTGATGGACATTTAGGTTGTTTCCAAGATTTAGCTATTAAAAATTATACTGCTATAAACATGGGTACACATTATTGCTGTGGCATGACATTTTCAGTTTTTCTTGGAAAATACCCCAAAGATGAATAGCTGGATTGAACGCTGGATTTGAGCAATCTCCACACTGATTTCCACAGTGGCTGTATCATTCCACACTCCCACAAACAGTAGAGAGGTGTTCTTTTTGTTGTCAGTGGATTTCTTACTTTTTAAAAAAATTTTTATTCAAAGAGAAAAAAAGCAAAACAGATTAAAGTGTAGAAATAATAAAGATTTCAAAAAATAAAATAAACACTAAGAAATCACTAGTTGATAAATTACATATTGTCTTCCTAGAAGTAGTTGTTCAAGTTACACTATTAAATCATAAAATAAAAAGTTGACATTCATACAGTGAGAGAGCAAACAGTTCTTTAACAGTCCAACAAAAATTTAGTAATACAGTTAGCTATCTTACACACTTAACCATACATGCAGTTATATCCTTTAGAGCACTTTCTTTCCCTTTCTTTTTTACAATAGTGATTACACATTTTAGGTCTTATTACTCCTACAGTTTGTATTACTTTTTACACTAGACACACAATGTGATATTTATAAATATGATTCTTATTTATTTCTCTTATGAGGATAGTCTCCAGTTGCCTCTATTTATCTATAAAAGCCTCAAAGTCATCCTTTTATATATCTGAGTAATATATAAAAATACCACATCTTTTTCATCCACTGTGCAGTTGATGGGAATTTTGTTTCAAACATTTAACTATTACAAATTGTGCTGCTACTAAGATGGGTACACATAAATCACTGCAACATGAGCTTTTCAGTTTTTTCAGGGAAAATACCCAGGATGGGAATAGCAGGGTTGAATGGAACTTCCAATCCTAGTCTTCTGAGTAATTGCCATACTGATTTCCATAGTGGCTGAACCAGTCTACAATACTACCAACAATGGAGCAGTGTTCCTTTTTCCCTGCATCCTTGGCAGCATTTGTTATCAGTTGATTTCTTGATGGCAGTTATCCTTTCCAGAATAAGATGAAATCTCAATGCTTTTCTAATTTGTATTTCTCAAATGACCAATGACGGTGAACATTTTTTCATGTATTTATTTGCCATTTGTATATCTTCATCTGAGAGAAGTGTATTCATCTCAGATTGCCATTTTTGAAGAGCATCTTTCAATGTGGGAGACTTGATATTTTTCAATTCTTTATATGTTCTGCATATAAGTCCTTTGTCCGAGGGGTTGCTGGCTAAATTCTTTCCCGTTCTATGGGTTTTCTTTTTACTCTGTTGGTGATTTCTTTTGAAGTGCAGAAACTTTTCAATAATATGAGGTCCCAGTTGTTGATTCTTTGAAATGTTTCCCGTTGTGTTTTCTTCATGAATTCACGGCTACCGCTATGTCTCCAAGACTTCCACCTACCTTGTCTTCCACTAGATTTAGTGTTTCTGTTTTAATATTTAGATCTTTGATGCATTTTGACTTTAGTTTAGTGCATGGTGATAGACATAGGTCCAGTTTCAGTCTTCAGTATGTGAAGAGTCAGTTTTTCCAACATCATTTATTAAAGAGGCTATTCTTCTTCCAATGAACATGTTTTGCCCTTTGTCAAACAAGGTGGCTGAGTATCTTTGTAGTTGTGTTTGCATCTTCTATTCTGTTCCATTGATCCTCAAGTCAATTTCTTTCCAATACCATGCTGATTTTTATCACTGTGGCTTTGTAGTATAGTTTCAAGTCAGGAATTGAGATTCCTTCTGCTTTGCGTTTGATGCCCGAAATCGCCTTTTTATTCTAAACATCTTCTGTTTCCAAGTGCATTTTAGGAATGTTTTCTCTAGATCTGTAAGGTTTGTTAATGGTATTTTGATTGGGATTGCATTAAATCTGTATAACGGATTTGGGAGTATGGCCATTTTCACAGTGTTGGCTTTTTCTAACCAAGAGCAAGGGATATCCTTCCATTTTCTAATATCTTCTTCAATTTCCTTTTTTAGCATACCATAATTTTCAGTATGTAGGTATTTTCAGTCTTGGTTAGGTTGATTCCTGAGCATTTCATTTTTTTAGGTGCTATTGTGAAAGGCGCTGTTTCCATAATTTCTCTCTCAGTGAAGTTTTTGTTTGTGTACAGAATACTATTGATTTTTGAGTGGTGACTTTGTATCTAGCTTCACTGATGAATTTGTTACCTCTAGTAGTCTTTTAATGGAGTTTTTTGGGTCTTCTATATAGAGGATCATGTCATCTGCAAATAGTGATAAAGTAACTTCTTTTGTCTTTATTTCTTTCTCTTGTCTGATTGCCCTGGCTAATCTTTCCAGAACTATACTGAATAGGAGTGTTGGTAGTGGACATCTTTGTCTTGTTTCTGATTTTAGAGTGAAAGCTTTCAGGTTTTGTTCACTCATTGTAATGTTGGCTGTTGGTTTGTCATAGATGGCCTTAATGAAATTGAGGTAGACACCATGTATTCCAAGTTTTTGAAGGGTATCTTTAATATTGAAAAAGTGTTGGACTTCATCAAGAGCTTTTTCTATGTGTATTGAGAGGTCCGTGTGGTTTTTGTTTTTGGCTCTGTTGATGTGGTATATGTCATTTATTGATCTGCATATGTTAAACCATGCCTGCATTCCTGGAATGAATCCCATTTGGTCGTGATGTATAATATTCTTGATGATTTGCTGCCTTCTATCTGCCAGTATTTTATTGAGAATCTTTGCATTAATGTTCATTAGTGTGATTGGCCTATAGTTCTACTTTTTGGGTGGATCATTCTCTGGTTTTGGTATCATTGTAATACTTGCCTCCAGGAATGACTGAGGGAGGATTGCTTCTCTTCCAATTTCATCGAATAGTTTAAGGAGTGTTGGAGTCAACTCTTTTTTAAATTCCTTGTAGAATTCAGCTGTGAATCCATCAGGACCTGGGCTTTTCTTTGTTGGTAAGTTTTTAGTTATATTTTTAATTTCAGTAGCTGATATTGTGTTATTCAAAATTGCTGTGTCTTCTTAATTGAGCTTTGGTAGTTCATATGTTTCTAGAAATCTGTCCATTTCCTCTTTGTTTTTCACCCTATGTGAGAGAGATTTTCATAGTAAGTATTCATGATCTTTTGAATTTCCATGGGATCTGTAATAATTTCTCTCTTTTCAGTCTGATGTGCGACTTGCTTTTTAAATTCCTTTTTCTTGATAAAGTTGTCTAAGGTTTATCAATTTTGTTCATTCTCTCAAAATGCAGCTCTTTGATTCATTAATTGTTTGTATTGTTTTTAATTTCAGTTTCATTGATTTCTGCTCTGATCTTTATGATTTCCTCTCCTATATGAGCTTTGGGTTTGACTCAGTCTTCCTTTTCTAGGAGCTTGAGATGTAGCATCAGGATGCGTATTTGTGCTTGCTCCACTTTCTTGATGTGACAATTTATTTTCCTCTTAGGATTGCTTTCACTGCATCCCACAGGTTACGGTATGTTGTATCTGTATTTTCATTGAATTGTAGGTGTTATTTCTTCTTTAATTTTACCTGTAGCCCACTGGTTGTTCAGAAGGTTGATTAATTTCCATGAATTTATGCCAGTTTTCTAATTTCTTTTGCCATTAATTTCCAATTTCAGTGTGCTGTGGTCAGATATTATGGGATAATTATCATGGGAAAATTTCAATCCCTTTGCATACTTAAGAATGTTTTATAGGTTAATATATGGCCTATTTTGGAGAATGTGTCACGTGAAGCCGAGAAGAATGTATAATTTGATGTGGTTGGGTGGAACACTCTAAACATCTACTAAGTCCATTTGCTCACAGGTATGATTCAGTTCTATTACTTCTTTGTTGACTTTTTCTCTAGTTGATCTATCTCTTTGTGACAGTGGGATACAAAGGTCTCCTATTGCAATTATATTCTTGTGTATTTGATTTTTCATGTACATTAGTATACATCCTATATAGTTGGATGCTCTTGTATTTGGTTCACCTATATTTATAATTGTTAGTTCTTCCTCTTCAAGTATTCCACTAACAAGTATGTAGTGACCTTCTTTTTCTCGTGTAATCATTTTAGGTTTGATGTTCACTTTGTCTGCAAGAAGAATAGATATCCCTGCTTTTTTCTCGGTTCCTGTTGCATGGAATACTGTTTTCCATAATTTGACTTTTAATGTATGAGTTTCCTTTTGAGTCAGATGTGTTTCGTATATACAACATATTGTGAGATCATGTTTCTTGATCCATTCTGTCAACCTTTTTCGTTTGATAGATGAATTGAGGCCGTTTACATTTATGGATAGCACTGAGATGTACTGCCTTGTTATATTTCTGTAGTCTGTTTTCCCCCTTGTTTAATTGTTTGTCCTGCCTGTTAGTGTCTTTCTTCTGTTGTTCTGGAGATTATGATCATTTTCATGTCTATTTTGTATGTTTTTCAATAGTTTTTCTAGTGTTGGTTTGGTTCGCATTAATTCCTTCAGTTGTTCTTTGTCATGAAAGTACCTAGTTTCTCCATTAAATTTGAAGGAAGTTTTGCTGGGTACATCCGTCTGTTTTAAGTGTTGTTTTCTTGCATAACTGTATGTGTGTTTAAGTGTATAGGATTGACAACCATATTACTAAGTTTTTGTTGGATAGTTGAACAGAATTGTTTGCAGCTTCGCTGTTTGAATTCCCACTTTATATGTTCCACTTTTTTATCTTGAACTACTATTTGTAAAATGACAGTATGTAAACTTTAACTAGTGATTTCTCTTTAATTTTTCTCTGAACATATGTATTATTTCTACCCATTTTCTGTTTTGTTTAGTCTTTCTTTAAATAAAATCGAAAACCTTAAAAAAAGTTGTTTTCTTTCAGAGATTGAAATACTTCACTCAAACCTCATCTTATAGGGCATTACTTAGAGACCAGAATTAGTTCACTCACCTCGGGAACTCAGTCACGATATGTCTTGGGAACAAGTGAGCCTCAGAGAAAAAACAACCAGATGAGTCCTCTGTGCTTATTTTTAACTTAATAGCATGAGAACAAATACACAGAAGAAAATCATTTTGCAATACAGTTTTGGGAGTTTTGGGTGCAAGGTTCTAGTGTGATGGGTTTGCTAACTGACGTATGAGGGCCATAATTTGTGTAGTTTTATCAGGGCTGAAGGATATTGGCCAAACCAAATTTTTGACAGTAACTTGCCCTTAATTAAGCTGTCTGCTGTCCTGAAATTATTTACCAATGTCAAACTATGCATTCCAGGAGGATGAGAACTCTTGCTCTCCAAGGTCCCTTCCTTCCATCACTCAGGTTCAATCACACCTCTTCCCAGCATCTCTCTACAGTGCAGATGTGGATCTATGTGCATGTATCACAGACACACAAAAACACACAGTCTTCTACATACAGCCTCTCTCTCTCTCTCTCTCTCTCTCTCTCTCTCTCTCTCTCTCTCTCTCTGTGTGTGTAAGTAATGTAGAATACAACTTTATAGCATTAAACACCAGTCACTGCTGGCCTTCCTGACAGGAGGGAGAGGAGAAAGGGCAGCAGTGCTTCACTTCTTTTCTGAGTTTTCTGCATTGTGAGTGCTCTTCCCTGTGGTGGAAGCAGCCAGCAGTGATCACAGAAGCAAGAGTGCAAGGGTAGAGGCCATAAGGGGGACACACAGTGCCTTTGTGTGTGCACATTCCTGATGGCGTTAGAGAGCCATGCTGTAACTGAGAGATCCAAAATATAAATACATTAAAGTCCAAAATGAAAGTGCTAGAGTGGAAACAGCAAAATAAACTTTGTGGATATGGGAGGAGGATCTGGAGAAAAAATAAGAGGGGAAGCAGAGGAAAAAATGATTAAATGTAAACAAGATGCAACTTGCTTAAATATCAATTACAAACATCAGAATATTTACTGTGTATCACAAACATGTAATAAACAAAAAGCAGTTGTAAAAAAAAGATCTGTGTCTTGCATGTTGTCACCTAGGATATAGGCAGAAACCTAGAAATTTCCATTCTCCCAAAGACTGTATGATGCCTCCACTCCACAATCCTATCTCTCTTGGATCAAAAGCAGTGCTGATGATTCAAATATTAGACATGAGCAAGTGATATATGGTTCATAAACTTTCCCTTTAAAAGAGCATGCAACAGGCAGTACAAGATTTTTTAAAATGTTCTTCAGCAGGCAGTGTAAGGTTTAAAAACAACTGGGCTGGGGATTTAGCACAGTGGCATAAGTGCCTGCCTGGCAAGCATGAGGTCGTGAGTTAGATTCCCAGTAAAAAAAGATTCTAAAAAACTGATCATATTCTGTGCTACTAAATGCTTCTCTAACACTTTCCTGCAAGGATCTGGGGATGTGACCAGGCTCTCTCTGTGACATACCTTGGATGTACTCTCATGGGGACAGTCTCCTGCAGAGTGAGACAGGAGTTCTGATCAGCTTGATTAAGAGATTCCTGAAGAGGTGCATTGGTAGAGAGGTGTTAACTTCATAATTATTCACCACCTGATGAGATCCCAGATGAAGGAGGTCTCAGGAATTGCTTGTGGCTGCAGGAAGTGGGTCACTGGAGCTGCTACTCCCTGCTACAAGAGCAAAACCAGACCCTCCATCCCAAGCTTGAAGCAATGTGCTCTTACCTGCCATCCAAGAGGTAGTACCTCCTGAAGCCAAGCTCTGTGGAAGTCTGCCTACAGGATCTCCAACCACAACACAAAATAGCATGCCTGCAGCAATATTCTACCATTCTGTGGTTCTGACCAGCTGACTGCTCCCACAGGCTATCTCATGTTCCAGTGGTCTCTTGTGACATAGCTGTTGGCTACCTGGGGTTTTCCTTTCTATCAGTAAAACTTAAAACAGCCTCAAGAAGAAAAGAGAAGCATAACTGAAACAAATTTCACCACAACATTCATTACCATTATCAGGTAATCAATCACCCTCACCATACTGTGGATGATATGGTCTCCTTTTTTACATCTTGGACTTCATGTAAAAGCATCATCACTGGTGCTAGAAAAGTAAGCTATATTCAGAGCAAGGGACACAAATGCACATAAGGAGAATCTTTGTAGGCTGTAACTCCTCACAGCTCAGGGAGACCCAGGAGCATGAAAACTGAAATTTCAGTGATAGAGAGGAAAATACTTACATTTGCTGAGGTCCAGTCTCCAAACATCTGAGGATCATGTGATTCTGTCTAGGAAGACAGGACTGACATTGCACCAACCCAGAGAAGGGACATTCCACCAGTCTGGGATGGACCACAGAGGGGCCTGTGTGAACCAGGCTTCATGTCAAAACATAAAGTTTGAAACTGGGTCACAACTGTAAAGCTCATTTATATTTCACCACTATCAAACCATAGAAGCAAATAATTAGTGCACGAAAATGTTAATGGACTATGGAAAGGATGCTGTTAGGATCAAAATATCTGTCATAAGCTGATGAGGAAAATGCAGATTTGCCCAAAATGGGCAAGTTTGGTCCACAGCTCCTGGTGCCATGGCTCCTCAGAGTGCCACTCTCATGGCACTGGAAGCAAGCTCAGGCTGAGAAGATGGGGATCTCTTTTGGTGACTCCAATCACTCAGAAGAGGTTTGGAGAGAGGAACTGGGAGGGCTGTATCTGTGGAAACAGAGCACTGCCTTGTGATAAACGTGAACAGATACAGATTCAACTGAATGTAGCTGCCAGTCTCCAGGCCATGCGCGCCTCAGGATACCGAGGCTGTGCTGCTGGCTGCAGCTACCCTCTATGCCAGCTCTGTCCACATCAACTGGCGAGGCCTCAGCTGTGAGTTCATTTTTCACCCTTCCCAGAGGGCGAAGTTTCATAAATTCAGGACTCTCCTGACACACTGCAAAGACAGGGCCTGTGCTCCCCATCTTTGTGTCCCCAGTCTCCAGGGAAGACAGACTTCCAGCATCCATACCAACCTGTCCAGATACTGCTAGCCTGGTCTATAGACACTGAGCAGCCCTGGGAATTATTCACCAGCTTGACTCTGCAGACCTTCATGTCTTCACTCTCTCAGCCCCCTATGAGCAGATTCTGAAAATAAATGTTTCCAAAACCTGAACTGAAGTCTTTGGAAACCTCTCTCCCAGGGCCAGAATTAATGGTTTCAAACAAGTGCTCCTGTGGCTGGCATCATGGGAGAAGCAAGAGACACACACTCTGTTTTGCCTTGTGTCTAGATGATGCCCCACAGAGTCATGCATTCACAGGTGTGGCTTTTTTAGGTGGCTGAATCTAGAAAATGTGATTGACTCATGGTGCAATGCTAAGATTCTGCGTTTTAAGATTAAGGGTGGGTGATTGTTATGTCAGCCCACTGTTTGGTTTAGCATCAACCTAATCCTGGTAGCCTGGATACAATATAGGGACAGAAAAGCGTTTACCTCTTGCTTTCTTTGCTACTTTCTGCTCACCATGTACTCTTTCTCCACAGTGATGCCAGACTGTCCTGCCACCTTGCCTTGGAGGCTGCCAGTTTTGTACTCAAAGAACTACAAATTGTGAGCTAATTAACCCTTTATTGATTTTAACTCTTGTGTCAGGTACTTTGCCTCAGCAAGAAGAAAAGTAGCTAAAGCCTGCCCTGTGACTCGCCAGGCATTTATCGGGTCCTCCTCTAACAGAACAGATTCTACCAGGTCAGTAGATTCTCAGGCTAGCCACCTGAGAAAGGCACTGGCCAGCAACAGGTTGGTGGCCAACCTGGACAGGAAGAAGGAATGATGGCCAAGTCCAAGCAGGCAGCACTGCCAGCCCCTCAAATTAGTGCCAAGCGTGACCTCCTTTACTCCATGAGATGGAGACCCAGACCAGAGCCTTCTGTTTCCTCCTCACCTCTCTAGTCAAATCCTGGGCTCTCAGGACATATGTGGGATACAGATGAGCTGGTTCTCAGGAAATCCACAGGTTGTTCCAGGGGTGGACCCCAAGTCATGTGTCCTCATACTGGGTCAGGTGAAAGGTTACTGTGTCCCTCAGGCCAGTAGAAGGAAGAAAACAAACATTGTGTCCCAGGGGCAGCTACCCAATGTCAGGTTGTGGGAAAGTTCAATGATCTAAATGCAAGACCAGCAACTACCAGGATCAAGACCAGCTGAGGTTGAGAACAGACGGACTCACGCCAGAGAAATATCTCACACATGCCTGAGAAAATCTCCATTCAGAATCCCTGAAAATCCAGGACACCAGACATTGGAAGGAGAGGTCATTGCCAAACTCCTTCCTGACACAGAAGTGGACCTGGGCTCTCCTAGGGGGAAGAGAGAACTCTTTAGAGTTCTGACTCAAAATGACAACATCTCATCCAGAAACACAGCAGAAACACAGCATGCCCATTGCAAAGCTAGTCATGAGCAAGCACAGTAGGCACAGGGTTACCAGTAGGGGTAGAATTTTTGTGGTGCCATGTGTCACCGTGGGGTTATTATAGCTCGGATGGTTACTATAGTCTCACAGTGACACAGCCCCTCTCTAAAACTCCACCCTGACCCACATCACCCTTGGGACTAAGGAGCTGCTGGCAGCAGTACATGTGGGGCCCACACTGGTTACCCACATGCAAATCCACCAGCAGTGACCTGAGATGCCTTCACAGGGTGATGTGCAGGGATTTTGCAGGAAACCTTATGTCATGGTAGAAAAGAGGAAGCTGGAGACTCCCAGAATCCAGAGTCCAGCCAGGAAGCTGTCTGAGTCAACCTGAGAACCAGAGAAGAAGAAATAGCTGCTCTCCCTCGCAGTGCACAGAAAGGGACAATGTAGCCTGCTATGAGAGGGAGAGGAGCCTAGGATTTGGATCATGGGAGGGCGGGTACATCAACTTCCAAAGTTTTGTGTCTATAACAGGAGCTTTAAAACTTGCACAGAAATGGCTCACAGAAGAATCAGTACACTGGGTTGAGAAGACAGATTTGGAGGAGGGGTCAACCATGTGGAACAGAGAAGTAGACAGAGGAGTCATACACAAAGGCAAGGTCACTGTACCACAGGGACCATGGCCACAGGACAAGGCACAAGGGGCAAGTTGAGGTTCTGAGCTGTAGCTGGGACAGCACACTCAGCCCAGTAATGTCCTTGGGATCCTTGTGAACAAAACGTAAACAGCACATATGTTATCACATGAGACAATGCAGAGAATTTATTTCAACATTACATCAAAGAGTAAAAAAAAAAGTGGGTCAAAAAACCCACTATCACTACAGTGTCTTTAACTTGAAAGCAGAACAGGCAGAACCAACCCTTCCTGTGAAGGAGAACGTTCCCCTGTGGGAAAACTACAAAGAAACCCAACACAAAGATGAGCATCAGTCTCAGCACCATGGCTCCAGAGGAGTGGTTCCCATGAGGGCGTGCATCGTGCCACGTGGAAGATTGCAAATGAGCCCTGGAGAGAGGCAGGGCCTGGCACTGTGCCTAGAGGAGCACTGTACATGGTGCATCACAGCCCCATGTGAACAGGCTGGGCAGACACAAGGCACAGATTCTGTGTGGGTTCAGAGACTGCCATGGGGCACAGGAATGGAACATTTATGGAAGTGGGCGAATTCAGTTCGATGTAGAGGAGAAGGACCCTGAGGCGGTGGTGCAGGGACAGAGCAGTGACAGGCAGTGGGACAGAGGCTGCATCTCCTTTCATGTCCTATGTGGCTCAAGGGCCACCATCAGGATCCTGCATCCTAGATCAGTGGGCACAGAACTGACTCCCAGGCCTTCCCAGCTCTGTTTTCCTGAGTAGACAGCCTAGGAAGTCAAAGGCCCCAGAGTGACTCATCTACTGTATGGGTATAGTTCTCAACCTGAAAGTTTGACCAGGGCACCTGGATCCAAATGCAATACCACCTGCAGTGGATCCCAGGACACTGCTGCACAAGCATGAAGCTACCTTCATGCAGAAACTGTCCAGAGCAACCGTCACCCTTACAGAGCACAGCCAGGGTCCCCACCAAGCACTCTTCTTGGCCAATCCTGCTCTTCAGGAGCTTTGCAGCACCCTGGCCCTTGCTCACCTGCATTCTAGAGTGAGATTTGTCAGGGTGTGTGTCACTGTGTTAAGTTTGATGGATATCACAGCCTCACAGCACTCATTCAAACCCAGGTCCTACCATCCTGTCTCACAGAGCAGTGCTGATTTCACAGCCAGGCTTCAAAGAGGGCTTTAAAATGGGGTGGTCATTACACAACCAGCAGTGATTATGCAACTAGCAGACAGCAGGACAAAATCAGGGCCTCACTCATGGCCTCCTACACTATACCAGGTATGCCTGTTCTTCTGAGGGGCTCATGAAGAGAAAGGACAAAGTCTCCCCAAAGGCAGTTAGAGCTCTCTGCCCAGGAAACCAAGCCCCATGTCCCTCTCAGATGAGACCCACACCAGGCCAGCCGCTCCACAAGCCCCACCTTCAGCTTCATCAGCATACAGGTTTCTCAGCTGGGTCAGTTGGTGACTCCAATCTTGGACAGTATCTGCAAGAGCAACCTGAGCAGAAGGCTGCCCTGCCCTTGCTCTACCCCTATGGGTACAGTCTGCCCCCTGCAGGACAATGCTCCACAGCCAAGTCTGTACCCCACCTTAGCCCCACATTGTCCATAATCATACCACACATGCACACCACATGATCAAAAGCCCACTCTACTATCCATCAAATGCTATGCCCTATATCTAGCATGTACCACAAGTCTGGGTTTGAGAACCTGTCTCAGCTGCCTTGGCGGGCAGAAGAGGTTAGGTGACAAGCAGGTGGTCATTCAGGGTCACTCAGTAAGGGTCCCATCCCAGTCATCCCTGACAATCACTTGCTCTTGGGGCTCTTTTTGTGAGACATCAAGCCTGGAATTTACCAAATCTGAGTTGTCTTTCAGCACCCACAGTTCTGTGGGTCTTATCATCCTTGATCCTCTCCAGGGCAGCCCCTGGAAGGGGCTCAAATCTGAAAGACAAAGCCTTCTACCCACGCTTGCTACCATCGCTTGCACTGGTTTTCCATTTCTAGCACAGTTCTCTGGGGATCCCAGCAGTAACACATGTGTGGTCCCTGGGGGCAGGCTCGTGTCCTACCACTTAGCCTTGCCATATGCAGAGGACATCTCTGAGGGTGTTACATTTGTAGGCACAAACCAGAATGCTGTGCTAGATTCCTCTTCTTTTTATTGTAACTCATAAAAGTTGAGGGCTTGATGCTCTAAGACTTGGATTGGGCATCAGCTGGGCTTTTTGTGAAGGGCTCCCCCACTGTGGTACTACGATGACTACCACACTGATGCATCCAGCAGCAAAAACCTCCCGGCACCCGTTGCTTAAGCTTCACACTCTGAGATTCCAGGAGGAGCCAGGGTCAGAGACTTTGCCTTTCTCCAAATATTGGGTTCAGTCCACACACAGCATTCTCCCTACCATGGACTCCAAAGGGCTCAGAGAGAGCCACATGATCCCTAATACTGCAGGGTTTCTGCCACAGAAGCCTGTTGCTCAGAGCCCAAAGGTAACAGCACTACCCAACCTGTCTATTCATCCTTGGCCCCTCTCTGCTGGAATTGGGGTGGGCAGCTCCCCTAAACCCAGGATGACTCTCTGGGCCAGAGCTCACGCAGCTCCACTCATCCACAAGGAACTCTCTCCTGAGCCTTCCTCGCTGACACCTGCAAGGCAATGGTGCCTTCATTGAAACCAAACCCTACTCAAGAGGGTCCTGTAGGCCACTTAGATCACAAGCAGCCCCTCTTGGAAACTGTATGGGAGCTTGAGTGGGCTGACTCACCCAGTGAGAGAGATAGCAGAGTTGATGGAGACGGGATCATCTCTCAGCCTGCTGTTGACCCCAAGGAAAGCAGGTCCCTTTCCTGGCCTGGCATGGGCCTCCTGACCTTCAGTGTTCCAAGAAGCCTCTCTGTTGATCCATCTTCCAGGACCACATAGGTTATTGTCAGGGCTCATCAGACTATGATTGTTCTATGAAGAGGTAGATGAAGATTTATTGATAACACAAACAATAATGCCACTCAAGCAGCAACAAGGGCCAGCAATGCAGTACCCTGTACGTACCAGCTCCTGAGGCCATGGTCTGGCCTCTGGCCCTGTCTGTACAGCTGCACAATGCAGGCTAGGTTCATCCAGGTGTACTGCTGGCTGTGTGGACATTTGTCTGACTGGACAAGGAGCAGCTCTGAGCTTCTCTAGTGCCTCAGATAGCACATGTGTCACCAGGACCCTGTTTCCTTAGGATTCCAGGCCTAACACACAATCACTCCACTATATATCAAATGGTATGCCCTATATCTGGCATGTACCCCAAGGCAGTGGGACAGAGACTGTGTCTCCAGGCCTTCCCAGATTGGCTTTGTTGGGTAGATAGCCTAGCAGGTTAAATGCCCTAAAGTGACTCATCCACTGTGTGGGGACAGTTCTCAATCTGAAAGGATGGCCCAGGACCCCTGGTTCCAAATGTAGTACCACCTGAGGTGAATCCAGGACACTGTTGCACAAGCATGAGGCTACCTGCAGAAAGAAGCTGTCCAGAGCACCCCTCACTCTCACAGAGTGCACCCAAGGACTCCACCAAGCACTCTTCTTGGCCAGTGTTGCTCTAAAAGAATTTTTCGGCCCGCAGGATCCCTGCCACCCTGCATGCTAGAGTGCAATTTGGTAGGGTCTGTGTCAGTGTGGTATGAGCGTGATGGACATGGCTGCCTTACCACAGCAGGAATACCACAGCTTCACAGCACCCATCAAAACCCAGGTACCTGGCCCTACCATCCTGCCCCATAGAGCAATGCTTAGCACACACCCAGGTCTCAAAGAGGGCCTTGAAATGGGGTGGTGGTTACATAGCCAGCAGTCATTATGCAACTGTTAGGGGACAAAACTGTTAGCAGGACAAAATCAGGGCCCCACTTTTGGACTCCTGGACTCTTGGGCTATACCAGGCATGCCTGTCCCTGCTGAGGGGCTCATGAGGAGGAAGGACAAAGGCACCCAAAAGGAAGTCACAGCTGACTCCCCAGGAAACCAGGCCCCATGTCCCTCCCAGGGATGAGACCCATATCAGACCAGCAGCTCCAAAAACCCCACCCTCAGCTTAATGAGCTCACAGGGGCCTCAGCTGGTTCAGCTGGTGACTTGACTTTTGGACGTTGTTACTCCACAAGTATAGGAGAAACCTGAGCAGAAGGCAGCCTTGTCCTGGCTCTGCCTCTATAGGTTCTGCCTGCCATCTGCAGATCCAGTAATTCACAGCTAAGCTTTCGCTCTACCCTAAACTCACACTGACTACTGTCCTACCACCAACACCCTATGCTATCAACTACCTACCCTACTCACCTCAAAAATGCTATGCCCCACACTCAGCATGTATTCCAATCCTGGCTTTGAGAACCTATGTCAGCTGTGTTCCAGAACAGGTAGGTCAGGGCAAAGTGGTCATCCAGGGTCACTCAGCTAGGCCCCCAATCTGTGTAGTCCTGACATTCATTTGCTTTTCTGGGGTTCTCTCTGAGAGATTCCAAGAATGGGATAAACCAAATCTGGATTGTCCTTGAGCACCCACAGTTCTGTGGGTCTTATCATAACTCATTTTCCCCTGCAAGGAGCCCACCAGGGCGCTGAATGTCAAAGCCTTCTAGATACCCATTTCACCCTTCCTGACACCAGCTCCTACCTGCAGCACAGTGCTCCAGGGACCCCAGCAGGAACACATGGGTTTTCCCTGGAGGCAGGTTCACACCCTAGCTCTTGTAATTAAGGTTGTTATTTTACATAGTGATCTTCAAAAGTGTTAGCTCCCTTTTATTTGACAGGGTAGCCCAACAATATCACTGGAAGAACAATAGTACTTTTATTAAATGATATTGGATAAACAAGGTTGCCATATGCTGAAAATTAAACCTAGACTGTAAAGTGAAAGGAAATCCATTGTAGAGGGGGAAAAATACCCCACCAGGGAGCATATGCCATGCAATCACACCACACAATGGTTTATAGGATGACCTTGGTCCTGGGTCTCCCTCAACAGCATACCCTGCTGATCTTTGGCTATGTTATGTCGAGCTGGTACACAGCCTCCCAAAGTAAGTGCTTCCTGAGGGTACTACTCTTCCACAGAGATTCAAATGAAAAATCCAGTCCATGACCACTGGCCAGCACCGCACACAAATATGTGCCATTATTTATAAAGTGAGCTCCACATGCATGCAGAGACGGAAAGAAAACCTGTGAAGTACAGAGCTCTTCATTTTCCTCCATGGAACAGCTTTCAGTGTAAGGAAGGTAGCCCTTAAGATAACACCAAAAGTCAAGGTAAACCAAGCCCATTTGTGTGTGTGTGTGTGTGTGTGTGTGTGTGTGTGTGTGTGTGTGTCTGCATGTGTGTGTTGTGTTTGTGTGAGGTTTGAACTCAGGGCTTTGCATCGAGTTAGATCCAGAATCCTCTTTTACTGATGCATTTATTTTCTAATTTTGAGATGAGGATCTCAGTAAGTTGGCTAAGGTGCTCAGATTGGGGTTAAATTTGGGACCTTCCTGTCTGAGTTTCTACAATGCTAGGGTTACAGGCAGGCATTCCCATGCCTGGATCCTGAATCAGTTTTTTGTGGACCAAGTTTCACTGCCATATATGATATACATAACAAGTACAGCCTGAAAATAAAACAGGGACATGGTTAAGTCCACTACGGACACATGTACTTGGGTGGCTCAAGAGGGATTGTTGAATTGTTGTGCAAGTGAATACTAAGGATGGCTCTTGTCCTGACAAAGCAGGTCACAGAGGTCCAGGGGTGTTGCAGTGTCACAGTGTGTGACCACAGATGCCTAGAGGATGAAGAAAGTTACTTGGAGACCATATTTAGTTCACTCAGCTAGGGAACTCAATCATGATATCTCTTGGGCAGAAGTGAGCCTCAGAGAAACAGCAACCAGCTGAGACCTCTGTGCTTGTAAGCACATGGGAACAAAGACATAGAAGAAACCATTTCATGCTGTTTAGGAGTTTTGGGTACAGAGTTAGAATGGGATGTTGTGTGATATATGTGGACCTAGTTTAGGTAATTTTATCAGGCAGAAGGAACACATTGCCTGAACCAAACATCTTTGATAGTAACTTGTTGTTAATTATGCTGCCTGTTGTCCTGCAAATTCTTTTCTAAATCTTTCCAGGAGTGTGGGAACTGTTGTTGTCCCAGGTTCCTTTCTTGCCTCACTCAGGTTCAGTCAACCTTTGCCCATAGTCTCCCCATCCGCAGTGCAGATATGGATCTATGTGCATGTGTCACAGACACACAAGAACATCCATCCTTGACCATAACTGGAGAGAGCGAGAGAGCGAAAGAGCAGAGAGTGAGAGCGAAAGCAACAGAGAGAGAGAGAGAGAGAGAGAGAGAGAGAGAGAATGAATATAGAATACAATGGGACAGCAGTATGCACCGAGCCACTGCCGGCCTCCCTGGAAAGAGGGAGAGAAAAAAGGGCAGCAGTGCTTCGCTTCTTGTTCAGAGTTTCCTGCATTGTGAGTGCTCTTCTACAAGGTGGAAGCAACCAGCATAGATCATAGAAGCAAGGGTGCAAGGGCCCAAACTATAAGTGGGACACAGAGTGCCTTTGTGCACGTTCCTGGTGGTGGTAGAGAGCTGTGCTGTTTCTGAGAAAGATCCAAAAATAAATATATTAAAGAGCAAAATGAAAGAGAGGTAGCAAAAATGGCAAGGGAGACTCTGTGGACATGGGAAGAGGATCTGGAGAAAGAATAGGGGAGTGACAGGATAAAAGGGAATAAAAGTAAATAAGATGCAATTTGCATAAATGCCAGTTTCCAAAGATGACTAATTATGACATGTCATAAACATATACTAATCACAAAGGAGCTAATTTTCAAAAAAAGAAAAAAGTTTGTGCTTTTTATGTTGTCTCTTAAAAAGAGATTGGCAGAAACCCAGACATTTCCATACTTGCTAGTACCATGTGAAACCTCTACTCTGTGCTAGCTGTGTTAGAATAAATTAAAAAATACAAAACCCAATTCTGATGATTGGAATATTACATAGGAGCAAGTGATAAGAAGTACAGAACCTTTCTCTTAAAAAGAGCACATTTTCCTTCAACACTCTGTACAAAACTTTTAAAAACTGATCAGATTCTGTGCTACAGAAGCGCTTTGCTATGCCATCTAACAGTTTTCTGTAAGGACCTGGGAGCCAGGCTCTCTCTGTGGTGTCCTTTGGGTGTGCTGTCATGTGGATAGTCTCCTGCCAAGTGTGACAGGAATCCTGAACACCAACTTAATTAAGTGATTCCTGGAGAGGAGATTGAATGGGGAGGTGCTACCTTCATAATGTTTCACCTCCTGGTGAGCTCACAGCTCTATTATCAGGAGATGGGTGTGATTGCTGCAAGTGGATCATTGAATCTGCCCTTCCCTGCTCCAAGAACGTACCCAGATCCTCCAACTCTAAGCTAGAAATGATGTCCCCTTTACTGCCATCCAAGAGGTAGTTTTGCCTCATGCCAAGGCTCTGTGGAGCTCTGCCAACTGCACATTTATCCACTAGATATAGCAGTGACTTTGCAGCTATGTTTTGCAGTCCTGTGATTGTGCATCTGCCTACCTATCTGCTCCCACAGGACACCATTATGTTCCAGGGTTCTTAAGCTACCGCGCAGCTCCTGTGGTGGGGAGGGAAGAGTAAACAGAGAAGACAATGGTCAGGCACAAAATTGTGATGCAGACATTGTCTACCTGGGGTTTTCCTTTCTATCACTAAAATTTAAAATTACCTCAAGAAGAAAAGAGAGCTATAATGGAAACTGTCTTCACCACAATATTAGATAATCAATCACACTCCCAGTGTCACAGATGAGATGCTAGAAGACCTCCTGTTTAATACAAAGGTCACCAGGACCATCATTGTAGTCTGCAACTATTTAGATCAGGGAGGCTCAGGAGCATGACAACTGCCATTCCAGTGACAGGAAGGAAGACATATTTGCTGAGGTTTTTTACTCCAAACTTTGAGGGCCATGCCATAGGGGAATTCACCGCGTAGAAGACAGCATTAATACCAAGGCACCTGCCAGATAAACTGAGGCTCCACACAGCTCTGGGAAGGACCATAGAGGGGCCCTAAGTGGGTCAGGCTTCATGCTAAACCATAAACTGTGATACAGCCTTACCATTTTAATGGTTATTTATATATTACAACTACCAAAATTTTTATTTTATTTTATTGGCTTTTTTGAGATGGGGTCTCGAAATGTAGTTCAGGCTGGCCTTGCGCTCACTTTGTAGCCTAGGCTGGTCTTGAACTTGCAACAATCCTCCCACCTCAGCCTCCTGAGTGCTGGGATTACAGGCATGAGCCATCTCCTCTGGCTCACAACTACCAAAATTTACAAGCAGAAATGTGTCTAAAAATGTTGCTGGATTATGTGAAGGATGCTGTTAGGATACAAGGGACTTAATAAATTGAAGAGGAAAAAGCAAATGCCCACAAACAGGCACAGCTCATGGCTCCTCAGTGGGACTCTCTGGGCACTGGAACAAGCTGAGGCTGAGAGGATGGGGCACTGTTGTGGGAACTCCAGATCACTCAGAGGAGATTTGGAGAGGGGAACTGGAAGGGCTGCATCCATGGAGACAGAGCACTGCCCTGCAATGAGCATGGACAGACAGAGACTGAACTGGAGGTTGCTGCCAATCTCATGGCCCTGAATGCCACTGGACATGGAGGCAGTGCAGCTGGCTGCAGCTGTCCTTTACTGTGACTCTGTCCACATCAGCTGGAAAGGCCTCAGCTGTGAGTTCATCTTCCACCATTCCCAGATGTTCAAGTCTCCTTAACTCAGGACCCCAGAGCTCTCTCCTGACACATCAGGAGGACAAGGTCTGTGTCCCCAGTCTCCAGGGAGCACAGACTCCCAGTATCCACACTAATCTGCCCAGACACTGCCAGCGGGGTCTACAGACACCAAGCTGCTCTGATAACTGTTCACCACTCCAACTCCGCCGACCTTGTTCCTCCTCCTTCAATTTTTGACAAAAAAGTGCATCCAACCCCCTAATGAAAATCTTTGACAAACTACCATACAGGGTGTGAATTAATAACTTCAAACAAGTGCTCCTATGATAGGCATCATGAAAGTCCAAGAAAGAGGCTCTGTTATGTCTTGTATCTAGATGACATCCCAGAGCCTCATGAAGCCATAGGTGCCACTTTTTCAAAGGTGGCTGAATCTAGCGTACTTGATTGATTCATGATGCATTGCTAAGACTCAGGGTGCTCGGATTAAGGGTTGGTGATTACTCAATGAGTCCAATGATTGGTTTAGCACTGCCTTAATCCTGGTAACCTGGATGCAATATAAGGGCTAGAAAGAGCCTTGTCGCTTGCTTTAAGCTGCCTTCTGCCCACCATGAACTAGTTCTCCTCTATGATGCCTGTCTGTCATGAAGCTCTGTCTTGGAGCCAATTATGGACTGCAATCTCTATAAGCTGTGAGCTACTTAACCTTTCCCCCTTTTAGTTTGGGTGTCAGGGACTTTGTCTTAGCAAGGAGAAAAATAACTAAGTCACGCTCTGTGAATCACCAGGCAATTACAGGGTCTTCACATGTAACAGGACAGAGTCTCCCAGGCCAGTAGAGTCTGAGACTAGACATTTGTGAAAGGCATTGACAAGCAACAGCCTGGTGCCCAACCTGGATGGGACAGAGGAATGATGGCCAAGGCCAACCAGGCAGCACATGTGAATTCAGGTGAGATAGTAATGAGGAAATGCCCATGTTGATTTAAAGGTAGGCAACCGTGGAGGGTTCCTCATGCTGGGTTATGCAAAAATGTGACCTTATATTCCCCTAGCAGATAGAAGGAAAAAGACAGATGACCTGTGCCATGGCCAGCCACACAGAATCACGCTGTGTGAAACTTCAAGGATCTAAATAAAAGATCAAAAAGTGCCAGGAGATGGCTAGCCAAGGTAGACAGCAAACAGGGACAAGGAGACAAATCAGAGCAAACCTCCACTCATCAGCCCTTGGGGACCCAGGGCACCAGGCATCCTAGAGAGAAGTCACTGCCAAGTCCTTCCAGGCACAAAAATGGCCATAGGCTCTCCCAGAAAGAAAAGAGGACCCTGGAGAGTTCTGATACAATCCATCCCAACGCATCCAGATATACAGAAGAAACACAGAAACCCCACAGCAGAGCTGGTCATGAGCAACCAGGGTAGGCACAAGGCCACCAGCAGGTGCAGAATTTTTGTGCTGGCCTGTGTCACTGTGAAGATATTATAAATATATGTGGGGTGGATCTTACTACAACCACAGTGACACAGCCTTACTCCAAAAGTTCCACTGTGAACTATAGCCCCTTGAGCTTGTGGGCCCCTGGCAGCATTGAAAGTGGGGCCCACACAGTTCACCCACATGCAAATTCACCAGCTCTGACCTGATATCCCCTCACAGAGAAATGTGCAAGGATCTATCAGGAAAACTCATGTCATGGCAGAGAAGCGGGGCTAAGTGCTCCCACAGCCCAGCCAAGAAACAGCCTGTGTCCATCTGGGCACCAGGGAAGATGGCTTAGCTGCTCCCCTTCCTAGTGCAGGGACAGGGAAACCACAGGCTGGTGTTTGATGTAAGGGAACCAGCCTAGGACTGTGGCCATGGGAGGGTGTGTACTCTAACTCCTATGGATTTTGTGTCTATGACAGGAGCTTTAAAACTGGCCCAGAGCAGGCTCATGAGAGAATCAGTGCAATGAGATTGGATGACAGATTTGGAGCATGGGTCATCCATGAGGAGCAGAGAAGCAGCAGAGGGGTCAGATCCAAGGGCAAGGTCACTGCTCCACAGGGACTCTGGCCAAGAGACAAGGCACAAGGGGGAAATTCAGGTACTTCTCAGTCCGGTGGGGCTGCACACTAAGCCCCAGAAATGTCCCTAGGGTACTTGTGAACAACGCAGGAAACAGCACATAGTGTTGTTACGTGACACAACACAGAGAATTTATTTGAACATTGCATTGAAGAAGAAAAAAAAAAAAACCACAAAGCAAGTCTAAAAACCACTACCAATAATATTTCTTTAACTTGAAAGCAGAATAGGCAAACTCACCCTTCCTGTGAAGGAGAATATTCCCCTGTGGGAAACTACAAAGAAACCCAAGACAAGAATAAGCATTCATTTAACACCCTGGCTCCTGAGATGACTTCCAAATAGTCCAGCATCGCGCCACCTGAGAGATATCAGATGAGCCCTGTAGAGGGGCAGGGCCTGTCAAGGTGCCCAGGGGAGCACTGTGTAGGGTACATCACAGCCCCAGTGTGACCAGGCTGGGCAGACACAGGGCACGGATTCTCTTGGGCTCAGAGACTGTTGTAGGGTACGAAAAAGGAGGCCTTCTTGGAGATGAGTGAGTTCAGCTGGATGTAGAGGAGAAGGACCCTGAGGCCGTGGTGCAGGGACAGAGTCAGAGAGACCCATAGGACAGAGGCTGTGTCTCCTCCTCATGCCTTATGTGGCTCAAGGGGCACCATCAGGATTGGGTCTTAGATCAGCAGGCACAGAATTGACTCCCAGGCCTTCCCAGCTCTGCTTTCCTGAGTAAACAGCCTAGGAGGTCAAAGGCCCCAGAGTGACTCATACACAGTGGAGGGACAGTTCTTAGCCTAAAAGGATGGCCCAGGACACCTCAATCCAAATGCAATACCACCTGCAGTGGTCCCCAGGACACTGCTGCACAATTATTCGGCCACCTGTGGGAAGAAGCTGTCCAGAGCACCTCTCACCCTCACAGAGCACTCTCAGGGACCCCACCAAGCACTCTTCCTGCCCAGTCCTGCTCTCCAGGAACTTCTTAGCTCACTGGTACCACTGCCCACATGTATGCTAGAGTAGGATTTGGCAGGGTCTTTGTTGTTGTGGTATGAGTGTGATTGGACATGGCTGCTTTACCACAGCAGGAATGCCACAGTGTCACAGCACCCATCCATACTCAGGTCCCGCACCCCACCATCTTTTCTCCATAGAGCACTGCTGAGTACACATTCAGGCTTCTGAACCAGGCCTCCAATGGGATGGTGGTTACACAGCCAACAGCCATTATCCAACCCTCAGGGGACAGCAGGACAAAATCAGCAACACTCTAATCCTAACCCTAACCCTAACCCTAACCCTGGCATGCCTGCCCCTTTTAAGAGGATCATGATGAGAAGAGGCAGAGTAACCCCAAAGACAGTCAGAGTTCACTCCCAGGGAAACCAGGGAGATCCTCCCAGGATGTCCCTCCCAGGATGAGACCCACTGCAGACCAGCAACTCCACAAGCCCCATCTTCAGCTTGATGAGCCCACAAGGGCCTCAGCTGAGGCAGTCAGTGACTCCACTTTTGGACAGTGCTACCCCATGTCTGCAAAAGAAACCTCAGTAAATGGCTGCCATGCCCTGGCTCTACCCTTGTAGATATTGCTTGTCATCCCCAGAACCAATGTTCCACACCAAAGTCTACCCTACCCTACACCCACACTGATTACTGTCCTACCACCCACACCCTATACTATTAACTACCCACCCTTGTCAACTGCCAAATGCTATGCCCTGCATCCTGTGTGTACTCCAATACTGGCTTTGAGAACCTATGTCAGCTGTGTTGCAGAACAGGTAGGTAAGGGCAAAGTGGTCATCTAAGGTCACCCAGCTAGGCCCCCAACCTGTGTAGTCCTGATATTCATTTGCTTTTCTGGGGCTCTCTGAGAGACATCAAGAATGGGATCAACCAAATCTGGATTGGCCTTGAGCACCCACAGTTCTGTGGGTCTTATCATACCTCATATACCCTCCCCCAAAGCCCACCAGGGGGCTGAAGGTCAAAACCTTCTAGACACCCTTTCCACCCTTCCTGACCTCAGCTCCTACTTGCAGCATAGTGCTCCAGGGATACCAGCAGGAACACACGTGCTGTCCCTGGAGGCAGATTCATATCCTAGCTCATGCTATTTATGAGGGTCATGACTAGGGAGATGCAAACAAAAATACTGTGCAAGCCTCTCCCATGTTCCTGATTACCCACAGAAGTTTGGGAACTTGAGGTCTCTGAGACTTGTATTTGGCATGGGCAGGGCTTTTTGTGAAGTCCCCCACTATGTACTCTGTTAGCTACCACAGTGAGGGACCTGGCAGGAAAGCCCACCAAGCACCTGGTGTTTAGGCTCTACACACTCAGATGCCAGGAGGAGCTAAGGTCGGAGACTTTGGTGCCCTCTCACTGTTGAGTTCAGGCCACGCACAGCATCCTCCTCACCAACTCTGAGGTGCTCAGAGGCAGCCACATGAACCCCAACACTGGTGGAGTTTGCAAAACTGTGCAACTTGGTTAGAATTTTGACATACCTTTATAGCAATTAAACCACAAATTATGGAGTGATGTGAAGCGAGCAAGAATGGGGAAGGCCTTTGTTCCCTTTTGCTTGGGGTCAGAGATGTTTCACAGTTGATGGTTAGCCCTTCCTTTTCTTAATGTACAGTCCTGGGTCTGCTAATTCCAGGAACATTTGCTTCTCACAAAGAGAACAAAGGTTGACATAGTAAACAAGTTACTAAAGTGATTACTTGCATACAGAACAGTATGGTGACGCTTCAGTTAATGTTTAACTATGTGGTCCATGCTTCAGTTACCTGGTTACTAGGGTGATAAGCATAGCACAGAATGGCAAAGCTCTTTTTGCTGATAACAATCTTTTTAACTTTGCATTTTAGCTTTTTTTTTTTTTTTTTAGCAAAACACTGTCCATACTTTCATGTATATTGAAGTTCAACAAAACAAAACAAAACAGAACAGAACAGAACAAAACAAAACAAAACAAAACAGGTAGTGGGGAGAGGTTGCTTGGTTTCCTGGCGCTTCAGTTCCCAGCAAGGCTTGGGTCCCAGTAAAGGCAGATTGCTCCCTTCCTGGGCCATTGCAGCCTGCCATACTCAGAGCCGCTCACCTGGGGTGGAGGGGTTGCTTCAAGCTGTTTCTTTCTAATTAAATGGCCCTTTCACTGCCCAAGTTCTGAAATGGCCAACAGACCATAGAAAGACATCTCTTTAGGCTCCTGCTTGAAACCAACAGCATCAGGAAGCTGCTGGCTTTGATTTAGGGCCAGTAATGAAGAATTTTTATAACCACCACACTGATGTAGCTCATGGCAGCAACAAGAGCCAGTCATGCTGCACTAAAGCATCAACAGAGCCTGGCGCCATGGAGGTCATGCAGTGACCTCCGGTTCTGCCTGCACAGCTGCACAAGGCAGGCTGGGCTCTCCCAGGCATACTGCTGACTGGGGCTGACACATGCCTGACTGTGCTACTGCTCCTTTCGCCCAGCAGCTATGAGCTCCTGCAGTTTTTCCATTAGCCCAGTTGTCACCAGGACCCTGTTACCTCAGGATTCCAGGCCTAGTCCATGGCATGCAGCATTCCCAAGTGCCCAGTGCCCATGAACAGAGCACAGACTTGGTTCCCACCTGTAAGCCAACTCCAAGGTCCTGAACCCATTACAGTCACCCTGCAGGGACAGACTGCAGTCTGCCTGAGCATCCCAAACTGGCACCTCATATCTGGATGCATGTCCAACCACATGTGGCTCTGCTGCCCCTCAGTGCCCCCCAAATCCTCCCTGCAGCTCCATATTTAGGCCCAGACTCAGCTAAATTCAGCCATCTGGCTAAGTGCAGTTGACCACCACACCACAGCAAGGCTGCTGAAACCTCACTCAGATCACCTGTTTTTGCCCTGGCCTGGAGGTGGTCTTGTGTGCATGAATGGAGGGACAGTTCTAAGGATAGAACAAGACAAAGCCAAAAGTTACAGTCATGAGAGGAGCTGAGGAGGAGGAGTTGGGAAGGAATATTGTACAGATAGTTCAGATCCTGACTGGCAGAAGAAGCCAGATGTTTACATGGCGTTTGTGGCTGCCCAGAAGCAACCTTTGTTGGGTTGAACCTTCTTCCTTTTGTCTTTTGAGGAAGCCATGGTGGCGAGACTCTACCCAATCTCTCAACTACAACCGTCCCACAGAGGGGAAACTGAGGCTCAGAGAGCTAGGGAGGAGTGTAAGCATTCTTGCTGCTGCAGGGCTCAGGGACATCACCACAGAGTCCGGATGCTGCTGCCAACCTTGCGTTAACACCCTCTTCTACCGTTACTTCAGTAAGCACTTGGACCCTTCATGCAGGACTTCTGCTCCTAGCCCCATCTACAGCTCAGTCTCTGGTTCATCTTTCTGAGGGGCCTAGTGAAGATTGGGTGGCAGCTCAGGGCCCATGGAACAGGCCATATTGTCAGGGCTTCTATCACTGTGTACATTGGGTAGCATCTGCCACAGTGATGTGCACTCTCCTGAAAAGGTCCTGCCTTACTAGGCATTGGCCTGTCCCCTTATGCCATCTTGTCAATGGTCCAGAGGCTCCTGAGCCCTAGATAATCCTGTCCTCACCTGCAGGACCAGTGAAGACCCCAGGATGCTGTGAGCTGAGCCACTCACCCACAGTCAGTGTCTAGTCAGTTACCTACGCACAAAAGGTGGCCCCAGAAATGGCCCATCCTGAGTCCCCACACCTCAAATCCCTGTTTTGTTCTGCCCTACTGGTCCCTGCTTGGCCCTCAGTGCTCATGGAGGATCGAGGAAGCTTCTGAAATTGTCTAGTGACTTGGTTTTAGGGTGCATACAGGAGTCACCCAAGGGGACCGTGAGCCCTGAGCCACCTTTCGAGGGCCGAGCCCATTTCCTTCCCTATCCTGAGGAAGCCTCTGAGTCAAGGTGAGGACACAGGGCAGCAGGGCAGTTTGGTATGCAGCTGTGTCATATCAGCATTGTTTTTGACTGGCTCTACAAGTGCATATGCCCCCACTCCACAGCTGGTCTGGGTCTACTGTGCTAGTTAGGCTCACCCCAGAACCAGTGTCTCCATCTATACCTTCCTGTGCTCCCTGCCACAGGTCATGCACACTGTGTCCCACACTCTGCCAGTGAGGTGTGGACAGGTCTCATGTGCAGCTTAGGTCCAGGGCTGGGTGGGAGGCAGAGACCTCTGCAGAGCCCCATGCATGGGCACAACCAGACTCAGGCTGGGCAGGAAGTTCAGGGACTGGTAACTTCCAGAGCTTGGGAGAGATGAGCCAGTTCTTGGGAGAATCACCCTGGGGTCAGACAAGTCCATTTGGGACTCTGGTCCTAAAAATGTGGTGGCCCCATGGAAAAGGTTTTGGCTGATGTCAGTGTTTCTACTGAATGAGGTAGGTGGTCAGACAGTGGTCACCCAGTGATACCCAGTCAGCCAGAAACCACCTCCCCCTGACAACCCCATGAGAAGGAAGAGGCCTTTAAGTTCTGAGCAAGTTCCCAAATATGCAGAGGAGAAGGGCAGTGGAGATATTCTGGAGCAGAGCAAGGTCACCTGCGCTACATGTCCCACATCACAACCAGTGATCACCAATTCAGCAGTCATACCCTCCCCCATCTTGCTAATTCCACAGACAGGATGCATGCCATGGGTCACCAGGCTGGCCCCAGGATACCTTGTGCAGAAGAACCCTTCTTGGGGCCCAGTATGCAACAAGAGAATTTGTGCGGGCCTGACACACAGTGGATAGTATAGAGTAGTTGGTAGTTTAGTCTCACAGTGATGCATAAAACTCATGGTGAGCCACAGGCACCTGTCGCAGCTACAGGAAGTCTCTACCCACTCCATATGGAGCTGACAAGGGGCCCCAGGGAGATTCTGCCTATCTCCCAATCACAGTGGGTATATTGGTAGCTAATGCAGTGAAAGAGGTCAGATCCAAAACTGTTCCTGCAGTGTCCCTAGAAGGCCAGCACCACCCCTACATACAAACCATGGTGACCTGTATGCCTCAGCACCTCAAGTGCATTTAGGAATTCCTTTTCATTGGTGGGACAGAGCTGGATGCCCTCAATTCCCTGTTAGGATTTGGTCCCTCTACCCAGATGTGATGCTTCAGGGGAACAACTCTCAAGGAGACAGGAATTACTGGTTTAGGTAACTTTTATCCTGAGCAGGTAATGTAAGACATAAATCCCTGGGGCACACAGAGCCAATGCCTCACAATCCTGGGGGGACCAGGACTAAGATATTCCCTATGTGTATGAGGGTACATGCTGGAGATCTCTGGGCTCACTCAGGTCTGGTGAGGGAGCTCACATGGTGCGGACCAGAGCCCAGCAAGCTTATGGATCCCCTTGATGGCGCTGTCCTGGGAGCTACATAGCTGGGAGGCCATGGTTACAAGCCTAGAGCCCCCAGGCTGAGGCAGCACCATGAAAATTCCACAGTGCCACCTTGAACTCCAATCTACAGAAGAAGAAGTCAAGGCAGAGTGTGACTCCCTGTGATCCTGCAACACAGCCCATCTCAGTCAATCCCTCTTGGGCCTCCATCTGAATAACCAGGTCCCGGCCTCCCCATGCTTCCCATGCCTGCACCTCCACCCCATCTCTGCCTTCTTACCTAAGAGTGAATCAGGCTGTCACTCAGCTCTCTTCCCGGGAGAAGCATCTTCCACCTGGATCCCAACAGCAATGCTGGTCTCAGGTGCACAGTGGGCCCAGGGCAGCCCTGACCTCCACCTCACAGTGTCTCCTGTGGCCAGTCTGGGATTCAGGACTCCACTCAGGGCATGGCTCACAGGAAGCAGATAATCTCCAGGAGACTTGCAGAGGTCAATCACCTTCCTGTGTCCTTCCTACCCTCCTCCTCTTTGCCTGCTGTGGGACACAATGAACCCCACACTAAAGTTCCATGCCCCTTCCTTCCTTTCTTTTTTTGTTCCTTCCTTTGTTTTTTTCTGCCTTCTTTCTTTCTCCTTGAAGCCACACCTTCCATTATGGCCATACTAAACCCATGAGGTGCCAGGCACTCAGGTTGAGCCAAAGAGCAAGATTTTCACTTCTCTCAAGCAACGCACAACTGAAGAAAGGAGAGATAACCAGGAGCTTAAACTCAACATTCCAGAAACTTCTCTCAAACCTGGACAAAAATGACCTATTTCTCCGTATCTATTGTACATTTTCAGTTCCTTACACCAGAATACAAAGCCAACTGACATACATGTGTCCAATGTATTGCACTTTACTTAAGAGTATGGTCTCAACGTGTATCCATTTACCTATAAATATTTCAACTTTATCCTTCTTTATGACTGAGTAATACTCCATTGTATAAGGAAAATAGTCAATTTTTTTAATCTATTCATCAGTTGATGAGCATTTTGGTTGTTTCCATGATTTAGGTATTACAAATTCTGCTATGAACATGTGTGTGCATATATCACTGTGCTAAGATATTTTAAATTCTTTTGTGAAGACATCAAGAAGGGGAATACAGTAGCTGGGTCAAATAGAACTAAAACTATTTTTGGCTTTTTAACATATCTTTATCCTAATTTTGACAGTGGTTTTACAAGCCTTCCTACCAACACTGAAGGATTCCTTTTTCCCCACCACCCCACTAGTATTTCTTTTTTTTTTTTTTGTCTTTTTCCTTTTTATCGGTACCAGGGATCGAACTCACGACTGCCTGCTTGCAAGGCAGGTGCTTATGCCACTGAGCTAAATCCCCCACCACTAGCATTTGTTATTGGTTGATTTTTTGATAGTAGCAGATTATATTCAACTGCAAATTTCTCATGAGGATTGTGATCATTTTCTTTATCTAAAATATACCAATAAAATTAATTAATTTTAAAAAATTAAAATTGATAAGAACAATAAGATAAGCACTAATTCAACTGCAGTGGGGGACCTCAGTACCCCTCTGTCACAAGTAAACAGATCAACTAGACAAAAAATCAACCAAGGAATATCTGAGATGAACTGACTTTTGGAACAAATGTACTGAGTAAAGATCTACAGAGTTTTCCACTAGGCAACAAGAGAATACATAGTCTTCTTAGCATCATATAGGACTTTATCCACAATGAACCCATCCTCACGGAGCAGGCTTAAGAAAGTACAAAGAAATTGAATTTATCCCATGCATATTTATCAGATCATAGTGCAATGAAATTGTATATCAAAAGCAAAAAAAAAAAACCCTACAAAAGATATAAACACATAGAAGTTAAACAACAACCAATGGGCCATAAAATTAAATTTATGTAGTTAATATAATTAAATTATAATAACAATATAATATTACAGAATTCATGGACACAGAGGAAGTAGTCCTGTGAGAAGAATTTATACCAGTGAATTTCCAGAAAAAGAGACCAGCTCAAATTAATAACTCATGTTGGCCTAAAGCTCCTAGAAATGAGTAATAACAGTCAAACCCAGAGTGTACAAGGGAAGAAATCATAAAAATCAGAACAGAAATATTTTCTACATATTAAGAAATCTATACTATGTATCAGTAAATCAAAAAGTTAATTCTTTTAAACATTAAATACAATAGACAATGCTATAGCGAATTATATTTAAAAAGAAATGGAAAGACCTAAATCAATTGTTTGACTAATGAAAATGGAAAATCTCAATGGATTCTGCAGAAATCTAAAAGATGAATATCTACTTTAAGAACATACATCTAATTAGATGAAAAAAATCAGAAGAAATGGAAAGATTTCTAGATATATGTGAATTACCAAAGCTGAATCAAGAACATATAAAAATTGTAAATAAGCCAATATCACTCAATCAAATTGAAGAATTACTTTTAAAACTACCCACAAAGAAAAGTCCACCTCCTGATGGAGTCATTGATGAATTCTACAAGAACGTTAGAGTCGATCTAACACCACTATTCCTCAAATACTTGAAAGAGTTGAAAGGGAAGCAAGATTCCTAAAGCACACAGTATTCTGACAGTAAAAACCAGAAAAAGATCTAACCAAAAAAGACAAGTAAAAGCCAATCTCATTAATGCCCATAGAGGCAAAATTCCTCAATAGGATATTGGCCAAACAGAATGCAGCAAATCATCAATAAGATAATACACCATCTCAGGATTGCAGGGATGGTACAACATACATAAATCAATAAATGTAATACTCCATATCAACAGAGCCAAAGACAAAAATTACAAAATCAATAGATGCAGAAAAGCTTTTTAAAAGTCCAACATCATTCATGACAAAAATCCTAAAGAAAATTTGAGTAGAAGTTCTTTATCTCAATCTGGTAAAAACCATTTATGACAAGCCAACAGCCAACATCACACTAAGTGGTCAAAGTTTGGAAGCTTCTCTCTAAAATTGGAAACCCGGCAAGACAGCCCACTATCGCTACTCCTCTTCCATATAGTCCTGGAAACATTAGCCAGAGAAATTAGAAAAGAAAAATAAACAATTTTATAATTTGGGTAGGAAAGAAAAAGTTTATTACCATTATTTGATGAGGATGTGATACTTTTCATGGACGTATCCCAAAACTCCCCCAATAGATGACAAGAATTAGCAACACAATTCAGTAGCATATCAGGATACAAAGTGAATACTCAAAAATTCATAGTGCTCCTGAACTCAAGTAACAAACTCATTGATAGAAAAAGGAAAGAAAACACCCCTCACAATAGCATCAAGGAAAATGAAATACTTTGAAATCAATCTAATGGGAAGTAAAAGAAGAACGCACTGAAAAATACAGCACTGTGAAAAAGGAGATCACAGAGGATAGTAGAAAATGGAAATAAATCTCCTGTTCTTGGATGGGCAGTACCAATACAGTGAAAATAGACATACTTCCCAAATTGTTAAACAGATTTAATGCACTCTGAATCAAAAGACCAACATACCAAAATACCTCATGAAACTAGAGAAAACAATCCTAAAATTCATACGAAACAGAAGAGAGTAGCAAAAATACTTCTTGGCAACAAGGGCAAATCAGAGTGCATCACCATCCCTGATCTGAAGTTAAGTCACAAAGTTATCATGATAAGAACACATGGAGGTTAATAGTAGATGCAAAAATTATTGTGAGCAACCATACTCAGCTTCCTTACCTTTGACAAAGGAGCCCAAAACCTTCATTGGAAGAAAGATATTCCTTTTAATAAGTGATACTGGGAAACTGGGTTTGCACATGCTGAAAATTGAATCTAGACTGTAAATTGAAAAGAAAACTCATTCTAGGGATAAAAAAATCGAACACCAAGGAGGCCCATGCCATGCAACCACACCATACAGAGGTTTGTAGGATGGCTTTTACTCCGGGGGTATTCCCATCATCCCACCCCACTGATCCCTGGCTATGTGATGTGAAGCTGGTATACAGTAAGTGCTTCCTGATGGTGCTACTCGTTTACAGGGATGGAAACAAAGAATCCAGGCTGTGACCACTTGTCAGCACGTTACACAAACGTGTGTCATTATTTATAGAGGGAGCTCTGCATGTATACAGAGACAGAAAGCAAACCTGTGAAGTGCAGAGCTCAGTGTTTTTCTCCAGGGTACAGATTTCAGTGTGCGGAAGGCAACCCTTAAGCTAATACACAAACTCAAGATAAAACAAGTCCATTTGCCTGTGTGTGCATGCATGCATGCATGCGTGTGTGCGTGCACATGGTCTGAGATTGAACACAAGGCTTTACATCAAGCTACATCCCTAATCCTTATTTATTCTTTAATTTTGAGATAGAATCTCGTTAAGTTGCTAAGGTGCCAGGCTGGGCTCAAATTTGGGATATTCTTGCCTGAGTTTGTTACAATGCTGGTGCTACAGGCATCTCTGTGCCTGGCTCCGAGTCAGATTTTAATGGAAGTCTCACTGCCCTATATGACATATATAAAAAGTACAGCCTGAAAATAAAGCAGGGGATGTGATCAAGACCACAGTGGACACATGCACTTTTTTGGCTCAGGGGGGACTGTTGAATTGTTGTGGAGGGAGATCCTAAGGAAGCATCTTGTCCTGACAAAGCGGGTCATGGAGGTTCAAGTATGAAGCGGTGTCACTGTGTGACCACAGGTACATAGAGCATGAGGAAGACTATTTTGTGATGTGATTAATCTAGGTCACCTAGAACTCAGAACTCATACCTCTCGGGCATACATGAACTTCATCGAAACAGCAACCAGCTGAGACCTCTGTGCTTATCTGTAAATCAAGAACATGAGAACAAAGTCATAGAAATGAAGCATTTTGCAACATGTAGTTTATAAATTTTGGGTACTGGTCTGGAATGGGACGGGTTTGTTATGTGAAATATGCGGACCTAGTTTAGGCCATCTTATCAGGGCAGAAGAAACACATGGATCAAACTAAACATCTTGAACAGTATCTTGCTACTAATTATGCAGACTGTTATCCTGCAAATTCTAACCATGCATTGCAGGTGCATGGGAACTTTTGTTTTCCGAGGTCCCTTCCTTAGCTCACTTAGTTCAATCATCCTTCTTCCCAGCATCTCCCCACAGTGCAGATGTGAATCTCTGTGCATACGTCACAGACAGAAAAAAAAATCCAGCCTTGCAGTTAACTGCCTCTCTCTCTCTCTCTCTCTCTCTCTCTCTCTCTCTCTCTCTCTCTCTCTCTGTGTGTGTGTCTGTGTGTGTGTGTAACATATAATATAAACTGAGTGCACTATGCACCCAGTGTGCTCTCCTGCCTGATAGGAGTTGGTGGGGAGGGCAGCAGTGCTTTGCTCCTTGTTCTGAGATTTCTGCATTGTGAGCGCTCTTCCATGAGGTGGAAGCAGCCAGCATAGATCACAGAAGAATATTGCAAGGGCAGAAGCTATAGGTGGGACACACAGTGCCTTTGTGCAGTGCACATTCCTGGTGGTGGAAGGGAATTGTGTTGTGTCTGAGAGAGATCCAAAATATAAATAAATTGAGGAGCAAAATGAGAGAGATGGAGTGGAAATGTCAAGATAGTCTTTGTGTAGATGTGAAGAGGATCCAGAGAAAGAAGAGTAGAAACCAAGGGATAAAAGGAAATAAACATAATGAAGATGCAATTTGCATGTATTTGATTTCCAAACATGAGTGCAATTATTGTGCCGCAAATGTGTGCTAATCAACAAGGAATTAACTATAAAAAGTATCTGTGTTCTGTGTATTGTCTCTTAGGAAGATATAGGCAGAAACCAGAAATTTCTATATTCTCAGGCACTGTATGATGCCTCTACTCTACAACCCTGACTGTGCTGGATCAACTCAGCAAATATTAAACCCAGTGTTGATAATCTGAATATTACACAGGAGCCAGTGACATGAGGTGCAGAACTTGTCTCTTAGAAGGACCATGCTTTCCTTCCACAGGCAGTATAACACTTTAAAAAACTGATCAGATTGTATGCTACAAAAATGCTTCTCTGTGCCACAAACACTTTCCTGCAAGGACCTGAGGATGTGACCAAGTTCTCTCTGTGTTAGCCTTGGGTATACTCTCATGGGGACAGTTTCCAGCAGTGTGTGACAGGAATCCTGATCATCAACTTGATTAAGATGTTCCTAAAGTGGTTTACTGACAGAGAGGTGGTAGCTTCCTAATACTTCACTTTCTGATGAGATCCCAGGTGACGGATCTGTCAGGAGGTCTCCAGTGATCTTGCAGCTCGGATATTGTGGAGGGCAGAGCAGACAGAACAGGCAATTGTCAGGCACAAATTGTGACACAGATTTTGGCTAATACTAGAAAAGCAGCCTGTTCAGAGCAGGCAGCACAGAACCATGCAAACAGCATCTTTGTAGCCTGTAACTGTTTACTGTTCAGGGACACTCAGGAACATGACAACTGCAATATCAGTGATGGAGAGGAAGATACTTACATTTCCTGAGGCACAGTACACTGAACTCTGAGGGGCCTGCCATGGGGAATTCACTTTTAGAAACACAGTATTGACACAAAGCCAACCCCCAGGAAAACTGGGACTCCACATTGCTTTGGGGAGGACCACAGAGGGTCGCTATGTGTACCAGGCTTCATCCCAAAACATAAAGTGTGAAACAGGGTCATTAGTTTAGAAGTTATTTGCACTTCACAACTACCAAAACTTTAGAGCAAACAATAAGTGTATACAAATGTTGATGCACTATGTAAAGGATGCTTCTAGGATCCAAGGGTTTTAATAACCTGAGGAAGAAAATGTGAATGTCCCCATAAAAGGCAAGGTTGGGTCATAGCTCTTGGTACCATGGCTCCTAGAGGAGCTCAGTCACTGTCTGGGCACTGGAAGCAAGCTCAGGCTGAGAAGATGGGGAACTGCTCTTGGGATGCCAGATCACTCAGGGAGGTTTGGAGAGGGGAACTGGGAGGGCTACATTCATGGAGACAGAGCACTGCCCTGCAATGAGCGTGGACAGACACAGACCCAACTGGAGGTTGCTTCCAACCTTCTGGCCCTGAATGCCTCTGGATATGGAAGCAGTGCTGCTGGCTGCAGCTACCCTGTAACCAGCTCTGTCCACATCAGCTGTAAAGGCCCCAGCTGTGAGTTCATCTTCCACTCTACCCAGCTGTCCAAGTTTCCTCAACCCAGGACCCCTGAGCTCTCTCCTGACACACTGCAAGGACAGGGCCTGTGTCCTCCACCCCTGTGTCCTCATTTTCCAGGGAGCACAGGCTGCCAGCATGCACACCAACTTGCCTGGATTTGGCCAGCCTTGTCTACGGATAGGAGACAGCCCTGGCAGTTGTTCACCAGTCCAGTGCTCTAGACCTCCATCTCCTCACTCTCTCAGTCTCCCTGAGCAGTTGTGAAAAAACAAAAAACATTTCCAACACCTGAACTGAAGTTTTCGGCAACCTCCAACTCAGGGTCAGAATTAATGGTTTTAAACAAGTGCTTCTGTGGTGGGCATCACGGGAGACCAAGTAAGAGGCTCTTGCTCTGTTAGGCCTTGTGTCTAGATGACACCCCACAGCCTCATGCATTCATAGGTGTTGGTTTTTCAGAGGTGGCTGAATCTAGAAAATGTGATTGTCTTGTAGTGTAATGGTAAGATTAAAGGTGCTAAGATTAAGGGTGGGCAGTAACTATATCAGTTCACTGATTGATTTATCACAGCCCTTATCCTGGTAACCTGTATACAATATAAGGGCCAGAAAAAGGCTGGTCTCTTGCTTGCTGTGCTACTTTCTCTCCATGACAAACTGTATCTCCTCTGTGATGCCTGTCATTCAACCAAGCTATGGAGCCCACCGATTATCAACTGAAATCTCTAGAAAGGGGGAGCTGCTTAAACATTTCACCCCTCAAATTTGGGTGCCAGATATTTTGTCTCAGCCAGGAGTGAAGTTACATAGACACGCCCTGTGACTCCCCAGGCTTTTATGGGGCCAATTTATCTAACAGAGGGGATACTATCAGGTCAGTAGAGTCTGAGGCTAGACACCTGTGAAAGGCACTGGCCAGCAACAACCTGGTACCCAACCTGGAAGGGACATTGGAGTGATGGCCAAGGCCAAGCAGGCAGCACTCCCAGCCCCTCAAGTTAGTGCCAAGCCTGACCTCCTTCACCCCCTGAGATGGAGACCCAGACCAGAGCCTTTCTGGTGCCCCTCACCCATCTAGTCAGTTGCTTTACTCTCGGGCACATCGGTGGGATTCAGGTGAGCGGTGATCAGGAAATGTCCCAGTTGTTCCAAGGTTGGGCCTCAGCAATGGATCCTAGAGAAAACACCCTTTGCAGGAGGCAGCCAGTCACAGTCAGGCTGTGGAAAACTTCAAGGATCTAATGCAAGATCAGCAACTGCCAGGAGCAAGGGTATCCAAGTTAGACAGTATACAGGCATTTAGAGACATGCCAGAAAAACCTCCAACCAGAGGAAAAAGCCTCCAACCAGAGACACAGGCCACAGGCCTGTGAGTGGGAGGTCGCTGACCCGGAAATGGCACGTTCCTCTCCTTAAAGAAAAGAGACCTGTGCAGAGTTCTAACTCACAATAAATTATAACTCACCCAGAAGCCTAGTAGAAACAGAATCCCCACTGCAGAGTTAGTTGTGAGCAACCTGTGTAGGTACATCGTCAACAGCAGGGACAGAATTTTTGTGCTGGCCTGTGTCACTGTGAGAGTATTATAGCTACAGTGATGGTACTTACTATTATACCCACAGTGACACGGGCCCACTCCAAAACTCTACCCTGAAGCACAGTACCCTTGGGACTGAGGGGCTGCTGGCAGCATTGGAAGTGGGGCAGGCACTGTTTACTCACAGGCAAATCCACCAGCTGTGCCCTGATATCAACTCACAGGGTGATGTGCAATGATCTAGTATGAACACCTCATGTCATCTCAGAAAGGGGGAAGCTGAGGGTTCCTATAGACAAGCCAGGAAGTAGCCTGAGTCCATCTGGGGACCAGGGAGGACAGCTTAGCTACTCTCCCTCCCAGTATGCAGAGTTGAGGTCGGGTGACTTGGTGAGCAACCTCAGGTAACCTTGTGAATGTGGTTCAGGACCTGAGGCTCAGAGAAACCCAAAGGCCCACATCGCGGTTTGAAACTGCCCAGAAGCAACCCTTATGGGGCTGAGCTCTCTTCCTCTTCTCTCCTGAGGGAACCATTGTGGCAGAGACTCTGTACCCACTCCCCATCCACATCCCTCCCACCATTGAGAGACTAAGGACCAGAAAGCTGGTCAGAACGCAGGGAGCCCTGCTTTTGGCTGGGCTTGGGGACATCACCACAGAGGCAGGATGCAGCTGCCAACCTTGGTGAACCCGGCCTCTTCTGGGGTTATTTAAATGAGCACTTGGACTCCTCACCCAGGACATGCTGCCCCAGGCTCTACCCACCGCTCAGAATCCCCGGTTAATCTTTCTGAGGGCCTTGGTGGAGACTGGGTCGCAGCTCAGGGCTCAGGGGACAGTCCATATTGTCAGGACTTCTGTCACTGTGTATACGGAGTAGCAACTACCACAAGTGGTATGCACTGTGCTCAAAACATCCTGCCCCACCAGGATTTGTCCTGATCCCTTCTGCCATCTTCCCAATCCCCCAAAGGCTGCTGAATCCCAGATATCCCTGTCCTCAGATGCAGGAGTAGCGAAGACCCCAGGAAGCTGTGGGCTGAGGCCCTCACCTACAGTCAGTGTCCAGTCAGTGACCTAAGCACAAAAGGCCATGAACACCAGGAAAGGCCCATCCTCAGTCCCCACACCTCAAAACCCCCCTTTACTCTGCCCTATGTGTCTATGTTAGCCCTCACTGCCCTTGGGGAAGGAGGAAGCTTCTGCAGGTTTCCCATGCTAACAATTACAGGTCTTCTGGACACAGAAAGGAAGAACAATAGCCCAAGGGGACTGCGAGCCCTAATCAATTTTTCTGGGACTGAGCCCTTTTCCTCCCCTCTCCTGAGGAAGCCTCTGTATCAAGGTGAAGACACAGGGCAGCAGGACAGTTCAGTGTGCAGCTGTGTCATGTTATCACTGTTTGTGACAGGTTCCTTGAGTGCACGCCCCTCCCCTCCGAGGCTGTTGAGGGTCTACTGTCCTTGTTGGGTAGAATCCAGAACCTTATGCCCCCCTCTACTCCTTGCTGTGCTCACTGGCACAGGTCATCCACCCTATGCCCCCTTCCCTCCCAGGGAGTTGTGGGTGGGGCTCATGTGCAGCTTAACTCCAATGCTGGGCGGGAGGCAGTGGCCATTGCAGAGCCCCCTGCATGTGCACAACCAAGCTCAGCCTGAACAGGAAGTCCAGGGACTAGGAACCTCCCGAGCTTAGGAGAGATGAGCCAGGGCTTAGGGGAATCACCCTGATGCCAGATGATTTTAAGAGGGACTCTGAGTCCAGCAATGGGGAGGACCCACATGACAAAGTTTTTGTTGCAGTCTGTGTCACTGTGGATTGGAGTACCTGGACCCACAGTGATACCCAGTCAGACAGAAATCACTTCCCTCAGCCAGCTCCATGAGGAGGATGAGGCTCTTGGGGTCTGATAAATGTTCCTCCTCTCCGGAAGGGAAGACCGGAAGAGAGCTGTATCAGAGAGAGACACCTGCTCCCTATGGCTTCATCACTACCAGTGATCATCACCCACCCCCACCCTGGTAATACTGCTCAGAGGCTGAGAGCCATGGACCACCTGCCTTGTCCCAGGAGACCTTATGGGAAAGGGACTTGTGTGGGACCCAGTAGGTGGCAGGGGAATTTGTGCAGGCCTGAGACACAGTGGTTATTATATTGGTGGTGCATGGTTCTCACAGTGACACAGGTCACACATAAAACTCAGTTTGAGACTCCTGAGAGCTCCCAAACCAGCACCACCTACAGGAAGTCTCCACCCCCACATAGGGAGAGGACCAGGGGCCCTGGGCAGATTCTGCATAGCTCCCGATCACAGTGGGTATGGTGGTTACTACCACAGTGAGACAGGTCAGGTGCAAAACAGTTCCTGCAGTGTTCCTGGAGCCCCAGCACTCATACCCTGCCTATCTGTGTACTTCAGTCCCTGGAATATATTCGGGTATCACTTCCTTAATGGACAGAGCCCAATGTCTTTATTTCCATGTCTGGATCTGGTACCTCTGGCCAGAGCTAACCCATTAGGACATAATCCTCAAGGAGTCAGGAAAAGCTGACTATGGCCACTTTGCCCTAGCTAAGAAACAGAAGGCATAAATCCCTGGCACCCAGAGAATCAGTGTCCCACAACCCTGGGAGGATCAGACCTGAGGTTTTCCTTGTGTGCACCAGGACACAGGACACTGGTCTCTGTATACACTCAGGTTTGATGAAGGAGCTCTCATGGTGGGAACCAGAGCCCAACCAGGATATGGGTCACCTAGGCACAGCAGCCCTAGCAGCTACATATCTCAGGGTCCATGGTTATGGACACAGAGCTCCTACGCTGAGGCAGCACCATGAAAACTCCACAGTGCGACCTCAAGCTCCAAGCTCTGCAGAGTAACATGAGGCACATTGTCTCCTTGAGCCCTCACAGTGCAGCCTATCTCACCCCTGTGTCCTTGGGCCTCAGTTTTAGTGGCCAGGTCTGGCCTCCCCGTGCCTCTCATGCCTGCATCTCCACCCCAGCCCTGCCTGCTCATTCAAGGTGGGGATCAGGGCTGTCACTCACGGCTCCCTTTCTGGGAGAAGCAGCTCCCACCTGGATCCCAATACCGATGCTGGTCTCAGGTGCACAGTGGGCCCAGGATGGCACTGACCTCCACCCCACAGTCTCTCCTGGGCTCAGCCAGTCTGGGATCCAGGACACAGCTCAGGGCAAGGCTCACAGGAAGCAGATAATTTCTAGACCACTTGCAGAGGCCAAGCACCTTCCTGTGCCCTTCCTGTCCTTCTCCTCTCTGCTTGCTGTGGGACACCACACAGGGTCACCCTGCACACACCTCATACCACAGCTGCATGCCCCTTCCTTCCTTCCTTCCTTCCTTCCTTCCTTCCTTCCTTCCTGCCTTCCTGCCTTCCTGCCTTCCTGCCTTCCTGCCTTCCTGCCTTCCTGCCTTCCTGCCTTCCTCCCTTCCTTTGTCATCATGCCAGGGCCCCAAACTGAACTCAGAGCAAGGTGTTCACGTCCCCCAGGCCATGTACAGGTGAAGAGGAAGAACGAGGCAGGAGCCTGGATGCAACATTTCAGAAACTTCTCTCAAGCCTGGAAGAAAACCACCCATTTCACAATATCTACTATGCAGTTTTAAATCTTATACTTTTGGTTTCTCAAACCAGAAAAGCAATTCAATAGTTATATGCGCAATTTATTTCACTTATGATTATGGTCTCAAAGTGCTTCCATTTATTTGTAAAAGTCTTAAGTTTATCCTTCATCATGACTGAGTAGTACTCCAGTTTCTAAAGAGAAAAACAGTCCTTTTATTCATTTATCTGTTGATAAGCTTTTGAGCTGTTTCTATGGTTTAGTTATTCCAACTGTTATTGTTATAAACATGTGTGTGCATATGTCACTGTGGTATGATACCTTTAGTTCTTCTTGTGGATATATATAGAATGTGAATAGAGATCCTCAATTAAATAGAACCTCTAGTTTTGGTTTTCTGAAGATTCTCCATACTGATTTTCACAGAGGTTGTACCAACCTACATTCCCATCAACGGTGAAGACCCACACCTTCACCACTGTTTGTTATTGGTTAGATTCTTTTGTTATTATAAAATAGAAAAAAAGATGCAAATGATACAGAATTTCAAAAAAATAGTAGACAATTTACATAAGTTAATATACTGCATATTGTTACCCTAGAACTAGTTGCTCAGGTTACAAGATCTAGACACTAAAAATGATCAAACAAACAGTGAGAACACAAACCGTTCTTTCGATAAACTAAAAAAGATTCGTAGTATAATTATATGTCTTGCATACCTACACACACACAAAGGTACATATGTATACATACAAATGTATAATAGTTTCCTTTCTTCCTTTTCTCCTTTCCTTTTGAGTGCTTTCTTTCCCTTTCATTATTACAGTATCTATTTTGGATCTTATTACTCTTTCAGTTTTTAAAATTATTTTTATACTAGGGAAACAGTGTGGTATTTATAAATGTGTGTTTGATTTATTTCACTTATGATTATGGTCTCCATTTACCTATAAAAGCCTCAAGAGTATCATTCTTTATACCTGAATAATATTCCATTGTTTAAAAATACCACTTTTTTAAAATCCATTCGATGGTTGATGGGCATTTAGGTTGTTTCCAAGATTTAGCTTTTACAAATTATGCTGCTGTAAACATGGGTGCACACTGGCATGACATTTTTAGTTTTTCTGGGAAAATACCCAGAAGGTGAATAGCTGGATTGAATGCTGGATTTGAGCAATCTCCACACTGATTTCCATAGTGGCTATGTCAGTCTACACTCCCACCAACAGTAGAGAGGTGTCCTTTTTTCCCATAGCCCCACTAACATTTGTTGTCAGTGGATTTTTTAAAAAAGTTTATTTAAAGAGAAAAAACGCAAAACAGATTAAAGGGTAGAAAGAATAAAGATTTCAAAAAATAAAATAAACACTAAGAAATCACTAATTGATAAATTACATATTGTCTTCTTAGAAGTAGTTGTTCAAGTTATACTATTAAACCATAAAAAGTAGACATTCAAACAGTGAGAGAGCAAACAGTCCTTCAACAGTCCAACAAAAACTTAGTAATATGGTTAGCTATCTTACACACTTAACCATACATGCAGTTATATCTTTTAGAGCACTTTATTTCCCTTTCTTTTTTACAATAGTGATTACACATTTTAGGTCTTATTACTCCTACGGTTTGTATTACTTTTTACACTAGACACACAATGTGATATTTATAAATATGATTCTTATTTATTTCTCTTATGAGGATAGTCTCCAGTTGCCTCCATTTATCTATAAAAGCCTCAGTCATCCTTTTATATATCTGAGTAATATTTCACTATATAAAAATACCACATCTTTTTCATCCACTGTGCAGTTGACGGGAATTTTGTTTCAAACATTTAACTATTACAAATTGTGCTGCTATTAACATGGGTTTACATATATCACTGCAACATGACCTTTTCATTTTTTTCAGGGAAAATACCCAGGAGGAGAATAGCTGAGTTGAATGGAACTTCAATCGTAGTCTTCTGAGTAATCGCCATACTGATTTCCATAGTGGCTGTACCAGTCTACACTCCCACCAACAGTGGAGCAGTGTTCCTTTTTCCCTGCATCCTTGCCAACATTTGTTATCAGTTGATTTCTTGATGGCAGTTATTCTTTCCAGAATAAGATGAAATCTCAATGTTGTTTTAATTTGTATTTCTCAAATGACCATGACGGTGAACATTTTTTCATGTATTTCTTTGCCATTTGTATATCTTCATCTGAGAAAAGTGTATTCATGTCAGATTCCCATTTTTGTAGGGGGTTTTTCAATGTGGGTGACTTGATGTTTTTCAATTCTTTAAATATTCTGAATATAAGTCCTTTGTCTGAGGGGTTGCTGGCTAAATTCTTTCCCATTCTATGGGTTTTCTTTTTACTCTGTTGGTGATTTCTTTTGAAGTGCAGAAACTTTTCAATAATATGAGGTCTCAGTTGTTGATTCTTCAAAATGTTTCCCATGCAGTTTGTATTTTGTTCATGAATTCATGCCTACCACTATGTCTCCAAGGCTTCCACCTACCTTGTCCTCCACTAGATTTAGTTTTTCTGTTTTAATATTTAGATCTTTGATCCATTTTGACTTTAGTTTAGTGCATGGTGATAGGCATGGGTCTAGTTTCAGTCTTCAGTACGTGGAGAGCTTATTTTTCCAACTCCATTTATTAAAGAGGCTATTCTTCTTCCAATGAATATGATTTGCCCCTTTGTCAAATATCAGGTGGCTGATTGTCTTTGTAGTTGTGTTTGCATCTTCTATTCTGTTCCATTGATCCTCAGGTCAATTTCTTTCCAGTACCATGCTGATTTTTATCACTGTGGCTTTGTAGTATAGTTTCAAGTCAGGAATTGAGATGCCTTCTGCCTTGCCTTTGTTGCCTGGAATCGCCTTTGTTATTCTAAATGTCTCCTGTTTCCAAGTGAATTGTAGGAATGTTTTCTCTAGATCTGTAAGGTATGTTAATGGTATTTTGATTGGGATTGCATTAAATCTGTATAACGGATTTTGGAGTATGGCCATTTTCACAATGTTGGCTCTTTCTAACCAAGAGCAAGGGATATCGTTTCGTTTTCTAATATCTTCTTCAATCTCCTTTTTTAGCATACCATAATTTTCATTATATAGATCTTTTACAATCTTCGTTAGGTTGATTCCTGAGCATTTCATCTTTTTAGGTGCTATTGTGAAAGGCGATATTTCCATAATTTCTCTCTCAGTGAATTTTTTATTTGTGTACAGGAATGCTATTGATTTTTGAGTGTTGACTTTAAATCCAGCTTCACTGATGAATTTCTTACCTCTAGTAGTCTTTTAATGGAGTTTTTGGGTCTTCTATATAGAGGATCATGTCATCTGCAAAGAGGGATAAATTAACATCTTCTTCTTTTGTCTTTATTCCTTTTATTTCTTTCTCTTGTCTGATTGCCCTGTCTAATATTTCCAGAACTATACTGAATAGGAGTGATGGTAGTGGACATCTTTGTCTTGTTTCTGATTTTAGAGTGAAAGCTGTCAGTTTTTATTCATTTAATGTAATGTTGGCTGTTGGTTTGTCATAGATGGCCTTAATGAAATTGAGGTAGACACCATGTATTCCAAGTTTCTGAAGGGTTTCTTTAATACTGACCAAGTGTTGGACTTTATCCAAAGCTTTTTCTGTGTCTATTGAGATGACCATGTGGTTTTTGTTTTTGGCTCTCTTGATGTGGTGTATGACATTTATTGATTTGCATATGTTAAACCATGGCTGCATTCCTGGAATGAATCACACTTGGTCATGATGTATAATATTCTTGATGATTTGCTGCATTCTATCTGCCAGTATTTTATTGAGAATCTTTGCATTAATGTTCGTTAGTGAGATTGGCCTATAGTTCCACTTTTTGGTTGGATCTTTCTCTGGTTTTGGTATCATTGTAATACTTGCCTCCAGGAATGACTGAGGGAGGATTGCTTCTCTTTCAATTTCATTGAATGGTTTAAGGAGTGTTGGAGTCAACTCTTTAAATTTCTTGTAGAATTCATGTGTGAGTCCATCAGGACCTGGGCTTTTCTTTGTTGGTCAGTTTTTAATTACATTTTCAATTTCAGTAGCTGATGTTGTGTTATTCAAAATTGTTGTGTCTTCTTAATTGAGCTTTGATAGTTCATATATTTCTAGAAATCTGTCCATTTCCTCTTTGTTTTTCACCCTATGTGAGAGAGATTTTCTTAGTATTCATGATCTTTTGAATTTCCATGGGATCTGTAGTAATTTCTCTCTTTTCAGTCTTATGTGGGAATTTGCTTTCTAAATTCCTTTTTCTTGATAAAGTTGTCTAAGGTTTATCAATTTTGTTCATTCTCTCAAAAAACCAGCTCTTTGATTCATTAATTGTTTGTATTGTTTTTAATTTCAGTTTCATTGATTTCTGCTCTGATCTTTATGATTTCTTGTCCTATATGAGCTTTGGGTTTGACTCACTCTTCCTTTTCTAGGAGCTGGAGATATAACGTCAGGTTGCTTATTTGTGCTTGCTTCATTTTTTTTTTCATTTAAAGAGAAAAACAAAACTAAATGAAGTAAAACAGTAAAAGGCTAGAAGTAATACAGATTTCCAAGAGAAAAAATATACAGTAAGAATTCACCAGTTAATAGATCACATATTGTCTTCTTAGAAACAGTTGTCCAGATTACAAAATTAAAGCATAAAAAGTGGAGATTAATACAGTGAGATTGCAGTCAGTTCTGTTCAATATTCCAGGAAATCTCAGCAATACAGTTCTCTATCCTACACACTGAAATATTCTTTCAGTTATAGCCTTCAGATCACTTTTCTTCCTCTCTTTTTTACGCTAACAATCACCCATTTTAGTTTCCATTACTCCCACAGTTTTTATAACTTTTTCTTTGAAGAGGAAAAGAAAAAAGATTTTAAAAAGTCAAAAAACAAAAAACAAAACAAAACAAGACGGACCAAAGAAAAACCCAATGTGACAAAGCAAAACAGAGTCAGTTAGATCAGGAAGATGGACATAGTATATAATGAAAAAAAATAAAAAAAGGATTACTAGGTGATCAACAATGGTTACCATTATGCCTTCTTGTTATCCTAAAAAATGTAGCCTATATAAGCTGGTATAAAAGAATTGAACAAAACTATACAGAAGACCAATAAAACCCACATTGGAGAACTTACAGGATTCCAAAGAAGATAATAGTCAAACAATAACGGGCATCATAGAATATCTGGTTGCCTTCCAAATGGTTGCCTATACCCTCAAACTTGATACTCTTAAGCGAAACAGAATATAATAAAATCAGTCAGAACAAGATGTGGAGAACAATACAGGGGTTTAAATCAGGTTAATAGGGAAACAAAAAAGTTACTATAATCTATCGCACTATTTTTAATTTAGTTTTCCCTTAGTTAAAAGATACTAAGAAATAAATTAACTTAAAAAAAAGAAAGAAAAAGGAGGGGAGATTGAGATAAAAAAGAATATATCAATAGAACAACACTGGTCAGACCTGAAAAATTTAAGCATCATTGTGTTTCACCCTCAGATAGCTTGACATTAATAGTAGTTACCATAGTGACTCTTTCCTTGAAATATTTGAGTCTAACTTTGTATACTATAGCATCAAACTTATCAAGACAGTGTGAAACTGTTCAAGAGAATGAAATTATTGCAGGGTATTTAGAACCAGCTAGCAGAAACTGAACATCAATTTCTATATTATCTCTTTGTCTATAAAAAATTTGCTTATACTATCACATACCTTAAGATATAATAAGATATAATATGTTAGAACCAATGGAAACAAATGAACAACAACTTGATGGGGCTTCAAAACAGGATGATATTAAATCAATGCTAGCTATTATGCTCTTATTTTCTTCAAAATAATGATTTGTAGTATCACAGACAATAAAATAAAACAATCCAAATTAAAACCATTCCAATTAATGAGTGAAAACATTATATGGCTTTCAAACCAGTGTGACTGGGAATCATGATTACCATGTACTTTCATGCATTCTTATCGTTTCTTTCACTAGGGAAACTATTCGGTATTTATACATGTGAATTTGATTCATTTCACTTATGAGTATGGTCTCGAACTGCGTCCATTTATTTATAAATGTCTCAGTGTGATCATTCTTTATAGCTGAGTAGTACTCCATTGTATAAAAGTACCACAACTTTTTTATCCATTCCTCAGTTGATGGACACTTATGTCATTTCCAAGATCTGGCCATTACAAATTGTGCTGCTATAAACATGGGTGCACATATATCACTGTGGTATGAAGCTTTCAGTTCTTCTGGGAATATGCCTAGAAGTGGAATAGCTGGGTCAAATGGTGCGTCCAGTCCCAGCTTTCTGAGAAATCTCCAGACTGACCTCCACAATGGTTGCACTAGTCTACACTCCCACCAACAGTGCAGTAGAGTTCCTTTTTTCCCACAGCCTCTCCAGCATTTGTTGTTCGTGGTTTTCTTGATCTTGGCCATTCTTTCAGGAGTGAGATGAAATCTCAGTGTGGTTTTAATTTGCATTTCTTTAATGACCAGTGATGGTGAACATTTTTTCATATATTTATTTGCCATTTGTATTTCTTCATCTGAAAATTGTTTATTCCTCTCCGATGCCCATTTTTGGATGGGGTCTTTGAATGTTGGGGATCTGATTTTTTTAATTCATTGTATGTTTTAGACAGAAGTCCTTTGTCTGAGGGGCAGTTCACTAGGATTTTTTCCCAGTTTGTGGGTTTTCTTTTCACTATGTTAGAGATTTCTTTTGATGTGCAGAGACTTTTTAATAAGATGCGATCCCAGTTATTGACTCTGGGAAGTATTTCCCGTGCGGTTTGAGTCTTGGTCATGAATTCTCTACCTACCCCTATATCTTCAAGATTTTTACCCAACTTGTCTTCCAATAGATTTAGTGTTTCTGTTTTAATATTTAGATCTTTGATCCATTTAGATTTTATTTTAGTATATGGTGACAGGCATGGGTCTAGTTTTAGTTTTTGGCATATGGAGAGCCAGTTTTTCCAACACTATTTATTAAAGAGACTGTCATTCTTCCAGTGAACCTGTTTGGCCCCTTTATCAAAGATAAGGTCTTTGAGTGTGTTTGTAGTTGTGGTTGTATATTCTAATCTATTCCATTGATCCTCTGCTCTGTTTTGATTCCAGTACCATGTTGATTTTACTACAGTTGCTTCAAATCAAGGATTGTGATGCCTCCTGCCTTGCCTTTGCTGCTTAGAACTGACCTTGCTATTCTAGCTCTCATCTCACTCCAGATGAATTTTAGGATTGATTTCTCGAGATCTATGAGGTATGTTGATGGTATTTTTATCGGGATTGCATTGAATCTGTATAACAGTTTTGGGAGAATGGCCATTTTCCCAATATTTATTCTTCCTATCCATGAGCAAGGGATGTCTTTCCATTTTCTGAGATCATCTTCAATTTCCTTTTTCAATGTATTATAATTTTCCCTGTATAGGTCTTTCACTTCTTACATGAGAGTAATTCCTAAATATTTCATTTTCTTGGTTGCTAGTGTGAAGGGTGTGGCTTCTCTTATTTCTCTCTCTGTGATTGTGTTGTTAGCATATAAGAATGCTATTGATTTTTGAGAATTGATTTTGTATCCAGCCACATTGCTGAATTTATTTATTATATCCAGGAGTCTTTCAATGGAGTTTTGGGGGTCTTCTCTGTAGAGTATCATATCATCTGCAAATAGTGATAATTCAACTTCTTCTTTTCCTATCTTTACGCCTTTTATTTTTCTTTCATGTCTAGTTACTCTGGCTAGTATTTCCAGTACTATATTAAATAGGAGTGGTGACAGGGGACATCCTTGTCTTGTGCCTGATTTTAAAGTAAAGGCCTTCAATTTTTGGCCATTTAGTATGATACTGGCTGTTGGTTTGTCATAGATGGCCTTTATTATGTTGAGGTAAAGACCATCTATTTCAATTCTTTGCAAAGTTCTTATCATAAATGAATGTTATACCTTATCAAAAGCTTTTTCTGCATCTATAGAAATGATCATGTGATTCTTACTTTTGACTCTATTGATATGGTGTATTACATTTATTGATTTACGTATATTGAACCATCCCTGCATACCTGGGATGAATCCCACTTGGTCATGGTATATAATCTTCTTGATGACCTGCTGCATCCTATTGGCCAATATTTTACTGAGGATCTTTGCATCTGTGTTCATTAGGGAGATTGGTATGTAGTTCTCTTTTTCAGTTGGGTCTTTCTCAGATTTTGATACTAGAGTAATATTTGCATCCTCTAATGACTTGGGAATGATTGCTTCCCTTTCAATTTCATTGAAGAGTTTAAGGAGTGTAGGCATTAGGTCCTCTTTGTATTTCCTGTAGAATTCTGCAGTGAATCCATCTGGGCCTGGGCTCTTCTTTATAGGTAGTGAGTTAATTATATTTTCGATTTCATTAATAGAAATTGGGTTATTCAGCAGTTTTACTTCTTGTTGACCTATCTTTGGTACTTCATATGCTTCTAGAAATGTATTTCTTCTGTGTTATCAAACCTTTGAGAGTAGAGGTTTTTGATATAGGTGTTGATGATCTTCTGTATTTCTATTGGGTCTGTAGTGATTTCACCTTTTTCATTCCTTATTGCATGAATTTGAGCTTTTTCTTCCCTTTTTAAAATAAGGTTGGCTAGGGGCTTATCAATTTTATTTATTCTTTCCAAAAACCAACTCTTTGATTCATTGATTCTTTGTATTTTTTTCTTAGTCTCTATTGCATTGATTTCTGCTCAGATTTTTATTATTTCCTCTCTTATTTTGGCTTTGGGCTTGACTTGGTCTTCTTTTTCTAGCTGTTTGAGGTGTAGCCTCAAGTTATTTATTTGTATTTGTTTTGTTTTCCTGATGTGGGAACTCAGTGCAATAAATTTCCCTCTGAGGACAGCTTTCATTGCATCCCACAGATTCTGGTAAGTTGTATTTGTGTTTTCATTTGTTTGTAGATATTGTTTAATTTCTTCTTTAATTTCCTCTGTGACCCACTGATTACTCAAGAGTGTGTTATTCAGGTTCCATGTGTTTGTGGGATTTTTGCAGTATCTTTTATCATTAATTACTAATTTCATAGCGTTATGATCTGATAACATGCAGGGGATGATTTCAACTCTTTTGCATTTCTTTAAATATGTTCTGTGAGTTAGTATATGGTCTATTTTACAGAATGACCCATGTACTGCTGAGAAAAATGTGTATTCTGTTGTTGTTGGGTGGAATACCCTGTATATGTCTATTAATTCCATTTGTTCACAGGTGTGACTCAGTTCTTTTATCTCTTAGCTGATTTTCTGTCTTGTTGATCTGTCCATTGGTGTCAATGGTGTGTTAAAATCTCCTGTTATAATTGTATTACTGCTAATTTGGTTTTTCATTTCTGATATCACTTGTTATATAACTGGGTGCTTTGGAATTTGGTGCATATATATTTAAGATAGTTATCTCTTCCTCTTGAAGTTTTCCTGTAACCAGTATGTAGTGACCTGCTTTATCTCTTCTGATGATTATTGGTTTGAAGTTCACATTGTCTGAAAACAGAATAGCTACCCCCGCTCTTTTTGGGGTTCCTGTTGCATGAAGTATTGTTTTCTATACTTTGACTTTCAGTCTGTGAGTATCCTTTTGGGTTAGATGGGTTTCTTGTAGACAGCATATGGTTGGATTTTGTTTCTTGGTCCATTCTGCGGTTCTATTTCTTTTAATTAGTGCATTGAGACCACTTACATTAATGGTTATAACTGTTATATATTGGTTTATTGGTGACATGTTATATTTCTGCTGTTGCATCTTTATCTTTCTGTTCTGTTTAATTGTCTGCTTTGTTAAGTGGTTTTTTTCTTTAGTGTATCTAGACTGTCTTTCAGTATTCTTTGTAGGATTGGCTTGGTGATCATGAATTTCTTCAGCTGTTCTTTGCCGTGGAAGTATCTTATTTCTCCATCTATTTTGAAGGCCAGTTTTGCAGGGTATATCAATCTAGGTTGGAAATCATTTTCCTTTAGGGTCTGAAATACTTCACCCCATGCTCTTCTTGCCTTTATTGTTTGTGTGAGAAGTCTGCATGATCCTGATAGGTTTTCCTTTATAGTTGATCTGTCCTTTCTCTCTGACAACTTTTAATATTCTATTCTTTTGTTCAATTTCTGGAATGGTGATTATTATATGTATGGGTGTAGTTTTATTTTCTTTATGGCTATTTGGAGTTCTATATGCCTTATTGATCCTGATATCTGTTTCCAATTTCATGTTTGGGAACTTTTCAGCAATTACTTCTCTAAATATCCTCTTGACATCCTTTGTATTGTCTCCTTCTTTTTCATTTATCCCTATCAACCGTATGTTGTTTTTCTTTGCATCATCTTGCAGGTGTTGAATTGTTATTTCTTGATTTCTTGTTATTTTTAAAAGATCTTTCTGCAATCTTGTCTTCGAGGTCCGAGATTTTATCTTCACATTCATTCAGGCGGTTTTTACAACTTTCAATGGAGTTTTTTATTTCCTATATATCTCTTTGCTTCTGTTTTATATATTGTTTGTTTTTTATGTTGTTCATCCAGAGATTCTACCCTTTTGTTTAGTTCCTCCAATTTTTTAGCTGTGTCTTCTTTAGATATGTTCAGCATCTCCTTCATTTCTTTTATTATTTCTTCTTTAACCTGATAGATTATTTCTAGTTTGAATTCCTTTAAAGCTTTCCAAATGTGCTTCTTTATTTCGGTTACTATTGTTTCAGGTATTTCAGGTATATGGCATGTATTTTCTTCTATGTACATGGCTCCTAGGCTTTCTTGGGATGGGTTGGATGTTTGAGATTGCATTTTGGTCTTTCGTTTTGTCATTTTCCTATATTACTGCATTTCAATTGTTGTTCCAGAGTTTCCCCTGGTCATGTTGTAAATTGACTCTTATATCCTGGGCTCTTGGGACTCCTCTGGTAGTAGCTTCCTCCTTGGGCAGCGGAGCCCCTGGATTAAAAGAAGCTTGCCAGGCTCCTCTCAGGTAGACCTAAAACCACCTCAATTTGCACAGTTTCCCCTTCTGGTAGCAAAGCTTCCCTGAGGGATAGAAGGCCACCTGGTGTGGTCCAGGCAATCCAAAATCCTGTTAAGCCCAGTATAGTGTGGCTGCAAGACCAATGGGCCCCCAACCCCCTAGACCAAGGATCTCATAATCTCCCAGGTATTGGATGTTTTGTAACAATCCAGCTCCCTGGATGGCAAAACTCCCCAGACTTATGGAAAGTTCCCTTATGGCCTAAGTAGGCCTCAAACCTCATCAGCAGGACTGCTCCTTCCTCCAGGCAGTGGCAGTAGTGCTGGTGCTCTCCAGACCATAAGAAGGTCGCAGGCGAGGTCAGAGCAGGTTTCAGCAGCTCAGCCCAGCTCCCTCCTTCAGGCCAGACGAGGTACGGGCGGACCTGAGCCCCCTCTGCTGGGCTGGGCCCTCTCCTTCCGGCTGGTAGCTGGTAGTGGTGGTAGTGTGTTCCCCGGGAGGGGGAGAGGCAGCAGGCAAGGCCGGACCAGATTCGCCTCCACTAGGCTGGGCCCTGCTTCACTTTCTTGTTGTGACAATTTATTTTCTTCTTAGGACTGCTTTCACTGTATCCCACAGGTTACAGTATGTTGTATCTGCATTTTCATTGAAATGTAGGGGTTGTTTATTTGTTCTTTAATTTTACCTGTAGCCCACTGGTTGTTCAGAAGGTTGTTGCTTAATTGCCATGAATTTATGCCAGTTTTCTAATTTCTTTTGCCATTAGTTTCCAATTTCAGTGTGCTGTGGTCAGATATTATGCATGGAATAATTTCAATCCCTTTGCATTTACTTAAGAATGGTTTATAGGTTAATATATGGCCTATTTTGAAGAATGTGCCATGTGAAGCTGAGAAGAATGTATAATTTGATGTGGTTGGATGGAACACTCTAAACATCTAGTAAGTCCATTTGCTCACAGGTATGATTCAGTTCTATTATTTTTTTATTGACTTTTTGTCTAGTTGATCTATCTCTTTGTGACAATGGGATATAAAGCTCTCCTATTACAATTATGTTCTTGTGTATTTGATTTGTCATGTTCATTAGTATTCATCTTATATTGTTGGATGCTCTCGTATTTGGTTCACATATTTATATTTGTTAGTTCTTCATCTTAATATTTTCCATAACAAGTATGTAGGGATGTTCTTTATTTCTTTTAATCATTTTAGGTTTGAAGTTCACTTTGTCTGCAAGAAGAATGGATACCCCTGCTTTTTTCTCGGTTCCTGTTGCATGGAATACTGTTTTCAATCCTTTGACTTTTAATCTATGAGTTTTCTTTTGGGTCAGATGTGTTTCGTATATACAACATATTGTGAGATCATGTTTCTTGATCCTTCTGTCAACGTTTTTCTTTTGATAGGTGAATTGAGGCCATTTACATTTATGGATATCACTGATATGTACTGGCTCAACTTTGCTTTGTTATATTTCTGTAGTTTGTTTCCCCCCTTGTTTAATTGCTTTTCCTGCCTGTTAGTGTCTTTCTGCAATTGTTCTGGAGATTATGATCATTTTCATCTCTATTTAGTATGTCTTTCAATACTTTCTCTAGGGTTGGTTTGGTTCACATTAATTTCTTCAGTTGTCCTTTGTCATGGAAGTACCTAGTTTCTCCATTAAATTTGAAGAAAATTTTTCTGGGTACATCAGTTTGATTTAAGAGTTGTTTTCTTGGATAACTGCATGTATGTTTAAGTGTATGCAATTGGCAACCATATTACTAAGTTTTTGTTGGATAGTTGAACAAAACTGTTTGCAGCCTCGCTGTTTGCATTCCCACTTTATATGTTCTACTTTTGTATCTTGAACAACTATTTGTAAAATGACAGCATGTAAACATTAACTAGTGATTTCTTACTGTTTATTTTTTCTCTGAAAGTATGCGATATTTCTACCCATTTTCTGTTTTGTTTAGTCTTTCTTTAAATAAAGTCAAAAACCTTATAAAAAAGAGTTGTTTTCTTTCAGGGATTGAAATACTTCACTCCAACCTCACCTTATAGAGCATTACTTTGAGACCAGATTTAGTTCACTCATCTAGGGAACTCAGTCACGCTATGTCTTGAGCACAAGTGAGCCTCAGAGAAAAAACAACCAGCTGAGACCTCTGTGCTTATTTGTAACTTAATTGCATGAGAACACAGACATAGAAGAAAAGCATTTGCAATACGTTTTTTGTGAGTTTTGGGTGCAAGGTTCTAGTGTGATGGGTTTGCTAACTGATATATGTGTACCTAATTTAGGTAGTTTTATCAGGGCTGAAGGATACTGGCCTTTGACAGTAGCTTGCTCTTAATTAAGCTGTCTGCTGTTCTGAAAATTATTTACCAATGTCTAAGTATGCATTCCAGGAGCATGAGAACTCTTGCTCTCCAAGGTCCCTTCCTTACCTCACGCAGGTTCAATCACAAGTCTTTCCAGCATCTCCCTACAGGGCAGATGTGGATCTATGTGCATGCATCACAGACACACAAAAACACACAGTCTTCTACATTTTGCTGGTGTGTGTGAGTGTTTGTATGTGTGCATGTGTGTGTGTGTGTGTGTGTGTGTGTGTGTGTGTGTGTGTGTGTAAAAGTAATGTAGAATACAACTTGATAGCACTATTCACCCAGCCACTGCTGGCCTTCCTGACAGGAGGGAGAGGAGAAAGGCCAGCAGTGCTTCACTTCTTTTCTGAGTTTTCTGCATTGTAAGTGCTCTTCCCTGTGGTGGAAGCAGCCAGCAGAGATCACAGAAGCAAGAGTGCAAGGGCAGAAGCCATAAGCGGGACACACAGTGCCTTTGTGTGTGCACATTCCTGATGGCGGTTGAGAACCGTGCTGTAGCTCAGAGATCCAAAATATAAAAACATTAAAGTCTAAAATGAAAGTGATAGAGTGGAAACAACAAAATAAACTTTGTGGATATGGGAGGAGGATCTGGAGAACAAATAAGAGGGGAAGCAGAGGAAAAAGGGGATTAAGCGTAAATAACATGCAACTTGCTTAAATACCAGTTACAAACATCAGAATAATTACTGTGTATCACACCGATATAATAATCAAAAAGGAGTTGTAAAAAAAAAAGATCTGTGTCTTGCATATTGTCACCTAGGATATAGGCAGAAACCTAGAAATTTCCATTCTCCCAAAGACTGTATGATGCCTCCACTCCACAATCCTATCTCTCTTGGATCAAAAGCAGTGCTGATGATTCAAATATTAGACATGAGCAAGTGATATATGGTTCAGAAACTTTCCCTTTAAAAGAGCATGCAACAGGCAGTACAAGATTTTTAAAAATGTTCTTCAGCAGGCAGTGTAAGATTTAAAAAAAACTGGGCTTGGGTTTTAGCACAGTGGCATAAGTGCCTGCCTGGCAAGCACGAGGTCGTGAATTCAATTCTCAGTAAAAATAGATTTTAAAAACCTGATTATATCTGTGCTACCAAATGCTTCTCTAAACCATCTAACACTTTCCTGCAAGGATCTGGGGATGTGACCAGGCTCTCTCTGTGACTACTTTGGGTGTACTCTCATGGGGACAGTCTCCTGCAGGGTGAGACAGGAATTCTGATCAGCTTGATTAAGAGATTCCTGAAGAGGTGCAGGGGTAGAGAGGTGTTAACTTCATAATGATTCACCACCTGATGAGATCCCAGATGAAGGAGGTCTCAGGAATTGCTTGTGGCTGCAGGAAGTGGGTCACTGGAGCTGCTACTCCCTGCTACAAGAGCAAAACCAGATCCTCCATCCCAAGCTTGAAGTAATGTGCTCTTCCCTGCCATCTAAGAGGTAGTACCTCCTGAAGCCAAGCTCTGTGGAAGTCGGCCTACAGTATCTCCAACCACAACACAAAGTAGCATGCCTGCAGCAATATCCTACCATTCTGTGGTTCTGCATTTGATCAGCTGACTGCTCCCACAGGCTATCTCATGGTCCAGTGGTCTCTTGTGACATAGGTGTTGCCTACCTGGGGTTTTACTTTCTATCAGTAAAACTTAAAACAGTCTCAAGAAGAAAAGAGAAGCATAACTGAAACAAATTTCACCACAACATTCATTACCATTATCAGGTAATCAATCACCCTCACCATACTGTGGATGAGATGATCTCCTTTTTTACATCTTGGACTTCATGTAAAATCATCATCACTGATGCTAGAAAAGCAAGATATATTCAGAGCATGGGACACAAATGCACATAAGGAGAATCTTTGTAGGCTGTAACTGCTCACAGCTCAGGGAGACCCAGGAGCATGAAAACTGAAATGTCAGTGATAGAGAGGAAAATACTTATATTTGGTGAGGTCCAGTTCCCAGAGATTTGAGGATCATGTGATTCTGTCTAGGAAGACACTACTGACATTGCACTAACCCAGAGAAAGGATGTTCCACCAGTCTGGACCAGACTTAATATCAAAACATAAACTTTGAAACTGGGTCACAACTGTAAAGCTCATTTATATTCCAGAACTATTAAAACATTGAAGCAAATAATTATTGCAGGAAAATGTTAATGGACTATGTAAAGGATGGTGTTTGAATCCAAGTGTCTTTCTTAAGCGGATGAGGAAAATGCAAATTTGCCCAAAATGGGCAAGTTTGGGACACAGCTCCTGGTGCCATGGCTCCTCAGAAGGATTTAGTCTCTCTCATGACACTGGAAGCAACCTCAGACTGAGAGGATGGGGCACTCTTTTGGTGACTCCAAATCACTCAGAAGAGATTTGCAGAGAGGAACTGGGAGGGCTGCATCTTTGAAGACAGAGCACTGCCCTCTGGTAAGTGTGAACGGATACAGACTCAACTGAATGTAGCTGCCAGTCTCCTGGCCAGCACTGCGTCTGGACATGGATGCAGTGCTGCTGCCTGCATCTACCCTCTATGCCTGCTATGTCCACATGAACTGGTGAGGCATCAGCTGTGAGTTCATTTTCCACCCTTCCCAGGGGTTGAAGTTTCCTAAATTCAGGACTCAAGTTTTCTGTCCTGACATACTGCAAAGACAGGGTCTGTGTTCCCCACTTCTGTGTACCCAGTCTCCAGGGAAGACAGACTTCCAGCATCCATAACATCCTGTCCAGATATGGCCAGCCTGGTCTACATACACTGAACAGCCTTGGTAATCATTCACCAGCTTGACTCTGCAGACCTCCATCTCTTCACTCTCTCAGTGTCCTCTGAGCAGATTCTGAAAATAAATATTTCCAAAACCTGAACTGAAGTCTTTAGAAACCTCCCTCCCAGGGCCAGAATTAATGGTTTCAAACAAGTGCTCCTGTAGTTGACATCATGGGAGAAAAAAGAGACACACGTTCTGTTTTGCCTTGTGTCTAGATGATGCCCCACAGACTCTTGCATTCATAGATGTGTCTCTTTTAGGTGGCTGAATCTTGAAAATGTGATTGACTCATGGTGCAATGCCAAGATTCAGGCTGTTAGGATTAATGGTGGGTGATTGTTATGTCAGCCCACTGTTTGGTTTAGCATCAAGCTAATCCTGGTAGCCTGGATACAATATAGGGACAGAAAAGGGTTTACCTCTTGCTTTCTTTGCTACTTTCTGCTCACCATGTACTCTTTCTCCTCAGTGATGCCAGACTGTCCTGCCACCCTGCCTTAGAGGCTGCAAGTTGTGTACTCAAAGAACTAAAAACTGTGAGCTAATTAACCCTTTATTGATTTTAACTTTTGTGTCAGGTATTTTGTCTCATCAAGAAGAAAAGTCCCTAAAACCTGCCCTGTGACTTGCCAGGTATTTATGGGGTCCTCCTCTAATAGAACAGATTCTACCAGGTCAGTAGATCCTCAGACTAGCCACCTGAGAAAGGCACTGGCCAGCAACAGGTTTGTGCCCAACCTGGACAGGAAGAAGGAATGATGGCCAAGTCCAAGCAGGAGCACTGCTAACCCCTCACGTTAGTGCCAAGCATGATCTCCTTCATTCCCTGAGATGGAGACCCAGACCACAGCCTTCTGTTTCCTCCTCACCTCTCTAGTCAAATCCTGGGCTCTCAGGACATATGTGGGATACAGATGAGTTGGTCCTCAGGAAATCCACAGGTTTTTCCAGTGGGGGACCCCAAGTCATGTGTCATCATACTGGGTCAGGGTAAAGGTGACTATGTCCCTCAGTCCAGTAGAAGGAAGAAAATAAACATTGTGTCCCAGGGGCAGCCACCCAGTGTCAGGTTATGGGAAACTTCAATGATCTAAATGCAAGACCAGCAACTACCAGGAGGAAGACCAGCTAAGTCAGAGAGGGAACAAACAGATGAACTCATGCCTGAATATTATCTCACACATGCCTGAGAAAATCTCCATTCAGAAGCCCTGAAAATCCAGGGTACCAGACTTTGGAAGCAGAGGTCATTGCCAAACTCCTTCCTGACCCAGAAGTGGACCTGGTCTCTCCTTGGAGGAAAAGAGAACCCTACAGTGTTTTGACTCAAAACCGACCCCACTTCACCCAGAAACACAGCATACCCATTGCAGAGCTGGTTATGAGAAAGAAGAGAAGGCACAGGGTTACCAGCAGGGGTAGAATTTTTGTGGTGCCATGTGTCACCGTGTGGTTATTATAGCTCGGGTGTTTACTATATTCTCACAGTGACACAGCCCCTCTCTAAAACTCCACCCTGAATCACATTACCCTTGGGACTAACGAGCTGCTGGCAGTAGCACAAGTGGGGCCCACACTGGTTACCCACATGCAAATCCACCAGCACTGACCTGAGATGCCTTCACAGGGTGATGTGCAGGGATCTTGTAGGACACCTTATGTCATGGTAGAAAAGAAGAAACTGGAGGCTCCTAGAGCCCAGCTAGGAAGCTGTCTGAGTCAACCTGAGAACCAGAGAAGAAGAAATCGCTGCTCCCCCTCCCAGTGCACAGAAAGGGACACTGTAGGCTGGTATGAGAGGGAGAGAAGCCTAGGATTTGGATCATGGGAGGGCGCGTACATCAACTTCCAAAGTTTTATGTCTATAACAGGAGCTTTAAAACTGGCACAGTAATGACTCACAGAAGAATCAGTACAGTGGGTTTAGAAGACCTATTTGGAGGAGGGGTCAACCATGTGGAACAGAAAAGTAGACAAAGAAGTCATACACAGAGGCCTCACTGTACCACAGGGACCATGGCCACAGGACAAGGCACAAGGGGCAAGTTCAGGTTCTGAGCTGTGGTTGGGACAGCACCCTTAGCCCCATTAATGTCCTTGGGATCCTTGTGAACAAAGCAATAAACAACACATCTGTTATCACATGAGACAATGCAAAGAATTTATTTGAACATTACAAGAAAGGAGTAAAAAAAATGTGTGTCAAAAAACCCACTATCAATAAGGTCTCTTTAACTTGAAGGCAGGTCAGAACCAACCCTTCCTGTGAAGGAGAACGTTCCCCTGTGGGAAAACTACAAAGAAACCCAAGACAAGAATGAGCATCAGTCTCAGCACCCTGGCTCCAGAGAGTGGCTCCCAGGCGGTCCAGCATGGTACCAAATGGGAGATCATTGATAAGCCCTGGAGAGAGGCAGGGCATGGCACTGTGCCTAGAGGAGCACTGGACATGGTGCATCACAGCCCCCATGTGAACAGGCTGGGCAGACACAAGGCACAGATTCTGTGTGGGTTTAGAGACTGCCGTCGGGAATAGGAAAGGAGGCCCTCTTGGAAGTGGGCGAATTCAGTTGGATGTAGAGGAGAAGGACCCTGAAGCCATGGTGCAGGGACAGAGTCAGTGACAGGCAGTGGGACAGAGGCTGTATCTCCTCTCATGCTCCATGGGGCTCAAGGGCCACCATCAGGATCCTGGGTCCTACGTCAGTGGGCATAGAACTGACTAACAGGCCTTCCCAGCTCTGCTTTCCTGAGTAGAGAGCCTAGGAGGTCAAAGGCCTCAGAGTGACTCATCTGCTGTGTGGGGACAGTTCTCATCCTGAAAGTTTGACCAGGGCACCTGGATCCAAATGCAATACCACCTGCAGTGGATCCCAGGACACTGCTGCACAAGCATGAGGCTACCTATGGGAAGAATCTGTCCAGAGCAACTGTCACCCTTACAGAGCATACCCAGGGTCCCTATCAAGGACTCCTCTTGGCCAGTCCTGCTCTCCAGGAGCTTTACAGCTCCTGGCCCTTGCTCGCCTGCATTCTAGAGTGAGATTTATCAGGGTCTGTGTCACTGTGGTAAGTGTGATGGATACCACAGCCTCACAGCACCCATCGAAACCCAGGTCCTCGGCCCCACCATCCTGCCTCACAGAGCAGTGCTGAACACACACCCAGACTTCAAAGAGGGCCTTAAAATGGGGTGGTAGTTACACAGCCAGCAGTGATTATGAAACTAGCAGATAGCAGGACAAAATCAGAGCCCCACTCCTGGCCTCCCGGACTATACCAGGCATGCCTGTCCATCTTAGGGCCTCATGAAGAGAAAGGACAAAATCTCCCCAAAGGCAGTTAGAGCTCTCTGCCCAGGAAACCAGGCCCCATGACCCTCTCAGATGAGACCCACACCAGGGCAGCAGCTCCACAAGCCCCACCTTCAGCTTCATCAGCATACAGGGTTCTCAGCTGGGTCAGTTGGTGACTCCAATCTTGGACAGTGTCTGCAAGAGCAACCTGAGCAGAAGGCTGCCCTGCCCTTGCTCTGCCCCTATGGCTACAGTCTACCACCTGCAGGACAATGCTCCACAGCCAAGTCTGTACCCCACCTTACACCCACACTGTCCATTATCATACTACACACACACACACACCACATCATCAACAGCCCACCCTACTATCCATCAAATGCTATGCCCTATATCTAGCATGTACCCCAAGTCTGGGTTTGAGAACCTGTCTCAGCTGCATTGGTGGACAGAAACGGTTAGGTGACAAGCAGGTGGTCATTCAGGGTCACTCAGTGAGGTTCCCAGCCCAGTCATCCCTGACAATCACTTGCTTTCTTGGGGCTCTTTCTGAGAGACATCAAGCCTGGGATTTACCTAATCTGAGTTGTCTTTCAGCACCCACAGTTCTGTGGGTCTTATCATCCTTGATCCTCTCCAGGGCAGCCCCTGGAAGGGGCTCAAATCTGAAAGACAAAGCCTTCTACCTACTCTTGCTACCATCGCTTGCACTGGTTTCCATTTCTAGCACAGTTCTCTGGGGATCCCAGCAGTAACACATGTGTGGTCCCTGGGGCTGGCTCGTGTCCTACCACTTAGCCTTGCCATATGCAGAGGACATCTCTGAGGGTCTTACCTGTGTAGACACAAACCAGGATGCTATGCAGATCCCTCTTCTTTTTATTGTAACTCATAAAAGTTGAGGGCTTGATGCTCTAAGACTTGGATTGGGCATCAGCTGGGCTTTTTGTGAAGGGCTCCCCCACTGTGGTACTACGATAACTACCACACTGATGCATCCAGCAGCAAAAACCTCCCGGCACCCGTTGCTTAAGCTTCACACTCTGAGATTCCAGGAGGAGCCAGGGTCAGAGACTTTGCCTTTCTCCAAATATTGGGTTCAGTCCACACACAGCATTGTCCCTACCATCAATTCCAAAGGGCTCAGAGACAGCCACATGATCTCTAATATTGCAGGATCTCTGCCACAGCAGCCTGTTGCTCAGAGCCCACAGGTAACACAACACTACCCAACCTATCTATTCACCCTAGTCCCTCTCTGCTGGAATTGGGGTGGGCAGCTCCTCTAAGCCCAGCATGATTCTCTGGGCCAGAGCTCACGCAGCTCCACTCATCCACAAGGAACTCTCTCCTGTGCCTTCCTCGCTGACACCTGCAAGGCAATCGTGCCTTCATTGAAACCAAACCCTACTCAAGAGGGTCCTGTAGGCCACTTATATCACAAGCAGCCCCTCTTGGAAACTGTATGGGAGCTTGAGGGGGCTGAGCTCACTCAGTGAGAGGGATACCAAAGTTCATGGAGATGGGAGCATCTCCCAGCCTGTTGTTGACCCCAAGGAAAGCAGGTCCCTTTCCTGACATGGACCCTCCTGACTTTCAGTGTACCAAGAAGTCTCTCTGTTGATCCAACTTCCAGGACCACATAGGTTATTGTCAGGGCTCATCAGACTATGATTGTTCTATGAAGAGGGTGATGAAGATTTATTGATAACACAGACAATAATGTTGCTCAAACAGCAACAAGGGCCAGCAATGCAGCACCCTGTACATACCAGCTCCTGGGGCCTCTGAGGCAATGGTGTGGCTCTGGCCCTGTCTGTACAGCTGCACAATGCAGGCTAGGTTCATCCAGGTTTACTTCAGGCTGGGTGGACATGTGTTTGACTGGACAAGCAGCAGCTCTGAGCTTCTCTAGTGCCTCAGATAGCCCATGTGTTACCAGGATCCTGCTACCTTAGGATTCCAGGCCTAACACACTGCCTCTAGTCTTCCCTAGTGCCAGGGTTTATGAATAGAGCACAGACTTGGTGTCTACCTCAAGGCCAATTCCTGGTTACTGAAACACTTGTATCTCCTCAGAAGACAAACTAATCTACTGAGCATCCCAGCCTGGCACCCCACCTCTGGATGTATGCCCACCCCCAAGAGGTTCCACTGCCCTTCAGTCCTCCTCAGAAGTCTCCTTGATGCCTCACATTAAGACCCAGACCCAACTAAGTTCAGCAATCTGGATAACAGAAGCTAAGCACCACAGAATGGCAAGGTTAAGTGGCCCCACTCAGACCTCACCTTCTTCCCTGGCCTTGGAGCAGAGGTGGACTTGTGTGCATGGCTGGAGGGACAGTGCTAGAACTAGAACACGCCAAAATTGAAAGCCACAGCCCCAGTCCGGGCCAAGACAGGGTGACTGAGCAGGAAGCTGAGGAGACCTTGTGTATGTGGCTCAGGACTTGATGGGCAGAACAAACTGAGAGGCTCACATGTTGCTTTAAGAATGGTCAGAAGCATCCCTTGTGGGGGCTGAGCCCTCTTCCTCCTCTTTCCAGAGGAAGCCATTGTGGTTAGAGAGTCTGTCCCCCCATTTACATCCCTTCCATAGTTGGGAGGTGGGGGGTGCGCTGGGGGGTTTGGGGTGTGGGGAGACTATGCTGATGTCCTCACACCCCAAAACCCTGGTCTGCCCTGCCCTATAGGTTCCTGTTTGACTCTCACTGCTCATGGAGGATGGAAGAAGCTCTATAAAGTTCTCAAGCTAGCAGCTACAGGTCTTCAGGTGCAAACAGGAATAATGGTCACCCAAGGGACCAAGATTCTTGAACAACCCTCCCAGGGCTGAGCCATTTCCTTCACCACTGTGTCAAGGTGAAGACACAGGGCAACAGGACAGTTTGGTGTGCAATGTTTCATATCAGGTCTGTTTCTGACGGGCTCCCTGAGTGTACACCCCTCCCCTTCAGGGTTGGTCTGGATTTACTGTTCTATTTGGTCTGACCCCAGGACCGTGTACCCCCCTCTACTCATCCCTGTGCTCACTGTCATAGATCGTCCATGCTGTCTCCCCTGCTCTGCCAGGGAGGTATGGACGGGCCGCATGTATCTCCAGTGCTAGGTGGGGGCAGAGAGCTCTGCAGAGCCCCATGCATGGGCACAACCAGACTCAGTCTGAGCAGGAAGTCCAGGGATTGGGAACTTCCAGAGCTTGGGAGAGATGAGCCAGTGCTTAGGAGAATCACCCTGAGGTCAGACAAGTCCATTTGGAACCCTGACTCTAGAAATGTGGTGGCCTGGTGAGAGAAGGCCCCATGAAGGTTTTTGCTGATGTCTGTCTCTATTGACTGAGGTAGGTGGTCACACAGTGATAATCAGTAACCAAACCCCACCTCTCCCAGGAAGCCCTATGAGAAGAATGTTTATGGTGTCTGAACAAATTCCTAACTATCTAGAGGAAAGGGACAGTGGAAATTTGCTGGACCAGAGGGTAGTCACCTGCTCCATGTGACCCACATCACAGTCAGTTATCATCAACACCCTATCCCACCCCCATGCTACTCATATCATGCAGAGGATGAATGCCATGGACCACCAGTCTGGCCCCAGGAGACCTGGGGGACGAGACCTGCATGGGGCCCAGTAGGTGGCAGGGGAATTTGTGTAGGCTTGAGACACAGTGGGTATGGTGGTACTATGGTCTCACAGTGATGCAAGCCACACATAAAACGCACTGGGAAGCTCCCTGTCCCCCTCATGCTCCAGGCACCAGCTCCACCCTCAGGAAGTCTCCACCTACCACACATGCAGCTGACAAGGGGCCCTAGGGTATTCTGCAAAGCTCCAAATCACAGTGTATAGCTACCACAGTGAGATAAGCCAGGTCCAAAACTGTTTCTGCAGTATCCCTAGAACCTCAGTGCCAGGCCTACACTCACACCCTGGCTACCCATGTGCATTTGGGAATTCCTATTCCTTAATGGGACAGAGCCGAATCCCATTTTCCTGTCAGGATCTGGTGCCTCTGACCAGAGGTGATGCTTCAGGCAACTCTCAAGGAGACAGGAAAATCTGGCTCTAGCCCCTGTCACACTGGACAGGGAATGCAAGGCATAAATCCCCGGGACAACCAGAGCCCATGTCTTACAATCTTGGAGGAACCAGCACTGAGGGTTACCCTGTGTCTTGGTTACTTTTTTCTCCTTGCTGGGATAAAATAACCAACATTAAGGAAGGACCAACATTTAGCTCACTGTTTGTGGAGATTTCAGTCCATAATCAGCTGTCTCCAGAGCAGGGTGGCATGGCACAGGGGCAACACTGCAAGACAGGAGCCAGAGAAAAGAGGGAAGAGAAAACCTCTTTTCCTCCATTATAGTGTATGCAGGCCATTCCCCTGCCTGCTTAGGACAGATGTAGCATTCACAAAATCTCTGTGCCCTCCTCTTGCACAGAATGAGGATATTTACAAAGTAAAGATCCTGGCTTCCTCCTCAGTCTCTTATTTAAACTTATAAACTTCTTAACTTAACACAGTGCATCAACAATAACACCCTGTGTACAACAAGACAAAGGCCACTGGTCTCTGCCCACTCAGGTCTGGTGAGGGAGCTTACATGGTGTGGACTAGAGCCAACCAGGTTATGGGCCCCCTTGGTAAAGTAACCCTGGCAGCTACATAGTTAGGGATCCATAGTTATGGACACAGACCTCCCAGGTTGAGGCAGCACCATGAAAATTCCACAGTGCTGCAATGAATGAAGTTGAGGTATGGTGAACCCCTGAGTGTGCATAAAGCATTCCATACTACTTAGACTTCTTGGGTCTCAGTCCCAGTGGTCAGCCTGGTCCTGGCCTCCCCATGCTTCCTATGACTGAAATTCCAGAGCTCTTCCAGGCTACTCACCCAAGAGGAAGGTCAGGCTGTCACTCATGGCTCCCTTCTTGTGAGAAGCGGCTCCCACCTGGATCCCAACACCAATACTGATCTCAGGTGTGCAGTGACCCAGGGCAGCCCTGACCTCCACCCCACAGTTTTTCCCAAGGCTGACCAGTCTCAAGTCCAGGACACAGCTCAGGGTAAGTTTCACAAGAAGCAGATAAGCTCCAGGCCATTTTCAAAGCCCAGGCACCTTCCTGTGCCCTTCCTGCCCTCCTCTCCTCTGCCTGCTGTGGGACACAGCACAGGGGTCACCCTGCACACACCCCACACCACAGCTACATGCCCCTTCCGTCCTTCCTTCCTTCCTTCCTTCCTTCCTTCCTTCCTTCCTTCCTTCCTTCTCAGCTTGATGCCAGAGCTTCCAGTGTACCCCTCATAAGTCCATGGCTGAGCTACAGAGCAAAGTATTCACTTCCCTAAGGCCACGTACAGGTGAAGAAAGGAGAAGCAGGCAGGAACCTGGACTCAAAATTCCAGAAACTTCTCACAATACTGGAAGAAAATGACCCATTTCACGATATCTATTATACATTTTGCCCTTACACTTTCAGTTTCTCACACCAGAATACAATGCAACTTTTATATATGTGTGTCCAATTTATTTCACTTAAGAGTATGGTCTCAAGATGCATGCATTTCCTAGTAATGTATCAAATTTATTCCTTATGGTTGAGTAGTATTGCATTGTAAAGAGAAAAATATGATTTTCTTTATCCATTCATCACTTGGTGAGCATTTGTGTTGTTGCCAATATTTAGCTATTATAAATGATGTTGCTATAAACATGGGTGTGCTTATATCACAATGCTATGATGCTTTAATTCTTTTGGGAAGATATTAGGAAGAGGAATACAATAGCTGGGTCAAATGGAGCTAAAACTAGTTTTAGTTTTTTGATAAATCTCCACTCCAAGTTTTACAATGGTTGTGCCTCTACATACCCACCATCAGTGAAGGATTACTTTTTCCCCACAGACTCTCATAATTTCTTATTGTTTGGTTTCTTGATAATAAAACATAGCTATAAGTGCAAATTACTTCTTTACCTAAAATATACCAATAAATTTAATTAATTTTTAAAAAATTTTATTTAAAGAGAAAAAAACAGAAAAAGGGTACAAGTAATACAGAATTTCAAAAAAATAAACAGTAAGAAATCAGTTAATAGATTACATATTGTCATCTTAGAAATAGTTGTTCAAGTTACAAAATTAAAGCATACAAAGTGGACATTCAAACAGTGAAATTGCAAACAGTTGTGTTCAATGATCCAACAAAAATTCAGTAATATGGCTATCTATCTTGTACACTTAAATATACATGCAGCTATATCCTTTAGAGCATTTTCTTTTCTTATCTTTTTTACAATAACAATTATACATTTTGGGTTTTATTACTCCCACAGTTCTTATTACTTTTTTTTTGAAGAGAATAAAACCAAATGTGACATAACAAAACAGAGTCAGTCAAATCAAAAGGATAGACATAGTACATGATATAAAAACAGAATACAAGGTGATCAACAATGGCTACAATAATGCCTCTTGCTCTCTTAAAAAGAATGGCCTATATCATCAGTTATAATAAAATTGAACAAAACAGTACAGAACAAAATCAATAAAACCAAAACATTGGAGACATTACAGGACTTCAAAAGAAGATAATAGTCAAACCAGAATGGGCATCATAGTGAATGTTACTGTCTTCAAAGTAGTTGCCTATACTCTCAAACTTGATACTATCAAACAAAACAGAATAGAGTACAATCAGTCAAAACAAGATGGTGAGATCAATATAGGGTTTCAAATCAAATTGATAGGAAATCAAATGGTTACTATAATATATCCTGCTATTTTAAATTTATTTTTCCCTTAATTAAAAAATACAAATAAAAAATTAATAAAAAAGGAGATTGAGATAAAAGAGGACATAACAATACAACAGCACAGGTCAGAACATAACAATTTAAGCAACATAGTGTTTCACCACAAGATATCTCGACATAACAGTAGTTACCGTAGTGTCTCTTTCCTTAAAATATTTGAGTATAACTTTGTATGCTGTAGCATCAAACACATCAAGACAATGTAAAACTATTCAAGAGAATGACAGTATTACAGGGTATTTAGAACCAACTAACAGAAAGTGAATAATGGTTTCTATATTATCTCCTTGTCTACAAAAGTTTTTGTTTGTAACTATCATATATAAATAAAATATAACATGTTAAGACCGATGGAGACAGAAGAACAAAAGTTTTATGGGACTTCAAAACAAGATGATATTAAATCAGCACTAGCTATTATGATGTCTTGTTTTCTTCAAAATAGCTGTTCTTACCATCACAGACAATAAAACCAAACAACCCAGAATAAAACCATTCCAATTAATGAATGAAAACATTATAAGGCTTCTAAGCAATATAATGGGGAATCATTATTACCATATACTTTTATGTATTGTTATCATTTCTTACACTAGGGAAACTATTTGGTATTTATACATGTGAGTTTGATTTATTTCACTTATGAGTATGGTCTCAAGCTGTGCACATTTATTTACAAATAGCTCAATGTGATCCTTCTTTATAGCTGAGTAGTACTCCATTGTAAAAAAATTGGTAAGAAAAATCAAATAAGCTCTAATACAATTGTAATAGGGCCCTGAGTATCCCACAGTCACAAGTAGACAGATCAAGTAGACACTTAGAAATTATACAACAACCAATGAGTCACAGAAGAAATTAATGAAGAAATTACAAAGTCTTTATAATAAAAGTTTAATGTCAATATGATATTCTAGAACTTATGGAACAAAATGAAAGCAGTCCTATGAGAAAAGTCTATGTCAGTGAATTCCCAGGAAAATAAAATGAGATCAAATTAATAATTAATATCGAACTTAAATCTTCTAGAACAGAATAGTCTGTCAAACCCAGTGTGTAAAAGGGAAGAAATTTTAAAAATTAGAACAAAAATTAATACATTTGATACTGAGAAAACTTCATTGATTCAATAAAGTAAAAAAAGTTAATTCTTTTAAATATTAAAACAGAAAAGCTTTTAGCCAAACATATCTAAAGAATGGAATGGAAAGGTCCAATTTCATGCATTTAGGAATGAGAGTGGAAAATCACAATGGATCCTGCAAATATTTAAAAGATAATCAATACCTACCATAAAAATTTATACTCTAATAAGACTGAAAAGCTCAAAAGAAATGGACAGATTCCTTTATATATTTGAATTATCAAAGCTGAAACAAGAAGGTATAAAAATTCAAAATAACTCATTATCAGTCAATAACCTTGAAGAACTATTTTTAAGACTTACTCAAAAGGAAAAGTACGGGTCTCCAAGGTTTTGCTGATGCATTCTATATGAACCTCAGAGTAGAGCTAGTATCAATACTCCTGAAACATTTTAAAACATTGAAAAGGAAGCAATACCCCTACAGTGATTCCTGAAAGCAAGCATTATCCTGACACCAAAACCAGAGAGGAAACTAACCAAAAAGAGAATTAAAGGCCAATCTCCATAATGAACATACATGAAATAACCCTCCATGAAATACTGGCAGAGATTGCAGCAAGTCATAAAAATGGCTATAAACCATGAAAAAGTAGAATTCATCTCAGGGATTCAGAATGGTTCAACAAAAGTAAATTAAAAATTATAGTATACCACATTAATAGAATCAAGAATCAAAACCACATGATCATATCAACAGATGTAGAAAAGCCATTTGCCAAAGCCCAATACATATTTATGACAAACACCTTAAAGAAATTCTTTTTCTCAATCTGATTAAATCCATCTACGATAAGCCAATAGCCAACATCACACTAAGTGGTTGAAGATCAAAAGCATTCATTCTAAAATCAGGAACTAAACAAGAAGGCCCACTATCATCACTTCTCTTCCATATAGTTCTGGAAACATTAGAGGAATTAGAAAAGAAAAATAGGTCTGCTACGGTCTCTGGCACCAGCTACCCCACTGTCCCTGTCACTATGGCCCATTGCAAAGCTGCCGAATTGAATATTGAACAGTTCTGGAAGTACATGGAGAAGTCGGGGGTGCTGGACACATTTACCAAGGTGTTGGTAGCCTTATATGAAGAACCATAGGAACCTAATAGTGCTTTGGATTTTTAAAAGCATCATTTAGGAGCTGTACCCCAGAAAATCCAGAAATCAAGCTGCTTTGCCTAGAATTGGCAGAAATGAAAAAGAAATATGAAACTACTATAGAAGAAAATAAAAAAACTGAAAGCAAGCTGCTCAGTATGTACCACCTCTGGAGGAGAAGCGTGCTGAATAGGATTCTTCTCAGTTGAAAAGACACTGAAAAATGGTTTTGTATGACAGGAAGTTTGTATAGTATATAATCCTTTCTGCACAGGTGCTATAAAACTTTTAATATGTTAAATTCACCCGTCACACTTTAAATGTTATAAACGCATATACTTAGAATCACCAATAAAAACTCAATATAATTTTCTTTGGGTCTTAAAGTAGGAGAATTCAAAGTAAATTCTGAAGGAAACCTAAACAGCCATCTAATTCATTACCTTAAAAGACATTCTATTTATTAGTCTGATTAGAAGTAATATTACTGATTGTATTTTAACCAAGGACATTTAGGTGGAGCTATTCCCTGGGTTAGTTCAGAATATGAGCACAGGTACAATCATGCTTTACAGTGACGATCACAGTGTTTATATTCCCTGTAGGCAACTGGAGAAACTGTGTGACATATGATGCTTTTGCATGGGTCCCCACAACTTTTCTGCTCTTGTTTATATAGTGTGGAACAAGTAACTCTTCTTTTTTTGTCATTATTTTTTATTTTAAAGAGAATAGAACAAAACAAAGCAATAACATGAAACAGAACAAAGCAATGAGAACAATCTTGGATTTCAAAAACAAGACAGTAGGAAATCAACAATCGTTATTACAGTGCACATAGTTATCCTCTAAATAGTTACTCAAACTACCAGATATAGGCATGAAAAGTTAATTAAACAATATAAGCCCTAAATTGTTTCTTTAGTTGCTATCATTTCAGAAATTTCAGTTGGGAGGCTTCAAACTTTTAAGTCTTTATTCACAAACACCACTCAGAACATCCTTTGCTCCAAGGTCTGAAGCATATTTGGTTAAGACAGGGAGACATTTGTGAAAATTGAGTTTTGTGAATCGATGGCCAGGGCTGAGGCATTAGCTCAGCCAAATTATTCATCTCGCCATTGACCTTTCTGCAGTAATGTCCAAGAAGTGAATAAATTAACACCCATGGAGACTGACAAGGACCTGCAGACCCACAACATTTTTCATTCAGAGAGTAAAGAGCAGAACCTGATCTAGGAGGTCTTCTTACCTTGTCATAGTTAACTTTTCTCTCATTATTGAGACAAAACACTGGACATTCAAAATTAAAAAAGGAAAGGTTTATTTAGTTCACTATTTGGGTGGTTTCAGCCCCTAATCAGCTGGCTCCAAGGTAGGGTGGTATGGCACAGGGGCAGTATTTCAAGACAGCAGAGGACAGCAACAGCAGCAGGAGCAAAAGTGGGGTACAAACCTCCTTAACTCCCTTATAATGTATGTATGCAGCCTCTCCTCTTTAGAGTGGGTCCTTTATACCCACACCATCGCCCTGCCCACCTCTTGCACAGCTCGCTCTCCCCCCCCACCCAAAAAGTAATAAGATCCAAATAATCCAATAAGTAATAAAATCCAAAATGTGTAAATTTTGTTGTAAAAAAGAGAGGGGAAAAAAAAGAGCTCTAACGGATATAACAGCAAGTGTGTTTAGGGGTGTTAAATAGCTGACTATATTAATGTTTTTGGAAGGTCAAGTAACTCTTCTTGGCCACCACTTTGCCTTAGATGTGTGTGCCAGTTTGAACTCTGACACCAAGTTTTTCTTCTACGTAACCATGCCCTGATAACATCTGATAATGTTGCCTTGCTTTACTGTGTACTTTAGTGAGTCCTAGTTGCTTATTAGCCTTTGTGTGTTCATTTTGCTTAATAATGCAGTTACCCCAATTGTGATTTATATAATGTTGAACAGGATCATGCTGTTACCCTGCCTTACCTATTTGCTTAGTTCATACAGACAGAGGTAATATAACATTCTAGGTTCAAGCACAAGCTGGAATGAGAAGATAATGAGCCATTTATTATGGACAATTATAGTTTTGGGGTATATAGTGCTTTTTCCCCTTCAAAGTACTTTTATAGCCTTGAATTCATTTTATTTTCATCATTCCTGTGAAGTAGATGAGCACACATAAGGGGAGTCTGAGTGCTGAATTATTAGGCCAAAGACTGATATTACTATAAATTACTAACTGTAGAACTTTGGGCACATTAATCACCCTGAGATTTACTTTCCTTGTCTGTTAAATGAGTACATCTGTGCTGCCTACCTCACAGGGTTGCTATGAGGGTCAAATGAGAATGTATGTGAAAGATTTGTAAGTGTTAAAGCACTATATTCTTGTTTTTTTAAAAAAGAAAAATAAATAAGAGGAATATGGGTAGGAAAGGAAGAAGTTTAGTTATCTTTATTTGATGATGGCATGACAGTATACATAGAAGACCTTATAAAACTCCACCAAAAGACTCCTAAATTAAAAACAAAATTCAGCAGCATAGCAGGATACAAAGTATCAGATTGAGATAAAGAAATGAAATCATTAGCATTTCTAAACACTAATATCAAACTCATTGAGAGAAAAGGTAAGGAAGTGACACTTTTCATAATAGCATTAAGAAAAATGAAATACTTAGAAATCATTCTAGTAGGAAGTTAAAGATTTGTGCTTTGAAAACTACAGCATCCTGAACAAGAGATCAAAGAGGATATCAGGAAATGGAGCGATATCCCCTGTTCTTGGAAAGGCAGCTTCAGAATACAATATAGTGAAAATGGACATACTTTCCAAACTGTTACATTGATTTAGTGCACTCTGAAGAAAAATAACAATAGTGTACCTCTCAAAACTAGAGAAAGCAATCCTAAAAGTCATATGTAACTAGAAGAGAATAGTGAAAATACTTGTTGGCAACACGTGCAAGGTGAAGGACATCACAATCCCTGACTTAAAGTTAAAACAAAGCTACCATGATAAAAACAGCATGATGTTACCAAAAAGGAACAGACCTGAAAATTGGCTGGACAGAATAGTAAATGCAGAAACACTTGCAAGTGTACTTGGTTACTTTAGCTATGATAAAGGAGCCCAAGACCTTCACTGGAAGAAAGATAGTGCTTTTAATAAATGATATTGGGAAATCCACATGCTGAGAATTGAACCTAGACTAGAAATTGAAAAGGAAATTCATTTTATGTAAACCAAAAACTCAACATGAGGGAGGGCCATGTCATGCAACCACACCACACAATGGTTTGTAGGATGGCCTTTGGTCCTGGGATCTCCCTCACCATCCCTGGCTATGTGATGTGGAGCTGGTACACAGCCTCCCAAAGTAAGTGCTTCCTGATGGTGCTACTCTTTCACAGAGATGGAAACAAAGAATCCAGGCTGTGACCACTGGTCAGCACCTCGCACAAACGTGTGTCATTATTTATAGAGTGAGTTCTGCATGTATACAGAGACAGAAGGAAAACCTGTGAAGTGCAGAGCTCAGTGTTTTCCTCTGGGGTACAGCTTTCAGAGTGAGGAAGGCAACCCCTTAAGCTAATCCACAAACTCAAGATAAACTAAGTCCGTGTGTGTGTGTCTGTGTGTGTGTGTGTGTGTGTGTGTGAATGTAGTAAACAACTTGACAGCACTATGCCCACAGTCAATGCTGGCCTACCTGGTAGGAGTTGGTGGGGAGGGAGGGCAGCAGTGCTTCACTATTTTCCAAGTTTTCTGCATTGTAAGTGCTCTTCCATGTTGTAGAAGTAGCCAGCATAGATCACAGATAGTGCAAGCACAGAAGCCATAAGTGGGACACACAGTGCCTCTGTGCAGTACACAGTCCTGGTGGTGGTAGAGAGCCGTGTTGTGTCAGAGAGATCCAAAATATAAATATATTAAAGAGCAAAATGAAAGAGAAACAGTGGAAATAGCACAGTAATCTCCGTGTAGAACGTGGAGGATCTGGAGAAAAAAGAAGAGGGAAATATAGGAGTTGAAGGGGAATAAAAGTAAACAAGAATTTGTATATATATATCAATTTACAAAGATGAGAGTAAATATGATGTGTCACAAAAATATACTAATCGGGCTGGGGATTTAGCTCAGCGGCATAAGCGCCTGCCTTGCAAGCAGGAAGTCGTGAGTTCAATCTCCAGTACCGATAAAAAGGAAAAAGACAATATATATATATACTAATCAAATAATAGCAAATTTTCAGAAAAACTTGCTTTACAAGTTGTCTCCTATGAAAATACAAGCAGAAACCCAGAAGTTTCCATATTCCCATGGACTGTACGATGCCTGTACTCTGAAACTCTGATTGTGCTGGATTAATTCAGCAAGTACTAAATTCAGTGATGATGCTTTGAATATTAACCAGGAGCCAGTGACACAAGGTGCAGAACCTTTCCCTTAAAAAGAGCACGCTTTCCTTCAACAGGCAGTGTAAGATTTTTAAAAACTGATCAGATTCTGTGCTACAAAAATGCTTCTCTAAGCCATCTGACACTCTCCTGCAAGGACCTGGGGATGTGACCAGGCTCTTTGTGGTGTGCTTTTGGGTGTACTCTTATGGGGACAGTTTCCAGCGGTGTGTGACAGGAATCCTGATCATCAACTTGACTAAGGGATTCCTGAAGAGGTTTACTGATGGAGAGGTACTAACTTCCTTATGGTTCATTTCCTGATGAGATCACAGATGAAGGATATGTCAGAAGGTGGGCGGGGCTGCAGGAAGTGGGTCACTGGATCTGCCGCTCCCAGCTCCAAGAGCACATCCAGGCCCTCCATCCCAAGCTAGAAGTGATGATGTCCTCTTAACTTCCATCTGAGAGGCAGTTCCACCTCAAGCCAAGGCTCTGTGGAGCTCTGCCAAAAGCACCTCCATCACTACACAGAGCAGCATCCCTGCACCAATGCCCTACCATTCTGTGGTTCTGCATTCGACCAGCTGACTGCTCCACAGGCTACCTCATGTTCCAGTGGTTTCTGGCTACCAAGCAGCTCCTGTTCTGGGGAGGGCAGAGCAGACAGAGAAGGCAATTGTCAGGAACACATTGTGACACAGATGTTGGCTATGAGGGGTTTTCCTTTCTATCAGTAAAATTTATTCATTTATATTTTCTTTTTTTATTTTAAAGAGAATAAAATGAAAGAGAACAGAACAAAGCAAATCAGAACAATGCAAGCAACACAGCACTTCACAAGACAACCAGATATCAACAGTAGCTACCATAATATCTCCTTTCTTTGAAACAGTTGAGCATACCTTCACACACAATAATCCCAAACATAACAAAATAGTATAAAATTATTCAAGAGAATGAAAGTATTACAGACATCCAAGACCATATAACAGAAAATGAACAATGGCTAGTATAATATCTCATTTTCCTTAAAAAAATGTTTATACTATCACATATTAAAATCCATCAAGACACAATAGAATAGAACCAATGGAAACAGAGGAACAAAAGCATGGTAGGAGTTCAAAGCAAGATGATAGTAAATAAGCAATGGCTGCCACAATGTCTTGTTTTCTCCAAAGTAGCTGTTCATACCATCATACAAAATAAAATCAAACAAAAAAGAATAAAACTATTACAACCAATGAATGAAAACATTATGAGACTTCAAATCAATATAGTGGGAAATCTTGATTACTGTAAAATCTTATGTACACTTACCTTTTCTTGCACTAGGGAGACTATATGGTATTTACACATGTGCGTTTGATTTATTTCACTTATGAGTATGGTCTCAAGTTGCATTCATTTACTTATAAATATCTCAATGTGATCATTCTTTAGAGCTGGGTACTACTCCAGTGCATAAAAATACCACATCTTTTTTATGCATTCCTCAGTTGATGGACACTTTGGTTGTTTCCAAGATCTGGCTATTACAAATTGTGTTACTATAAACATGGGAGTACATACATCACTGTAGTATGATGTTTTCAGTTCTTCTGGGAATAGGTCCAGAAGTGGAATAGCTGGTCAAATGGCATTTCCAATCTCAGCTTTTTGAGGAACCTCCAGACTGACCTCCACAGTAGTTGCACCAGTCTGCACTTCCACCAACAGGGCAGAAGAGTTCCTTTTCCCACACAGTCTCTACAGCATTTGTCGTTGATAGTTTTCTTTATCCTGGCCAATGTTTCTGTAGTGAGATGGAATCTCAGTGTGGTTTTAATTTGCATTTCTCTAATGACTAATGATGCTAACCCTTTTTTCATGTATTTATTTGTCATTTGTATTTCTTCATCTGGGAACTGTATGTTCATCTCAGATGCCCATTTTTGGGTTGGGTCTTTGAGTTTCGGGGTTCTGAATTTTAAAAATTCTTTAAATGTTCTAGACAGCGGTCCTTTGTCTGAGGGACAGTTCACTAAGAGTTTTTTCCTCAATTTGTGGGTTTTTATCCTATGCTCGAGATTTATTTTCATATGCAGAAATTCTTTAATAAAACATGATTCCAGTTATTGATTCTGGGAAATATTTTGTATGCAGTTTGATTCGTGTTCATTAATTGTCTACCTACCCCTATGTCTTCAAGATTTCTACTAATTTGTCTTCCAACAGATTTAGTGTTTCTGTTTTAATATTTAGATCATTGATCCATTGAGACTTTAGTTTAGTACATGGTGGTAGGCATGGGTCTAGTTTTAGTTTTCGGCATATGAAAAGCCAATTTTTCCAGTACGATTTATTGAAGAGACATTATTTCTTCCAGTGGATATGTTTGGTCCCTTCATCAAAGATAAGTGACTGAGTGTGTTTGCATTTGTAGTTGTATTGTATTGTATTTGTAGTTTGCATTTGTATCATTTAATCTATTCCATTGATCTTCAGATCTGTTTTTATTCCAGTAGCATGTTGATTTTATTACAATAGCTTTGTAGTATAATTCAAGCCAGGGATTGTGATGTCTCCTGTCTTGTCTTTGTTGCTTAGAATTGCCTTTTGCTATTCTAGGTCTCTTCTGGTTCCAGATGAATTTTAGGAGATTTCTCTAGATCTATGAGGTACGCTAGTGGTATTTTGATTGGGATTGTATTAAAACTCTATAACAATTTTTGGAGAATGGCCATTTTCACAATGTTTGTTTTTCCTACCCATGAACAAGGGATATCTTTCCACTTTCTGAGGTTCTCTTTGGTTTCTTTTTCGGGGTATTATAATTTCCCTGAATAGATCTTTTATTTCTTTTGTTAGATTGATTCCTAAGTATTTTATTTTTTGGATGTTATTGTGATGGGTGTGGCTTCTCTTATTTCTCTCTCAGTGATTTTGTTTTTAGTGTATAGGAATGGTATTGATTTTTGGGTGTTGACTTTGTATCCAGCTACATTACTGAATTTATTTATTATGCATAGGAGTCTTTCAATGGAGTTTTGCAGATCTTCTATGTAGAGTATCATGTCATCTGCAAATAATGATAATTTAACTTCCTCTTTTTCTGTCCTTGCTATTTTTATTTCTCTTTCTTGTCTAATTGCTTTGCTAGTATTTCCAGCACTATGTTGAATAGCAGTACTGGTAAGGGACATCCTTATCTTGTGCCTGATTTTAGGGTAAAGGCTTTCAGTTTTGGGCCATTTAATATGAGTTATAACCATTAATGTAAATGGCATCAATGCACCAATTAAAAGAAACAGACTGGCAGAATGGATCAAGAAACAACATGCAACCATATGCTGTTTACAAGAAACCCATCTAACCCAAAAGGATGCTCACAGACTGAAAGTCAAAGGGTGGAAAACAATACTTCATGCAACAGGAAACCCCCCACAAAAAACAGCAAGGGTAGCTATTCTGTATGCAGACAATGTAAATTTCAAACCAAGAAAGATTAGAAGAGATAAAGAAGGTCATTACATACTGGTTAAGGGAAAACTTCAAGAGGAAGACATAACAATCTTAACTACATATATGCAAAAAATTCCAGAGCATCCAGTTATATAAAAGCAAGTGTTAATAGAAATGAAAAACAAAATTAGCAGTAACACAATTATAACAGGAGACCTAAACACACCATTGACAACAAGGGACAGATCAGACAGAAAATCAGCAAACAAAAAACAGAATGGAATATCACCTATGAACAAATGAACTTGATAGACATATACAGAATGTTCCATCCAACATCAGAATACACATTCTTCTCAGCAGTGCATGAGACATTCTCTAAAACAGACCATATACTAGACCTCAGAACATATTTAAATAAATGCACAAGAGTTGAATTTATCCCATGCATGTTATCGGATCATAGTGCCATGAAACTAGAAATTAATGATAAAAGATACTGTAAAATTCCCATAAACACATGGAAACGGAATAACACACTCTTGAGTAATCAATGTGTAACAAGGGAAATTAAGGAAGAAACTAAACAATACCTACCAGCAAATGAAAATACAAACACAATTTACCAGAATCGGTGGGATGCAATGAAAATGGTCCTCAGAGGAAAATTTATTGCACTGAGTTGCCACTTCAGGAAACAACCTGAACAAATACAAATAAACAACCCAATGTTAAACCTCAAACATCTAGAAAAAGAAGGGTGAGTCAAGCCCAAAATCAAAAGAAGGGATGAAATTATAAAAATCAGAGCAGAAATTATTGTAATAGAGACTAAGAAAACAATACAAAGAATCAATGAATCAAAGATTTGGTTCTTTGAAAGAATAAGTAAAATTGATAAGCCCCTAGCCAATCTTATTTAAAAAATGGAAGAAAAAGCTCAAATTCATGCAATAAGAAATGAAAAAGGCAAAATCACTAAAGGCTATTTCTGTAGAAATACAGAAGATCGACTTCAGGAAGAACACAGCAGATAGATAGCAGCAGCTACAGAGGCTCTCTGAGATACCTTGCTTAGAATCCAGGAATGCTGCAGTACGAGGAGTCCTAAGCAAGGGGAGATACATCCTGCCAACCCAGGAATGAACTAAGCTAAGAGAAACCAACTGGAAATCCAATCCTGGTGCTATAACAGGAACAGATAAAATCTCAGTACAGAAGCTAGAACCCGCACCACTGGAAGATGCGATTTGAATTTCCTGCTGCCGCTGCTGCATTCAAATCTGCAGGGCATGGAGAGAGATGCACAAAAGCTCTGAGAGCAGGAATCTGCAAACGGAGTTGAGAGCAGGACTAGCAGGGAGCCCTACATTGACTTGCAGGGAGTGAGTGGAACAGGGACCTTTTCATAGAGTAGGAGGCTCCAGCAAATGACATACTGGGACCTGGCAGACTTTCCGGAACAGGGCACTGCAGTGGTTTCAGTTACATATTCCCCTCTCAAGCGGGATTGGTGGGGAGTGCCTGGTCTGCGTGACAATGCTGACTAAGACCCAGTAGGCTAGCCCAAACCAGGTCCCAGTGCCTGGAGGTGCACCCTAGTGGTGAAGCCTTTGGTAGGTTGACCCGGAGGGGCAGGCCCAGCAGAGGCTGCCCAGGTCTGTGTCTCCCTAGTACACTGCAGTGGGCGGTAATACATAGCCGGTGCAATTCAAACAAATTGTAACTAAAAAAGAAAAAAAAATTGGGCCTCCTACATTCGCTTGTATGGAAGGAACAAAAAATATGGGAAGAGGAAGCAAGAAGAAAGGGTCCTCAATCCCCAATCCTGAGAACACTGATCCAAGAAAGGGAAATGCAAAGGAAGACAGAAAAAATGCAATATCAGACACAGCACAAATAGACATAAAGTGATATCTTCAGAGCCTCATAGACGAGTTTAAAAATGAAGTATTTAATGAAATAAAGCAAGATAAAAGTAGAATAGTTAGAGAAATGCTAAGCACCGCCCAAGAAAAAACAGATGGTGGAATGGAAGAACAGAAAAAAAGGGGAGAATTGTTTGATGGAGAAAATAGAGAAAACATAGAATACGTGAAGCAAATACAAAGAGATTACCAGGAAACTAAAAACTCTATTGAAAACTGGCATAACAGCTTGAAAGAAACTAAGGATAGATTATCTGAATTGGAGAGCAGACTTGTAATATGGGAGCATGAAATGAAAAACTTAAAAATAACAAGAAAACAAACAGCAATAATACAAAGGCTAGAAGATGATAAGAGGATCTATAACCTAAGAATTAAGAACAAAAAAGAAGTAGGAACACAAACAAATGGACTACAAAAGCTATTCACAGAAATAATTCAAAAGAATTTTACTAATTTAGCAAAAGGTAAAGATACTCAGATGAATGAGGCATACCGGACCCCAGCTACCTACAACCCAAACAGAACTACACCCAGGCATATAATAATCAAAATTCCAGAAATCCAATATAAGAACAGAATACTAAAAGCCATCAGAGACAAGAAACAGATCACTTACAAAGGAACACCCACCCAAATTACAGCAGACTTCTCGGCACAAACTATCAAATCATGAAGAGCATGGGGGGAAAGCTTTGAAAGATAACAACCTCCAGCCAAGATTGATATATCCTGCACAACTGTCCCTAGAAATTGATGGAAAAACAAGGCATTTCCAGGATAAAGAGGAACTAGGGGAATTTGCAACCACCAATTCAACTCTACAGAGAATACTGCAGGATATTCTAAAAAAGGAAAATATCAAGACTTCAGAAACAGTGGCAGAGAGGCCACAATGAGTGCAGCAGAAAGTGAAATGAAGAAGACAAACTGACAACAAATGATCAGAAAAGATCTCAACAGAAATGAGGCAGAGAAGATTGGATGGTAGGAACAACTATTTTGGAGAAAACAAGACATCATAATAGCTAGTGCTGATTTAATATCATCTTGCTTTGAAGTCCCATCAAGCTTTTATTCTTCTGTCTCCATTGGTCTTAACAGGAAGAAGAACAGAGTCAGAGTCTGTATCTTACTGGATTTTACTATATGTGATAATATAAGCAAAAACTTTTATAGACAAGGAGATTATACAGAAACCATTGTTCATTTTCTGATAGTTGGTTCTAAATACCCTGTAATACTGTCATTCTTTTCAGTGGTTTTACATTGTCTTGATATGTTAGGTGCTACAGCATATGAAGTTATACTCAAAGATTTCAAGGAAAGATACACTATGGTAACTATTTTTATGTCGGGATGTCTTGTGGTGAAACACTATTTAGCTTAAATAGTTATGCTTTGACCTGCGCTGTTTTGTTTTGTTATGCTCTCTTTTATCTCAGTCTCTTTTTAAAAAATTATTTATTTTTTATTTTTCTTTTTAAAAAATAGCAGTATACATTATAGTAACCCACTTTGATTTCCTATTAACTTGATTTGAAACCCTGTATAGCCCTCACCATCTTGCTTTGACTGATTTTCCTCTATTCTGCTTGCTTGATAGTACCAAGTTTGAAAGTATAGGCAACAACTGTAAAGACAATAAGATGCATTATGATTCCCATTCCGGTTGACTATTATCTTCTTTTAAAGTCCTGTAATGTCTCCAATGTTTTGGTTTTATTTTTTACTGCTTTGTTCAATTTTATGATAACTAATGATATAGGCAATTCTTTTTAATATAGCAAGAGGTAGTATGGTAAACATTGTTGATCACCCAGTACTTTGTTTTTACATTATCTAATATGTTCATCCTTTCGATTTGACTGACTCTGTTCTGTTATGTCGCGTCTGGTTTTACTGTCTTCAAACAAAAGTAATAAGAACTGTGGGAGTAATAAAACCCAAAATGTGTAATTGTCATTGTACAAAAGAAAGGAAAAGAAAGTGCTCTCAAGAATATAACCGCATATATATTTAAGTGTATAAGATAGATAACCATATTACTGAGTTTTGTTGGATCATTGAACAAAACTGTTTCCAGTCTCACTGTTCAAAAGTCCACTTTATGTGCTTTAATTTTGTAACTTGAACAACTATTTCTAAGGTAACAATGTGTAATCTATTAACTAGTCATTTCCTACTGTTTTTGTTTTCTGAAATTCTGTGTAACTTGTACCCTATTTCTGCTTTTTTCTTTTTCTCCATAATAAAAAAAATCAGAAGATCATCAATGCCTTTTGGAATCCTCTCCTCTCATAGGTTTGATAATACAGAAGAGACTGACAGATTTCTAGAAACATATGAAGTACCAAAGCTGGGTTAAGAAGACATAAAACTGGTGAATAATTCAATTTCTATTAATGAAATTGAAAATGTAATTAAGTCCTTACCTACAAAGAAGAGCCCAGGCCCAGATGGATTCACTGTGGAACTGTACAAGTATCACAAAGAAGACTTAATCCCCACACTCCTCAAACTCTTCAATTAAATTGAGAGGGAAACAATCCTTCCTAAGTCATTCCTGGAAGCAAATATTGCTTTCATACCAAAACCTGAGAATGACCCAACTAAAAAAGAGAAAAATAGGCCAGTCAACCTAATGAACACAGATGCAAAAATCCTCAATAAAATATTGGCAAATAGGATGTAGCAAATCATCAAGAAGATTATACACCATGACCAAGTGGGATTCATCTCAGGCATGCAGGGATGGTTCAGCATACATAAATAAATAAATGTAATCCACCATATCAATAAAGCCAAAAGTAAGAATCACATTATCATTTCTATAGATGCAGAAAAAGCTTTTGATAAGATCTAACCACTTTTATGATAAGAACCTTACAAATATTGGAATAGGTGGTCTTTAACCTAATATGATAAAGGCCGTCTTTGACAAACCAATTACCAGTATCATACTAAATGGCCAAAAACTGAAGGCCTTTACCTTAAAATCAGGCACAAGACCAGGATGTCCCTTATCACTGCTCCTACTTAATACAGTACTGGATATACTAGACAGAGCAATTAGACAAGAGAGAGAAATAAAAGGGGAAAAGATAGGAAAGAAGGAGTTAAATTATCACTATTTGCAGATGATATGGTACTGTACATAGAAGACCCCCAAAAGTCCATTGAAAGACTCCTAGATATAATAAATAAATTCAGCTGGAGGCAAAATCAGTGCTCAAAAATCAATAGCATTTCTGTAAAATAACAACAAAATCACAGAGAGAGAAATAAGCGAAGCCACACCCTTCCCACTAGCAAACAAATAAAATGAAATATTTAGGAATTATTCTCATGAAAGAAGTGAAAGATCTATATAGGGAAAATTACAATACACTGAAAAAAGAAATTGAAGAGAATCTCAGCAAATCAAAAGACATCCCTTGCTCATGAATAGGAAGAATAAATGTTGGGAAAACGGCCATTCTCCCAAAACTATTATACATATTCAACGCTATTCCAATAAGAATACCATCAACATACCTCATAGATCTCGAGAAATCAATCCTAAAATTCATCTGGAATCAGAAGAGACCTAGAATAGTAAAGGCAGTTCTAAGCAGCAAAGGCAAGGCAGGAGGCATCACAATCCCTGGCCTGATGTTATACTACAAAACAACTGTAGTAAAATCAACATGGCATTGGAATCAAAACAGAACCAAAAATCAATGGAATAGATTAGAAGATACAACCACAACTACAAACACACTGAACCACCTTATCTTTGATAAAGGAGCCAAACAGATTCACTGGAAGAAGGACAGTCTCTTTAATAAATGTTGGAAAAACTGGCTCTCCATATACCGAAAATGAAGACTAGAACCATGCCTATCACCATATACTAAATTAAAATCTAAATGGATACTTAGATTTTAATCCAAGGTCTGAATATTCAAACAGGAACACTAAATATTTTGAAAGATCAAGTGGGTAAAAACCTTGAAGAGATAGGGGTAGGTAGGGAATGCACGAACAGGAATCAAACTGCACGGGAAATACTTCCCAGAATCAGTAACTGGGATCATGTCTTTTTAAAAAATTTCTGCACGTCAGAAGAAATGTCTAGCCTAGTGAAAAGAAAACCCACAAACTTGGAAACAATCTTAGTGAACTGTCCCTCAGACAAAGGACTTCTGTCTAAAACATATAAAGAATTTAAAAAAATCCTACCCCCAAATACAAGGATCCAATCCAAAAATGGGCATCTGAGATGAATACACAATTCTCAGATGAAGACATTCAAATGGTAAATAAATACATGAAAAAATGATTAGCATCATTACTCATTAGAGAAATGCAAGTTAAAACCACACTGAGATTCCATCTCACCTCAGAAAGAATGGCCAGGATCAAGAAAATTACCAACAACAAATGCCAGAGAGCCCGTGGGGGAAAAGGAACTCTCCTGCACTGCTAGTGGGAATGTAGACTGGTGCAACCATTGTGGCAGTTATTCTGGAGATTTCTCAGAAAGCTGGCATTGGAAGTCCCACTTGTTCCAGCTATTCCACTTCTGGGCACATTCCCAGAAGAAATGAAAACATCATGCCATAATGATATAAATGCACCCATATTTATAGTAGCACAATTTGTAATAGCCAGATCTTGGAAACTATCTAAGTGTCCATCAACTGAGGAATGGATAAAAATGTTGTGGTATTTTTATGCAATGGAGTACTACTCAACTATAAAGAATGATAACATTGAGGTTTTATAAATAAATGGAAGCAGCTTGAGACCATACACATAAGTGAAATAGATCAAACTCCCATGTATAAATACCAAATAGTTTCCCTATTGTAATAAATGGTAAGAACACATAAAAGTATGTGGTAATCATGATTCCCCAATATATTGCTTTGAAGCCTTATAATGTTTTCATTCATTAAGTGGAATGGTTTTATTCTGGGTTGTTTGATTTTATTGTCTGTGATGGTTGGACATTTGTTTTGAAGAAAACAAGACATTATAATAACTAGTGATGATTTAATATCATCTTGTTTTGAAGTCCCACTAAGATTTTGTTCTTCTGTCTCCATCAGTCTTATCATGTTATATCTTATTGGATTTTATTATATGTGATAGTGTAAACAAAATTTTTTATAGACAAGGAGATAATATAGTAATCAGTGTTCATTTTCTGTTTGTTGGTTCTGAATATCCTGTAATACTTTCATTCTCTTGACAGTTTTAAACTGTCTTTTTACATTTGATACTATAGTATATCAAAGTATACTCAAATATTTCAAGGAAAGAGACACTATGGTAGCTACTGTTACATCATATTGTCTTATATTGAAACACTATGTTGCTTTAATTGTTCTGTTCTGACTTGTGTTGTTATGTCCTCTTTTATCTTAACATTTAAAAAAAGAAGAAACACAGATTTAAAAGCAAGTCCACTGGAGATCTTCACTGTCTATCTTATTGTCTCTAATTTTCTTCCAAACAGTTGTCCCCATCTTCACACACATTGAATACATACTGAACATTATAGAACTAATCTAATCATAACAGGATGATGAAGGCTTTTTAGGTCTTCAAATGCTGACATTGGGGAAGTCAATAATGACTGCCATAATGCCTCTCATTCTCTTCAAAGTAGCTGTCTTTATGTATGCTGAAATTGAACATAAGAGACTAGACCAATATCCCTCTGAACAGTAAATAACAGTATTGCTAGATTTTATATCATAATGTTACAGAGTTAGCACTGGATATCTTAGTGCCTCTTCTTCTTCAGAGTATCTGTTCATTACATTGTGCATTATATCATCTGTTCCCATAAACTGTTTAGAAATTCTCCCCAGGTGTGAATCTCTACATGTACATCTATCCTTTCTGTATTTTAGGGAAAACAGATCAAAACAAGACAACAAAACAAATTCCTAGAAAAACATGAAATGAAAAAGACATAAAACCACAATATTAGGTGATGTACAGTAGTTACTATTCTTTCTCTTGTTATTTTCAATAGAATTATCCACATCATCAGACATAATATAATTGAACATGGCATTACATAGCTATTTTAATAAAAACACAACTTTGGAGACATTTTAGGACTTCAAAAGCAGTTAATAATCAAACCTGGATGGGTATCTTTTTACATCTTGTCATCTTCAGAGTAGTTGCTTCTACTCTTAGACTTCATACTATCAAGCATACCAAATTTGAATAAAATCAGTAAAGACAAAACAGTGGTCTAACAAGCCAGCTTCAAATCATATCAGTCATAGTAAAACAATGTACATAAAACAGGGCTTCAGTTTAAGTTAATAGGAAATTAAGGATAGTTACCATGGTATAGCCTGCTATGTTTGGGATAGCTGTCTCTGCCCTCAAATCTAGTATGAGTAGACAGACCAGACCAAAATAAAATCAAACTAAACAGAGCCATAAGAATAATGAGGCTTTTAAACCCTGATACACTATTAACAATATCATCTACCTTCCTTTTTTAGGCAATTCCTCACCTTTCCGTTTCTCAGGATGCTTTGTATATTTTGGGTCCCATTAGCTCCTTTAGTTTTTAGATTAGGGAGTCAACCTATCTGAGTCAATCTATCTGAATGGCGCTGAAACTTTTTACCCCTGAGCTTGGTCTTGAGCTGTATTCCTTTACTTACTAAAGCCACAAGGTTTTCCTTCTTCCAACTGTGTAGTTCTTCACTGCACAAAAGTGTCATAACTTTCCAAGCTATTTGCAGCTGCTGGATAAGTTGTCCCTATTTCTCTGTGGTTCCCTGTCACCTAGAGCATCATTTTCTCATCTTTGACTTTCAGTTTATTAACCCTGTTTCAGGTTGAGTTTATTTCCTTTTCAGAACATCTCGATGGGTCCTGCCTCCTAATCTACTCTGCCTGTGTTTCTTTTTGTTAGTGTATCAAGGCTATCTATATTAGAGATTATAGCCCACTTTCTCTGCCTCATCTCTGCTATTCTATTTTTCTGCTATTATTTGTCCACTTTTTTCCTTCATTCCACTGTCTGTCCTATTCATTGAGGTCTCTCTGCCACTGTTGTTGGAATCCTGGCATTTTTTCTATCTCTCTCTAGAATGTCCTTCAGTATTTTTTGTAGGGTTGGATTGGTGGCCATGAACTCCCACAGTGCCTTCTTGTCTTGGAAATTTCTTGTTTCTCCTTAATTTCTAGAGACAGTTTTTCAGGGTACATCAATCTGGGTCGGAGGTTATTTTCTTTCAGGCCTGGGATTATTTCCCCCCAGGCTCTTCTCAATTTGAAGGTTTGTGTTGATAAGTCTGTTGTTATTTTGATTTTTCCTTTGTAGGTGATCTGCTTCTTTTCTCTTGCTGCTTTTTCTCTTGGGGCAGATTTCTGGGATCTTGATTATTATATGTCTAGGTGTAGATCTGTTTTGGTTGTAGTTGGTTGGAATTCTGTATACTTCATTTGTCTGGGTATTATTTCTTTTTCCTGTGCTTGGGAATTTTTCCTTAATTATTTCTGTGAATAGTCTTTGTAATCCATTTGTGGTTACTCCTGCTTCTTTGCTCAGTTTTTTTATTCTTAAGTTATAGATCCTCTTGTCTTCTAGCCTTTGAATTGTTACTTCCTGGTTCCTTGTTATTTTTAATAGGTCTTTTCTTTCACAGTCACACACACAATCTCTCTTCAAGTTTTGAAAGGCTAACTTTAGTTTCTGTCAAGGTATTTTGCCAGCTTTCAATGGAGTTTTTAGTTTCCTGGTAATCTCTTTGAATCTGTTTCATATATTTTTGATTTTGTCTATATTCTTCACCAAAAGTTTCTCTTCTTTTTTCTGGATTCCTCCATTCTTCCATCTGTGTCTTCTTGAGAGGAGCTTAGCATTTCTTTTATTAAACTTTTTATATGTTGCCTCACTTGGATTAGAATTTCAGTTTTAAGTTCATCTATGAGGTCACTGAGGCATTTCTTTATATCTGCTGAAGTTGTGGCTAATATTGCATGGTTGCTGCACTGATTCTCTTCTGTATTTACCTCTCCTGGGCTTATTTTCCAAGGGTCAGTGGCTGGAAGTTTTTTCTTATTTCTATCTCTTGTCATGTTTCTGGCTCCTTTCAGACAGGTGTGTGGTGGAGGTCTCAGGTCCTCTCCAATATTGCTTATGTTTTTTCCAAAGCATGATGGCTGGGGGCTTGCTGCCATCTCCAGTTTTCTGTTATCTGAGGTGAATGCAGGGCGGATGCAGGCTGGCCCCTCTCCTCTGAGCCAGTCAACCAGCAAGTGCCTTCAGCAACTTAGCCTTTGCTTTGTGGATGTCACAGAGTCAGAACAGTTTCATCCTTGGCTATTTCATCCCAACCAGGGGCGTGACTCAGCCAAGACTGATCCCATCAGTCCTCTCTGGACCAGGGGCAGCTGACTGACACCACTGCAGCCCCAGGCTCTGCCCCACTCCAAGATGTCTTCCAGGCTGGCCACACCCACCACGGGACCCAATTTCCAACACTCATGGAGAATTAATGCAGCTCTCCATCTTGGCTCTACTCCACACTGCACTGTGTTCCCCCCACCAAGGGCCCAGGACTCACCAATTCCTGTTACTGGTGGCCATGGCTTCAAAATGACCTTGAATCATCTGACTGTATGGCCTTCCCAGCACAGTGCAGGCCGAGTCTCAGTGAGCATGTCTGGCTTCAGCCCTCTACCTGTGTTTTTCCTTTTCCTTCAGTTTCCTCCTAGAGCCATGAGAATCTTTCTCCACTCATCCAGCCCTCTCCATGTTGTCAAATTCTGGCATCTGAGCTGTTTTTAACAGAGAGGCTCTCCACCCAGCTACCTAGCAAGCCCTCATCTTCTTTTTTTCATTTAAAGAGAGAAGAAAAAAAAAGAAAGGACATAAAAATGCAGTAAAAGGGTACAAATAATACAGTATTTCTAGAAAAAATATATACAGTACAAAATCACCAGTTAATAGATTACATATTATCTTCCAAGAAACAGTTGTCCATATCACTAAATTAAAGCATATAAAGTGAACATTCACACAGTGAAATTGGAGACAGTTCCATTCAATGATCCAACAAAAGGTCAGTTATATGGTTTTCCATCCTATACACTCGAACATACCTGCGGTTATATCCCTTAGTCCACCTTTCTTTCCTCTCTTTTTTACAGTAACAATTAGACTTTTAGGGTTTTATTACTCTCACTGTTCTTATTACTTTTTTGAAGAGAATAAAACCAAGTGTGACTAGGCAAAACAGAGTCAGTTAGAACAGAAGGGTGGGCATAGCACGTGATGCAAAAATAGAACACCAGGTGATCAAAAGTGGTTACCATTGTGCCTTTTGCTATTTTTAAATTGAGTTGTCTATATCATCAGGTATAATAGAATTGATCAAAACAGTACAGAACAAAACAAATAAAACCTACATTGAGGACCTTATAGGGCTTCAGAGACAAGGATAATAGTCAATCCATATTGGGCATCATAGTATATCTTATTGCCTTCAAAGTGATACTCAAACTTGATACTATCAAACACAGCTTCAAACTTGATACTATCAAACAAAATAGAATACATAGTAATCAGAGAGAACAAGATGGGGAGAGCAATACTGGGGTTCAAGTCAGGTTAATAGGACAACAAAAAAGTTACTATAATATGTCCTGTTATTTTTTAATTTACTTTTCCTTTAATTAAAAAAATGAGAGAAAATAGATTAATTTCAAAATAGGGGGGAGATTGAGATAAGAGAGGACATTGTAATAGAACAACGCAGGGCAGAACCAAGCAATTCAAGCATCATTGTGTTTCACCACCAGATAATCTAACATAATAGTAGTTACCATAGTGCCTCTTTCCTTAAATTATTTGAGTATAACTTTGCATACTATAATATCAAGCATATCTAGACAGTGTGAAGCCTTTCAAGAGAATGAAAGAATTACAGGGTATTTAGAACATGCTAATAGAAAACAAAAAATGGTTTCTATATTATCTCTTTGCCTATAAAGAATTTTGTTTATACTATAGCACATAGTGAAATATAGTAAGATACAACATGTTAAAACCAGTGGAGAGAGGAGGAGCTGGGCAGATCTGGGGTGCCTGCATCAGCCTCTCCGGGTGTCTGGAGGACTGTGGATATCTCAGCCCAGACTGTTTGGGTCCCTCCAGGCTTCCAGGTGCAGTGAAGGGGAGAGATGGGTTTGAGGCCTCTACATCTGCCTCCCCGTCCTGGTTGCACTTGGAGAACTGCTGAGCTCCCGACGGGTGGGCGGGCCCACACTATCCCCGGAGCCAAGCCTGTTTTGATGCCATGCCTAGCCATCGGTGTGCAGAGGAGGAGCTGGGCAGATCTGGGGTGCCTGCATCGGCCTCTCCATGTGTCTGGAGGACTGTGGATATCTCTGCAAGCAGGGAGGGATCACAGGTTCCTGAGGCACCGCGGCCTGTGGTGAGTACCCTAACCCAGCCGCGATTGAAGAGCTGTGGAGCTTCCAAGGGGCAGGTGGGCGCAGTGTCCCTGAGGCCCAGCTTGTCTGGAACCGTGGAGTTCTGAGAGGCAGAGGAGAGCCATTGGTTCTGCAATGGCTTTGGGTAGCATGGTGCCAGAGTCTCAGTAGCTACAAACATACAAGGGGATTTTCAACAGATCCTGAGGAAGCTTTCAAATAACACTTGAAACACAGAAATATAGGAAAATGACAAAACGAAAGACCAAATTACAACCTCAAACCTCCAGCCCATCTCAAGAAACCCTAGGAGCAATGTATATAGAAGAAAATATATCCTATCCACCTCATATATCAGACACAATAGCTACTGAAATTGACAAGCAACTCCAGGAAGCTTTAAAGAAATTCAAACTCGAAATAATCTCCCAGATAAAAGAAGAAATGATAAAAGAAATGAAAGAGATTCTAAATATATCTAAAGAAAACACAGATAAAAAATTGGAGGAACTAAACAAAAAGATAGAATCCCTAGACGAGCAATATAAGAAACAAACAGAATACATAATGCAGATGCACAGAGATATACAGGAAATAAAAAACTCCACTGAAAGTTGTAAAAACCGCCTTAATGAAAGTGAAGATAGAATTTCAGACCTTAAAGACAGGTTTGCAGCTAGTGAGCAGGCAAGGAAAGATCTTTTAAAAATAACAAGGAATCAGGAAACTACAATTCAACAACTGCAAGACGATGCAAATAAAAATAATATAAGAATGATAAGGATTAATGAAAAAGAAGGAGACAACATAAAGGATGTCAAGAGGATATTTAGAGAAGTAATAGCTGAAAATTTCCCAAGCATGAGATCAGAAACTGACATCAGGATCAGTGAAGCATATAGAACTCCAAACAGTCATAACCAAAATAAAACTACACCCGGACATATAATAATCACCATCCCAGAAATCCAACACAAGAATAGATTATTAAAAGCTGTCAGAGAGAAAAGACAGATCACTTATAAAGGAAAACCTATCAGAATCACAGCAGATTTCTCTTCACAAACAATAAAGTCAAGAAGAGCATGAAGTGAAGTATTCCAGATCCTAAAGCAAAATGATTTCCAACCTAGACTGATATATCCTGCAAAACTATCATTCAAAATTGATGGTGAAATATGATACTTCCATGACAAAGAACAGCTGAAGAACTTCATGAACACCAAACCAACCCTGCAAAAAATATTGAAAGACAGTTTAGACACACAAAGGAAAAAACCACTAAGCAAAGCAAATAATTAAACAGAACAGAAAGATAAAGATGCAACAGAAGAGAGATAACATTCCTACAATTAACCAGCATTTAACAGTAATAACCATTAATGTAAATGGTCTCAATGCACCAATCAAAAGAAACAGACTAGCAGAATGGATCAAGAAACAACAATATGAAATAACCATATGCTGTTTACAGGAAACCCATCTAACCCAGAAGGATACTCACAGACTGAAAGTCAAAGGATGGAAAACAATTCTTCATGCAGCAGGAATCCAAAGAAAGGCAGGAGTAGCCATTCTGTTTGCAGACAACGTGAACTTTAAACCAACAATGACCATAAAGACAAAGAAGGTCACTACATACTCGTAAGGGGAAAACTCCAAGAGGAAGAGATAACTATCTTAAATATATATGCACCAAACTCCAGAGCACCCAGTTATATAAAACAATTATTAACAGAAATGAAAACTCAAATTACCAGTAACACAATTGTAACAGGAGACCTTAATACACCACTGACACCAAGGGACAGATCAACCAGACAGAAAATGAGCAAAGAAATAACAGAACTGAATCACACCTGTGAACAAATGGGTTTGATAGACATATACAGAATGTTCCACCCAACAACATCAGAATACACATTCTTCTCAGCAGTACATGGATCATTTTCTAAAATACACCATATATTAGCTCACAGAACATATTTAAGCAAATGCAAAAGAGTTGAAATCATCCCTTGCATATTATCGGATCATAGCACTCTGAAATTAGAAATTAATGACAAAAGATACTGCAAAAATTCCGCAAACACATGGAAACTAAATAACACACTCTTGAGTAATCAGTGGGTCACAGAAGAAATTAAAGAAGAAATTAAACAATATCTAAAAGAAAATGAAAATGCAGATACAACTTACCGGAATCTGTGGGATGCAATGAAAGCCGTCCTGAGAGGAAAATTTATTGCACTGAGTTCCCACACCAGGAAAACAGAACGAATACAAATAAATAACTTGATGCTACACCTCAAACAGCTAGAAAAAGAAGAGGAAGTCAAGCCCAAAGCCAAAAGAAGGTAGGAAATTATAAAAATCAGAGCAGAAATCAATGCAATAGAGACTAAGAAAACAATCCAAAGAATCAATGAATCAAAGAGTTGGTTCTTTGAAAGAATAAATAAAATCGATAAGCCCCTAGCCAACCTTATTTTAAAAAGGGAAGAAAAAGCTCAAATTCATGCAATAAGAAATGAAAAAGCTGAAATCACTACAGACCCAATAGAAATACAGAAGATCATCAACACCTATTTCGAAAACCTCTACTCTCAAAAGTTTGATAACACAGAAGAAATAGATTCTTAGAAGCATATGAAGTACCAAAGCTAGATCAAGAGGATGGAAAACTGTTGAATAACCCAATCTCTGTTAGTGAAATTGAAAATGTAATTAAGTCCTTACCCACCAAGAAGAGCCCAGGCCCAGATGGATTCACTGTAGAATTCTACAAGAAATACAAAGAAGACCTAATGCCGACACTCCTCAAACTATTCAATGAAATTGAAAGGGAAGCAATCCTTCCTAAGTCATTCCTGGAAGCAAATATTACTCTAGTACCAAAACCTGAGAAAGACCCAACTAAAAAAGAGAACGATATACCCATCTCCCTAATGAACACAGATGCAAAACTCCTCAATAAAATATTGGCAAATAGGATCCAGAAAATCATCAAGAAGATTATACACCATGACCAAGTGGGATTCATCCCAGGAATGCAAGGATGGTTCAACATACGCAAGTCAATAAATGTAATCCACTATATCAATAAAGCCAAAAATACGAATCACATGATCATTTCTATAGATGCAGAAAAAGCCTTCGATAAGGTCCAACATTTATTCATAATAAGAACTTTACAGAAAATTGGAATAGATGGTCTTTACCTCAATATAATAAAGGCCATTTATGACAAACCAACAGCCAGCATCATACTAAATGGCCAAAAATTGAAAACCTTTATTTTAAAATTGGGCACAAGACAAGGATGTCCTTTATCACCACTCCTATTGAATATAGTACTGGAAGTACTGGCCAGAGCAATTAGGCAAGAAAGAGAAATAAAACGGGTAAAGATAGGAAAAGAAGAAGCTAAATTATCATTGTTTGCAGATGAAATGATACTCTACATAGAAGACCCCCTAAACTCCATTGAAAGACTCTTAGATACAATAAATAAATTCAGTAATGTGGCTGGATATAAAATCAATACTAAGAAATCAATAGCATTCCTATACACGAACAACAAAATCACAGAGAGGGAAATAAGAGAAACTGGACTATTCACATTAGCAAGCAAAAAATGAAATATTTAGGAATTACTCTTAAGAAAGAAGTGAAAGACTTATACAGTGAAAATTATAATACATTGAAAAAGGAAATTGAAGATGATCTCAGAAAATGGAAAGACATCCCTTGCTCATGGATAGGAAGAACAAACATTGTGAAGATGGCCATTCTCCCAAAACTGTTATACAGATTCAATGCAATCCCAATAGAAATACCATCAACATACCTTATAGATCTAGAGAAATCACTCCTAAATTTCATCTGGAACCAGAAGAGACCTAGAATTGCAAAGGCAATTCTAAGCAGCAAAGACAAAGCAGGAGGCATCACAATCCCTGACTTGAAGTTATACTACAAAGCAACAGTAGTAAAATCAACATGGTATTGGAATCAAAACAGAGCCGAAGATCAGTGGAATAGATTAGAAGATACAATCACAACTACAAACACACTCAACCACCTTATCTTTGATAAAGGAGCCAAGCAGGTTCACTGGAAGAACGACAGTCTCTTTAATAAATGGTGCTGGAAAAACTGGCTCTCCATTTGCCGAAAACTAAAGCTAGACCCATGTCTATCACCATTAAAATCTAAATGGGTCAAAGACCTGAATATTAAAACAGAAACACTAAATCTATTGGAAGACAAATTGGGTAGAAACCTTGGAGACATAGGAGTAGGTAAAGAATTCATGAACAGGACTCAAACCACACAGGAAATACTTCCTAGAATCACTAACTGGGACCACTTCTTAATAAAAAGTTTCTGCATGTCAAAAGAAATCTCCAGCATAGTGAAAAGAAAACCCACAAACTGGGAAAAGATTTTAGTGAACTCTCTCTCAGACAAGGGACTCTTGTCTAAAACATATAAAGAATTAAAAAAACTCAGACCTCCAAAATTCAAAGATCCAATCCAAAAATGGGCATCTGAGATAAATACGCAATTCTCAGATGAAGAAATAAAAATGGCAAGTAAATACATGAAAAAATGCTCATCATCATTGGTCATTATAGAAATGCAAATTAAAACCACACTGAGATACCATCTCACTCCTGGAAGAATGGCCAGGATCAAGAAAACCAACAACAACAAATGCTGGAGAGGCTGTGAGGAAAAAGGATCTCTCCTGCACTGTTGGTGGGAGTGTAGACTGGTACAGCCTTTGTGGAGGTCTGTCTGGAGATTTCTCAAAAAGTTGGGATTGGAAATACCATTTATTCCAGCTATTCCACTTCTAGGCATATTCCCAGAAGAACTGAAAGCATCATACCACAGTGATATATGTGCACCTATGTTTATAGCAGCACAATTTGTAATTGCCAGATCTTGGAAACAACCCAAGTGTCCATCAACTGAGGAATGGATAAAAAAGTTGTGGTATTTCTATACAATGGAGTATTATTCAGCTATAAAGAAGGATCACATTGAGATATTTATCAATAAATGGGCGCAGCTTGAGACCATACTCATAAGTGAAATAAATCAATCTCGCATGTGTGAATACCGAATAGTTTCCCTAATGTAAGTAATGGTTCAAATATATAAAAATATGTGGTAATCATGATTCCCCATTATGTGGCCTTGAAGCCTTATAAAGTTTTCACTCATTAATTAGAAAGACTTTATTCTGGGCTTCTTGATATGGAAATATTTGAAGCTATAGTATATGAAGTTTTATCCAAATATTTCAAGGAAAAAGACAGACACTATAGTAACTACTATTAAGTCGGGTTATTTGCTGGTGAAGCACTAGGTTGCTGAAACAGTCATGCTTTGACTTCTATTGTTATATTGTTATGTCCTGTTTTATCTCAATCTCTCCCTTATTCTTTAAAAAAATTATTTAGTTATTTCTTATGTTTGTTTTAATTAAGGGGAAAAATTTAAAAAATTAGGATATATAATAGTAACTCTTTTTGATTTCCTATTAACTTGTTTTGAAGTCCTGTAATACTCCCACTATCTTGTTTTGACTGATTAGACTCTGTTCCATTCTGTCTGATAGTATCAAGTTTGAGGGTATAGGCAACTACTTTGAAGGCAATAAGATTCACTAAGATGCCCATTCTGGTTTGACTATTGTCTCCTTTGGAAGTCCTGTAATGTTTACAATGCCTAAGTTCTATTGGTCTTGTTCTCTACTGTTTTGTCCAACTTTATAATATCTAATGAGATAGACAATTCTTTTTAAGGAAACAAGAGACAACGTTGATAACCATTGTTGATAACCTTGTACTCTGTTCTACATCATGTGCTATGTCTATCCTTGGTTTTGACTGACAGCTTTGTTTTGCCATATTTGACTGTATTTTCTCCCCCCCAAAAAAGTAATACGAACTAAGGAGTAATAAAATCCAAAATGTGTAAATTTTGTTGTTAAAAAATAGAGGGGGGAAAAAAAGAGCTCTAACGGATATAACAGCAAGTGTGTTTAGGGATGTTAAATAGCTGACTATATTAATGTTTTTGGATCATTGAACACAGCTGTTTGCAGTCTCTCTGTTTGAATGTCCACTTTGTATTCTTTGATACTGTGTTTTGAGAAACTATTTCCAAGATGATAATATGTAATCTATTAACAGGTGATTTCTTACTGTTATGTTTTTTTTTCTTTTTTTGTAGTTCTGTGTTACATGTACCCTTACACCGCTTTGTTTTGTTTTGTGTTTTTCTCTTTTTCCTCTTAAATAAAATTTAAAAAAAAATAAATAAAACCAGTGGAAACAGATGTACTACAGCTTGATGGGACTTCAAAACAAGACGATATTAAATCAGTATTAGCTTTTATGTTGTGTTGCATTCTTCAAAATAGCTATTCGTGCTATCATAGATACTAAAATCGAACAACCCAGGTTAAAACCATTGCGGTTAATGAGTGAAAAAATTATATAGCTTCAAACCAGTATGATTGGGAATCATCATTACCACATACTTCTATGTATTCTTATCATTTCTTACACTAGGGAAACTATTCGGTATTTATATATGTGAGTTTGATTTATTTCCCTTATGGGTATGGTCTCAAGCTGTGTCCATTTATTTATAAATGTCTCAATGCAGTCATTCTTTGTAGCTGAGTAGTACTCCATTGTATAAAAATACCACAACTTTTTTATCCATTCTTCAGTCGATGGACACTTAGGTCGCTTCCAAGATCTGGCTATTACAAATTGTGCTGCTATAAACATGGGTGCACATATATCACTGTGGTATGATGCTTTCAGTTCTTCTGGGAATATGCCTAGAAGTGGTATAGCTGGGTCATATGGGGCTTCCAGTTCTAGTTTTCTGAGAAATCTCCAGACCGACCTCCACAATGGTTGCACTAGTCTACACTCCCAGCAACAGTGCAAGAGAGCGCCTTTTTCTCCACAGCCTCTCCAGCATTTGTTGTTATTGGTTTTCTTGATCTTGGCCATTCTTTCAGGAGTGAGATGAAATCTCAATGTGGTTTTGATTTACATTTCTCTAATGACCAATGATGATGAACATTTTTTCATATATGTATTTGCCATTTTTATTTCTTCATCTGAGAATTGTTTATTCATCTCAGATGCCCATTTTTGGATGGGGTCTTTGAATTTTGGGGGTCTGATTTTTTTTAATTCTTTATATGCTTTAGACAGAAGTCCTTTGTCTGAGGGGCAGTTCACTAAGATTTTTTTCCAAGTTTGTGGGTTTTCTTCTCACCACGCTGGAGACTTCTTTTGACATGCAGAAACTTTTTAATAAAAAGTGGTCCCAGTTATTGATTCTGGGAAGTATTTCCCATGCAGTTTGAGTCCTGTTCATGAATTCTCTACCTACTCCTATGTCTTCAAGGTTTTTACCCAATTTGTCTTCCAATAGATTTAGTATTTCTGTTTTAATATTTAGACCTTTGATCCATTTAGATTTTAACTGCCATCTTCTTGTCTCTTGAAAAAGGCTTCCATGCTCTTTTTTACTTCATTGCTTGTGTTGAGAAGTCTGATGTTTAATATTCTGTTCTTATGTTGGATTTCTGGGATGTTGTTTACTGTTCTATATGCTTCAGTGATCTGCACATCAGTTTCCATTCTCATGTTTGTGAATTTTTTAGCTATTGTTTCTGTAAATAGTCTCTTGATATCATTTGTGTTGTCCCTTCCTTTTTCATATATCCTTATCAGTTTTATGTTGTCTTTCTTTGCATCATCTTGCAGCTGTTGAATTGTTATTTCCTGATTCCTTGTAATTTTAAAAAGATCTTTCCTTTCCTGTTCATTAGCTGCAATCTTGTCTTTGAGGTCTGAAATACTGTCTTCACTTTCATTGAGGTGATTTTGCCAACTTTTGATGGAATTTTTGATTTCCTGTATATCCCTTTGAATCTGCTTCATGCATTCTTGTTTGTTTCTTATATTGTTCATTCAGGGTTTCCATCTTTTTGCATTGTTCCTCTAATTTTTTAACTATGTGTTCTTTAGACATATTCAGCATTTCTTTCATTATTACATTTATCATTTCTTCTTTTATGTGGGAGATTATTTCTGATTCGAGTTTTCTTATAGCTTCCCAGAGTTGTTTCTTTACTTTAGTTGTTATCATTTCAGGCACTTCAGGTGTATGGCTTATATTTTATTGTATGTAAATGGCTCCTAGTCTTACTTGGGATGTGCTGGAAGTTTGAGATTACATTTTGGTCTTTTGTTATATCATTTTCCTATACTTTGGGGTTTAAAGCAATGTTTCAAAGCTTCTCTTGGGGATGCTGGAAATCAGCTCGCACCCCTTTGCCCCTGGGACTGAATGAAGGTCACTGGGCATGGTCCAGTCAGGCCTGTGGGGACCTTCCATGTGTCCTCTCATGGTCTAGGATGCTGGGCAGGGTTCTAACTGCTGGAAGTGATGGTTCATAGTTCTTCCCAAGCCTCAGTGTGATGGAAATCACCTTGCACACCCTCAGCTCCTGGGACTGAATGGAGGTCACTGGTAATGGCCCAGTCAGGCCCATGGGAACCTCCGTTGCATCCTCTGGTGGTCTAGGATGCTGGGCAGGGTCTTAGCTATTGGGAGTGATGGTCCAAAGCTCTCCCTGAGCACAAGTGCACTGGAATTCACCTTGCACTCCCTCAGCTCCTGGGAATGAATCTATCAGTAAAATTGAAAGCAGCCTTAAGAAGAAAAGGGAACCATAACTGATACAAACTTCCTCATACAACATTCATTGCCATCATCAGGTAATCAATCACCCTCATCACAGAGCAGATGAGATGGTCTCCTATGTGCACTTCATGGATCAGCATCAGTGATGATAGAAAAGCAGCTTGTTCAGAGCAAGGGATATAGATGTATACAAGCAGCATCTTTGCATCCTGTAACTGTTTACTGCTCAGGGAGACTCAGGTGAAAGCTGCAATTGTAGTGATGGAGAGGAAGACACATTTGCTGAGGTGCAGTATACAGAAATATGAGGTTAATGCCATAGGGAATTCACTTCTGGGAAGAAAACACTCATATCAAGCAAGCATCCAGAGAAACTGAGGCTCTAACACAGCTCTGGAATGAACCACAGAGGGGACCTAAGTGGACCAGACTTCATGCCAAAACATACACCATGAAACAAGATCACAAATGTAAAGGTCATTTACATTTCACAACTCCTAAAACTTAGAAGCAAATAATGAGTACATAAAAATATTGATGAACTCTGTAAAGGATGCTCCCCAAATGGGCAAGGTTGTGGCACAGCTCATGGCACCTTGGATCCTCAGAGGGATTCAGTTGCTCGCAGGGCACTGGAAGCAAGCTCAGACTGAGACAATGGGGCACTGTTTTGGTGACTCCAAATCACTCAGAAGAGGTTTGTGGGGAGGAACTGGGAGGGCTGCATCTGTGGAGACAGAGGACTACCTTTCAATGCTCATGGAAGTCACAGACTCAGCTGAAGGTAGCTGCCAGTCTCCTGGCCCTGAATGCCTCTGGACATAGAGGCAATGCTACTGGCTGCAGCTACCCTCCATGCCAGCTCTGTCTACGGCTAGGAAGGCCTCAGCTGTGAGTTCATCTTCCACCCTTCCCAGAGGGCAAAATCTCCTAAACTCAGTTCTCTCTCTTGACACACTGCAAGGACAGGGCCTGTGTTCCCTGGCCAGTCTCCAGGGAAGACAGATCCACACCAGCATCCACACCAACTGGTCCAGATATGGACAGCCTGGTCTATAGACACTGAGAAGTCCTGGAAATTATTCACCAGCTTGACTCTGAAGACCTCCATCTCTTCACTCACTCAGTCTCCTCTGAGCAGATTCTGAAAATAAATGTTTGCAACTGAAGTCTTTAGCAACCTCCCTCCCAGGGCCAGAATTAATGGTTTCAAGCAAGTGCTCCTGTGGTTGGCATCATGGGAGAAGCAAGAGACTCATGCTCTGTTTTGCATTGTGTCTAGATGATGCCCCATAGACTCATGCATTCACAGGTGTGGCTTTTCTAGGTGGCTGAATCTAGAAAATGTGATTCACTCACAGTGCAATGCTAAGATTCAGGGTGTTAGGATTAGGGGTGGTTGATTCATATGTCAGTCCACTGTTTGATTTACCATCAACCTAATCCTGGTAGCCTGTATAAAATATAAGGGACAGAAAAGAGTTTACCTTTTACTTGGTTTGCAACTTACTGCTCACCACGAAGTCTTTCTCCTCAGTGATGCCAGTCTGTCATGCCACCCTGCCTTGGAGCCCACCAATTGTGTACTCAAAGAACTATAAACTGTGAACTAATGAACTCTTTACTGACTTTAACTTTTGTCTCAGGTGTTTTATCTCAGCAAGGAGAAAAGAAGCTAAAACTTGCCCTGGACCTTGCCAGGCATTTATGGGGTCCTCCTCTAACAGAACAGAATCTACCAGGTCAGTACATCCTCAGGCTGGCCACCTGAGAAAGGCACTGTCCAGCAACAGGCTGGATGCCCAACCTGGACAAGAAGAAGCAATGATGGCCAAGTCCAAGTAGGCAGCACTGCCAGCCCCTCAAGTTAGTGCCAAGCATGGTCTCCTTCACCCCCTGTATGGAGACCCAGACCACAGCCTTTGTTTCCTCCTCATTTCTCTAGTCAAATCCTGGGCACTCAAGACATACTTGGGATACAAATGAACTGGTCCTCAGGAAATCCACAAGTTGTTCCAGGGGTCTGCCCCCGTCAACGTGTCCTCATACTGTGTCAGTGAAAAGGCAGGTGAATGTCCATCAGGCCCATAGACAGAAGAGAACAAACAGCCTTTGCTAGGGCCAGCCACCTAAACTGAGGCTGTGGGAAGCTTCAAGTGTCTAAATGCAAAATCAGCAACTGCCAGGGGAAAGTCCAACCAAGGTAGATAGTGAACAATCATGCATAAGGACTGAAACCCTCAGATATGTCAGAGAAAACCTTCATCCAGCAACCACTGGGAATCCAAGGCACCAGGCATGGGAGGGAGACATCACTGCCAAACCCCTCCCAGACCCAGAAGAGCCCTTGGGCTATCCTAGAAGCAAAAGAGGCCCCCTTTAGTGTTCTGACTCAGAATTGACCCAACTCAACCTGAAACACAGCAGAAACATGGAATCCCCACTGCAGAGCTGGTCATGAGCATACAGCATAGTCACAGGGTCACCAGCAGGGACAGAATTTTTGTGGTGACATGAGTCACTGTGGGAGTATTATAGCGGATATAGTTACTATAGTCCCACAGTGACACAGCCCCATTTAAAAAGCTCCACCTTGAACCACAGCACCCAGTGGTGTGAGGGACTGCTGGCAGCATTAGAAATAGGGCCCACACAGTTCACCGACATGCAAATCCACCAGCCCTGACCTGAGATCCCTTCATAGGGCAATGTGCACGGAAGTAGGAACACCTCGTTTCATGGCAGAAAAGGGGAAGCTGGGAGCTCCTACCTCACAGCCTGGAAGCAGCCTGAGTCCATCTGGGGACCTGGGAGGAAGGCTTAGCTGCTCTCCCTCCCAGTGCAGAGACAGGAATACCACAGGCTGGTGTTTGAGGTAGAGGAGCCAGCCTAGGACAGTGGCCATGAGAGGCCATATAATCTAACCCCCAAAGGTTTGTGTCTGTAACAGGAGCTTTAAAACTGGCACAGATATGGCTCACAGAAGAATCAGTACAGTCGGTTTAGAAGACATATTTGGAAGAGGGGTCAACCATTGGAGCAGAGAAGCAAGCAGAGGGGTAATACACAAGCGCAAGGTCACTGCTCCACAGGGACCCTGGCCACAGGATAGAGATAAGCAGGAGAGTCACACTATGCTCAGTCAGGTGGAGCTACACACTCTGTTCCAGAAATACACCTGGGGTCCTGCATGAAGAAGTAATCAGCACAAAGTGTTGTAACATGAAACAACATAGCTGAATTTATTCAAGTGTTACATTAAAGAAGTTAAAAATAAAAGCAAGTACAAAAAACCCACTTTCAATACTGGCTCTCTAATATGAAAGCAGAACAGGCAGAACCAACCCTTCCTGTGAAGGAGAACGTTCCCCTGTGGGAAAACTACAAAGAAACCCAAGACAAGGATGAGCATCAGTCTCAGCACCCTGGCTCCAGAGAGTGGCTCCCAGGAGGGCCAGCATCATGCCATGTGGGAGATTGGAGATGAGCCTTGGAGAAGGGCAGGGTCTGGCACTGTGCCTAGGGGAGCACTGAGCATGGTACATCACAGCCCCCATGTTAACAGGCTGGGCAGACATAGGGTATGGATTCTGTGTGGGCTCAGAGACTGCTGGGGGGCACAGGAAAGGAATCTTTCATGTAGATAGGCAAATTCAGCTGGATGTAGAGGAGAAGGACCCTGAGGCCGTGGTGCAGGGGACAGAGTCAGTGAGAGGCAATGGGACAGAGGCTGTGTCTACTCTCATGCCTTATATGGCTCAGGGGACACCATCAAGATCCCGGGTGCTAGATCAGTGTGCACAGAACTGACTCCCAGGCCTTCTCAGCTTGGCTTTCCTATAGACAGCCTAGGAGTTCAAAGGCCCCAGAGTGACTCTTCCCCTGTGGGGCACAATACTCAACCTGACATGACAGCCTAGGACACCTGGTTCCAAATGCAATACCCAGGACACTGCTGCACAAGTATGTGGCCAACTGTGGGGAGAAGCTGTCAGAGCTCATAGAGCTCTGACACACCCTCACAGAGCACACCCAGGAATCCCACCAAGCACTTTTCTTGGCCAGTCCTGTTCTCTAGGAGCTTCTTAGCCCTCTGGGATCCCTGCCACCCTGCATTCTAGAGTGGGATTTGGCAGGGTCTAGGTTGCTGTGCTATGATTCTGATGGACATGGCTTCTTTACCACAGCATGAATCCCACAGCATCATAGCACCCATCCACATGCAGATCCCTGGCCCACCATCCTGCCCCACAGAGCAGTGCTGAGCACACACTTCAAAGAGGACCTCAAAATAGGATGGTGGTTACACATCCAGCAGCTGTTATGCAACACTCAAGGGACAGGAGGACAAAATCAGGGCCTCACTCCTTGCCCCTTCTGAGGGCTTCATGATGAGAAGGGGCAAGGTCACCCCAAAGACGGTCAGCACTCACTCCCAGTGAAACCAGGCCCCATAATGAGACCCACACCAGACCAGCAGCTCTACAAGATCTCACCTTCAGCTTAGTGAGCCTATAGGGGCCTCAGCTGGAACAGCCTGTGACTCTACTTTTGGACAGTGTTATCCCACATCTGCAAGAAAAACCTGAGCAGAAGGCTGCCCTGCCCTGGTTCTGCTTGTGGATACTGCCTGCCACATGCAGATCCAATGCACTGCACCCAAGACTGTACCACAGCCTACAGCCATACTGACCACAGGCCTACCACCCACATCCTACACTTCCATCTACCCACCCAACTCACCTCCCAAATGCTATTTCCCATACCCAGAATGCACTCAAACCTTGGCTTTGTGAACCTATGTCAGCTGCCTTGTTGGGCAGAAGATGTAGGCCACAGGCAGGTGATCATCTGGAGTCACCCAGGCAGTCCTCCAATCTGAGCAGTTCCGACATCCACTTGCTTTAATGAGGCTCTTTCTGAGAGACACTAAGCTTGGGATCAACCAAATCTGGATTGTCCCTGAGAACCAGCAGTTCTGTAGTCTTATCATTCCTCATCTTCACCAGTGGAGAGCCCTGAATCAATAATGAAAAACCAAGCTTTCTAGGTACCCTTGTTACTTTCCCTAGCAACAGCTTTCACTTCCAGTACAGTCATCTAGAAACACTAGCAGGAACACATGTGCAGTCCCTGGAGGTAGGCTCATGTCCTAATACCTAGCCCTGCCACATGCAGGGGACATCTCTTAGGGTCTTTCCTGGAGAGACCCAAGCCCAGGCTGCTTGGCTAGACCCCTCTCTTGCTCACGGTAACCCTTAGAAAATTTGGGGTTTGAGACCTCAGACTTGGATGTGGCAAGAGAAGGGTTTAAGGAATGGCTTTGTGAAGAACTCTCCCACTGTGGTACTGCAATTACTCACACAGTAATGGAAATAGCAGTGAAAGCCACTAGGCACCTGGGTGCTTAAGCTCCATACTCTCAGATGCCAAGTAGAACTAAGATCAGATATCTGGCATGGGAGAAGAGGTTGAATTGTGTGCATGGCTGGAAGGGCAGCACAGGAGCTAGAACAGGACATTCAGAGCCACAGCCCCATCCTGGTTCCTAGCTAAGGTAGGGAGAACTGGGTAGGATTCTGAGGATACCTTTGGTATATGGCTCAGGACTTGAAGGGCAGAACCGGCCCACATGGAGTTTGAGGCTTCCCAGAAGCAACCCTTGTGAAACTGAGCCTTCCTACTGCTCTCTCTGAGGAAACCACTGTAGCAGGGAGTCTGCCACCCTCCCCATTCACATCCTTCCCACAGTTGAGAGACTGAGGCTCAGAGAGCTAGTGAGGAGGGTGGGCATTCTGCCTGCTGCAGGGCTCAGGGACATCACCACAGAGGCAGGATGCAGCTGCCAACTTTGGGTGAACCTGGGCTCTTTTGGAGTTATTTCAGTAAGCACTTGGACCCCTCACCCAGAACATCCTGCTCCCAGCTCCACCCATAGCTCAGAGTCCCTGGTTCATCTTTCTGAGGGGCCTGGTGGAGATTGGGTGGCAGCTCAGGGCTCAGGGGACAGGCCATATTGTCAGGGCTTCTGTCACTGTGTATATGGGGTAGCAGCTACCATAGTGATGTGCACTGTGCTCAAAACATCCTGCCCTGCTAGGCTTTGTCCTGTCCCCTTCTGCTGTCTTTCCAATGCCCCAGAGGCTACTGACTCCCAGATAATCCTGTCCTCAGCTGCAGGACCAGAGAAGACCCCAGGAAGCTGTGGGCTGAGCCAGTCACCCGAAGTCAGTATCCAGAACAGGAGACCTGAGTACAAAAGACCATGAGCACCAGTAAGGCCTCATTCTGATGTTCCCACACCCCAAAACTCTGCTCTGCTCTGCCCTATAGGTCCATGCTTGGCCCTCAGTGCCTATAGAGGATGAAGGTAGCTTTTGCAGTTGTCATGCTAGTGACTGAAGGTCTTCAAGGTGCAGACAGAAAGAATGGTTGCTCAAAGGGCTAGGATCCCTGAGAAACCTTCCCAGGCCTGAGCCCTTTTCCTTCCCTCTCCTGAGGGAGCCTCTGAGTCAAGGTGAAGACACAGGGTAGCATCACAATTTGGTATGCAATGCGTCACATCATCACTGTTTCTGACAGGCTCCCGAGTACACACCCCTCTCCTCCACAGCTGGTCTGGGTCTACTGTCATAGTTGGGCCGACCCCAGGATCCTGTATCCCCCTCTACTCCTCCCTGTGCTCACTGTCACAGGTTATCCACACTGTGTCCCCTGCTGTGCCAGGGAGGTGTGGAAAGGCTCGTGTGCAGCTTAGTTCCAATGCTGAGTGTGGGGACAGAAACCTCTGCAGATCCCCACACAAGGACACAACCAGACTCAGCCTGGGCAGGACGTGCAGTGACTGACTGGTAACTTCCAGAGCTTGGGAGAGATGAGCCAGTGCTTGGGAGAATCACCCTGAAGCCAGAAGAGTCCAGTTGGGACTCTGGGCCCAGTAATGTGGAGGCCCATGGAGAAGGTTTTTGCTGACGTCTGTGTCATTGTGGTCTGGAGAGGCTGGTACCACAGTGATACTCAGTCAATTGCAAATAGCCTCCCCCAGCCAGTCCCTCAAGGAGGGTAAGGCTTTTGGGTTTTGAGCAAGTTTCTGACTCTCCACAGGAGGAGATCTGGGAGTACTGGGACAGAAGGCAGCCTTGTGCACTACATCACAATCAGAGATCCCCACCTCTGGGGACGCCACCCCCTATCCTGCAAATTCTGCTCAGAGGCCATATATGGACCACCAGCCTGGCCCCAGGAGACCTTGTGGGGAAGAGGCCTCTGTGGGGCCCAGTAAGGGGTAGGGGAATTTGTACAGGCCTGAGACATAGTGGAGATTATAGCAGTGGGTACTTTGGTTACACAGTGACACAGGCTGCATATAAAACTCACCCTGAGGCTGCCCAGAGCCCAGGCACCAGCCCCATCCTCAGGAAGCTTCCATCCACTGCACATGGAGAAGGCCAGGGGCCCTGGGAAGGTTTTGCATAGCTCTGAATCACAGTGCATATAGTGGTAGCTACCACAGTGAAAGAAGCTAGGTCCAAAAGTATTTCTGCAGTGTCCCTGGCCTACACCAGGCCTACATGGACACCCTGGCTATCTTTGTGCTTCAGCTTCTGAAGTTTATTTAGGAATTATTATTCTTTAGTGGGACAGAGCCTGATGTCCTTATTTCCCTGTCAGGATTTGGATCCCTGGGCCAGAGCTGATCCTTCAGGGGCATAACTCTCAAGCGGACAGGAAAAGCTGACACTGGCCTCTGTAGCATTGGTCAAGAAACACAAGGCATAAATCCCTGGGACACACAGAGTTAATGTACCACAACCCTGAAGGGATCAGGCCTGAGGTTTTTCCTGTGTGCAACACTGTTCTCTGAACACTGTTCTCTGTGCCCACTCAGGTCTGGTGAAGGAGCTCCCATGGTAGGGACCAGAGCCACTCAGCAGAGCAGTCTTGGCTACTAATGTAATACTACATTATTAGGGGTCTGTGGTTATGGGCACAGAGCTCCCAGGCTAAAGCAGAACCATAAGAATTTCATAGTGCAACCTTGAGCTCTACCTCTTCAGAGGAAGAATTCAAGGTATAGTGGCTTTCTGATTCTCCTAGTATAGCTCATCCCACCCTAACTCTCTTGGGCCTCAGTCCCAGTGGTCAGCCTGGTCCTGGCCTACCCATACTTCTCACACTTGCATCTCTACCCTATCCCTGCCTGCCCACCCAAGATGGGGGTTAGGCTATCACTCATGGTTCCTTTCCTTGGAGAAGCGGCTCGCACTTGGATCCCAACACCAATGCTGATTTCAGGTGTGCAGTGAACCCAGATTAGCCCTGACCTCCACCCCACAGTTTCTCTTGGGCTTGGCTAGTCTGGGATCCAGGAAACAGATAAACAGGGTAAGTTTCTCAGGAAGCAGATCAGCTCAAGGCCTGTTGCAGAGCCCAGGCACCTTTCTATGCCCTTCTTTTCCTCCTCTCTTCTAACTGCTATGGGGCACAACACAGGAATCCCATTGCACATATTCCACGCTACAGCTACACGCCCCTTCCTTTCTTTTGTTCTTCAGCTTGATGCTAGGGCTTCCGATGTGACTCTTCTAAGCCAGCAGTGCCAAGTAGGGTGCCAGGGCCCCAAGGTGAGATACAAATATTTATTTCCCAGGCAATCCATAGGTGAAGAAGGGAGAAGCAGGCAGGAGCCTGGAGTCAACTTCCAGAAATCCCTCTCAGCCTGAAAGCAATGACCCATGGTACAATATCCATTTTGCAATATATGTTATATATTATCCCTTACATATTCTTTTTCTCACACCAGAAATACAATGCAGCAGTTACATATGTTTGTCTGATTTATTTCATTTAAGATTATGGTTTCAAGGTGCACCCATTTACCTGTAAAAGTCTTAAGTTTATCTTTCTTTATTCCTGGCTAACAGTCCATTTTTTTTATCTAAGGAGAAAAAGAAAAAAAAAAAAAAAAGAAAAAGGGTACAAGTTATACAGAATTTCAGAAAACATAAACAGTAGGAAATCACTAGTTAATAGATTACATATTGTTATCTTAGAAATAGTTATTCAAGTTCCAAAATTAAAGCACATAAAATGGACTTTCAAACAGTGAGATTGGAAATAGTTTTGTTCAATTATCCAACAAAACTCAGTAATATGGTTATCTATCTTACACACTTAAATATATATGCAGTTATATTCTTTAGAGTACTTTCTTTTCTTTTCTTTTCTTTTCTTTTCTTTTCTTTTCTTTTCTTTTGTACAATGACAATTACACATTTTGGATTTTATTACTCCCACAGTTCTTATTACTTTTTTTTGAAGACAGTAAAACCAAATGTGACATAACAGAACAGAGTCAGTCAAATCAAAAGGATGGACATAATAGATAATGTAAAAACAAAACACTAGGTGATCAACAATGGTTACCATACTACCTCTTGCTATATTAAAAAGAATTGCCTATATCATCAGTTATAATAAAATTGAACTAAACAGTAAAGAATAAAACCAAAACATTGGAGACATTACAGGACTTTAAAAGAAGATAATAGTCAACCGGAATGGGCATCATAATGAATCTTATTGGCTTTACAGTTTTGCCTATACTTTCAAACTTGGTACTGTCATGCAAAGCAGAATAGAGGAAAATCAGTCAAAGCAAGATGGTGAGGGCTATACAGGGTTTCAAATCAAGTTAATAGGAAATCAAAGTGGGTTACTATAATGTATCCTGCTATTTTTTATTTTTCCCTTAATTAAAATGATAAAAATAAAAAGTAAATAATTAAAAAAAGAGACAGATAAAAGAGGGCATAATAACAAAACAGCACAGGTCAAAGCATAACTATTTAAGCAAAATAGAGTTTCACCACATGATATCCTGACATAAAAGTAGTAACCATAGTGTATCTTTCCTTGAAATCTTTGAGTATAACTTCATATACTGTAGCACCAAACATATCAAGACAATGTAAAACCATTCAAGAGAATGACAGTATTACAGGGTATTTAGAACCAACTATCAGAAAATGAACAATGGCTTCTGTATAATCTCCTTGTCTATAAAAGTTTTTGCTTATATTATCACATGTAGTAAAATCCAGTAAGATACAACCTGTTAAGACCGATGGAGACAGAAGAATAAAAGCTTGATGGGACTTCAAAGCAAGATGATATTAAATCAGCACTAGCTATTATGATGTCTTGTTTTCTCCAAAATAGCTGTTCCTACCATCCAATCTTCTCTGCCTCATTTCTGTTGAGCTCTTTTTCTGTCATTTGTTGTCAGTTTGTCTTCTTCATTTCGATTTCTGTTCCATTCATTTTGGCCTCTCTGCCACTGTTTCTGAAGTCTTGGTATTTTCCTTTTTAGAATATCCTGCAGTATTCTCTGTAGAGTTGAATTGGTGGTTGCAAATTCCCCTAGTTCCTCTTTATCCTGGAAAAGCCTTGTTTTTCCATCAATTTCTAGGGACAGTTGTGCAGGATATATCAATCTTGGCTGGAGGTTGTTATCTTTCAAAACTTGAATTATTTCCCCCCACACTCTTCGTGATTTGATGGTTTATGCCGAGAAGTCTGCTGTAATTCGGGTGGGTGTTCCCTTGTAAGTAATCTGTTTCTTGTCTCTGATGGCTTTTAGTATTCTGTTCTTATATTGGATTTCTGGAATTTTGATTATTACATGCCTGGGTGTAGGTCTGTTTGGCTTATAGGTGGCTGGGGTCCTGTACGCCTCATACATCTGAGTATTTTTACCTTTCGCTAAATTAAGGAAATTCTCTTGGATTATTTCTGTGAATAGCTTTTGTAGTCCATTTGTTTGTGTCCCTACTTCTTTTTCTATGTTCTTAATTCTTAAGTTATAGATCCTCTTATCATCTTCTAGCCTTTGTATTATTGCTGTTTGTTTTCTTGTTATTTTTAAGAAGTTTTTCATTTCATGCTCCCATATTACAAATCTGCCCTCCAATTCAGATAATCTATCCTTAGTTTCTTTCACCGGTTATGCCAACTTTCAATAGAGTTTTTACTTTCCTGGTAATCTCTTTGAACCTGCTTCATGTATTCTATGTTTTCTCTATTTTCTCCATCAAACAATTCTCCCCTTTTTTTCTGTTCTTCCATTCCACCATCTGTTTTTTCTTGGGCGGTGCTTAGCATTTCTCTAACTATTCTACTTATATCTTGCTTTATTTCATTAAATACTTCATTTTTAAACTCGTCTATGAGGCTCTGAAGATATTGCTTTATGTCTATCGGTGCTGTGTCTGATATTGCATGTTTTCTTTCTTCCTTTGTGTTTCCCTTTCTTGGATCAGTGTTCTCAGGATTGGGGACTGAGGACCCTTTTTTGTTGCTTCCTCTTCCCATACTTTTTGTTCCTTCCATACAAGCTAATGTAAGAGGCCCAATTTTTTTCTCTTTTTCAGTTACAGTTTGTTTGAATTGCGCTGGCTATATATTACCATCCACTGCAATGTACTAGAGAGACACAGACCTGGGCAGCCTCTGCTGGGCCTGCCCCTCTAGGTCAACCTACCAAAGGCTTCACCACTAGGGTGCACCTCCAGGCACTGGGACCTGGTTTGGGCTAGCCTACTGGGTCTTTGTCAGCGGCATCATGCAGACCGGGCACTCCCCACCAATCCTGCTTGAGAGGGGAATATGTGACTGAAATCACTGCAGTGCCCTGTTTTGGAAAGTCTGCCAGGTCCCAGTATGTCCTTTGCTGGAGCCTCCTACTCTATGAAAGGGTCCCTGTTCCACTCACTCACTGCAAGTTGATGTAGGGCTCCCTGCTAGTCCCGCTCTCAACTCCGTTTGCAGATTCCCACTCTCAGAGCTTTCACGCATCTCTCTCCCTGCCTTGCAGATTTGGACGCAGCAGCGGAATCAGGAAATTCAAGTCGTGGCTTCCAGTTGCGTGGGTTCTAGCCTCCAAGCTGAGATTTTATCTGTTCCTGTTATAGCACCAGGATTGGATTTCCAGTTGTTTTCTCTTAGCTTAGTTCATCCCTGGGTCAGCAGGGTGTATCTCCCCTTGTTTAGGACTCCTCGTACCACACCACTCCTGGATTTTAAGCGGGGTATCTCAGAGAGCCTCCATAGCTGCTGTTATCTATCCGCCATGTTCTTCTGGAAAAGTAATACTCCATTTTATATAAAAAAATCTTTGTATTCATTCCTCAGTTGATAGGCTTTTGAGTTCTGTCCAAGATTTACCTATTATAAATGTTGCTGCCATAAACATGTTTGTGTGCATATATCAATATGGTATGATATTCTTAATTCTTTTGGTAAAATACTAAGAAGAGAATGCAGTTCCTTGATTAAATGGAACCTCTAGTTTTAGTTTTCTAAGGAATCTCCACCCCGAGTTTTACAGTGGTTGTACCAGCCTAGATTCCCCTCAACAGTGGAGAAGGGTTCCTTATTCCTCACACCCCAGTCAGCATTTGCTATTGGTTAGTTTCTTTTTTTTCTTTTGAAGGTAGTGAAATACAACAGAACAAGACAGAAAAAAGCCAGTCAAGGCAAGGCAGTGAAACTGGCACAGAACTTCACAGTAGAATACCGGGATAACATAGTAGGTACTATAGTATATCTCGTTATCTTCACAATAGTTGTCCATTCAATCAGGCATAGCAAAATCAATAACCAAAAACAGAACTTTGTAAATCCTATCAAAACAGAATATCGAGTAGCACAAAACAATCAGAACACAGCAAAACAGTGAAAACAATGTTGGCCTTTAAAGAGAAGACAGAAGGAAATCCCCCATATTTCCTATACTGCATACAATCATCCTACCAAGAAATGCTCAGACCTCTGGCCCTCAATTGCTCACTGAGGAGGGGAGGCACAGGGAACGTTTGATTCTCAGCTCATGGCCCAGTAGGCTGATGAGACATGCTGATCAGTTCTCTTCTTGGCTTGTCCAACACTTACCAGGTAGGGTTGCTTTCTTGCTCAGTGCCCTGAGTTTTCTAGTTTATTGATAATAGCAGAGTACATACAAGTGCAAATTCCCTGCACTGAATGTGATTATTCTCTTTATCTAAAATATATGAATAAAACTAATTATTTTTTTAAAAAGAAAATGGTCTTGAAAAACCAGATAAGCTCTAATACAATTGTAATGGGGGAACCTCGATATCCCACTGTCACAAATAAATCAATAAAGTGGACAAAATCAAGAAAATATCTAAGCTGAATCAAAACTTTGAACAAATGTACTCAGTAGATATCTAGAGTTTTCCATTGGACAAAGAATACATAATCTTTTCAGCAGCACATAGGACTTTTTTTTTTGTCTTTTTCTTTTTTTATCAGTACCAGGGATCGAACTCACAACTGCCTGCTTGCAAGGCAGGTGCTTATGCCGCTGAGCTAAATCCCCAGCCCCCAGCACATAGGACTTTATCCAAATAGACCACATACTACCTCACAGGACATACCTAAGTAAATACAAAGAAATTGAAATTACCCCATGTATTTTATCAGATAGTAGTGTAATTGTCTTTTTTACTCATTGCTGAGACAAAATACCTGAAGCCCAAAGTTGGGAAAGGAAAGGTTTATTTCTTACAGTTTTTGGAGGTTTCAGTCCACACTCAGTTGACTCCAAGGCAGGCAGGCATGGCTGGGCTGCCGTTCATGGCGGCTGCAAACAACAAACAGCAACCAGCAAAGAGAAAGACACACCTTCTTCCTGCTATTACATTGCATCCTGGCCCCACCCCTAAGTGAGTTAGCACTAACACCATAAATCCAAGCACTATACAAATGAATGAATAATAAATGCACAATTCGAACTCATGAGGGGGACAGAGACATAAACCATGACAGTGATATAATGGAAAATCAAACCCAAAAGAATTGATAAAAACTATAAAACTTAGAGATTAAACAGCACCCTGCTGATCAGCCAATTGGTCAGAGAAGAAATTAAGGAATAAATTATACCATTTCTATAATTAAATGGTAACGGCAATGTGACATTCCAGAACTTATAGAACATAATGAAAGCAGTCCTATGAGAAAAATTTATAATGGTGAATTTCCAGAAAAACAGTGTGAGCTCAAATTAATAATTTGTGTTGTACCTAAAGCTTTTAGAAAAACAATAACATGTCAAACCTAAAGTGTGTACAAGAGAAGAAACTATAAAAATCAGAACAGAAATTAATGTTTTGCTACTAAGAAAACAATACCATGAATCAATCAATTGAAAACTTAATTCTTTGGGGGAGTAAATAAGATAAACAAGACTTTAGTCACATTGATTTTAAAAATGGAATGGAAAGATTCAACTTAATTCAAATAGGAATAAAAAGGGCAAAATCACAATGGATCCTGCAGAAATCTAAAGGACATAATACCTACTTTAAGAATCTACAACTCTAACTAGATGGAAAAACTCAGAAGAAATAGACAGATTTCTAGATACATGTGAATTACCAAAGCAGAATCAAGAAGATATAAAAATTCTAAATAAGTCAATATCAATCAATCAAATTGTAGAATTACTTTTAAAACTACCCACAAAGAAAAGTCCAGCTCCTGATGGACTGATGAATTCTATAACTTTAGAGTAGATCTAACACCACTACTCCTCAAACACTTAAAAAAATTGAAAGGGAAGCAATATTCCTAAAGCATGCATTATCCTTACACCAAAACCAGAGAAGGATCTAATCAAAAAAAGAGAACTAAAGGCCAATCTCGTTAATGCACATAGATGCAAAATTCCTTGATAAGATACTGGCCAAACAGAATGCAGCAAATCATCAAGAAGATAATACACTATCTCAGGATTGCATATATAAATCAATAAATGTAATACATCATATTAACAGAGCCAAAGAGAAAAATCACACAATCATCTCAATAGATGCAGAAAGTTTACTTTAAAGTCCAACACTCATTCATGACAAAAACCCTAAAGAAATTGGAAAAGAAGTTCTTTAATTCAATCTGATAAAAGCCATCTGTTCTGGATTAAAAACTGGTGGTCAACTTAACACTAGCTGAATTAAATCAGCATTGTGCTGAGTATAGATAGCCCACCTGAGGAAAGTTGCCAGCATAAATAGATATGTGGAGAAGGGGAAGCTACGCATTGTGGGTTTCTTTAAGTGTTGTTGTTTGAACTGTTGGTTCTCCTGGAGGAGCTCATCATGACTAGCTTTCCCAATGTGAGTTCAACTATTGTCATCGAAGGACCTTGTTGGTGAGAGTGACTGTAGTTCACTCTAGGAGAGCTCTGATCCTTACATCAAGCATCGCTTCCTGGCTTTAGGGGGAAGACATGCACCATTTAATATTCAGGAGAAACTCATTATGCTGGTTTTTGGGTATGTACTCCACCATTCTTTCTTATTGTCAGAGGAGCTCAGGACCTCTGTGTCACTGAGGATGGCTGAGGATGGCTGAGGATGGCTGTGGTGCTTTTCAGGACAGCCTGGATCTTTATTATGAGCATGACTTCTCAGCCAGCATAGAATCCTCAACCTACCAGCACAGCTCCTTTACCCCACTGGCATAGATTTTCTAGCTTCCACCGCTGACCTTTGGGCCTTCCCAGCATGGATCCCAAAACAGACTGGCATGAGTCCTTCTCGTGGGCTCTAGGCCTCCAGATGGACTCGTGGGAGGCACTGTCATGGGCTCTAGGTTTTCATCTGGACTCATGCAGGACATAGCTGTGGGATCCAGGCCGTTGGCTGAATATTTTGTGTCTTTAGTGTTGTGGACAGATTTCCTGCACTTTCTTGTGTTTTATTCTGGGTAACCATCATAAAATAATAATATTATAAATTTTGTGTTCTGATTCTAATTGTTCCCCTCATAACCCCTCACTGCAACACCTAGCCCAGTGCACCTGCTTTTACTTTTGCATTCTGGCTTCCCTCTCTGACACCCCATGTTTTCTACACTAGCTAGGGACCCTAGTAGAATGAACCTCTCCTCAAGCTTCACCCCTGCCCCTCTGGAATTGGCTTTGAGGTCCCTGTCCTTTCAGCCAGGTCATGGCCCAGATCCAGCCTCTGTCATCAGGCAGAGGTCTGAGACCCCACTGTCCCACAGTTGAGTCCTGTCTCTCCCTCAGGACTCTCCCAGACTGCCCCTGCTCCCTCTTCTGTGGGCCCCAGGTGCCCTCCTAGTCGAGGGGCTCTGTGCCTTTCAAGAGCCATAGTGGCCCTCACATGGAACACTCTCCTTGAGTGTCCATCGGGTCCTTACTGGCATGGCTTCTGTCTTCACTGGACCCTGGCAGGTCTGGAGGTGGGAGTCTTCTCTCTTAGACTACCTTACCCTTACTGTCTTAGGCAAAGCTAAGGTTTCTTGTTGAGGGCCACAGCTCCATGCAGGACAGGCAGGAACATGACTAGTGGTGACCCACTGCCAGTACTCTGCCCCCAGGGCAGCTGGGAAGGCAGCATGCAGAAGGGATGACCAGCTCCTGTGTAGCCGCACACAGATGGAATCAGAGACACAGACAGCTGATGGCCTCGGTGCATGAAAAGATGCTCTGGGTCCAGCCTCCAAGTAAAGGGACCCCAACTCTGCTACCCAGGCCTCTCCCCGCAGCTGATAAGATGCCCAAACTGCAGGGAGATGAGGGTCAACAGAGAAGCATCTGTCAGATTCTAAAGAAGAGAAGCTTTTTCTACTGCCACCCATCTAGTGATTGTTACTGGGGTGAATTATTAGCTCCTGACTCAGGGTCAGGGCACTTGGAGGCTGATGGTGAGGGGAAGGCATGGGACCCTTGGTCCAGTCCACTCTGGTGAGGGCCTGAGCTGTGCTCCTCATATGCTCCCAGCCTAGCCTAGCCATCTATACCCTCACCCCCACTCTCTACACCCTCTCCACACCCTCTACCCTCACCTCCACCTCCTATCCTCTTTCACCCCTCCCCCACCCCTTCCTCCTGCCTAGGGGTTTTGGCTGAGCCTGGGACCACAGTGCTAACTGGGACCACAATGACTGGCAGTTCTACAAAAACCCAAACCGCACAGCAACAGCAGAAAACCCACAGCCAACAGTCCTACAATGTCTTGTGGGGTGGGAGAGCTAAAGAAACAGGAAGAGAAGGAGTTTTGTGATCTTGGAAAGCACAGGAGCTTTCTCAATGACTAGATGCAGAGTGCAGTGCCATGGGTGGGCCAGCACAGGGATTCCATGCAGAAACACTGTGACATGGAGGGACTAATGAGAATCAGTGCCTGCATGGAGTTGGATAGGTAGGGCTACAGAATCCCAGGCTGGGGGTGTCTGTGGCCGTGGGTACTGAGCCAAATCATTGTACCTGTGGTTATTTCAAGAACTGGGACCAGAGCACCCTGAAACTGTCTCCTCAAGTAAGGAGCAAGGTCTGGAGGGCTGCACCTACAAGGGTAGTTTTTGTATAGGTGCCGCCTAAGGGCAGAGGCTGTGTTACTGGTACTTTGACTTCTGGGGCTCTGGCATCCTGGTCAGTGTCTCATCAGGTGAGTCCCCCCAAGACTCTGGTCTTCTCTGCTGAAACAGGGATGGGTCTCTGGGTGTACAAGTTGGACATCTGCAGTGGGGCTGTGAATGGCTTGGGAGGCTGCCCATGCCGCCGTCACTGGGATCTCACCAGGCTGAAGTGCCTGGGCCCTGCTGCCTCCTGTGGGTTTGAGTTTTTGTGTGGACAATGGCAGAGCAAGTGTCTCAGTGCAATGCCTTTGGTTTCTGGGGCCAGGGCACCTCAGTCACCGTCACGTCAGGTAAGATGATTTCTTTAGTCTGTTTGGCCTGGGCTCAGCCTCTTCTGGAGATAGGAGGGGTTTCCTGAGGTTCTTAGTCTATGTGGGACTTCTGGGGCTCCATGGGGGTCTCTGTGCTGCCAATGGCCTTTCTATGGGGATAAGGCACTTAGTTCCTGGGGTGAAAGTGACAGAACCCTGCTATGGGCAGGGGACACACTGTGACCTTGGGGCTTGGACTTTCTGCCATGGCCGTCCACACAGGCTGTGGGGTCAGGTTTTTGTATACTCCATAAGGGAGCCTACAGCATTGTGTCAACTTTCAATACTGGGGCCAGGGGACCCTGGTCACCGTCTCCTCAGGTGAGTCTTTACAGCTTCTTTTCCTGCTCAACTCTGAGGAGTTTTGCTGCATTTTGGGGGGCAAAATGATCAAGTTGGAGTCTCAGGCAAAGAAAGACAGGGTCATCCTTGGTGGCCAGGAAGGGGTGTTAGGTGTCATGGTTCACACAGAAACCCTCTGTCTTGGTCTCTGGGACTTCTGGCCACCCTTGGCCTCTGGGTCTTGCTGTCTCTGCTGATTTTAGCCTTCACCGGGCTCAATTTGAGGGGAGTTGCCTGGGGTCTTGCCAGGGGTTTTGCCTGGGGTCTTGCCAGGGTTGTTACAATGTGACAACCAATTTAACCACTGGGGCCCTCCTATCCTGGTCACTATCTCCTCAGGTGAGATGAATTTCTTTGCCTCCTTGTAGCCAGGAGAAGGGTTTCAGAGGTTCTTTGGTCTGCATTGGGTCATCTAGGGTCTATGAAGATCATCTGGGGATTTGAGGATCTGTGTCCTGCTGATGGCCTTTATGTGAGGGTAGAGACACTTTTCTCTGGGGACAAAGGGTGACAGAACCATGCTCTGGGCATAGGTCCTTGGGACCTGGCCTTACAGCTTTGGCTGGGTTGGATTAGGTTTTTGTATACCCTCTAAAGAGGCCCATAACAGTGTGATTACTTTGATGTATGGGGCGCTGGAACACTGGTCACCGTCTCCTCAGGTGAGTCTTTACAGCTCCTCTTTCTCCTTAACTCGGGTTTTTACTGCATTTTGGGGCAAAATGATGGTATTCAGGTCTCAGGCCAAGAAGTATGGGGATGGCTCGATAGGCTAGGGAGGGGTCACAGATATCCCCTCCATCCTGGTCCTTGTGGCCAGATCTCTCTGAGCCTGGTCCTCTAAGGGATGTGGGGCCTCAGTCCGGCACCAGTTCTTGTTTGGGATCCTGTCATGGTTGTCACAAGGTGACAACTGGTTTGACAACTGGGGCCGAGGGGTCTCGGTCACCGTCTCCTCAGGTGAGTCCTGCCCTGTCTCCACTCTAACGCACTAGGGGAGTCTCAGGGGTCAGAGTCTCTGTGTCAGAGTGACAGCGGCATTTTAGAAGGAGGGAAAGGGATCTGGGGAGCTGAAAATGCAGCCCCTTGGCTCTCGGCCACAGGGGTCCTAGACAGGAGTTACCGCTGGTGGGCTAGGGTGGTGGTTGCCTGCTCTTTGGAGCAAAATCTGGGATAGTGTGACTGCAGTGAAATTGGACTTGGTCAGTTTGGAGGTGATCAAGGCTTTGTGTGTCCCTAAGAGAATAAGGAGTGTCAGTTCAGGGTCACTTTCTCAGGCCAGCAGCAGCCTGGCTTCTGAAGCTCTGGGCTGAAATGTGGATGTCTGGGGCCAGCAGAGGCAGAGACCTGACATAGAGGCACAGACCTGACACAGTGACTCAGGTGCGGCCACGGAGGTCAGTCTCTGGGTGATGAGCGCAACGCTGGCTGGGCACTCAGGGTTTCTGTGGGGTGTGGATGGAGCGTGCACTACTGTGATTACTATGCTTTGGATATCTGGGGCCCTGGCACCCTGGTCACCGTCTCCTCAGGTAAGAGCAGCCTCTCGGGGCCTTTGTTCTCTGTTCTTGTCTGTGGGATATTCTGAGAACTGCAGGCTCATCTCACTGGGGATCTGGGTGGCTGGCTAGGGGGGCTGGGACTGGCATGTTCCAGTGGATGTTCCAATGTCTTTGGAAAATTATAATAAGGACAAGCATATCATTGCAGTACCTTAGTCCCCCCAGACAGCATCCAGGTTTGAGGGTCACCTTCAGATAGGCAGAAAAGGCCAGGACCCTGTAGCGGGAGACATCTCTGGCTGGGCTGGAAACACCCAGATTCAGGACTCATTGCTGGGCGAGGAGAATGCCTCAGTGACCCTTTTGGCAGAGTGACTAGATCATCACACAGAGTGTGGAGTATTTTCTTTAGAATGGTGAGGTATGCTTTGTGCTAGATAGTATTTAAAATTCTTTATTTGTTGGAAAGAGAATGGTCTGAGGGAGTGAATTGAGGAAGATATGTAGCCATGGCCTTAGAGAAAATGTGTGCTGGGTACCTGTTTTCCTTCTTGAGGAGAGGGACCGGGGTCTCCATGTGTGTGGATGCATGGAGGACAAAATGCTGAGAATCAAGTTGTTTGAATGGCAAGATGTCTCTGAAGGGGCTCCAGAGAAGAATGGCTAAGGAAATTGTGACTTAAGACGTATGAGGTTTTCAAGCATATTCCAGCTTTAAATGTCTAGGTATTTAAAGTTTTAAATTTCTTAGTACTCAGGTAGCAATCATGAGTTGTGTCTGTCTGGAACTGATACTGCTGCAAGTTCAGCCAAAGAATAGAAATTCAGTACTATTGCCAGGAATTGAGCCAAGTTTTGATAATAAATCAAGTTTGTTTTTTAAGTCAATGAAGCCATGATGGGTTAAGAGTTAAAGTCAAGATGGCCTGGGGCCAGGACACCTGCAGCAGGTGGCAGGAAGTTGGTCACATGGGGAATCTATTTGGGGAAACAGAAAAACAGAATAGGTAAATTTATAGCTGTGGTTATGAGGAGATGGTTTTGAAATGTTTTGCCCAGCCCTACAGATCTGAAAGTTCCTACTGAGCAAAACAACACCTGGGTCATTTGCATTTCTAAAATAAGCTTCAGATGCTGGCAGGAACTGGAAAGTCCCCTTTTAACTATGTGAATTTAACTTTTGAGTCTTAGCTTATCAACTTTCGGCTTTCTCCAACTGAGCTTATCAACTTCTAAATTTATTTTCAAAGTACAATCTACATGAAACTGAACAGTCTTAGGGACAGTTTATTGGGGTATTTAAGAAAGTTTTTAAATTGCTTTGGTTTTTAAAAAATGTGATAACTAATATTAATGCTTTGTCCAAAAACTAAAACATTATTTTTACAATGTGTGGGTTCCCCACATGTAAGCTAGTTTTTTTATGATTAAGAAAAAAACACTTTGCTATTCTGATGAAGATGCCTTCCTAAGTATTTTTTAAGACCACTCATTGAGTACTTGCTTTAGGAGGAATTTGAAGTGCGATGTATAGAATCACCTTGGATTTTTTCATTCCAACAAGTTATTTGATGGATTAGGAGAAAGCCCGCCTGATAAAGTGAAGGAAAGGCCTTTAGGCCTCTGGCAGCACAGAATGCTTCTCCTCTGCCCAGCTTCCTGCAGACAGGCTGCTGGCTAGGGTCTGAGTGTGTGTGCTGCTGGAACTGGTTTCAGCTTGGGGGGCTCCCAGGACCACCCAGACTTGGGAATGTGTGGCAGTGGCTTCTGCCATCAGGCCAGCTGGCTCTTCGTGACTCAGCCAGTTTTAATGGACTTGGAAGAAATATTCCATGCCAGAGACACTCGGGACCTCCTAGCAACCAGGCATCCAATGTGGTAAGCGAGAGGCAGCTACCACTGCCACGTCTGCGTCTCTTATAAGTTTGAATTTGATGCTTGTTTCTGTTGGAAAGTAAGTCAGTTTTTGTGTTAAAGGAAGACAAGGAAATGTATTTGTGAATCCTTGGAGTAATTGTTGTCTGGGTTGCTCATTCCCAACATTCCGTGAAGTCCCTGTCTAGGAGAAATGGGCACCAGTGGCTCTAAGGTCTATTAACTATTGGCCATTCTTTTCACAGTGCTTGAAAATGTTACTGGTGTTGCCTCCATTTAAGTTATCAGAACAGATTTGATTTTAGACTATTATTGTACTTTCTAAAGAGTTTCATGGCAAACAAGAATTTTAAGTGACAAATGTAGATAAACTGCTTTTCATGGTAGTTGTTGATGATGGTTTAGATCTCGATGGAAATGAAAGTCAAGCTAATTTAAGACTCAGAGGGTAAAGATCAGGCTAAGCAGGTCTTCCAGGAGCTCAGTCTCTGAGGGAGGTTCTTCCAGTGCTTCCTACCAGCACAGACAAAGCTTCAGGTTCAGGAGGAAAAAGTTTTCCTTGTGCAGAAATGACCTTATTTTCTTGATCTAATCTCTGAATATTTCAGTGAATTCAAAGTTTCAAGGATAAATTTTTCTGTTTGTTAAGTGGTGGTAGTGGCTGACTGGGTGGCTCTGCAGACTAAAGTCTTGCCGAGTGAGGTGGGAGACTATTACATTCATAAAAGAGGAGACACTGAGGGTAATAGGCCAACTGAGCTGTGCAGGATCCAGTTGTGGAGTGATTTAGCTGAGCTCTGCTGGGTTGAGCTGGGCTGGCCTGGGCTGGACTTGGCTAAACTGAGCCTGGTTAGCTGAGGTGGGCTAGCTGAGATGGGCTGGGCTGAACTAGGCCAAGCTGAGCTAGACTGAATTGGGCTGAGCTGGGCTGGGTTAGGCTGAGCTGAGCTGAGCTGAGCTAGCAGAGCTGAGCTGGGCTGGGCTGGGCTGAGCTGGGCTGAGCTGGGTTGAGCTGGGCTCGGCTTGCCTAGGCTGGGCTGAGCCAAGCTAGCAGAGATGGGCTGGAATGAACTGGACCGGGCTGGAATGGGCTGGGCTGAGCTAAGCCGGGCTAGGCCAGCCTGGGCTGGGGTGAGCTGAGCTAGCAGAGCTGGGGTGAGCTGAGCTAGCAGAGCTGGGTTGAGCTGGCTAGGGCTGGGCTGGCATAGGCTGGGCTGGCATGACCTGGGCTGAGCTGAGCTAGCAGAGCTGGGCTGAGCTAGGCCTGGCTGAGCTGGACTAAGCTTTCTGGACTAAGCATAGCTGAGCTGGTTTGGGATGGGCTGCCTGGGCTGGGATGAGCTGAACTAGAAGAGCTGGGCTGAGCTAGCTAGGACTGGGCTGGCAGGGGCTGGGCTGGCATGGCCTGGGCTGAGCTGAGCTAGCAGAGCTGGGCTGAACTAGGGCTGGCTAAGCTGGACTAAGCTATCTGGACTAAGCATAGCTGAGCTGGGCTGGGCTGGGTTGGTTTGGGATGGGCTGCCTGGGCTGGACTGAGCTGAGCTAGCAGAGCTGGACTGGATTGAACTGGACCAGGCTGGGCTGAGCCGGGCTGAGCAGTGCTAGGCTGGCCTGGGTTGGGCTGAGCTGAACTTGCAAAGCTGGACTGGATTAAACTGGACCAGGCTGGGCTGGGCTGGGGTGAATTGGGCTGAACTAGGCTAAGCTGAGCTGAGTTGAGCTAGCAGAGCTAAGCTGGACTGAACTGGACCAGGCTGGGATGGGTTGGGTTGAGTTGGGTTGAACTGAGCTAGCAGAGCTGGGCTGAGCAAGGCTGGGCTGAGCTGGACTAAACTATCTGCACTAAGCAGAGCTGAGATGGGTTGAACTAAGCTGGGCTGGGTTGAGCTGGGCTGAGCTGAGCTGAGCTGAACTAGCAGAGCTGGACTGGATTAAACCGGACCAGGCTGGGCTGAGCCAGGCTGAGCTGGGCTGGCTGGGCTGGGCTGGGCTAAGCTAAACTAGCAGAGCTGGGCTAGATTGAACTGGACCAGGCTGGGCTGGGCTGGGCTGGGCTGGGCTGGGCTGGGCTGAGCTGAGCTGAGCTGAGCTAGCAGAGCTGAGCTGGACTAAACTGGACTAGGCTGGCCTGGGCTGGACTGAGCTGGGCTGAGCTGGGCTGAGCTGAGCTCAGCTGAGCTAGCAGAGCTGGACTGGATTAAACTAGACCAGGCTGGGCTGAGCCGGGCTCGGCTGAACTGGGCTGGAGCTGAGCTGAACTAGCAGAGTTAAATTAGACTAAATTGGACCAGGCTGGGTTGGGTTGGGGTGAGTTGGGTTGAGCTGGCTGAGCTGAGCTGAGCTTGCAGAGCTGGGCTGGATTAAAATGGACCAGGCTGGGCTGAGCTGGGCTAGGCTGGCCTGGGAAGGGCTGAGCTGAGTTAGCAGAGCTAGGCTAAATTGGACCAGGCTGGGCTGGGCTGTGCTGAATTGAGCTGAGCTGAGCTAGCAGAGCTGAGCTGGACTGAACTGGACCAGGCTGGGCTGAGCTGGGGTGAGTTGGGTTGAGCTGGGCTGAGCTGAGCTGAACTGGACTGAACTGGACTGAACTGGACTAGACTGGCCTGAGCTGGGCTTAGCTGGGCTGAGCTGAGCTGGCTGGGCTGAGCTGAGCTGATTTGGGTTGACCTAGCAGAGCCTGCTAGCCTGGTTTGGGCTGAGCTAAGCTAGCGGAGCTCAGATGGTTTGAATTGGTTTAGAGATGGTTAAGCTGGGATAAACTGAGCTGGGATAAAATGAGCTGAGCTAGGCTATGCTGAGCTGTGCTGAGCTGAACTGAGCTGATGAGGGCTGAACTAGTAGAGCTAGGCTGGTTTGGGTTGGGCTGAGCTGAGCTAGCAGAGTTGTGAAACACAGCAGGGCTGGGCCGGGCTGAACTGATGACTGAGGTGACTGAGCCGATTGGGCTAAGCAATGCTGGGCTGAAGAGGGCTGAGCAGTGCTGAATGAGCTCAGCTGAGCCAGCAGAGCTGAGTGAGCTGGGCTGGGTCAGCTGTGCTGGGTGAGATTGGTGAGCAGAGCTAGACTAAAATGAGCTGGGTTGATCTGGGATGAACTGAACTGCACTGGGCCAGGCTGCACTGGGCTGGACTGGGCTGAGCTCAGTGCCTGTGGTGCTGCTGACTGAGCAGGGATGCAGTAGGTTCTGCTGAGCTAGCTGAGCTGGCTGAGCTGGGTGACCCAGGCCAACTCCTTGGGGCTCTTTCTGGCCTGTCGAGTCAGGCTCTGCAAGGCCACATGGTTCTAACTGGGCTGACCAGCTAGGGAACTCGACCCTGGGGACTCTGTTGGGCTAGTGTTCCCAATCAGGCTGTCCTGAGGTGGAGTCACACTGGTGTCCTATCCATTGAGAACTGGCTTGGAGCTGGTTGAGCTGGGCTGTGCTGGGCTGGAGCTGGTTGAGCTGGGCTGGACTGGCCTTGCACCTACCCCTCATAGCCCCACTGCTGGTCTGGAAGACCCCAGGGGCAGGCTGTAGTGCTGCTAACTCCATATGCCCATGCAGAGCTACAGCTGCCCTCAGTGTCCCCTTGGCTTCCCTTTTGGCACTGAGGTCTGGCCCCATTTGCTCCTTTGCTCTCCACTAATCAAACCAGCACAGGGATACAACCCAGCAGCATACAGGCCTGCCTGCCCTGAATGGAGCCTCCTGCTCCTAAAGTATCCTCATCCTTGGTTCCTACAGCAGGAGGCCAACAAGGCTTCCCAGCACCCTAAGGCCTCCAACCACAGCTGGCCCTATCCTCCTGAGCCTCAGAGGACCTACAGGCCCAGCTCTTCAGAGGGTAGCCAGTGTAGAAGGAAGATACCAACATATCCCTGGTGCACAGGGTATAAGAGATAACATCTCACACTCTTCCTTTCTTCTCTGCTCTTGGATCCCCAGCAAAGCAATCTGGCCCAACTCTCTTTCCCCTCATCTCCTGTGAGAGACCTCTGTCCGATGGCAACCAGGTGTCTGTGGGCTGCTTGGCACGGGACTTCCTGCCCAGCAAAATATCCTTCTCCTGGACCTATAAGAACAACTCTGCCGTGAACCAGGTCATCAGAACCTTCCCAGATGTACTCATAGGGGGCAAGTATGCAGCCACCTCCCAGCTGCTCCTGGGCTCCAAAGACATCGCCCAGAGCACTGACATCCAGCTGATGTGCAAGGCTCAACATATGACAGGCACTGTGCAGACAGAGGTGATCACTAAAGGTAAGATCCAGTCCTCTCTGGGAACACAGACCCTGGTGTGGCCAAGAGGGAAAGCACAGAGACTTGAGCTGGGTCAAGCTCACATCTTGTTTCCTTACATTAGGGATCGTGGAGCTGGCCCCTAATGTGACTGTATTTGTCCCACCCCGAGACACCTTCCTCGACTCTCGAAAGTCCAAACTCATCTGCCAGGCCACAGACTTCAGTCCCAAGCAGGTCACAGTGTCCTGGCTGCGGGAAGGAAAGATTATAGAGCGTGGCATCATCACAGATGAGGTAGTGGCTGACAAAAAAGACTCCCAGCCCGTGACTTTCAAGGTTACCAGCACACTGACCATCACTGAGGATGACTGGCTGGGCCAGAAGGTGTTCACCTGCCGTGTGACTCACAAGACAGGCACCTTTGACAAGAATGTATCCTCCTCTCTGTGTATCCCTTGTGAGTATCTGTCCCTTGCCAAGATCCCTTTGATGCAGCATACCCCTTGAGCTGTCCACTCAAGTGTGGCAGAGGCCATCCAGACCCAGATACTTACTCCTGAACTTTGGATTATTGAAGTTGCCAAAGGCCGGGTAGGGAGCAGTGGGGACACAGGTCAGGTGACACCAAGCAGCATCCAGGGGCAGGGCTGGTCCTGGGGTATTACACCTTTCTCTAAATTCACATCCAACCACCACTCACAGCAGTATTCTCTCCACAGCAACTCCATCCACAGACATCAAAGTCTTCCTCATTCCTCCCTCTTTCAATGACATCTTCCACACCAAGTCAGTCAAGCTGACCTGCCTGGTCAATGACCTGATCCACCAAGGAGGACTGAACATCTCCTGGTCCAACCAGGATGGCAGGGAACTGCCCACCAAAATCAGAGATGCTGAGAGCCAAGCCAACAGCACTCTCAGTGTCACGGGTGAGGCCAGCATCTGTGAGGATGAATGGGATTCTGGGAATGAGTTCACGTGCACCGTGGTCCATCATGATCTGCCCTTCCCATTGAAGAAGACCATTTCTAAGCCCAAAGGTAGGCTCATCCACCAACCCACTCCCAGGAACCCCCCTCTCCCCCTCCTGCCCTGTGCTCACCAAGTCCTCTCTGTCCACAGCTGGGAATAAGAAGCCTCCCGCTGTGTATGTACTGCCACCAGCCCGGGAGCAGCTGGTCCTGCATGAGCAGGCCACCATCATCTGCCTGGTAAAGGGTTTTGCCCCTGCGGACATTTTTGTGCAGTGGCTGAAGGGTGGACAGCCCTTGTCATCAGACAAGTATGTGACCAGTGCTCCGATGCCAGAGCCCCACACTCCAGGCTACTACTATGCCCACAGCCTGTTGACCGTGCCTGCAGAGGACTGGATCTCGGGGGAGACCTTCACCTGTGTCGTGGGCCATGAGGGCCTGCCGCACATGGTGACTGAGAGAACCGTGGACAAATCCACTGGTAAACCCACCCTGTACAACGTGTCCCTGGTCATGTCTGACACAGCCCACACCTGCTACTGACCACGCTGCCCCTGCAGGGGGGCAGCCTCGGTCCAGTTGCTCTTCCCATGTGCATGCAAACTAACCATGTTGGGGGTGCGGTGTTGCGTTCCCTAAAATTAGAAATAAAAAGATCCCTTCAAAAGATGCTGGTTTTGAGTGTACACTATGCTGGCCTGTTGGCCATGGCTGTGCTGTGCCCTCCCTGGCCAATGCCTGCAGTCCCTCCACCTTGCCCACCCCTCCCCTGGCACTTGGCCTTCCAGTGCCTGGGGAGGCCCTGGTTCCCTGCAGCCGCTTCCTCAGGCAGTGTGTGAGCTTGCAGATCCTGTAGCTGCTTCTGACACATCTGAGCACTTGGCCACGCTGGTACAGGCAGAAACTGACAGACACATGTGCACACATGTGCACTTGATGCACACACCAGCACAGAGGCACACAGATGCACATGGTTGCATACACACACACCCAGCAGTGACACACAAGCAGGTATATATGCACACAGTCTCACACACAGATGGACATGCTTGGCCACATGTCCACCTACACCCAAGTGCATAGATATGCACAGAGACATGAGTGTGCACATGCACTGGGCACAAAGACATGTGGACAGGAACAGTCATGTGCACAGGAGCAGGTAGACACATGGCACAGACTCAGCACAGAGCCATGTACACAGATACACACACGCGCGCGCATGCGCGCACACACACACACACACACACATACACACACACACACACATACACACACAGAGTCTCTAGCCTCCCCAGCTGTGGCTCGTCACACTATGATCTTTCAGGGCTTGTCCCGCAGTCTGCTTGTCCCTCTTTCTTGGCATGGAGTTGCTTCAGTGCCCAGTGTAGCCTGCACTTTGAGTGGGGTGCCATCCCTGGTCCCAGAGCCAGAACTCAGAGTACCCCACAGCGCAGGGCCATGGCAGCTTCTTAGGGAGCTTAGCCTAATCCTGGGGGTTCCCAGGGAGGTGCCATCCAGGCTGACTCTGGGGAGGAATGGGTTCCCAAGGCATAGGGTTCAGTGTGAGTGATAGAGCAGGTGGTGTCCAGATCCAGTCTGCATTCAGGGGCTGCCCTTCTGTGAGAGGTCACTAGGGTCAGCATTAGCGTGATGGCCTTGTAGACACTTGATCCCCTCATTTGAGGCACAGAGAACAGGGGGAAGCTCTGCAGGGGAGCCAGACCCACACAGGGAGGACAGGGCTGAGCTAGGTCCCCACACCCAAGGGATAAAGCTGGCCTAGGGCTGCTCCTACCCTCTTCACTGAGCTATAGCTGTCCCCTGATTGCTGAGTGCACTGTGTCCCCTGGGGCTCACTCTGCCCTGTCTCAATATTGAGATCCTCATGTCTCTGTCATTCAGGCAAGATAGGACCAACTAGGTGTCCCAGGTCTCTGTCACTCTGGTAGGAGAGGAACTTCGAGGCACGACATCCTAGGGTCTCTGTCACTCCGATAGAATAGGATCAGCCAGGATGTCCCAGACCTCTATCACTCTATAAGATAGGAGGAGCTGCTAGTCAATATGTCCCTAGGCGTCTGTCACTCGGGTAGGGCAGAATGTCTGCAGGCTTCTGTCACTTTGGTCAGGAAGCACCACCCAGCCCAACATACTCTGGGCTCTGCTCCTGTTATCAGAGTCCTCGGGGAGGTAACCAAGGGTAGCCTGGCCCTCACTCTGCCCTGTGCACTCCACAACACCCATTTTTTAGCCAAGTGGCTCTTGCTGTGTCCCCTGCTTAAGGAGGGTCTAGGGCTCATTGAAGCCCTTTCTCTGCCCTCCTCTCTGTCCATGTCCTACATCTGTGGTGCTGCCTTTGTCACCTAAGGCCACTGGGCAAGGTTTTGCATCCCTGTCTGCTCCTGCTTGGCCTGACTCTGTCTCTGTCCACCTGTCTGGCTCTTGACATTCACCATCCTGTGTACCTTGTGGTCTGCAATGCAGATGGGTTACAGATGCCCCTGACCCCTACCCCCTGTGTCCACTGCAGAGGGGGAGGTGAATGCTGAGGAAGAGGGCTTCGAGAACCTTTGGACCACCGCCTCCACCTTCATCGTGCTCTTCCTTCTCAGCCTCTTCTACAGCACCACTGTCACTTTATTCAAGGTAGATGGCTCAGGTGGAGGCTGGGGCTAGGAATAGGGAGGAGCCTGCATTAGCCACTTGGGTGCTCCTGCCCCTATCTTTCTCCTACTGGGATGATCATTGATGCTGCCTCTGTTGCCTGCAGGTAAAGTGACCCAGCTGTGGGAGGACACTGAAGACCAAGAACTCAACCACAGTGCCTGGCCTGGGGTGGGCTGTGCTGCATGGCCCTCAACTTGAACCTCTTCGCACATCCCTCCAGCTCTGCGCTCTAGGACACAGGCATCTCTCCATGCCAGCCAATGTCGCCACCATGTTCACAGCACTTGGGTCCCCAAGCTCGGCTTTGCTGTTTGTGTGCATGTTGTCCTGAAATAAACACAGATGTGCTCTTCTTGTTTTGTTTTTTGAGACAGGGTCTCACTATGAAACCACCTTTTTCTGAAGGATTGTCTTCCTTTTTTACACCTGTGTGCTGTGTGATATTCCAGGGAGACCCAAATTGAAGCCTCTCTTGTGACTCTGAGGGCTATGGAAGGACACAGAGGGGCAGCAAAGGGATCAAGGAGAAAGCCAAGCAAAATCAGACATATTCACAGGCCAGGTCTCTACACATGTTCATCATTGGAGACCAGGCACAGGCTCAGCTGTTGCATGTTCCCAGAAGGGCCTCTGCCCTCCACCACTTGCTCCTGCTGGTACTGCTTCAGGCAGCCTGGGAATAGGACACTTAGTACCTCACCCCCAAACCTTTGTTTCTCAAGGATGCAGGGTGGGGCAGGTCAACCCTCTGGCCATGCACACCTCTGGCAATGAGCTAGGCATCTCACTGTGTGGACACAGCGGCTGGTGGCCTGCAGCATGGACAAGACAGGAGTGTGGATGTTGAAGCCAACATTCCGGAGGGCCAGGGTCTTGGTGTGCATGAGTGGCTATAGAAACATATCAAGCCAGGTGGTCTCACATGAGATGGGTACCTCTCCTGGCTTGTAGGTCCTGCCTGAGTTCCAGGAAACTTGGCAGAGCCCTGCTAGGAGAAGTATCCCAGCTCCTAATCAGCAACTTCTGGCCTGCTCTTGTGGGAGGAAGGGGCTGGAGCTCTGGACTGCTGTGCTAAAGCACAATGCCACTCTGTCTAGTCCTCTCACAGAGCCTCCCTCCTCTCACTGTTACCTGGGGTGAAGGTGCAGCACATAGATGGGTTGGGGCTACACCCGAGTCCACGGCACCTGTAGGGAGAACACATGGTGGGGATGGCACAGGACAGGACAATGACTGTGCCTGTTGGGCCTAGATCAAGTGTGGAAACTCAGGCTCTAAGTTGGAGGCGCTGTCTTAAGGCTAGTTTTACTCAGATGGGAGCCCTGCAGAGATGAAGCAGCAGCCACGGCGGGTTCCTGACTAAGAGTGCATGGCTGGAGGCAGCCCAGAGGCTGTGGGTCCTGGCTGGTGTGGGTTGATGACTGAGTGGAAGAAGCAGTGGGAGAAAAGAGGAGGAGGCAGAGAGGGACTCAGAGACACTTAGGCCCCTAATGAGGTCATGCAAGAAGCATCAAGGTAGTACCATGGGAGGACCAGTTCTGTAAGCCAGGTCAGCCTGAGCCATACCACCATGGGCACTGTTGTGAGGTCATTTAAGGCCATCACCCAATTTCAGTATCTTCCATGCTTATAGGTTCTTTTTACACCAATACCCTACTTGTGATAACAAAGTATTCTCCAGTTTTCTATGGGTGCAAGGACTGGACAGAGACCTGTGCTGCCTGAAGGCCAGGGATCCCAGGAAGGGCCTCTGGGCTGGGTCTCCCCTGCCTCAGGACAGCCTACTCCAAGATCCCCTATTCCTCTCAGGGGCCTCACTCTGCTAGCCTGATTTGCTGCCCTTGCTTTGTCCCTATATCCAAGTCCCTGTCCCCATCACCCTCCCACAAGGAAACCCAGCACTATAGGGTGAGGTGCCTACCTCAGTCCAGTGTGACCTCATCCCTCTGATTTATGTTGGACACTGCCCAACACAGCTGCACTTTGAGGTCTGAGAATTTGATTGTACCCCTGAATCCTGGGAACTGTGATCCCCACAGCAGCAGCCTGCCACATCTTCCAACAGCACCTGCAAGTGAGATTGGGGAATCTTACAACCCAGAACCCTGGGCAGCAAAAATGGCCCAGTGAGGTCCAGAGGTGTCTTGGGAGGGCATCAGGGCCTCTCTAGGCTAGGGGAAGATGGGAATGTGGGGGCTCTGCTGCAGAACCCAGACAAAAGGTACTCAGGAGGATGGCATCCCTGTGAGCAAGGAAAAGAAAGAGGCAGTTTCTGCCATGAAGGTCATAGCACAGTTGCTGTCTGGGCCAGGCTGGATGCAACAGTCTGTTCTCAGGGAGCAGTGATATCCTTGAGTGTGACACAGGTGGAGGCAGGGAAGAGGTGAGTAAAGCAAAGCCATTAGGGACCAGGCAGGGACCTGCAGTCTCCTCTGGATCCCAGGGTATCAGCACTGTGTCCAGGAGGGACAGCTCAGGGGCAGCAGTGCCTCTGTGCAGGCCAGAGGAGAGGGTGGAATTGCACCAGTACTGGGGACCACATCCAGGACAGCTTTTCAGTCACTGTACACATAAAGCTCTGTGCCCCAAGGGCAGTACAAGCAGCTTCTGGAGGCAGAACTGAGACCAGGCCTGCAGTGATGCCAGGCAGTGGAACAGAGAGGAGAGGGGTTTAAGAGACAGGAAGCTCGGGGACACCAAGGGTGTTACAACCTCTGGGAGGAAGTCTTCTCCCCCAGCACCCACAGAGCCAGGGCCTGCCTGGACTGTGTCACTGTATCCTGGGCCTGGAAAGGTCCCCATACAATCCCCATTCCAGGTCCCTCCTCCCATGCCCTGTCCCTACTCCTTTCCTGGCATCCTTGGCACTCACTGCTTGTCTTGCAGGCACCTAACAGGATCTGTACATTTTCATCACCTTGGGTGCAACATCCCAGAGGAAAATGGCTTCCTGGACTTGGCCTGCTTGGTGACAGGGAACAGCGCAAACCTACATATCACCCAGCTCCCTGAGGTGCAGATGGTCCCAGTGGATCTTCCCGCTTACTGTGGGTAACCAGTTCTCTTGTGGCTGAGTGGAGCCTTGTCCCTCACAAATGCAGTACCTCTCTAGACAAGCAGAGCTGGAAAGGGACAGACCAATAGCCTGCGGCCCCACAAAGCCCATCTCCTGGTGGTCCCCAGACAGGAGCCAGTTCACCAGAGCAACACCCTCATCCTTATTTTAGTTTATTACATGATCTTTTGAATGTGTAAAACTAGTTTTCCCAGTACCATTCGCTAAAGAAGCTATCTTCCAGTATATGGTTTTGGCCCCCTGTAAAATGTCAGGTGACTGAATATACTGAATATACACTATTCAGGTGACTGAATAGTGTTTGTTTTTCCATCCTTTGTTCTGTTTAGTTGATCCACAAATCTATTTTTCTGCTAGTATCATGCTGCTTTTATGATTGTATCTTTGTAGTATAACTTGAAATCTTGATTGGTAATGCCTCATACTTTGGTCCTATGTAGGACTGCTTTTTGCTGGTCCTTTCTAATTCCATATGATCACATCCAAGGTGAGCCCTGCTGGCCACTCTGCTACAATGAGCAGTCAACCAGGATTGTAAACTCTGCACCACTATAAAATAGAGGCAAGGAGTTTAAAAAGAAGACAACATAGTGATCTTTAGTCAGTATGTAGAGACATTCTTTGCCTCTTCTGATCAGTTTTGATTTTAATTCCATTTTGTCTGAAAATAGGATAGATTCTTCTGCCTGCGTTTGGGTACATATATTGTTTTTCATCCTTTGATTTTTAAAATCTCTTTTATTTCTATTTTGAAAAGAGTAAAACCAAATGAGAAAAAACAAAACAAAACAAAATAGGGTCATTCAAAACAAAAGGATGGACCTAGTAAATAATTTAAAACCACAATACAAACTGATCTACGATGGTTACCGTGATGTCTCTTGTTATCTTCAATAACGTATAATAAAATGTCATAAGGTCTAGTAAAATTCAACATAGCAGTACAGAACAAAATCAATAAAAACAAAACATTGGAGACATTATAGGACTTCAAAAGAGGGTAATAGCCAAGCCAGAATGGGTATAATAGTGAATCTTATTGTCTTTAGAGTAGTTGCCTATACTTTCAGATTTGATACTATAAAATATAACAGATTTGAAGAAAATCATTCAAGACATGATGGCAATTGAATAAGACCGATTCAAATAAAATCAGTCAAAACAAGACAGTGAAAGCAATACTAGGTTTCAGATTAAGTTAATAGGAAATTAAAAATGGTTGTCATAGTATACCCTGCTATCTTTGGAATAGCTGTCTATGCCCTCAAATCTAGTACAAGAAGATAAACTGGAACAGAACATAGCCAAATGAAAAGAGAGTTGAATGCAATATTGGTTTCAAATCATGATACAAGATTACAATGTCCTCTGCCTTCCTTTTTTAGGCAATTCCTCCCCTTTCCCTTTTTCAGGGTGCTTTGTACATTTTGGGTCCCACTAACTCCTTTAGTTTTTAGATTAGGAAGGGGGCAATCTGCCATCTACCTAAGTGATTCTGAACCTTTTTACCCTCGAGCTTGATCATGAGCTGTATTCCTTTACCTACTAAAGCCTCAAGGTTTTCCTTCCTTATAGATGAATAGTTTTCCACTGCACAAGTGTCATGACTTTCCAAACTATCTGCAGTCGCTGGATGAGCTAGCCCTGTTTCTTTCTGGTTCCCTGTCACATAGAGCATTGTTTTCTCATCTGTGACTTTTGGTTCATTAACCCTCTTTCAGGTTAAACATATTTCTTATGTAGAGCATCTTGATGGACCATATCTCCTGATCCACTCTGTCTGTGTTTCTTTTTATTAGTGTATTGAAGCTATCCATGTTAGCGATTGTGGGCCAGTGTTCTCTGCCTCATCTCTGCTATGCTATTTTTCTGCAGTTGGTCATATACTTTTCCCCTTCATTCTACTGTCTGCTCCATTCAGTGAGTCTTCTTTGTCACTGTTCTTGAAACCATGGTCTTTTTTTTCTCTCTCTCTAGAATGTCCTTCAGTATTTTTGGAGGGTTGGATTGGTGGTTACAAACTCCCCCAGTTCCTCTCTGTCATGGAAGCTTCTTGTTTCTCCATTAATTTTGAGAGACAGTTTTTCAGGGTACATAAATCTGAGTTGGAGGTTATTTTCTTTCAGGGCTTGGATTATTTCCCTCCAAGCTCTTCTTGATTTGATGGTTTGTGTTGAGAAGTATGTTGTGATTCTGATAGGTTTTCCTTTATAGTTAATCTGTTTCTTTTCTCCGACAGCTTTTAATATTCTGTTCTTGTGTTGAATTTCTGGGGTCTTGATTATTATATGTCTGGGTGTAGATCTATTTTGGTTATAGCTGGCTGGAGTCCTGTAGGCTTCATGTATCTGGATAGCATTTCCTTTACCTATGCTTGGGAAGTTTTCTTTAATTATTTCTGTAAATAGCCTTTGTATTTTATTTGTATTTGTATTTTTATTTACCCCTGCTTTTTCACTCACATTTTTTATTCTTAAGTTATAGATCCTCTTGTCATCTTCTAGCCTTTGTATTGTTACTTCCTAATTTCTTGTTATTTTTAAAAGATCTTTCCTTTCGTGATCACACATTGCAAACCTGTCTTCAAGGTTTGATAGTCTATCTTTAGTTTCCTTCAAGCAGTTTTGCCAGTTTTAAATGGAGTTTTTAATTTCCTGGTAGTCTCTTTGAATGTTTCATGTATTCTAGACTTTTTTATATTCTGCATTGAAGATTTCTCTCCTTTTTCTATGCCCTTCACTCTTCCATCTGTATCTTCTTGAGAGGTACTTAGCATTTCTTTTATTATTTTTCTTATATCTTCCTTTACTTGTATTAGAATTTCTGTTTGTAATTCTTTTATAATGTCATAAAGATAATTCTTTATGTCAGATGCTGCTTTTTCAGGCACCAGAGTTGCACAATCCCTGATCTCTTCTGTGTTTACCTCCCCTGGGCCAGTAGTGTTTGTGTTGGGGACTGGATATTTCCTTTTGTTTCCTCTTCTTGTCATGTTTCTGGTTTCCTCCAGACAAGTGGGTGGACATAGGAATCCCTGGCACTTCCTGTATTGGCTGTGATTACTCTGAAGCATGCTGGCTAGGGATTGCTTCCCTCCCCAGTCTGCTGATGGCTGCTGAAGTACAAGCAGAGGCAGAGCAGGCTGATCCCTCCCTTCTGAGTTGGTCAAACACTGGGAGTCTTCGCCATGTTAGTGTGTGCTGCAGGGATGGGGCCAGTCAGGTACAGTCTCAGGAAGATCTCATCTTTTGCTATTGGATCATGCATAGGGGCAGAACTCAATCCAAGCAATTCTCACCAGTCTGCTCAGTGGTAGGAGTGGCTGACTGAAGCCCTCTGTGTCTGGTTCTGGGTTTATCCTGCCTGATTCCAAAATGCCACCTGATCCCCTCACCCACACCTGTGGGAGAAATTATTTTCATACACTCACTGCGAGCTGGTATGGAACTCCAAGTCAGAGCTCTGAGCTGAGTGCTGCTCTCTGTTTTGCCACTCCCCTCTGTGACCACTTCTTCCCACCGAGGCCCTCAGGTTTGCCAACCTCTGACTTCACTGCAAATGTGCCTCTCCAGATTCCAGGGGCGTTTCATATACCATGGGACTGGCTCTGGGGAGAGCGCATCTGGCTACAACCTTCTGCCCACAATTTTCATTTCTTTTTTTTTGTTTCCCTTTAGTTTCTTCCTGGGTTGAAGGAATCCATTTACCTTTATATGGTCTTCTACAGAATGTTTTACTCTGGTAACTGAACTGTTTCTCTCAGAGAGGCTCCCTATTTTGCTGCTTACTGATCTACCATTTTCTGTAACCCCCCCATTCTTTGATTTTTAATTCATTAATTTGCTTTTGTTCTACATTTATTTATTGTATACACTATGTAGTTGGGTTTTCTTTCTTTTTTAAAAAAATTTATTTAAGAAAGACTAAACAAAACAGAAAATGGGTAGAAATAATATGTACATTCAAAGAAAACATAAACAGTAAGAAATCACTAGTTGATGTTTACATACTGTCCTCTTACAAATAGTTGTTCAAAGGATTTTCATTCTTGATCCACTCTGCCAATATGTGCCTTTTCTTGTGCTTTTTTTTTTGGTACCAGCAATCAAACTTGTGACCTCACATTTGCCAGGCAGGCACTTATGCCACTGAGCTAAATCCCCAGCCCTTCTGATTGGGAATTGAGATCATTCACACCAAGAGTTATTATTAAGGGTTTAATGGAATATTCCTTTCACTGCAGTATTTTCCAGTTGCTTATTCTCTATTTTATCCCTTCTGCATAATTTCTCTTAATGCCTGGTGTATTCATTTTATTGGATTTTTGGTCATTGTTGGGTCATTGTACCTTGAATATCCTTGAGAAGTTTTTGGAGTGCTGATTTGGTGGTCATGAATGCCTGAAGGTGCTCATTGTTATAAAAAGACTTTAATTTTCTATCAATTTGAATTTTTTAAAAAGGCTTATGTTAGTCTATGTTAGAAGTTGTTTTTGTTTAGGCTTGAAAGATTTGACTCCAAGTTTTTCTGTTTTTTAAGGTTTGTATTGAGAAGTCTGTTGTAATCCTAGCCTTTAATTTTATAAGTAACTTGTTACTTCTGTCAGCTTTTAATATTCTGTTTTTGTACTGAAGTTCTGGAATTTTGTCTTGATATGCCTTGGCAAAGGTCTTCTCTGACCATCAGTTTTATATAACTCATTTTCTCTGTGTGGTTATTTTTCCCCAGTCTTGAAAAATTTTTTGCTTTAATTTGTAGGAATGGATTTTTTGTTCTATGCAGGCTGACCTCTAATTTTTCTCTAAGCAAAATCAGTGCTAGGCTCATGTTCTTCGAGTTGTCTGGTGGCTTTGGATCAATTTTCCTTGCTCTCTTGTTTTTAAGGTGTCTCTGAGTATACATTCTAATGTATCAGACCTATCTTAAGGACCTGATATCCTGTCTTCACATTTGTCTCTTCTGCTGTACATGCATGCAGTAGAATTCTTTTTCTCAGGAATTCTGTTTGGCACCTTTTCATGGACTCTATTTCTTTGGTAAATTTCTCTCATTTTAAATTGTTTTGGTTAGCTATTCTAATTTTTTATTTGACTATTCTTTAAACTCATTGATCAGTATGTTTGTTAATTCTGCTCTGGTTTGTTATATTATCTTTGAGCTCACCAAGTTTCTTTGTTCATCATTTTGCATAAGTCAACCATTTTGCTCCCAATTTCCTCCTTATTGATTCCCTTTAGATATACATTAGGGTTGCTGGAGTTTTGGAGTCATTTTGTTGCCTTGTTTTCTCATGTGTGCATGTGCGTATGTGTGTGCATGCACGCGCTTATGTATACTAAGATTTGAGGTCAAATAGAGAAAAAAGTTTTTGTTGTTGGTTGAAGATTTTTGTAGTTAGGTTCTGCTTTTCTGTGATTTGATCTTGGCTTTATTTGTCAAGCAGAATTGTGTGCTACTTCACCGTATTCAGTTTAACAGGCTTGGATCAAGTCCATTTGTTGCAAGAAGAGAATTTCTACTGGTTTTGACAGTTTGACAGGTCCAACCATGCATCAACCATGAACATTAAAACATTTTGTGATTTCAGTCTTATCAATTTCCTTACAGACTGTATGATGTTGCTACTAGCAGCTAGACTGTGATGGTAAAGGCATCTAAAATCTTATAATTTCTATTGCAGCATCAGCTTCAATCATACAACTTCATGCATCACACTCTCAGAGACTCCTGACAGACCTCTGACTTATCACAAACTGCCTGGCCTCTTAGGCCTTCTTTTGAAACCTGATGGAAATTTCCATGACTTACAACTCTAAGATTCTGCATGCCTGTAAAACCATTGTTGCATGGGCAACACTGAGGTCTGACACCAGCTTGAGAAGTAGTCAGGCCCACTTGGGCCTTGGGCCGCATGGCTATGGAATCCTCTGAATACCTGAATGGCTCACTCCAGTGAAGTGAATCTCACAGAACCAATTGTCTAAACAACTCTACTCAAGTAGAGGGTCCAAGGAGAATCTGATCAAGTAAAAAATTTATATTTTTATACCCTTGAGACTGGAATAGGTGGACTATTGATGATTTCTGGGATTCCCTCAAAACATCTTATTCCAGTGAAAAGTTCTTGACTTTGCTTTATTGGCACAAATCTCTTCATCAGTCATACATCCTTTGGTCCCAGCTTTATACACAGCTCTTTTGAAGGCTAAACAATAAGTTTATGAAACCTTTCTGCTCAGCCTTTTGCTTCCAATAGTCACTGTAAATCTGACTAAAAGCAGCTGTTAAACAATAACTAAGCCACTGAATGCTGTGCTTTGATTTTTTTTCTCACTAGATTTATTCATCTATGTCTTTAAATTCAGCCTCACACAAAATTTTTGGACATGGGCAAAATATAGATCAGCTCTTTGTCAGAAGGTAGCACAAATTGAATCTAGTTAAATTCTTGAGTCCTCATTCCCTTTATAAGCATCTTGAACATCATCTTTGTCACATGCATTTTTGTCAGCATTTTGGTCTTTAGACTTCCTATCAGAATCACCCATCAAGCTAGTACTTATCTGGCCTGTCTCTCTAGACTTTTTCAAAGTTTCCTTGGAGGAAAATTCCAATGGCTTCTAGAACACATTGTTAGTCATAGTCATAGCAATAACCCCCTCTCTTGTACCAATTTTCATTATTAGGAAATTTTTTGTTGCAGTGACCAAATACCTTAGAAAATCAATGTAGAAGAGGAAATGTTTATTTTGACTTATGATTTAGAGGTTGCAGTCCATGGTTTCATTGTTGAGGTCTGTGTAAGGCAGAAAAATGGTGGTGGAAGGGTGGGGTGGAAGAAAACTGCTCACCTTATGACTGGCAGGAAGCAGACCATAAGAGAAGAAGAAGGGCACTCCCAAGGACCCTCATCCTCCAACTAGACCTCACATTCTGTCAGCCTATGTGTCTATTAACCTGTCAGTAGGTTAAGCCCCTCATGAGATTGATACCCTCACAAGCACTGCTCTAAGTGTCTCAATCCAGTATATGTAATCATGATTCAGTAGCACCTAGTGTAAGATTTAGATATACATGGCCTCTCTTGAACTGCCTAGGATATCACTTCTTCAGTGAATCTAGCCCTGGCTGTGAGTCTGGGACCAGACTTGTTGAACCTGCAGCAGTTGGGTTTTAACTTTAAAACCTTCTATGGGTTTTAACTTTGCTGGGGTCCACTGAATGGGCCCAGCAGTTCTTCTGAGTTCTGAGTTCAGTTGTCCTTTTTCCAAAATGGCATCTGGCCATCCATCCTATCCAAGTTTGTGTCTGAACATCCACACTACTCACCAGTCTTCCATGTCTACTGATCCCTTCCACTGGTGTGTCTCTCTGTGGAGGCCTCCAGGTTGGCTAGCAGCCACTGAATCTGAAGGTTTGAGCTGCTCCCTCCCACACAGTAAGTCTGGGGTCAGGGATGCCTTTCATCTCCTTCTTGTTTGATGAAGTTTCTCTTTATTCTCTCTGCATGGGCTTCAGTTCTCACTTCAGATACCTTCCTAGATCTGGGGGACTCACTTTTCTTCTACTTCTCATCCTCATTTGCTGTGTTTCAGTGTCCAGGAACCAAATTTCAGGGAGACTCTTTCTCTACTGTTTATGACTTTTCCCTCCTCCTGTAAGTCCTTACTGTATTTTTTGTAGTGTGAACATTCATACCAATAAATTATTGTACTGTAATTATTGTTTAATTGTAGGTTTTTAAAACTGTTTTCTTGATTTCTACTATGACCCCCTTAGTGTTCAGGGTTATGTTATTTAATCTCCAGGTATTTGTAAAATTTCTTTAAAAAGTTTGTGATTGATTGATTTCTGGTTTTAGTGTACTATGGTCTGACAGTATACATAGAATGATATAAACTTTTTGGATTCATGAAAACATGCTTTATAGGTTAGTATGGTACTCTTTAAGAGAGAATTTCATCTGCTGCTGAGAAGAATGTGTATTTTGTTGCATGGTGGAAGACTGTATAGATGTCTGTTAAGTTCATTTGTTCAAAGATATGGTTTATATGTGATATTTCTTTGGCTTTTGTTTAGTTGATCAGTTTGTTTTTGAAGTAGGGCATTCAGGTCACCGATGACAGTTGCTTTAGCATTTATTTGATCTTTCATGTCCACTATTTTTGATTTACCAAATTAGGTGCCCTGATAATTAGCACATACATGTTTGCAATTGTTATCTCTTCCTGCCAATTTCTCCTTCTACTGAGATGTAGCAACTATATTTGCATGTTTTGATAGATTTTAGCTTGAAGTTTACTTTTTATGAGAATAAAATTGCATCTCCTCATTGTTTGGGGGGTCCTGGCGCATCCATGTTTTGATTTTTAGTCCATGATACTTTATGAATGAGTCTCCGGAATTCAGGAAACCATGGAGTTTTGTTTTTTATTTGATCCAGTCTTCCAACTTGTGTCTTTTACTTTGAGAATTCTTGCAAGTTATTACTGAGAAGTTTTGATATTTCTCCTGTCATTGCACTCTTTTTCTGTTGTTGAATTGTTCACTTTTACATTTTTGTCATTGTTCATTCTATCTGACTATTTGACTTTATTGATTTCTTTTATCTGTCCAAAATATGGTTGGAATGTCTAGAAAATATTTTGGAGTGTTGTTTGGTGTTCATGTATCTTTCATGATACTCTTTGTTGTGGAATACCCTTATTTCTCCATCAATTTTAACAGACGATTATACAAAATACATTAGTCTGAGTTCAAAATTGTTTTCTTTTAGGGCTTAAAACACTTTGCACCACTTTGACTTGGAGTTGCTGTGACTGAAAGGAAGATGGTCGGAGATGGCCTCTTGTTCCAGTCATTGACTGACAGATGCGCACACTGTAGAAAGGGAGTCTGAGATGAGCTCCTGTTCCCTCCATTGGTGAGATTCAGAGACAGAAGACCAATGAGAACCAGGTACACAGTAGAACCCCAGCTAAAGTTCATACGACAGACAAGCAGGAGTAATGACATGGAAAAATCTAAAAGTACAGTAATAATATGAGCCAGCAGGTGGTAAGTTCGGTGAGCCAGTTTTATGCTTGTGGATAAAGTCACATGTAATAGAAGTGGGTGGGTATTGGTACTTTCTTTTGTTTTCTTTTCCCTATTTTTTCTTTCTTTCTTTCTTTCTTTCTTTCTTTCTTTCTTTCTTTCTTTCTTTCTTTCTTTTATTCTCTCTTTACTTTTCCCTTTTGGAAATGACTTGGGACAACTCCAGCCACAGAAAATCTACCTGCAGTCTTTTTTGGAGTGCATTTTCTGTGATCAGATTTCAGCCTACCACAGAAATGTAGTTACTAGAGAAATGTCACTATTTTTATTTTTCTCTCTCTGATGAATTTTCCACTTGGTAGTCCACTGGAATGGTGTGTTTTGTTCTGCTGTTTGTCTTCATTTTATTATTTTTATTGTTGTTTGTGTTTTTCCCTTTTTCATTTCTTTTTCTCTCTGTTCTGTTTTGCATTGTTTTGTTTTCCTTTCTGTATATTTGTTGTTTTTTTCCCATGTGTGTGATTATTTTTCCCTATCTTTACTTTTTTCTTTTTTCTCCATTTTCCCTTCTCTTCTGTACCTTCTTTTCCCTCTCATTCACAATGTAAATCTCTAAACCTTTCCTTTGTATTATTCCACTCATCCTTTCCCTCTCATCAGGTATATTGCTTGATTTCATGAGATTTTCATTGGAGTAAACATTGTCTCTTACCTTTCTGATTCACTTCAGTACTCCTGGGCTTCCTCTTTCAACCCCTTCCTCTTATATCATACAACTACCCAAAACTTGGATGATTACCCTTTGCCCAACAAATCTGCTTCTACTATATTTAAACCCTTCCATCTCTCCATCCTCCTCCCTACTCCTCTTAAGCCCCCACAGCAGAGTAAAAACACTGTATTAAATGGAAAAATGTTGCATATAAATTTCTGGTATGTTGGATTATATTATATAACTATAGAGCTTGGTATTATGGTTAAAGATATCAGGCTAGCAGTTAACAAAGTTTGTCAGTAGCCAGGCTGTATTTGAATCTGTTGCTATTGCTAATTGTGCTACTATAACCAGGATGCCATATCTGTTATAATTAATTTTTCTCCCTGTATGACAACACTGAGATTGCAAGGGGCCATAACTACATAATAATCCAGTACCAAGGAAATGGGCCTTGAGTAAAAAAGATAGCAATCCAACATTCTCAATATATTGGGAAGGTAGGTTCTTGGGATAGACAGAAAGGCCAAAAACTAGCTACATCTAGAAGACATCATTGAGGAAGAGACACCAACAAGGAAATCCTCAACACCAGAGATGAAACTATCTAACACAAGGTATCTACAAGCATTAAGACAGGAAACAACAAAAAAATACTAGAAAGTGACAACAAGAAGAAGCAAAAATGTAACCCTAAACACCCAGACCACCCAGAACAAGACCAGAACACAAAAAGATAGAGGAAATCAGAAACCAACCACTGAAACTCTCAGAAATGATAAGAGAAGTGAGAAAAATAAAAGCCAATGAAAGAGGACACAGAAAAAAATAATATCTAAGGTACAAAAAGAAATGACAATCAAAATGAATAAAACTTAAAGCAGACACAGATAAAAATAGAGGAAGTTGAGAAATTTATGGAAACAATGCTCAATATAAATAAGAGAGGAAATCAATGCAATAGATACAAATAGAAGTACAGGAGATTTAAAACTGCATTGAAGTTATACACATCAGATTCAATGAGGGTGAGGATAGAATATCTGACCTAGAAGACAAGAATGTGATTAGTGGCCAGAAAAAGAAAGCTTAAAAATAGCAAGGGATCACAAAAAATCAGTCCAAAAGTTACAAGATGAAGCAAAGAAAAATAATATGACTGGTTATAATCAGTGGGAAAGCTGGAAATAACACAAATGCCATAAAAAACCTCTTCACAGAAATAACCGCAGAACACTCTAAAAACATGAATAAAGAATTTGACATAGAAATAAATGAAGCATGTAGAACTTCAAATAGACATGACCAAAATAAGTCTACACCAAGGCATATAATAATTAAGTTTCCAAAAATTCAACACAGGACCAAAATATTAAGAGCAGCTACAGAAAAGAAACAAATCACCTATAAGCCCATCAGACTTATACCAGACTTCTCAACCTAAACACTTAGATCAAGGAGAACCTAGCACAAGCTATTTTAAGCCCCCAAAGCAAACAATCATCAACCCAGATTGATGCATCCTGCAACACTATCTTTCAAATTTAACGGAGAAATAAGACACTTACATGATAAAGAACAACTTAAGAAATTCATAACCACTAAGCCAGCAGTACAGAATGCCCTCAAGGATATACGAGAAAGAGATAATGAAGACCATAAACACAAGAACACCAATAGAAAGAACTTTCCAAGCAAGGCAAGCAATTAAATAGAAGAGAAAGGAAACCAAAAATAGAAAAATGACATAAAAATATGAGTACACATCAGTTATAACTATTGATATAAATGGCCTCAATTCACCATATAAAAGAAATAGCTGTGTAGAATGGATCAAAGAACAAGTTTCACCAATATGTTGCATTCAAGAAACACATTTAACCCAAAAATAAATTCATATACTAAAAGCCAAAAGATGTAAAACAATTCTCCATGCCTCAAGACACCCCCCAACAAAAGCACAAATGGCTATTCTATTTACAGACAGTATAAATTTCAAACCAAAATTAATAAAGAGACAAGGAAGGTCACTACATTCTTGTGAAGGGAAAACTCCAAGAAGAAGAGATAACAATCATAAATAAAAATGCACCAAATAATGGTGTATCCAACTACATTAAGCAAATATTAACAAACATACAAAACCAAATAACTAACACAACTGTAGTGAGGGACCTTAATACTCCACTCTCACAAACAGATAGATTGACCAGACAAAAAAATCAACAAAAATATCAGAATTGAATCAATCCTGTGAACAAGTGGACTTGGTAGATGTCTGCAGAGTATTCCACTCCAAAACATAAGAACACATTTTCCGCTACTCAGCTGCAAATGGGATGTTCTCCAAAACAACTACATACTAGCCCACAAAAATGTTTAAGTAAATGTAGAGAAATTGAAATCCTTGCTTACACACTACCTGACCATAGCACAATGAAAGTGGAAGTCAACAACCAAAGAAATCACAAGAACTGCACAAACATATGGAAATTAAACAACACAATTCTGAATGACCAAAAGGTCACAGAAGAAATTAAATCCAATATTACACAGTATATACAATTAAAAGATAATGCTGATATAACACAACAAAATTATGGGACACAGTGAAAGCAGTCCAAAGAGGGAAATTTATCACAATAAATTTCCACATCAGAAAAACAAGATGAGCTCAAGTAAACAACCTAATGTTGAACATCAAACTAGAAAAAAGAAGAACAAATCAAACTCAAAGCTCATACAAGGGAGGAAATCACAAAGGCAAGAGAATAAATTAATGTAATCATGATTAAAATTCAAAGAATATGAATCAGAAATTTGTTTCTTTGAAAGAATTAATAAAGCTGATAAATCTGGGGTGGCTTGATTTTTAAAAATTATTTATCTGTATGTTCTGGATGGAAGTCCTTTGTCTGAGGGACAGTTCGCTAAGATATTTTCCAAATTCATGGGGTTTCTCTTGACTCTGTTGGGGATTTCTTTTTACATCAAAAAAAATTTTAATGAGATTCCAGTTGTTGATTCTGGGAAGAATTTCCCATGCAGTTTGATTTTTGTCCATGAACTTTTTGCCTAACCATATGTCACCAAGATTTCTACCTTTGTCTTCCAGCAGATTTAATGTTTCCACTTTAATATTTAGATTATTTTTTAAATTTCATTTTATTTTAAAGAGAGTAAAACTAATCATAACAAAACAGAACAAAGCAGATTAGAAGAAAACAATGTAAGTAATAGATTTCAAAGCAAGACAACAGGAGATCATCAGTGGCTATCATATTGTCTATTGTTTTCTTATAGATAGTTGTCCATATATTCACACATAATGAATTCATACACAACAAAATAGATCTGATCAGAACAGAATGATGAAGGTATTATAGGCCTTCAAAACCAGACAATAGAGAAATCAACAATGGCTGCCATAATGTCTCTCATTCTCTTCAAAATAGCTGTCCATATCTTCATGTATGTTGAAATTAGACAATACAAAACAGACTAAAATCACTCTGAACAAAGAGTAATAGTAGTTCTGGGTTTCACAGTGTGATGCTATGGAATCATCTCTAGATAACATAGTGTCTCTTTTTCTTCAAGATAGCTGTTCATTTCGTCATGCATTATATAATTGATTCTCATAAACTGTTTAGAAGTTCTGTGTATGTATGGGTCTTTACACATATTCCTATCCTTTCTATAATAGAGGAAAAAACAAAACAAAACAAATTCCTAGAAAAACATGAAACAAAAAAGACAAATAAATAACAATAACAAAGACCCCAAACACTGATTATCTAGGCCTTCCAAACAAAGTGGTAGGAGCATAACTAGGGTTGTTATTTTACATAATGATCTTCCAGAGTTCCTCAGATCACCATACAATAATATGCACAATTGTTCCAATCCTATGAATGTTAACTTTTGGTTCCAAGAACTTACAGAATTTGTAGCACAATCACCTTAGATATCCTAAGTGTGTTAATATAATTTTAGATACTTTTCTTTTCCATTTCTTTTTCTTTTTCCTCATTTTCCCTCAGTATTTTTTCTGCTTTAAGCAGATTCTGTATTTATTGAGTATTTTGAATTTTATGTACTCTTACCATTTCTTATACTAGGAAGACTATACAGTATTTACACATGTAAGTTTGATTTATTTCACTTATGAGTATGGTCTCAAGTTGCCCATTTATTTATAAATTTTTCAATGTGATTATTATTTATACCTCAGTAGTACTCCATTATATAAAAATACCATATCTTTTTTTATCTGTTCCTCAATTGATTGGCATTTAGGTTGTTTCCAAGATCTGTCTATTGCAAATTGTGCTGCTATAAACATGGGTGCACATATATCACTGTGGTATGATGTTTTCAGTTCTTCTGGGAATATGCCCAGAAGTGGAATAGCTGGGTCAAATGGGACTTCCAATCCTTACTTTTTGAGGAATCTTCAGAATGACCTCCACAGTGGTTGTACCAATCTGCATTGCCAACAACAGTGCAGAAAAGTTCCCTTTTTCCCACAGCCTCTCCAGCATTTGTTGTTGGTAGTTTTCTGGATCCTGGCCATTCTTTCTGGGATGAAATGGAATCTCAATGTGGTTTTAATTTGCATTTCTCTAATGACCAATGATGCTGAACATTTTTAATGTATTTATTTGCCATTTGTATTTCTTTAACTGAGAACTGTGTATTCATCTCAGATGCCCATTTATGGATGGGATCTTTGAATTTCAGGGATCTGATTTTTTTAAATCAGAAGCCCTTGTCTGAGAGTGAGTTCACTAAGATACTTTTCCCAATTTGTGGGTTTTCTTTTGACTATGCTGAAAATTTCTTTCAACGTGCAAAAACTCTTTAATAGGATGTGACCCCAGTTATTGATTCTGTGAAGTATTTTACGTGCAGTTTGATTCTTGCTCATGAATTCTCCACCTAACCCTATGTTTTCAAGATTTCTACCTACTTTGTATTCCAACAGATTTAGTGTTACTGTTTTAATACTTAATATTTTATCCATTTAGATTTTAGTTTAGTACATTATGATAGGCATGGGTCTAGTCTTAGTTTTCGGCATACGGAGAGCCAACTTTTCCAGCACCATTTATTTTAGAGACTATCTTTCTTCCAGTGATTTTGTTTGGTCCCTTTAACAAAGATAAGTTGGCTGAGTGTATTTGTAGTTGTAGTTGTATGTTCCAATCTATTTCATTTATTTTAAGTTCTGTTTTTATTTCAGTACTCTGCAGATTTTATTACAATAGCTTTGTAGTATAACTTCAAGTTAGGGATTGTGATATCTCCTGCCTTGTCTTTGTTGCTTAGAATTGCCTTTGCTATTTTAGGTTTCTTCTGGTTCCCCATGAATTTTAGGAGTGACTTCTTTAGATCTGAGGTATGCTAGTCATATTTTGATTGGGATTGCATTAAATCTGTATAACAATTTTGGGAGAATGGCCATTTTCACAATGTTTGTTATTCCTATCCTTGAACAAGGGATATCTTTCCATTTTCTGAGGTCCTCTTCAATTTCTTTTTTCAGTGTATTACAATTTTCCCTGAATAGATCTTTTACTTCTGTTGTTAGATTGATTCCTAAGTATTCTTTTTTTTGGATTTTATTGTGAAGGGTGTGACTTCTCTTATTTCTCTCTCAGTGATTTTGTTGATAGTGTATAAGAATGCTATTGATTTATGAGTGCTGACTTTGTATCCAGCTGTATTACTGAATTTATTTATTATGCCTAGGAGTCTTTCAATGGAGTTTTGGAGATCTATGTAGAGTATCATGTCATCTGTAAATAATGATATTTTACCTTCCTCTTTTCTTATCCTTACTCCTTTTATTTCTCTCTTGTCTAATTGCTTTGGCTAGTATTTCTAGCACTATGTTGAATAGCAGTGATGATAAAGGACATCCTTATCTTGTGCCTGATTTTAGGGTAAAGGCTTTCAGTTTTTGTCCATTTAATATGATGCTGGCTCTTGGTTCATCATAGATAGCTTTTATCATATCGAGGTAAAGAGCATCTATTTCAATTTTCTGTAAGGTTCTTATGAATAAGTGTTAGACCTTATCAAAGCTTTTTCTGCAGTTATAGAAATGATCATGTGGTTCTTATTTTTGGTTCTGTTGATATGGTGAATTACATTTATTGATTTGCATATGTTAAACCATCCCTGCATTCCTGGAATGAATCCCATTTGGTTATGTTGTATAATCTTCTTGATGATTTGTGGCATTCTGTTTGCCAGTATTTTATTAAGAATTTTTGCATCTATACTCATTAAGGAGACTGGCCAGTAGTTAGTTCTCTTTTTTAGTTGAGTCTTTCTCAGGTTTTGATATTAAAGTAACATTTACTTCCAGGAATGAGGGAGAATAGTTTCCCTTTCAGTTTCATTGAAGTGTTTGAGGGGTGTTGGCAGTAAATCTTCTTTGAATTTCTTGTAGAATTATGCAGTAAATCCATCTGGGCCTGGGCTTTTCTTTATTGGTAAGGTTTTAATTACATTTTCAATTTCACTAATTGAAATTGGGTTGTTCAGCAATTTTACATCTTCTTGACCCAACTTTGGTATTTCATGTTTCTAGGAATCTGTCTATTTCTTCTGTGTTATTGAACCTATGAGAGTAGAGGTTTTTGAAATAGGTGTTGATGATCTTCTGTATTTCCACAGAGTCTGTAGTGATTTCGTCTTTTTCATTCCTTATTGCATGAATTTGATCTTTTTCTTTCCTTTTTAAAATAAGGTTGGCTTATCAATTTTATTTATTCTTTCCAAGAACCAACTCTTTGATTCATGGATTCTTTGTACTGTTTTTTTAGTCTGTATTGCTTTGATTTCTGCTCTGACCTTTATAATTTCCTCCCTTCCTTTGGCTTTGGACTTGACTTGCTCTTATTTTTCTAGATGTTTGAGGTGTAGCATCAGGTTCTGTTACTTGTGATTGTTCTGTTTTCCTGATGTGGGAGTTCACCGCAATAAATTTTCCTCAGAGGTCTGCTTTCATTGTGTCCCACAGGTTCCAGTAAGTTGTATTTGTATTTTGGTTTTCTTGTAGGTATTGTTTAATTTCTTCTTTAATTTCCTCTGTGACTCTCTAGTTGCACAGTAGTGTATTATTCAATTCACTGATCCATATGTCAGTTTCTATTCTCATGTTTGGGAAATTTTCAGCTATTAGTTCTGTAAATCACCTCTTGATATCATTTGTGTTGTCACCTTGTTTTTCATTTATCCCTATCAATCTTATATCATTTTTCTTTGTGTCATTTTGAAGCCATTGAATTGTTATTTCCTGATTCCTTGTTATTTTTAAAAGATCTTTCCTTTCCTATTTACTAGCTACAATATTGTCTTTGAGGTCTGAAATTCTATCTTCACTTTCATTAAGGTGGTTTTGCCAACTTTTGATGGAATTTTTGAATTCCTGTATATCTCTTTGAATCTGCTTCATGCAATGTTTGTTTCTTATATTGTTCATTCAGGGTTTCCATCTTATTTCACTGAATTTTTAAACTATGTCTTCTTTCAGCATTACTTTCATTACATTTATCATTTTTTTAACCTGGGAGATTATTTCTGATCTCAGTTCTTTGATAGTTCCCCAGAGTTTTTTCTTTACTTCAGTTGTTATCATTTAAGGAATTTCAGGTTTATGGCTTACATTTTTTTCTGTGCATGTCTCCTAGGCTTTCTTGGGTTGGGCTGGATGTTTGAGATTGCATTTTGGTCTTTTGTTTTGTCATTTTCCTATATTTCTGAGTTTTGAATGATGTTCCAAGGCTTCTCCCATTTGCTGGGAATCACCTGGCCCACTTTTGGCTCCCACGGCAGACTGCAGGCAACTAGCCACTTGGAGGTCACTGGATGTGGACCAGTTAGGTCTGCAAGGACCTATCACATGTCCTGGTGATTTGTGATGCTGGGCATGGTCTTACCAAGTGGAAATGATGTTCCAAAGCGTCCCCATGTTCTGGGACTCAAGTAGCCAATATTTAGATTATTGATCTATTTTGACTTTAATTTCTTGCAAAGTGATGGACATGGGACTAGTTTTATTCCTCAATGAAGTCTCTTCCTACTCCTATGATTTCAAAATTTCTACCTGCCTCTTCTGCCAGTAGATTTAGTGTTTCTGTTTTAATATTTAGATCTTTGATCCATTTTGAGTTTAGTTTAGTGTATGGTGATAGACATGGGTCTAGTTTTAGTGTTCAGTCTGTAGAAAGCCAATTTTTCCAGCATCATTTGTTAAAGAGGCTATCTTTCCAATGAGCATGTTTGTCACCTCTGTCAAAGTTAAGTTAGTTGAGTGTCTTTGTAGATGTGTCTGTATTTTCTAATCTATACCACTGATCCTCAGGTATATCTCTTTTTTTGTCAGTACCATGCTGATTTTTATCACAGGAGCTTTGTAGTATAATTTCAAGTCAGGAATTGTAATGTCTCCTTTGATTTCCAGAATTGCTTTTGCTATGCTAGATCTCTTTTGGCTCCAAATTAATATTAGGAATGTTTTCTCTAGATCTTTGAGGTATGGTAACAGTATTTAAAAAAAACTTTAAAAAGAACAACAACCACAGCAACAGAATGAAATGATGATACAGAATTTCAATACAAAATAATTGGAAATTCACACTAGTTAGTGTATTGCATATTGTTTGCTTCAAAGTGCTTGCTCAGCTTATAAGATTTAGTCATAAAAATGATCAAACAATGAAAGCAGAAACTTGTTTTGGCGAACTGAGATTAGTAGTATAGTTATCTAATGATATTTTTTAATGTTAAAAATAAAACTCTTCTATACTGTTGGTGTGAGTGTAGACTGGTGCAATTACTGTGGAAATCAGTGTGGAGATTACCCAAAGAGGTAGGAATGGACGTTCCATTTGATCCAGCTATTCACCTTCTGGATATTTTCCCAGAATTGAAAACATCATGTCACAGTGATATGTGTACACACATGTTTATAGAAGCACACTTTGTAATAGCTAAATTATGGAAACAACCCAGCTGTGGGATGATGAGTACAAAAGATGTGGTGTTTTTATACAATGGAGTGTTACTCAGCTATGCTAATGGTATTTTGATTGAAGTTGCATTAAATCTATCTAACAGTTTTGGAAGTATGATCATTTTCACAATGTTGGGTCATCCTATCTCATTTTTCAGAGTACTTCAATTTTCAATATACAGACATTTTAGAACCTCTTTAATATTTATTTCTATGTATTTCATTTTGGGGGAAGTTATTGTAAAAAGTGTTATTTCCCTAATTTCTCTATCAGTGAATTTTTTTTTTAAACGGGGATCAAACTTACAACCTCGCGCTTGCCAGGCAGGTGCTTAGGCCACTGAACTAAATCTCCAGCCCTTGATTTTTCTGTTTGATTCAAGAATGCTATTGATTTTTGAGTGCTGTCTTTGTGTTCAGCTACTCTGTTGAATTTGTTTACCAACTCCAGTGGTCCTTTGGTGGAATTTTGGGGGTCTTATATGTAGAATATCATGTCATCTTCAAATTACGATAATTTAACTTCTTTATTTCTTTTCCTTATTTCTCTGTATTTTCTAATAATTCTGGCTAACTTTTCCAGAACTATATTGAACAGGAGTAGTGACAGTGGACATCCTTTTGTCTTGTTCCTGATTTTCAGATTTTATTTATTTAGTATAATGTTGGCTGTTGGTTTGACATAGATGACTTTTATCGGATTGAAGTAAAAAACTATCTATTCCTATTTTTATCCTTTATGGTTCTTTTTTGTTTTTAAAACAAAATAAAGAGCTGGGGATTTAGCTCAGTGGCATAAATGCCTGCCTGACAAATGTGAGGTCATGAGTTTGATACCTAGTACAATAATAATAATAATAATAATAATAATGAGGAAGAAAAAGAAAAAAGAAATAAAATTATGCATAATATCAAAACAAAAGTAATAGGAAGTTAACACTAGTTACTGTACTGCATGTTTTTATTTTCAAAGTGGTTATTTACATTACAAGATTTAGGCATGAAACAAATCTATTCCAATTTTATCTAGGATTTTTATCATGCATGAGTTTTGGGCTTTATAAAAAATTTTATGTATCTATTAGTATGATCATGCGATTTTTGTCTTTGACTCTCTTTATGTGTTGTATTATGTTCATTGATTTGCATATTTTGACCCATCACTGCATTCCTGGGATGAATTTGCTGCATTCTTTTTGCTAGTATTTTATTGAGGATTTTTGCATCCATTGTTCATTAGGGAGATTTGGCTGTAGCTCTCTTTTTTGTTAGGACTTCCTCTGGTTTTGGTAGAGTAACACTTTCTTCTAAAATGAGTTAGAAGAGAATTGCTCCCCCTTAAATTTCATTAAAGAGTCTGAGGAATATTGACATTAAGTTTTCTCTAAATTTCTTGTAGAATTCAGCCATAAATCCATTAGGACCTAGGCTTTTTTGTTGGTAAATTTTTAATCTCATTCACTGATATTGAGTTATTTAGAATTTTTATATATTCTTGATTCATCTTTGGTAGTTAACTCATTTATAAGTATCTGTCCATTTCTTTTGTGTTTTCCTTTCTATTAAGAGTAAAGATTTTCAAAGTAGGTGTTGATGATCTTCTGAATTTCCACAGGATCTGTAGTAATTCCACCACTTTTTTCCTCATTGCATGAATTTGAGCTTTTTCTTTGCTATTCTTGATAAGGTTGGCTAGAGATTTATCAATTTTGTTTAGTCTTTCTAAGAACAAAATCTTCAATTCTTTAATTCTTTGTATTGTTTCATTAGTCTCAATTGTGCTAATTTCTGCTCTGATCTTTATAAATTTTTCCCTTTGATTAGCTTAGGATTTGACTTCCTGTTCTTTTTCTAGAAGCTTGAGGTACACATTGGCTTGTCTATTTGTGCTTGTTCAGGTTTTTCAATGTGAGAATTTACTGCTATATATTCCATCTCAGAATGGTTTTCACTGCATCCCACATGTCTCAGTATGTTGTATCTGCAGCATCATTTGGTTGTAGATATTGTTTAATTTCTTCTTTAATTTCATCTGTGACTAATTGGTTACTCTGGAGGGCATTATTTAATTTTCATGTGTCTATGGAGTTTTTCCAGTTTCTTTTGCAATTGATTTCCAATTTCAGCATTATGGTCAGATAAAATGCATGGAATCATTTCAATTCTTCTGCATTTACTTATGCATTTCTATGGGCTAGTATATAGTCTACTTTAGAGAATGTTCCATGTGTAACTAGAAGTGTGTAACTAGAAGAAGGATATTGTTAGGCAGAACACTTTATAACACTCCATAAAAGTACATCAAGTCCATTTGTTCACATGTTTGATTATGATCTGTTATTTCATTGGTGACATTTTGTCTAGTTGATCTCTTTGTGACAATGAAGCATTAACATCCTCCATTACAATTGTTTTATTGCTTATTTGATTTTTCAGGTCTATTAATATTTGTCTAATATAGTTGGGTGATTCTGTATTTGGTACATATATATTTATGATTTATATCTCTTCCTCTGGGGTTTTTTCTCCTAACAAGTATGTAGTGACCTTCTTTATCTTTTGATCATTTCTGATTTCAAGTTCACATTGTCTGCAAATAAAATCACTACCCCTGCTTTTTTTGCATGGAGTATTGTTTTTCATCCTTTGGCTTTTAGTCTGAGTTTGTTTTTTTGCATTAAATGAGTTTCTTGTATACAGCATATTGTTGGACCTTGTAGCTTGATTTATTCTTCCAATGTGTTACTGTGGTGAATCGAGGCCATTTACATTGATGGTTATAACTGATATATATTGACTTTTCTTTGTCATGTTATTTTCCTGTTGTTGGTTCATTTCTGTTCCTCTTTGTTTAACTGCTTGTCTATTGGTTTCTTTCTGTTGCTTTTCTGGAAATTGTGGTCATTTTTATATCTATCCAGAATATTTTGAAGTACTCTTTCTAGGGTTGATTTGGTTATCATGAGTTTCTTCAGTTTGTTGTTTTCCATCGAAGTGTCTTATTTCTCCAATAATTTTGAAAGATAATTTTTCATGGCACATCAGTGTTTTCTTTCAGGGCTTGAAATGCTTCACTCCAAGATCTTCTTGCCTTGAGAGTTTATGTTGAGAAATTGGCTGTGATTCTAATTGGCTTTCTTTGATTTGTGATCTGTTCCTTTTCACTAATAGCTTTTAATCCTCAGTTTTTGTGTCAAATTACTGGGATTTTGATTACTATGTGTCTGGGTATAGATTTATTTTTATTATGGCTGTTTGGACTTCTATATGCCTTACTTGTCTGTAATGTCAGATTCTATTCTGTTTCTGCTTAGGAAACTTTCAGCTTTACTTCTGCAATTGACACTTGTGTTGACTTCTGTTGTTTTATTGATACTTATATGTTTTGGAATGTTTTTATTTGAATCATTTTGGAGCTTTTGGATTGTTATTTTATGGTCTCTGTTTATTTCAAAGGAAATTTTCCTTTCATGGTCACCAGCCATGCTCCTGTCTTCAAGGTCTGAAAGTCTATCTTCAGTTTTGTTCAAGTGCATTTTGCCAGGTTTCAATGAAATGTTTAATTCCCTGGGTAGCTCTTTGAATTTGTTTCCTATGTTATTCATTCATTATTTCCTTTACTTTCCTGTTCTCATGTTTTTAAAATCTTTCTTCTCTAGCAATATTGAGCAATTCCTTCATTAAGTCATTTAATTTTTATCTGAGATATTATTTATGATGTATTATCCTCTATAGCCTCATGGATTTGTTTCTTTACCTCATTTGCTATATTTTCAAAAATCTCAGATGCATGTCTTCCAGTGTCTTCTATGCTGATGCTCCCTATACTTTTTCTGGATGAGCTGGAGATCTGAGGTTGCATCAATTTTTTGTCTTACTAATTTTACCTCTTGCTTCGTATTTCAATTTTGCTAGTATTTCTTGTCTTTTATGTGCATCTTAGTAAATGCCCTACTGTGTAGCTTGTGCTAACCCAGTTGCCAGGTCCCACAATGTAGGGGAGGAGTCGGTCATCTGAATTCTTCCTGCAGGTCCAGTTGGGTGACTCTTAGATTCTTCCTGGACTAACTAGCCTCGAAGTATTGATGTGAGCCAACACTTAGCTCATGCTCTTACTGTTGTTTCAGACTTTTCCAGGCTTCCAGGCCCATTTGTCTACAGTATGAACCCCATAAGAGGCCCTATTACTGGGGGGTATTACTGGGGGTCTTGCAAGACCACCTTGATTCATCCAGCTGGGGGAAGATTTCACTCATACTCTCGACAGCATTCCCAGGATCCTCCAGGTGGAAGAAGAGTTCACTCATGCTCTTGCCAGCCATTTGAGGTCTTCAGATAGAGGGGAGAGATTGCCCTGGAATCTTTTCTAAATATAATTTTTTCATTCGTTGATAAATTTTGGTTACCTCTTCCAATTTTTTGTTTCTCCCATAATCCCATTGGTCAGTTTGTTTGACAGCTTCGTGATTGTGATAGTTGGGTAATTATGTCAATTTGACTAAGATAAGCTTAACCAAATCAGCTCAGTAATTGTACACCCTAGGGTGTAGGAACCCACCCTATGGTGGCTTGTCACCTGGATGGTATAAAGGGAAACTGAAGAAGGATGGATCTTTTTCTATTTCTTTGGAAGGTCTCTAGTTTTAACGTTCACCTTGAACATCATCTCCTTGATTCCAGACTTTTGGCTCTGGTATAGATCTTCAGCCTTCTGGTGTAGATGCTTCAGCCTCCCTTGTTCCTGATATCAGAGCCATATATCTGAAATAGACTCTCATGGGACACTACAGTGACCCTAAGACACTTAACTGAGTCTTTCAGCTTCTACTGTGTAGACAGACCCTCTGCATTTTTCCTTATCCAATTCTGTGGGTGACCATTGTAAGTTATTATATATTTGTGTATGTTACATCATATCTTTTTCTGTAATAAAATCATTGACTGATACCATGATATTTTGGGTTATATTCTCTTTGAATGCACCAAGTTTCTTTGCTTTGTCCTTAATCATTTCATACAGTTCAGCTGCCTGGTGTATGATTTTTTCTCCATCAGTGCTCCTCAGGTCTGCTTTGGGAGAGTTGGGAGCCTTTGGATAGATTTGGTTGCTTTGTTTTATTGTGTTCTTTTGTGTGCTGAGGGTTGAGGTCAAATTGAGTAAAGAGAATGTGTTATTGATATAATGCATCTCTTTAGTTATAGTCTTTTTTTGTAGTGATGTGTTTTGGCTTTATTTGTCAAGAGGTATTGTTTATCAGTAAAACATGTTCCATTTAATTGGACTGGATTCTGTGTTGTAAGGAGAAAAATTCTTCTGGTTTAGTGTTGACAGATGCAAACAGATCAATTATGAACATTAAGCTTTGTTTCAATAGTTTCACCCTTTCTTCAAAACCTATTAGAGTCTATATTACACTATTTTTTGTGGTTCTTGGATGTCATAGATGAGGCAAGCAAGAAGGAAGGTAAAAACGAACAGAGAATGTCAGTGGGAAGAATGGAAGGTAAGAGAAATGTCAATAGGTAAAGAAGAGACAGCAGGATAGATTGCTGAAATTATTTTTATAACTGGGGTAAATGTCTAGTTTTGAAATTTGAGGCAGTAGTGTAGACAGTGGGCATACGCAGATGGAAATGTATTTAGAGATTGAGGGAGGTTGTGAGATTGTTGGAACCTGTTAATATACTTGCAGGTAGTTATATCTGAATCCTCTAGGCTTAACTTTATTAAGGATTATTCTGATATATCCTTGAATGATACTATTTAAGGCAATAATTAATTCTTATTCTCTAAAGTACTTATGCAGACCCCTGTTATACTTATGTCATTAAATAGATGGAGAAGTGAGGGAGGCAAGGAGGAGAGATGATGAGAAGAGAAGAGAAAATAAAAATAGGGAGGAAAGAATAAAAATAGAAAAACAGAAGCACTAAAAGGGGGAGCAGGTCAAAGAGGGGAAAACTTTTGAGAATAAAATATAATTACTATACAATACAAATTTGAAAGGAAGAACCAGACAAAACACAACCAAAATGACTTAAATCAAATAAAGGAGCAAAGAAAATAATAATCACATCAATCAAAATAAAAATATAGGTAAAAATTAAAACTCACACAGTTGTATAATTAACCTGGTGCATTCACAGAACTCCCTCTACATGCATCATAATCTGGACTCCAGTAGCCATGCAGTTTCCTCGGTGGACCACTCAATTGCCTGACCAAAGGTGTGAGGGTTGGTGCTCTTTTGGAACTCGTGTTATGGCTGCAAGCTCTGGGTGTGACCCTCTGCACACCTCTGGGATCTAGTTGCCTTAATTGGTTGCATGAGTAGATATCACAAGTGTTTTTATGTCTTCTCCCATAGGCTTCCCTAATATATAGTCCAAAGGTCATGGCTCAGGTGCTTCTCAGTGTCTCTCTGCCCCCAGACATCCATCTGTCTCAATCTTGCAGAACTTTACGCCTACAGAACTTTGTGCCTCGCCCAGACTCAGCTGAGGACCCCTCTTTTCCCAGTGAGGGATGGTGGCCAGTGCCTTACTCTATCTCAGGCCTTTCCAGTTTTGGGTAGCCAGTAGAGAGTACCTGTTCTGTTCTGGTGCCACAAAAACACCCTCTAACCTTGCTGCCAGATTTTGTCTCTCACAGATTCCCACTCCTCTCTCTACTGTGTTCTTGCTGCCATCTTGGGTATCCCTGCCTTCTGTAGCCCTCAGGGAGTATGTGCTGGAGGCTCCGTGTGGGAACCTGCTGGCTGTCATAAGTCATGTGTTGGATACTGCACAAAATGTCTTCCTGTTGTATGTGGGGAAATAGTGGACTTTTTTATTTCTCTGTGGGCAAGTCTTTACTCTTCCTACAGTTCCACTCTTGCCAACACTAGAGCCTGTTTACAAGGTGGCATGTCTTGTGCTTTCAGCTTTTTCATGGCTTGTATCTAGATGCCTTACCCACAAGCTTCATACTATCATAGGTGATTTCTTGATCTAGGGTGGTTGATGCTGGGATTTAGGATGTGACGCTGAGATTAAGCATGTCCCACCTTGGAGGTAGGTGACACAATCAATACAATTACAACCTGGATAGAATGAAATGGCAGAGTCTTCTGTTTATTTGCTTTCTGCTTTTACTGCTACCTGCCTTCCATGACATGAACTGTTGTTTCTCCCTTGGGCAAGGTGGGCCCTTGATGAAGGTGACAAAGATGCAGAAGAGCAGCACACTAGGAAGAAGAGTGCCATGAAGGTGCACAATGTGGGTCACAGGTTGCTGTCCTCCTTCTCCATGTAGTAATTGCTGTTCTTATCCCTGCTCTGAGGTAAGGGCTGGTGGTAGTGACCAGATCTGGGGAGGAGCAGGAATAGTGATCAGGTCCCTGCCCTCCCTCACCTGAACATAGGGGCTTGGCTTCCTTTTGTGTTTCCTTGGGTCCTCTATACTCTTGCTTATAACCCTCTTACCCAAGCATCTGACTGTCTTCTTCTGCCTCCTGGCACAGGCAATGTGAACTCAGCCACAGAGCCTCTTGGGCTGGCAGATAGAATTGACCAAAGAGAGCCACCAGCAAATAAAGGCAGCCATCATGATGGGAATTCAGGAGGTGGGTTGGGGGCACTAAGTGGACATAGAATATGGTCAGGATTAACTCCTTAGGAAGGGGTTGTCAGAGTGAGGCATGGCAGGCAAGAAGGTGTAACCCTGTGGAGCAGAAGGACAGCATTCCAAGCAAAAGGAGAACAGTGCTCTTACTGGGAGATGGTATGCCCCAGGGTTGGTGGGAGCCCCAGTACACAGTAAGTGGAGGAGGAGAGCTCATTGCACCAGGACAGGGGGCTTTATCCTAGTAGCAATATGAGAGGTGTTGGAAGGTTTTGAGGAAAGCTATATAATAACCAGGTACAGTTATAAGAAAGCCAGCTGTAGACTGCAATGAGGTCCAGGGCAAAGCGGCGGCCATGGGTGCAGGGGGGGGGTGCTACTGCTGTTCATCTCCATGTCCATATCCAAGGAGAAGTACTACATCAGTCACACTCTATCCTGTGGGAGTCATTGCAAGCCACATGACTAGTGTGCTGCAGTCCTTATCCATGTGTCCCACAGGGTAAGTCACTCACAATCAATGGTGGTATGAACACACTATAAGGAAAATTGCAGAAATAAACAGCTCAGAAGTTATAAGTTGCACTGTGAATAGTTACACCATTCCCTGACCAAAGGGGGAACCACTTCTTTATTCAGTCTTCCAATTGTCTGTGTCACATGCCCTTAGTCAGTAAGATGCCTCTCATGTACTGGTAGACAGTAATGTTACAGTGCTTGTGAGGAGGGGTTTGTCCAACCTAGGGATGCAGATCTCTGAAGAGTCTTGGAACAGATGCCTCATGATGTACTTTGTTTCTGCTAGCTTTATTTCCTAGTGACTCACTCTCATTGTAATTCACAAAGATATTACTCCATGATGAATTGGGCATTTACAAAAGGGAACTTTCTCTGATGTAACTAATTGGAGAAGTCTGGTGTCTCAGTTGTGTTGTCTTTGCTGATACACAAATCATAATGCCCATACCTTGAAAGAGGGAGAGGTTTATTTTGGCTCACATTTCAGTGCCTGGTTTTCTGGTTCCAAGGCAGAAATATGATGGGAAAGGCACATAGCAGAAGAAAAGCTCCTGCTGTTATATCAGTGGAGAAGCCAAAAAAGCGAAGATAGGAATTGTGTAGAGAGATAAATTCTTCTGTGTCAGGCCCTCAGTGTTACCTTTTTGGACAAGCACCCACCTCCTAATAGAAATTTAGTTATAAGCCCTATGATTCAATCACCATTCCATAGCCCCATTTCTGAGTACATGAGGCTCTGGGAGGACATATGATATAAAACATACCATTTTACCCTTGGCCCCCAAGAGACTCATGCACAATCCTTTATGCAAATTGAATCTAATCCATCTCTAAGAGTCACCAAAGTCCTAACAGTTTCAGCACTGTTGAAAAGTTCAAGTCAAAAGTCTCCTTTGAGACTTGAGGCAAACTCTTACCTGTAAGCCCCTGTGGAAATCAAAAGAAAGTTAAACACTGCCAACATACAATAGCACAGGGTAAAACCTCCAGTTCCAAAAGGTAGGAAAAGGGGTTTACAAAGCAGTGAAATGAAAGCAAGACTGAAATTCAACGTGAAAAACATTAAATCCTGTATCTCAATGTCCCACACCCACAACAAATTGCGGTGAATATGAATGCCAAACTTATTGGGTGGTCTTGATTTGGAGGTCCCAACCCTTCTGTGTTGCCAGTGGTTGCATCTCTCATGGCATCTCTCTTGGGTTGGCTCTGCTCACTGCTTGTGACTTTCCTGGATTCTCCAGTTTCCTTGGATCTCTACTGTGATTTTAGCTTCACTCTCATAGCTTCTCACACTGCCCTCTCAGGGACACACTACTTGGCCTCCCAGGTTTTCTTCTGAAATCTGGGGATAAACTTCCTTGATTCTACAACTTTTTCATTCTTCATGACTGTAAAACCAGTGGATGATGCCAAGGTCTGCAGCCAGCTTGAGCCAAAGCCATGGCCCCTTGAATTGTGTCTGCTAAGGACTCTGAGTGCCTGGATTGCTGATGACAGTGAAGTGGATCCTGGAAGCCAGCTGACAATGGATATCTCATTTTCAACACTTTAGATGGCCCTGCTCATATACAGTGTCCTGGGTGTTCTCTTCTGAAAGCAAAATCTTTTGCAATTTTGAGCCTTCCAAGGGTGGAGACTTTTTTTTTATTTAAAAGGAAAAAAATCAAACAGTATAAGGGTACAAGTAAAACAGAATTACAAAAAAATGGTAAGAAATCACTAGTTAATAGATTACATATTGTCATCTTAGAAATAGTTGTTCAAGTTAAAGAATTAAAGTATATAAAGTGGACATTCAAACAGTGAGACTGCAAACAGTTGTGTTCAATGATCCAACAAAAATTCAGTAATATGGTCATCTATCTTACACCTAAACACACTTGCACTTTTTTCCTCTCTTTTTTACAATAAAATTTACACATTTTGGGTTTTATTATGCCCATAGTTCTTATTACTTTTTTGGAAGAGAAGAAAACCAAACATGACAAAACAAAGCAGTCAGTCAAAACAAAGGATAGACATAGCACATGATGTAAAAACAGAATACAAGGTTATCAACAATGGTTACCATAATGTCTCTTGCTTCCTTAAAAAAGAATTGCCTATATCATTAGGTATAATAAAATTGAACAAAACAGTACAGAACAAGACCAATAAAACTTAAACATTGTAAACATTACAGGACTTCAAAAGAAGATAATAATCAAACCAGAATGGGCATCATGGTGAATCTTATTGCCTTCAAAGTAGTTGCCTATACTGTCAAACTTGATTCTATCGAACAGAACAGAACAGAGTAAAATCGGTCAAAACAAGATAGTGCGAGTAATACAGGGCTTCAAATCAAGTTAATAGGAAATCAAAAAAGTTACTGTAATATATCCTGCTAATTTTTTGATTTTTTCCCTTAATTAAAAAATAAAAAAAAAGATAAATAAATAAATTTTTTATGAATAAGGGGGAGACTGAGATAAAAGAGTACATAACAACATAACAACACAGGTCAAAGAATGACAGTTTCAGCAACCTAGTATTTCACCACAAGATAACCCGACTTAATAGGAGTTACCATAGTGTCTCTTTCCTTGAAATATTTGAATATAACTTCGTATACTATAGCATCAAGCATATCAAGACAGTGTGAAACCATTCAAATGGGTGAAACTATTTTTTTGTCTGTCTTTTTCCTTTTTATAGGTACCAGGGATAGAACTCATGACTGCCTGCTTGCAAGGCAGGCGCTTATGCCACTGAGCTAAATCCCCAGCCCCTCAAGTGGATGAAACTATTACAGGGTATTTAGAACAGCTAATGGAAAATGAACAATGGTTGCTATATTGTCTCTTTGCCTATAAAAATTTTTGTTTATGCTATCACATATAATAAAATACAGTAAGATACAACCTGATGAAACCAATGGAGACAGAATAGCAACAGTTTGGAGGGACTTCAAAACCCGATGATATTAAATCAGCACCAGCTATTATGATGTCTTATTTTCTTCAAAATAGCTGTTCATTTCATTAGAGGCAATAATATCAAGCAGCCCACAATAAAGCCATTCCATTTGAGTGAAAACTATAAGGATTCAAGGCCACACAGTGGGGAATCATGATTACCACATACTTTTATATGTTTGAATCATTTCTTACACTAGGGAAACTATTTGGTATTCATACATATGAGTTTGATTTATTTCACTTATGAGTATGGTCTTAAGCTGCGCCCATTTATTTATAAATATCACAATGTGATCCTTCTTTATAGCTGAGTAGTACTCCATTGTATAAAAATACTACAACTTTTTAATCCACTCCTCAGTTGATGGACACTTAGGTTGTTTCCAAGATCTGGCAATTACAAATTGTGCTGCTATAAACATAGGTGCACATATATCACTGTGGTATGATGCTTTCAGTTTTTCTGGGAATATGCCTAGAAGTAGAATAGCTGGAACAGATGGGACTTCTAATCCCAGCTTTTTGAGAAATCTCCAGACTGACCTCCACAAAGACTGTACCAGTCTACACTCCCACCAACAGTGCAGGAGAGTTCCTTTTTCTCCACAGTCTCTCCAGCATTTGTTGTTGGTGGTTTTCTTTATCCTGGTCATTCTTTCAGGAGTGAGATGGAATCTAGTGTGGTTTTAATTTTCATTTCTCTAATGACTAATGATGATGAACATTTTTTCATGTATTTACTTGCCATTTGTGTTTCTTCATCTGAGAATTGTGTGTTCATCTCAGATGCCCATTTTTGGATTGGATATTTCAATTTTGGGGGTCTAATTTTTTTTAATTCTTTATATGTTTTAGAGAGAAGTCCCTTATCTGAGGGAGAGTTCACTATGATTTTTTCCCAGTTTGTGGGTTTTCTTTACACTATGCTGGAGATTTTTTTTGATGCAGAAACTTTTTAATAAGAGGTGGTCCCAGTTATTGATTCTGGGAAGTATTTTCCATGTGGTTTGAGTCCTGTTCGTGAATTCTCTACCTACCTCTGTGACTTCAAGGTTTCTACCCAATTTGTCCTCCAATAGATTTAGTGTTTCTGTTTTAATATTCAGATCTTTGATCCATTTAGATTTTAATTTAGTACATGGTGATAGGCATGGGTCTAGTTTTAGTTTTCGGCAAATGGAGAGCCAGTTTTTCCAACACCATTTATTGAAAAGATTGTTGTTCTTCCAGTGAATATGTTTGGCTCCTTTATCAAAGATAAGGTGGTTGAGTGTGTTTGTAGTTGTGGTTGTATCTTCTAATCTATTCCATTGATCTTCATCTCTACTTTGATTGCAGTACCATATTGATTTTACTACTGTTGCTTTGTAGTATAACTTCAAGTCAGGCCTTGTGATGCCTCCTGCATTGTCTTTGTTGCTTAGAACTGTCTTTGCTATTCTAGGTGTCTTCTGGTTCCAGATGGATTTTAGGAGTGATTTCTCTAGATCTATGAGGTATGTTGAAGGTATTTTCATAGGAATTGCATTGAATCTGCATAAGAGTTTTGGGAGGATGACCATTTTGACAATGTTTATTCCTATCCATGAGAAAAGGATGTCTTTCCATTTTCTGAGATCATCTTCAGTTTCTTTATTCAGTGTACTATAATTCTCCCTGTATAGGTCTTTCACTTCTTTTGTAAGAGTAATTCCTAAATATTTCATTTTTTTTGGTTGCTAGTGTGAAGAGTGTGGCTTTTCTTATTTCTCTCTCTGTGATTCTGTTGTTAGTGTATAGGGATGCTATTGATTTTTGAGTATTGATTTTGTATCCAGCTATATTACTGAATTTGTTTATCATACCTAAGAGTCTTTCAATTGAGTTTAGGGGGTCTTCTATGTAGAGTATCATGTCATCTGCAATCAATGATAATTTAACTTCTTCTTTTCCTATATTTACCCCTTTTATTTCTCTCTCTTGTCTAATTGCTCTGCCTAGTATTTCCAGTACTATATTAAATAGGAGTGGTGATAAAGTACATCCTTGTCTTGTGCCTGATTTTAAAGTAAAGGTGTTCAATTTTTGGCCATTTAGTATGATACTGGCTGTTGGTTTGTCATAGATGGACTTTATTATATTGAGATAAAGACCACCTATTCCAACTTTCTGTAGAGTTATCATGAATGAATGTTGGACCTTATCAAAAGCTTTTTCTGCATCTATAGAAATGATCATGTGATTCTTACTTTCGGCTTTATTGATATGGTGGATTACATTTATTGATTTATGCATGTTGAACCATCCCTGCATGCCTGGGATGAATCCCACTTGGTCATGGTGTATAATCTTCTTGATTATTTGCTGCATCATGTCAATATTTTATTGAGGATTTTTTCATCTGTGTTCATTAGGGAGACTGGTCTATAGTTCTCTTTTTTAGTTGAGTCTTTCTCGGGTTTTGGTACTAGAGTAATATTTGCTTCCAGGAATGACTTAGAAAGGATTGCTTCCCTTTCAATTTCATTGAAGAGTTTGAGGAGTGTCAACATTAGGTCTTCTTTGAATTTCTTGTAGAATTCTGCAGTGAATCCGTCTGGGTCTGGGCTCTTCTTCATAGATAAGGACTTAGTTACATTTTCAATTTCATTACTAGAGATTGGGTTATTCAGCAGCTTTACATTCTCCTGATCCAGCTTTGGTGCTTCACATGTTTCTAGGAATCTGTCTATTTTTTCTGTGTTATCAAACCTTTGAGAGTAGAGGTTTTTGAAATAGGTGTTGATGATCTTCTGTATTTCTCTAGAGTCTGTAGTGGTTTCACCTTTTTCATTTCTTATTGCATGAATTTGAGATTTTTCTTCCCTTTTTAAATAAGGTTGGCTAGAGGTTTATCAATTTTATTTATTTGTTTGAAGAACCAAATCTTTGATTCATTGATTCTTTGGATTGTTTTCTTAGTCTGTATTGCATTGTTTTCTGCTGTGATTTTTATAATTTCCTCTCTTCTTTTGACTTTGGGCTTGCCTTGCTGTTCTTTTTCTAGTTCTTTTAGGTGTAGCATCAGGTTATTTATTTATATTCATTCTGTTTTCCTGATGTGGGAACTCAGTGCAATAAATTTTCTTCTGAGGACAGCTTTCATTACATCCCACAGATTACAGTAAGTTGTATCTGTATTTTCATTTGCTTGTAAGTATTGTTTAATTTCTTCTTTAATTCCCCCTGTGACCCACTGATTACTCAAGAGTGTGTTATTCAGATTCCATGTGCTTGTGGGATTTTTGCAGTATCTTTTATCATTAATTTTAAATTTCAAAGCAGTATGGTCTGATAACATGCAAGGGATGATTTCACCTCTTTTTGCATTTATTTAAATATGTTCTGTGAGCTAATATGTGGTCTATTTTAGAGAATGACTCATGTACTGCTGAGAAGAATGTGTATTCTGATGTTGTTGGATGGAACACTCTGTATATGTCTCTCAAGTCCATTTGTTCACAGGTGTGATTCACTTCTGTTATTTCTTTGCTGATTTTCTGTCTGGTTGATCTTTCCCTTCGTGTCAATGGTGTGTTAAGGTCTCCTGTTACAATTGTGTTACTGATAATTTGATTTTTCATTTCTGTTAATACTTCTTTTATATAACTAGGTGCTTTGGAATTTGGTGCATATATATTTAAGATGGTTACCTCTTCCTCTTGAAGTTTTCCCCTAACAGTTATGTAGTGACCTTCTTTATCTCTTCTGATCATTATTGGTTTAAAGTTCACATTGTCTGCAAACAGAATGGCTACTCCTGCTTTTTTTTTTGATTCCTGTTGTGTGAAGTAATATTTTCCATCCTTTGACTTTCACTCTGTGAGTATCCTTGTGTGTTAGATGGCTTTCCTGCAAACAGCATATGGTTAGATTTTATTTCTTGATCCTCTCTACAAGTCTGTTTCTTTTAATTTGTGCATTGAGACCATCTACATTAATGGTTATAACTGTTCTATGTTGGTTTATTATTGACATGTTATCTTTCTGCTGTTGAATTTTTATCTTTCTGCTCTGTTTAATTATCTGCTTTGCTTGGTGGTTTTTTCCTTTGTGTATCTAAACTGCCTTTCAATATTTTTTGCAGGGTTGGCTTGGTGATCATGAAGTTCTTCAGGTCTTCTTTGTCATGGAATATCTTATTTCACCATCGATTTTGAATGATAGTTTTCAGGGTACATCAGTCTGGGTTCGAAGTCATTTTCCTTTAGGATCTGGAATACTTTACTCCATGCTTTTCTTGACTTTATTGTTTGTGCTGAGAAGTCTGCTTCTGATAGGTTTTCCTTTATAAGTAATCTGTCTTTTCTTTCTCACAGCTTTTAATATTCTATTCTTATGTTGGATTTCTGGGATGGTGATTATTATATGTCTGGGTGTAGTTTTATTTTGGTTATGACTATTTGGAGTTCTATATGCTTCACTGAAACTGATGCCGGTTTCTGATCTCATGCTTGGGAAATTTTTAGCTATTACTTCTCTAAATATCCTCTTGACGTCCTTTATGTTGTTCCCTTCTTTTTCATTAATCCCTATCAATCTTATGTTGTTTTTCTTTGCGTCATCTTGCAGTTGTTGTATTGTTATTTCCTGATTCTTTGTTATTTTTAAAAGATCTTTCCTTTCCTGTTCACTAGCTGCAATCTTGTCTTCAAGGTCTGAAATTCTATCTTCACTTTCATTCAGGTGGTTTTTACAGCTTTTAGTGGAAGTTTTCATTGCCTGCATATCTCTGTGCATTTGCTTTATATTCTGTTTGTTTCTTATATTGCTCATCTAGGGTTTCTATCTTTTTGTTTAATTACTCCAATTTTTTAACTGTGTTTTTTTTAGATATGTTCAGCATCTCTTTCATTTCTTTTGTCATTTCTTCTTTTACCTGGGAGATTATTTCTAGTTTGAATTCCTTTAAAGCTTCCCAGAGTTGCTTGTTTATTTCAGTTGCTATTATGTCTGATATTTGAGGTGTATGGCATATATTTTCTTCTATATACATCACTCCTAGGGTTTCTTGGGGTGGGCTGGAGGTTTGAGATTATAATTTGGTCTTTCATTTTGCCATTTTCCTATGTTTCTGTGGTTCAAATGTTTTTTGAAAGCTTTCTCCAGGTCTGTTGGAAATCCACTTCTATGTTCGCAGCTCCTGGGACTCTGGCACCCAGTTCCCCCAGGCTTCCAGGCCTCTGGAACCCGTGGTGCTCATGTGCTTGCTTAGAACTCCAAAGTCCCAAACAATCTGGGCTCTGGGAAAGTGGGCATCTGCCTGCTTGCTTAGAACTCCACAGTTCTCCAAGCACTGCCAGAACAGAGAGGCAGATGCAGGCACCTCAGACCCACCTAGCTGTTCCACTGCACCCGGAAGGCTTGAGGGTTCCAAACAAGCTGGCCTGGGGAGGGGGGGGGAGTGTGCCGGTTACTTACCCCAGGATGCTGGGCCTCTGGAACTGGTGGTGCTTGCCTGCTTGCTTAGAAATCCACAGTCCTCCAGGTACATGGAGATGCAGATGCAGGTGCCCCAGACCCACCTTGCTGTTCCACTGCACCCAGATGGTGTGAGGGTCCCAAACAGTCTAGTCTCTGAGGACAGTGGGCACCCGCCTGCTTGCTTAGAACTCCACAGTTCTCCGAGCGCCGCTGGAACAGAGAAGTGGATGCAGGCACCTCAGACCCGCCTAGCTGTTCCACTGCACCCAGCAGGCTGGAGAATCCCGAACAAGCTGAGCTCAGGGGAAAGTGTGCAGAGCACTTACCCCAGGATGCTGGGCCTCTGGAGCTGGTGGTCCAAGGGTGGAGACTTTCTGATCCTCAGAATGACTTCAAACATTTTTCCTATTGTCCTATTGTAAAGCATATCACTTTTTAAAAATGCTAACGTTTTTAGCAAGGACTCTCTTTTGTTCCAACTTTCAGGTCCCAACTTTAGAGGAGCTTCTTTTCTGACTCAATTTGAAGCCTAAAATGCTTCAAACTGTGCTATTTACTCTTGATTCTCAATGTAGAACTGACTAAAAACCCCTAAGTACCCACACCATAGCCTCAACATTAGGCTGTCTTGAAATTTCCTCTGCCAGATTAATTGGTCTACTGTTCATAATTTCAATCCCTGGCAAATTATTTGGCACATCCAATGGCACAGGATAAAAAAATATGAAGAAATTTTCTGTTGGAGCATATTGGTCATGGCTTGGAGGCCATTGTCATGGTTTATATCAGTGGTGTCCAGGCCTCATGCCTTTGCATTATGCATTTGTGATTGGTTCATTGTCTAGCACTTAAATTGGAGGTGTGAGTGCTACACTGGCCTAGAGGTGGATCCAGGATGTGATGTGATGGCAGGAAGAAGGCATGTCTCGCTCTCTTGCCAGTTTCTGCCTTGCTGTTTGCAGCTGCCATGACCTGCAGCCCCACCATGCCACCCTGCCTTGGAACCAACTGAGTATGGACTGAAACCTACAAAAACTTTAAGAAATAAACCTTTCCTTTCCCAACTTTGAGCATCAGGTATTTTGCCACAAGTAAAAAGTAACTAAGACAGCAATGCTAATGAAGTTCTTGTATTTCCTAATCTTTTCTGTCTGTTTTTAAAAACTTTAATCAGTGTTCCAGTTTTCTAAGCTCCAACCAGAATCTCTTAACAAGTTCAGTTCATAGCAAACCTGTCTAAACTTTTGCAAACCAGTTCCAAGTCTTCAAAACCATTTGGTCAGATATTGTCATAGCAGCAATGTCACTTCTATGGTACCAAACTCTGTCTTAGTCACCTTAACCAACATCTACAATTTAAAGGATGAGAGGTTTATTTTCACTCACTTTTCAGCCCATGGTTTTTTTGCTCGAAGGCAGAAATAACATGGAAGAGCTCCACAGTAGAGGAGAAGCTGTGCACCTTATAGTGTCAAGGAAGCACAGAGGGTGAAGGGAGGGTCTAGGTAAAGAGATAGGCCCTTCTGAGTCATGACCACAGTTCCTGTCTTTTCTAACCATATCTCTATCTCCTAACAGCATCTCAGCTCTAAGCCTCCATGATCAAATCTTCTTCCAAAAGCCTTGGGGGACATTGAACTATGAACCATAATACCTGGGGTAAGAGAGAAATGCTCCAGGGGCAGATAGACCATGGGCTAAAGTTGCCACTGAACACTGGAGCAGGGAAAGAGTAGGAGGAGCTTGGACTCCATCAACACAAGAAGGCTCAGCCTTTGATATGAAACGCCACAGAAGACCCTGGATGAGAAGGACAGGAGGGTCCTCCAGCACACGAGCTCCCCATTGGCTTGTGAGAAATGAAGGTGTGCTCTGTTGACGTGCTTAGGGCCTGGTTGTCCTCATGAGAGGGAGTTGTGATGGGCTCTGGTTAGGGTGGTTACAATCACTGTCTTCAGTGTTGACACCTAGGTCCTCTGTTCTAAATCTGTTCACATCCTGATCAAAGTGGGCATTTTCCTTGTTCAATGTAACTGCTATGCATACTAGACATTGTGCACAGAGGTTGGCAGAGTTGTGAGAGGAGTATAGGGTGCATTTCCCATTTGTGAGTGTTCCTCTCCTCTGGAAAGCAAGGACGTGCTTTCATGGTTGCAGGAGTGAGCAGGTGAACTGGATGGGAAAAACATTGGCTTCTGGTTCTGAATGCTTTGGGCTGAGTCAGGGCCACTGTTCTTGGGGTCTTTGGGCTTTGGCAAGATTGGAACTCTGCAGCATCCTGGCTTGCTACTGCTTACTCATGGAGGGCCCAGGGAGAGTTGATGAGGTAAGCAATTGGTATTTGGAGCTTTTATGGGTTCCTGGTTGTGAGCTGGTCCATGCTGATGTGAATGCTTGGGATTTCTTTCATGTTCACTTCCTCTGGCAAAAGCTCCTCTTTTGCCTGTGCCCAGGATGGGTATGGCATTGTTGCTCCTTCTCATCTGGGAATAAATGTCAGTTGGCTCTCTCTAAGTCCTCAGCTCTTCTGTAGCTTTAAATAAAATCATTATTTTTAAAAGTTTACCTCATGCTTTCCTTTATTCATGGTACAAGCACTGGTCTTTCACTTCCTTCCAGTCCTTACTAAAGTACAGAGTCATGGTGTTTTAAGAACCTGCTTAGTCATGGAAGACAGTATGGGCTGCAGGGAGCAAAGATGGTCTCAGAGAGCTGAAAGATCAAGTGTGATTGGTGTTGAAAGACAGGAGGATTCATAGTTTCTGGACTTGCAGGGGACAGGTGGGACTCATGCACATGTGGCCACTTCATAAGGTGAAGAGCATTGGACCAGGGGACAAGAGCCAGGGCCAGGAGGTAGGAGAGGAGTTGCAAGGTTATCTCTTAATGAGGATGTGGCCATGGCACCCTTCTGTAGCCATTCATGTCTCCACTTCCTGAGTGCTTTGGTTTGGAAGAAGGATTCATGCCTGGCCAACTTTGGGATGAAGAGAGATTGATCCATGAAGGTCTTTACAGAGGTTCAGGGAGAAGAGATCAGGATCTGGGGTCCTCTGAGGAAGCAGGTGAGGCCCAAGGAAGCCTCACAAATGTGAAAAGGAAGCCTCACCAGCCATGGTGAAGGGCAGTATGTTCCAGGGTGGCTGAGGCATTCACATCAGGGAAGCAGTTCCTTTGCCTTCCTGAGCCTCAACAATGAGCCAGTAGACCATAGTGGAGGCACCACTTTCCCAATTCTAGGGCATCAAGGTCACAGGGGCCATGGAGCAGCCTAGGTCCTCAGAGCCTGGCAAAGCAGTGTGCATGTTGAGTCTGACCTGGCCTGCTACAGCCCCTCCCTGCCCAGAGTGTGGCCCTAGGAGGGATGCACCTTGCCAGGCTCTGTAATCTACACAGGGATAGACTCACCTCCCAATGCCACTGACTGAGTTGGTCTGGTGAACAGATGTGGCAATGCTGGTACCAGGAGTCGGTTCCAGCTCCTTTTGTGCTCATGCCACCTGGGCTGTCTTTTCTGTCCAGTGAAGAGAGGGTCAGGCAAGAGGTCACATCAATGGGGAGGAGTGGACAGGCTCATGGAAGGAAGCAACAACTACAGCACAAAGAGTAGGGGATATGGTTCTGGCTCCAGCTGGGTTGGCAGGGCCTGACGATGGAGGGGTTCCCCTGAGGGACAAAGTAGAGGAGCAGCCCCTGCACTGGGGGGCGGGTACCTAGAGATGAGGGTGGGCCTCTGCTCATAGCTTCTGCCTATCTAGGCAAAGTGTTGCTCAGACCCTGTTCTCTGGTCTAAGGCTGCTTCATAAGCTGCTCTTGGGCAGACATGGGGGTCAAGTTTGGCAGCAGGTGTTTTAGCCAGTAGCCCTGGGCAGAGGGTTTGAGGCAGGGCAGGCAAATTCTGTGCTCACCCCAGTCTTGGAGAAGGGTTGTGCTGCAGCAGTTTATCACTCCCATGGAGCTGAGGTTCCTTCATGCAACTCTTCCAGCACTATGCTGGACAGCTGCCTTCTGGCTGTGATTCACTACCAGTGTCCAGGCTCCTGGACATCTTCCAAGAGGCTTCATACCCCACCACACAGATGTGGGCAGCCATAGGGGAGCTGGAAGTGGCCGGAGTGTGTAGAACACTGCAGGTTTGGAAAGTGGCATTGCCTATCTTGGTAAGCAGTGGCAAACCAGGAGGGGTCCACTTCTTGCTGACCCTCAAGACACATGAAGAAGATGTTAGGATGTTAGAACTCAGGCTAGAACTTCACACAGAAGCCATGGGGTTGCCTTGGGAGAGGAGGTTGCAGTCAGGAGTCTAAAGGAGAGGTTTCCCTTGACCACTGTGTATTGAGGCAGGTGGGAGAAGCCTGCCATGTTCTGGTTGGGAGACACTAAGGGAAAAGCCAGGACAGTGTACCTCTCTACCTCCTTAATTGCAAAGTTGGCATGTGCACTGCTGGAGTGACAGAAGCTGGGGTGGGATGCAGATTGGATCTGGGGTGGGCAATGGAGCAGAATGCAGGGTGGGTCTGGAATGGGCCATGGAGTAGGACATGGAATAAGCAGTGGGAAGGGGGACATGGTATGGGCCTTGGGGTCAGCTATGTGGTAGAAAGGGCTTTGGGCAGCCCTAATCCCAGGCCTGGGAGCTGGCTTACCTTCCCACTGTGCCATCAGCTCCTTGGGAGGACTCTGGGCCTTGGTGGCAGATTGTGAATGTGACAACATCCCAAGGTTTCATGTGGCCCTGGGCAGGCTCAGATGGTTTCTTAGTGTTTGGGAGACATTGAAAAATTGTTCCTCATAGCTACTGTTGAAAGTTTCCCCATCCACCATCTAGGGGAGCTGGATTCTCTGATGCTCATCCTCACCCTGCCTCCTTCTGGAACCACAGGTCCTCTAGGCAAAGGTGAAGCAGGTACATGGTAGGAGAATGTGTGTGGCTGGCACATTCTGCAAGGAGAGGGCCTGAGGAAAAGCACCTAGTTCACTTGGCCAACTAACTAGTGGCTCCATGGGAAGCCAGGACTGTCCTTGCCTTGTGCACCCTGGGGTGGAATGTGCAAAGGCCAATGCCATGCACAGCTCTTTCTTAGTGACTGTCTGACCCACACTTCCTGAACCAACCCGGGCCTGAAGCTTCCTGGCCCCTATCTCAGTCAAGTAGGAGATCATTGCAGGATAAGTCTCTAGTGCCCCTATGTCCTCCACCCTCTCCCCATTCTGTGTTCTTTGTGGCTGACTTGTCCCCTGGGTTCTCATTCTGCTGTCTGATGGTTGGTGTTTGTTGGCTGGAGGACCTTCACTTCCTGTCTCTACTGTCCTGGGGAACACATGCTCATTTTGTGGCCTCTTGAGGACTTGAGGCACATTGGCCTTTCCCATGGATCCCTGGGGTCTCCTCTAGCTTGCTGGGGTGAGGGTACTGAGCTTCCTGTACTACATGTGTACTACCTCTGTGACTCAGAGAAATCCACTTTTGCATGATCTCCTCAGCTCTCTGACAGTATTGAGCTTCTGGTGGAATCTCTGACTGGCCTCTTGAAGGCTCTTAAAAGCCACGGGTTTCAAAGTTTTCAAGAATATCAGCATCGATGAATATCTGTGCAAGCAGGGAGGGATTGCATGTTCCTGAGGCACCTCAGCCTGTGGTGAGTGCTCAGCACACTCTGCCCAAATCTCAGACTGTTCTGGACCCCCCAGGCTTCCGGGTGCAGTGAAGTGGAGCAGTGGGTTAGAGGCCACTACATTCGCCTCCCCATCCCGGCTGCACTTGGAGGTCTGCTGAGCTTCTGATGGGTGGGTGGGCCCACACTATCCCCCGAGCCCAGCCTGTTTTGCTGCTGCACCTAGCCATCGGTGTGCAGAGGAGGAGCTGGGTGGATCTAGAGTGCCTGCATCAGCCCCTTCCTTTGTCTGGAGGACTGTGAATATCTCTGCAAGCAGGGAGGGATCGCAGGTTCCTGAGGCACCTCGGCCTGTGGTGAGGGCTCAACACACTCTGCCCAAATCTCAGACTGTTCCAGACCCCCCAGGCTCCCGGGTGCAGCGAAGTAGAGCAGTAGGTTAGAGGCCACTACATCCGCCTCCCCATCCCGGCTGCACTTGGAGGTCTGCTGAGCTTCCGACAGGTGGGTGGGCCCACACTATCCCCCGAGCCCAGCCTGTTTTGCTGGCGTGCCTAGCCATCAGTGTGCAGAGGAGGAGCTGGGTAGATCTAGGGTGCCTGCATCTGCCTCTCCGTGTGTCAGGAGGACTGTGGATATCTCGGCCCAGACTGTTTGGGTCCCTCCAGGCTTCCAGGTGCAGTGAAGGGGAGAGGTGGGTTTGAGGCCTCTACATCCACCTCCCCATCCCGGTTGCACTTGGAGAACTGCTAAGCTCCCGTCGGGTGGGCGGGCCCACACTATCCTTCCCCCCCAGCCCAGCCTGTTTTGCTGCCACGCCTAGCCATCAGTGTGCAGAGGAGGAGCTGGGCGGATCTGGGGTGCCTGTATCGGCCTCTCTGAGTGTCTGGAGGACTGTGGATATCTCTGCAAGCAGGGAGGGATCACAGGCACCTGAGGCACCATGGCCTATGGTGAGTACCCTAACCCGGCTGCGATTGAAGAGCTGTGGAGCTTCCAAGGGGCAGGTGGGCACACAGTGCCCTGAGGCCCAGCTTGTCTGGAACTGCGGAGTTCCGAGCAGGCAGAGGAGGGCCATTGGTTCTGCAGGCCCAATGGCTTGGGGTAGTGTGGTGCCAGAGTCTCAGTAGCTGCAAACATAGAAGGGGATTTTCAACAGATCCTGAGGAAGCTTTTAAATAAAACTTGAAACACAGAAATATAGGAAAATGACAAAACTAAAGACCAAATTACAACCTCAAACCTCCAGCCCATCTCAAGAAACCCTAGGAGGAATGTATTTAGAAGAAAATATATCCCATCCACCTCATATATCAGACACAATAGCTACTGAAATTGACAAGCAACTGAAGGAAGCTTTAAAGAAATTCAAACTCAAAATAATCTACCAGATAAAAGAAGAAATGATAAAAGAAATGAAAGAGATTCTAAATATATCTAAAAAACACCACAGATAAAAAATTGGAGGAACTAAACAAAAAGATAGAATCCCTAGACGAGCAATATAAGAAACAAACAGAATACATAATGCAGATGCACAGAGATATACAGGAAATAAAAAACTCCACTGAAAGTTGTAAAAACCGCCTTAATGAAAGTGAAGATAGAATTTCAGACCTTGAAGACAGGATTGCAGCTAGTGAACAGGAAAGGAAAGATCTTTTAAAAATAACAAGGAATCAGGAAACAAGAATTCAACAATTGCAAGACGATGCAAAGAAGAATAACATAAGAATGATAGGGATTAATGAAAAAGAAGGAGACAACATAAAGGATATCAAGAGGATATTTAGAGAAGTAATAGCTGAAAATTTCCCAAGCATGAGATCAGAAACTGACATCAGGATCAGTGAAGCATGTAGAACTCCAAATAGTCATAACCAAAATAAAACTACACCCAGACATATAATAATCACCATCCCAGAAATCCAACACAAGAATAGATTATTAAAAGCTGTCAGAGAGAAAAGACAGATCACTTATAAAGGAAAACCTATCAAAATCACAGCAGACTTCTCATCACAAACAATAAAGTCAAGAAGAGCATGGAGTGAAGTATTCCAGATCCTAAAGCAAAATGATTTCCAACCGAGACTGATATATCCTGCAAGACTATCATTCAAAATAGATGGTGCAATACGATACTTCCATGACAAAGAACAGCTGAAGAACTTCATGAACACCAAACTAACCCTGCAAAAAATATTGAAAGACAGTTTAGATACACAAAGGGAAAAACCACTAAGCAAAGCAAATAATTAAACAGAACAGAAAGATAAAGATGCAGCAGCAGAGAGATAAGATTCCTACAATTAACCAGCATTTAACAGTAATAACCATTAATGTAAATGGTCTCAATGCACCAAGCAAAAGAAACAGACTAACAGAATGGATCAAGAAACGAAATCCAACCATATGCTGTTTACAGGAAACCCATCTAACCCAGAAGGATACTCACAGACTGAAAGTCAAAGGATGGAAAACAATTCTTCACGCAGCAGGAATCCAAAAAAAGGCAGGAGTAGCCATTCTGTTTGCAGACAACGTGAACTTTAAACCAACAATGACAATAAAGGACAAAGAAGGTCACTACATACTCGTAAGGGGAAAACGCCAAGAGGAAGAGATAACTATCTTAAATATATATGCACCAAACTCCAGAGCACCCAGTTATATAAAACAATTATTAACAGAAATGAAAATTCAAATTATCAGTAACACAATTGTAACAGGAGACCTTACTAGACCATTGACACCAAGGGACAGATCAACCAGACAGAAAATGAGCAAAGAAATAACAGAACTGAATCACACCTGTGAACAAATGGGTTTGATAGACATATACAGAATGTTCCACCCAACAACATCAGAATACACATTCTTCTCAGCAATACGTGGATCATTTTCTAAAATAGACCATATATTACCTCACAGAACACAGTTAAACAAGTGCAAAAGAGCTGAAATCATCCCTTGCATGTTATCGGTTCATAGCGCTCTGAAATTAGAAATTAATGATAAAAGATACTGCAAAAATCCTGCAAACACATGGAAACTGAATAACACACTCTAGAGTAATCAGTGGGTCACAGAAGAAATTAAAGAAGAAATTAAACAATACCTAAAAGAAAATGAAAATGCAGATACAACTTACCGGAATCTGTGGGATGCAATGAAAGCCGTTCTGAGAGGAAAATTTATTGCACTGAGTTCCCACATCAGGAAAACAGAACGAAAACAAATAAATAACTTGATGCTACACCTCAAACAGGTAGAAAAAGAAGAGCAAGTCAAGCCCAAAGCCAAAAGAAGAGAGGAAATTATAAAAATCAGAGCAGAAATCAATGCAATAGAGACTAAGAAAACAATCCAAAGAATCAACGAATCAAAGAGTTGGTTCTTTGAAAGAATAAATAAAATCGATAAGCCCCTAGCCAACCTTATTAAAAAAAGGAAAGAAAAAGCTCAAATTCATGCAATAAGAAATGAAAAAGGAGAAATCACTACAGACCCAATAGAAATACAGAAGGTCATCAACACCTATTTCGAAAACCTCAACTCTCAAAAGTTTGATAACACAGAAGAAATAGACAGATTGTTAGAAGCATATGAACTGCCAAAGCTAGATCAAGAGGATGTAAAACTGTTGAATAACCCAATCTCTGTTACTGAAATTGAAAATGTAATTAAGTCCTTACCCACCAAGAAGAGCCCAGGCCCAGATGGATTCACTGCAGAATTCTCCAAGAAATACAAAGAAGACCTAATGCCGACACTCCTCAAACTCTTCAATGAAATTGAAAAGGAAGCAATCCTTCCTAAGTCATTCCTGGAAGCAAATATTACTCTAGTACCAAAACCTGAGAAAGACCCAACTAAAAAAGAGAACTATAGACCGATCTCCCTAATGAACACAGATGCAAAAATCCTCAATAAAATATTGGCAAATAGGATCCAGCAAATCATCAAGAAGATTATACACCATGACCAAGTGGGATTCATCCCAGGAATGCAAGGATGGTTCAACATACGCAAATCAATAAATGTAATCCACCATATCAATAAAGCCAAAAATAAGAATCACATGATCATTTCTATAGATGCAGAAAAAGCCTTCGATAAGGTCCAAAATTTATTCATGATAAAAACTTTACAGAAAATTGGAATAGATGGTCTTTATCTCAATATAATAAAGGCCATTTATGACAAACCAACAGCCAGCATCATACTAAATGGCCAAAAATTGAAAGCATTTACTTTAAAATCGGGCACAAGTCAAAGATGTCCTTTATTACCACTCCTATTTAATATAGTACTGGAAGTACTAGCCAGAGCAATTAGGCAAGAAAGAGAAATAAAAGGGGTAAAGTTAGGAAAAGAAGAAGTTAAGTTATCATTGTTTGCAGATGACATGATACTCTACATAGAAGACCCAGTAAACTCCATTGAAAGACTCTTAGATACAATAAATAAATTCAGTAATGTGGCTGGATACAAAATCAATACTCAGAAATCAATAGCATTCCTATACACAAACAACAAAATCACAGAGGGAAATAAGAGAAACTGAACTATTCACATTAGCTAGCAAAAAAATGAAATATTTAGGAATTACTCTTACGAAAGAAGTGAAAGACTTATACAGTGAAAATTATAATACACTGACAAAGGAAATTGAAGAAGATCTCAGAAAATGGAAAGACATCCCTTGCTCATGGATAGGAAGAACAAACATTGTGAAGATGGCCATTCTCCCAAAACTGTTATACAGATTCAATGCAATCCCAATAGAAATACCATCAACATACCTTATAGATCTAGAGAAATCACTCCTAAATTTCATCTGGAACCAGAAGAGACCTAGAATCGCAAAAGCAATTCTAAGCAGCAAAGACAAAGCAGGTGGCATCACAATCCCTGACTTGAAGTTATACTACAAAGCAACAGTAGTAAAATCAACATGGTATTGGAATCAAAACAGAGCTGAAGATCAATGGAATAGATTAGAAGATACAACCACAACTTCAAACACACTCAACCACCTTATCTTTGATAAAGGAGCCAAGCAGGTTCACTGGAAGAACGATACTCTCTTTAATAAATGGTGCTGGAAAAACTGGCTCTCCATTTGCCAAAAACTAAAGCTAGACCCATGTCTATCACCATGTACTAAATTAAAATCTAAATGGGTTAAAGATCTGAATATTAAAACAGAAACACTAAATCTATTGGAAGACAAATTGGGTAGAAACCTTGGAGACATAGGAGTAGGTAGAGAATTCATGAACGGACTCAAACTGCACAGGAAATACTTCCCAGAATCAATAACTGGGACCACTTCTTATTAAAAAGTTTCTGCATGTCAATAGAAATCTCCAGCATAGTGAAAAGAAAACCCACAAACTGGGAAAAGATTTTAGTGAACTCTCTCTCAGACAAGGGACTCTTGTCTAAAACATATAAAGAATTAAAAAAACTCAGACCTCCAAAATTCAAAGATCCAATCCAAAAATGGGCATCTGAGATGAATACGCAATTCTCAGATGAAGAAATGCAAATGGCAAATAAATACATGAAAAAATGCTCATCATCATTGGTCATTAGAGAAATGCAAGTTAAAACCACACTGAGATACCATCTCACTCCTGAAAGAATGGCCAGGATCAAGAAAACTAACAACAAATGCTGGAGAGGCTGTGGGGAAAAAGGAACTCTCCTGCACTGTTGGTGGAAGTGTAGACTGGTACAGCCTTTGTGGAGGTCTGTCTGGAGATTTCTCAAAAAGTTGGGACTGGAAATACCATTTATTCCAGCTATTCCACTTCTAGGCATATTCCCAGAAGAACTGAAGGCATCATTCCACAGTGATATATGTGCACCTATGTTTATAGCAGCACAATTTGTAATCGCCAGATCTTGGAAACAACCCAAGTGTCCATCAACTGAGGAATGGATAAAAAAGTTGTGGTATTTCTATACAATGGAGTATTATTCAGCTATAAAGAAGGATCACATTGAGTTATTTATCAATAAATGGGCTCAGCTTGAGACCATACTCATAAGTGAAATAAATCAATCTCGCATGTATGAATACCGAATAGTTTCCCTAATGTAAGTAATGATTCAAATATATAAAAATATGTGGTAATCATGATTCCCCATTATGTGGCCTTGAAGCCTTATAAAATTTTCACTTATTAATTAGAAAGGCTTTATTCTGGGCTTCTTGATATGGAAATATTCAAAGCTATAGTATATGAAGTTTTATCCAAATATTTCAAGGAAAAAGACAGACACTATGGTAACTACTATTAAATCGGGTTATTTGGTGGTGAAGCACGAGGTTGCTGAAACAGTCATGCTTTGACCTCTATTGTTATATTGTCATGTCCTGTTTTAACTCAATCTCTCCCTTATTCTTTAAAAAAATTATTTAGTTATTTCTTATGTTTGTTTTAATTAAGGGGAAAAATTTTAAAAATTAGGATATATAATAGTAACTCTTTTTGATTTCCTATTGACTTGTTTTGAAGTCCTGTAATACTCCCACGATCTTGTTTTGACTGATTAGACTCTGTTCCATTCTGTGCGATAGTATCAAGTTTGAGGGTATAGGCAACTACTTGAAGGCAATAAGATTCACTAAGATGCCCATTCTGGTTTGACTATTGTCTCCTTTGGAAGTCATATAATGTTTACAATGCCTAAGTTTTATTGGTCTTGTTCTCTACTGTTTTGTCCAACTTTATAATATCTAATGAGATAGACAATTCTTTTTAAGGAAACAAGAGACAACGTTGATAACCATTGTTGATAACCTTGTACTCTGTTCTACATCATGTGCTATGTCTATCCTTGGTTTTGACTGACAGCTTTGTTTTGCCATATTTGACTTTATTCTCTCTCCCCCCCCAAAAAGTAATAAGAACTAAGGAGTAATAACATCCAAAATGTGTAAATTTTGTTGTAAAAAAGGGAGGGGGAGAAAAAAAGAGCTCTAACGGATATAACAGCAAGTGTGTTTAGGGATGTTAAATAGCTGACCTATATTAATGTTTTTGGATCGCTGAACACAGCTGTTTGCAGTCTCTCTGTTTGAATGTCCACTTTGTATTCTTTGATACTGTGATTTGAGCAACTATTTCCAAGATGTTAATATGTAATCTATTAACAGGTGATTTCTTACTGCTATTTTTTTTTCTTTGTAGTTCTGTATTATGTGTAGCCTTACACCGCTTTGTTTTGTTTTGTGTTTTTCTCTTTTTCCTCTTAAATAAAATTTTTTAAAAAAGAATATCAGCATCCCTATAACTAACCATCACTTTCATATTTCAGAACACAGATAACCAATGAGCTATTGGTCCATGGATCTGCAAAAGGCCAGAATCAGCACTCTCCCAAAAGTAAGCATCTTTGCTTCCTCTTCTCTTGCCACCTTTTCTTCCTTCTTATCTTTGTCTCCTCATCTTTTTAAGATTTTTAATGGGCACTTCCACCCACATTACTGCTCACTTCCTGCATGACTCGCCAGTCTGGAGGAATGCTGGCACCACCCTCGGACTTTGGGCCAGCCACTGGCCTTCTCCCCTCTGCAACCCTCCCCATCTCCTAGGCCAAATACTTGATCTTAAGTTCCCACTCCCCCTCCCAGAACTTTGAACTGCAGTGGATTAAGTATGGTGGGTTGATGGGAGACTCAGTAACCCCTCACCCAAACATAAGACCTCAACAGGCTCCAATCACTATGATGAGTTTCCCCCTAAAACAGAGGTCTTCAGAGGGTATATAGCAGTAGAAAAGCTCCTTCCAGCTGTAAGATCTTGGAGAGCTTGACGGGGGTGTAGGTGACTCCCTCCTCTACACAGAGAACATCAGGCAGGTTGAAGAGTGTGCCAATAAGGGCTCCCCCAACTTGGAGAAAGTTAAAAGGGCTTATGAGACACCCAGTGATACAGTAGGGTCTCAGCTGAAACAAACACTGTAGACAGAGAAATCTAGTGACCTGTAATAACCTGAAGACATAGCAACAGCAGGAACTAAGGGTTGACTTACATCAATACTCCTAGGATTGTCAGCCAAGGAAGAATATAGGACTCACCCGACAGGACCCACAAGAGAAATTCAAGTGACTGGCCCTCCTCTTCATGGTGGTACTCAATAATCAGACAAACATCAACCACACAGTAGGACCCTAAGATACACACTACAAACAGATGTGACTATTGAGATTGAAAAACCAAATATTAGCCCAAAAGGTGAAAATGAAAAATGAAAAACCAAAACGCAATCTCAAACATCTAGTCCAGCAGGAGTAAGAACAGGTGAGAGTGAAATAGAGGACTTAAGTCATACACCAGAAAAGAAACAAATCCATGAGACTATAGAGGAAATTAAATCAGAAATAATTTCTCACATAAAGACAGAAATAACAACCTGAAGTTGTTAGGTTGTTATTTCTGTCTTTATGTGAGTTTGAAAGACATACTAGATAGAGATAAAAAGGACTACAATCTCCAGAACAACAACAGAAAGATAACAACTTTAGGTTGTTATTTCTGTCTTTATGTGAGTTTGAAAGACATGCTAGATAGAGATAAAAAGGACTACAATCTCCAGAACAACAACAGAAAGATACTACAAGGAAGGGCAAAAAATTAAACAAGGGAGAAAAGTAGAAAACAAACAACAGGAACATAACATGACAAAGTTGAGCCAGTACATATCAGTTATATCCATAAATGTAAATGGCCTCAGTTCACCTATCAAAAGGAACAGGTTGACAGGATAGATCAAAAAACAGGATGCAGGGATGGAGAAAAGATGGCTGATAGATAACAGCAGGCTCCAGAGGCTCCCTGAGATGGTCAACTTAGATTCTAAAAATAATACAGTGTGGGGAGTCCCAAACAGAAGGAGATAGATTCTCCCAACCCAGGAACAAACTAAGCTGAGAGAAATCAAATAAATATACAGTCCTGGAGCTACTATTTGAACAGCTAAAGTCTCGGTGCTTCCACTGTAGCACTTGAACTGGTACAGCCAAGACTTACTGAGCTACCTGAAAGCCCACCAATGCTTCAACTCATGGGACATGCACTTGCACTGAGGAAGGGAGCCAATGAACCAAATGGAGAGCTGAGCTGATGGGGAACCTGCATTGACCTGCAGTGAGTGATGGGAATAAAACCTTTCCATAGAAAAAGGGACTCCAACAGATGACATACTGGGACCGTGTAGATTGGCGAGAAAAAGAAGCTGCAATGACTTCAGTCAGCTGCTCCTATTTCAAGTGGGACTGGTGGGGAGTGCTTGACCTGGGTCACACCCCAGACTGAGACCCAATAGGCTAGCCCAAACCAAGTCCCTATGCCTGTTAGTGCACTCTAATGCAGTGAAGCCCTCAGCAGGTTGACTGAACTGGATGGGAGGGGCAGCCTCTGTAGTACACTGCAGTGGGTGGGAGCACCTAGTCAGCGCATTTCAGTTGAACTGTAACCAACAAAGAAAGAAACTAGTACCTCCTATATACACCTGTATGGAAGGAACAAAAAATATGAGAAGAGGAAACAACAAGAAAGGGTCCCTAGCCACAAACCCTGAGAACATTGATCAGGAAAGGTAAATGCAAAGCAGACTGAGTATAGTAAACATGCAATATCAGACACAGTACCAGTGGACATAAAGCAATATCTTCACAACCTCATAGACTAGTTCAAAAGTGAAGTATTTAACCAAGTAAAGCAAGATATAAATAGAATAGTAAAAGAAATGCACCTCTCAAGAAAAAACAGATGGAAAAATAGAGGAACACAAAAAAAGGGGAGAATTGTTTGATGAAGAAAATAGAGAAAACATAGAATACATGAAGCAGGTTCAAAGAGATTACCAGAAAATTAAAAACTCCATTGAAAGCTGGCAAAACTGCTTGAAAGAAACTAAGGATACATTATGCAAACTGGAGGACAGGTTTGCAATGTGGGATCTTGAAAGGAAAAATTTCTTAAAAATAACAAGGAAACAAGCAGTAACAATACAAAGGCTAGAAGATGACAAGCTATAACTTAAGAATAAAGATTGTGAATGAAGAAGCAAGGGTACAAACAAAGGAACTACAAAGGCTATTCACAGAAATAATTAAGGAAAACTTCCCAAACAGAGGAAAAGGAAAAGATATTCAGATGCATGAGGCATACAGAATTCCAGCCACCTACAACCAAAACAAAACTACACCCAGGCTTATAGTAATTAAGATCCCAGAAATCCAATATAAAAGCTGTCAGAGACAAGAAACAGATTACTTACAAGGGAAAGCCCATCAGAATTATGGCAGTCTTCTTGGCACAAACCATCAAATCAAGAAGAGCATGAAGCATCCTCTTTTATCTCAATCTCTCCCTTATTCATTAAAAAAATTTATTTATTTATTTATTTATTTCTTATTTTTAATTATTTTTTTAATTAAGGGGAAAAATTTAAAAACATTAGCAGGATATATTACAGTAACCACTATTGATAACCTTGTACTCTGTTTTTACATCATGTGCTATGTCTTGGTTTTGACTGACAGCTTTGTTTTGTCATATTTGGTTTTATTTTCTTCCAAAAAAGTAATAAGAACTATGGGAGTAATAAAAACCAAAATGTGTAAATATTATTGTAAAAAAGAGAGGAAAAAAGTGCTCTAAAAGATACAACTGCAAGTGTGTTTAGGTGTGTTAGGATAGATGACCATATTACTAAGTTTTTGTTGGATCATTGAACACAACTGTTTGCAGTCTCACTGTTTGAATGTCTGCTTTGTATGCTTTGATCCTGTGACTTGAGCAACTATTTGTAAGATGACAATGTGTAATCTATTAACTGGTGATTTCTTACTGTTTCCTTTTGTAGTTCTGTATTACTTGTACCCTTACACTGTTTTGTTTTGTTTTTTCATTTTTCCTTTTAAATAAAATTTAAAAAAAGAAGAGCATGGAGTGAAGTATTCCAAGCCCTGAAAGAAAATAACCTCCAGCCCAGATTGATGTAGCCTGCAAAATTGTCCCTAGACATTAATGGAGAAACAAGATGAGGAGGAACTGGGGGAATTCGCAACCACCAATCCAACTCTACAGAGAACACTACAGGACATTCTAAAGAGAGAGAGAAAAGTACCAGGATTTCAGGAACAGTTGTAGAGAGGCTGCAATGAATGGAGCAAAAAGTGAAATGAAGAAGACAAACAGACAACTAATGATGGAAAAAGAGCACAACAGAAATGAAGCAGAGAAGGTTGGATATAATTTCTAATGGCCTAGATACACTAACTTAAGGGAAAAAAGAGAATCACAGGCAGAGTGGATCAAGAGGTAGGGTCCACCAAGATGCTCTTAATAGGAAATATAATTAACCTGAAGAAGGGTATATGGACCAAAAATCAAAAATGAGAAACAGAACTCTATGTGATAGGGAACCAGAGGGTAATAGGGGCAACTGGACCAGTATTTATGGATAGGCTGGAAAGACAGGCTTTAATATATAAAGAAATACAACTAATGGTCAAGCCCAGGAGTGAGAAAGTTTGGAAACATTTAGGTAAATAACAGATTGACCCTCAATATAAAACCGAGAGTGTTGGGGAGACCCAAAAATGCACAGTACACCCTGGGGGAGTGAAAGGGGAGGAATAGTTTTTAAAAAGACAGCAGAAGATATTGCTAATATTGTATCAGGAATTAAAACCCATATTACTCACACCACTGTGCTTAGATAGAACTTATTCAGTCCCAGTTTGTATACAATCACTAGATCTGAGAACACAGCTATCCCCAAACTATCAGGATATAGCACAGTAATCATCGTTAATTTCATATTAATGTAATCTGGATTCCTGTATAACTTACACTGTTATATCATGATTGATCTTAGTTAAATATAATTTGTTTGATTGCTGTTTGTTATTGACAGGTATTATTCAAAACTGTTAAGGTTGATAGTATCAAGTCAGAGAGTATAGACAACTATACTGAAAATGACAATGATTCACTATGATACCCATTCTGGTTTGATTACTACCTGTTTTTGCAGTTCTATACTATCTACAAAGTTGTGTTTGTATTAATACTGTTATGTACTAATATATTCAATTATATTTTATCTGATGATAGTAAGAGACAACACGTTAACCATGGTAGAACTCTTTGTACAGAAGTTTTATATGTCTTTTTAGTTTTATGTGTCTATAGGAATATGTTTTATTCTGCCCTGCTTTGTTCTGTTTCTCCCTTTAATATAGAAAGGATAGAAACACATGTTAAGACTCATGCTTTCATATAACCTATAAACAGTTTATAAGAACTGATCTTATGACACGTGGTGAAATGAATAAATACTTTGAAGAAAAAAAGGCACTACAGTACCCAATACTGATTCTGGAGTGTCATGATGTGAAATCCAGCAATATTATTATTCTTTGTTCAGAGTGAATTTTGTCTGCTTTGGTTTGTTTAATCTCAACACAAATGAAGATATGGATAAATGCATGTATGTTTAAGTGTATAGAATTGATAACCATATTACTAAGTTTTATTAGATAGTTGAACAGATCTATTTGCAGTTTCCTTATTTGAATTTCCATTTATATGTTCCACTTTTGTATCTTGAACAATTATTTGTAAGAGGACCATATGTAAACATCAACTAGTATTTTATTACTGTTTATTTTTTCCTTTGAAAGTATGTACTATTTCTACACATTTTCTGTTTTGTTTCATCTTTCTTTAAATAAAATTAAAAAAGAAAAGAAAAGAAACAGGACCCCTCAATATGCTGTATACAAGAAACACATCTGACTCAAGGGAACCCCATAGATTAGAAGTCAAAGGATGGTGTCTCTCTGCTGTTGTATCTCTATCCTTGGTTTTGACTGACAGCTTTGTTTTGCCATATTTGACTTTATTCTTCCCCCCCCCAAAAAAGTAATAAGAACTAAGGAGTAATAAAACCCCAAATGTGTAAATTTTGTTGTAAAAAAGAGAGGGGAATAAAAGAGCTCTAAAGGATACAACAGCAAGTGTGTTTAGGGGTGTTAAATAGCTGACCATATTAATGTTTTTGGTTGGATCATTGAACACAACTGTTTGAAGTCTCACTGTTTGAATGTCCACTTTGTATTCTTTGATACTGTGATTTGAGCAACTATTTCTAAGATGATAATATGTAATCTATTAACTGGTGATTTCTTACTGTCTTTTTTTTTTTGTAGTTCTGTATTATGTGTACCCTTACACTGCTTTGTTTTGTTTTGTGTTTTTCTCTTTTTCCTTTTAAATAAAATTTTTTTAAAAAGTCAAAGGATGGAAAACAGTATTCCATGCTGAAGAAACCAGAAGAACCCAGAGGCATGCAGAGGTAGCTATTCTGTTTGCAGACAAAGTGAACTTCAAACTTAAAATGATTAAAAGAGATAAGGAAGATCACTACATACTTGTTAGTGGAAAACTTGAAGAGAGAGAACTAACAATTATATATGCATCAAATACAGGAGCACCCAACTGTATATGACAAATACTATTGGATATGAAAAACAAGACACAGAAGAACACAATTGTAATAGGGGACCTTAACATCCCACTGTCACAGAGAGATAAATCAACTAGACAAAAAGTCAAGAAAGAAAGAATTGAATCATACCTGTGTGCAAATGGACTTAGTGGATGTTTACAGAGTACTCCACCAACCACACCAGAATACACATTCTTCTCAGCTGCACATGGGACATTCTCCAAAATAGATCATATATTTAAATATAAAACATTCTTAAGTAAATGCAAAGTAAATGCAAAATGCAAAGTAAATGCATGATGTCTGACCACAGTACATTTGAAATTGGAAATCAATAGCAAAAAAATTTGCAAAACCTGCATAAATACATGGAAATTAAATAACAACCTTCTAAACAACCAGTGGGTTAACAGGTGAAATTGAAGAAGAAATAAAACGATATCTACAATTCAATGAAAAAGCATACACAACATTCTGTAACCTGTGGGACACAATGAAATCAGACCTAAGAGGAATATATGTAGTAATAAATTGTCACATTAAGAAAATGGAAGGAGGGAAGGAACTGGGCTCCCAGTGGGAGTGAGTTTCTACTCACCATCCTGAGCCCTGGGAGAGTTTAAGATCATCGCTCCCGGTGGTCAAGGATGCACCCAGGTTCTGCCACACTGTACTGGGCTCTGCAGGTTTCAGGCCTCCCTGGACTATGCCTGGTGACCCTCTATCAATCTGGGGAGCTGTGCTGCTGGAAGAGGGAACTAGGCTCCCAGCAGGAGTGAATTCCTGCTCACCATCTCGAGCCCTGGGAGTTTAAGATCATCACTCCCAGTGGCCAAGGACACACCCAGCTTCCAGCCTCACTAGACTAGATTTGGGAGGTTTTGCAATCTGACTAGTTAACACCCAGTGACCTTCTTCAATCAGGGGAGTTGAGAGCACGTGAAGTGAGTTCCAGCACATTGGTCCATGCCTGGGGAGAGCTCTAACCATCATTCACAGTGGTTAGGTGCCTGCCCAGGTGCCTTAACACTGGAGGGAGCACAGGAGGTCCTTTGGGACTGACCATGCTCAGCAATCTCCTTTCAGGCCCAGAAGATGAGGTCATAGGAGATGATTTCCAACAGGCCCAGGAAAAGACTTGGAACAACCCTTGAAACACAGAAATATAGGAAAATGACAAAACAAAAGACCAAAATGCAATCTCAAACCTCCAGCCCATCCCAAGAAACCTTAACATCCATGTACATAGGAAAAATATATGCCATACACCTGAAATACCTGAAATAATAGCAACTAAAATGAACAAGCCACTTCAGGAAGCTTTAAAAGAATTCCAACCAGAAATTATCTCTGAGGTAAAAGAAAAAATGAGGTAAAAGTAATGAAAGAGATGCTGAACACATCTAAAGAAGACACAGTTAAAAAATTAGAGGAACAAAACAAAAAGATATAATTCCTGGATGAACAATATAAGAAACAAACAGAATACATGAAGCAGATTCAAAGAGATATACAGGAAAGCAAAAATTCCACTGCAGGTTGTCAAAACCATCTCAGCGAAAGTGAAGACAGAATTTCAGACCTCAAAGACAAGATTGTACCTAATGAACAAGAAAGGAAAAATCTTTTAAAAATAACAAGAAACAAAGAAATAACAATTCAACAGCTGCAAGATGATAGGGATAAATGAAAAACAAGGGGATAACTCAAATGATATCAATAGGCTATTTAGAGAAGTAGTAGCTAAGAATTTCCAAAACATGAGAATGGAAACTGACATTAGCATTAGTGAAGCATATAGAACTCCAAATAGCCATAACCAAAATAAAACTAGACCCAGACATACAATAATCACCATCCCAAAGTCCAACATAAGAACAGAATATTAAAAGCTATTAGAGAGAAAATACAGATTACCTATAAAGTAAAATGTCTCAGAATCATAGGAGACTCTCAACATAAATAATGAAGTCAAGAAGAGCATGGATTGAAGTATTTCAGATCCCAAAGGAAAATGATTTCCAGCCCAGACTGATGTACCCTGAAAAACTGCCCTTCAAAATAGATGGAGAAATAAGATACTTCCATGACAAAGAAGACCTGAAGAACTTCATGATCACCAAGCCAATCCTGCAAAGAAGACTGAAAGACAGTTGAAATACACATAGGAAAAAAAACACTAAGCAAGGCAGACAATTAAACAGAATGAAAGATAAATGTGCAAGAGCAGAAAGATAACATGTCAGCAATAAACCAATATATAGCAGTTACAACCGTTAATGTAAATGGTCTCAATTCACCAATGAAAAGAAATAGACTGGCAGAATGGATCAAGACACACCATCCAACCATATACTGTGTACAGGAAACCCATCTAACCCAAAGGATACTCACAGACTGAAAGTCAAAGGATGGAAAACAATAGTTTATGTAACAGAAACTGAAAAAATATGGAATTAGCTAGTCTGTTTGCAGACAATGTGAACTTGAAATCAAGAATGATCCTAAAATATAAAGTCACTACTACATACTGGTTAGGGGAAAACTTCAAGAGGAAGAGATAACAATTTTAAATGTATATGCACCAAATTCCAGAGTACACAGTTATACAAACTAAATATTAATAGAAATGAAAAATCAAATTAGTAATAACACAATTATAACATGAGACTTAACAGGCCACTGACACCAAGGGACAGATGAACCAGACAGAGAATCAGCAGAGAAATAACAGAACTGAATGACACCAGTGAAGAAATGGATTTCATAGACATATACAGAGTTTTCCATCTAACAACATCAGAATACACATTCTTCTCAGCAGTACATGGGACATTCTCTAAAGTAGATCATATGCTAGGCCACAGAGCATACTTAAATAACTGGAAAATAATTGAAATTATCTCATGCATGTTGTCTGATCATAGCACCATGAAACTAGAAATTAATGATAAAAGAAACTGTAAAAACCCCACAAACACATTGAAAATGAATAATACACTTAAGTAATCAGTGGGTCACACATGAAATTAAACAATACCTACAAGCAAATGATAATACAAATACAACTTACGGGTATCTGGGGGATGCAATGAAAGTTGTACTCAGAGGAAAATTTATTGCACTGAGTTCCCACATCAGGAAAACAGAATGAATACAAATAAAAAACATTATGGTACACCTCAAACATCTAGAAAAAGAAGAGCAAGTCAAGCCCAAGCCAAAAGAAGTGAGGAAATTATAAAAATCGGAGCAGAAATTAATGCAATAGAGACTAAGAAAAACAATCCAAAGAATTAATGAATCAAAGAGTTTGTTCTTTGAACGAATAAATAAAATCAATAAGCCCCTAGCCAACTTTATTTTAAAAAGGGAAGAAAAAGCTCAAATTCATACAATAAGGAAGGAAAAATGTGATAACACTATAGATTCTGTGGAAATACAGAAGATCAACACCTATTTTGAAAACCTATACTCTCATAGGTTCGATAATGCAAAAGAGATTGACAGATTCCTACAAACATATGAAGTACCAAAGCTAGTTCAAGAAAATATAAAACTTCTGAATAATCCAATTTCTATTAATGAAATTGACAATGTAATTAAGTCCTTACCTATTAAGAAGAACCTAGGCTCAGACAGATTCACTGCAGAATTCTACAAGAAATACAAAGAAGACTTAATGCCTACACTCCTCAAACTCTTCAATGAAATTGAAAGGGAAGCAATTCATCCTGAGTCATTCCTGGAAGCAAATATTACTCTGGTACCAAAACCTGAGAAATACCCAACCAAAAAGAAAACTATGGGCCAGTCTGCGTAGTGAACACAGATGCAAAAATCCTCAATAAAATATTGACACAAGGATGCAGCAAATCATCAAGAAGATTATACACCATGACCAAGTGGGATTCATCCCAGGCATGCAGGGATGGTTCAACATATGTAAATCAATAAATGTAATCCACCATATCAATAAAACCAAAAGTAAGAATCACATGATCATTTCTATAGATGCAGAAAAAGCTTTTGATAAAGTTCAACATTCATTCATGATAAGAACCTTACAAAAAATTGGAATAGATGGCCTTTACCTCAATACGATAAAGGCCATCTATGACAAACCAACAGCCAGCATCATACTAAATGGCCAAAAGCTGAAGGCAGTTACCTTAAAATCAGGCACAAGACATGGATATCTCTTATCACCACTCCTATTCAACATAGTACAGGAAATACTAGGCAGAGCAATTAGACAAGAGAGAGAAATAAAAGGGGTAAAGATACGAAAAGAGAAAGTTAAATTATCATTATCTGTGGATGACATGATACTCTACATAGAAGACCCCCAAAACTCCATTGAAAGACTCCTAGGTATAATAAATAAATTCAGCAATGAAGTTGGATACAAAATTGATACTCAAAAAACAATAGTATTTATAAACACTAGCAACAAAATCACTGGGAGAAAAATAAGGGTAGCCACACCCTTCACAGTAGCATCCAAAAAAAAAAAAAATGAAATACTTAGGAATTAATCTTATGAAATAAGTAAAAGATCTATACAATAAAATTTATAATACCCTGAAAAAAGACATTGAAAAGGATCTCAGAAAATGGAAGGACATCCCTTGTTCATGGATAGGAATAATAAATATTGTGAAAATGGTCATCCTCCCAAAATTGTTATACAGATTTCATGCAATCCCGATCAAAATACCACCAGCATACCTCATACATCTAGAGAAATCAGCTAAAATTCATTTGGAACCAGAAGAGACCTAGAATAGCAAAGGCAATTCTAAGCAGCAAAGGCAAGGCAGGAGGCATCAAAATCCCTCACCTGAAGTTATACTACAAAGCTACTGTAATAAAATCAACATGGTACTGGAATAAAAATAGAGTTGAAGATCAAAAGAATAGATTAGAAGTAACAGCTACAACTACAAACATACTCAGCCAACACATCTTTGATAAAGGAGCCAAACACATTCACTGGAAGAATGATAGTCCCTTTAACAAATAGTGCTGGAAATACTGATTCTTTTTTTTTTATTTAAAGAAAAGGAAACAAAAAAAATACATGGAGATTAAAAAAAGGGGTAGAAATAATACAAAATTACAGAAAAACAAATGGTAAGAAATTGCTGGTTGATAAGTTACACATTGTCATCTTAAAAATAGCTGTTCAGGTTATAGAATTAAAGTATTTATAATGACATTCAAAAAGTGACACTACAAACTGTTCTGCTCTATGATCGAACAAAAGCTCAGTAATATGGTTATCAGTCCTACACATTTGTTTTACATCTCAAAGAGGGTAAGATTAAACATATCAAAACAGAACAAAACATTTAAAAAAACAATTTAAAGAAATACAGATTTCAAAGCAAGTCCACTGGAGATCTTCACTGTCTATCTAACTGTCTCTAGTTTCTTACAAATACTTGTCCCCATCTTCACCCACTTTATATACTTATTGCATATTATAGAACTAATCAAATCATTACCGGATGATGAAGGCTTTTTAGGTCCTCAAGTTCCAAATTAGGGAAGACAATAATAACTACCATCGCATCTCTCATTCTCTTTGTGATAGCTGTCCCCATCTCTACATACGCTGAAATTGAACTCACAAAACCAGTCCAATGTCATTCTAATCAGCGAACAATAGTATTGCTAGAATTTATATCATAATGCTACAAAATTAGCCTCGGGTTTCTTAGTGTCTCTTCCTCAGAGTATCTGTTCATTACATCTCGCATTATATAATCTGTTCCCATAAATAATTAAAAAAAAACCCATGTGTGAATTTCTACATATATATCTATCCTCTCTGCATTATAGGGAAAACCAAGTCATAGCAAGACAGCAAAACAATTTCCTAGAAAAACATGCAATGGATAAGACATATAAGACCACAATATAGATGATCTTCCGTAGTTACTATGTTTTCTCTTGTTATTTTCAATAGATTTGTCCACAACACTGGCTTATTATAGTTAAACATAGTATCACCTATTTTTATAAAAACTTAACTTTGACAGCATTGTAGGATTTGAGAGCTGTTAGTAGTTAATACCAGTATGGATATCCTTTAACATCTTGTCATCTTCAGAGTAGTTGCCTCTACTTTTAGGGTTGATACTAACAAGCATACCAAATTCAAATAAAATCAGCCAAGGACAACCCATAGTCTTATGATTCAGATTCAATTAAAATCAGTCATAGTAAGACAATGTAAGTAATACAGGATTTCAGTTTAAGTTAATAGGAAAGTAAGGATAGTTACAATGGTATAACCTGCTATTTTTGGGTCAAGATGTCTGGGCCCTCAAATCTGACATGAGTGGACAGACCAGAACAAATTAAATTCAAACTAAATATGGCAATAAGACTACTGTGTCTTTTAAATCCTTATACCATTAACAATGACCTCTGCCTTTTTTTTATAATGTTTCAGAGCTGTCTATACTAAAGACTATAGCTTACCATCTCTGCCTCATGCCTGCTACTCCACTTTTCTGCTATAATTTGTCTACCTTATTCCCTCATTCCACTGTCTACCCCATTCACTGAGGCCTCTCTGCCACTGTTGCTGGAATCCTGGTATCTCTTCCTCTCTTTCTCTGGAATGTCCTTCAGCACTCTCTGTAGGGTTGGGTTGGTGGCCACGAACTCCCACAGTTCCTCCTTGTCTTGGAAGTATCTTATTTCTCCATTAATTTTGAGAGAGAGTTTTGACGGGTATATAAGCTTTGGTTGCATATTATTTTCTTTCAGGACTTCGAATATTTCTCCCCACTCCCTTCTTGACTTAAGAGTTTGTGTTGATAAGTCTGCTGTTATTTTGATAATTTTCCCATTGTAGGTAATCTGCATCTTTTCTCTGGATGCTTTTAATATTCTGTTCTTTTGGTGGATTTCTGGAATCTTGATCATTATATGTCTAGGCGTAGATCTGTTTTGGTTGTAGGTAGCTGGTGTTCTGTATGCCTCTTTTAACTGGATATCATTTCTTTTTGCTATACATGGGAAATTTTGCTTTAATATATCTGTGAATATTCTTTGTATTTCATTTTTGGTTGCTCCTGCTTCCTCACTCACATTCTTTATTCTTAAGTTATGTATCTTTTTGTCATCTAGTTTTTGAATTGTTTCTTTCTGGTTCCTTGTTATTTTTAAGAAGCTTTTTCTTTCATGATCATATGCCATAAATCTCTCTTCAAGTTTCAGAAAGCTGTCTTTAGTTTCTGTCAAGGCATTTTGCCAGTGTTCAGTGGAGTTTTTAGTTTCCTGGTATTCTCTTTGGATCTGTTTCATGTATTCTAAGTTATGTTTAAATTCTTCTTCAGAAGTTTCTCTTTCTTTTCTGATTTCCTCAATTCTTCCATCTGTGTTCTCTTGGGCGGGGCTTGTCATTTCTTTAATTAATCTCTTTATATCTTGCCTCACTTGGATCAGGAGTACAGCTTTAAATTCATCTATGAGATCATGAAGGTATCTTTTAATTTTGGCTGATGCTGTGTTGAGCAATGGATGGTTACTGTGCTTGTTCTCTTCAGTGTTTACTTCTCCTGGGCTTATTTTCTCATGTTGGGCAGCTGGAGATTTTTTAAAATTTTTATCTCTTGTCATGTTTCTGGTTTCTTTCAGACTGGAGTGTCCTGGGGGTCTCTGGCCTTCTCCGAATTGCTTAGGGCCTTTCAGAAGCATGCTGACTTGAGTTTTTGCTGTCCTCCCCAATTTGCTGTTATCTGGGGTAGGCTGGGATGCAGGGGTGGTACAGGCTAGTCTCCAGTGTCTGTGCCAGTCAATCCGTAAATTAGGCTGTACTTTCTGGATGTCACTGAGTTGTGACTATTTTGTATCTGCTTATTGGGCCCCAAGCAGAGGCTTGGTTTAGCCCCAGTAGCTCCTGCCAGTTCTCTTTGTACTAGAAGCAGCTGACTAATGTCACTATGGCACAGGGTTCTGCACAAATCCCAGCTGTTCTCTTCCAGACCTCTCTGTGACAGGAGCACCAGAACAGCAGATCTGCCCAAATCCAAGATGTCTCCCACTAGTTCTCTGTATGACGCTGAAGCCAGCACATACTCAGGCTCTGCCCAATTTCAAGATGTCTTCCACCAGACCTCCCTACAGGGGGACTCGGTGATGTCACCGAGCTGTAGGTTCTGCCCAACTCTAAGATGTCTGCCACCAGACTCTCTGTGTTATTGATGTCCCCGTGGTGGCGGGCACTGCCCAGTTCCAAGATGTTCTCTGGCCAACCCCAGCAGCCATGGGGTCCCCAGTACTCACCAGGGTTTGGCGCAGGTACTCCTCCTGGGTCCACTGCACACCATGCCGCCCACCTTTTCCGCGCTCCCGGCACAGCGTGGAACGGTCAGATATCTGCACAGAGTGCGCTCCCGGCATAGCATGGAATGGTCAGAAATCTGCACAGCATTTGGCTTCAGAGCCCCAGAGCCTTTCACGATCTCCTCTGGTGCAGCGGGGCAGAGCTGGCTGCTTCTCAGGGTCCCAGGTCTCACTTTCCAGCAGTCACCAAAAGCCAACACAGTTTTTCCTGTTGGGTCCACAGGTCAGTTTGTTGATTTAAAGGCATGGGATTTGCAGCCTCCCGTTATCACCCTTCACAGTCTCAGCACGACTTTAAATCCTCCAGCTGCACTGTCTTGGTTAATAAGAATCGTTATCCATTTGTCTGGCCCTCTCCATGTTGTCATATTCTAGCTTCTAATATGATTTCTCCGGAGAGACTCTCCGCCCGATCCCCTAGCAAGCCGCCATTTATTTTTCAGAAATACTGATTCTCCTTATACCAAAACTAAAACTAGACCCATGTACTACTAAAGTCTAAATGTATCAAAGATCTAAGTATCAAATCAGATACAATAAATCTGTTGGAAGACCTAATAGTTAAAAATCTTGAAGACATAGGGGTAGACAGAGAATTCATGATCAAGAATCAAACCCCATGGGAAATAGTTCAGAGAATCAATAACTGGAATCACATCTTATTCAAGAGTTTCTGTATGTCAAAAGAAATCTCCAGCATAATGAAAAATCACCAATTGGGAAATAATCTTAGTGAAATGTCCCTGAGACAAGGAACTTCTGTCTAGAACATATAAAGGATTAAAAAATCAGACCCCCGAAATTCAAAGACCCAACCCAAAAATGGGCAACTGAGATAAATACAAAGTTCTCAGATTAAGAAATACAAATGACAAATAAATACATGAAAAAATGATCAGCATCATTAGTCTTTAGAAAAATGCAAATTAAAAGCACACTGAGATTCCATCTCACTACAGAAAGAATGGCAAGGATAAACCAAACTACCAACAATAAATTCTGGAATGGATGTATGGAAAAGGAATTCTTCTGCACTGTTGGTGGGAGTGCAGACTGGTGCAACCACTGTGGAGGTCAATCTGGAGGTTCCTCAAAAAGCAGGGATTGGAAGTCCCATTTGACCCAAATATTCCACTTCTAGGCATATTCCCAGAAGAACTGAAAACATCATGCCACAATGATATTTTTGCAGTCATGTTTACAGCAGCACAATTTGTCATAGGCAGATCTTGGAAACAACCTGAGGAATTGAAAAAAAGATATGATATATTATACAATGGAGTATTGAGCTATAAAGAGTGATCACACTGAGATATTTATAAATAAATGAATGCAACTTGAGAACATACTCATAAGTGAGATTAATCAAACTCACATGTATAAATACCATATAGTCTCCCTAGTGTAAGAAATGGTAAGAGTACATAAGATTTTATGGTAATCATGGTTCCCCATTACATTGCTTTGAAGTCTTATAATGTTTTCATTCATTGGTTTTATTCTGTTTTGTTTAATTTTATTATATGTAATGGCATGAACAACTACTTTGAAGAAAACAAGACATCATGGCAGCCATTGCTGATTTACAGTCATCTTGCTTTGAACTGCTACCATGCTTTTTTTTTCCTTCTATTTCCATTGGTTCTATCATGTTGTGTCTTTTGGATTTTAATATGTGTGACAGTATAAACAAATTTTTATGGAAAATAAGATATTATAGTAGCCATTGTTCATTTTCTGTTATTTGGTTTTGAATTTCCTGTAATACTTTCATTGTCTTGAATGATTTTATAGTATTTTATTATGTTTGATATTATTGTGTGTGAAGGCATGCTCAACTATTTCAAAGAAAAGAGACATTATGGCAGCTACTGTTAATATCAGGTTGTTTTGCTGTGAAGTGCTGTGTTACTTACATTGTTATGTTTTGATTTGCTTTGTTATTCTTTTGTTTTATTCTCTTTAAAATAAAATTTAAAAAAAGGAAAATGGAGCCAGGACTGCCGTTGTTTCTGCAGACCACTTTGCAGGACCCAGGAACTCCAGCCAGAGGCACACATGGAGCTGGGCTAGATCCAGGACCCTCCTAGGACTCCTGCCATCTCCACAGACCACCTCGTGGGATCCAGGAACTCTAGCTAGAGGCATGCACATGTCCGGTGTAGACCCAGGTCCCTCCCATGTCCCACAGTCCTGGCACCCACCTCAGGATCTAGGAACTCTAACACATGACTTGCACACCTGCAGTCCCACCACTGCCATTTGGGACTCTGCCACGTCCTGGACCTAGCATTGCTATTGATCTTTGGTTCCCACCCCTCCCAGAACCTTGGTCTGCAGTGGATTAGCCATGCAGTATTGAGGGGAGACTCAGTAAGAAGAACTCAGCAGGCTTCCATCAGTGGAGTTTGCTCCTAAAATAGGAATAGAGTTTTCCACCTTCAGTGGGTAAACAGAAGCAACAGAGAAGCCCTCTCCATAAATAGGTCATAAGTGAGCCTGGCAAGTGGGTGAGTCCTTCTCCACACTGAGAATATCAGGTAGATTGAGGAGAGTGCCAACAAGGCTTCCCCCAACCTGGAGAAAATTAAGGGGGCCTGTGGGACACCCAGAGACACAGTATGGTGCCAGATGAGACAAACACTATAAACAGGAAGATCTGGTGACTGTGAACAACCTGAAGACATAATAATGACAGGAACTAGAGGTTGATTGCCATCTGTACTCCTAGGCTTGTAAGCCTAGGAAGAACATAGGACTCACCCAACAGGCTCTGAAGGTGAATTCAGGTGACTGGTCCACCTCTTCATTGTGGGATCCAGCAATTGGACAAACATCAACCTTACAATAAAACCCCAAGACACACACTGTCAACAGTTGACACTAGTGGAACTGAAGGACCAAATATTAACCCAAAAGGGAAAAATGTCAAAATAAAAAAGCAAAGTGCAATCTCATCTAGTCCACTAGGAGCAGGAACATGAAACATTGAAATAGAGGTCTAAAGTAACACACCAGAAATCTCTGAAAAGATAGCAAGTGAAAAAAAAAAAACTCCATGAGGCTATAGAGGAAATCAAACTAGAAGTAATGGCTCATGCAAAACCAGAAATAACAACCTTAGTAAAGGAGTTGCTCAGGCCAGCTAGAGAAGAAATAGATAAACAAGTACAGGAGCATGGGAAACCTTGAACAAACAATATAGAAAACAAATATAATTCATGAAACAAACATAAAGAGACATCCAAGAAACAAAAAATTCTATTTAAAGTAGAAAAACCACTCTTTCAATCCTGGGAATTGAGAGGCCAGAGGTGAGTGTCTGCACACCATCCCAAGTCCAGGAGTTTGAGATCATCCCACTGGTCAAGGAACTTCCCAGCTTCCTGCTACTCTCCACCAGCTCCTCAGGTTTAGGGCCTGTCTGCACCAACTTCCCAGCTTCCTGCCGCATTTGGCTGGTTACAGGGGTCTGGCGCCTGCCTGCGCCCTCAATTTTGGAAACTGGGTGGCCAGAGGTCTTGGGCCTGCTTGCCCCACCCCCAGTGACCCTCTCTCAATCCCGGGAACTGGGCAGCCAAAGGTGAGTGTCTGCGCATGATCCCAAGCCCCAGGAGTTTGGGATTATCAGGCCTGTCTGCGCCAATTTCCCAGCTTTCTGCCATGCTTGGCTGGCTCTAGGGATCTTGCAACTGGCTGTGCTCTCCATTCTGGAAACTGGGTGGCCATAAGTGAGCTACCCTGCACCATCCCAAGCCCCAGGAGTTTAAGATCATCCCTCCCACCAGTCAAGGAACTTCACAGCTTCCTGCCACACTTGACCTGTTCTGCCTGCCTACCCCACCCCCAGTTACCCTCTCTCAATCTGGGGAACTGGGCAGCCCAAGTCCCAGGAGCTGAGGGCATAGGAGAAGATTTCCAATAGGAGAAGATTTCCAATAGGGGAAGCCTTGGAACAACACTTGAAACATAGAAATACAGGAAAATGACAAAATGAAAGACCCAAATACAATCTCAAACCTCCAGCCCATACCAAGAAACCTTACAAGCCATGTACATAGAAGAAAATATATGCCATACACCTGAAATGCCTGAAATAATAGCAACTGAATTAAAGAAGCAACAGGAATTCAAACTAGAAATAATCTCCCATGTAAAAGGAGAAATGATTTAAAAAATGAAAGAGTTGCTGAACATATCTAAAGAAAACACAGTTAAAAAATTAGAGGATCAAAATAAAAAGATAGAATTCCTGGATGAACAATATAAAAAACAAACAATACAATGAAGCAGATTCAAAGAGACATACCAGAAATCAAAAACTCCATTGGAAGTTGTCAAAACTGCCTCAATGAAGTGAAGATAGAATTTCAGATCTCGAAGAAAATACTGCAGCTAGTGAACAGGAAAGGGAAGATCTTTTAAAAATAAGAAAGAATAAGAAAACAACAATTCAACAGCTGCAAGATGATGCAAAGAAAAACAACATAAGATTGATAGGGATAAATGAAAAGAAGGGGACAACACCAAGAATATCAAGAGGATATTTAATGAAGTAAGAGCTGAAAATTTCCCAAACATGAGAATGGAAACTGACATCAGGATCAGTGAAGCATATAGAACTCCAAATAGCCATAACCATAATAAAACTACACCCAAACATATAATAATCACCATTCCAGAAATCCAACATAAGAATAGAATATTAAAAGCTGTCAGAGAGAAAAGACAGAACACCTATGAAGGAAAACCTATCAGAATCACAGCAGACTTCTCAGGACAAACAATAAAGTCAAGAAGAGCACGGAGTGAAGTATTTCAGATCCTATAGGAAAATGATTTCCAACCCACACTGACGTACCCTGAAAAACTGCCCTTCAAAATTGATGGAGAAATAAGGTACTTCCATGACAAAGACCTGAAGAACTTCATGATCACCAAGCCAACCCTGCAAAGAAGACTGAAAGAAAGGTTAGATACACTTAAGAAAAAATCACAGAGCAAAGCAGACAATTAAACAGAATGGAAAGATAAAGATTCAAGAGCAGAAAGATAATATGTCAATAATAAACCAACATATAATAGTTGTAACCATTAATGTAAATGGTCTCAATGAAACAATGAAAAGAAACAGACTGGCAGAATGGATCAAGAAACAACCCATCTAACCAAAAGGATACAGACTGAAAGTCAAAGGATAGAAAACATTACTTCATGCAACAGGAACCCTTAAAAAAAAAGCAGGGGTAGCTATTCTGTTTTCAGACAATGTGAACTTTAAACCAATAATGATCAGAAGAGATAAAGATCATTACATACTGCTTAGGTGAAAACTTCAAGAGGAAGAGATAACAGTCTTAAATAGAGCACCCAGTTATATAAAGCAAGTATTAATAGAAATGAAAAACCAAATTAGCAGTAACACAATTATAACAGGAGATGTTAACATATCATTGACACCAAGGGACAGATCAACCACAGAAAATCAGCAAAGAAATAACAGAAGTGAATCACACCTGTGAACAAATGAATTTGAGAGACATATACAGAGTGTTCCTACCAACAACATCAGAATACACATTCTTCTCAGGAGTACATGGGACATTCTCTAAAATAGATCATATATTAGCCCACAGAACATATTTAAATAAATGCAAAAGAGTTGAAATTATTCCATGCATATTATCCAATCATAGCACCATGAAAATAGAAATTAATGATAAAAGATACAGCAAAAATGCCACAAAAACATGGAAATTGAATAACACACTCTTGAATAATCAGTGGGTCACAGGGGAAATTAAAGAATAAATTAAGAAATACCTACAAGCAAATGAAACTACAAATACAACTTACTGGAATCTGTGGGATGCAATGAAAGTAGTTCTCAGAGGAAAATTTATTGCACTGAGTTCTCACATCAGGAAAACAGATTGAATACAAATAAACAACCGGGTGCTACATGTCAAACATCTAGAAAAAGAAGAGCAAGTCAAACCCATGCCAAAAGAAGGGAGCAAATTATAAAAATCAGAGCAGAAATTAATGCAATAGAGACTAAGAAAATAATCCAAAGAATCAATGAATCAAAGGGTTGTTTCTTTGAAAAAATAAATAAAATTGATAAACCCCTAGCCAACCTTTTTTTAAAAAAGGGAAGAGAAAGCTCAAATTCACACTATAAGGAATGAAAAAGGCAAAATTACTGCAGATTCTGTAGAAATACAAAAGATCATCAACACCAATTTCAAAAACCTCTACTCTCATAGGTTCAATAACACAGAAGAAATGGACAGATTCCTAGAAACATATGAAGTACCAAAGCTATGTCAATAAGATGTAAAATTGCTGAATAACTGAATTTCTATTAATGAAATTGAGAATGCAATTAAGTTCTTACCTACAAAGAAGAGCTCAGGCCCAGATGGATTCACTGTGAAATTCTACAACAAACACAAAGACGAATTAATGCCAACACTCTTCAAACTCTTCAATGAAATTGAAAGAGAAGCAATCCTCCCTATATCATCCTGGAAGCAAATATTACTCTAGTACCAAAACTGTGGAAGACCTTACTAAAAAAGAGAACTATAGACCAATCTCCCTAATGAACACAGATCCAAAACTCTTCAATAAAATATAGGCAAATAAGATGCAGCAAATCATCAGGTGGATTAAACACCATGACCAAGTGGGATTCATCCCAGGCATGCAGGGATGAGTCAACATACGTAGATAAATAAATGTAATCCACCATATCAATAAAGCCAAAAGTAAGAATCACATGATCATTTCTATAGATGCAGAAAAAGCTTTGATAAGATCCAACATTCATTAGTGATAAGAATCTTAAAGAAAATTGAAATAGATGGTCTTTACCTCAATATGATAAAGGCCATCTATGACAAACCAATAGCCAGTAACATACCAAATGGCCAAAAATTGAAGGCCTTTACCTTAAAATCAAGCACAAGACAAGGGTGTCTCTTTTCTCTGCTCCTGTTTAATATAGTACTAGAAATACTAGCCAAAGCAATTAGACAAGAGAGAGAAATAAAAGGGATAAAGATAGGAAAGAGGAAGTTAAATTATCATTATTTGCAGATGACATAATACTCTACATAGAAAACCCCCAGAACTCCATTGAAAGACTCTGAGATATAACAAAGTCAGCAGTATAGCTGGATACAACATCAATACTCAAAAATCAATACCATTCCTATACACTAACAACAAGATCACAAAGAGAAAAATAAGAGAAGCCACACCCTTCACACTAACATCCAAATAAATAAAATATGTAGGAATTATTCTCACAAAAGTAGTTAAAGATCTATATAGGGAAAATTATAATATAGTAAAAAAGAAGTTGAAGAGATCTTAGGAAAAAGAAAGACATCCCTTTTTCATGGATAGGAATAATAAATATGAAAATGACCATTCTCCCAAAACAGTTATACAGATTCAATGCAATCCCAATGAAAATATCATCAACATACCTCATAGATCTAGAGAAATCACTCCTAAAATTCATCTGGAACCAGAAGAGACCTAGAATAGCAAAGACAGTTCTAAGCAGCAAAGGCAAGGCAGGAGGCATCAAAATCCCTGACCTGAAATTATACTACAAAGCAACTGTAGTAAAATCAAAATGGTACTGTAACAAAAACAGAGCTAAAATCAATGGAATAGGTTAGAAGATACAACCACAGCTACAAACACACTCAACCACCTTATCTTTGATAAAGGAGCCAAACATATTCACTGGAAGAAGGACAGTCTCTTTAATAAATGGTGTTGAAACAACTAGCTCTCCATATGCCGAAAACTAAAACTAGACATAATTATCATCATGTACTAAATTAAAATCTAATTGGATCAAAGATTTGAACATTAAAACAGAAACACTAAATCTATTAGAAGACAAATTGGGTAAAAACCTTGAAGACATAGGGGTAGGTATAGATTTCATGAATAAGAATCAAACCACATGGGAAATATGCCCCAGAATCAATAACTGGGATCATGTCTTATTAAAAAGTTTCTGCATGTCAAAAGAAATCTCCAGCATAGTGAAAAGAAAACCCACAAACTGGGAAAAAAATCATAGTGAACTGTCCTTCAGACAAAGAACTTCTGTCTAAAACATCTAAAGAATTAAAAAAAATCAGACCCCCAAAATTCAAAGATCCCATCCAAAAATGCTCATCTGAGATGAATACATAGTTCTCAGATGAAGAAGTACAAAAGGCAAATAAATACATGAAAAAATGTTCATCATCATTACTCATTAGAGAAATACAAATTAAAACCACACTAAAATTCCATCTCACTCCAGAAAGAATGGCCAGAATCAAGAAAGCTACCAACAAATGCTGGAGAGGCTGTGGGGAAAAATGAACTCTCCTGCACTGTTGGTGGGAATGTAGAGTGGTGCAACCACTGTGGAGGTCATTCTGGAGATACCTGAAAAACCTGAAGTTGGAAGTCCCATTTGTTCCAGCTATTCAACTTCTAGGCATATTCTCACAAGAACACAAAGCATCATACCACAGTGATATTTGTACACCCATGTTTATAGCAGCACAATTTATAATAGCCAAATCTTGGAAACAACCTAAGAGTCCATCAACTGAGGAATGGATAAAAAAGTTGTGGTATTTTTATACAATGGAGCATTACTCAGCTATAAAGAATGATCATACTAAGATATTTATAAATGAATGGACACAGCTTGAGACCATACTCATAAGTGAAATAAATCAAACTCACATGTATAAATACTGAACAGTCTCCCTTGTGTAATAAATGGCAAGAATACATAAAAGTATGTGGTAATCATGATTCCCTATTATATTGCTTTCAAACCTTATAATGTTCTCATTCATTAGTTGGAATGGTTATATTCTGGGTTATTTGATTTTATTGTCTGTGATGATATGAACAGCTATTTTGAAGAAAAGAAGACATTATAATAGCTAGTACTGATTTAATATCATCTTGTTTTGAAGTCCTACCAAGATTCTGTTCTTCTGTATCAATTTTATCATGTTCTATCTTATTGGATTTTATTATATGTGATAGTACAAACAAATTTTTTATAGACAAGGAGATAATATAGTAAGCATTGTTCATTTTGTGTTAGTTCATTCTGAATATCCTGTAATACTTTCATTCTCTTTCATGGTTTTATACTGTCTTGTTATGTTTGATACTATAGTGTCTGAAGATATGCTCAAATATTTCAAGGAAGGAGACACTATGGTAGCTACTGTTATGTCAGATTCTCTTGTGGTGAAACACTATGTTGCTCAAATTGTTCTGCTCTGACATGTTTTGTTATGTCCTCTTTTATCTTAATCTTTTTTAAAAATAAAAAATAGAAAGAAAGCAAGTGGAAAAACTATTTAAATGAGGCTGAGGATAGAATTTTGGACCTTGTGGATAGGACTGCAATTAGTGATCATGAGAGGACAAAACTTTTAAAAATAACAATGCAGCATGAAATGACAATCCAGCAGCTCCAAGATGACGCCAAGAGAAAAAATGTAAGACTAATGGGCATTAGTCAAGATGCAGGAATCAGTGCAAATGACATAACTAAAATATTCACTGAAATAATAGCAGAAAATTTCCCAAACATGGGGAAAAAACTGATATGCAGATAAGTGAGGCATACAGAACCCAAACAATCACAACCAACATAAATCTCCACCCAGACATACAATAATTAAGATCCCAGATGTGCACTATAAAAACAGAATACTAAAAGCTGTTAGAGAAAAGACACAACTCACCCATCAAGGAAAGCCCATTAGAATCACAGCAGACTTTTCAGCACAAACCCTCAAGTCAAGATGAGCTTGGAGTGAAATATTTCAAGTCCTAAAAGGAAACAACTTTCAACCTACACTGATGTATCCAGAAAAATTTTTATTCAAATTTAATGGAGAAACAAGATATTGCCATGACAAAGAACAACAGAAGAAATTCATGTCTACCAAACCACCCATAGAAAGAGTATTGAAAAACATACTAGAAAGACATAAAAATGACTACAGTCCCCAGGACAACAACAGAAAGAAACCACCACGTAGCACAAGCAATTAAACAAAGAGAAAAAGCAGAAAGGAAACAACTGGAACATAATATGGCAAAGTCGAGCCAGGACATATAAGTTATATCCATAAATGTAAAAGGCTTCACTTCACCTATCAAAAGAAATAGATTGACAGAATGTGTCAAGAAATAGCATCCCACAATATACTGTATACAACAGTCAAATTTGACCCAAAATGAAACACATAGATTAAAAGTCAAAGGATGGAAAACAGTATTCCATGCAACAGGAGCCCAGAAAAAAGCAAGGATAACTATTCTATTTGCAGACAATTTGAACTTCAAACCTAAAATGATTAAAAGAGATAAAGAAGGTCACTACATACTCATTAGGGGAAAAATTCAAGAGGAAGAACTAACAATTATAAATATATATACACCAAATACAGGAGCACCCAACTGTATAAGACAAATACTAATGGACATGAAATATCAAGTACACAAGAACACAGTTATATCAGGCTACATTAATATTCCATTGCCACAAAGAGATAGATCAACTAGACAAAAAGTCAACAAAGAAATAATAGAACTGAATCATACCTGTGAGCAACTGGACTTAGTAGATGTCTACAGAGTGTTCCACACAGCCACATCAGAATACACATTCTTCTTAGCTACACACAAGACATTCTCCAAAATAGACCACACATTATCACATAAAACATTCGTAAGTAAATGCAAAGGTATTGAAATTATCCCATGTGCACATAGCATATTGCAACTGGAAACTAATGGCAAAAGAAATGGCAAAACCTTCATAAATACATGAAATCAAATAACAATCTTCTGAAAAACCAGTGGCTACAGATGGAATTAAAGAAGAAATAAAGCAATACATACAATCCAATGAAAACGCAGAAACAACATACTGAAATCTGTATGAAAGTGGTCTTGAGGGGAATAGATAGCAATAAATTGTCCTATAAAGAAAACAATGCAAGCATAAATGAACAACCTAATGCTTCATCTGAAGCTTCCAGGAAAAGAAGAGCAAGTTAAACCCAAAGCTCATAGAAGAGAGGAAATTGTAAAGATTAGAGCAGAAATCAATGCAATTGAAACTAAAAAAAACAAAGAATTAATGAATAAAAAGATTTTTTTGAGAGAATAAAAATTGACAAACCTCTAGTTAGCCTATTCAAGAAAAAGAAAGAAAAAAAATTCATGTGATAAAGACTGAAAGGGGGTAAGTCACCACAGATCCCATGGAAATTCAAAAGATCATGAATACCTACTTTGAAAATATTTACTCACATAGAGTGGAAAAAACAGAGAAAATAGACAGATTGCTAGAAACTTATTAACCACCAAAGCTTATCCAAGAAGATACAGCAATTGTGAATAACCCAATATCAGCTATTGAAATTGAAAATGTAATTAAAAACTTACCAACAAAGAAAAGCGCAGGTTCTGATGGATTCACAGCTGAATTATACAAGAAATTTAGAGAAGATTTGATGCCAACACTCCTTAAACTTTTCAATGAAACTGAAATAGAAGCAATCCTCCCTAAACCATTCCTGGAGGCAAATATCCCACTGATACCAAAGACCAAACCGAAAAGGAGAACTGTAGGCCAGTCTCACTAAGGAACATTGACGCAAAGATTCTCAATAAAATACTGGCAAATAGAATGCAGCAAATCATCAATAAGATTATGCATCTGACCAAGTGGGATTTATTCCAGGAATGCAGGGATGGTTTAACATATGCAAATCAATAAATGTGATACACCACATCAACAGAGCCAAAAACAAAAACCACATGGTCCTCTCAATAGACACAGAAAAACTTGTGATAAAGTCTAACATCTGCTCATGGGAAAAAACCCTTCAGAAACTTGGACTACTTGGTGCCTACCTCAATCTCATAAAGACCATCTATGGCAAACCAACAGCCAACATTATACTAAATGGACAAAAACTGAAAGCTTTCACTATAAAATCAGGGACAAGACAAGATGTCCACTATCACCATGCCTATTCAATATAGTTGTGGAATTTCTAGCCACAGAAATCAGACAAGAGAGAGAAATAAAAGGAATAAAGATAGGAAAGGAAGAAGTTAAACTATCACTCATTGCAGATGACATGATATATAAAGACCCAAGAAACTCCATTAAAAGACTACTAGATGTAACAAACAAATTCAGCAGTGTAGCTGGATACAAAGTCAATGCTCAAAACAAACAAAAGACTCACCAAGAGAGAAGTTATGGAAATATTGCTTTTCACAATAGCATCTAAAAAAATGAAATATTTAGGAATCAACCTAAGCAAGAATGTAAAAGACCTATATGTTGAAAATTATACTACGCTGAAAAAGGAGATTGAAGAAGATATTAGAAAATGGAAAGATATCCTTTCCTCTTGATTAGGAAGAGCCAACTTTGCAAAAATGGCCATGCTCCCAAAACTGTTATACAGATTTAATGTAATCCAAATCAAAATACCATTAACATACCTTACAGATATAGAGAGAATATTCCTAAAATTCATTTGAAACAGAAGAAACCTAGAATAGCAAAGGCAATTCTGGGCAACAAAGGCAAGGCAGGAGACATCTCAATTCTTGAAACTATACTACAAAGCCACAGTGATAAAATCAGCATGGTACCAGCAAAGAAATAGACCTGAGAATCAGTAGGACCGACTAAAAGATGCAAGCACAACTACAAAGACACTCAGCCAACTGATATTTGACAAAGGCTCTATACAGGTTCACTGGAAGAAAGATAGCCTCTCTAATATATGGTGTTGGAAAAATGGGCTTTCTATATGCCAAAGACTAAAAGTAGACCCATACATGTCACCATGCACAAAACTAAAGTCTAAATGGATCAAATATCTAAATATTAAAGCAGAAACACTAAATGTAGTGGAAGACAAGGTAGGTGGAAGTCTTGGAGATGTGATGGTAGGCAGAGAATTCATGAACAAAATGCAAAGTGCACAGGAAACATTTCAAAGAATCGACAACTGGGATCTCATATTATTGAAAAGTTTCTGCACTTCAAAACACATCATAAACAGAGTGAAAAGAAAACCCACAGAATGGGAAAAAATTATAGCCAGCAACCCCTCAGATAAAGGACTTACATCCAGAACATATAAAGAATTGAAAACATCAGTTCAAAGACCCTCTTCAAAAATGGGCATCTGAGATGAACACACATTTCTCAGATGAACATATAAAAATGGCAAACAAATACATGAAAATTTCACCTTCCCTGGTCATTCAAGAAATGCAAATTAAAACAGCATAGTAATTTCATCTCACTCTGGAAAGAAAAGTTGCCATCAAGAAAACAACCAATAACAAATGTTGGTGAGGCTGCGAAGAAAAAGGAATACTGCTCCATTATTGGTGGTAGTGTAGACTGGTGAAGCCACTAAGGCAGTCACTATGGAGATTTCTTAGAACACTAGGACTGGAAGTTTCATTCAACCCAGCTATTCCCCTCCTGGATATTTTCCCAGAAAAACTGAGAAGGTAATGTCACAGTGATATATGTGCACCCATGTTAATAGCAGCACAATTGATAATAGCTAGATGTTGGAAACAATCAAAAGGCCCATCAACTGCAGAGTGGATGAAAAAGATGTGTTTTTTTATACAACATAATACTACTCAGCTATAAATAATGATGATCTTGAGCCCTCCTTAGGTAATTGGAGGCAACTTGAGACTATCCTTATAAATGAAATAAAGACTCACACTAGTAAATATCATATTGTCTCTCTAGCATAAAAAATAATAAAACTGATAGAGTAATAAGATCCAAAATGTATAATAGATTTTATGAAAATGAAAGGGAAGGAAAGTGCTCTAAAGGATGAAAGTATAAGTGTGGAAGATAAATGACCATATTACTAAATTTTTGTTGGGCCATTGAACAAAATGGTTTACACTGTCAATGTTTGAGTGCCTGTTCACTTTTTTTTATTTAAAAGGAAAAAGAAAAAAAAGAACAAAACAAAACAAAACAGTATAAGGGTACAAGTAATAAAGAACTACAAAAAAAACAAGTAAGATATTACCAGTTAATAGATTACACACTATCATCTTGAAACGGTGGTTCAGGTCACAGGATCAAAGCATACAATGTGAACATTCAAACAGTGAGACTGCAAATAGTTGTGTTCAGTGATCCAATCAAAAATATTAATATGGTCATCTATTTAACACACCTAAAAACACTTGCTGTTGTATCCTTTAGGGCACTTTTTTTTCCCTCTCTTTATTACAACAAAATTTACTCATTTTGGGTTTTATTGCTCCCATAGATCTTATTACTTTTTTTGTAAGAGAATAAAATCAAACATGATAAAACAAAGCTGTCAGTCAAAACCAAGCATAGACATAGCACATGATGTAAAAACAGAGTACAAGGTTATCAACAATGGTTACCATAATGCCTCTTGCTTCCTTAAGAAGAATTGTCTATCTCATTAGGTATTATAAAGTTGAACAAAAGAGTAGAGAACAAGACCAATAAAACCTAAACCTTGTAAACCTTACAGAACTTCAAAAGAGGATAATAGTCATATTCACTTTTTAAGCTTTTATTTTGTAACTTGAACAACCATTTCTAAGATGACAATATGTAACATATCAACTAGCAATTTCTTAGTGTTAATTGTTAAATTCTGTATTACTCTTTTTCCATTTGTCTTTTTCTTTCTTTCTTTAAGTAAATAAAAATGATTTTAATCAACAAACTCATATATACTTATCACATACAGCAGGTTGTTTTGAAGTATGTATCCACCGTGGAATGGCTGACTTGAGCTAGCTGACAAAGTCATCACCTTACATACTTATTTTTTGTAGTGAGAATACTGAAAATTCACTTTTCCAGCAACTTTTACAGAGCACACAGGACATTGTTAGTAGTTATAGGGTGCATTCCTCTTGTCTCACTGAAATTATGTGTCCTTTGACAAATATCTTCCTATGCCCCTGCACCCTTGGCCAGCTACCCTCTACTTTGCAATGAGCTCAGTGTTTAAGTTCCAAATACAAGTAGTTGTGTGGTACTTGCTGTTCTACTGGCAGCTTATTTCCCTTAACATAATAACCTCCAGGTTCATTCATGGACAGATGACAGGATTTCTTTTCCTATTGGTCAAACAGCATGGCCAATATGTGTGTCTCACACTTCCTTGTCTGCTTATGCCCCTGTGGCATCAGCTATTTCAATCTCAGCTCTTGTGAACAGTGCCATGGTGCTTGTGCGTGCATAGCTGTCCCTTTGACATGGGTTTGTTTCCTTTATGGTTCATCCTCAGAAGTGGGCTTGCTGCATCACATAATAGTTTTGTTTTTAACTTTTAAAGGAACCTCTTTCTGTTTCCTTAATGGTTAGGCTAATTTACATTCCTGCCAACAATGTACATGGCTCCCTCTCTCTATCTTTCACACTGATTGTCACTTTGTTTTGTTATATTTTTTAAATTTTTTTTAAAGAAAGACTAAACAAAACAGAAAATGGGTAGAAATAATTGTACATTCAAAGAAAAAATAAACAGCAAGAAATCACTAGTTGATATTTACATACTGTTCTCTTACAAATAGTTGTTCAAGATACAAAAGTGGAACATATAAAGTGGGAATTCAAACAGTGAGACTGCAAACAGTACTGCTCAACAATCCAACAAAACTTAGAAATATGGTTATCAATCCTATACACTTAAACATACATGCAGTTATCCATATATTCAATTATGTTGAGATTGAACAAACCCAAGCAGGCTAATATCACTCTGAACAAAGAATAATACTATTGCTGGGTTTCACATTATGACACTCCAGGATCAGCAGGGGGTATTTTAGTGTCTCTTTTTCTTCAAAGTAGTTGTTCATTTCATCATGTGTCATATGATCAGTTCTCATAAACTGCTTATAGGTTCTACACATGCATAAGTCTTAACATGTATTTCTATCCTTTCTATATTAAAGGGAGAAACAAAACAAAGCAAAACAAACCATATTCTTATGAACACGTGAAACAAAAAAGACATAAATACCATTGTACAAGGAGTTCTACCATAGTTCCTGTGTTGTCTCTTGTTATCTTTAATAGAATTGGCTATATCATCAAACACAGTATAATTGAATATATCAGTACATAACAGTATTAATAAAAACACAACTTTGTATATAGTATAAAACTTCAAAACAGGCAGCAATCAAACCAGACTGTGTATCATAGTGAGTCTTGTCATCTTCAATATAGTTGCCTATACTCTCAGACTTGGTACTATCAATCATATCAGTTTTGAATAAAATCTGTCAATACCAAACAGCAATCAAACAAACAGATTTAACTAAGGTCAGTCATAAAGAAACAGTATAAGTCATATGGGCTCCAGATTAAATTAATAGGAAATTAAAGATGATTACTGTGCTATATCCTGATGTTTTTGGGATAGCTGTCTGTGCCCTCAAATCTAGCAAGTACACAAACTGGAACAAAATAAAATCTATCTAAGCAGAGTGGTGCAAGTAATGTGGGTTTTAAATCCTGATACATTATGAACAATATCTTTTTTAAGACTCTCCCTCCTCTTTCACTTCCCCAGGGCATATTCTGCATTTTTGGGTCTCACCAAGACCCTTGGTTTTAAATGGGGGGGGGGGCAGCCTGGTATTTACCTAAGTGTTTCCAAACCTTCTCTCTCCTAGACTTGATCTCTAATTGTATTCCTTTACCTATTAAAGCCTGTCTCTTCAACCTATTCACAAATACTGGTCTAGTTGCCCCTATCACTCTCTGGTTCTCTCTCACATAGAGCATTGTTTTCTCATATTTGATTTTCAGTCCATGTACTCTTTATCATGTTAATTATATTTCCTAAAATAGCATCTTGGAGGACCCTACCTCCTCATCTACTCTACATGTGGTTCTTTTTTTTTTATAATTTAGTATATCAAGGCCATCTATATTAGAGACTATAACCAACCTTCTCTGCCTCATTTCTGCTATCCTCTTTTTTTTCCCATCAGTTGTCTGCTTGTCTTCTCTATTCTGTTTTCTGCTCCATTCATTGAGGTCTCTCTGCCACTGTTCCTAGAATCCTAGTACTTTTCTCTTTTTCTAGAATGCCCTGCAGTATTCTCTGTAGAGTTGGATTGGTGGTTGCGAATTTCCCAAGTTCTTCTTTGTCTTGGAAGCATCTTATTTCTTCATTAATTTCTAGAGACAGATTTTCAGGGTATATTAATCTGGGCTTGAGGTTATTTTTTTTCAGGGCTTGGAATATTTGACCCCAGGCACTTCTTGACTTGAAGGTTTGTGTCGAGAAGTCTGCCATGATTCTGATGGGTATTCCTTTATAGGTGATCTGTTTCTTGTCTCTAACAGCTTTTAATATTCTGTTCTTACATTGAATTTCTGGGATCTTGATTATTATGTGCCTGGGTATGGCTCTGTTCTGGTTGTAGGTGGCTAGAGTTCTGTATGCTTCATACATCTGCATATGATGTCCTTTTCTTATGTTTGGCAAGTTTTTCTTAAATATTTCTGTGAATAGCCTTTGTAGTTCCTTTGTTTGTACCCCTGCTTCTTCATTCACATTCTTTATTCTCAAGTTATAGATCCTCTTGTCATCTTCTAGCCTTTGTATTGTTACTGCTTGTTTCCTTGTTATTTTAAAAAAGTTTTTCCCTTCATAATCCAACCCTGAAAACCTGTCCTCCAGTTTGGATAATCTATCCTTAGGTTCTTTCAAGCAGTTTTTCCAACTTTCCATAGAGCTTTTAATTTCCTAGTAATCTCTTTGAATATGCTTCATGTATTCTATATTTTCTTTATATTCTTCATCAAATGGTTCTTTCCTTGAAGTTCCTCCATTCTTCCTCTGTGTCTTCTTGATGGGTGCTTAGTATCTTTTTTTTAATCTTCTTATATCTTGCTTTACTTGGCTAAATATTTTCCTTTTGAACTCATCTGTGAGGTCCTGAAGTTATCTCTTAATGTCCACTGTGCTGTGCCTGATACTGCATGTTTGCTGTCCTCATTCTCCTTTGTATTTACCTGTCCTGGGTCAATGTTCTCAGGGACCTAGAGACTTTTTCTTGTTGCGTCCTCTTCCAATCTTTTTTGTTGCTTCCAGAAGGCCCCAGTTTCTTTCTTTGTTGGTTACAATTCTTCTGAATCATGCTGGCTAAGTGACCCTTACCACTGCAGTGTGCTAGTAAGTTGCAAACAGCGGCAGCATATGCTGGCCCCTCCCCACTGGATCATTCAATCTGCAGAGGCCTTCACTGCATTAGTGTGCACCACCACTGTAGACAATTGATTTTGGACAACCTATGGGGTCTCATCCAGGTCATGTGACCCAGGCCAAGCTCCCTCCACCAATCCCGTTCAGGAAGGGAACAACTGACCGAAGTCACTGCTGCCCCTTGTTCCTGCCAGCCAAGTCCCAGAATATCATCTGTTGGAGCCCCCTTCTCTCTGGAATAGTTTTATTCCCGTCACTCACCACAGGTCAATGCAGGTTCTCTGCTAGCTCAGCTCTATGTTCAGCTCACTAACCCCTGACCTCAGTGTGACTGTGTTTCCAGTGAGTCAAAGCAGTGGGATTTCTGACAGTGTGGTAAGTCACTGCTGCTTGGATTTGGGTGCTGCAGTGGGAGCACTGAACTTTCAGCTGCTCCAATAGTAGCGCCAGAATTGTATGTTTGATTGGTTCTTCTCACCTTAGTTTCTTCTTGGGATAAGAAAATTCATTTCCCTCTGTTCAGGACTCCCCATGCTGTATTACGTTGAATCCTAAGTTGACTATCTCAGGGAGCCTCTGTAACCTGCTGTTATCTATCCACCACCTTTGCTCCTCCCCTGCCACTTTGTTTTGGTAACAGCTACTTTGACTGGAGTTAGGAAAAAGCTCAGGGTTTTATTTCATATGTCTCTGATGATTAGTGACTTGGAACAGGTTTTCATATATTGCTCAGTCATTTGTGCATCCTTTTTGAAACTTATCTGTTTAGAGTTTTTTCCGCACTTTAAATCAATTAAATGGCTTGCTAATATTTCCCAAATACTTGGCTGTCTCTGTCGTTAAGTTTGTTGTGCAGAAACTTATATGTGATCTTACTAATTTCACGCTGGAATTTATCGCTATGAATTTGACTATTTATGCTACTTTTGCTGTGTTCTACAGGCTTTGTGTATTGTGCTTTCATGTATCTTGTCTTAAGAAATTCTCAATTTCGAGACTGCTGGAGTTCCCCCAGGCTTCCAGGTGCAGTGAAGGAGAGAGGTGGGTTTGAGGCTTCCATATCAGCCTCCCCATTCCGGCTCCACTTGGAGACCTGCTGAGCTGTGGACGGATGGGCGGGCCCACACTATCAGCCTAGCCCAGCCTGTTTAGCTGCTGCGCCTGGCCATAGGTCTGCAGAGGAGGAGCTGGGCAGATCTGGGGTGCCCTCACCGGCCTCTCTGCGTGTCTGGAGGACTCTGGATATCTCCGCCCAGACTGCTGGAGTTCCCCCAGGCTTCCAGGTGCAGTGAAGGAGAGAGGTGGGTTTGAGGCTTCCATATCAGCCTCCCCATTCCGGCTTCACTTGGAGACCTGCTGAGCTCCCGATAGGTGGGCTGGCGCACCCTACCAGCCTAGCCTAGCCTGTTTAGCTGCCGCGCCTGGCCATAGGTCTGCAGAGGAGGAGCTGGGCAGATGTGGGGTGCCCTCACCGGCCTCTCTGCGTGTCTGGAGGACTCTGGATATCTCTGCAACCAGGGAGGGTCCACAGGTTCCTGAACCACTGCGGCCTGTGGTGAGTACCCTAACCCGGCTGCGATTGAAGAACTGTGGAGCTTCCAAGGGGCAGGTGGGCGCACAGTGTCCCTGAGGCCCAGCTTGTCTGGAACTGTGGAGTTCTGAGCAGGCAGAGGAGGGCCACTGGTTCTGTAGGCCCAATGGCTTGGGGTAGCGCGGTGCCAGAGTCTCAGTAGCTCCGAACATAGAAGGGGATTTTCAACAGATCCTGAGGAAGCTTTCAAATAACACTTGAAACACAGAAATATAGGAAAATGACAAAACGAAAGACCAAATTACAACCTCAAACCTCCAGCCCATCTCAAGAAACCCTAGGAGTGATGTATATAGAAGAAAATATATCCCATCCACCTCATATATCGGACATAATAGCCACTGAAATTGACAAGCAACTCCAGGAAGCTTTAAAGAAATTCAAACTCGAAATAATCTCCCAGATAAAAGAAGAAATGATAAAAGAAATGAAAGAGATTCTAAATATATCTAAAGAAAACACAGATAAAAAATTGGAGGAACTAAACAAAAAGATAGAATCCCTAGACGAGCAATATAAGAAACAAACAGAATACATAATGCAGATGCACAGAGATATACAGGAAATAAAAAACTCCACTGAAAGTTGTAAAAACCGCCTTAATGAAAGTGAAGATAGAATTTCAGACCTTGAAGACAGGATTGCAGCTAGTGAACAGGAAAGGAAAGTACTTTTGAAAATAACAAGGAATCAGGAAACAACAATTCAACAACTGCAAGATGATGCAAAGAAGAATAACATAAGAATGATAGGGATTAATGAAAGAGAGGGAGACAACATGAAGGATGTCAGGAGGATACTTAGAGAAGTAATAGCTGAAAATTTCCCAAGCATGAGATCAGAAACTGACATCAGGATCAGTGAAGCATATAGAACTCCAAATAGTCATAACCAAAATAAAACTACACCCAGACATATAATAAACACCATCCCAGAAATCCAACACAAGAATAGATTATTAAAAGCTGTCAGAGAGAAAAGACAGATCACTTATAAAGGAAAACCTATCAGAATCACAGCAGACTTCTCAGCACAAACGATAAAGTCAAGAAGAGCATGGAGTGAAGTATTCCAGATCCTAAAGCAAAATGATTTCCAACCGAGACTGATATATCCTGCAAAACTATCATTCAAAATAGATGGTGCAATACGATACTTCCATGACAAAGAACAGCTGAAGAACTTCATGAACACCAAACCAACCCTGCAAAAAATATTGAAAGACAGTTTAGATACACAAAGGGAAAAAACCACTAAGCAAAGCAAATAATTAAACAGAACAGAAAGATAAAGATGCAACAGCAGAGAGATAACATTCCTACAATTAACCAGCATTTAACAGTAATAACCATTAATGTAAATGGTCTCAATGCACCAATCAAAAGAAACAGACTAGCAGAATGGATCAAGAAACAAAATCCAACCATATGCTGTTTACAGGAAACCCATCTAACCCAGAAGGATACTCACAGACTGAAAGTCAAAGGATGGAAAACAATTCTCCATGCAGCAGGAATCCAAAAAAAGGAAGGAGTAGCCATTCTGTTTGCAGACAACGTGAACTTTAAACCAACAATGACCATAAAGGACAAAGAAGGTCACTACATACTCGTAAGGGGAAAACGCCAAGAGGAAGAGATAACTATCTTAAATATATATGCACCAAACTCCAGAGCACCCAGTTATATAAAACAATTATTAACAGAAATGAAAACTCAAATTATCAGTAACACAATTGTAACAGGAGACCTTAATACACCACTGACACCAAGGGACAGATCAACCAGACAGAAAATGAGCAAAGAAATAACAGAACTGAATCACACTTGTGAACAAATGGGTTTGATAGACATATACAGAATGTTCCACCCAACAACATCAGAATACACATTCTTCTCAGCAGTACATGGTTCATTTTCTAAAATAGACCATATATTAGCTCACAGAACATATTTAAGCAAATGCAAAAAAGTTGAAATCATCCCTTGCATATTATCGGATCATAGCGCTCTGAAATTAGAAATTAATGACAAAAGATACTGCAAAAATTCCACAAACACATGGAAACTAAATAACACACTCTTGAGTAGTCAGTGGGTCACAGAAGAAATTAAAGAAGAAATTAAACAATACCTAAAAGAAAATGAAAATGCAGATACAACTTACCGGAATCTGTGGGATGCAATGAAAGCCGTTCTGAGAGGAAAATTTATTGCACTGAGTTCCCACATCAGGAAAACAGAACGAATACAAATAAATAACTTGATGCTACACCTCAAACAGGTAGAAAAAGAAGAGCAAGTCAAGCCCAAAGCCAAAAGAAGAGAGGAAATTATAAAAATCAGAGCAGAAATCAATGCAATAGAGACTAAGAAAACAATCCAAAGAATCAACGAATCAAAGAGTTGGTTCTTTGAAAGAATAAATAAAATCGATAAGCCCCTAGCCAACCTTATTAAAAAAAGGGAAGAAAAAGCTCAAATTCATGCAATAAGAAATGAAAAAGGAGAAATCACTACAGACCCAATAGAAATACAGAGGATCATCAACACCTATTTCGAAAACCTCTACTCTCAAAAGTTTGATAACACAGAAGAAATAGACAGATTCTTAGAAGCATATGAAGTGCCAAAGCTAGATCAAGAGGATATAAAACTGTTGAATAACCCGATCTCTGCTAATGAACTTGAAAATGTAATTAAGGCCTTCCCCACCAAGAAGAGCCCAGGCCCAGATGGATTCACTGCAGAATTCTACAAGAAATATAAAGAAGACCTAATGCCGACACTCCTCAAACTATTCAATGAAATTGAAAGGGAAGCAATCCTTCCTAAGTCATTCCTGGAAGCAAATATTACTCTAGTACCAAAACCTGAGAAAGACCCAACTAAAAAAGAGAACTATAGACCGATCTCCCTAATGAACACAGATGCAAAAATCCTCAATAAAATATTGGCAAATAGGATCCAGCAAATCATCAAGAAGATTATACACCATGACCAGGTGGGATTCATCCCAGGAATGCAAGGATGGTTCAACATACGCAAATCAATAAATGTAATCCACCATATCAATAAAGCCAAAAATAAGAATCACATGATCATCTCTATAGATGCAGAAAAAGCCTTCGATAAGGTCCAACACTTATTCATGATAAGAACTTTACAGAAAATTGGAATAAATGGTCTTTACCTCAATATAATAAAGGCCATTTATGACAAACCAACAGCCAGCATCATACTAAATGGCCAAAAATTGAAAGCCTTTACTTTAAAATCGGGCACAAGACAAGGATGTCCTTTATCACCACTCCTATTTAATATAGTACTGGAAGTACTAGCCAGAGCAATTAGGCAAGAAAGAGAAATAAAAGGGGCAAAGATAGGAAAAGAAGAAGTTAAATTATCATTGTTTGCAGATGACATGATACTCTACATAGAAGACCCCCTAAACTCCATTGAAATACTCTTAGATACAATAAATAAATTCAATAATGTGGCTGGATACAAAATCAATACTCAGAAATCAATAGCATTCCTATACACGAACAACAAAATTACAGAGAGGGAAATAAGAGAAACTGGACTATTCACATTAGCAAGCAAAAAAATGAAATATTTAGGAATTACTCTTACGAAAGAAGTGAAAGACTTATACAGTGAAAATTATAATACACTGAAAAAGGAAATTGAAGATGATCTCAGAAAATGGAAAGACATCCCTTGCTCATGGATAGGAAGAACAAACATTGTGAAAATGGCCATTCTCCCAAAACTGTTATACAGATTCAATGCAATCCCAATAGATATTCCATCAACATACCTTATAGATCTAGAGAAATCACTCCTAAATTTCATCTGGAACCAGAAGAGACCTAGAATCGCAAAGGCAATTCTAAGCAGCAAAGACAAAGCAGGAGGCATCACAATCCCTGACTTGAAGTTATACTACAAAGCAACAGTGGTAAAATCAACATGGTATTGGAATCAAAACAGAGCCGAAGATCAGTGGAATAGATTAGAAGATACAACCACAACTACAAACACACTCAACCACCTTATCTTTGATAAAGGAGCCAAGCAGGTTCACTGGAAGAACGACAGTCTCTTTAATAAATGGTGCTGGAAAAACTGGCTCTCCATTTGCCGAAAACTAAAGCTAGACCCATGTCTATCACCATGTACTAAACTAAAATCTAAATGGGTCAAAGATCTGAATATTAAACCAGAAACACTAAATCTATTGGAAGACAAATTAGGTAGAAACCTTGGAGACATAGGAGTAGGTAAAGAATTCATGAACAGGACTCAAACCGCACGGGAAATACTTCCCAGAATCAATAACTGGGACCACTTCTTATTAAAAAGTTTCTGCATGTCAATAGAAATCTCCAGCATAGTGAAAAGAAAACCCACAAACTGGGAAAAGATTTTAGTGAACTCTCTCTCAGACAAGGGCCTCTTGTCTAAAACATATAAAGAATTAAAGAAACTCAGACCTCCAAAATTCAAAGATCCAATCCAAAAATGGGCATCTGAGATGAATACACAATTCTCAGATGAAGAAATGCAAATAGCAAATAAATACATGAAAAAATGCTCATCATCATTGATCATTAGAGAAATGCAAATTAAAACCACACTGAGATACCATCTCACTCCTGAAAGAATGGCCAGGATCAAGAAAACCGACAACAAATGCTGGAGAGGCTGTGGGGAAAAAGGAACTCTCCTGCACTGCTGGTGGGAGTGTAGACTGGTACAGCCTTTGTGGAGATCTGTCTGGAGATTTCTCAAAAAGTTGGGACTGGAAATCCCATTTATTCAAGCTATTCCACTTCTAGGCATATTCCCAGAAGAACTGAAAGCATCATACCACAGTGATATATGTGCACCTATGTTTATAGCAGCACAATTTGTAATCGCCAGATCTTGGAAACAACCCAAGTGTCCATCAACTGAGGAATGGATAAAAAAGTTGTGGTATTTCTATACAATGGAGTATTATTCAGCTATAAAGAAGGATCACATTGAGATATTTATCAATAAATGGGCGCAGCTTGAGACCATACTCATAAGTGAAATAAATCAATCTCGCATGTGTGAATACCGAATAGTTTCCCTAATGTAAGTAATGATTCAAATATATAAAAATATGTGGTAATCATGATTCCCCATTAGGTGGCCTTGGAGCCTTATAAAGTTTTCACTCATTAATTAGAAAGGCTTTATTCTGGGCTTCTTGATATGAAAATACTTGAAGCTAGAGTATATGAAGTTTTATCCAAATATATCAAGGAAAAAGACACTATGGTAACTACTATTAAGTCAGGTTATATGGTGGTGAAGTACTAGGTTGTTGAAACAGTCATGCTGTGACCTCTATTGTTATATTGTTATGTCCTGCTTTATCTCAATCTCCCCCTTATTGTTTTAAAAAAATTATTTAGTCATTTCTTATGTTTGTCTTAATTAAAGAAAAAATTCAAAAAATTAGGATATATAAATAGTAACTCTTTTTGATTTCCTATTAACTTGTTTTGAAGTCCTGTAGTACTCCCACGATCTTGTTTTGACTGATTAGACTCTGTTCCATTCTATATGGTAGTATCAAGTTTGAAGACATAGGCAACTACTTTGAAGACAATAAGATTCACTAAGATACCCATTCTCGTTTGACTATTGTCTTCTTTGGAAGTCCTGTAATGTTTACAATGCCTAAGTTTTATTGGTCTTGTTCTCTACTGTTTTGTCCAACTTTATAATATCTAATGACATAGACAATTCTTTTTAAGGAATCAAGGGACAACGTTGATAACCATTGTTGATAAACTTGTACTCTGTTCTACATCATGTGCTATGTCTATCCTTGGTATTGACTGACAGCTTTGTTTTGCCATATTTGACTGTATTCTTCCCCCCCCCCAAAGAAAGTAATAAGCACTAAGGAGTAATAAAATCCAAGATGTGTAAATTTTGTTGTAAAAAAGAGAGGGGAAAAAAAAAGAAAAAGAGCTCTAACGGATATAACAGCAAGTGTGTTTAGGGGTGTTAAATAGCTGACTGTATCAATGTTTTTGGATCATTGAACACAGCTGTTTGCAGTCTACCTGTTTGAATGTCCACCTTGTATTCTTTGATACTGTGATTTGAGGAACTATTTTCAAGATGATAATATGTAATATACTAACAGGTGATTTCTTACTGTTATGTTTTTTTTGTTTGTTTGTTTTGCTTTTTTTGTTTTGTTTTGTTTTTTTGTAGTTCTGTATTACGTGTACCCTTACACCGCTTTGGTTTGTTTTGTGTTTTTCTCTTTTTCCTCTTAAATAAAAAAAAAAGAAATTCTCAATTTCTCTTTTAATATCTTCTTTGATTCATTGGTTATTTAAAAGTCTGAGGTTTAATTTCCAAGTATTGGGGAAAGTTTTAATGTCCTTTCTGTTACTGATTTCTCATTTTATGTTGTTTTAGTAAGAAGTCTTTACATGATCTCCATGTGTTTTTATGTTGCAATGTTTTCTGTGGTTCAACATGTGATCAGCCTTACACAGTGTCCTATGTGCTATGAGAAGGGTGTGTCTTCTGCAGGAGTTGGACAAAATGTCCTGGAAACACCTGGTAATCCCACATGATCTGGGTGCTGCTGGTTTCTGTTTCTTGCCTTTCATTTGGATTGTGGGTGCACTGCTAAAAGTGGGGTGTTGAAGCTCCTAATATCATATTGCAGTCTACTTCTGTCTCTAGCTCTAGTAGCATCTGCTGTATGAATTTGGGTCTGTGAACATCTCAAGTATTATATTCACTGCTGGCTAGATCCTGCTATCACAATATGATAATTTTTGCCTGTTTTTACAGTTTTTGATTTAAAGTCTGTTATATCTGTTAAGTATAGCTGTTCCTACTTGTCCTGGCTTCTCTTTGCAGGGAGTGTCCCTCTTCATCCCTGTACTATAGCCTATGTGTCCCACAAGAAATGTGATATGAATACTTAGAACTTACTTTCTTTTTTTAAAAAAGCTTTAAATTTTTTTACTTTAAAAAAAGCTTTAAATTTTTTTACTTTAAAAAAGCAAAACAGAAAAGAAGGATAAAATGATACAGAATTTTAAAAAATAGGAAATTAATTAATATTTTGCATATTGTAATCTTAGAAATAGCTGTTCAGGTTATAAGATTTAGGGGTTGAAATGATCAAAAAATCAAACAATGAAAACACAATCTGTTTTCCCTTAGATGAACTAACAGAGATTAGTAGCATAGCTATACAAATATATACATACATACATACATTTATATATGTATACCTATATGCTTAGGTATATAGGTATCCCTATATACTCTATACATTGAGGTATCTCCTATCCATTGAGATTCCATCTCACTTCAGAAAGAATGTCTGCCATCAAGAAATAACTGATAACAAATGTTGGTGTGGCTGTGGGGGGAAAGAAACACTTCTCCATCATTGGAGGGAGTGCAGACTGGTGCAGCCACTGTGGAAATCAATGTGGAGATTGCTAAAAAAAAACTAGGACTGGAAGTCCCATTCAATTAAACTATTCCCCTTTTGGATATTTTCCCAGAAAGTTCTAAAACGTCATGCTACAGTGATATATGTGCATCGATGTTTATAACAGAGCAATTTGTAACAGCTAAATCTTGGAAACAACCCAAATGCCCATCAACTGTGGAATGGATAAAAAAGATGTGGTAATTTTATACAATGGAATATTACTCAGCTATAATGAAGGATAATCTTGAGGATTTTGTAAGTAAATGGAGGCAACTTGAGACCATACTCATAAGTGAAATAAATCAAACTCGCATTTGTAAATATCATATTGTCTCCCTAGTGTTAAAAAAACTGAAAAAAGTAATAAGATCCAAAATGTACAATAGATAAGGTCTCACTTTCTTTATCCATTTAGTCACTCTACATCATCTAACTGGAGAATTTATTCCATTTACTGTCAAGAATTTGATGGACAAGTAAGGACTTCTTGCTTCTGCTGTTCCATTAATAGTTTTCTGGTTGTTCTAGGACTCACTCATTCCTCTCTTGTTTGTCTGAATGTTTCGGGACTTTCCATGGTGCTGAGCTTAATTACTGTCTAGTTGTAGATTTTCTGTTACTGGTTTGCAGTTCTTATGGGACTCTAGGGAAGAAACTTGCAGTTATCATAGACTATTGTAAAGCTGATAGCAACTTAGCTTTAGTCTCTATCTTAGTCACATTCTCATGCCTAGGACACAATATCTGACACCCACAAATTAAAGGAGGAGAACGTTATTCTGTCCCATGGTTTGTAGAGGTTTCAGTAGTCCACAGTCAGCAGGATTCATAGCAGATGGGGTTGGTTACAGAGGGAGGCAGAGAGGGAACCAGGAGGAGGGAGAGAGAGACAGGCTCTTCCAGGCCACAACCTCAGTGACCCACTTCGTCCAACATCACATTTAGCTGTAACCTTTTCCATGGTGTAATCCACTGATGAATGCCACACACCCAGGATCTGGTCCTCTCACTAAAGCCCCATCTGTGAAGGCATGAGGCTCTAGGAGGTCATTGAGGTGTAAACCATCACAGTCACACCAGTATGTCCCCATTTACATTTTCTTGTTGACTTAATCTATACACACATATCATGTGTTCCTTAATGATTAATTATAACTGTAGCTATGTTTCAATCATTTAGAGGTTTGATAGTGTCATACTGAATTGTTGTGCAGATAGCTGTTAAGTCTTCTACCAGCATATTCTGTACTTTTGATGTGTTTTCCTTTAAGGTTGTCCATGTCCTAGTGACACTTCACCATAGCTTCAGTGTGTGAGTGTTTTGTGAATTCTGATCCTTCTTTATTTCTGAATATTGCTCAGCTGGACATAACATTCTTGGCTTTCAGGATTTTTGCTTAGAGTATGTCACCCCCAGCCCGCAAGGCCTGTGCTGAGAAATCTGACAGTCTGATGGGGTTCTCTCCTATGTGACAGTGACTCTAAACTCTTGCTCCTTTTAAAATCTTTTGTCTTTTCTTTAGATGGTTTATTTATAGTACATTTTGGAGAGGACTCTTGGGATGGAGTTCATTGGAGAACCTTTGTGCTTTCTGTATCTGGATGTCCTTATCTTTCCTAAGATTTGAGATACTTCTAGCAATTATTTTATAAAATATATGTTCCATGATTTCTCCATCTTTTCCTCCCCTGAAATTGCCACAGTTTGTTCACCTTGCCCCTCCCCTGCCTCCACCCTTGTCACACTCAAGGATGTCACTTCTCCCTGAGGATGAACTCTTACATCCAGCCTGGCCCAGGACAGCAGCTGTGCTGTTACCACAATGGCAAAACCTGTCTCTTTGCTCACAAGGATGTCACCTCCACCAGGCACCTCTTGCCTGGGTTCTGTAGCAGGCGCCCCACATTCCTATCTTCCCCTAGTCCAGAGGGACCTTGATGCTCTCCCAAGATACCTCTGGACCTCACCGGCCATTTTTACTGCCTTGAGTTCTGGGTTGTGAGTTTCCTAACCTCAATTCCAGGTGCTGCTGGAGGACATGGCAGGGCTTCTGCTGTGGGACTGATCACAGGTCCTAGGATTTAGGGGTGCAGTCAAATTCCCAGACCTCAGAGTGCATCTGTGTTGGGCAATGTACCCAACATAAACCAGTGGGACAAGGTCATACTGGATAAAGGTAGGCATTTTACCCAGTAGCACTGGTATTCTTATGGGAGGAGACAGGGACATGGACACAGGACAATGCTAGGACAGTGAGGCAGTAAGCAGTGCTGCTCCCCTGATCCATAAGACTGAGACCTCCAGTAGAGCAAGAGTGGTTGCTGGAGCAGGTTTTCCCTATGGAACAGGAAACCCAGCCTGCCAGGCCCTGTTGGATTCCTGACCTTTAACTAGGGTAAGCAGCCCTACGCAGACATAGTTCTTGTTTCTACCCTGTTTCTGAAGCTGATCTCAAATGCACAGGTCGCTTCCTGTCCTCCCATGCCTGCTGAGTCCCCTGCTCTGTTGAGCTGTTTGGTCGTTAGTCATCCAAGCCTGGTGTAATGTGATGAGCTCCATTTAACTCAGATGCAGCAGCTTCTCAAGGCTTAGTTTGAGGAAGGAAGGTTTCCTTGAGGGCCAGGTTGATGTTGAGGGATCCAGAGGTAGCGGAATTGACATGCACTCAGAGGTCCTGAACACCTCCATGGTAGCTACCCAGGTTAGGCTCCTGCTGTAATCAAAGCCTGGTGTTGCCTGTCCCAGAGTCCCCAGCTCAAAAAACTGGCCCTTATCATGGTGCTACCACATACGCTTCCTGCATGCCCTGCCCTGGACACTTGCACCATCCAGCTGTCCTCTGCTGAACACAGCCCAGGAGCCCACTGCCGCTTCTCAGCCTTCACTCCTGCCTCTCCCCATCCCCTACATACTGCCAGCACCTCAGGCCACAGGGAAGTCCTGGTATTGGTGGCAGCACTGGAGCCTGGGTATTGGAATGCACCCCCAACTCCTGAGGAAGCTAAGTCCCCCTGTTCCCTCAAACTTGGTCTTCCCCACCTTTTCTTCCTACCTGCACTTTCCAGCAGCCCAGCCCTCACTCTCCTGCATGACTTTGAGGGCTGGTAGGAAAAGGGCAGGGAGACATGAACAGCAGGACCAGAGGGAGTCAAGGGCTCAGGCGAGACCCTGAGCTCACTAAGGAAGTAGTTTGGTAGAGAAGGCCCCAGAGACCCCTAGAAGATGTGAGTCCAGAGCAGCAGGTGACTATCCCTAGGACCTCCCTCTCCTGCCTTGAGCCCCAGGGCACACTTCACTGATCCCACCCCCCACCCCCACACCAGGCAGCCTCTTGCTCAGACACAGAAAGCCACAGAAAAAGGGAACTTCAGGCAGTGCCACCCATTTTCAATCCTGTTCTTAGTCTGCAGTGCTGGGGGTGGGGAGGCTTCTATACCTCTGGAGACAGGAGCTGTGACTCTTAGGAGGAAAAAACAGAGCTGAGCTGTGACAGTACAGGGCTGGAGCAGGAGACTGGGGAGCTACCATGGCTACCATGAGGTGAGTAGACTGGACAGGGGTGGAGGCGTGGGGAAGAAGGATACTTCACCCTGCATAGCCAAGGCCACAAGAAGGTAAACTGCCTGGAGATCACCCTACAGAGGAATGGTCCTACCCAGGGCAGCTCCCCAGAGTCACTGAGCCCATCTGGGACAGACTGGGGTCCAAGGCAGGGATATGGCCAGGTCACCTGAACAAATACACCAGGGGCTGACAGGAACACCCTGGAAGATACAACAAGAGGCACAGAAGGGGAGTGGAGGACAGAGGAGGGCTGTCATGGAAATGTCACAAGCAGATGACAGTGGACAAAGTTAGAGAAAAAGGGGTAATGAGAACTTCCAGAAATAGGTTCGTAGCTCATGCAGTACAAGAGAACCTTCATCTAGGAGTCAATAGGACCTCAGGGTTCAAGGGAAAATCCAGTCTGCAGCAACCAAGTTCAGGGAACCAAAGAAGAGAGGCTACAGTTGAAGTTGGCCAGGTAGGTACTCCCAGGAGCTCACAAGAGCAGGTCAAAGGATGTGCCCATAGTTGTGGCAGGTAGGTGCCAGAAGGGCCAAGGCAGCTCCAGGAGCTCAGGGGCCCAGGTAGGCAGGGGCAGGTGGATATTAGAGAAACCAGGGCATCCACAGGAGCTACTGGTAAGACCAGAGCAGCTACTGGTAAGCTATGGTGGATGGGTGTTGGAGGGCTCAGGGAAGAGAAGCTCTGGGGCATGTAGGTGCTGGAGCAATCAAGGTATCTTCAGGTGCTCAAGGGACCAGGGCAGAACAGTTACAGTTGACCAAGGAGAGACAGGGGCTGGACGGGACAAATAAACCCCAGGAATTCAAGGAGCCAAGGCAGAACAGCTGTAAGTGAGCAGGAGCAGGTGAGTGCTGGAGGGACCAGGGAAGTCACAGTAGCTCAGGGAACCAGAGCAGAGCGGCTACAGGTAAGCATTGGCAGGTGAATGCTGGAGGAGCCAGGACACTTGAAGGAGGTCATGAGGTCAGGAAAAAACATGTCCTTGTGACATGAGGCAGATAGCTATCAGAAAAATAGAGTAGCTTCAAGTACTCAGGGAACCATAGCAGAGCAGCTACATGGGTGCTAGAGGCCAAAGACACCCCAGGAGGAGCCCAGGGAATCAAGGTAGAACAATAGTTGACCATTAGCAGGAAAATCCTGGAGAGGCAAGAGTAGTCCCAGAAGCTCAGAGGACTCAGACAGACCAGCTATAGATGAGCTGGGGCAGGTAGCTGCTAGAAGAATCAGGGAAGCTCTCTCAAAGCTTAGGGAACCAGGGCAGAACAAGTGAGCTGGGGCAGGTGGGTACTAGAGGGTCAATTGGATATCTCAGGAATTCAACAGACCATACTATATCAGTCGCAGGTGAGGTGGGGTTGATGGATGCTGTGTCAAGTCCTAGAAGCTCAGGGTACCAGGGGCAAGAAGCTGCAAGTAAGCAGGGGCACTTTGGTGCTGGAAGATCTGGAGCTACCCCCATAACTCAGGGGACCAGGAAAGAAAATCTACAGATGAGCAGGGGCAGGTGGATGCTAGTGGAGCCAGGAAATTTTCAGGAGCTCATGGGTTCAGGGCAAATCATATTTCTGTAATTTACCATATCTGGGTACTAGAACAGTCAGGGTAGCTTTAGGGACTCATGGAAACAAGGGCAGAGCGTCTACCTGTGATCTATTGTAGGCAAATTCTAGAAAAGCAGCTGAAGGTGAAATGGTGTAGATGGGTGCTGAAGGGACAAGGGAAGTTCCATGAGCTGAGGGAACCAGGGCTAAGAAGCTGCATGTGACTATAGGAATTTTGGTACTGTAAGAGCCAGACCAGCCCAGGGGCTCAAGGGACAGAAAAGCTAGTGGTGAGCGGAAGAGGTGGGAGCTACAGGAACAAAGGCAGCTTCAGGAACTCAGGCAACCAGGGAAGAACAGGTACTGGTGAGTAGGGACAGATGGGAGCTAGAGCAACCAGGAACTCAGGGGACCAGGGTAGCACAGCTACAGGTGAGCAGGGATGGATAGGAGCTGGAGGAACCAGGGCAGCTTCAGGAGCTCAGGGGCCTGGGGCAGAACAGCTACTGGTGAGCAGGGACAGATGGGAGCCAGAGGGACCAAGGTAGTCTCAGGAGCTCAGGGAACCAGGGCTGCAGTGCCCTGGGCAGGGACAGATGGAAGCTATAGATGGAACCAGGACTGCAGTGCCCTATAGGGACCAGGGAGGCCCCAGGAGCTCAGGGGGCCAGGGCAGCACAACTACAGTTGAGCAGGGACAGATAGGAGCTAGAAGAATCAGTGCAGCCCCAGGAGCTCAGGGAACCAGGGCCACAGTGCTATAGGTGAGCAGGGACTGATGGGAGCTACAGGGACCAGGGCAGCCTCAGGAGATCAGGGGAACAGCGCAGCACAACTATAGGTGAGCAGGGATAGATGGGAGCTACAGGGATCACGGCAGCCCCAGGAGCTCAGGGGACCAGGGCTGCAGTGCTATAGCTGAGCAAAGGCAGATGGGAGCAACAGGGACCAGGATAGCCCCAGCAGCTCAGGGAACCAGGGCTGCTGTGCTATAGGTGAGCAAAGGCAGATGGGAGCTACAGGGACCAGGATAGCCCCAGGAGCTCAGGGGACTGGTGCTGCCCAGCTACTGGTGAGCAGGGACAGATGAGAGCTACAGGGATCACGGCAGCCCCAAGAGCTCAGGGGACCAGGGCAGGAGAGCTACAGGTAATCAGGGATGGATGGGAGCTGGAGGGACCAAGGTAGCCCCAGGATCTCAGGGGACCAGAACAGCACAGCTACAGGTGAGCAGGGACACATGGGAGCTGGAGGGATGAGGGCAGCCCCAGGAGCTCAGGAGCCTGGGGCAGAACAGCTCTTGGTGAGCAGGGACAGATGAGAGCCAGAGGGATCAGGGCAGCCCCAGGAACTCAGGGAACCAGGACTGCAGTGCCCTAAGCAAGAACAAATGCGAGCTACAGGGACCAGGGCAGCTCCAGGAGCTCAAAGGATCAGGGTAACACAGCTACAGGTATGCAGGGACAGATGAGAGCTGGAAGGACCAGGGCAGCTCCAGGAGCTCAGGGAACCAGGGCAGCAGAGCTACAGATAAGCAGGGATGGATGGGAGCTGGAGGGACCAGGGTAGCCCCAGGAGCTCAGGGGACCAGAACAGCACAGCTACAGGTGAGCGGGGACACATGGGAGCTGGAGGGATGAGGGCAGCCCCAGCAGCTCAGGGAACCAGGGCTGCTGTGCTATAGGTGAGCAAGGACAGATGGGAGCCACAGGTACCAGGGCAGCCCCCAGGAGATCAGGGGAACAGGACAGCACAGCTACAGGTAAGCAGGGATGGATGGGAGCTGGAGGGACCAAGGTAGCCCCAGGAGCTCAGGGGACCAGAACAGCACAGCTACAGTTGAGCAGGGACACATGGGAGCTGGAGGGATGAGGGCAGCCCCAGGAGCTCAGGAGCCTGGGGCAGAACAGCTCTTGGTGAGCAGGGACAGATGAGAGCCAGAGGGACCAGGGAAGCCCCAGGAACTCAGGGAACCAGGACTGCAGTGCCCTAAGCAAGAACAAATGCAAGCTACAGGGACCAGGGCAGCTCCAGGAGCTCAGGGGATCAGGGTAACACAGCTACAGGTATGCAGGGATAGATGAGAGCTGGAAGGACCAGGGCAGCTCCAGGAGCTCAGGGAACCAGGGCTGCAGTGCTATAGCTGAGCAGAGGCAGATGGCAGCTACAGGGACCAGGATAGCCCCAGGAGCTCAGGGGACTGGTGCTGCCCAGCTACTGGTGAGCAGGGACAGATGAGAGCTACAGGGATCACGGCAGCCCCAGTAATTCAGGGGACCAGGGCAGCAGAGCTACAGGTAAGCAGGGATGGATGGGAGCTGGAGGAACCAAGGTAGCCCCAGGAGCTCAGGGGACCAGAACAGCACAGCTACAGGTGAGCGGGGACACATGGGAGCTGGAGGGATGAGGGCAGCCCCAGGAGCTCAGGGAACCAGGGCTGCTGTGCTATAGGTGAGCAAGGACAGATGGGAGCTACAGGTACCAGGGCAGCCCCCAGGAGATCAGGGGAACAGGACAGCACAGCTACAGGTAAGCAGGGATGGATGGGAGCTGGAGGAACCAAGGTAGCCCCAGGAGCTCAGGGGACCAGAACAGCACAGCTACAGGTGAGCGGGGACACATGGGAGCTGGAGGGATGAGGGCAGCCCCAGGAGCTCAGGAGCCTGGGGCAGAACAGCTCTTGGTGAGCAGGGACAGATGAGAGCCAGAGGGACCAGGGCAGCCCCAGGAACTCAGGGAACCAGGACTGCAGTGCCCTAAGCAAGAACAAAAGCGAGCTACAGGGACCAGGGCAGCTCCAGGAGCTCAGGGGATCAGGGTAACACAGCTACAGGTATGCAGAGACAGATGAGAGCTGGAAGGACCAGGGCAGCTCCAGGAGCTCAGGGAACCAGGGCTGCAGTGCTATAGCTGAGCAGAGGCAGATGGCAGCTACAGGGACCAGGATAGCTCCAGGAGCTCAGGGGACTGGTGCTGCCCAGCTACTGGTGAGCAGGGACAGATGAGAGCTACAGGGATCACGGCAGCCCCAAGAGCTCAGGGGACCAGGGCAGCAGAGCTACAGGTAAGCAGGGATGGATGGGAGCTGGAGGAACCAAGGTAGCCCCAGGAGCTCAGGGGACCAGAACAGCACAGCTACAGGTGAGCAGGGACACATGGGAGCTGGAGGGATGAGGGCAGCCCCAGGAGCTCAGGAGCCTGGGGCAGAACAGCTCTTGGTGAGCAGGGACAGATGAGAGCCAGAGGGACCAGGGCAGCCCCAGGAACTCAGGGAACCAGGACTGCAGTGCCCTAAGCAAGAACAAATGCGAGCTACAGGGACCAGGGCAGCTCCAGGAGCTCAAAGGATCAGGGTAACACAGCTACAGGTATGCAGGGACAGATGAGAGCTGGAAGGACCAGGGCATCTCCAGGAGCTCAGGGAACCAGGGCAGCAGAGCTACAGATAAGCAGGGATGGATGGGAGCTGGAGGGACCAGGGTAGCCCCAGGAGCTCAGGGGACCAGAACAGCACAGCTACAGGTGAGCGGGGACACATGGGAGCTGGAGGGATGAGGGCAGCCCCAGGAGCTCAGGAGCCTGGGGCAGAACAGCTCTTGGTGAGCAGGGACAGATGAGAGCCAGAGGGACCAAGGCAGCCCCAGGAACTCAGGGAACCAGGACTGCAGTGCCCTAAACAAGAACAAAAGCGAGCTACAGGGACCAGGGCAGCTCCAGGAGCTCAGGGGATCAGGGTAACACAGCTACAGGTATGCAGAGACAGATGAGAGCTGGAAGGACCAGGGCAGCTCCAGGAGCTCAGGGAACCAGGGCTGCAGTGCTATAGCTGAGCAGAGGCAGATGGCAGCTACAGGGACCAGGATAGCTCCAGGAGCTCAGGGGACTGGTGCTGCCCAGCTACTGGTGAGCAGGGACAGATGAGAGCTACAGGGATCACGGCAGCCCCAGTAATTCAGGGGACCAGGGCAGCAGAGCTACAGGTAAGCAGGGATGGATGGGAGCTGGAGGAACCAAGGTAGCCCCAGGAGCTCAGGGGACCAGAACAGCACAGCTACAGGTGAGCGGGGACACATGGGAGCTGGAGGGATGAGGGCAGCCCCAGGAGCTCAGGGAACCAGGGCTGCTGTGCTATAGGTGAGCAAGGACAGATGGGAGCTACAGGTACCAGGGCAGCCCCCAGGAGATCAGGGGAACAGGACAGCACAGCTACAGGTAAGCAGGGATGGATGGGAGCTGGAGGAACCAAGGTAGCCCCAGGAGCTCAGGGGACCAGAACAGCACAGCTACAGGTGAGCGGGGACACATGGGAGCTGGAGGGATGAGGGCAGCCCCAGGAGCTCAGGAGCCTGGGGCAGAACAGCTCTTGGTGAGCAGGGACAGATGAGAGCCAGAGGGACCAAGGCAGCCCCAGGAACTCAGGGAACCAGGACTGCAGTGCCCTAAACAAGAACAAAAGCGAGCTACAGGGACCAGGGCAGCTCCAGGAGCTCAGGGGATCAGGGTAACACAGCTACAGGTATGCAGAGACAGATGAGAGCTGGAAGGACCAGGGCAGCTCCAGGAGCTCAGGGAACCAGGGCTGCAGTGCTATAGCTGAGCAGAGGCAGATGGCAGCTACAGGGACCAGGATAGCTCCAGGAGCTCAGGGGACTGGTGCTGCCCAGCTACTGGTGAGCAGGGACAGATGAGAGCTACAGGGATCACGGCAGCCCCAAGAGCTCAGGGGACCAGGGCAGCAGAGCTACAGGTAAGCAGGGATGGATGGGAGCTGGAGGGACCAAGGTAGCCCCAGGAGCTCAGGGGACCAGAACAGCACAGCTACAGTTGAGCAGGGACACATGGGAGCTGGAGGGATGAGGGCAGCCCCAGGAGCTCAGGAGCCTGGGGCAGAACAGCTCTTGGTGAGCAGGGACAGATGAGAGCCAGAGGGACCAGGGAAGCCCCAGGAACTCAGGGAACCAGGACTGCAGTGCCCTAAGCAAGAACAAATGCGAGCTACAGGGACCAGGGCAGCTCCAGGAGCTCAAAGGATCAGGGTAACACAGCTACAGGTATGCAGGGACAGATGAGAGCTGGAAGGACCAGGGCATCTCCAGGAGCTCAGGGAACCAGGGCTGCAGTGCTATAGCTGAGCAAAGGCAGATGGCAGCTACAGGGACCAGGATAGCCCCAGGAGCTCAGGGGACTGGTGCTGCCCAGCTACTGGTGAGCAGGGACAGATGAGAGCTACAGGTATCACGGCAGCCCCAAGAGCTCAGGGGACCAGGGCAGCAGAGCTACAGGTAAGCAGGGATGGATAGGAGTTGGAGGGACCAAGGTAGCCCCAGGAGATCAGGGGACCAGAACAGCACACAGATACAGGTAAGTAGGAACATATGGGAGCTGGAGGGACGAGGGAAGTCACAGGAGCTCAGGAGCCTGAGGCAGAACAGTTGCTGGTGAGCAAGGACAGATGGGAGCTATAGGGACCGGGACAATGCTACTATGGGTGAGCAGGGATGGATGGGAGCTACAGGAACTGAGGCAGTCCCAGGAGTTCAGGGACCAGGGCAGCTTCAGGAGCTCAGAAGCCTGAGGCAGAACAGCTCCTGGTGAGCACAGACAGATGGGAGCCAGAGGGACCAAGGGAGTCTCAGGAGCTCGGGGAGCCATGGCCACTGTGCTACAGGTAATCAGGGACAGATGGGAGCTATAGGGACCAGGGAAGCCCAGGAGCTCAGGGGATCAGGCCACCACAGCTCCAGGTGAGCAGGGACAGATGGGAGCTAGAAGAACCAGAGCAGCCTCAGGAGCTCAGGGAACCAGCACCACAGTGTTACAGTAAGCAGGGACAGATGGGAGCTACAAGGACCAGGACAGCCTCAGGAGCTCTGGGGTCAGGGCAGCACAGCTACAGGTAAGCGGGGATCGATGGGGGCTGGAGGGACCAAGGCAGCCCCAGGAGCTCAGGGGATGAAGATGGCACAGCTACAGGTGAGTAGGGACAGATAGGAGCTTGAAAGAACAGGGCAGCCCCAGGAACTCAAGGTCCTGGGACAGAGCAGCTATTGGTGAGCATGGACAGATGGGAGCTACAAGGACTAGGACCGCCCCAGGAGCTCAGGGGACCAGGGCAGCACAGCTACTTTGAGCATGGTCAGATGGGAGCTACAGGGACCAGGGCAGCCCCAGGAGCTCAAGGTACCACGGAATTTCAGCTACTGGAGAGCAGGGACCGACAGGAGCTAGAAGGACCAGGGAAGCTGCAGGAGGTACAGTCTAAAGCTATAGTCTAGTAGAAACAGATGGTGCTAGAGGATCCAGGACAGCCCCCGAGAGCTCAAGGGAGCAGGACAGCACAACTGCAGGGACAGATGGTAGCTTGAGTAACCAGGACGGCCCCAGGAGCTCAGGGAAATAGGGATGTAGTGCTATAGGTGAACAGGGACAAATGGACCTACAGGGACCATGGCAGCTGCAGGTGCTCAGGGAACTATGGAAGAACAGCTATAGGTCAGCTGGGACAGAAAGGAGCTAGAGGGACCAGGGCAACCCCAGGAGCTCAGGGGAGCAGGGAGGCACAGTTATACATGAGCACATGCAGATGGGAGCTGGAGGTACCATGACATCCCAAGGAACTCAGGGGACCAGGCAGCACAGTTAGCGGTGATCAGGGACAGATGGGAGCTAGAGGTACCAGGGCAGCCCCAGGATCTCAGGAGACTCGGCCAGAATAGCTGCTTGTGAGCATGGTCAGATGAGAACTACAGGGACCAGGGTAGCCCCAGGAGTTCAGGGGGCCAGGAGAGCACAGGTACAGGTGAGCAGGGACAGATGGCAGCTGGAGGGATCAGGGCAACCCCAGGAGCTCAGGGGGCCAGGAGAGCACAGGTACAGGTGAGCAGGGACAGAGGCAAGCTGGAGGGATCAGGGCAGCTGCAGGAGCTCACGGAACCAGGGAAGAACAGCTACTGGTGAGCAGGGAGAGAGCAGCCAGGACGGCCCCAGAAACTGTGCTTTCCATGTCTGTGATGAAACTCTCACCAGGGCAGGACCTGCCTGGGCAAGAGGGTTGTAGCTTTGTAGAGTCCAGAGAATCTAGAAACAAGCACACTAGTCAGGCCTGGTGAACAAAAAAGAATCTGGTGAGTTGAAGAGGCCCCGGTGACTGTCAGCAGACGAGGGCACATAGAAAAGCAGCATCCCCAAGGTCCAGGGTTGTGCTGACTTCTGTAGGTCATAGAGCACTGATGGATTGTTGAAGATGGCCACTTGGGAGGAAGGACAGAAGGTAGTAGACAAGGGCAGAAACTCTGCTAGAGATCTGGGCCTGCAGGTTTCTGGAAGCACTTTGGGAATGCTTCCAAATTAGAAAACCAATTGGCTGGACTTGTCTGGAGCTCATGGGAAGGGCTGCCTAAGAGCAGGTGGAGCCAGGTACATAGCACCCAGTGGTGGGCAGGTGTGGCCAAAAGCCCAGACACATGACTCTGCCTGGATCTTGAACACCCAGACTCTGAAGAACCAAGGACAGAGGGTCCTCCATGGTCCAAGGTCACCTGTGGGGTTGTGGAGGCAGTGGGCTGGCCTGGCCCAGAGTTTGCATGGACAGGTGGCTAAGGTGGGCAGGCAGAACAGGGCAGGTGGGCACCAGTGGCCACAAGCACACACCTAGGACCCTGTCTAAACCTTGCCAAGCACCTAGACTATGGAAACGTACTCTTCCATGACCCAGGGTCAGCTGTGTACAACAACAAATCACCTGATACTTTTTTTCTTCCAGCCAGGACAACAGCCCCTTCCGTCTTCCCTCTGGCTGCCAGCTGTGTAGACACATCTGGCTCCATGATGACCCTGGGCTGCCTGGTCAAGGGCTACTTCCCTGAGCCGGTGACTGTGAAATGGAACTCAGGGGCCCTGACCAGTGGAGTGCACACCTTCCCGGCCGTCCTTCAGTCAGGCCTGTACTCACTCACCAGCATGGTAACTGTGCCCTCCAGCCAGAAGAAGGCCACCTGCAATGTAGCCCACCCGGCCAGCAGCACCAAGGTGGACAAGACTGTTGGTGAGGACAGTTCCCAAGGAGACATGGGACCCCTGGAGACAAGTGTGGGGTCGGCATTCCTGGGTATACTTACCACAGGCATCCGGAACCTTCTGTCTGGCTCCTTAGTGGAGGCCTCTGTCCTCCGTGTTCTGGGAGATGGCCTCTGGGTGTTTGCACCAAGCTCAGGGTGGGTGCAGTCTGGATCACTTGTCTGTTAGAGACAGAGAGATGGCTGCTGGCCTCAGGCCTGCTAAGAACCTTATCCCAGGCGACCTGGTCCTGACTCAGCTGTCACCAATGGCCCAACCCTCTCCTCCTAGGTACAGTGCCTTCTCTCATCCAACCCAAGTAACCTCAGCCTTCTTTTTGCAGAGCCTATTCGAACTCCTCAACCCAACCCGTGTACATGTCCCAAGTGCCCACGTAAGTCACTAAGCCTCCTTCTCCAGCCCAAGTAGGGGCTGAGGACCCAGAGGAGCATTGTGTCAGAGGGAAGCTCCCCGGTGCTGATCTGTCTCCTTTGTCTCCCACACCAGCTCCTGAAAACCTGGGTGGACCATCTGTCTTCATCTTTCCCCCGAAGCCCAAGGACACGCTCATGATCTCCCTGACCCCTAGGGTCACATGTGTGGTGGTAGATGTGAGCCAAGATGAGCCTGAAGTCCAGTTCACATGGTTCGTGGACAACAAACCGGTCGGCAATGCTGAGACAAAGCCCCGAGTGGAGCAATACAACACGACATTCCGCGTGGAAAGTGTCCTCCCCATCCAGCACCAGGACTGGCTGAGGGGCAAGGAATTCAAGTGCAAGGTCTACAACAAAGCCCTGCCAGCCCCCATAGAGAAGACCATCTCCAAAACCAAAGGTGGGAGTGCAGTGCAGGCAGGTGGGAGATTGGGAGGCACTGTGGGGGTGAAATGGACAGGCCCTCCATGGCCAGCCCTCCATCCCTGGCATTGAACATGTGCTGATCTCTGTCCCACAGGGGCTCCCCGCATGCCAGATGTGTACACTCTTCCCCCGTCCCGAGACGAGCTATCCAAGAGCAAAGTCAGTGTGACCTGCCTGATCATCAACTTCTTTCCTGCCGACATCCACGTGGAGTGGGCCAGCAATAGGGTTCCAGTGAGTGAGAAGGAATACAAGAACACCCCACCCATTGAGGACGCTGACGGGTCCTACTTCCTCTACAGCAAGCTCACTGTGGATAAGAGCGCGTGGGATCAGGGAACCGTCTACACCTGCTCCGTGATGCATGAAGCCCTGCACAATCATGTCACTCAGAAGGCCATCTCCCGGTCTCCGGGTAAATGAGTGCTGTGCCCAGCAAGCCCTCACTAACCTGTAGGCTCTTGAGTTCTGCAGGACCCTGTCCCCCAACACCCATGTAAATAAAGCACCCAGCACTGCCTGGGACCCTGCCACACTGTCCTGGTTCTTTCCGAGGCAGAGGACCTGTGCCATGGGGCCATGGGCTCTGGGTCACTCAGGGGCCAATCCTGCACTCTAGTCATCAGGGACAGAGAGCATTCTGCGTCTGAGGACCACAGCACATGTGTCTGCCCTCACGGGGGCAGACACAATCTAGCTGTCCTTTTCCCAGGGCCCATCTCCAGCTGGCAGCAGCTCCCTACCGACGCTCAAGGAAGGGACACTGAGACTCATCTTTCTAACAGCCTGTCCTTGTCCTAGGGTCTCTGTCCACTGCAGAGACAGCAGGCCATGACTGTGGCACATGACCCCCTCACCTGCACAGGGCTGGCTACCCCATGGGGGCACAAGATTCTGCCCAATCATGAGGAAGCTAGCCACTCTGGAGATACTGCACATCCCTGGGGACAGTCACTCCTGTGTTCCCAAGTCACTGAGGCACTGCCTTGGCCTCCCCAAAGGAGAACAGTGCAGAAACATTGGAGACCACTGAGCCTTGTAGGAGGTCCATGACCTGGGACCCATTAGAACAAGGCCACTGAGAAGACCCAGCCCACACTTATTGCACAAACCCAGGGACATGCACATACACACCCAACACCCTGGGCCCACGGGCTAGGCTGCATCCAACCACCCTCCATGCCCTCCTAACTGGACACATATTGACCAGCCCCTCTTGAACCTCCCTAGCACACAGTCCTCCACATCTGACTGAAGTTCAACCCTCAGGCTGCCTCCCACACTACACAAAGTCACCATGTCATTGCTATCCTGCCTCTGCCATCTTTCCATCATTCAGCTTAATCACCAGGGTCAGGTAGAGGTCCAGGCAGGCTTCAGAGGTACAGCCTGTAGAGTCATAGGCGCTGATGCTGCCCAACCCCTTTTGTGCTGAGAGCTGGAACAGACAGGGAGTCATTTACCAAGTCCAGGCAGCCAGTCTGGCTATAGGGCCTGCCACATCCTGGTCCAGGTGGGACACTTGGATGACACAAGGCTGAAATCCAGGAAAGTTGACCCAGGAGTGTTGACCTGGTGGGCACACTTGGCCCTTCTGCCCTTGGGGTCCCATCATTTCCAAAACTTTGCACAGGGAGAGACCTTGACCCCATTGGGGACACACACTGACCACCCCCTCCTGTCCAGAGCTGTACCTGGATGAGAGCTGTGCCGAGGCCCAGGACGGGGAACTGGATGGGCTGTGGACAACCATCACCATCTTCATCACTCTCTTCCTGCTCAGCGTGTGCTACAGCGCCACAGTCACTCTCTTCAAGGTTGGCACACTGTCCCTGACGCCTATGCTGCCCATGCTTCACCAGTGATGGCCCACCTTGGCCTGTGCTGTCCCCAAAGCAGCCCATGTTGTCTAGTGTGGCCCCCCACAATGGCCCACCCTGTTATCATACAGTCCCTGAACTGTCCCCAGTGTCCCTACAATGGCCGACGCTGAACCATTGGATCTCTGCACTGTCTCCACAGTGTCCATGCAGTTTTCCCCATGTTGTCTCCTCTTTGAACCCACACAGTCTCCATGATACACCATCTCTATCTTATCCCAAAACTGTGTCAAGATGCCCCATGCTGTTTTGCAAATGCTTTCCCCTCATTGACTCAGTGATGCTAGCTGCTATTTATAGCATATGATCCCCAAACTGTTTTACTATTATGCTGATAATGTGCTATGCAATTTCCACATGAAGTCTCCATGGTGTCCACACCTTATGTGCATGATATTTTGTGCTACTTTCCCAATCTTGATCCCATTATGTCTCTAATCTTGATCCCATGATGTCCCAGCACTGTCACCAACTCTGTCTCCATATTATCCCCAAGCCTATTCCTTGCTGTGCTAAGCTCTGTCTTCTCCTTATCCCCACTGTCGTCACCTTGGCCCATGCTGTCTCCATGCTTGTCCCACTGGTCTCCCTGCCTCTGGTAGCATCCTATGTTGTCATAACTGCTCAACTATTGTTCCCATAGGTGAAGTGGATCTTCTCCTCTGTGGTGGAGCTGAAGCAGACCATTGCCCCTGACTACAGGAACATGATCGGGCAGGGGGCTTAGGGCCCACCTTCATGGGCCCCAGGATTCCCAGGCCTTTGTAAGATCCCATCCATCACTTGCAGCAGCTGACCCCCAGGTCACACGCTACTCTGACCTTGCTGCCTCTGACTCTGTGGATCAGTGATCCTGAGCTCCCACCCTCCCTGCCCTGGAGGACTCGTGGATAGCAGGTGCGCCTGGCCTCAGCCACCTCAGAGCAGTCGCCATGGCCCTGGCTGAGACAAATAAGACATGTAGCTTCTCTCAGCAGGATATCCCTGCCTCGTGAGCAAGATGGTCACCCAAGAGAAGGCACAGGCCAGTACTGTCCATGTCCATCTGAGTGGGACCAGCCTTGGAGCAAATCCTGTCCACATCAGCTTCTCCAGCACAGGCATTTCTGAGGAGGGTGAGGCTGAGACTTTCCAGGGAGACTGTAGCACTGAGTCCAGAAAACACGATCATTGGCTCCCAGCACTGGCTCAGAAAGGGCTGCTGACAGTCTTTCCAATGGACTTTACCAGCCTGTGCCTAGTGTGCCTGTGCTGGGAATCTCTAAGGACTCAGGCTTCAGCAATGGCTCGCATTTCCGTCATGTGTCCTCTGATGTGGACCTTGTGTACTGTCCTTCCTTGTGGCCTACACTGCACACTGCTGGATCCAACCTGTAGGGTCTGACCACTCCAGGCCTCTTTGCACTGGTGATAAAGAGCTGGCCCCAGGATACCACCACCTCCACTGGGAGCTGAAGGACACTCCTAGGAGATGCTCAAGGAAAAATCTGGCTATGTGATGGCTGCAGAGTACCAGCAAGGCAGAAAAAGATGGCTGTCACCATCCATGCCTCTAGCAGGTCTGGTGGGTAGGTCCCAGACAGGCCAGATGTGGCGTTATGGAGGAGGAGTCCAAGGAGCACCTGTCCCAATGAAAGCACAGCTTGATGGCTGCTGGAGGCACTGAGGGTCAGCCAGGACTGCCCTGCAGGATCAGTGTAGACTGCAGAGCGCTGACATAGGAACCCCCAGGTGGACAAGATACCAACAGAGAGAGAGCCCTGTGACTCAAGAGCCAGGACTCAGCGGACCCTGTACAGAGGGTCAATGTTTCATTGCCCTATCCAGCATGGGGAAAATGCCCAGCCAGACCCTTCAGTCAGGAAGAAAGACACAAGCAGGAAAGGAGAGCAGACACTGCCCCATGCTATAGGAAATCCCAAGGGACAGCTCAGTTCAGCTTTGCAGCTTTGTTCTGTTTGTTTGTTCTGTGTTCTGGAGCCTATGATGTCCTCCAAGTTCTGCCTTTAATGGTAATAAAACATCCGTGAAACTCTGTGTATCTCCCTATGGTCTCCTGTGCCACATGCCATGCTGCCAGGCCCAGATAGAGATGGGTAACACTGACAGTCCTGTGGGGCCTCCTACCCTGTCCTTCCTGTTGCCTCCCTCATCCCAGGCACTCAGCCTTCCCTCCTTAAGGATTTTTTCTGACTGAGTACTGCCCATGCTCATCTCAGTCTCTCTGGGAAGTGTAAAGAGCAGACCCATCTTGGGATGGCTGGGCAGAGATTCCCGAGCTGACCAAGTTAGATATATATAGGAAGCATGTATTTGGTCTCTTGGAAGCTTGGGCTGCCTTGACACAGAACATAGGTGACCTCTTGAGGAACACGAGTCTATTCTCTTGTAGCACTAAAGGCTGTTGTCCTGGATCAAGGTGGTTTTTTCCTTGGCTTACAGATGCATCTTGTTCTTGTGTCCTCCCAAAGTGGTACCTCTGTGCTCTGTGTCCTCATCTCCTCTCTCATGAGGAACACAGACAAGATTAGGTCTTTCCAAGAACCTCACTGTCACCTGTCTGTTTAAAGACCTTTTATCTGAATGCAACACATTCTTACATCTTGGCCTGGGACTTCCACATACAAATGTGTAGGGAACACATGCAACCTCTAATGGTCCATCTCAAGGAGCAAAATTCACCCACTCCTCTCAACACATAGGAGTCTCATCCAAGCCACGTCATCTCCAAGTTTCAAGTTTCATATTAACATTGCCTGAATAAGGTAAGGGCCAGCCACAGGTGAGAGGCTCTCTGGATCCAGATTCACTCCCACAGGACATAATGCCAGGCAGGAGTTGCAGGAGTGGGGAGATATTTGCCAGTAGAGATCACATGCTCAAGTGCGATGACAGCCATTGGGATAAAGGACAGAATCAGCACAAATTGACATTGGCTGGCTGTGGCAGGGAAGTGAGGGATTAGGGAAGAGGGAAGATAGAGCTCACATAGGTGAGCCAGTGCACAATCATCACAGCTGATCAGTGTCTGTACACGAGGCCAGCCATGCCCAGGCTGGCTTGAGTCTGTCTGCTGTGGATACTGGAGACTCAGAAGTAGGGGACACAGGGCCCATCCTGAGATCCTGGATATGGGATACAAAGATATATGGGAGGGAGGAAGACTGATTCAGAACTGAGAAAATATCCTCTAGGGAGGAGTAGAGGTCTGACTGGAGCTGTCAGTTAGATCTGGACTTCCAGGGGGGTAATTTAAGGTCATCCCATGCCCTCTCTTGCCTTCACACTAACCCTGTAAGCAGACGCCATGCTGGCCAGTGGGCAGACTGCCTCCAGCTCACCTCTTGTCCCAGTGTTTTCTGTGCCTCTCCAGCTCCCTAACCAAGGACCAGCGTCCTCCTGCCTGAGTGCCCACAGGGATACTAGGATTGTCCTGAATAACAGGGACCTCACAGACTCCCTACTAGACACAAAAACCAGCACAAACGCAGCCCCTTCAGAGCCCTTCACGTATAGCCCCAAGGCCTTCTTCAACACTGCACCTGTGTTAGCCCAAGTCAGCCTTGTGCCACCCCCTTTTGCCCTGAGTCACCTACATTATCCACCATTGGCTCCTGTGCCAATTGGTGTCATGCCCTTTTCCTCCAAAGTGAATTATGATCACAAACCAAGGTTTTACACTATGTGTATATATGCCTGACCTTATTAACAAAATAGGAGATAACTCCATTCTTCCTTTCCATACAGGTCACTGGGTCAGAGCTGGTATTTATAACCATCTTCTACAACCCACTCTGTATTCCTTAGGCTTTCAGCAAGCACTTTGGCAGGTGTTGGGTTTTTTCCTGGTAGGACAATCCATACTTCCATTTCTGAAGGTTCTTGACCATTTGTCATTCTGCCTAGATTAGGTTGTTGTAGTTTTCCACTGACCTTACTAAAAGGACATGGTAATACTAGACTCAACTCTATGATGTTGCTTGCATTCTAAAAATGTTTTTCCTTTTCTCCATTGTGGAGAGATAGTTCAACTTTCCTCTTTTTTTTTTTTTTTTTTTTTTTTTTTTTGTCTTTTTCGTTTTCATCAGTACCAGGGATTGAACTCACAACCGCCTGCTTGCAAGGCAGGTGCTTACGCCGCTGAGCTAAATCCCCAGCCTCAACTTTCCTCTTGATTGTCTGGATCATTCACCCCTATCAACTTCCCTTTTTGCTTTTTTACTCAGATGCATGAGGAAACCAAAATGACTAGGGGGATATCTCAGCCTTGAGTTCAATTGGGATACCTCAACAATCATTGTTGTGCTTTCTGATACAAGTCTTTCTCCCTCTGGAACTATGATTCAAAGCCAGAAAAGCATAAGATCATAGAAACAGGAAGCATAAATTGTGCTAGTGTGGTACTAGGAGTAATGGAGGGTATCATTTCCACTTCTACCCCTTGACTCCTAGATTCATGAATCTCGGCTATTGGAGTCATAGTACCATACAGTGGACACTAATTCAAAGCATACATAGCTTTTTAAAGAGTAATGTCCCATATCCTCAAGGTGTTTCCAATAGTTGGAACTTCAACTGAATCTTCAAGAAGGCATTTTACTTCACTGTTGCTTCAGGTGCTTCTTGAGGGAGAGGAACATAGTAAGACCAGTGAATTACATAAACAAGAGTCTATTGACTCACTTTCTTGCCCATGAATTGTGATTTGTTGTCAAATATAATGTTGTGGGGAATACCAGGCCAGTGGTTAAGACATTATGTAAGTTCATTAATGGTAGTTTTGGCAGAAGTGTTATGTATGAGAAAGGTAAATTATCCAGAATAAGAGTATATGCCAGCAAGAACAAAGTTCTGCTTTTGCAATTATGAAAGTAGCCCAAAATAATCAACCTCTCATGGAATGCTATCATATCAGGAACTTAGTTTAGATGTCTTCTGCAGGTATATTTGACATTCATTAGTGAACAGAGCCAGATCAGCCTTGGTGAGTGGAAGTTTATGTTGATAAGCATATATAGAATCTGAGTCCCCGCCACCATGGTCCATGAACCTGTTAAGAAATGATAGGTGTGGCTAAAGAAAAATGTTGATTGCTATCCACAGAATGGATTATCCTGGCCACTTGATTATTATAGTCCTCTTCAGACAAAGTCATTTAATGGGAAGTGTTTATGTGAAACACAAATGTCTTTATATCCTTTGCTCATATGGAGAGGTCTATCAACATGCAACTTTGTCAAATAACTTGGTCATAAATTTTACAGTCATGTTCTTCCCAAATCCTGGACCAGTCAGCCAGACCATTGCCTACAACCCATGAATTAGTAACATGCATTTCTAGCCATTTTTCCTTCTAGCAAAAATGTATAATCAGATGTACTTGACCAAAGTTCTGCATATTTTAAAGATTTTCCTTCATCACTGTCCTTCAAGGATGTCCTGGAAAGAAACAGTAATGCTGAAGCTGTCCACCTGAAAGTGGTGTCTACACAGTGCACAGAACCATCTGTAAACCAGGCATTAGGCTTATCTCCCTCTGTCAGCTGACTGTGTGATACATTCTATGAGGTTATAAGTGCATGCTGGGAGACAAAAGGCAGCACTGTAGGAGTAGAATCCTTGGGCATTTGGGCAGCTTTTTCATGTAACTTACTGTGTCTTCACACCAGCCTGGAATCAGTTATATATATATATATATATATATATATATATATATATATATATAGACAGAGAGAGAGAGAGAGAGAGAGAGAGAGAGAGACAGAGAGAGAGCTTCCATTTAATGATGGATTAATGTTATGCTTGTCCAATGTTAAGACTTTGTGGATCAGATAATATCTAGCTAAAATAGGCATCTCAATCACATGGTAACCTGATGTCCTATCAGCTAACATTCAGTTTTCACTAAGACTCAGTAGCAGATCAGGGGCTGCTTTTCAAATGGAGAGTAGTTGTCTCCAAATGATGGCAGACAAAATCCTGAAGGCTTCCACTGTGATTCATTAGTGGGAGACTGCCAGAGATTTCAAAATCTTGAGGACATCCACTGTGATTTATTCAATGACTCATCAAACACTTTTCTGTCTGATACTGACACTTTAAGAACTACTAGATTTATTGGATCATATGGCCCCAAAGGCAGAGCAGCCTGCACCACACCTTGGACTTGTTGCAGATCCCTAACAACTTTCTGATAACTTAGTAAATGGGCCAGAGTGAAATTCTTAAGTAAGAAATGTGTCCCCTCTGAGATCCAAATAGGCCCACTAGGTATTGTGCCTTCTTATTGGTTGTAGGGGAGCCAGATACAACTTATGTTTCACCTTCTGCATGCCCATGCACCAGTGGACTAGAAATTTCATGTATGTAGAAGGACCTTGAACTTCAGTGGGATTTCCTTCCCATCCTCCAGCACATAATGAGTCCAGAGGGATTGCTACCTCTTGCTCTCTTGGTCTAATCACAGAAAATCATCAGTTTAACGATTCAGTGTGATAGCTTGTGGGTGAGAAAGACAATCAAGATTGCTGAAAGTAAATTGTGACACATGGATGCAGTTAATATAATCCTGAGGTAAGACAGTGAAGGTGTATTGCTGGCCTTGCCAACTGAAAGTAAACTGTTCTTGATGGGCCTTATGGATAGATATGGAGAGGAAACCATTTGTCAAATCCATAACTGCATACCAAGTACCAGGAGATGGGTTAATCTGCTCAAGCAAAGACATCACATCTAGTACAGCAATTGAAATCAGAGTCACCACTTGATTTGGTTTATGATAATCCAATGTCACTCTCCAAGACCCACCAATTTTCTGCACATGTCAAAAGGGAGAATTAAATAGAGATTTAGTGGGAACTACCACACCTACCTCCTTCAAGTCCTTGATGCTTGCACTAATCTCTGTAATCCCGCCATGGATGCAATATTACTTTTGGTAGACTGATTGGAAAAGAATGGAATTCTATATATTCAGATGGACATGTTTGGGAGGATCCTGATAAGGCTGGGAATGCTGAGCTCTTAAATTCTAATGAGATTATTTTGCCCTCACTATTACTTCAGTTTTCCTTTAAGGCTGAGAATTAAACTTATGCTGTATTTCGGCCAACTGAATCATGAGGGCTTCTTTCTGCAATCTCAGTCTTGTGGCTAGAGAAGAAAAGGTTTTTATTCAGGAAATAGATTTCTCTCTCTGTCTCTCTGTCTCTCTCTGTCTCTCTCTGTCTCTCTGTTTCTGTCTCTCTCTCTCATGTGTGTGTGTGTGTGTGTGTGTGTGTGTGTGTGTGTGTGTGGCTGGTAATTTGAATCTTAGAGCTTCTTTTTTCCTTAATTTTTCTTCACACTTAGAAGATTCTATATTTTTAAAAATTTTATTTTAAATAGAATAAAACCAAAGAAAATAAAACAGAATAAAACTAATCAAAACAAACCAGTATAAGTGATACAGGACTTCATTACAAAATCATCAAAAGTTATCATAATGCCTCTTGTCTTCAAAATAGCTGCAGGTACCTTCAAACATAGTAAAAATCAAACAGAACAAAACAGAATGCAACCAATAAAAGTAAACCAATGAGTGAAATAAAGGACTTCAAAGCAAGACAATAGTAAATCTAAAATGGCTACTATAATATATCTTGCTATCTTTGAAATAGCTGTTTATCCCATTAGGTATAACAAAATCAAATCAAAATAAAACAGAATAAAACCCAACCCATAAAACAATGAAAATGATACAGTACTTCAAAACCAGATAATAGAGAATTAACAATGGCTATCACCTTCAGAAGGAGATTTCCCCAGATGCTACACTGCATACCATTATCCTCTGAACAGATGATCAGATCACTGGCCCTAGATCTGCAAGGTCAGTGAAATACCAAAACATCACAAGCATCCAATTGCACTTCACCTCAATAGCTATCATTGAAGCCTGTGTTTCTCCAGATTAGCTAGTCTGTTATTGGGGGGGGGGGGGGTAAGAGGTGGCCCTTTTGTTCACCAGCCTGTGCGCTAGAAGAGGCTGGGATCTGGCTGTGACTCTATGAGTGGAGGTCCTCACATAGCGCTGGCTCACAGCGGGCTTGCTCCTTGGTGAATCCTTATTCCCTCCCTTCACAGTCTGCAAGTGATGCTTACTCATGGAGAAAGGTTGGCATTTGGCTCAAGATTCTACATTTTAAAGTATGTTTGGATCCCACAATTTTCCATGATCCCACTAGTTCATCCAGAGATACTAAGAGCTAAATTCCTCGCTTCTCTCAAGTGATGAGTTAGGATAATCAAATGAATCTACACTGTATTACTTTAAGCAGTTTATATCATGTAATAACAGTACTCAGTACATTATTAGAAGGAGAGATTATAGTGATTTTAGAGCTCATCCAATTAGGACAACTCCAGGAATTTCTAAAGCCATTAAGGAAATTCACCTTTACAATTTGGTTTCTCTATACCTACTCCTGGAACCAAAATCTGTATAAGTTAGGATTCAGATAGAATTATGTCTATAGGATTTACAAGATGGGTTTATAATGTTTGTCTATAGAGTCAGCTGTGGAATAATGCCAAAGTGCTACCTGTGCTAGAGAGCCAAACAATCCAATCAAATGTCAAAAGCCTGGAGCTCATTAGAGACTACCATGAAAGCCCAATTCTGACATTAAGCCTTGAGATGGACATTCAAAGGCAATAGCAAAGACTAGAGCACCACCAAAGAAGCAAAAGGGAGATTTTTTTCTTCTTTTCCTTTTTATCTTATCCAGGCTACAAGCCTATTGTTTGATGCCTCCCACAATCAGGGTAGGTCTTCCTTATTCAGTTAAGTTTATCATTCAGACATACTCAGAACTGTTCTAAGCCAGTAAACTTGACATTTCTTATTTAAGTTGACACCACAGTTAAGTATCACATAATATACATAATACCTGTGATGTGATAAGCATGGTGTAACATTTGCAGTATGGCATGCATGATGTGACTTCCAAGTATAAGTTCACGATGTGACACTCATGTTGTGAATTTCCAAAGTGTAATTTTCATGTGTCATGTCAATGATGTGATACCCATGACATTTCTTCTGGGGTGTGACATCTAAGATATCACCCACATGATGTCTATGCACACATAGACATATATCTATAATATAATACCTATGGTATGACATTCATTTGTAATGTCCATGATTGACATTCATGTGTGACATCCAGAGCAGGCCCAAAATTTAGAATGAACACCAGACTGGGCAGAAAGAGAATTAAGCCTTCCAAACACATTTCCTCGAAGTCCATGAAGCTCATCCTTCTAGTTCCCCACCTCATGTAGGCTTACAGAGAGAAGTCATACTCTGATTCAGCTGTGGCAGGAATTTGCCCTATGGTGTGGGAGATACAATCCAGGGCTATGACTGTAATCTAATCAACATAAGTGTCACAAAAGTGGTCACATATGAGGGATATCACATATCAGGGCTTCTGGAAGTGTTGTGAGGATTTGAGGACAGACACACTCCAGAATCTCTAGAGGACTTCCAGGGTAAAGTAGGTAAAACAGACAAGCCAGATCCCTAGTATCTCCATTCTTTTTTTTTTTATTTAAAGAAAGATTAAACAAAACAGAAAATAGGTAGAAATAGTACATACATTTAGAGAAAAAAAGTAAGAAATCACTAGTTGATGTTGTCGTTTTACAAATAGTTGTTCAAGGTACAAAAATGGAACATGTAAAGTGGGAATTCAAACAGAGGAGACTGCAAAAAGTTCTAATCAACTGTCCAACAAAAACTTAGTAACATGGTTGTCAATCCTATACATTTAAACATACATGCAGTTATCCATATCTTCATTTATGTTTAAATTAAACAAACTAAAGCAGGTTGAAATCACTTTGAACAAATAATAATAGTATTGCTGGATTTCACTTCATGACACTCCATGATCAGCACTGGGTACTGTAGTGTCTTCTTTTTAAAACTGAATTTAAAGAAAGACAAAAAAAAAAAAAAAAAAACAGAAAACGAGTAGTAATAATACATGCTTTCAAAGAAAAATAAACAGTAAGAAATCACTAGTTGATGACTACAGATTGTCTTCTTACAAATAGTTATTCAAGATACTAAATTGGAGCATATAAAGAGGGGATTCAAACAGTGAGACTACAACCAGTTCTGTTCAACTATCCAATAAAAACTTAGAAATATGGTTATCAATCCTCTACACTTAAACATATATGCAATTACCTGTGTCTTCAATTATGTTGACTTTCAATAAACCCAAGCAGGCTAATATCACTACGAAGAAAGAATAACACTGGGTTTTACGTTATGACACTCCAGGATCAGCACTGGGTATTTTAGTGTCTCCTTTTCTTCAAAGTATCTGTTGATTTCATCAGTTGTCATAAGATCAGTTCTCATAGACTGTTCATAGATTCTACACATGCATGGGTCTTAACATGTATTTTTTTTTTAATTTTAAAAGTAGCAATTGTGTAACAGCATAAGACAGAACAAAGCCAATCAAGACAATGCTGTGAAATTGGTACAGCGTTTCACAGTAGGATACTGGGATAGTAGTACTAAGTATTATGGTGTATCTCTTTAGTATCTCCATTCTAAGAAGAGTCACTGGGAAAAGGAACAGAATCCAGCTAGACATATATGTCCAAGACACCTTGTATCTTTTTTTTTTTTTGTCTTTTTCCTTTTTATCAGTACCAGGGATCGAACTCACGACTGCCTGCTTGCAAGGCAGGTGCTTGTGCCTCTGAGCTAAATCCCCAGCCCTGACACCTTGTATCTTAATACAAAGTCCTCTTTCTCATGCACCCTACTCCTTCCCATGGAACTCAGTCCTCCTCTGCAAGCTTTTCCCCTCCCATAGACTATAACTCTCCCAGATATGCTCCAGTCTATCTCTCATAATCCACATCCAGTTTTGCCCATGGAGAGTTCACAATCCCAGAGGAGCAAGAGGCTAGGCTCTGCATATGGGGCCTCAACTCTCTCACCTAGGCTCCAGAGGCCACCCATCCTCTAGCCTGGTAGACCTTGTCCCATATGCAAGGTTTTCTACCTTCCTGTATCACTGTTACCAGCAAAAATGAAGTGGCCAGGACACAGAAAACAAGATCTGAGCCACTCAGTGGCCCACACAGATCTGCACTAACACATACACCATCACAGCACAAGGACTATCACATACACTGTTCCCCCCTCCCCTTGTACTTCCTCCTTGTCTGGCCCTGGACCTCCAATTCCTACCTTTTCCTCTCCTCTATCCTGCCCACCACAGCCCTCACCATGCCTGCCTCCTCTATCCCATGGTCATGGATCTCCTTTGCCTATGAAGTCCTAGTCTTGGGGAAGAGTTCTCTTCCCTATCATGAGGTGGTTTTATCCAACTCCTATTCTCTGATCTGTGGCATCTTGAAGTTACTCATACTCCAACACTTCTAATCCTGCAGTCTTTTTCATGCTCCCTCCAAGACTTGCACAGAATAGGCCTGAGGCCCTATAGATGTCAGGACGGTGTTGTGACCAAGCCTACATCCTGGTATGAAGAGAGTCAGTCCAAACCCAGACCACTGGCATGAGGCTGGGAAGATCTTCCACCTTTTGGCTCCTGAACTCTTTTCAAAGGCAGCTGCAGAGGGGCAGGTGAAGGGAATAGGGCTGCTTTATAGCAGTAGGGGGATAAAATTCTCAGGTGAGCAGCTCAGTGGCAGCCAGGTACAGAGACAGAGCAGGAAGCCATAGAGCACAGGAACTACTGGGCTTTGGGCTTTGGGCTGCTGATTCCTGGACTGCATGTGTGCAAGTAAGGCTAACTTCACTGAAGATCAAATGACTCTCCTCATTGTCTACTCCATGCCCCTGGCATGCTGCCCATGGAAGTAGGATGCTAACCAGTGCAGCCAAGGGCAGTATGTGTGGGAGCACTGATGTGCCACCAACATGGCTCTGCTCTTCTGCCTGAGAACCACACACTCCAGCAGCACTGCCTCTTGCCCAGGATCCTAGAATAGAGAGGACCAGAGAAACCACTGTGGATACACAAGTGAAAGAAAAATAAGTGTTTGACATTGCCAATCATTTCATTTTCAAACCTTGTCTTCATTTGTTATTAGAATTTGCACTGACAGCTGGCTGAGACAGAAGTCCCCTTTAACCAAAGACTAAATATGCCAATACTCTTACCCAAAAGGTACACCAGGTTATGGCTTCTACAGAGTGTCAGAGATGATTAGTGCAGTTTCTCCAGAGAAATACCACCAATGGAAGATGATAGCTAGCTAGCTAGCTTGCGAGGCATAGACAGACAGACAGATAGATAATAGATGGATAGAGAAAAAGAGATACAACTATAGCTACCGATACAGTGAGATGACATAGATACAGATATGCATGCAGATTGGATCTAGATAAAGACTTAGCTACAAAGACAGAGGAGAGCTTTCCTCAGGGAACGGCCCATATAATAAGGCAGGCAAACTGGGTGTCTAATCTGAGATCTTTACTACAATAAGTAGGATGGAAATTGAAGCAGCAGCTGATTCTAATGTCTTGAGGCAAAATTCCTTGCTCACTAAAAAACCTGTTTTTATTCTGAATGCTGTCCCCTGACTGGACAAGGCCATGCACATAGCACAAAGCTCTCTGCTACACCTGCCTTGAGTAGCTGTTACCCTGTCTGTGAAACACCATCACAGCTAGACTGAAGTCTGATGGGGTCTCTGGAAGTGCTATTTGGTCTGCCTGACAGGGAAGAATGACTTTGTACAACATATTCACATTTAATATGCTGTGAGAGGTCAGAGTTGATGATAAAGCCTCAATCTGTCACCCACTCCTTAAAGGGACCATATCAGGAATCTTAAACTTTCCCTACACTGCTTCTTAGAGAGAGTCAAAAAGCACACTCCTTATCCTGCTTTTGTCTCAAAGACCAACCAATTTTCCCAGCTGGGGCTTACAATGGTATCAAGGGAGGTCCCTTGAACTCAGAGGTCCCAAGAAATGACAGGATCCACAGACGTCCTACAAAGACACCATCATTTATTCTCAGCAAACTTTTGCTAGATGGTAACTCTGCTAGTACCACCAACCATGGAGCATAAAGTGGTGAGGAAAGTGGAGATGCAGTCAAGACAGGCCTTGAAATAAAGCTGGGATCTCAGATCCGCTTAACACAAGGGCTACATCTCCAAGGTCAGCAGTATACTGAGGTTGGTTAGGGCCATGTGAGAGAAGATAAAGCAAAATGGGAATAGATGGTATTCAGAAGGTGATATGATTGTGATGATAATAAGTCATCAAAGATACTATTAATCTCCTTAAGTGAGGTATTATAAATGGTTCAGTGTAGCTACACTTGCATAGAAAGTTGGAAAGGCTAAAATTAGTATATGAATAGATGCAGAACTGGGTTTCTCCTTGGAATCAGCTGTCCTTCCAGGAAGGGAATTTGAATTGCCACCAATCCAAAGAAAATTCACACTACCATCAGTGCTCTACAATAGCTCAAAGACAATGAAAGTATAGACCCAGAAAATCAGGGGAACTTAAGGATATGTGAACTAATGCCTTGCTCCCCACAGATGGCACCAGTAATCTTGTGGTCCATGTCCACCTATCATAACTTTCCTCCAAACACAAAACTGACAGAAAGATATCCAGAAAACACAGAGATCTCTTATGAATTAATCAGAAAAAATCAAATAATTGAACAGAAAATTCAACAAAAAACATGAACAAATTCTACAAAAGGACTCCAAGTAGCCCTCAGCCCCTTGGGAAGATACTAGTCCACACTAGTCTCTATGAAGATGGAAATAAAGAGCCACTTAAGAGAACATGGTACAGGTTTTGGAGGTAAAGGGACTGTCAGTATTTGGTTAACTCTTCTTCAGGGAACTATAAGAAGATCTGAGAAAATGTAAAATATAATATAATAATAATATGAAGGCACTGGATTGTGGCCAAAATCAGGCAAAATATGGAGATGATTCTTCCCTGAAATGGCAGGGGGCACAGCCCAGCCCTAGCAGCAGATTCAGTCAGTATCCAGCAGCAAATTGCAGACATGGTGACTGCAGCACTGGGGATCTGGGGTGCATTTCAATGGCAGATCAAATGACAACAGGTGTCAATCACAGGAAGGAGGCCTTGAAGAAAAGCCCAGAATCTGCACATAATCCCCACTCAAGTACTTTTTGTTGTCTCATATATGCATATATGGCTCCATGGGCATAGTGGAGAGCAGCAGAGGTGGGACAGAAGAGCTGAGGTTCCAGCTGCTACCAGCCAAGGGAAGACAGACTTGGGATTTCATATCCACTCTAGACAACTGCCTCCTAATATAAAAAGATAATCAATACTCCGCCAAGGAAAAGCACCAAATCCATACTCTATTTTACAAATTATCTACAATGTCCAGCACACACTCAAATATTCCTAGGTATCCTAAGAAATTCATAAATGTAACCCACAGTCTTAATGATCTCTAAAAATCACACAGAAGCAAAAAACAGTATTCAGATGAAAACTCTAAGGAAGTTTTTTAAAGGAAAATATGATTGTAATGAATGGAGATATATGGGAATCTGTATGGAAAACTGAAAATATTTACAAAATAAGTTCTGAAACAAAAGGTGCACTTCCACCTTGTTATTTAACAAACAACTTTAAAAAAATGCAAGAAGGGCCAAAAAACTAAGACATGTCATAATTCTTTTGAACCTGCACAAAATACAGAAATAAAAATACTGAAAAAATGTAAGAGAGACTCAAAATCATGTAAATCAATATGAAATATTCTAAAATATGTGGCTCCAGAAAGAATAGTGCAAGCAAAGTCTTTGAAGACATTAAGATCAAAGTTTTCCCAATGATAAAAATATCAACTTATGTTCAAAAAGCTTAGGCAGTTTGGAATAAATACCATAGAATGTTCATTCCTGGGACACCAAGTTGATTAAAATAAGATGCAAAAAGAAAACTTTGCAAGCAGCCACAAGTTACAGCTGCTTTCCAAGGAAATGGAGGACAGAATATAACAGAAACAGTTACTGTAAGCCAAATAACTACAATGATGCAAAAAGCTCCACATGACATATCACAGTCAAAATCTCAGAGGTCCACAACTATTGTGAAGATAATGAGATATACCACAGTACTTATTGCTATCACCCCAGTATCCTACTGTGAAGTTCTGTACCAATTTCACTGCATTGTCTCGATTGGCTTTGTTCTGTCTTGTTCTGTTGTAGTTTTACTACTTTCAAAATAAAATTTTAAAAAATCTCAGAGATCTGACATGAAGACAGAATCTTAAAAACAAAAAAATTACTTCTGAAGTAAAGCTATTAAAAACACACTAGAATTTTTCACACAAACTCTAAAGACCAAATGGGCATAGTGGCTTATGCTGTAATCCCAGCACTCAGGAGGTTGAGGCAGGAGGATGATTGTGAGTTTGAGACCAGCCTGGGCTACAAAGTGAGCTCAAGGAAAGCCTCAACTGCATAGTGAGACCCTGTCTCAAAAAGACACACACACACATACCCCCTAAAAACAAACTATGAAGACCAAGAAAGCCTGGAGTTAAGTGTTCTAAGCATTTCCAGAAAAAAACTTCTAACCAAGACTTTTCTGTTCTCCAAAACTATCTATCAAACTTGATAGAGAAATATGGAAATTCCACAATGAAAGACATCTTAAGCAATTCATAATGACCAAACCAGCACTGCAAGAAATAACTAAGATATTCTAGACAGAATGAATGAAGCCAACAAAGCCAAAAATGGGTGATGAAATGAACATATCATTAGCAATTAAGCATCATTAGCAGTTAGTGGTTATACAAAAAAGGAAAATTAAAGCAGTGCGTAACAGAAAAGGTATGCAAAGACAAGAATAAGACAGTCCCTTTTAGTACTGACTACCAAAATAAATGGCAACAATTTTCAAAATAAGACACAGATCAGGAGACAGAATCAAAAAGGAAAATTGTTTATTACACTGAATGACTCATCTATTCCAAAATAAATTAATACAGTAAAATCAAAGATTAGAAAACAATATTCCATGCACCAAGATGCCAAAAGGAAGCAGAGGAATCAATCTTATTCTCAAAGTATGCGTCAAGCAGTTTTAGGGTTAAGATTGGGGGTTTAGATCAGTTTTAGATGAGAATAGCCAAAAAAGATCAGTACATAGTAATTAACAGAGCAATTTAAGAGGAAAAGCATAACTATTATAAACATATACATACAAATATCATTTACTTTTTGCATACAAATATTCATATAAGTATACAAATAATGTTTAAAACTTCCAAAAACTGCTACTAGACTGAAAGAATCAAATAAACACAATCATAGTGGGTGACCTCAATACTGCACTGTCACAAATATATCATACTATTTTTTTAAAAAGAACCTAATATCTACAGTTTTCTACCCTACTACAGTAGATACAGATTTGTCCAACCTCTGCATGAAGCTTTCTCCAAAATAGACCACCTACAAGTCCATAAAGTTCCCTTAAATATTTACAAAAGAGTTGAAATTATCCCATGTCTACTATCGGGGCATAGTGCATTAAATTGTCCCACAATGTCAAAAGAAATCATGGAAATTTTACAAACATCTAGAAATTAAGTAACACAGAGATGAATGATCAGTGGGACACATGATAAATCAAGGAAAAGATTAATCTATCAGTAATGCCAGTACATCATACCAGAACCTATAGAACACAGTGAAAGCAGAGGGAAGTTTGTAGCTGTGTCCATAGTAGAAAAATAGAGTGAACCTAAATAAATAATCTAATTATAACTTACTTCAAATTTTAGAAAAAAATATACAGTCTAAGTCCAAAATTAGCACAAGACAGGAAAACACAAAAGTTAATAAAATTGATACTTAAAAACTACAAAAAAATCAATGCAAAAGCTAAACATGGAAATTCCACTTGACCCCGCTATTTTCCTTTTGGGTATCTTCTCAAAAAAGCTGAAAATATCACACCACAATGATGTATATGAACCCATGTTCATAGGAGTACAATTCACAACAGCTAAATGTTGGATTCAGTCTACAAGCTTATCAACATATGAATAGGTAAAGAAAATATGGTGCCTATATGCAATGGAGTACTGCTCTACAATTAAGAAAGATAAAACTGTAGGGAAATGGATGCATCTTGAGACCAGAAGATTAAGTGAAGTAAATCAGATATACAAATCCGTACATCATATGGTTTCCTTTATATGAGAAATTTAATAGGAAAGAGGAGAGAGAAAAGTGAAAAAAAGGTAATTATATTTTAAGTATGTTCCTGTTGTAGTTTATAGCTTTACTGTAATCGGATATGAAAGCACACATTATAGGATTGTACTTCTTTGGATATGGTATGGTATTTATTGTTGTTGTAAGCATGTTGTAAGCATGTTGTTGTAAGCATTTTGAAAAAAGAAAAAAGTACATTCCCAGAATAGGAAAATCTGTGATGATATAAAATAGCTCAATGGTTACTTAGATTTAGTGGGGAAGGTTCAAGAGACTAGTTAAGTAGAGGGAATGTTTTGACTTGATTTTGTAAAACTTTTTTAAGTCTAATTGTGGTTGTAACTGTATAATTCTGTCAATGTGCTGGGGCCTATTGACTCTTATTTTTTAAGTTTTTAAATTTTGTGGTGTGCAGATTTTTGCTTTGTCATTTTAAAAATTATCAATGCATCTAAGAGCCAATTCTTCAAGAGAATCAACCAAATAGATAAACCCTAGCCACCTGTATCAGAAGGAGAAAATAAAAGACCATATCACTGCAATTAAAAGTGAAAAAGTTGAAATCACAATGTGTACCACTAAAATCCAAAAAATTTTCTGTAAATACTATGCAAACTTGTATGCCAGTAATGGGAGCATATAGAAGAAATGGACAGATTCCTGGCTAAATATGATTTACCATAGCTGAAATACTCTGAACAGTTAAAAAACAAGCAAAAAAAATCTAAAACAGCAATAAAAAATAGAAAAAAAAGTCCTATAAACTAAGCAATGTCTGGGAAAAGATGAATTCATGCCTGAACCTGTAACAACTTCAGAGAGAATCAAACACCAGTACTCCTCAAGCTATATAATGAAATTAAAAGGGAAGAAGGACCCCCAAAATCATACCTGAAAGCTAGCACTATCCAAATTTCAAAACTACAGAAGAAGACAAATCAAAAAACTATGGATCAATCTCTTCAGTGAACAAAGAGGTAAAATAATCAACAAGATCTTGGCAAAAAGAATGCAAAATACAACACACATGACCCTTCCTATTATTTTCTTGGCCACTGGGAGAACCCAAGTGAACCATGTGGAGGAGAGAGGCCTCTTTCATTGCTTCTGGGCCACTTCAGCAAACCAGGTAAGCTGTGTGGAAGAGAGAGATCCCTCCCATCATCTCATAGCCAACTATTGAAGAGTACCAGAGGGGAGATATCACTCCCACTGCCTCCTAGCCACCTTAGAAACTCAGGCAAATTATGCTGGAGGAGGGCAGTCCCCCTTCACTATTTCCATGACTGAGGAAGGCCCAAAGACCATAAGCAACACCAGTAATGTAGTTGAATCCCAACTAAGGCACACAGGATGGGCAGGTGAGATTAGTGTTGTGAAAAGTCCAAAACAATAGTATTATGAGCCAATAGGTGACTAAGGACTCCATAGGACCAGCAACCAACTCAAGAAGAATAAAAGACTCAATAACCAGCCCTTTTTTCTCAATTCTTTCTTTCTTTCTTTCTTTCTTTCTTTCTTTCTTTCTTTCTTCTCTTTTCTAAATGGCTATGGAGAACTCCAACTACAGAAAAGAAATCCCATCCTCCAAACCCACAGACCAACTTCAGATAATTCCTCTAACACTTCTTTGCTCTTTTCTTTTCTACCCACGTCGAGAAGACTTACCAAATGTTGCATGATCATCCTTTGTCTATCAGACTTGCTTTTACTTCTTTTATAGTTATCTTTGCTTCATACACTATCCTCTCTGAATTTCACTAACACAGGGTAAAACCACTATGCCAATGGGAAACATTTTGCATACAAACTCCTTATTTATGGTTGTTTCTATTACATAACTTTAGATTTTGCTGCTATGATCTTAAATACAAAATCAATGTTATCACACTTTTTCAGTTTCTAAATACTGCTCCATGCTATTGTTATTGCTAATTTAACTACATTAACTATGATTCCACATCTACTGTAATCATTTGTTCTCCCATACAAAACAATACTGGTAAGCTGTCACAAGAGGTAATAACCTTATGGCGGTCCTACACTAAAGGACCAAAGACTGACCAAATAGATGCCAAGATGTCACTCATCATTAGTTGAGAAGGTAGGATCTTATAACAGACACAAACTAAGAACTGCCTACAAACAAAAGACATCCCTGAAGAACAAGCTTTTCCTAGAGATGCCTTGATACTAGTTATATATATAGCTACCTATTGCAAAAACCTACAAGGGTCATTATAGAAAACAAATTTTTTAAATACAAAATGAAAAGATGTAAAAACAAAATGCAATCAAAATCTTCCAACTCACCAAGAACAAGCCCAGGAGTCATGGATATAGAAGAAATTGGAAGATATACATTTAAAATTTCTGATATGGTAGCAACCAAAGTAATGAAACAAATCCATGATGCTATGAAGGAAATAAGATCAGAAATAATCACTCAGGTTAAAAAAAGAGAGAAAGAAAAAGAGGCCATTCATGGATTGTGGGGGAAGAGAACAAGTCCCAATCAGGAAGCAAGCCTCTCACCTGGGAACCAGCACCATGCACAGCTGCCACCAGAATGGGGACAGCCAAACTCAAGCCTTTTCCTGTGAGTCAGCACCATTCATGGTCTGCAGAGGGCAGAGATCAAGGCCCTGCCAGGAAGCCAACTCCGCTTAAGAACTAGCACCATGTGTGGGCCACTGCTGTACACCAGACCCCAGCCTCTTCCAATGAAGGGTACCAATTCACCACCACCCCTGTTAGTGAACAGCTAATCTGGAGAAATACATGCTTCAGTGATAGCTATCAAGGTGAAATGTGATTGGATACCTGTGGTGCTTTGGTGTTTCACTGACCTTGCAGGTCTAGGGCTAGTGGTCTGATCATCTGTTCAGAGGACAGTGGTACACAGTGTGGCATCTAGGAGCAATCTTCTTCTGAGGGTGGTAGCCATGGTTAATTTCCTATTGTCTTGTTTTGAAGTCCTATACCATTTTCATTGTGTTGTTGGGTTGGGTTTTAGTCTCTTTTGTTTTGCTTGATTATATTAAATCCAATGGCATGAGCTGCTATTTCAAATATAGAAAGGTATGTTATGGTAGCCATTTTGGATTTACTATTGTCTTGAAGTTTATTGCATTTATTGTTTTGTTTTTATTGTTTCTATTCTGTTCTATTATGTTTGATTTTTACTATGTGTGAAAGTATCTGCAGCTATTTTGAAGACATCAAAAGGTGGGAGTGTAGACTGGTACAGCCTTTGTGGAGGTCTGTCTGGAGGTTTCTCAAAAAGTTGGGATTGGAAATCCCATTTATTCCAGCTATTCCACTTCTAGGCATATTCCCAGAAGAACTGAAAGCATCATACCACAGGGATATATGTGCACCTATGTTTATAGCAGCACAATTTGTAATCGCCAGATCTTGGAAACAACCCAAGTGTCCATCAACTGAGGAATGGATAAAAAAGTTGTGGTATTTCTATACAATGGAGTATTATTCAGCTATAAAGAAGGATCACATTGAGATATTTATCAATAAATGGGCGCAGCTTGAGACCATACTCATAAGTGAAATAAATCAATCTCGCATGTATGAATACCGAATAGTTTCCCTAATGTAAGTAATGATTCAAATATATAAAAATATGTGATAATCATGATTCCCCATTATGTGGCCTTGAAGCCTTATAAAATTTTCACTTATTAATTAGAAAGGCTTTACTCTGGGCTTTTTGATATGGAAATATTTGAAGCTATAGTATATGAAGTTTTATCCAAATATTTTAAGGAAAAAGACAGACACTATGGTAACTACTATTCTTTAAAAAAATTATTTAGCTATTTCTTATGTTTATTTTAATTAAGGGAAAAACTTAAAAAATTAGGATATATAGTAGTAACTCTTTTTGATCTCCTATTAACTTGTTTTGAAGTCCTGTAATACTCCCAAGATCTTGTTTTGACTGATTAGACTCTGTTCCATTCTGTGCGATAGTAGCAAGTTTGAAGGTATAGGCAACTAATTTGAAGGCAATAAGATTCACAAAGATGCCCATTCTGGTTTGACTATTGTCTCCTTTGGAAGTCCTGTAATGTTCACAATGCCTAAGTTTTATTGGTCTTGTTCTCCACTGTTTTGTCCGGCTTTATAATATCTAATGAGATGGACAATTCCTTTTAAGGAAACAAGAGACAATGTTGATAACCATTGTTGATGACCTTGTACTCTGTTCTACATCATGTGCTATGTCTATCCTTGGTTTGGACTTACAGCTTTGTTTTGCCATATTTGACTTTATTCTCTCCCCCCCAAGAGAGTAATGAGAACTGAGGAGTAATAAAATCCAAAATGTGTAAATTTTGTTATAAAAAAGAGAGGGAGGGGAAAAAAAAAGAGCTCTAACGGATATAACAACAAGTGTGTTTAGGGATGTTAAATAGCTGACTATATTAATGTTTTTGGATCATTGAACACAGCTGTTTGCAGTCTCTCTGTTTGAATGTCTACTTTGTATTCTTTGATACTGTGATTTGAGCAACTATTTCCAAGATGATATTATGTAATCTATTAACAGGTGATTTCTTACTGTTATGTTTTTTTTTTGTAGTTCTGTATTATGTGTAACCTTACACTGCTTTGTTTTGTTTTGTGTTTTTCTCTTTTTCCTCTTAAATTAAAAAAAAAAGGCATTATGGTAACTATTGTTGATTTTGTAATGTTTTGAAGTCCTGTATCACTTACACTGGTTGGTTTGACTGGTTTTATTGTTTTATTTTTCTTAGTTTTATCCTCTTTAAAATGAAATGTTTAAAAGACAGAAAAAGAAATGTAAACATTTACAAATGATCTGCTCAGCAAATCTATAGAGATAGGCCTCTTAAAAACAGATGATAAGAATATCATGGAAACAATGAATAACAAGTATAGGAAAGAAATAGAATGCATGAAATGAATTCAAAAAAATACATAGGAAATTGAAAATTCCACTGAATGATGACAAAACCACTTGAAAAAAACTAAAGACATTCTTTCAGACCTTGAAAACAGGATTCTGACTAGTGACTGTGAAAGGAAAAATCTCTTCAAAATAACAAAAGATCAGGAAATAATTCAACATCTGTAAGACAATGCAAAGAAAAGTAATACAGTAATGATTGATGTCAATGAAAATGGAGGAGTCAATACAAATGACATTAAAAGACTATTAAAAGAAGTAAAGTTTCTAAGCATGGGAAAAGAATCTTTCACACATATAATTGAGGCATACAAAAGTTCAATTAGCCATAATCACAGAAATCTATGCACTAATGTATAATGATCAAGATCACAAGAACTCAGCACAAGAACAGAATACTACAAGTTTTTAGAGAAAAGAAACAAATCACCTATGAAGGAAAACCTATCAGAATGATGACTGACTTATCAACACAGACCCTGAAATCAAGAAAAGTTTGGAGTGAAATATTTCATATCCTGAAAGAAAACAACTTCTAATCCACATCAGTGTACACTTAAATACTCTCTCTCAAAATTAATGGAGAAAAAAATGTATTTCTATGACAAAGAATAACTAAAGAAATTCATGACCACCAAACCAGCACTATACATGGTACTGAAACATTTTAGACACAGAGACAAAAATGACCACAGTTCCATAAGAACAACAAAAGAAAGAAACAACCAATCAGGACAACCAATTAAACAGAGGGGGAAAGTAGGGAATTAACAACAGGAAAATAATATGACAAAGACAAGGAATACAATTCAGTTATTACCATCAATGTAAATGGTCTCAATTCACCAATCAAAAAGAACAGACTGATAGATTGAGTCAAGAAACAAGATCTAACAACATGCTGTGTGTAAAAAATACATTTAATTCAAAAAGAAATTCATAGACTAAAAGTTAAAGGATGGAAAAAATATTCCATGTAACAGGAATCCAGAAAAAAGCAACTGTAGCTCTTCTGTTTGTAGATAACATAAGCCTCAAAGCAAGAATTATCAAAAGAGATAAAGAAGTTTGTTACATCCTTGTTAGGGAAAAGTTTAAAGATAAAGAGATAACAGTCTTAAACATATATGCACCAAATGTGGGAGCACTTGACCATATGTTTTTATTTTAAAGAAATTAAGGCAAAAGAGGACATAACAAAGCAGATCACAACAGAACAATTTAAGCAACACAGTTTTTCACCACAAGACAACCCGATTTAACAGTAGCTACCATAATGTTTCTTTCTTTGAAATAGTTGAGCATACCTTCATATACAATAGTATCAAACATAACAAAATAGTATAAAACCGTTCAAGAGAATAAAGGTATTACAGAGCATTCAGAACTAAATAACAGAAAATGAACAATGGTTACTGTATTATCTCAGTGTCCATAAAAAATTGTTTATACTCTCACACATAATAAAATCCAATAAGATACAACATGATAGAACCAATGGAAACAGGAGAACAAAATTATGGTAGGATTTCAAAGCAACATGATATTAAATCAGCAATGGTTATTACAATGTCTTGTTTTCTTCAAAATAGCTGTTAATACCATCACAGATAATAAAATCAAACAAAGCAGGATAAAGCCATTTCACCTAATGGATGAAAACATTATAAGCCTTCAAAGTAATGTAATGAGGAATCATTACCATAATGATTACCATAAAATGATTACATAAAATCTTATGTACTCTTATCATTTCTTACACTAGGGAGCCTATATGGTATTTATACATATGAGTTTGATTTATTTCACTCGTGAGTATAGTCTCAACTTGTGCCCATTTATTTATAAATATCTCAATGTGATTATTCTTTATAGCTGAGTAGTACTCCACTGTAAAAAAAATGCCACAACTAAGTGTCCTCAGTTGATTGACTCTTAGGTTGTTTCAAAGATCTTCCTATTACAAATTGTGCTGCCTAAGTGTCCATCAACTGAGGAATGGATAAAAAAGTTATAGTATTTTTATACAATGGAGTACTACTCAGCTATAAAGAATAATCACATTGAGATATTTATAAATAAATGGGCACAAGTTGAGACCATACTCATGAGTGAGATAAATCAAACTCACATGTATAAATACCATATAGTCTCCCTAGTGTAAGAAATAGTAAGAGTACATAGGAGTTTATGGTAATCATGATTCCCCATTACATTGTTTTGAAGCCTTATAATGATTACATTCATTAGTTGGAATGGTTTGTCCTGGTTTGTTTCATTTTATTATCTGTGATGGTATGAACAGCTAATTTGAGGGAAACAAGTCATTATAATAGGCAGTACTGATACAATCTTCTTACTCTGAAGTCCTATCATGCTTTTGTTTTTCTGTTTCCATTGGGTCTATCATGTTGTACCCTATTGGATTGTATTATGTGTGAAAGTATAAAAAAATTTTCTATGGAAATGAGATAATGTAGTAGCCATTGTTTGTTTTCTGTTATTTGGTTCTGAATGCCCTGTAATACTCTCATTCTCTTGGATGCTTTATACTATTTTGTTATGTTTGGTACTATTGTATATGAAGATATACTCAACTATTTCAAACAGGGAGACATTGTGGTAGTCACTGTTAATTACAGGTTGTCTTGTGGTGAAATACTGTGTTGCTTACATTGTTCTGTTCTGATCTGTTTTGTTAAGTCCTGTTTTGTCTTAATCTCTAAAATTTTAAAAAAAAGGTCACAATGGAATATTACTCAGCTATAAAAAGACAATCTTGAGGCCTTCATAGGCAAATGGAGACAACTTGAGGCTATCCTAATTAGTGAAATAAATAAGAATCATATTTATAAATATCACATTATGTCTCTAATGCAAAAAGTAATAAGAAATGTATGAGTAATAAAACCCAAAATGTGTATTGCTAATGTAAAAAAGAGAGGAAAAGAAAGTGCTCTAAAAGAAAGTGCATGTATGTTTAAGTATGTAGGATTGATAACTACATTACCATGTTTTTGTTGGATAGTTGAACAGAACTGTTTGCAATCTCGCTGTTTCAATGCCCACTTCATATACTTTACTTTTGTAACTAGAACAACTATTTCTAACAGGACAATGTGTGATTTATAAATTAGTGATTTCTTGCTGTTTATTTTTTTGAAATTATGTATTATTTCTACCCTTTTTCTGTTTATTTCTTTAAATAAAATTAAGAAAATAGAAAAAACAAACTGTACTGCTATAAACGTGGGTGTACGTATATTACTGTGGTATGATGTTTTCAATTCTTCTGGAAATATGCCTAGAATCAGAATAGCTGGGTCAAATGGGACTTCCAATCCCAGCTCTTTGAGCAGTCTCCAGACTGATCTCCACAGTGGGTGCACCAGCCGACACTCCCACCAACAGTGCAGGAGTGTTCCTTTATCCCCACAGCCTCTCCAGCATTTTTTGTTGTTAGTTTTCTTGACCCTGGTCATTCTTTCTGGAGTAAGATGGAATCTCAGTGTGGTTTCAATTTGCATTTCTGTAATGATCAATGATGATGAACATTTTTTCATGTATTTATTTGCCATTTGTATTTCTTCAACTGAGAACTGTGTATTCATCTCAGATGCCCATTTTTGGATTGGGTCTTTGAATTTTGGGGGTCTGATTTTTTTAAATTCTTCATATGTTTTAGACAGAAGTCCTTTATCTGAGGGAAAGTTCACTAAGATATTTTCCCAATTTGTGGATTTTCTTTTCACTATACTGGAGATTTCATTTGACATGCAGAAATTTTTTAATAAGACATGATCCCAGCTATTGATTCTGGGAAGTATTTCCCGTGCGGTTTGAGTCCTGTTCATGAATTATCTACCTACCCCTATGTCTTCAAGGTTTTTACCATATTTGTATCCCAACAGATTTAATGTTTCTGTTTTAATATTTTTACCTTTGATTCATATAGATTTTACTTTAGTGTATGGTGAAAGGCATGGGTCTAGTTTTAGTTTTCAGCACGTGGAGAGTCAGTTTTTCCAGCATCATTTATTAAAGAGAATGTCATTCTTCCAGTGAACATGTGTGCCTCCTTTATCAAAGATAAGGTGGTTGAGTGTGTTTGTAGTTGTGATTGGATCTTCTAATCTTTTCCATTGATCTTCAGATCTGTTTTTATTCCAGTACTATGTTGATTTTATTACAGTTGCTTTGTAGTATAACTTCAAGTCAGGGATTGTGATGTTTCCTGCCTTGCCTTTGCTGCTTAGAATTGCCTTTGATATTCTAGGTCTCTTCTGGTTCAAGATGAATTCTAGGAGTGATTTCTCTGGATCTATGAGGTGATATTTGCATTGGGATTGCATTAAATCTGTATAACAGTTTTGGGAGAATGGCCATTTTCACAATATTTATTCTTCCTATTCATGAGCAAGGGATGTATTTCCATTCTCTGAGATCCTCTTCAATTTCTTTTTTCAGTGTATTGTAACTTTCCCTATATAGATCTTCCACTTCTTTCTTGAGAATAATTCCTAAATATTTCATTTTTTTGGTTGCTAGTGTGAAGGATGTGGCTTCTTTTATTTCTCTCCCAGTGATTTTGTTGTTAGTGAATAGGAATGCTATTGATTTTTGAGTATTGATTTTGTATCCAGGTACATTACAGAATTTATTTATTATATCTAGGAGTCTTTCAATGGAGTTTTGGGGGTCTTTATGTAGAGTATCACAGCATCTGCAAATAATGATAATTTAACTACCTCTTTTCTATCTTTATCTCTTTAATTTCTCTCTCTTGTCTAATTGCTCTGGCTAGTACTTCCAGTAGTATGTTGAATAGGAGTGGTGATAAGGGAATCCTTGTCTTTTGCCTGATTTTAAGGTAAAGGCCTTCAGTTTTTGGCCATTTAATATTATGCTGGCTGTTGCTTTGTCATGGATGGTCTTTATCATATTGAGGAAAAGACCATGTATTCCAATTTTCTTTCAGGTTCTTATCCTGAATGAATGTTGGACCTTGTCAAAAGCTTTTTCTGCATCTATAGAAATGATCATGTGATTCTAATTTTTGGCTTTATTGATATGATGAATTACATTTATTGCTTTACGAATTTTGAACACCCCTGCATGCCTGGGATGAATCCCACTTGGTCATGGTGTATAATCTTTTTGATGATTTGCTGCATCCTATTTGCCAATATTTTATTGAGGATTTTTGCATCTGTGTTCATTAGGGAGATTTGCCTGTAGTTCTCTTTTAGTTGGGTCTTTCTCAAGTTTTGATACTAGAGTAATATTTGCTTCCAGGAATGACTTAAGAAGAATTGTTTCCCTTTCAATTTCATTGAAGAGTTTGAGGAGTGTCAAAATTAAGTCTCTTTTGTATTTCTTGTAGAATTCCACAGTGAATCCATTTGGGCCTGGGCTCTGCTTTTAGGTAAGGACTTAATTACATTCTCAATTTCATTAATAGAAATTGGGTTATTCTGCAGTTTTACATCTTCTTGACCCAGCTTTGGTACTTCATATGTTTTATGAATCTGTCCATTTCTTCTGTGTTATCAAACCTATGAGAGTAGAGGTTCTAAAAATAGGTGTTGATGATCTTCTGTATTTCCACAGAGTCTGTATTGATAGCATGTTTTTCATTCCTTATTGCATGAAATTGAGTTTTTTCTTTCCTTTTTGAGTAAGGTTGGCTAGGGGCTTATCAATTTTACTTATTCTTTCAAAGAACCAACTCTTTGATTCATTGATTCTTTGGATTGTTTTCTTTTCTTTTCTTTTCTTTTCTTTTCTTTTTTTTTTTTTTTGTCTTTTTCCTTTTTATCGGTACCAGGGATTGAATTCACAACTGCCTGCTTGCAAGGCAGATGCTTATGCCGCTGAACTAAATCCCCAGCCCCTGGATTGTTTTCTTAGTCTCTATTGCACTAATTTCTGCTCTAATTTTTATAATTTCCTCCCTTCTTTTGGCTTTGGGCTTGACTTGCTCTTATTTTTCTAGATGTCTGAGGTGTAGCACTAGGTTGTTTATTTGTATTCATTCTGTTTTCCTGATGTGGGGACTCAGTGCAATAAATTTTCCTCTGAGGATCACTTTCATTGCATCCCACAAACTCCAGTAAGTTGTATTTGTATTTTCATTCACTTGTAGGCACTGTTTAATTTCTTCTTTAATTTCTCCTGTGACCCACTGATTAGCCAAGAGTATATTATTCAATTTCCATGTGTTTGTGGGGTTTTTGCAGTTTCTTTTATCATTAATTTCTAGTTTCATGGCGCTATGATCTGATAACATGCATGGGATAATTTCAACAATTTTGCATTTACTTAAAAATATATTCTGTGGGCTAGTATATGGTCTATTTTAGAGAATGTCGCATGTACTGCTGAGAACAATGTATATTCTGATATTGTTGGGTGGAACACTCATGTCTATCAAGTCCATTTGTTCACAGGTATGATTCAGTTCTGTTATTTCTCTGCTGATTTTCTGTCTGATTGATGTGTCCCTTGGTGTCAATGGCCTGTTAAGGTCTCCTGTTATAATTGTGTTATTGCTAATCTGGATTTTCATTTCTATTAATACTTGCTTTATATAACTAGGTGCTATGGAATTTGGTGCATATATATTTAAGTTTGTTGTCTCTTCCTCTTGAAGTTTTCCCCCAACTAGTACATAGTGACTTTTTTTATCTCTTAGGATCATTCTTTGTTTGAAGTTCACATTGTCTGCAAACAGAAGAGCTACTGCCACTTTTTTTGGGGGGGTGCCTGTTGCATGAAGTATTGTTTTCCATCCTTTGACTTTTAGTCTGTGAGTTTCCTTTTGTGTTAGATGGGTTTCCTGTAGACAGCATACGTTTGAATGTTGTTTCTTGATCCATTCTGCAGTGTGTTTCTTTTAATTGTTGAATTGAGACCATTTATATTAATGGTTATAACTGCTATGCATAGGTTATTGTTGACATGTTATCTTTCTGCTGCTGCATTTTATCTTTCCATTCTGTTTAACTGTCTGCCTTGCTTAGTGGTTTTTTCCTATGTGTATTTAGACTGTCTTTTAGTATTCTTTGCAGGGTTGGTTTGGTGATTATGAAATTCTTCGGCTATTTTTTTTTCTCATGGAAGTATCATATTTCTCCATCCATTTTGAAGGACAGTTTTGCAGCGTACGTCAGTCTAGGTTGGAAGTTGTTTTCCTCTGGATTTGAAATACTTTACTCCATGCTCTTCTTGACTTCATTGTTTGTGTTGAGTAGTCTGCTGTCATTCTGATAGATTTTCCTTAATAGGTGATCTGTCTTTTGTCTTTAACAGCTTTTAATATTCTGTTCATAGGTTGTATTTCTTGGATGGTGATTATTATATGTCTGGGTGTAGTTTTATTTTGATTATGGCTATTTGGAGTTCTATATGCTTCACTAATCCTAATGTCAGTTTCCATTCTCATGTTTGGGAAATTTTCAGCTATTACTTCTCTAAAAGGCCTCTTGATATCATTTGTGTTGTGCCTTTGTTTTTCATTTATCCCTATCAATCTTATGTTGTTTTTCTTTGCATCATCTTGAAGCTGTTGAATTGTTATTTTCTGGTTCCTTCTCATTTTTAAAAGATCTTTGCTTTCCTGATCACTAGCTTCCATCTTGTCTTTGAGGTCTGAAATTCTATCTTTGCTTTTGTTAAGGCAGTTTTGACAACTTTCAATGGAATTTTTTATTTCCTGTATGTCTCTTTGCATCTGCTTCATGTATTCTGTTTGTTTCTTATAGTGTTCATCCAGGGATTCTCTATTTTTACTTTGTTCCTCTAATATTTTAACTGTGTCTTCTTTAGATGTGTTCTGCATTTCTTTCATTATTTTTATCATTTCTTCTTTTATCTGGGAGATTATTTCTAATTTGCATTCCTTTAAAGCTTCCCATAGTTGCTTCTTTATTTCATTTGCTATTATTTCAGATATTTCACTTGAAATACACTTGAAATAAGTGTATGGCATATATTTTCTTCTATGTACATGGCTCCTAGGCTTTCTTAAAATGGGCTGGATGATTGAGATTGTATTTTGGTCTTTCACTTTGTCATTTTCCTATAGTTCCATGTTTTTAGGGGTGTTCCAAAACTTCTCCTGGGCATTTTGGAAATCATCTCCTATGCCCTTGGCTCCTGGGATGTACGGAGGTTGCTGAGGGTGGTCCAGTTAGGCCCACAGAACCTCCTGTGTGACCCCCAGTGTTCCAGGAAGCTGGGTGGGCACCTAACCACTGTGGGTGAGTCCAAAGCTCTCCCCTGGCAAGCACCAAAGTGCTGGAGCTCACTTCACATGCCCTCAGCTCCCCTGATTGAAGAAGGTGGCTTGGCATGGTCTAGTGGGGCAACAAAACTGCCAAGCCTAATCTAGTGTGGCTGGAAGCTGAGCAGACACTTAACTGCTGGGAGCAATGATCTTAAACTCTCCCTGGGCTGGTGCTGGTGTGTTGGACTCACCTCCAGCAGCTCAGTTCCCTGGATTGAAAGAAGGTCACTGGGCATGGCCCATGCAGGCCAGAAACCTGCAGAGCCCAGTCTAATGTGGCTGGAATTTGGGTGGGTCCTTAACCACTGGGAATGATGATCTTAAACTCTCCCGGGCTGAGCTGGTGTACAGGAACTCACCTCCCACACTCAACTATATAAAACAATTTTAGTAGACATGAAAAATCAAATAAACAATAACACAGTTGTTATGACAGATATTAGTATCTCATTATCTCAAAGACTTAGATCCACTAGATTAAAAAAAGCAGCAAGGAAATAATAGAACTGTACCAAACCTGTGAACAAATGGATTTAGTGGATATTTATAGTACACTTCACTGAACACCACAGTATGCATTCTTCTGAGCTGCGCATGGGATGTTCTCTAAAATAGACCATATACTAGGCCATAAAATATGCTTAAGTAAATGCAAAGAAACTTAAAAACTCTATAAGCACATGGAAATTAAATAATATCCTCCGGAGCAACCAATAGGTCACAGATGAAATTGAAGAAGAAATTAAATACCTACAATAAAAAGAAAATGTAAAAACAATTTACTCAGCTTTGTGGGATATGATGAATACAATCTTAAAAGGTAAATTTATACTAGTAAATTCTCAATTCAGGAAAACAAAAAGAGCACAAATAAACAACTTAACACTGCACCTCAAGCTTCTAGAAAACAAAAAAGTAAGTCAAACCCAAATCCATACAAGGGAGAAAATTATACAAATCAGACCATAAATTAAAGCAAATGACAACAAGAAAACATTACAAAGAATTAACGAATCAAAGATTTGATTCTATGAAACAATGAATAAAATTGATAAACCCCTAACCAATCTTTTCAAATAAAAGAAAGAAAAAACCCAAATTCAAGCAATAAGGAACAAAAAGAATGAAATCACTACATAGCCTGTGGAGATTCAGAAGATTATCAATTTCTACTTTACAAATCTTTACTCTCATAGGATAGAAAACATGGAAGAAAAGGATGGATTCCTAGAAATCTTTGATTTGCCAAAGCAGAATTAAGAAGATATAAAATTTTTGAATAAACTAATATTAGTTAGTGAAACCAAAAATGTAAAAATTTACCAACAAAGGAAAACCAGGTCCTGAATGATTCTTAACTGAATTATATAAGAAATTTAGAAAGATTTAATGTCAATACTCCTCAAACTCTTTAACGAAATTGAAAGGCCAGTAAGTCTCCCTAACTCATTCCTGAAAGCAAGTATTACCCTAGTACCAAAACAAAGAAAGAGACAACCAAAAAAAATATTTAAAGGCCAATCTCCCTCATAATCATAGAAGAAAAAAATCCTCAATAAAATATTAGCAAACAGAATGTGGTAAATCATCAAGACTATGCACCATGTCAGGTCAAGATTTATCCTAGGAATGCAAGGATGGTTCAACATATGTAACAATAAACACAATACACCATATTAACAGAATGAAAACCAAAGTCACATGATAGCATAATTAGATGCAGAAAAAGCTTTTGATAATATCTAATACCCTTCCATGATTAAAAATAAACCTTCCATAAAATCGGAATAGATGGTCTCTACCTTAAAGATGTTAGAGATGACTTCCATTACCGTCAACATCATATAAATGGACAAAAACCAAAAGGTTTGAATCTAAAATTAGGAACAAAACAAGAAGTTCTACTGTCACCAGTTCTATTCAGTGTAGTTCTGTAAACCTTAGCCAGAGTAAGTAGACAAGAGAGAAAAACAAAAGGAATAAATATAGGAAAGGAAGTAGTCAAACTATTATTATTTGTAGATGACATGATACTCTACATGGAAGATCCCAACAACTCCACCAAAGACTTCTAGAATTAATACCAAATTCAGTAGCATAGATAGTTACAAAATCAACAGTATTTCTGTATACAAACACAAACTCACTGAAAGAGAAATTAGGAAAGCCACACCCTTCAAAGAGCATCCAAAAAATAGCTGGAGGACTGTGGATTTCTAAGCAAGCAGGTGAGCATCACCAGTTCCAGAGGCCCCCGCAGTCTGGGGTAAGTACCCCACGCACTCTCCCCCAAGCCCAGCCTGTTCGGGATCCTTGAGCATTCTGGGTGCAGTGAAGTGGCTAGGCAGGTCCGAGGCACCTACATCCACCTCCCCATTCCAGCTGCACTTGGAGAACTGGGGAGTTCCAAGCAAGCAGGCAGGCACACACTGTCCCCGGAGCCCAGCCTATTTGGGACCCTCGCGCCATCTGGGTGCAGTGGAATGGCTGGGTGGGTCTGGGTGCCTGCATCCACCTCCCCATGTGTCTGGAGGACTCTGGATTTCTAAGCAAGCAGGCAAGCATCACCAGTTCCAGAGGCCCTATGGCCTGGATTAAGTGCCCCACACTCTCCCCCAAGCCCAGCCTGTTCAGGACCCTCGAGCCTTTAGGGTGCAGTGAAGTAGCTAGGCATGGCAGAGGTGCCTACATCCACCTCCCCATTCTGGCTACGCTCAGAGAACTGAGCAGTCCCAAGCAAGTAGACAGGAGAACACTGTTCCCAGAGCCTAGCCTATCTGGGACTGTGGAGTTCTAAGCAGGCAGGGGAGTGCCACAGGTTCCAGAGGCCCAGCAGCCTGGAGGAACTGGGTGCCAGAGTTGCAGGAGCTATGAACATAGAGGTGAATTTCCAACAGACCCTGAGGAAGCTTTTGAAAAACACTTGAAACAGAGAAATATAGGAAAATGACAAAATGAAAGACCAAATTACAACCTCAAACCTCCAGCGCATCTCAAGAAACCATAGGAGCGATGTATATAGAAGAAAATATATGCAATACACCTCAAATATTGGACATAATAGCTACTGAAATAAACAAGCAAATCTGGGGAGCTTTAAAGGAATTCAAAATCGAAATAATCTCCCAGGTAAAAGAAGAAATGATAGAAGAAATGAAAGAGATTCTGAATATATCTAAAGAAAACACAGTTAAAAAATTGGAGGAACTTAGCAAAAAGATAGAATCCTTAGATGAGCAATATAAAAAACAAACAGAATACATAAAGCAGATGCACAGAGATATACAGGAAACCAAAAAATCCAGTGAAAGCTGTAAAAACTGCCTCAATGAAAGTGAAGATGGAATTTCAGACCTTGAGGACAGGATTGCAGCTAGTAAACAGGAAAGGTAAGATCTTTTAAAAATAACAAGGAATCAGGAGATAACAATTCAACAACTGCAAGATGACACAAAGAAAAACAACATAAGATTGATAGGGATTAATGAAAAAGAAGGGGACAACATAAAGGATGCCAAGAGGATATTTAGAGAAGTAATAGCTGAAGATTTCCCAAACATGAGATCAGAAACTGACATCAGGTTCAGTGAAGCCTATAGAACTCCAAACAGTCATAACCAAAATAAAACTACACCCAGACATATAATAATCACCATCCCAGAAATCCAACACAAGAATAGATTATTAAAAGCTGTCAGAGAGAAAAGACAGATCACTTATAAAGGAAAACCTATCATAATCACAGCAGACTTCTCAGCACAAACAATAAAGTCAAGAAGAGCATGGAGTGAAGTATTCCAGATCCTAAAGCAAAATGATTTCCAACCTAGACTGATGTACCCTGAAAAGCTATCATTCAAAATCGATGGTGAAATACGATACTTCCATGACAAAGAACAGCTGAAGAACTTCATGAACACCAATCCAACCCTGTAAAAAATATTGAGAGACAGTTTAGATACACAAAGGAAAAAACCACTAAGCAAATCAGATAATTAAACAGAACAGAAAAATAAAGATGCAGCAGCAGAAAGATAACATATCAACAATAAACCAATACATAACAGTTATAACCATTAATGTAAATGGTCTCAATGCACCAATCACAAGAAACAGACTAGCAGAATGGATCAAGAAACAAAATCCAGCCATATGCTGTCTACAGGAAACCGATCTAACCCAGAAGAATACTTATAGAATGAAAGTCAAAGGATGGAAAACAATACTTCATGCAACAGGAATCAAAAAAAGGAGGAGTAGCCATTCTGTTTGCAGACAATGTGAACTTTAAACCAGCAATGATCAGAAAGGACAAAGAAGGTCACTACATACTCGTTAGGGGAATCTCCAAGAGGAAGAGATAACTAGAAGAATCCTCCAAGAGGAAGAGATAACTATTTTAAATATATATGCACCAAACTCCACAGCACCCCGTTATATAAAACAACTACTAACAGAAATGAAAAATCAAATTATCAGTAACAAAATTGTAACAGGAGACCTTAACACACCATTGACACCAAGGGACAGATCAACCAGACAGAAAATGAGCAAAGAAATAACAGAACTGAATCACACCTGCAGACAAATGGATTTGATAGACATATACAGAATGTTCCACCCAACAACATCAGAATACATATTCTTCTCAGCAGTACATGGATCATCCTATAAAATAGACTATATATTAGCTCACAGAACATACTTAAACAAATGCAAAAGAGTGGAAATCATCCCTTGCAAGTTATTGGATCATAGCGCTTTGAAATTAGAAATTAATGATAAAATATAAGGCAAAAATACCACAAACAAATGAAAACTGAATAACATACTCTTGAGTAATCAGTGGGTCAGAGAGAAAATTAAAGAAGAAATTAAACAATACCTACAAAAAATGAAAAATACAGATACAACTTACCGGAATCTGGGATGCAATGAAAGCCGTCCTCAGAGGAAAATTCTGCATCTATAGAAATGATCATGTGATTCTCAATTTTGGCTTTATTGATATGGTGGATTACATTTATTGATTAACGTATGTTGAACCAACACTACATGCCTGGGATGAATCCCACTTGGTCATGGTGTATAATCTTCTTGATGATTTGCTGCATCCTATTTGCCAGTACTTTATTGAGGATTTTTGCATCTGTGTTGCACTGAGTTCCCACATCAGGAAAACAGAATGAATACAAATAAATAATCTGATGCTACATCTCGAACAGCTAGAAAAAGAAGAGCAAGTCAAGCCCAAACCCAAAAGACAAGAAATTATAAAAATCAGAGCCAAAATCAATGCAACAGAGATTAAGAAAACAATCCTAAGAATCAACGAATCAAAGAGTTGATTCTTTGAAAGAATAAATAAAATCGATAAGCCCCTAGCCAACCTTATTTAAAGAAGGGAAGAAAAAGCTCAAATACATGCAATAAGAAATGAAAAAGGTGAAATCACTACAGATTCTACAGAAATACAGAAGATCATCAACACCTATTTCGAAAACCTCTACTCTCAAAGGTTTGATAACACAGAAGAAATAGACAGATTCCTAGAAACATATGAAGTACCAAAGCTAGATCAAGAGGTTGTAAAAATGTTGAAAAACCCAATCTTGATTAATGAAACTGAAAATGTAATTAAGTCCTTACCTACAAAGAAGAGCCTAGGCCCAGATGGATTCACTGCAGAATTCTACAAGAAATACAAAGAAGACCTAATGCCGACACTCCTGAACTATTGAAAGTTAAGTAATCCTTCCTAAGTCATTTCTGGAAGCAAATATTACTCTAGTGCCAAAACCTGAGAAAGATCCAGGTAAAAAAGAGAACTATAGAACAATCTCCCTAATGAATACAGATGCAAAAATCCTCAATAAAATATTGGCAAATAGGATGCAGCAAATCAACAAGAAGATTATACACCATAACCAAGTGGGATTCATCCCAGGCATGCAGGGTTGGTTCAACATACGTAAATCAATAAATGTAATCCACCATATCAATAAAGCCAAAAGAATCACATGATCATTTCTATAGATGCAGAAAAAGCCTTCGATAAGGTCCAGCATTCATACATGATAAGAACTTTACAGAAAATTGGAATAGATGGTCTTTACCTCAATATAATGAAGGCCATCTATGACAAGCCAACAGCCAGTATCATACTAAATGGCCAAAAATTGAAAGCCTTTACTTTAAAATCAGGCACAAGACAAGGATGTCCTTTATCACCACTCCTATTTAATATAGTACTGGAAGTACTAGCCAGAGCAATTAGACAAGACAGAGAAATAAAAGGGGTAAAGATAGGAAAAGAAGATGTTAAATTATCATTGTTTGCAGATGACATGATATTCTACATATAAGACCCCCTAAACTCCATTGAAAGACTCTTAGATATAATAAATAAATTCAGTCATATAGCTGGATACAAAATCAATACTCAGAAATCAATAGCATTCCTATACACTAAAAACAAAAACACAGAGAGAAAAATAAGAGAACCCACACTGTTCACACTAGCAAGCAAAAAAATGAAATATTTAGGAAACACTCTTATGAAAGATGTGAAAGACCTATAGAGGGAAAACTATAATACACTGAAAAAAGAAATTGAAGAGGATCTCACAAAATGGAAAGACATTCCTTGCTCATGGATAGGAAGAAAAAACATTGTGAAAATGGCCATTCTCCCAAAACTGTTATACAGATTCAATGCAATCCCAATGAAAATACCATCAACATATCTTATAGATCTAGAGAAATCACTCCTAAGGTTCATCTGGAACCATAAGAGAACTAGAATAGCAAAGGCAATTCTAAGCAGCAAAGGCAAGGCAGGAGGCATCACAATCCCTGACTTGAAGTTATACTACAAAGAAATAGGAGTAAAATCAACATGGTATTGGAATCAAAACAGAGCCAAAGATCAATGGAATAGATAAGAAGATACAACGACAACTACAAATACACACAACCACCTTATCTTTGATAAAGGAGCCAAGCAGGTTAACTGGAAGAATGACAGTCTCTTTAATAAATGGTGTTGGAAAAACTGGCTCTCCATTTGCCAAAAACTAAAACTAGACACATCCCTATCACCATATACTAACCTAAAATCTAAATGGATCAAAGATCTGAGTATCAAAACAGAAACACTAAATCTATTGGAAGACAAAGTGGGTAGAAACCTTGAAGACATAGGGGTAGGTAGAGAATTCATGAACAGGACTCAAATCGCATGGGAAATACATCCCAGAATCTATAACTGGGACCACCTCTTATTAAAAAGTTTCTACATGTCAAACGAAACCTCCAGCATAGTGAAAAAATAAACCCCACAAACTGGGAAAAGATCTTAGTGAACTCTCCCTCAGACAAGGGACTTTTGTCTAAAACATATAAAGAATTAAAAAAACTCAGACCCCCAAAATTCAAAGATCCAATCCAAAAATGGGCATCTGAGATGAATATACAGTTCTCAGATGAAGAAATAAAAATATGAAAAAATGTTCATCATCATTGGTCATTAGAGAAATGCAAATTAAAACCACACTGAGATTCCATCTCACTCCTGAAAGAATGGCCAGGATCAAGAAAACCAACAACAACAAATGCTGGAGAGGCTGTGGGGAAAAAGGAACTCTCCTGCACTTTTGGTGGGAGTGTAGACTGGTACAACCTTTATGGAGTTCAGTCTGGAGATTTCTCAAAAAGCTGGGATTGGAAGTCCCATTTGTTCCAGCTACCCCACTTCTAGGCATATTCCCAGAAGAACTGAAAGCATCATACCACAGTGATATATGTGCACCTATGTTTATAGCAGCACAATTTGTAATCGCCAGATCTTGGAAAAAACCCAAGTGTCCATCAACTGGGGAATGGATAAAAACGTTGTGGTATTTCTATACACCGGAGTACTACTCAGCTATAAAGAAGGATCACATTGAGATATTTATAAATAAATGGGCGCAGCTTGAGACCATACTCATAAGTGAAATAAATCAATCTCTCACGTGTGAATACCGAATAGTTTCCCTAGTGCAAGAAATGATTCAAATATATAAAATATATTTGAATGTGGTAATCATGAATCCCCCATTATGTGGCCTTGAAGCCTTAGAAAGTTTTCACTTACTAATTGAAGTGGCTTTACTGTGGCTGCTTGATATTATGGCCTGTGATGAAATGAACAGCTATTTTGAAGAAAACAAGACATCATAATAGCTAGTGCTGATTTACTATCATCTGGTTTTGAAGCCCCACCAAACTATGGCTCTTCTGTCTCCATCAGTTTTATCATGATGTATCTTGCTGGGTTTTATTATATGTGATAGTATAAACACAAATTGTTATAGGCAAAGAGATAATATAGAAACTATTGTTTGTTTTCTATTAGCTGGTTCTAAATACCTTACAATGCTTTCATCCACTTGAATGGTTTTACACTGTCTTGATATGTTTGATGGTATAGTATATGAAATTATATTCAAATATTTCAAGGAAAAAGACACTATTTTAGTTACTATTAAGTCAGGTTATTTGGTGGTGAAGGACTAGGTTACTGAAATAGTCAGGCTTTGACCTGCATTGTAATGTTGTTATGTCCTCTTTTCTCTCAATCTCTCACTTATTGATTAAAAAATTATTTAGTGTTTTTATTATTTTTTTAGCTAAGGGGATAATTGAAAAATCAGCAGGATATATTATAGTAACTTTTTTCATTTCCTATTAACTTGATTTGAAGTCCTGTAATACTCCCACTATCGTGTTTTGCCTGATTAGACTCTGTTCCATTCTGTATGATAGTATCAAGTTTGAGGGTATAGGCAGCTATTTGAAGGCAGTAAGATTCACTATGATGCCCATTCTGGTTGGACTATTATCTTCTTTTGAAGTCCTGTAATGTTTACAAGGTTTAGGTTTTACTGGTCTTGTTCTCTACTGTTTTGTTCAGCTTTATAATACCTAATGAGATAGACAATTCTTTTTAAGGAAGCAAGAGGCATTATGGTAACCATTGTTGATAACCTTGTACTCTGTTTTTACATCATGTACTACGACTATCCTTGGTTTTGACTGACAGCTTTGTTTTGCTATATTTGACTTTATTCTCTTCCAAAAAAAAGTAATAAGAACTAAGGAGTAATAAAACCCAAAACGTGTAAATTTTGTTGTAAAAAAGAGAGGGAAAAAAGTGCTCTAAAGGATACAACTGCAAGTGTGTTAAGGGGTGTTAAATAGATGACCATGTTAATGTTTTTGGTTGGATCATTGAACACAACTGTTTTTAGTTTGACTGTTTGAATATCCACTTTGTATGCTTTGAACCTGTGACTTGAGCAACTATCTCTAAGATGATAATGTGTAATCTATTAACTGGTGTTTTCTTACTGTTTTTTTTTTTTTTTGTAGTTTTGTATTACTTGTACCCTTACACTGTTTTGTTTTGTTTTTTCTCTTTTTCTTTTTAAATAAAAAAAAAGAAGTGAAAGACCTATACAGGGAAAATTATAATACACTGAAAAAAGAAATTGAAGAGGATCTCACAAAATGGAACGATATCCCTTACTCATGGATAGGAAGCACAAACATTGTGAAAATGGCCTTTCTCCAAAAACTGTTATACAGATTCAATGCAATCCCAATGAAAATATCATCAACATACCTTATAGATCTAGAGAAATCACTCCTAAAATTCATCTGGAACCAGAAGAGACCTAAAATAGCAAAGGCAATTCTAAGCAGCAAAGGCAAGGCAGGAGGCATCACAATCCCTGACTTGAAGTTATATTACAAAGCAACAGTAGTAAAATCAACATGGTACTGGAATCAAAACAGAACCGAAGTTCAGTGGAACAGATTAGAAGATACAACCACAACTACAAACACACTCAACCACCTTATCTTTGATAAAGGAGCCAAGCAAGTTCACTGGAAGAACGACAGCCTCTTTAATAAATGGTGTTGGAAAAACTGGCTCTCCATTTGCCGAAAACTAAAGCTAGACCCATGTCTATCACCATGTACTAAACTAAAATCTAAATGGATCAAAGATCTGAATATCAAAACAGAAACACTAAATCTATTGGAAGACAAAGTGGGTAGAAACCTTGAAGACATAAGGGTAGGTAGAAAATTCATGAACAGGACTCAAATCGCATGGGAAATACATCCCAGAATCTATAACTGGGACCACCTCTTATTAAAAAGTTTCTACATGTCAAAAAAAAAATCTCTAGCATAGTGAAAAGAAAACCCACAAACTGGGAAAAGATCTTAGTGAACTCTCCCTCAGACAAGGGACATTTGTCTAAAACATATAAAGAATTAAAAAAACTCAGACCCCCAAAATTCAAAGATCCAATCCAAAAATGGGCATCTGAGATGAATACACAATTTTCAGATGGAGAAATACAAATGGCAAATAAATACATGAAAAAATGTTCATCATCATTAGTCATTAGAGAAATGCAAATTAAAACCACACTGAGATTCCATCTCACTCCTGAAAGAATGGCCAGGATCAAGAAAACCAACAACAACAAATGCTGGAGAGGCTGTGGGGAAAAAGGAACTCTCCTGCACTTTTGGTGGGAGTGTAGACTGGTACAACCTTTATGGAGTTCAGTCTGGAGATTTCTCAAAAAGAATGGGATTGGAAGTCCCATTTGTTCCAGCTACCCCACTTCTAGGCATATTCCCAGAAGAACTGAAAGCATCATACCACAGTGATATATGTGCACCTATGTTTATAGCAGCACAATTTGTAATAGCCAGATCTTGGAAAAAAACCCAAGTGTCCGTCAACTGAGGAATGGATAAAAATGTTTTGGTATTTCTATACAACGGAGTACTACTCAGCTTTAAAGAAAGATCACATTGAGATATTTATAAATAAACGGGCGCAACTTGAGCCCATACTCATAAGTGAAATAAATCAATCTCTCACGTGTGAATACCGAATAGTTTCCCTAGTGTAAGAAATGATTCAAATAAGTAAAAGTATATGGTAATCATGATTTCTCATTATGTGGCTTCGAAGCCTTATAAAGTTTTCACTTATTAATTGGAAAGGCTTTACTGTGGGCTGCTTGATATTACTGCCTGTGATGAAGTGAACAGCTATTTTGAAGAAAACAAGACATCATAATAGCTAGTGCTGATTTACTATCATCTTGTTTTGAAGCCCCACCAAACTATGGCTCTTTTGTCTCCATTGGTTTTATCATGTTGTGTCTTGCTGGATTTTATTATATGTGATAGTATAAACAAAAATTGTTATAGGCAAAGAGATAATATAGAAACCATTGTTTGTTTTCTGTTAGCTGGTTCTAAATACTCTCCAATGCTTTCATCCACTTGAATGGTTTTACACTGTCTTGATATGTTTGATGCTAAGTATATGAAGTCATATTCAAATATTTCAAGAAAAAGATACTATGGTAACTACTATTAAGGTGGGTTATTTGGTGATGAAGCACTAGGTAGCTGAAATTGTCATGCTTTGACCTGTACTTTTAGGTTGTTATGTCCTCTTTTATCTCAATCTCTCCCTTATTCATTAAAAAAATTTAGTTTTTTCAATTAGTTTTTTTAATTAAGTGAAAAATAAAAAAATTAGCAGGATATATTATAGTAACTTTTTTCATTTCCTATTAACTTGAAGTCCTGTGATACTCCCACTATCTTGTTTTGACTGATTAAACTCTGTTCCGTTCTGTATGATAGTATCAAACTTGAGGGTATAGGCAACTACTTTGAAGGCAATAAGATTCACTATGATGCCCATTCTGGTTTGACTATTATCTTCTTTTGAAGTCCTGTAATGTTTACAAGGTTTAGGTTTTACTAGTCTTTACTGTTTTGTTCTACTTTATAATACCTAATGATATAGGCAATTCTTCTTAAGGAAGCAAGAGGCATTATGGTAACCATTGTTGATAACCTTGTACTCTGTTTTTACATCATGTACTACGACTATCCTTGGTTTTGACTGACAGCTTTGTTTTGCTATATTTGACTTTATTCTCTTCCAAAAAAGGTAGTAAGAACTATGGTAGTAATAAAACCCAAAATGTGTAAATTTTGTTGTAAAAAAGAGAGGGAAAAAAGTGCTCTAAAGGATACAGCTGCAAGTGTGTTAAGATAGATGACCATATTAATGTTTTTGGTTGGATCATCGAACAAAACTGTTTGCAGTCTCAGTGTTTGTCTACTCTGTATGCTTTGATCCTGTGACTTGAGCAACTATCTCTAAGATGATAATGTGTAATCTATTAACTGGTGATTTCTTACTTTTTATTTTTGTAGTTCTGTATTACTTCTACCCTTACACTGTTTTGTTTTCTCTCTTTTCATTTTAAATAAAATTTTAGAAAAACAAGAGCATCCAAAAAATGAAATATTTTGGAATCAATCTAATAAAGGAAATAACAAATCTATACATTGAAAATTACACCACTTTGAGAAAAGAAATCAAAGTGAATATAAGATAATGGATAGAAAGAAGCAACATAATGAAAATAGCCATATTCCCACAACTTTTATATAGATCTAATGCAATTACAATCAAAATACCATAGATCTAGAGAAAACATTCCTGGAATTCTTTTGGAAATCAAAGAGACCTAGCACAGAAAAATCAATTGTGGGAAATAAAGGTAAAGCCGGAGGCATAAGAATCTCTGACTTGAAATTATATTCCAAGTCTACTGCAATAAAATCTGCATGGTATTGGCAGAGAGAGAGAGGAGAGAGAGAGAGAGAGAGAGAGAGAGAGAGAGAGAGAGAGACTTGAGGATTAATGAAACAGATTAGAAGATGTACACACAACTACAAACGCATTCAGTCACATTGTCTTTGATAAAGGAGCCAAACAAAACATGTTCACTGGAATGAAGACAGTCTCTTTAATTAATGATGCTGGAAAAACTGGCTTTCCACATGCCAAAGATTAAAATTAGATCCATGCCTGTCACCATATACTAAACTAAAGTCAAAATGGATCAAAGATCTAAATATTAAAACAGAAACACTAAATCTACTGGAAGAGAAAGTAGATTGAAATCTTGAAGACATAGGAGTAGGCCAAGAATTCATGAACAAAAACCAAACTGCATGGAAGCACTTTATAGAATCAACAACTGGCATCTCATCTTATTGAAAAATTTTGCACTTCAAAAGAAATCACTGACAGAATAAAAAGACAACCCACAGAATGGAAAAAATTTTATCCAACTATCCACATAAATGAATTTTATGTAGAACATATAAAGAATTTAAAATGTAGGCCCCTCAAATCCAAAGACTTAATCTAAAATTGTGCATCTGAGATGAATACATGCTTCTCTGATGAAGAAATACAAATGGCAAATGTGTATATGAAAAAATGTTCAACATCATTGATAATTCCAGCACTGAGATTCCATCTTACCGCAAAAACGATGGTTATCTTCAAGAAAGCAAATAATAACCAATGCTGGCAGGACGGTGGGGGGAATTGGAACACTTCTCCACTGTTGGTAGGAATGTACATTATTAAAACCATTGTGGAAATCAGTGTAAATATTCCTCAAAAAAAACAGGATTAGTGGTCCTAGTCAGCTCAGTTATTCCCCTTCTGCATGTTTTCCCTTAAGAAGTAAAAACATAAAACCACAGTGACATATGTGTACATGTATATATAAGCACAATTTGTAATAACTGAATCTTGGAAACAACCTAAATGTCCATTCAGCAACTGAAGAATGAATAAAAAATATATGGTATTTTTATACAATGGAATACTACTTTATTATAAAAAGGATAAATGAGACATTTATCAGTAAATGGATGCAACTTGAGACCATACTCACAAGTGAAATAAATCAGAGTTATATGTGTAAACATCATACTATCTCCCTAGTCTAAAAAACTGAAAAGTTAAATAAGACCCAAAATCTACAATAGATATTGTGAGGAGGTTGTAATAAGAGAAATAAACTGCTCAAAAGGAAAAACAACTTGGAAAAAGAGAACTGATTCTTAGAGTGTATAAAGAATACAAAACAGTCAGATTCCCTAAAATAAAAGAGCCAATCAAAAAATGTGCAATTAAAATTCAAAAGAAAAATGGACAATAAATATGTGAAAAAATGTTCAACATCTCTAGCCATTAGATAAGTACAAATTAAAAGAGTGCTGAAGTGACATTTTACTCTAAAAATAATAACTAACATTAAGAAATCAAACAATAACAGATACGGACAAGGCTGTTCATAAAAAGGCATACTTTCACCTTGCTGGTAGAAAATAAATTTGTATCACCACTATGAATATCAGCATGGGAATTCCTTTTTAAAAAACTGCAAATAGAAATTCCATTCGGTCTGTTTCCCTTTTATGTATCTTCCTGATATAAGAGCTAAAGGCATCATGCCATAGTGATACATGTTACCCATTTCTATAGCAGCACAATTCATGTCTATAGAAGCTAAGTCTTGAATGCAGTCTATATATCTATCAACAGATGAATGGATAAAAAATATGTGTTATATGTACAATATACTACTACTCTGAAATAAAGGATAGGAAAATGGGTGCACCCTGAGACCATAAGGTTAAGTGAAGTAAGTCAGATGCATAAATTAAAATATCTCATAATTTCTCTTATATGAGAAACTCAGAGTAAAAAGAATTTAAACAAAAGATAGACAGTAGGAAATATGGAAACAGATCTTTAGTAAATAGAAATGGGATCTTCACATGGAGGGAGGAGGAATGAAAGGGAGTAGAAATGTCCAAAGAAAATTAAGATGTATTATTTACATGGACCTACTCACCACAATGAGTGCAATCAATATGTACTGTGAACATGTACTAATAAAAATTTTTAACATCTTTTGGCTCCTGATTCTCATTATAAATCTGTTTAAAAGCAGCAACAGTACTCACGCCACAACATGAATATTGGGGTGCCTTTAAATCCTTAATCTGCTTCCCATAAAGTCTCAGGATGTGGACAAAATGAAGATGAATTATTTTCAAGATGCAACATACATGGTCTGTAGCCCAATTTCCACTAGAGTTCTCATTCCCAACTAAAACCTCCTGAACCTGGTTTTTACTGTCCACATTCTTATCAGCATTTTGGGATTCAGAACTCTTAACACAAGTTGCCCATCAAGCCGGGCTCACAAACTTCTAGCCATTCTCTATCCTTATTCTTCAAGCATTTCCAAACTTCACCTACAAACCAATGTGAAGCTTTCTGAAACCCACACAGTCAGGGATAGTCACAGCCATGACCCACTTCTCTGGTATTTTCTGTATTAGTCACTTTCCATCTTTGGGGAAAACTACCTGACACCTGCTAGAAGAAAGAGGTTTATTTTGGCTAATGGTTTCTGAGAATTCAGTCTAAGGCTGTCTGGCTGCAAATCAGAAATGGCACAGCAGAATGGCATGGCAGAAGAACATAGTAGAGAAAAACTGTTCATCCACACTCTTCCAGGTCACATCTCTGGTGATTTGCCTCTTCCAGCCAGGCCCCCCTCCAAGCACATGAGTGAGACTTTGGGGAGCCAAATCATAATGATGCAGTTGTGTGTGCGGTAGCTGCCACGTGGGCATTCACATGCAGAAAGGCTGCCTTGATGACTGGTTAAAAGGCCACCTTGTGCTTCAGGCAGGTGCAATACACCTGGATATGTCAGCTTCAAGGCTTCTAAACACATCTTTACACCAAAATCTAAGTTGGCAACACACTGTTGTGTGGTACACATCACATGATTGATTGGCATGCAGCACAAACCCTCTAACCCTCTAAAACCTGTCAAACTTAACAGAAACTGTCTTCAGAGCAGATCCACAGGACTCTGGTCCATAGAAGTTCAACTTTCTCATTACAGCTTTCCCAACGTGGGGCAACACTCAGCATCACAGTGGGTCAGACCATCCTGTCCCAGTTCCTAGGGTGATATGTGAATGCTGCATAGTGGTTAACTTCGTGTGCCAATGAAACTGATACTTGGTATCCAGGTATATGATGCACAGTGTTCTGGCTATGTCTTTGCGACTGGGATCTTTTTATGAAATTTTATTTAAATCAGTGGCCCTTGAGGAAAGCATGTTTCCCTGTGCCTCACTACAGAAGAAGTGGGGAATAGGAGTGGGAGGCAGAGAACAGGAAGGCCCTGTGGATGGTCCTCTCACCTGGTGACTTGGACCCAATGAGTTTCATCAGAGGCTGGCAAGAATTCTGACTTTTAAAGAAACAGAATCAAGCTGGCATGATTGATGGGCACAAAATAAAGAAAGTAGTAGAACTTTGGGATCAGTACCACATACATGCAGGGTTTTGGGGGCTGCCACTATCAGCAGAGGTTCAGAGTGGGTGTATCCTCCCAGCGGATGAGGACTGAGGACTAAGGATTGTGCGTGGGCCTGCATGGCCACACCTGAGCCTACGTTCATCAAATTCATTTGCTGGGTTGGTTACTATGATCCCTTTTGTCCAATTTCCCCCATTTGGAAAGGGAATGTCCACACTTCCCCCACCAATTATTTAGAAGCAGATAATTTGTTGTCTGAGTTCATAGATCCACACATAGTGAGAACTGTATCCCAGAATGAATCATATTTTTCCCCAATTTAGGTGATATATGGATGAAATTTGGAGCTTAAAGCAGACACTGTGTTGAGATAGGTGAATTTTGCACATGGTGTCAATAAGTTTTGGGTGTCAGAGGTTTGGCTAGTATATGAAATGTTCTCCTACAGACTCTTGGGTTGACATTTGGACTCCCAGGACCTCACAATGTCACTTTCTCTTGAAGTGGAGTCTCCAACAAGACCCTGTAGGATGAGGTCACATGGACTGGGATGGTTACCTTACACAATAGCACTGAGGAAAAACACCCAGTGACACAGTGATGCAGTCAGTGATGCCACTCCCTCAAGTCAAGAGCAAGGCCTCCTGGTGAAGAAGAGGGGCCTACATCAGTTTTCCCTGTAACAGCAGAGATTCAACCTGCCAACCACCCCTGGCACTCCTGGCTCCAGGTGGGTACAGCATACCTCTTCAAAAATAGTGCCCATCTCTCCCTGGTCCCAGCAGCCTGTACTCAAGAACACATGTGGCCTGTCCACCTGTGCCCATTCAGTCCCCTGATGTGCCTGTGCTGTGTGCATCCCCAGGTCACCCCAGCCTAGGATGGATGTGATGAGCTCTAACTCAGATGAAGCAGGCACAGGGCAAGCCCTCAGGGCCTCAGCTGAAGTGAGGGAGTCACTGGAGCCCACCAGGCATAACCAGTTCACCCTCTACTCATGCTCTTGAGACTCAGGGATAGATTTAGCTCTAGGATCCAGAGGTCATGGTGAGCCTGATTCTGTGCTCCCATGTGCCCATTTAGTTGAGGGACTGATGTGCCCAGAAGCCTGGGGCGTCCCCATCAGCACTGCCCAGCTTGGGCAGCTTAATTCACAGCTTGATGTGGCCACTCCTGGGCCCTGGCTCACAGAGCTAGCTGTGGTTCCATTCTGAGCACTTTCTGCACAGTACCTCTGGAGCCTCAGGACCTCCCAGGTCCTTTTCTACCTTTGTTCTACTCTCCCACCAACCTCTCTTCTCAGACCTTGCCTTGGCCTGGCTGCCTCTCCCTTCCTGATCCCCTTAGAACTTCCTCCTGGACAGATCTCATTGAGCTGAGCCCAGGTGCCCACCACCTCCTCATCCTTCAAACCTGTCCCTCATCCCATCCCCTGAATACTGTCATCAGGCTGACCACTGAGGGATGGTAGAAAGAAGGCATAGACCCTGGTTCAGCAAGGTAAGATCGATCAGGGCTTGGGTGTTCTCCAAGCAGGAGGTCTAGGAGGAAGCAGTCCCATGGACCTAGCACAACATAAACACAGAGCAACAAATGACAGGGGCTTCCCATTTTCTCCCTGGGCCCCAGGGCATAGCTCACCCACCCCATGCACCCACACACCTACATCAGGCAGCTTCGTCCTCTGACCCAGAAACCCCCAGTAAAAAGGGAACTTCAGGAAGCAGTCTTGCCACCCACTTTCAATCCTGTTCTTAGTCTTTACAGGGGTGGGGGTGGGGAAGCTTCCACACCCCTGGAGACAAGATCTGTGTGAATCCTAGGAAGACATGACAGAGTTGAGATGTGACAGTACAGGGCTGAAGCAAGAGCCTGAGGAACCACCGCAGGCACAACACGGTGAGTGAGCTGGGAAGAGACGGAGGCACGGGGAAGGCAAATACTTCACCTTGCGCAGCCGAGACCATAGAACGTAGTAGGCTGAGAGACCTACATACAGAATGCCCAGGCCTTGCCACAAGTACTGCCTTCAACTCCGGAGTCCACCTGGCAGGGACTAGGACCAAAGGCAGAGGTATGTCCAGGCGACCTGAGTGAGACACATCAGGGGCTGTTAGAGTCCCCTGGAAAATGTGATGTGGGCGCAGGAGGACACTGCAGCAGAAGCAAACAACTGGGGAAAATGGAGGAAACAAGAGAGAGCAAAAAGAGCTTTCAGAACGGGCCGGGAGTCTACAGCGGGAGGAAGACAGGAAAAACACTCAAAGAGCAGCGGGTAGGTGCCAGGAACTAGGAAGTAAGCCCAATGCAAAGATGGATGAGGCCAAGAATGAGGCAAAGCTGTGCTGAGAGTAGGAAGGAAGCCTGAAACATCACAGGAGCTTGAAAGACGAGGACAGAACAGCAGCAAGTAAGTTGAGGCAGTTGGGAGCTGCACAGTCTAGAGCAAGCCCAGGAGCTCAGGGGAGCAGGACTGAGCAGATCAACAAAGGACAAGAAGGTGCTGAAGGAGCCAGGGCAGTGCCAGGGACCTGAGCAGAGCAGCTGCAGGAGAAGAGGGACAGGTGGATGCTGTTGGTACCAGGGCAACTCCATGAGCCCGGCGGAACAAGGGATTCCCAGGGAGCAGTGTGGCTAGGCAGTGGAGGGGAGATGATAGCCCCTGGAACTCAGGGAAGCAGGGACAGGGTAGAGCAACTGTAGGTGAGCAAGAGTTCAAATGATCAGCACAGAGCAGCTATAGGTAAGCAGAGCGGGTGATTACTGGAAGGACCAGAACAGCTTCAGTAGCTCAGGGACCAGGAGAGAGCAGCTGAAGGTGAGATGAGGCAGGCTGGTGCTACAGGAGCCAGGGCAACCCCAAGTGACCAGGGGAACAAGGCAGATTAAATGCCTGAGAGAAGAGTAAGTGCTAGAGGGGAAAGAATAGCCCTTGGAACTCAGGGAAGCAGGGATCAGGGTAGCATAGCTATTGGTGAACAGGGAAAGGTGGGTGGTAGAAGAGCTGGGGCAGCCACGGGAACTCAGATGACAAGGGCAGAGCAGCCATAGGAAAGCGGGGTCAGGTAAGTGCTAGAGGGATCAAGGTAGGACAGGACATCAAGAGCCCAGGGCAGACCAACTGAAGGTGTGGTAGGGCAAGTCAGTGCTGGAGTAGTCGTGGTAGCTCTGGGAGCTCAGGAGGCCAAGGCAGAACAGCTTCAGTTAATCAGGGAGAGGTGATGTTAGAGGGGGTCCAGGAATTCAAGGGGGCCAAGGCAGGCAGAACTAGTAAGCAGGGACAGGTGGGTGCTGGAGGTGCTAGGACAGGCCCAGGAGCTCGGGGGAGCAGAGCAGCTGTAGGTGAGCATGACCATATTGGTGTTGGATATGCCGGGGCAGCCCCTAGGAGCTCAGGAGACCAAGGAGAGGGCAATTGCTTATGCACAGGGGCAGTTGGGTACTGGAAGGGGGCAGTGGAGATTCCAGGAGTGAAGAGGACCAAGGAAGAGAACTTAAAGGTGAGTTGGAGCAGGTCAGTGCTGGAGGAGACAGGGTAGCCCCGGGATTCAGGGACCCAGTCAGAGCAGCTACAGGTTATGTGAGGCAGGAGGGGTTGAGGGATAAGCTAAGGCCCAGAACCTCAAGGGACCAAAGCAGCAGCTGCAGGCAAGCAGGAGCAAGTGGATGCTGAGGGGGCCAAGACAGCCCTCAGAAGCTCAGGGATCTGGGAAGAGTAGCTGAAGTTGACTTAGAGCAAGTTGGAGGAGCCAGGGCAGCTCCAGCAGCCCAGGGGAGCAGGCAGAGAAAATACCTATGAGCAGGGGAGCTAGGCGCTGTAGGGGAGGGGATAGCCCCAGGAACGCAGAGGGACAGAAACCAGGGCAGAACAGCTAAGGTGAGCAGGGGGAAATGGATACTAAAAGAGCCAGGGTAGCCACAGGAGCTCAGCTGGCCAGGGCAGAGCAACTACAAGTAAGCAAGGTCAGGTGGGTGCTGGAGGAACCAGGATAGTAACAGAATATCAGGAGCCTGCAGCAGAGCATCTGAAGGTAAGCTGGGGCAGGTCAACTCTGGAGGAGTCATGGCAGCCCTGGGAGCTCAGGAACCTGGGCAGAGCAGCTGCAGGAGAGCAGGGGGCACATGGGTGCTAGAGGAGCCAGGGCAGCCCGAGGAGCCAGGGAAGTAAGACAGAGAAGCTCCAGGTGAGCAGATGCAGGTGGGTTCTGGAGGTCACACAATAGCCTCAGGAGCTCAGGGACCCAGGCAAAGCAGCTGCAGGTGATTTGAGGTAGGTAGCAGCTGGAGGAGTCAGCTAAGCCCAGACGCTCAAGGGACCAAAGCAGAGCAGCTACAGAAGAGGAAGGGCAGGTGAGTGCTAGAGGAACCAGGGCAGCCCCAGGAGACAGAGGAGCCAGGCAGAGCAGCTATAGGTAAACAGATGCAGGTGGGTGCTGGAGGACATACATCATCCCTAGAAGCTCAGGGGAACAGACCAGAGCAGCTGTAGCTGAGCACGAACTCGTTGGTCCTGGATATGCTGGGGCAGCCCCAGGAGCTCAGGAGAGCAGGAGAGAGCAACTGCTTATGCCCGGGGCAGTTGGGTACTAGAGGGGGCAGGAGAGACCGTAAAAGCTTAGACTACCAGGGAAGAGGAGCTGAGGTGAGTTGGGACAAGTTGGAGGAGCCAAGGAGCCCCAGGAGTCCAGGGGAGCAGGGAAGAAGCAAATGCCTGTGAGCAGGAAAGCTAGGTGCTAGAGGGTAGAAGATAACCCCAGAAACTCAGGGGAGCAGAAACCAGGGAAAAACAGCTATAATTGGAAGGGGAATATTGGTGCTAAAGGAATCAGATCAGTCACAAGAACTCAGAAAGGCCAGGAATAAGTAATTGAAGGATAGCAGGGCCAGGTAGGTGTTGGGTGAGCTGGGACAGCCCCAGAAGACAGGAGAGGAGGGCAGAGCAAATGCCTGTGAGTAGGGTAGCAAGGTGCTAAAAGTGAGAAGATAATGTCAGGAACTCGTGGTAGCAGGACAAAGCAGCTACCAGTGAGCAGGGGCAGGTGAATGCTAGAACCACCAAGGTAGCCACAAGAGCTCAGGTGGCGAGGGACAAGCAGCCACAGAACAGCAGGGTCAGGTGGGTGTTGGAGGGGACGGGAGAGTTCCAGGAGCCCAAGCACTTGGGCAGTGTAGGTACAGCAGAGCAGCGCAACACTGGTGCTAGAGGAGCCAGGGGAGCCCTAGAAACCCAGGGGAAGGAAAGCAGAGCACTAATAGGTGAGCACAGGCATATGGTTCTGGGTGTCCCAGGGCAGCCCTAGGAGCTCGAGGCACAAGGGCAGCAACTGCCAGTGCACAGAGGCAGGTGGCTACAAGAAGAGCCAGAAGAAACTCCAGGAGCTGAATGGAACAGAGCAGAGCAGCTGACAGTGAGCAGGGGCAAGTCGGTGCTGGAAGAGCCAGGGCAGCCCCAGGACTCATCCTATGGGAGGCTAATAGAGAAACGGAGCAGACAGGCCCAGCATGAGATTCTCAGTGCAGAGGCAAAGCCGGTGGAGTCCCAGCCCTGGCAGGAAGGAAGCAGAGGAGTAGGTCAGGACTCCTCAGGTTAAGGTACATCAGCAAGTGGCAGGGCCAGGCAGCCCCCAGGGGCTCAGGGGACCTGCTCTTCCTCCCCCCACCTCAGCCAGCTCTCCTTTCACTGATCTACCCTGTCCCTCTGAGCACCTGCTCTGTGCCCTCCAATCTCGCAGTCCACCTGTATGTGTAGGAGAGGTCTTGGGCCAGCGGGGGATGCTGGGGGAAAGGAACACAGGTGCTGGAGGGCAGGCCTTGGTGCAGAGCCACAGTTCTGGGCCCTGAGAGGGTCAGGCCAGAGTAGAGAGGGAACTTGGGCAGGAAAGTTCTCTGAGGCTGGTCCCCCAAGCACATCCGATGGACAGCAGTTCTGGGGTCAGTCTGGCTCTGTTCCTGGTGGCTTGTGAGGACCAGGACAGGGGAAACCTGCTGAAGCAGGACAAGGAGGAACAGGGCAGTTGGTCCCACAGAGGGGAGGATGCAGGACCCCTGAGGGCCAGAGAAACATCTGCTGAACGATGGATGGGGTGCATGTGGGGAAAGGGAGGCCAGCAGGGTCCTGGGCTGAGGGTAGTCAATGAGGGCATGGGGGCATCAGCATCCTCAGGTGTTGGGGTATACTCCAGCCCCAGGGCTTAGGGCTGCTGGCAGCAGCAGAAGGCACAGGAGTCTCCCAAGTACCTCAGGTGCCGGCAGCATACAGGGAATGTGGTGAGGACATGAGTGCAGATAAGAGGAGACACTTGTCCCCTGAGCTGAGCTCAGCAGGGCCTGTCCTGGAAGAAGTCCTGGGGAACACAGGAGGGAGAAGGTGGCCTGGCCTGGTGCCCAGGGCTTGACAGGTGGGACTTAGGGTTTTGGTTGTGTGTGGCCCTGAATGGACCTCAAAAAGGAGTGCAGGGGAGCCAAGGAGTAGCAGGGTCCAGCTCAGGTCTTGGAGCCTTGCTGCCAGCCTTGGGAAGTAAGAGACTGTGGAGATACTTCCTGGAGTTTCCTTCAGAGCAAGAATGTGAGGTCTTGTCTCAGAGAGTACTCCAGAGGACACAGATCTGCAAGGGAAAGCCTAGGGCCAAGGCCCTTGGAACATGGTTTGGGGGCAGAGCTCAGGTAGAGGGTGTTCAAGGTTCCCCTACCAAGGAGGGGACTCTCACTGGGGCAGGGCCAAGCTCAGTAACAAGGTTATGGCTGTGCTGAGATCATAGGACCCAACAATGGGGACACAAGTCAGGCAGGCACACCAAGAGGCTATATACAGGTGGGGACCTTTGGGTCTCAGCAGGACCCCAGGAGAAACAGGTATCAGAGTCACGGAATGGACTGCAGGCCCAGAGCTTCCCCAGCTCTAGTGGTTCATGGAGTGCTGACAGGGCTGATAAAGACAGCTGCCCAGGAGCAGGGACAGGTGGTTGTAGAGAGGCATAGAGGCCCTGCTGGAGAAATGAGGCTACAGCAAGCTGGAAGCACATTGTGGATGGGCTAGGGCTAGGAAATCAATGGGCTGGACTTGCCTGGAACTCATGGGAAGGGCTGCCTAGTGGCAGATAGAGCTAGGCACATGGGGCCCAGTATGGGCAGGTGTGGCTGAAAGCCTAGATACATGACTCTGCCTGGATCTTAAGAACACCCAGACTCTGAAGAACCAAGGACAGAGGGTCCTCCATGGTCCAGGGTCAGCTGTGGGGCTATGGAGCCAGTGGGTTGGTCTGGCCCAGAGTTTGCATGGACAGGTAGCTAAGGTGGGCAGGCAGAACAGGGCAGGTGGGCACCAGTGGCCACAAGCACGCACCCAGAACCCTGCCTAAACCTTGCCAAGCACCTAGACTATGGAAACATAAGGACAGAGGTTCTTCCATGATCCAGGGTCAGCTGTGTCCAACACCAAAATCACCTGATACCTTTTTTCTTCCAGCCAGAACAACAGCCCCTTCCGTCTTCCCTCTGGCTTCCAGCTGTGTAGACACATCTGGCTCAATGACGACCCTGGGCTGTCTGGTCAAGGGCTACTTCCCTGAGCCAGTGACTGTGAAATGGAACTCAGGGGCCCTGACCAGTGGAGTGCACACCTACCCGGCCGTCCTTCAATCAGGCCTGTACTCACTCACCAGCATGGTAACTGTGCCCTCCAGCCAGAAGAAGGCCACCTGCAATGTAGACCACCCGGCCAGTGGCACCAAAGTGGACAAGATTGTTGGTGAGGACAGTTCCCAAGGAGACATGGGACCCCTGGAGACAAGTGTGGGGGTCGGCATTCCTGGGTATACTTACCACAGGCATCCAGAATCCTCTGTCTGGCTCCCTAGTGGATGCTTCTGCCCTCTGTGTTCTGGGAAATGGCCTCTAGGTGTTTGCACCAGGCTCAGGGTGGGTGAAGGCAGGACCACTTGTCTGTGGGAGACAGAGAGATGACCACTGGCCTCAGGCCTTCTCAGAGCAGCCTGGACCTGATTGAGCTCTCCCCGCTGGCCCAATCCTCCCCTCCTTAGGGCAGTCTCTTTTCTCATCCAATCCAAGTAACCTCAGACTTCTCTCTGCAGAGTCCTGGGGTCACACTTGCCCACCCTGTATCCCATGCGGAGGTGAGTCACCAATCTTCTCCTCTAGTCCAGGAGATGGATAAACATGTGGAGAATGTCGTGTCAGATGGCGCCCCATGGCTGACCTGTCTTCCCTGTCTCTCATACCAGCTCCTGAGCTCCTAGGAGGACCATCTGTCTTCATCTTTCCCCCAAAGCCCAAGGACACGCTTATGATCTCTCTGACCCCCAAGGCCACATGTGTTGTGGTAGATGTGAGCCAGGAAGACCTCGAGGTTGAGTTCACCTGGTACATGAATGGCAAGCTGATGAACACAGCTGAGGCAAATGTCCTGCAGGAGCAGTTCAATGGCACATTCCGAGTGGTCAGTGCCCTCCCCATCCTGCACCAGGACTGGCTGTCGGGCAATGAGTTTACATGCAAGGTCAACAGCAAAACCCTGCCTACTGCCATCACGAGGACAATCTCCAAAGCCAAAGGTGGGAGTGCAGTGCAGGCAGGTGGGAGGTTGTGGGGGAGGATGTGGAGGTGAAATGGACAGGCCCTCCTTAGTCAGCCCTTCATCCTGGCATTGAACATGTGCTGATCTCTGTCCCCACAGGGCCACCCAGGATCCCACAGGTGTACCTCCTGCCCCCACCCCGAGACGAGCTGTCCAAGAAAAAAGTCAGTCTGACCTGCATGATCACTGGCTTCTACCCTGCTGACATCAATGTGGAGTGGGACAGCAGTGAACCTTCAGACTACAAGAACACCCCACCTGTTTTTGACAGTGATGAAACCTTCTTCCTCTACAGCAGGCTCAAAGTGGATACGAATGCCTGGAACAATGGAGAAAGCTTCACCTGCTCCGTAATGCATGAAGCCCTGCCCAATCATGTCATACAGAAGAGCATCTCCCGGTCTCCGGGTAAATGAGTGCTGTGCCCAGCAAGCTCTCACTTATCCCACAATCTCTTGAGTTCCACAGGACCCTGTGCCCGAATACCCATGTAAATAAAGCACCCAGCACTTCCTGGGATCCTGACACACTGTCCTGGTTCTTTCCGAGGCAGAGGACCTGTGCCACGGGGCCATGGGCTCTGGGTCATGCAGAGGCCAGTCCCACACTCTAGTCATCAGGGACAGACAGCAGTCTATATGAGAGGACCATGGCACATGTGTCTGCCCTCACAGGGGCAGGCATGACCTAGCTGTCCTTCCATCTCCAGCTGAGCCTATGGATGCCCAAGGAAAGGGACACTCAGACTTACCTCTCTAACAGCCTGTCTTTGTCCTTCAAGTCCTAGTCTTAGGGTCTCTTTCTACTGCAGAGACAGCAGGCCATGACCCCCTCACCTGTACAGGGATAGCTACCCCTGAGGACACTGGATTTTGCCCAATCATGGGAAGCTAGCCACTCCAGAGATACCGCGCATCCATGGTGACAGTGTACACCCCTGGGGACACTGCACATCCCTGGGAACAGTCACTCCTGTGCTCTCAAGTGACTGAGGCACTGCCTTGGCCATCCCAAAGAGCAGTGCAGACACCTGGGTGACCACTGAGCCTTGAGGGAGGGCCATGACCTGAAACCCATTAGAACAAGGCTGTTGACCCAGCCCACACTGACAGCACATACCTATGGACATCTGGGCACACATGCATATACCTAACACCCTGAATCCACAGTCAGCCTGCAGCACCTACACACCCCCACATTCACATCTCACCATGCACACACTGACCAAATGTCTTGTTACCTCTCCAACATACAAGTCTCCCATACCTGACTGATCCTAGACACTCAGGCCTCAACCCAGCCTACAAGAAGATAAACCTGTGCCATCAGCTTTGTCCTACCATCTCTCCAATGCCAGTATTATTTACCAGAGAGCAGGCAGAGGGCCACAGCCTGTGGTGTCCCAGACCCTGATACTGCCCACCCACTCTCATGGTGAGGGCTAGAGCAAACAGGGAGGGTCCACACAGTTCAGGATTCCTGTCATTTCATCTGCAGTGTCTGGGCAAGCCTGGGCCCAGAAAACACTGGAGGACCCAAGGCTGCTGTCTAAGGAGGTTTGCCAGGGAGAATTTGTCCAGACAGGCAGAGGTGTCCCTTCCTCCCTGGCCTCTTAGCAACCCTGTGCCACTGCACAGGAAGTTCCCTGGGCTCAGCTGGGGACCCATACTTACCACCCCCTCCTGTCCAGAGCTGCACCTGGACGAGAACTGCGCCGAGGCCCAGGACGGGGAGCTGGATGGGCTGTGGACAACCATTACCATCTTCATCACCCTCTTCCTGCTCAGCGTGTGCTACAGCGCCACGGTCACCTTTTTCAAGGTTGGCATACTGCCCCCAATGCCTGTGCTGCCCATGCTGTCCCCATGATGACCCACACAGTTCTCAAAGTGCTCCCACACTCTCCCTAAGTGTCTGCACAATGGTCCACACTAGCCTATGCTATCCCCACGATGTCCCCACAAGATCACAAGCTGTCTTCTCTATGCCATCCCCAAGTTGTCTCCGTGATGTCCCACACACTTTTACTTATGCTCTTCCCACACTATCTCCATGACATCGCATACTGTTCTTCACATGTTGCCTCCATAGTATCTTCATGATGTCACTTGCGGCTTATTCATGATGTCCCCAGCATCCCCAGGATGTTGGCTTTATCATTCCTGTCCTCTTTATGCTTTCAGACTGTCTGCATGATGACCCATGACATTTTTTCTTACTGTCTCCACAAATTACCATGCTGTTTTCCCCGTGCTAGCTAGTTTGCTCCCATGCTGTCCCTGTACTGTCCCCAACTCTGTCAACAATTATCCTCACACCTGTCATTACATTGTCTCTGCCTTAGTCTGTCCTATCCCCACTGTCCTAACCCTGGCCCAATTCTGTCCCCATGCTGTCCCCTGGTCACACTGCCTCTTGCAGCATCCCATGATGCCATAATTGCTCACCACTATTCCCGCAGGTGAAGTGGATCTTCTCCTCAGTGGTGGAGATGAAGCAAACCATCGCCCCTGACTACAGGAACATGATTGGGCAGGGGGCTTAGGGCCCACCCTTCATGGGCTCCAGGGTTCCCAGACCCTTGCAGGATCTCGTCCATTACTTGCAGCAACTGACCCCCAGGTCACACGCTCCTCTGACCTCGCTGCCTCTGACCCTGTGGATCAGTGATCCTGCGCTCCCACCCTCCCTGACCTGGAGGACTCGTGGATAGCAGGTGCGCCTGGCCTCAGCCACCTCAGAACAGTCACCATGACCCTGGCCAAGACAAACAAGACATGTGGCTTCTCTCAGCAGGACACCCTGCCTCGCGAGCAGGATCACCCAAGAGGAGGCACAGGCCAGCATTATGCATGTCCATCTAAGTGGGACCAGCCTTGGAGCCAACCCTGTCCACACCAGCTTCTCCAGCTCAGGCATTTCTGAGAAGGGTGGGGCTGAGACTCTCCAGGGAGACTGCAACACTGAGTCCAGCAAACTCAATCACTGGCTCCCAGCAGGGGCTCAGAAAGGGCTGCTTACAGTCTTTCCAATGGAATTTACCAGCCTGTGCCTAGTGAGCCTGTGTTAAGAATCTCTGAGGACCCAGGTTTCAGCAATGGCTTGCATTTCCCTCACGTGTCCTCTGATGCAGACCCTGTGTACTGTCTCTCCTTATGGTCCATATTGACACTGCTGGATCCAACATATAAAGCCTGACCACTCCAGGCCTCTCTGCACTGGTGATAAAGAGCTGGCCCCAGGATACTACCACCTCCACTAGGAGCCCAGAGCCACTACTGCGAGATGCTCAAGGGAGAATCTGGTCATGTGATGGCTGCAGAGCACCAGCAGGGCGGAAGAGGATGGCTGTCACCATCTATGCGTTCAACAGGGTCTGGTGGGTAGGTCTCAGGCAGTGCAGATGTGGCCTTTTGGGTTTCAGGAACAGAGGAGGCCCAGGAACACCTGTCCCAATGAAGGCACAGCTTGATGGCTGTTGAAGACATCAGGCCCAGGACTTCCCTGCAGGATCAATGTAGACTGCAGAGCACTGAAGCAGAAACCCCCAGGTAGACAAGATACCCACAGAGAGAGTCCAGTAACCCAAGAGCCAGGACTCGGCTGACTCCGTACCAAGGGTTCATGTGTCATGGCCCTATCCAGCTTGGGGAAAATGCCCAGCCACACCCTCCAGTCAGGAAGAAAGACACAAGCAGTAAAAGAGAGCAGACACTGCCCCGTGCTGCAGGAAAGCCCAAGGGACAGCTCAGTTCAGCTTTGAAGCTTTGTTCTGCTTATAGTGTTCTGCAGCCTATGATGTCCTCCAAGTTCTGTCTTTAATGGCAATAAAACATCCTTGGAACATTGTGTATCTCTCTGTGGTCTTCTGTTCCCAGGCCCAGGCACAAGTGAACAGAACAACACCAGTAGCTGTACTAAGCCTCCCAATCTTCTCTTCCACCCTCCCTGTGCACTCAACCTCCCTGCCTTAGGTTTTCTTCCACTTGGGCAATTCCCAGCCTGTCCCAGGCACTTTGGGGAATGTGGAGGGCAGGCCCATCTCAGGTTAGCCAGCCAGAGCTTCATGCACTAACCACATCACACAGGAAGTGTGAGTTTTGTCTCTCTGTCCTGGGCTACACGACACAGGACACAAGAGCCTGCTTGGGTAACACACATTTATTCTCTTGGAGCACTAAAGGCTGGAGGTACTGTGTCAAAGTGTGGGCAGGGTAGTTTATCCTGAGGCTTTTCTTTTTTTATTTTAAAAAGATTATGATAAAAGAGGACATAACAAAACAGATCAGATCAGAACAATTTAAGCAACATAGTGTTTCACCACAAGACAACCCAACATAACAGTAGCTACCATAGTGTCTCTTTCCTTGAAATACTTCACTTGCAGTTTCTGAAGCTCTTCTATTTTCTGTGTCCTAATCTCCTCTGTTATGAAGACATAGATGGAATTAGGTCCATCCGCCCATTAATGCCCATTGTATTGTGTCCAAATGCAATACATTCTGAGGTCTGGGGCTAGGACTTCACATAAAAATTTGTTGGGGACACATTGATGCCCTAAGTTCCACTTCAGGGGTCACAATTCACTTACCCATCCCAACAGCAGAGGAATTCTCATCCAGTCAATCCCACCTCCAAGTTCCAAATTTCATGCCAATAGCACCTGAATCAGCGAAGACCTACAAGAGATGATCCCAGGCAGGAGGGAAAGGCAGGAGACAAACAGGCAGTGAGATATTTACAGGGGAGGAGAACAGATGCTCAAGTTCTGGACAGATAGCTTTTGGGACAGGAAAAGGATAGAGTTGAGATAAAGCCTTTCACAGAATGAGTGAGGGAATGGGGAGGGCAGGCAGGGCTCACATAGTCAGACAAGTGAACAATCGCCACGGAGGCACACTGTCTGTTGACAAGGCTGGCTGAATCTGGACTGGTTGATGTACATTCTGGGAGTCTGTCCTTCTGGAGACTAAGGACACATGTGCACAGGAGAGAGGCCTCATCCTCCTGATGTGTCAGGAGGGGATTCTGGAGTCCTGGGGTGGAAAAGACTGGGACAACTGGGAGGGAATAAGGATGGATTCATGGCTGAGGCCTTTGTAGCAGATGTAGACAGAGGGGAAGTGGGGGGTCTGTCTGGAGCAGGCAGTTCTGTCTGGGTGTCCAGGTTGTGCTTGGGGTCAGTCCACACCCTCCCTGTCTTCACATTAACCTTCTAACCAGGAGTCAGTAGGTCCAATGGCCAGACTTCTCTTGGCCCATTCCTCAACTTTGCTGCTTGTGCCTCTCCAGCTCCCTGGCCAAGTGTCAACCTCCTCCTGGCTAAGCACCCACAGGACCTGCAGGATTGTGCTAAACAAGACTGACTTCATGGCCTCCCTAGTGGACACAGAGGCCAGCACAGCCTCTTTCCACCTCCTGCTTCTTTACAGCACCCGCAGTCCCCCCATCTCCTTCCATGTCCATTAGCATGCTACTCTTTTCCTGACCACTCACTGGCTCCATAAACACAGATATAGCACCTTGACAGTGGAGTGTCCTGCTGTATCTTTGCAGCTCTGGGACCCACCGAGGGCACAACTGGACCTCACAGGCTTTGTCCTTGAGGACACTGAGGTCCTCACTCAGGTTTCTTTGTGTAACTTCTCCTTGTGATGCTTGTGGCATGAGGCTCATGATGTATCTTTCTATAGCACGATGTTCATGTGTCATATCTATGATCCAAAGCCTGTGGTATGGCTTCGTGATGTTACATAATGTAACTTCTGTATGTGATGTCTGCGATGTGACACTTGTGTGGTATTTGTGATGTGATGTGACTTTCCATAAGGTAACGTTTATGTATGGTGAACATAGCATGAAAACTGTGTCATAACATCCATGATACGACATCTGTGGTATGACATCCATGATGTGACTTCTATGTGTGACATCTCTGGGTGATATCTATGATATAGTAACTATGATATCATATCCATGATGAGACTGACTCCCACAGTATAACTCCTGTATGTCATGTCCACGTTGTGTCATCCATGGTGTGACTTCCATAAAACGTTGTGTTTATGCATGATGTTCCTGGCATAATAATCATGGTATGTCATCTGCAGCATGATATCCATGATGAGATTTGCATATGGGGCATCTATCTGCCATGTCCCTGGTGTAACATCTATGGTGTGACAGATGTGAGATCCATGATGACACACATATGTGTGATGTGATATGATGCTCAAAATATGACCTCCACAGTGTGATGATCTGATAGTCATGCATGACATCCATGGTGTGATAACCACGATGTGACATGCGTGGTGTGAAATTTGAAGTATGATATTCATAAGAGGACTTCCACAAGTGACATCTATATGTGATATCTATGGTGTGAATTTCATCATGTAATATTCATGTGTCATGGCTACCATGTGATGCCCATGATGTGACTTGTGTAGTGTGACATATAGGATGTCTATGGTATAACATCTACATGTAATATGTATGGTGTGACATCCATATGTGACCTCCAAGATGGGCCAAGAATGTAGAATGAGTGCAGGACAGCTCTAGGGGAGAACACAACCATCTGAACACCATTACTTGAAGTCCCCCAATCCTGGACTCACAGAACAGCAAGTCATTCTGGTTGTACTGGAGGAAGGGCCTGCCACTATGGAGTGGGGGATGCAACCTAGGGTTGTGTCCTCTACCCAGCATGGGTGCCACAAAAGTAGAGACAGAGCACAGAAGGTAATTCTGGAGGACAGGGCCAAGGCTCCTGGAAGAAGTATGAGGACCTAGACAGACATCCTAGACTCACAGAGACCCTCTAGTGTCACTCCACCCTGACGAGAATCTTTGGCAAGGCAAGGAGCCCAGCTAGATACCTGTACACCTCAGACAAACGATGCCCCTCCTCACACGTCCCAGGCCATCTTGATTCAGCCACAGAGTAATGGTCCTACCCTGTCTCTCACAACCCCACCTTGAGCTCTGCCTGTAGAACAATCATGGGCCCTGAGCAACAGGAAGCTGGGCTCTGAATCTGGCACCTAGATATACCCATCTAGGACCCCAGGGCCACTCAGCCTCCAACTCAGTAGACTCTGACCTATATTCAACCTCTGCCATCTTCCCATGCCCCCAGCTCCTGACAAGCACAGAGGGTCCAAGAGAGAGTGGACAGGACCTGAGCAAGCCAAGCTGGTATCAGAGAACCCAGAGGACACAGGGGTCCACATGAGAACTTTCAATGGCATGCACACCATCACAGCAAGGGACTGTCACATGACACACACACTTGTCCATATAGGGACCATCACTGACACACACCATCACAGCACAGGGACTGTTAGTGGACACACATGCCTGTCTGCATGGGGACTGTCACTGATACACACACTTTCAGAGCAGAAGGACTGTCACATGACACATACACCTGCTTACATGGGGAGTGTCACTGAAAGCCTGTTATAGCACAGGGACTGTCACAGACACTGCTCCATCTTCCCTGTACCTCCTTGTCCTGTCCTGGATCTTTCATTCCTGTCTCTTCCCTCACCACCCCCATGCCCAGCATAACCCCACTGTCTATCTCCTCCACTCAGCCACCACGGATTGCCCTTCCCTGTGAAGCTCTGGCTCTAGGGCAAGAGTTCTCCTCATTGTCATAGGTAGCTCCTTCCTACCTCTGTTTTCCAGCCTGTGGTACCCTGAACTCACCCACATCAATTCCCAGCCAACTCTCCAGTCCTTCTTATGCTCTTGCACATAAGATCTCCTGGGGCTCCGTGCATGTCAAGGTGCTGCTGTGGCCAAGGTTGAATCCTGGCATGAAGAGAGTCAATCCAAACCCAGACCCCAAGTTGTGGTTGGCTCGATCCCTCCCCCTTTCTGGTACCTGGGCTCTTTTCAAAAGCAGGAGAGGCAGATAGAGAAAGGGATCCAAGGAAATAGGGCTGCTCCACAGCAATGTGTAGGTGAAATCCCCAGGTGAACAGTGGAACAGCAGCAAAGTGCAAAGACAAAGCAGCAGGTCACAGAGCACAGGAATCAGGGACATACACAGCCTGAGGCTGCTGGCTCCTGGGCCACTCTCATGGAAGCAAAGCATCTTCACTGAAGATCAAAGGACTGTCATCACTGTCACTCCATGCTGCCAGCCCTCTGCCCATGGTACTCACCAGCTTGGCCAAGGGAGTGTACAGGGGAAGGTACACGTTATGGGTCCACAGAGCTCTGCTCTTCTGCCCAGGAACCACATATTCCAGGCAGCTCTGCTCCTTGGCCAAGATGCTGGGTAAAGAAGTTCGGACAAGACAAACCACTGTGGACACAGAAGTGAGAGAGAATTAATTGTGTGATGCTGTCAGTTTTAATTTTCTTTCTTTCTTTCTTTCTTTCTTTCTTTCTTTCTTTCTTTCTTTCTTTCTTTCTTTTCTTCCTTCCTTCCTTCCTTCCTTCCTCCCCCCTTCTTTCTTTCTTTCTTTCTTTCTTTCTTTCTTTCTTTCTTTCTTTCTTTCTTTCTTACTTTCTTTCTTTCTTTCTTTTTTTTGTGCCAGGGATCAAACTTATGCCTTCACAATTGCCAGCCAGTCACTGTGCTGCTGAGCTATATCCCCAGAAAAACTAACCTTTAATTATATGGATTCTGATTTTGTTATCTTTTGTTTGGTGGTGGTAGGTAACAGGGCTCAAACTCACAATATTGTACTTGCTAGGCAGATGCTTGTGCCTCTGAGCTAAATCTCTGGCCCTCAGTGTTTTAATTTTTAACCTTTGTCATTGTTTGTTATTACAGCTTGCACTAGCAGTGCTGACTGAGACATACATTATCAAAATGTTCACCTACACTTGAAAGTATCTTTGACAATGCACTAAATGTGCCAATAATCATTCCTGAGGGGTACATCAAGCTCTGACTTCCACAGAGTGTCAAAGATTTTTACTGAAGGTTCTCCAGAGAAATACTACCAATGGAAGATGACGGATAGGTGGATGGATAGATAGATACACAGAGATATAGTGGTAATAGATACATAGAGGATAAATAGATAATAGATAGACAATAACTACATGATTGGTAAAATATGTGATATATAAGTGATAGAGATAGATGACAGATGCAAGGAGAGATAGAGATATATTTATAGCTATAATTACAAAGGAACAATAGCTAAAGATATACATATAGATTAGCTATAGGTATAGATACAAAAACAGAGACAGAAGGAATTTCTACTCAAAACAGTATGGATACCAATTACAATAACGATTAACTAGTAAAAGGAGAAAAGCCCATTCACTGATCTTGAAGGCTCAGGTTTCATTGATGTGCTAGAGGTGGCTCCCCTTTTAATACAAGTGGTGCGATGTCAGTCCAGTCCCACCTCAGGTTTCTTTTCTAGTTTGATTTTTCCACTAGTGCATGAGTGACCTCTGCCCTTAGTGCTCTTGGCTCTCTCTGTATGATGGTCACAGGACACAGGCTTCCTTTCACTCACTGCAGAATTTAGAAGGAACGCATCACCTTTCTGCATCATGACTCCCCTCCTTGGAAAGCAGAGCTAGGAGCTAAGAAAGAGCCTGCATGTTGTTGTCTCATTTTAGATGTCCACTTGCACTCTTACAAGTACAGGTCAGATAGTTAAAGGCCATTAGAATATCTTCCTTATGAAATGACAACTTAGTAATGAGACAGACCATGGTAGTTTTCACGAGGCTCAAGTCAACTCCCATGCACCTGCCAGGTTTATGTTTTATGTTCATAGTACAACAAAAGGGTAAGATGTATTTGTCACATACTCTTTTCCTATACCCTAAATATTCTTCCCTGTTTGCCTTTGTGTTCTAGAAGTCTTGCTTTGTTTCCTTTCTGAATCATATACTTCTGTGTTTCTCAAACTCTGTTTCTGTCACTTCCACCAGCCAAACTGCTGTCCTGGGCTGCTGAATGTCTGGTACTTTCAGACAAAAGTTGTAACTTTTACTTTTGAGGCTGATGGAAAAAAATGGCCCTTGAACAGTATCCGGCCTACACTAAGTCCCAATAGATGGTGAAGAGGTCAACTCCTCTCTAGTGATACCAGGAACAAGAACAAGCTTTCCTGGAAAACTTTGAGGAAATAACAAGAACCCCTGGGGCACATGTTGAGTGACTGGTAAATCCAGTTTTTGAGTTGATTTTTAAAAATTTAATTGTTATGTTACCCGTGCACTGGGATAGCTCTTAAGCTACAGTTACAGGGTTAACTTTCTCTTCTGTTGCTTTCTTTCTGAACTAAAAATAAGAGTGCTAATCAAGGCCACTTGGAGGTTTACTGGTCAGCCAGATCTAATTGTAATGTAAACATCTATGGACTCACTCTGAGAATGATGGGAAAAAGAATACTAGGGGCATTTTACAATTCAAGTGGTTATCAGGTTTGGCAAATAAAGAAAGGAGTAAATAGAATAGAGAACAAAATATAAAGAAATTTATAAGAATGAAGATATATATTTTGGTATGAGGGGATGTTATAAACAAGGTTTTGCTCTACTAATATGGAAAAATGAAAGATGAAAAAAATACATGGTTTCAAGAGACTTCTAGGGAAGTGGCAGAGTAGTAATCAATTCAGTATCTCCAAAATTTGGAACCCAGGCCAGGGATTTAGCTCAGCGGTGTAAATGTCCGCCTGGCAAGTACAAGGTTGTGAGTTCGATCCCTGGTACCAAAAGAAAAAAAAAGATTTGGAACCCAGGCACTGGAAAATAACATTAGAAAATAAAAGAGTAGTAGTCCCCCAGGAAACAGAAATAATCTGACAGAAAAATTTAAAACCTACAGAGAAATTCAAGAGACAGAATGTAATACAACTCATGGCTCCCAACTCATGGCTGAGGAGAAAGAAAACTGAATCTGTAGAAGCCAACTGAAAGAAGGAGATTCTGGTGAGCTTCAGGGAGGAGGAACACAGCAACAGAATGTACCAGTGGGTGATGTGAACTTCATCAGCTGGCAAATTATTCCAGTCCAAGCAATAGCCATATCCGTAGAGAGAGTGCTTCATCAGTATCCATTCCAGACAACAGCTGACCGTTTGATCTCAGGACTGAAAAGGCCATGACATGACTTCTATCAGGGGCTCATAGTGTTACCTTCCCATAGTGACTGGATGAGGCAAAGCCACATGAGGCAGTAGAGGTCAAGAAGCCACAGTCAGGCTGGCAAGAGACCCCTGAAAGTTACAAATAGACACCAATCCCACAGCCAGAACCCAGGATTATCCTGAATTACTCTAGATTTCAAAATTGCAGAATTGGCATGCTCACCCTAATTTTACTAAGTGCTGGTGCTGGCATCCAGCATGGATCTAGGACCTTACTGCTTTTGTTAGCTATCACCATGACCAGGGCACATCTTGATTGGGGCACTACCTCACACTGCAGATGATGGAAGAAAATGAGGCATTTAAAATCTGAGAAATTTCTTTTTGTTTTGTTTTTGTATTTGTTTATAGTTTTTATTTTTTTTGTTTAGTGTTTGCATTGTTTCCAGTTCCTCCTCCTCCTACTCCTCCTCCTCCTCCTCTTCCTCCTCCTCGTCTTCTTCTTCTTCTTCTTTTTCTTTCTTTTCTTCCATTCTTCTTCACCAGTTTATTGGAGCTTGGGGAATTTTCCTTTGTCCTTTCTTGCTTATTCCTTTTTCTTATTTCTTTTTTTAAGTTATCCCTCCTCTCCTTTTAAGTTTTTTCTCTCTTATGTTTACATTCTATATCTTTTTCTTCCTCTCTACTTTTTTCTATCTTCTGTTCATTAGTTTTTTCTCTTATGTTTACCTAATTCTGTAAAAATACTATCCTCCAATAAGATCCTTTGTATCATTTCTCTCTCCTCTTTCTCATATTACAGAGTTTAAGATTTCAAAGTTTTTATTTTACATTTGCCCATTCCCAAACCATGTATCTTTAGTACTATAACCATAAAGCCTTGATAGTTAATTCTTTTGAGAATTAATTTTGTAAAATTACTACCGAATTATTTTTCCAAATTTAGCAGATATATATCTGTCACATTTATTATACATTAGCTGTAAGCCAATACTTGAATTGTCTTAAAGTTTACACTATAATTTTAGATTTATTCTCTAGGATTAAAAGTGGTACATATTTGGTTGTTTTGCATGCTAGTATCCAGTTTATTTTGGACAGTATTAGTATAGCTGACTTACTTGACAATTGCATGGTCATATATTTGTCACTATTTCTTTGCAAGCCAAAACTCAAATTAAATCTGTGATATTAAAAATTACAGAGTACATTCACAGAGAATTTGTTGGAATGATTACATTGCATGCCCCCACCAAGTTAACCAAAGTGGTCCAATCTTGGGACTACAGCAAAGGATTACAATTTACCATGCCCAGAGCATACTACGGAAAAGCAACTAAAGAGATCTTTATACTAGCAACAAAGTTTTTATACTATAAGCATGTGGAAACCTCAAAAATAAAGTAGAAACATGAGAAGCCAAGACAACAAAATTCCTAACTCCTCCAGAGGAGCATGGAGGGACAGCATAACATAAGCCACAGATCTAAACTAATCAAAGAAGGTTAAAACTCTTGCAATCCACAAACGAGCCCCCAAACTTGAGTTCAAAAAATGAGGCAAAAACATACTTTAAAAAAGCAGCGCTGATTTATTTTATCCTGGGCCCAGTGACACAGTGCAGTTGGAGATTGCAAAAGCTGTGTGTCACTCCTCCATACTCGCCCCCTTTATGTAAATATCACAGTTTACAAAGTAAGGGGTTATGAGAGTGGATCGGGAAATCGGCTAATGAGGAAGATCTTTGTTTTCCTTAGCAGAGAACAGAGAAATCTAGCAGCAATTAACAATCCTTTGTCAGCTTATTCTAGCACCACATCTGTTATTTGTAGAGGGCAACAATGGTTAACATATCAATTAGGTCACCCAGAGAGAAAGAAACACATACAGAACAATAGGAGGCATTACAGGTACTTTGGCATAACACAAACATAACGAGCAATAATGAAGCTCTTTTTTGCTAGGGTACAGCATTCCCCACTGATTTTAGTCAGTGATCCAAATCATTGGCTGTGAGATTTTAAAACAGGTATCTGTTTATAACCTTGTGTCTTTAAAATCATAAGCTTTACAGTTTGAACCCAATCTTTGACATAGTTTACCAATTTGTGCATAATGCAAAGCCCAATAAGAGGATTAACAAAGGTTTTGCAGCTGCCATTATTAAAGCTATTAACCAATAGAAGAAAGAAAACCAACATTTAAATTAACTCTGTTTTGTCATACAAGTAACAATTTTTTTAAAAGCCAGACAGAGGCCTCCTTGGGGAGACCCCAATGGATTTCCAGTCCCGTGTGGTGTTGGTAGTATAGTGGTGAGCATAGCTGCCTTCCAAGCAGTTGACCTGGGTTCGATTCCCAGCCAATGCAGCAGCAGCAGAGCCTCCTTGGGGGTCTCTATAAGGGAAAACACAATATTATCAGTTACATTTGGCAATCTTAAGCTTTAAAAAGTCCTTGGGGGGAACAGCAGTCCACTTATCCGTAGGTTGATCGCCTTTGGAAGCCAGCACCTGCTTGAAGTGGGAATGGTGAATCCAGGCAGGCTTTCTGGCTCAAGAGCTTCACAGTGATGATGCTTGATAAGGACCAGTGATATCTCAGGCTCCACAGCAATAACCAATGGGTGGAAGTCAGAACTGGCTGAAAAATTTGGGGAGGGACTTAATAAGATCTTGATTAGTTAAATCAGCTAATTTTTCTTTAGAGACCTTAAGGATAAGAGGAAGTAGTCTCCCATACAAAGCTTTGAAAGGGGAAATACCTGCAACATAGGGGGTACATCGCACACACAGGAGAGCAAAAGGAAGGAGACTCATCCAGTTTTTGCCAGTTCCTGAGGCCATCTTAGTTATTACTGTCTTTAAAGTTTGACTTATCCTTTCTACTTGTCCTGACCTTTGAGGCTGGTAAGCACAATGGAGTTTCCAATTGATCTACAAAGCTTAGGTTAGTTTTTTGAGTTATCTGGACTATAAAAGCTGGGCCATTTTCAGACCCCATGGATAAAGGGGAGGCCAAATCAGGGAAATTCTTATCAGGGCTGACTCAGACTTAGTAGGCAAAGCTTTAACCCATCTAGTGAAAAATATCTATCATTACTAATAAGTACGTATTTCCTTGAAGTCCAGGCTTCCCCATTTTTGTAAAGTCTATTTCTCAATGTTCTCTAGGCATAGTCCCACATAGCGAGTGGTTTCTATTTGTTGCAGTTGTTTTGGGTTCACCGATTGGCACTGAGGGCATCTGAGGCTCACAGACTGGGCAAGCTTTGATATTAGCCCCCAGATGCAAGTCATTTCAAGAGTAAATAGGCTCTGACAAAGTAGGCAGGATCAGCAGTAATGTCAGGGCTATCTCAGTCCCCACTGATTTTGTGGTTGCCTTTTGGGCGGTGGCATCTGCCAAATTATTTCCCTGTATAACAAGATCATCTCCTGTCTGATGGGCTCTACAATGGATAATAGCCACTTTTCTTGGCATCCAGATGGCAGCCAAAAAATCCAAAATTTGGGGAGCATTTTTAATCTTTTGGCCTTCCAAAGTCAATAATCTCCGTTCCTGGTATATAGCCCCATGTGGGCAGTAACAAATGCATACTTTGACAACTTGAGGCCTCAGTGAGGGCAATGAGTTCAGCCCACTGGGCCAATGTTTTTGGCTCCAGGGTTGGTTCCCATAGAATCTGAGAGTCTGTGGTAATGGCAGCTCCTGCGACCTGCTTACCTTGATAGATGTAATTGTTTCCATCAGAGAAATATAAAGGAACTCTGAATAGTGGCTCATCTGTCAAGCCTGGTCCCCAATACAGTTGTGGAGGGGCAAGGCGGAGCCTTGATGAGAGTCTCTAGCAAATAGGAGGGGACATTTAAGAGTTTCTGTCCAAAAGTCAATTTTTAAGCCTCCTTGACCAGGGAGGGCCACTGAGGAAATCACCCACAGACATGGTGGCCATCTGGCTGCCACATAATCAAGTCTCTTGGAAAGATAGGCACCAGGCCTCTTCCAGGGTCCCAAACTCTGGGTCAGTCTTATGGCTCTTAGAAATTTTTGCACTTGCTTTTTAGTCATAAGGACTGGAATCTGTTGGATGGCTTGCCTCTGCTGGGAGGAAAGAGTCTTATTTTTATTTATGGAGAGTCCAACAACCAATGTAGTTTTTCTGCCCAGCAGAAACCTCTTCAGCCTGGTCTTTAGGGTCCTCTTGGTTGTCAAATATCTTTTAAGCACCCTCTAATAACTGACTGAAGGGCATTCCCTCAAATCTCTCAAACTTTTGCAATTTTTGTCTAATATCTGGGTCCAACTGAGTTACAAAGGCAATATTAACGGCTCTTGCATTTTTAGGTGCTACTGGTGTATAAATGTGAAGGCCTTTTGCAATCTTTTCAGAAAACCCTGAGGGAGACTTATTAGCCAATTGTCTCACCTCTGCTATCTTGAGCATATTGGTGGATTTTTGGGGGTGCCCTAATGGCTACCCAGAACAACTGGCAATACAGATCAGGAACTTCCTTACATCTGCCTCTCTACCTCTGGTTGTCCAATCGGGGTGGGACAAAAGGAAAACATGGTTCTGGCATTCTGGATTAGAGGGCAGGCTTCATCTGGATGGCACACTGCTTTTTTGTCCCAGGGTGCTACGTGGCAGGCCATTGTTTTACTGAAATTATATACTTAACAAAAAAGGGCTTTTTCATAGGTAACAAAATTAATTGTGCCACATAATCTCCCAGATGTCCACAGCACATGCAAGAACTTGTATTTTATCTCTATAATCACCAACCACATTATACACAATAGCTATTTCTGTTAAATTTAAATCGGCTTTTTTCAGGACAAGAATTGTTCCTTTTTCTCTGTTTTTTTTGTTTTTTTGTTTTTTTGTTTTTTTTTTTTAGCAATCAAAATCTCAACTGTCTTTACAATCTATAGCATTCCTGGAAATTCCCCTCCTCCAAACTCACAGTATTATAAATTATTCTGTTGGGCTCTTTGGTATCGATAGTCATGCCACAGAAAGAATTTTCTCTTTTACATTTTTACTTTAAGACAAAACCACTTCTTTTTACCTATTACCAGTCAATTACCTTTTCCTCTTGTTTTTAGACAACATTAAAACCCTTAACAAAATCCTTGAAGTGACCTTTTTTAGTAGTCTAAAACATATTTAATCATTTTATGTCTTTTTACCACATCAAAATGCTACATTTTAAAAACTAACTTTTTTAACTGGCTCAATTACCATATGACCTGGTTTTACTTGGTAAAGTCAATATTATTTTCAAAAATCATAAATATACATATATGTGTGCACATATATTCACTTTTTAACTAGAAAGAAAAATATTTTTTAAATGCATGCCGAGGTTACAAGTAATCAATTGAAGACTAAAACATTAAACAAGGCACCACAAAAGACAAGATCAGCATTAAAGACACAAATGAAGGTTTTTCTGTCCCCAGTTTGGCAAGCTAAAGGAACACAAACAGACCCCAATGCCCCACACGGGCCTACGTCCCACACAGGGGCCTAGGCCACACACACGGGCCTAAGCCCTGACATTACAAACAGGCAGTAGCCCCCAGAGTCTGGTGCAGAAGGAGCCCTAGGTCATGTGCAGTCACTGCGCACATACAATTACAAATGGGCAAAAACCCCCACACGGGCCGAAGCCCAAAGTTACGAAAGGACCCCAAAAGCCCTAAATTACAAAACAGGTAAAAAAGGCCCCCGGAAGTTGTCTCATTTTATCTGCAGTTACAAATGTGTGCCCTCAGATTACAAACAGGCAAAAAAACCACAAATACTTACAGATGTTTAGCCGATCAATCGGTGAAAAAATAATTTGGGAAGGGTTCCCCCTGGAATCCCAGATGAGCCCCCAAATCTTGTAATCCTCAAATGAGCTCCCAAACTCGAGTTCAAAGTATGAGGCAAAGCATTTTTAAAAAGCAGCGCTGATTTATTTTATCCTGGGCCCAGTGACACAGTGCAGTTGGAGATTGCAAAAGCTGTGTGTCACTCCTCCATACTCGCCCCCTTTATGTACATATCACAGTTTACAAAGTAAGGGGTTATGAGCGTGGATCAGGAAATCTGCTAATGAGGAAGATCTTTGTTTTCCTTAGCAGAGAACAGAGAAATCTAGCAGCAATTAACAATCCTTTGTCAGCTTATTCTAGCACCACATTTGTTATTTGTAGAGGGCAACAATGGTTAACATATCAATTAGGTCACCCAGAGGGGGAAAAAACGCATACAGGACAGTAGGAGGCATTACAGGTACTTTAGCATAACATAAACATAACGAGCAATAACAAAGCTCTTTTTGCTAGGGTACAGCAAAAACTAATCAGAGAAAGTTAGAAAACAGATCAAAGAGGTACTCAGTGGGACCAGAGAAGATATTATTAAGCAGGTAATAGAAGTGATAACCAAAAAGATATGCAAGAGCATTCAGAATACACTAATAAAAACCTACATAAGCTAAATAAAATGATATAAACACTAATAATCAGTTTAACCAAAGAATTACAGTCCAGTTGTTAAATACAAGGAAAACTAATTTAATGATAATTGGAATAACTGAAAAATCAGAACACAGCACAAGTGGAGCACAAAAAAAGCCTTGTTCATGGAAATGACAGAAAACTTCCCAAATATAGGAAAAGAAGTAAACATACAGGCCAATAAGGCATATAGGACTCCAAAGAGCCATGACCAAAAGTGAAATTATCCATACTACATAAAATAATCATACAACCATAAGTCTATCACAAGTACAAAATATTAAAAGCTGTTAGAAAAAGGCATGAATCACATGTAAGGTAAATCTATCAGAATTATAGTATACTTTTCTACACAAAAGTTAAAGGCCAAGAGGGCTTGTAGTAAATTGTTTCAAGCTGTAAAAGATAACACTTTTCAATCCTGGCTTATATATTTTGCAGAGCTCTCCTTCAAAATGGATGGAGAAATAAGGTATTTATATGACAAAGAAAATCTCAAGAAATTCATAACCACCAATCTACTATTACAAACAATTCCCCAGTGTATCCCATAAAAAGATAATGAGGTCAACAATAGCAAGAGGTAAAAAAATAAACACACCTGGTGGGATGAGTAGGTAAGCAAAAAGGAAAAAAATAAGGAAATTAGAAAAAAAAAGTAATGCAGACAGGAATAAGTCAATATTTCCTAGTAATAATTCTCCATGTGAATAATTTTTAATGTGAATGGTCTCAAATTCTCATAAAAAGACACAAGTTGACAAACATAGGAAAATTAGAGCACCCTCTTGAATAACCAATGGGTGAAATATTAAATTAGATAGTTCCTACAATCAAATAATATTAGTACAATATATTAAGAACCTGTAGGATACAATGAAAGCAATTGTAAGACTATATATCATAGTAGTGAATTACCACATCAAGATAAAAGTTCAAATAAATAACCTAATGATGTACTTCAAAGTTCTAGAGAAATAGGAACAATCCAAACCCAAAGTTGGCATGCAGAAGCAAATTATGAAGATCAGAGCAGAAAATAACATAATTGAGACTTAAAAAACAATATGAAGAATCAATGAATTGAGCTGATTCTTTGAAAAATCAAACAAAATAGACAAATTCTTAGCCAATCTTACCAAAATAAGGGAAGAAAAGACCCAAATCCATGCAATTAGAAATTAAAAAGGGAAAATCTAATGGATTGTACCAAAACACAGATCATAGTAACTATTTTGAAAACCTGTGGTCTAATAAAATGGAAAATTCAAAAGAAATGGGTAAATTGCATATATATGAAGCATCAAAGCTTAACCAAGGTGATATAAAAATTCCTTGCTAATCCAAAATTAGTCAATGAAATTGAAGAAGCAATTTTAAAAACTACCAAATAAGAAAAACCTAGGTCCTGACAGATTCACTGTCAAATTCTACAAGAATTTTGCAGAAAATCTAGTGTCAATGCACCTCAAACTTTTTAATGAAATAGAAGTGGAAACAATACTCCTTCAAACCATTCTGTAAGCAAGAATTATGCTGATTACAAAACCAGTAAAGGACTCAAGCTAAAAAGCCAGCTACAAGGTAATCTCTTTAATGAACATAGATGCGAAAATTCTCAGTAAAATACTGGCGAATAAAATGTAGAAAATCATCAAAGATATCACATACCATAACCAAGCAGGAATCATTCAAGCATTGTAGAAATGGTTTGACATACACAAATAATAAGTATAATTCACCATGTATGCAGAAATAACAACAAAAATCACATGATCACCTCAATAGATGCAAAAGTAAAATGTTTGAAAAAATCAAACATCAACCCATAATTTTTCCCCCACGGTTTGGGCTTAGGTTTTTTTTGGTTTTTTTTTTTGTTTGTTTGTTTGTTTTTGTTTTTGTTTTTTTTTTTTTTTTTTTTTGGTACCAGGGATCAAACTCATGACCTCGCACTTGCCAGGCAGGCAATTATACCACTAAGCTAAATCCCTGGCCCAACCCATAACTTTTAAAAAACTAAAGAAAATAGATACAGAAGTTCATTATCTCAACCCAATAAAAGCCATCAATGACAAACCAACACCCAACATCTTACTAAATGGAAAGAAGCTGAAAGCTTTCCATCCAAAATCAGGAACAAGGCAAGTACGTCCACTATCACCATCCTTGTTCAACATAGTCCTAGAAACATTAATCAGAGCAATCAGCCAAGAGAAAGAAGTAAAAGGGATGGGAACAGGAAAGGACAAATCTAAGTGTCATTATTTGGAGATGACATGATTCCTGTACATAGAATCCCCCAGAAACTCCACCAAAAATCTCCTGAAATGACTAGCCAAGTTCAGAAGCATAACAGAATACAAAGTCAGTGCTCAAAAATCAGTAACATTTCTTCTCACCAATAAAAACTCACCAAGAGGGAAATCAAGGAAGTAATACTTATCACAATGGCATTAAAAATACTTTGGAATTAACCCAACAAACAAGGGTTATAAGGACACAAGAGAAGGCGAAGGGCGTGCCATGAGAGGACTACTCCAGTAGAATCACTTCCTCTCAATCTTAGGACCTTATGGTAGCCAAGGGATACCTTGGAGCTGAGTACTTTAAGAGGAAAAGCAAGATCTACTTTTGAAGACCTACAATGTCTCCAATGTTTTGGTTTTGTCGGTTTTGTTCTTTACTATTTTGTTCAATTGTATTATAACTAATGATATAGGCAATTCTATTAGAGATAGCGGGAGGCATTATGGTAACCATTGATGATCACCTTGTATTATGTTTTTATATTATCTATTATGTCCACCCTTTTGACTTGACCGATTCTGTCCTGTTATGTCTCATTTGGTTTTACTCTCTTCCAAAAAAGCAATAAGAACCGTGGGAGCAATGAAACCCAAAATGTGTAATAGTCATTGTACAAAAGAGAGGAAAAGAAAGTGCTCTAAACTATATAACTGCATGTATATTTAAGTGTATAAGATAGAAAATGATATCACAGAGTTTTATTGGATCATTGAACAGAACTGTTTGCAGTATCATTGTTGGAATGTCCACTCTACAAGTTTTAATTTTGTGACTTGAACAATTATTTTTAAGATGGCAATATGTAATCCATTAACTAGTGATTTCCTACTGTTCATTTTTTTCTTCTGTAAATCTGTATAACTTGTACCCTTTCACTTTTTTTTTCTTTTCTCCTTAAATTAAAAAAAAAGAGGAAAAGCAAGAGGCACATTTTGTCTTCAGAAAATAGGAAATTTGGACTCAGCTCTCATCATTACTTTAGAATTTATCCTCAAATACTGGGATTCTTCTGACTCCTAGGCCCTAATAAAATGCAGACTGATCTTTTGTACCCTTCACTGGCCTTTGTACACACTAGGAGAAAAGTTAAAGGAGGGCCAGCCCTCAGTTTCTAAACTAGAAAAATACTCCCTCAGTACAAAGGCATCAGTCTTAATGACAAAGGACCCGTCCTGGGATTCCTTGCTCTCTTTCACTGAAATGTCTCTTTCCAATTGTATAGGACTGTGATGAAACAGACAGGGGGCCTCACTGGTAGCTAGAAAGAGAACAGAGTGAAGGGTATTATGATTACTTCAACTTCTCACTCTTTTTGGTGGCCAAAGACCACAGCTATTCAAGAACATGGACAGGATCTATGTTAGAACAGAATGACACCAACAACCACCAATAACCTGTGATTATCTCTCCCAGTGTTTGGACCCTGTACTGAGTGAGACAGGACATTACCTTGTCTCTAGATTTTTCTCTTCTCACTGTCATCAACCAGAATACTACATATCAAGGCCCTCACAATCATACCATTAAAGAAACCCTTCTGTACATAGATGGCTGGTCTTGTGGAAGCAGGTCTTCCTCTACAGGCCCATGGTCACCATAGAACCTCAATATCTTGTTCACTGGCATAGGTTTACAGTCTGCCTTTACATTTGCCTGGCCGTAGGACAACCTCCACACACACACTCACACACACGCACCCTGCTTTCCCCACAGGAACTGGACTTTGTTTCTTCTGTGGCAAACTCTTGTATTCTGCCTTTCTCATGGATGGAGAGAAATAGTGTTGCAGTGCCTTCCCTAAAACCTGATGACTTAACCAATTCCCCTTCCCTGTGCCTGTATCCATCTCTAATCAAGGTTCTTTGCTCCAACAGTCAAAGCACTAGAACCTGTCTGTTTCAGAGATCTCTTAAGGGTTTCAATCTCTCTCCTTAAATCCCCACAGGGATGGCTTGGACCTTTATACAACCCTTCATGTCAGTACTGATACTCTTGGTACTCTTTATTTTGTGGCTCTGTTCACTCAGTCTTCTTGTTTGTTTCCTCTCACCTAAGTCTATGAAACTTCAGATAGGCAGATGTAATCCTCCATGGAGATCCCATTTGACTTCTATCGTGGTCCATTAGAGAAGTCCTCTAGAGGATGGCCCTGACTCCCATCCCCTTCTTGTTGCCCCTATACATCTTAGAACAGCCAGAGTTTTGTTCCTTTCCCCAAACAACAATTAGGGTCACCTCTTCAGAGGGAAATACAATAGAAATTAGTGAGACAGGAGTTACGATTCTATTAGACATTAAGGATGGTGGCCCCAAAATGAAGACTGTTGAGTCATGACCCTTCTGGGGTCATGCATAAAAAAAAAATATGCCGGGTGTGTTTTAGCTGTCAGAACCTCCTGAGAGCATGGCCAGGCAGGCCACTGGTTCAGTGGCTCATGAGCCCTTTTGTAAGTGCTGCATAACTTGGACCCAAAATATGTAGTCTCTGAGGTAGACAGTATTTTGTTTCATAACGGCCTGAGCACTCTTCTAAATCCATTAAAAACTCCTAGGCAAAGAACCCTTGTGCATACCTTGCTCAGGACTTCCTCTTGCCTAGCAGGAGCTTTACTTCCTTGATTTGATATATTTTAAATAAATTTGAGTGTACTCTATGTCCTCTGTCCATAGTCTCATTCTTTGTTACCATGGGATAAGACCCCAGCATCCCAGTAACATTTCCAAGGTACTCCAATTTTTCCTCCCAGTCTCCTACATGCTGTCTGTCCCAGGGCTGATAGCAGGGCAGGTGTCCTTACACAGCCTGTATGAAAAGGAGGACAAGCCAGTTCCTGAGGACCCTTGGACCCTGCTTTTCCCCACAATCCAGGAGTCCTGGCATCTTCCAGTGTGCAGGAAAACCCCTCAGAGGGTGCCAGGCCCTCATGGCTCTATCAAGCCTGTGTGGAAACCAAAAGCCCAGTGAATTCTGATGTCTCTCCCAAAGAGTGCACCTTTGCAGGTGGATGGGAGACATAGAGAGATCCCTGGGAACATGGCATCCTGCAGAGAGGTCAAAGTATGAAGGGAAAGTTGCACCTGGCCTGTGTCTACTCTACATCCCCAGGGAGGCACAGGACCAACTTCACACATGGTTTCCAGATCTCCATGCTCCCCACCACCTCTAACTGCTGCCCAGCAAAGACATAACATGCCTAAAGACAGAGGGACCATACAGAACTGCTGGCCAATATGCACACAGCCTGTGTTGGCCTTCACTGGTCAGGTGGCCACTAGAACTGGGTAGTCTGGATTACCTGACTCATCAGCAGAGCAGTTTGCAGAAGGCCCACCACAAGTATCATTTATCACACACAAAATAGTTATCACTCTCACTGCACAAAGCTGCAAAAAAGAGGAGCAATGGCATGTTCAGGCATCAGGACCTTGAGGATCAGGCAGGGCAACTGCCAAGCCTGCATGCAGCATTGTCATGATAGTTGAGTCCAGGAGGCAGAGGACAGGACTTGTCCCCTGTGGAGTGTATGTGTGTTCCTTGCACAGGGCCTCCATCTGAGACTCTGTTGTGGCTCAGCCAATTTACCAAGAACAGAGAGAAGGGGACTTCCAGGGCTATGGGGCCTGGGGGTTCCCACCCCACTTTTAGCTGAGGGCACTGAGGCAAAGCTCCCTGCCCAGGCATCACCTGGGCATAAAAATAACAACGGTAACTAAAATCATGTCGCCTGGAGCCATCACAGGCCCACAGAGATGGCTGCAGAAGCGGACGGCTGTCCTGGACACAGGTAGCCAGCAGAGAACCTCAGGTACCCCAGCCAGGGAGCCCCACACCAGGCATAGGGATGAGGGATGGGACCTGGTGAGGCAGTTACCTGTGCTGCTCACCCAGAATGGACCAAGTACTGGGTCAGTATGAGGCCATCACAGCCCTCTACCTCACTAAGGTACAAATAGATAGGAGCAGCCTGATGTCAACCTGGAGAACTGGGCCTGTGAATCTCAGCTGCTCAGGGCTGGACCTGCCAAGACTCAGGAGATCAAGGTGATGGGAAGCTGAGCTGCTCCAGGGCCAAAAGAAGGACATCACCAAGATACTGCATGGCACAATACTGCTGTGCTGAGTGGTACAGCAGCAGGCCAGAGCCCAGAGAAGGGATGATCTAGCAGTACTAAGCTAGGCTAAAAGAACTGAGCTGAGCCAAGAGCATTTACAAGGGTTCAACTGTGAGGGGCCAGGTCAAGATGGCTCTGCTAGGCTGAGCTGGTCTTATCTGGGCTATGTTGGACTACTGTGGCCCTGAGCTGGGCTTTACTAGGGCATACTGGCTTGAGCTGGGCTGGCCTGACTTGAACTGACCTGAACTGAACTGGTTGGGCTATGCTGGATTGAGCTGGGCTGAACTTGGCTGAGCTGCACCAAATTGGGCTGAATTTGGCTAAGCTGGACTAGACTGAGCTGGGCTAAAACAATTTGACTGGGCTGAACTGAGCTTGGGCAAGGCTTGGCTGGGCTGAGTAGAGCAGGACTGAAGTGAACTGAACAGCCTTGGACAGGCTAAACTAGGCTGAACTAACCTGGACTGAGCTGGAATGAGTTGAGCAAGACTGAGCTAAACTGGGCTGAGCTGAGCTGGCTTGCTGAGCTGGGCTGAGCTGGGCTGAGCTGGGCCGGGCTGAGCTGAGCTAAGCTGAGCTAAACTGAGCTGGGCTGAGCTGGGCTGAGCTGGGCTGGGCTGGGCTAAACTGGGCTGGGCTGAGCTGGGCTGAGCTGAGCTGGGCTGAGCTGAGCTAAGCTGAGCTGGACTGAGCTGGGCTGAACTAGGATTACCTGGGCTGAGCTGGACGAGACAGAGCTGGACTGAGCTAGGGTAGGCTGGGCTAGGCTTGACTGAATTTGGCTGAGCTGGACTGAGCTGGGTTGGGCTGGACTGGGTTGGGCTAAGTTGATCTGGGCTGGGCTGAATTAGGCTGAGCTGGGCTGGGCTGGATAGGGCTGAGCTGGGCTGAGCTGGGCTGAGCTGATCTGAGCTAAGCTGGGCTTAAGCTGGGCTGAGCTGACCTGAGTTTAAGCTGGGCTGAGCTGACCTGAGTTTAAGCTGGGCTAAGCTAGGATGGTCTGGGCTGAGCTGAGCTAGGCTGGGCTGGACTGGGCTGGGCTGAACTGGGCTGGGCTGAGCTGAGCTGGGATGAGCTGGACTTCTCTGGGTTGAGCTGAGCTGAGCTGGGCTGGGCTGGCTTGAGCTGGGTTTAAGCTAGGCTGAACTGGGCTAAGCTAGGATGACCTGGGCTGAGCTAAGCCAGGCTGAGCTGAGCTGAGCTTAAATTAGGTTGAATTGGGCTGGACTGGGCTGAGTTGAGCTGGGTTGAACTGGGCTGAGCAAGGGTGGGCTGATCTGGGTTTAAGCTGGGCTGAGCTAGGATGACCTAGGCTGAGCTGAGCTAGGCTGGGCTGGACTGGGTTGGGCTGAACTGGCTGAGTTGAGCTGGGATGAGCTGGACTGATCTGGGTTGAGCTGAGCTGAGTTGGGCTGGGCTGGCTTGAGCTGGGTTTAAGCTAGGCTGAACTGGGCTGAGCTAGGATGACCTGGGCTGGGGTAAGCTGGGCTGAGCTGAGTTGAGCTTAAACTAGGCAGAGCTGGGCTGAGCTGGGATGGGCTGGGCTAGGCTGGGCTGAGTTGAGCTGGGCTGGGCTGGGCTGAGCTGAACTGGGCTGGGCTGAGCTGGGTTGAACTGGGCTGAGCAAGGGTGGGCTAACCTGGGTTTAAGCTGGGCTGAGCTAGGATGACCTGGGCTGAGCTGAGCTAGGCGGAGCTGAACTGGGCTGAGTTGAGCTGGGCTGGGCTGGGCTAGGCTGAGCTGAGATGGGCTGAGATGGCCTGAGGTGGACTGAGTGGGATGAGCCGGGCTGAGCTGAGCTGAACTGAGCTGGGCTGAGGTGGGCTGCGCTGACCTGGGTTTAAGCTGGGCTGAGCTAGGATGACCTGGACTGAGCTGAGCTAGGCTGGGCTGAACTGGGCTGAGTTGAGCTGGGCTGGGTTGGATTGGGCTGAGCTGAACTGAGCTGAGTTGGGCTTAAGCTGGGCTGAGCTGTCCTGAGTTTAATCTGGGCTGAGCTAGGATGACCTGGGCTGAGCTGAGCTAGGCTGGGCTGGACTAGACTGGGCTGGGCTGAACTGGGTTGAGCTGAGTTGAGCTGGGCTGGATTGGCTAGAGCTGGGCTTAAGCTAGGCTGAACTGGGCTGAGCTAGGTTGACCTGGGCTGAGCTGAGCTGAGTTGAGTTTAAGCTAGGCTGAGTTGGGCTGAGCTGAGCTAGGCTGGGCTGGGCTGGGCTGGGCTGAGCTGAGCTAGACTGAGCTGGTCTGAGCTGAGCTAAGCTGAGCTGAGCTAGGCTGAGCTGGGCTGAGCTGGGCTGAGCTGAGCTAAGCTGAGCTGAGCTGAACTGGGCTGAGCTGAGCTGAGATGGGCTGAGCTAGGCTGAGCTGAGCTGAACTGGGCTGAGCTGAGCTGAGATGGGCTGAGCTAGGCTGAACTGAGCTGAGATGAGCTGAGATAGGCTGAGCTGAGCTGAGATGAGCTGAGATGGGCTGAGATGGACTGAACTGGACTGAGCTGGGCTGGGCTGGGCTGAGCTGTGTGCTAAACTGAGTTGGGCTGAGCTTTGCTGGGTTGAGCTGGTCTAAGCTGGCCTGTGCTGGGTTATGCTGGACTGCACTTAGCTGGGCTATGCTCTTCTTAGCTCACCTGCTTAAGCTGGGCTGAGTCAAGCCTTGTGGATAGGAAAGTCTCCTACACTGCCCTATGTGTTTGCTCTGTAGTTATTTGGTGTTACCAAATCACTGGATCTGGTTTCTGATCACTCCCCTGGGTGAGTGAGTCCTGCAAGTATCACAGTGGTATTAGGTTCTATGCTTTGAGATAGCAGCTAACTAGAGACTGAGCCTATCTGGGCTCAGAACTATGAGCTCAGTTGCCAACAAAGCTACCCAGGCAGTACGACCCAGTGATCTCTGTTATTATCTTATCCCCATCCACATGGTATCAAAGCTAGCTCTTGCTGCTTCCCATGGCAGCCATGAGTAGTGTGACAGCTATGGAGCTCTATGTGGTCAGACACAGGCTGTGCTGTGGGGAAACCAAGGTAGGACACCCAAATGTCTGCACCCAGAGCCCAGTAGCGTCACAGATCAGAGGCCCAGGCAGGTTTAGGGGTCCTGCCTATTGTGACCCCCACACACATTTGGAGGAAGGACAGCAGTGTCTGAGGGTCCTGAAAAGGTGCTGCATCCACAATCTAATAGATCTACAGATGGGGACAGACAGAAACATACCATGACTCCTGGATACCTAGTATCTGCCTGGTGGGGTCCAGTGTGAGGTGGGGTCTGCCAGGGGTTCATGGGTTTCTGGTGGAAATATACCATGACTCCTGGGTATCTAGTATCTGCCTGTGGGGTCCAGTGTGAGGAGGTGTCTGCCTGGGGTTCATGAGCTTCTGGTTCCCAGCCCCCTGGGGTCTCTATGAGAAAGGAACAGCCTGGGGTTCCCGTATCTCTGGTTCCTGGCCCTATGGGTTCTCCAGTGGGGACAGATAAGTCTGGGGTCCTTGGGATCTCTGGTCCCTGCTCTGTGGGTCCAGCTGGACCTCTGGATCCTTAGCCTCCATGATGTCTCTGGGCCTAGGCTTCAGCTTGGGAGATGGTGCTGCTCCCTAAGGCTGCTCCTGTGTTCCAGTCCTCAGGGATGAGGTCAGGATCCCTCCTGGGTACCCCAGTGCCCAAGCCAAGCCTGAGCACCATGACCACCAGTCCATGGGTATCTGGGGTATCTGATGGTGTTCTGGGCCTGGGGCTCATGGAGCAAGAAGTGGACCGAAAACTAGTATAATAATAAGACCTTCCTAGACTGAGCTGGAGAGGTGTCCATAGCAGATACCCTTCCACTCCAGGCCTGGGCCCAACTGACCGTGTCCTGTCTTACAGCTTCTGTTCACAAACCCAGCATCTACCCCTTGATCTCCTGCTGCCCGGGGATGAGTACTTCCTCAGTGGGCTGCCTGGTCAAGGGCTACTTCCCGGAACCAGTAACCGTGACCTGGGACACAGACTCGCCAAATGTGGCCATCCATGCGTTCCCCGCCCTCAACTTCAACTCCAGCTCCCTGATCAGTGCCAGCCAGATGATGGTCTCAGGGTCAAGCTCCAAGCTCTTCAAATGCAGGGTGATCCATGCTGCATCTTCATTAGACCAAACAAAGACATTCAGTGGTGAGTAGGAAACTGGCCAGAACAGGGTGCTCCCAGACCACACTACTTGGGGACAGAGGGTGGGGCTCTGGATGGGCCTGGGGGCAGGAGGATGATTGATACTCACACTGGCCACCCCTTTCTTAGCTTGCTCTTCGATGCCCTCCGAGCTAACCGTGAAGCTCCTTCATTCCTCTTGCAACCAAAACAAGTTCCAGCCCACCATCCAGCTCCACTGCCTGATTTCTAACTATATCCCGGGTGACCTTGAAGTCACTTGGCTGAGGGATGGGCAGCAGATCGGTGAAAAGTTCACAGAGAACAGTACACACAGTAATGCTGGCATGCTGGCCTCTACCCAAAGAGAGTTCAACATCACTCAGAGTGACTGGGCATCTGAGAGCACCTTCACCTGCCAGGTCCTCTCCCAAGGCCGCACCACCAAGGCTCACATCCGAAAGTGCACAGGTGTGGTCCCACTCACCCTGACTCCAAGACTTGAGGGAGGGATGGTTGGAGGGGCTGGCAGGGCCTCACACAGCCTCTCTCCACACCACAGATGAGAATGAGCCACGAGGTGTGCGTGCCTACCTGATCCCACCCAGTCCCGAAGATCTTTACGTTGGCACAGAGCCCAAGCTCACCTGCCTGGTGGTGGACCTGGAGAACAAAGAGGGAGTCACTGTGGAGTGGACCCGGGAGAGCGGACGGGCCACAAACCCTGATGCCTGGATCCCCACAACACATGACAACACCACGGTTAGCATCAAGTCCACGCTGCCCGTGGTCGCGCAGGACTGGATTGAAGGCGAGAGCTACAAGTGCAGTTTGACTCACCCTGACCTGCCCAAGGCTGTTGTGCGGTTCATCACCAGGGCCCAAGGTGAGCCACAGGCTGGAAGTAGTGGGCAGGCCTCCCCGGGGTCAGAGAAGGCACATTCTGGGGAACTCTCACCTCTCCACAGGCACACGCATGAAGCCCAAGGTGTATGTGTTCTTACCAGAAGAGGACAGGTCAGAGGAGGGTCCACAGAACCAGGACATGCTCTTCCTCACCTGCCTGGTCCAGAACTTCTTCCCCAAGGACATCTCTGTTCTGTGGCTTCAAAATGGACAGAAAATCAACAGCAGCCAGTACAGCACGACAGCCCCCACCAAGACCAATAGCTCCCCTCCCTCCTTCTTCACTGTCAGCCGTCTGGAGGTCAGCCGGACGGAATGGATGAAGAGCAACAAATTCACCTGCCGGGTGGTCCATGAGGCACTGCCCCCTCCTAGGACCTTAGAAAAAACCGTGTCCAAGAGTCCTGGTAAATGAAGCCTCCCTGCCTCCCCATGCTCCATCTATCAAGGAGACCTCTGTCCCTGTTGTAACAACTCTAGGAAGCCACCCAATAAACACTTGGTGCCCGTTTCAAGCCCTGGGAACCCATTCTTGGGGAAGGCAGGGCTGTGGAATGGGGTATCTTGCACAGAGAAAGGGAGGCCCCAAAGAAGAGGGGGAGAAGAAGTGAGATGTGGCTTCATCCATCTATCTGCTTGTCAAAGAGCAGGCAGTGGGGCCTAGAACAGCTCCCCATCCTCCCAGCCAATCCACTGCAGCTTTTAGCCCTCCAAGGTATTCAGAAAGTAAGAAATAAGGGTATACGGCAAACCATCCAAGGGACCCCTCCCAGGACAAACCTTACAACCAAGGTGTCCCATCCAGAGGAATCAAAATCCTACTGAGGCCCAGGGTATAGACTCCTTGGCCAGCCCTAGAGGCTGGAAAATCAGAATCCACACAAGTGCAGACACTCTGGACCCAAATATCCTCTGTACACAAGGCCAGGGCCAAACCCACCACTCTACCCCTGACCACCCACTCCACTATAGGTCACACCAGTCATTGGTCCACACCCGAGGCCTCCTAGTTTGCTGCCAAACCCTACCCCAACTGCATCCACTCCAGAGGAGCTCCAGCCCCACACCCCACACCCCACACAGAATTGGGTACACCAGACTTTGCAGTTACACTAAGCACTATGGCTACCCCACCATGCCATGCACTGCCAGAACACACACTCTCCGGCTACCCATGGGGTCACAGACCTTACACAGTTTGTGTGGAGCTGGTCTGAGACACACATTAATGCCTTCAACCTTAGCCAGTGTCCCCTACATGGACTCCTCCTGTGGCTCACAAGCATCCCCAGCCCACTGTTAGCTGCTCCCCAAGGGTGACAGACAGATAGACACACAAGGCCATGGATACACACACACACACACACACACACACACAAACACAATCACAAACATGAACACAGACACACACAGTCATATAGGGTATGCCCTTTGGTCCTCCTGCTCCCACGCAGCACTGAGATCAGGGTCAGAGCTAGGTCTTGCCCACTCAGGCTCCCACAACACACGCACATGGCCTCACCAAGGCTCATCACCATCTCATCCCCCACTGTGCACACACTGAGCATAAGAGCACCCAACATGCCCGTGCAGAGCCAGTTCTTCTGAACCAGGGAATGCATGCACCTATGAGTCAGAGAGGCTGCTGGTGCCTGCAATCATTCCCAGGGCAGCAGCCCATCAGCCCAGTGCCCTGGGCTATCATCAGCCCCAGGCCAAGCAGACAAAGGCCATCCAGCATGCACACAGGTGGCTAGGGGCCACAGGCAGCAAAGGAAGCTGGCAAGGGCAGAGGGACAGGTCCTGGAAGACCATATTGAATTGTGCTGGCCTGGTCTCAGGGTCCATGAAGCAAAGTCAACCCCAGAGACCTCTCCAGACTACTCAGCTCCCAGGTCAGGTGAGAGAGCCCTTCCTGAGACACAGATTCTGTGGACCTGCAAGGCCAAGGATAGAACAGAAAGAGAAAAACAGGCAAGGCCATGGTCAAGAACTGAGGTCCTTGCAGGAAAGGGCAGAGGCTCTTGGCTATCTTGGGGGGCTGTGGACCCAGGCTCCACCAGGGAGTCTGTTCAGGCAGCCTGAAACCAGCAGAGTCTGTCACTCAGACACTGGGAGGGCTGACTGGACCCTATCCCTAGAGCTGGACCTCCAGGACCTGTGCACAGAGGAAGAAGAAAGCCAGGAGCTGGAGGAGCTGTGGACCAGCACCTATACCTTCATCTCCTTGTTTCTGCTCAGCGTGAGCTATAGTGCTACTGTCACTGTCCTCAAGGTATGTGGGTGCTGGACAGGATGGGGACCAGGGCAGGACTGAGCAGTGTCCTCATACACACCTTCCCCCAGGTGAAGTGGGTCTTCGCCGCCGCACTGCAGAGCACTCCCCAGACCCTCCATGACTATACCAACGTCCTGCAGCCAGGGGCCTAGGCTCGGCGCAACACCCACACATGCACCAAGGTCCAGAAGGTTCAGCCCAAGGGTCAAGGTTCCAGGGGCTGCCTGGCACACTCACCCTCTCTGAAACAGCCCTGTCCTTCAAGAAGAGTAGGCAAGACCAGACCCATGGGCATTTAGGCTGTTTCCTGAAGATAAGAACTGAAGAACCACAAAAACACGTGAGTGCCTGGACCCCATGGCCTGGCTACCACCTAGTGTCCAGCCAGCCCAGCAAGCAAGATCCAAGTCCAAACACAATGTGGTCCCTTCTGCCCTCATTTCCCAAGTGTGAAAACACAGATACCTCCTCCAATGGAAGGCTGCAAGGTTGCTCAGATCCTAGGCTGTAGGGGAATCTCCAGGCCCAAAGAAGGCCTCCCATGGAGACACAGCCTCCCTGACCTCCATGCCTGGCCCAGCCATCCTGTTCCCATCTCTGTGTTGCTTAGTAAACTTCTAGTCTAGAGACGAGTCCTGAGTGTGCTTTGGGGAAAGATCTGCAGTGTGTGTGTTGGGGTGGTGAGAGGCAGCCCCCTGCAGAAATGGACTAAGGCTGCTGCTCACTGTGAGAGCCCCTTCCACACTGAGTCACCCACCCCCCTCAGCCAACCCAAAGTCTTGATGGCTAAGCATTGACACACCCATGAGCAAGAGCCATGTAGGGCTGGCCACTACCACCTGAGAGATGGGGTATCTTTGCAATCTGGAGAAGGCAGGGCACAGGAGACACCAGCCAGGCAGGATTAAGGCGGGGTCTGGGGCTATGGCCCTGTGGGAAAGACCTGGCCACAGGTCTCTAGGGGGAGAGGGTGTTCATGAGCACCCAATAAAGGACAGGATCCACCCCCGACCTCCTGTTAAAAGGTGTTTGGGAACCAACAAAAAGAAAGAAAGGGAAAAAACTGGTCCTTTGTGCAAAAGAAAAATCCAACAACTTGAAGGAAAGTTTTGATGATTAGAAAAGTAACAGCAAGGAGGTTTCATGGTTCTCCTGGACTCTGGCTGAGGTGCGGAATAATTAAGACCATTTTGGAGACCAGTAAGTAGATCACAAGTCCTTGGTAACACTGTACAGTGGCCCTCCCAGAAAACGGCATTGGTGTGCTAGATCCAGCACCAGAGGGACCCTAATACAGAACAAGGATAGAAAGGAAGCTAGGGCTGAGCCACAGCCTTGTCCCACCCAAGATCCTGCCTGTCTCCTACCTCATAGCTGAGCTCCAGACATAGTCAGGTGTCCCTGGAAAAGGTGAGGAGCTAGGATCCCCTCCAGAGACCCAGGGCAAGACAATGGGCCAGTGACTCCAAACTGGCAAACTGGTCTAGATGGAGCATAGAACTTCTCAGAGCACAGCAAAGGCCAAGGCTTCTGACTACCTTTCCTTTCACCCATACACACACACTGGAGACACATGTACACACACACAACCAGGTCCAAACCTACTCCACCATAGCCAGCATCTCTGGAGACCTAAGATCCCTCTTTCACAGCATCCTCCTGTCTTCTGGATCAGGCACCCCCAAGGGCAGTGCCAGGGTCTTGTGCTAGGGCAACAAGAGGCTTTCCAGGTCCCCACCCCATCCCTCTCCCTCTTTACTCTCAACTCTCCTGTTGACCCATCATGGTGGGTTGAGTGGAAGCCCCTGTAGAAGACTACCTAGATACCTCTCCTTCAATGCAGAGCAATTGCAGCAACATTAGTTAAAATTGAGTCTTATTTTCATATACTGATATGTATAGATCTGGCTATGATATATTCTTTTCTCTTCAATTGGCTCTAAGCAACTCAAATAAAGCCGGCTGAAGTACTGATATATAATCTTTGGGGCCATTCTGACAGTCTCCTATTTTCTCGAATAGTGCTCTCTGTAAAACATATGAGCACACTGGGATGGCAGAGCCAGTCAGTTCCAAGAATGTTAACTGGATATGAACCTCAAAATAAAGAGGCTATGGGTCCCCAGGGCACAAAAGTTTACATATCAGAGATTGAAGCAACACCTCCAAAAACAATTCCATTGTCACTTTAATTGTATTATGCAGACTGATCATTCTGGATATCATTCTCTCTCCATTTTGCATAGATCTTTTCTCCCTACCTGGCTAGCCAGCTCATGTTACTCATGTAGTTCCCACCATCCTCACTGTCACTCATCCTCTAACCACCTATTTCCTCACAAGATAATAAATTCTCAGAGAGGCATTGAATCAGTGGGATTGGACAGAGGACCCCTGGGCTGCCTTTAACTTTGAATGTTTCTTGGTGCCTTTACTCTCATTGTGGGTTGCACTGGAGGTTGTAGATTGGAATTAACTTGCCAGGATTCCAACAACTTCTCAGTGGGATTACAAATATAATTTTTTATATTTGTATAAAAATATTAAAAAATGTGGGGACTACCTTCCTCACAGTCCCCTATCTGCTTGTCCAGTCTGTGGCCAAGGATGGTGGTTTCCACTCACTGTTTACTTCTCTGCCTTTACCCCAGCCTGCAGTTTGCTGTGATGTGTGCATCTGCAATGCAAGGTCTTCCTGCTTGGCCTTGGAGGATCTCTGCTGCTTCCTCTGTGATTGATAACCAAAAGCCTAAGGGACAATGGGTAGGGGGGTTTCAGGAAGGGCTTATGTCACAGATGCAGCCCTATGATGGAAAGTGTCCTTGGAAGGAGACCCAGGAAACCCTCTCTCCTTCTACCTTGTGCCACCATCTAGGAGCCAAGAAGTGGCCTTTGCATAAATGACCAAACTAGTGTCCTGACTGTGTGCTTTTGGACTTCGAAACCCGGAGGGATGAAGCTTTATTTATGATGCCTCTCAATCCATGGAATATTTGCTATAGTATCCAGAAATGAGAGACCTGCATCCACTGCACACCCTTGCTGACTGCTGTGAGGGTTAGAGTGAATGAAACTCCTAAAGTCTCTCCAGCCAGGCCAAAAAACCTCGCAAGCCCAAGCAGACACCCTCCAGATCCCTTTACCACCTTTCCCGCTCCTACCCTTGCACCCAGCCAGGGACCTTCAATATACTCCATGCACACCAGAACCTGCCTCTGAATGCACCAGCCCCAGCCAGCATTCCCACAGCCTTGCTATGGGTGAAGGAAGTTGACTTCCACAAGGCTCTGATGCCCCTTGTTGCCTATATAGGTGCAGCAGATGAAGGGGGAGAGGACAAATAGGGTGCATAAGAGCAGGCAAAGAATGGCAGGTGACCTGGGCAGCGTCTGAGGGGCTTGGAGTGGACACCTGCAGTGGGAAGTCTGGCAGAGGGTTGGCACAAGGCAGCCTACAGCTTGCTCCTGTCCTGCAGCCTCTCTGGCTGGAGTCCAACCCAGGCCATCCCTACCCAAAGAGGCACCACCAGGCAGCCTTTGCCTTTCCTCCAGCCCTGGCTTCCCTCTCTCCCTTTCCAGAGCTTGGGGTCTCTGAGCTCTTAACTGTATCTATTTCCATCCTCCTAACCAGCATCTTGGCCCCTATGCCAACTCTGGGTTGACCACATGACACCCTGATCCCACTGAGGGCCATGGGGTCCAACAGCCCAGGCCACACACACCTGTCCCCACCACAGCCAGACCACAGACCAGACATGACGTGGAGGCGAGCGGCTGGGTCATGGAGGTGGGGCAGGAAGTGGGCAAGTGACCATGTCTGGGGCCAGACACAGTCAGGCAGCCCCTCCTGCCTGCTTTCCCACATCCAGTCAGCCCCCGGCCAGAGCAGGGCAGGGGCCACTGAGGCTATAAGGTCAATGCAGGCAGGCCTCTGTGGCAGCAGGCGACAGCCATGAGAAGGGCCTGCAGCACAGGCCACCTGACGGTGGGAGACCTGGTCCCTTCAGCGGAGGTCGCTCACCACATGAGCAGGTGGGTCCCAAGCCCTCTGGTCCTATTGGCCCCTCTGTACACTGAGAGGGCAGCAGGGCCAGATCAGGCAGGACACTGCCGGGTGTTAGGGATAGAAAGCCGGGATGGACGGAGACTGAGTGGGAGGGCAGAGGGAGACAAGAGGACACAGGCCAGGACAGGAGCAAAGCAGCAGCAAGCTGCTGACTCAGCCCAGTGGGGCAGAGTGAACAGGATGAAAAGGAGCTTCCTGAAGCAGCCAGGAGCAGCATGTGCAGCTGGTGGGGCAGAAGGATTGGAGGACAGCAAGGGTAGCTCCCTCAAAGCTATGTGCACAGACTAGAGGACCAGGCTGGGCTGAGCAGCAATAAGCTGAACTCATGGGCAGATGCAGTTCACCTGAACTGAGCTGGGCTGATCTGGGCTGGAAAATGGAAAAGCTGAATTGAGCAGAACAGGACTGGGTTGAGCTGGGCTGAACTGAGCTGATTTGGGCTGAGTTAGGCTAAGAAGGACCAAGCAGGACCAAGCTGCACTGGGTTGAGCTTCACTAGGCTGAGCATGATCAAAGTAGGGCTGAAAGGACTGGGCTGGACTGGGCTGAACTGGCTGAGCTGAGCTGATTTGGGCTGAGTTGGGCTAAGAAGGACCAATCAGGACCAAGCTGGATTGGGTTAAGCTCCACTGGGCTGAGCATGATCAAAGTAGAGCTGAACAGGACTGGGCTGAAGTGGGCTGAGTTGAGTTGAGTTGGACTGAGCTGGGCTAAGAAGGACCAAGCAGGACCAAGTTGGATTGGGTTGAGCTCTGCTAGGCTAGGCATGATCAAAACAGATCTGAACTGGACTAGGCTAAATTAGACAGATCAGGACAAATAGAGCTATGCTGTGCTGGGCTGAGCAGAACCAAGCAGGGCTAAGCTGAATTGAAAAGACCATAATTAAGCTGGGCTGAGCAGGACTAGCAGAGCTGGGCTGAGCTGGATGAGCAGGGCTGAGCTGGAGTGGGATGAGCAGGATGAGCAGGGCTGAGCTGGGCTGGGATGAGGAGGACTAGCGGGGGTGGGCTGAGCTGGACTGAGCAGGATAAGCAAGGCTGAGCTGGGCTGGGTTGAGCAGGATGAGCATGGCTGAACTGAGCTGGGCTGAGCAGGACTAGTAGTGCCAAGCAGGGCTGAACTGGGCTGAGCTGGACAAGCAGAGCTGAGCTGAGCTGGTCAGAGCAGCAAGAACAGGGCTGAGCTGGACTGAACTGGATGAACAGGGCTGAGTAGGACTAGCAGGGCTGAGCTAGACGAGCAGGGTTGAGCTGGGCTAAGCTGGACTAGCAGGGCTGAGCTGAGCTGGGCTAAGCAAGACTAGCAGGGCTGAGCTGAACTGGGCTAAGCAGGACTAGCAGGACTGAGCTGAACTGGCAGGGCTGAGCAGGGCTGAGTTGGGCTAAACTGAACTAGCAGGACTGAACTCGACTGGGCTGGATGAGCAGGGCTGAGCTGGACTAGCAGGGCTGAGCTGGACTAGAAGGGCTGAGCTGAGCTAGGCTGAGCAGCACGAGCAGGGCTGAGCTGGGCTGAGCTGGATGAGCAGGGCTGAGCTGGACTGAGCTGGATTAACAGGGCTGAGCTGGGCTGAGTAGGTCTAGCAGAACTGAGCTGGGCTGAGCTGGACTAGCAGGGCTGAGCTGGGCTGAGCTGGACTAGCAGGGCTGAGCTCGGCTGAGCTGGATGAGCAGGGCTGAGCTGGACTGAGCTGAATTAACAGGGCTGAGCTGGGCTGAGCTGGACTAGCAGGGCCAAGCAGGGCTGAGCTGTATGAGAAGGGCTGAGCTGGGCTGAGCACGATAAGCATGGTTGAGCTGGGCTGGGCTGAGTAGCACAAGCAGGGCTGAGCTGAGATGGGCTGAGCTGGATGAGCAGGGCTGAGCTGGACTGAGCTAGATGAACAGCGCTGAGCTGGACTGAGCTGGATAAGCATGGCTGAGCTGAGCTGGGCTGGGCTGAGCATGATGAGCATGGCTGAGCTGGGCTGGGTTGAGCAGCATGAGCAGGGCTGAGCTGGGGTGGACTGAGCTTGACAAGCAGGGCTGAGCTGGACTGAGCTGGATGAGCAGGGCTGAGCAGCATGCGCAGAGCTGAGCTGGACTAGCAGGGCTGAGCTGGACTAGAAAGGCTGAGATGGACTAAAAGGGCTGAGCTGAGTTGGGCTGAGTAGCACTAGCAGGGCTGAGCTGGGTTGAGCTGGGCTGAGCTGGATGAGCATAGTTGAGCTGGACTAGCAGGGCTGAGCTGGACTAAAGGGCTGAGCTGAGCTAGGCTGAGCAGCACTAGCAGGGCTGAGCTGGATGAACAGGGCTGAGCTGGACTGAGTTGGACTAGCAGGGCTGAGCTGTATGAACAGGGCTGAGCTGGGCTGAGCATGATGAGCATGGCTGAGCTGAGCTGGGCTGAGCAGCACAAGCAGGGCTTAGCTGGGATGGGCTCAGTTGGATGAGCAGGGCTGAGCTGGACTGAGCTGGATAAGCAGGGCTGAGTTGAGCTGGGCTGAGCATGACGAGCATGGCTGAGCTGAGCTGGGCTGAGCAGCACAGGCAGGGCTAAGCTGGGATGGGCTGAACTGGACTAGAAGGGCTGAGCTGAGCTGGGCTGAGGAGCACTAGCAGGGCTGATCTGGGCTGAGCTGGATAAGCAGAGCCGAGCTGGACTGAGCAACACTAGCAGGGCTGAACTAGGCTCAGCTGGATGAGCAGGGCTGAGCTGGACTAGAAAGGCAGAGCTGAGCTAGGCTGAGCAGCATTAGCAGGGCTGAGCTGAGCTGTGCAGGACCAATCAGGGTTGAACTAAACTGGCCTGTACTAGACTGTCCTGGTTATAGCTGCGCTAGGCTGTTCTGGATTGAGTTAGGTTAATCTGTGTAAGCCAGTCTGATCTGAGCCCTGCTAGTCCATGGAAAGTGAAGTGAGCTGAGCTGTAAAGAACTGAGCTGAACTGGGATGGGTTAACTGGGCTATACTAGGTGTCTTGGCGGAACAAAATTGACCTGAACTAGGCTGACCTGGGCTATGCATGTGTCTGAGTAGAGCAGGGCCTAGCTGGATAGCAGTACTGATCTGGCTGAGCCAATCTGGCAAAGCTGGGCTGGCCTGTTCTGGTCTGTGTTGGCTGTACCAGGCTGGACACTGTGAAGCTGGAAAGATATCCAGGTCCAAGTTTGCTTGGGTGGAGCCGAGCTATTGACAAAAGGGCTGAGCTACATGCTGGGGGTGAGGAACCACTGGGCCCAGCTGACTGTCCCTCCGTGGATGTATCATGGCCATGAAGCCCATTGTCCTCCCTTTGCTCATTGCCCTGATGTATTATTCCAAATGCCAGTGGGCAGTGTGCCCTGAGTGCCTGCCCTATCTCTGTAGGAGCACTGCCCTGGGCTTGAACTTTAGTCCTGGGACCTATAAAAGAGTCATGGTATAGTGGGTGATGGCCCTGAGTCCTTCAGAGTATGCATGAAGTGCAACACTAATGGAGTGGCCTCTCCACCCAACCCCTGCAGACTGAATTTTTACCCTAGGCTGCTCTTAGCTTCTGCCTGGACAGCGGGCTGCCAAGAGGCCTAGCAGGATTTGCTCAGTCTGGCTCTCTGTTCATGCAAAGGCCCTGTTGGGACATCTGACCAGGTCTCCTGCAGAGACTGCCCAAGTGTTGTGTTGAGAGGTAGGATATCAAAGACAGGATAGCCAGCTCCACTCCCAGGGCATGGCTCTTATGTGACCAGAGCAGTTGCCAGTCATCTATGTGCCAGGTTCCTCCACCATAAGGAGTGGCAACATGGTCCTGATTTCTGTGGGGGAGGGGAATGACAGCAGAATCCCATCTCACAGTGTGTCCCATGTTCCAGCGTCCTTCACCTCTCCTCGCATCTTCCCACTGAGCATCCCACGGGACGAGTCTGAAGACAGAGTGATCATTGGCTGCCTGATCAAAGATTTCTTCCCCATGGGACCTGTGAATGTGAACTGGAGCAAGGATGGGAAAATCACGAACTTCCCACCTGCCCTGGCTAGCGGAGGGAGCCTATACACCATGAGCAGCCAGCTGAACCTGACAGCCACTGACTGTCCAGAAGGCGCAAGGGCCATTTGCTCTGTAGAGCATGCTACAAGTGCCCCTCAAACCAAGGATGTGTTTTGTCCAGGTCAGAGGGCGAGCTGGGGTGGACCATCCCTCTTGTACCTGAGTCCTCAATAGAGGGGCCAGGAGCCACAAGAATAGACTGCCTGGATCAGCCCAGGAGTGGCTACACAGCAGCCTGGGGTGGAGGAAGGTGGGGGTTAAAGGCTTAGGGATGGGCAGGGAAGGGGCAGGAGAGGGCACTGGGCTGCCAGGACCTTACTAACTAGCACCAACTCCAACAGTAGTACCACCAACAATTCCACCACCAACATGCCAATGCCAGCCCAGCCTGTCACTGCAGCGGCCAGCCCTCGAGGACCTGCTCCTCGGCTCTGACGCCAGCCTTACATGCACACTGAGTGGTCTGAGGAACAAAACTCCAGCTTCCTTTTCCTGGACACCTACAAATGGGAAGGAAGCCATTACGAAGCCTGCTGAGATCGACTCCTGTGGCTGCTACCGCCTGTCCAGTGTGCTGCCTGGCTGTGCTGAACCCTGGAACCGTGGGGAGACCTTCACTTGCACAGTCACCCACCCTGACTTGGAGGGCTCCTTGACTGCCACCATCAAAAAACCCTCAGGTGGGCCTGGCCCCCAATCTTTCTCCCATGCCATTTTACAGAAGGAAACTGAAGCCAGTTCAGGGGTCAGGGCCCAGGGGGATGCTCTTTGCTTCCCACTAGGTCCCTGATCCAACTCTTTGCCCCACAGAGAATGTCTTCCGGCCTCAGGTCCACCTGCTGCCGCCGCCGTCGGAGGAGCTGGCACTGAATGAGCTGGTGTCCCTGACATGTCTGGTGCGGGGCTTCAGCCCTAAAGAGGTGCTGGTGCGCTGGCTGCATGGGAACCAGGAGCTTCCCCAAAACAGTTACCTGGTGTGGGACCCCCTGAAGGAGCCCGATGAGGGCGCCATCACCTATGCTGTGACCAGCGTGCTACGGGTGACAGCCTCATCCTGGAAGCAGGGGGACAACTTCTCCTGCGTGGTGGGCCATGAGTCTCTGCCCCTAGGGTCCTTCACCCAGAAGACCATCGACCACCAGTCGGGTAAACCCACCCAGGTCAACGTGTCTGTGATCATGTCGGAGGCAGACGGCACCTGTTACTGAGCAGACTGCCAACCCTGTCCCTTCAATAAACACCATGCTCGCCCAAAGTAGCCCACACTTCCATCTGGCACCTCTCTGCCTATCCATCCATCCTCTGGGTCTGCAACACAGAGAGAGGGGCCAGGCTGGGAGGGAAGAGCAGCCCCTGCCCCAGTTACTGGGGTCTTGGGCTCCAATATGTTTGCTGTGCGTGTGTGCCTGAGAGCGTGTATGTGCCTGAGAGTGTGTGTGTGCCATGGCCTTTTGTGTGTGCCTATGGGTGCATGCATGTATGTGTGCTATCCACATTTGTGCCTCTGTCTATGAGTCTATATGCATGCCTGTGTGTACCTGTGAGAGTCTATGTATGTCACTGCACAGTGAATCTGTATGTGGAAATGTGTATGTGTGGGCACATTCCTGTGAGTGTGCATTGCACAGGAGCTAAGACCCAGCTTTGTGCCAAATCTGAGGCTGGCAGTCTCTGAGGTGAGCACAACCCACAGGGGCCCCAAGTGCAGCAAAGCCATGGGAAGTAGATGTTAAAGCAGTGTGTTTGTCCTGTATTTCCATGGTTTTGGCCAGGGTGACCAAGAAAGGACAGACAGGTGACCAGATGAGCTTGTACCATCTGCAGTGGGTTGGGAGAGGGAATGAGGGAATGAGAGATGATTTTAGGAACACCTGTCCCCCACGAGAAGGCACCTCCACCTCTCTGGATCAGCTATGGGCAAACCCAGTAGCATGGGACAGCCACTGATTCATGCAGAAGGGGTATGTACCATCCCATGCCACACTGCTCATTTCCTGCATGAGGATGCACGTGTGCACACAGACACATACACACATTCACACACTCACACATGTCTAAGCTCCACAGGTGCAGGAAGTGTACAGGCCACACTCAACTCCAGGAAAGCAGGGGAATCCCCTCTCAACCCCAGGGTTTCTAAGGCCCATCCTTGCCATGCCCAGCCTCCCTGTGTACCCAAATATCCCTTCCAGGCAGCTCCCGCCCTAAGACTCAAGTTGCCCATACACAGTAGAGTCCAAGTACGACCTAAACCATAGACAGGGCAAGAGTATATGAGAAGGGGTCTGAAGTAGGTCAGGGAGACTGTTCCCACATGAACCTCTGTGTCTCTGGCTCTGTTGGTCCCAAGAGCATAAAGAGAGCAGTCCATAAACCCGGGGGGGGGGGGGATACCTGGCATCCAGATGCCACAAGGGGGCAGCGAGGCCCTTGATCTTGCCTCTGGGCCTTTCCAGAGGGCTTGGCTTCTAGCAGATTCTCTCTGTTCTTAGGCCAAAGTGGAGGAGAGGCCCACACTCACCCCTGATATTGTTGAGTCCCATCATCAGAGGGCAATAGGGAAAACAAAAGGCCAATTGGAGAAATATTGCCAAAAAGGCCAATTGGAGAAGTGGTCTCATCACCTCATGGTACTCAGGACCTGTCCCAAAGGAGAAATTTTTCTCTAGAGAGAGAAAGGAAGAGGAACCAAGAGGTGGAAGGCTGAATCAAGAGATGCAGAGCAGGGCTGATAGGAAGATGGATCATAGCACAAAAGATGAATGAAAGGGTAGGTGGATAGATGAGTAGGTGGGGAAGTGAAAGATGGATGAATAGATGAGTAGATGGATGGGTGGATAAATGGTTGGATGGATATAGAGTACGCTGGTGGATGATAGTTGACTAGAAGGAAGGACTCATGGAAGACAGGGTGAATGGGAAGATAGATAGAGGAAAAGATAAATGATTAGGTAGTGCAGCATGTGATCAGTAGGTCCAGCTCACATTAGCATGGGAAATCTATGTCCTGAGACACTGAGAACAGGGCTATCTCTTCTGATATCCTTCAGCTGGCCTTATCTGCTGACTACTCAACTAATTTTCAGGAAAGGTAACTCGGGCTTCTGGCCATACCCTTCCAGCTCTTGGCACAATGACTTCAGTCTCAGAATTCTGGCCTAGTTCTTCCTGAGGGGTAGTCTGATCCTTCCCAGCCCCAGGACTCAGGCTAAGGCCAGCCCAAGAACCAGGGCTTGGTGAGAATTTGCCAAGTACATGAACAAGGCTGAGACCCAGGAGGCCTGAGGCTGGATTCTCAAAGACATTCCCTGCCTTCTCTCTCTAATGTCCCCTGAGGTATGGGTCCCAGGAGCATCTCAAGAGCTGCAAGGGTATTATCCTTGTGCCAGGATCCCTGCCTCCTCATCCTCTCTAGGCAAGTCTCAGACCTAACCCACCTGCCACAGCCCCCAGACCGGCAGATGGCATAGAAGCTATGGTTAGTCCTGGGCCCCTACCCACATAAGTTCTCCATGTCTTGCAGAGTGGCGAGAGCTGTTTCCCTGGGTGGTACTGGACCAGCCACAGGATGTGCTGGAGGAGGAGGCCCCAGGTGCTAGCCTGTGGCCCACCACCATCACCCTCCTCACCCTCTTTCTACTGAGCCTCTTCTACAGCACAACGCTGACCTTGACAACTGTGCGAGGCCCATCTGGCAGCAAAGAAAGTCCCCAGTACTGAACAGGTGCCAACCAGACACAGAGGCAGGAGGGAGGAGGGACACAGAGGGGACGAAGCATGGGGGTGATGGTTCCGGAGAGAGGATCACAGGATTCTGCCTCACCACACAGGACTCTGCTCTCCCTGGAGGAACTTTCACAAACTCTGAGAACACCAGAGGGGCCCAGGGTCAGGGCTGGACTCCCAGATGCCAGGCCAGGACCAGTACAGGGGCACTACAAGGCTGAAGATGCTCAGGAACTCCTCTGGCCTGGTCCCTCTTGACTTTGTAGGGAGGAAGCGTGCTGGAGCCCTCTATGTGGTAGCAAAGCTGAGACCTGTGTGACAGCACCTCCCTCCCCATTCACATGGTTTACTCTTCAATAAAATGATACCAAAGACCAATACTTAGACTCTCAAGAGAATTTCTCAGATGAGGGGAGGGGATCGGAGAAGTATGGAGGCACCAGACAAGGGCATGCTGCCTCAAAGAACATGTGGGTGAAAGGGATGAATGGACATGGGTTGATCCTTGTTCAGGATCTAAGGCATGACCTCATCTTTCATGAGCTGAGACCCAACATTTAATGTCAGCTGCACCAAGCCAGGATGCCAGAAGGCTCATTTTCAGAGCTGGATCATGTAACTGAATGAATAACTGGCCCTGATCCTGGTGACCAGAAAATGATGGTGAAAAGAACAACAGCTCTAGGCACCGAGTAGATCATGAACACTGAGCCTTGATTCAGAACATAAGCATGATTCCTAAGCACATGATTGTGGGGCGTGTCCTTTATCACGAGGACCCAGGGCTAAACACTGAACCTTGGTCCTGAATTTTATCCTAGTTTGTAAACAATGAGGAAAGGAACTGAATTCTTGGACATGTCTTTCCTGGAGCCAAATACTGAGCCTTGATTTGTACATTGAGCCTGGTTCGTAAGCACTGAGCCTGGGTCCTGATCACTGAGCTGGTCTTCATTAGAAGGACTTGATCCTGAAATTGAACACTGGTCATGAGTAATGAGCTTGGTTCCTAAGCACTGTAGGTATAAAAACGCATGATCACTGAACCAATTTTTTATACCAAGCACCTAGCACTGAACACTGAGGAACCAGGCTCAGTATTCAAAACCAGAGTTCAGTGTTCCTGAACACTGAGCCTTGGTCCTGAGCATTGTGGCTGGTTGTGATTATCGGGCCCAGTCATAATCACAAGGTCCGGGTATAAACACTCAGTCCTGACCCTGATTACAATCTGGTTTCTATGCAATGAGGCTGGTCATGAACTTTGGGCCAGAAGTTTACCGTAGGGACCTGGTCCTGAACACTGACACCTGGTCCTGAACAAAGAAATTGGCTCCTAAACATTGAGGTTGGGTCATGATCACTGGGTATGGTCTTTATCATAAAGACCTGATCCAGAATACTGAACCTGGTCCAATCTATTAACTGGTGATTTCTTACTGTCTTTTTTTTTTTTTTGTAGTTCTGTATTACGTGTACCCTTACACCGCTTTGTTTTGTTCTGTGTTTTTCTCTTTTTCCTTTTAAATAAAATTTAAAAAAAAGAAAGAAAGAAAGAAAAAGAAAGAAAGAAAGAAAGAAAAAAGAAAACTGAAGTCCTACCCCAAGGTAGCCTCACTGCAGGTTCCCAGGGCTGACCAGGTCCATGGACCAAACATCCAGCACAGGCATCTGTCTTGCCCATCCTTCTTGGGACCATCGGAGAGCTGAGAATGTACCCTCTGCTTAGAAAGGGCTAGAAGACAGGACCCCTACAGGGCACATCTGCCCAAAGGCACAAAGTGTACAAAGGCCAAAGCAGAGGTCACCAGCTCTGAATGAGAACAGGTCAGGGCCAGGTGATCCAAGGGCAGAGCAGCTTGGGTTAGGTCTAGCCCCAGCTCACTTGATGCTCTCTAGCACCAGCACTCTTCACTGTTGCCATGCTGGACAGGGCAGCTCCTGTACCTCAGGGAGAAGCACACAGCCCCAGCAGACCCCAGGCACAAGCTGAGGGTGAGGAGGAGAAGAGGGCTGGGACCTTGGGACCCAGAATCCCCATACCAGAGTTCAGAAAGATCTGACAGTGTACTGTCAAAGACCAGAAGGGACAGCATCCAGCAATACAGGCTAGGGGGCAATCAGGTAGCCAGAGAAGAGGACAGCAAGAGACCTGAGCACAGGTGGAGATGACACAACTTGCAATCCAGAGGATAACAGGCAGGGTGCTGCGCCATTCCAGGTGGACCTGTCGTGTCCCTCGTAACTTGAGGCAGCTCCCTGCCTGCCAAGTGCTGTCTGTAACAGTGTCAGGGCTATCTCTGCTCACCTCTCCTGAGTTAGGGTCCTGGATGGGGCCCTGAATGTACTTCTAGCTCCCACCCACTCCCTTCTGCCTAGGAGCCTGATCACGGCCATGGCAGCAGTAGAGAACCATTCATTTGAATCACTATTATTTGCAGAGTTTGATGATCAGGGTGGGTCTTCCCTGGAGTGGGCAGGGGTCTCCAAGTCCTGAGGCCTGGGCCACCTGGCCAACCAAGGGTGGCTCTGTAGCTGCAGGTGGGGCCTGGTAGCTATTTTGGGAAACAGTCTCAGAGTTGAAAAGCTAGTTTCTCAGTGTGGAACAAACACCTATTTGCATGCACCCACAAGATCAAATTTGCCCAAAATGAGTAACTTGGGAGAAACTGAGACTGGAGCTCTTCAGGTCCCCACACCTGTGGGGAAGTGGGGTTGAGGGGGTCAGGAGTGGGCCCCACATCAGAGGCCAGTGTTTGGTCCTATGATCCCTGAACACATCTCAGAGCCCAACATGGCGGTGGCTATCCTGGGCTACTCAAAAAGCCCCTGAAGAATCTATGTGGGACCCATGCACAGGCAGGGACACAGGGGCATAGAGCCACGGAGAATTATGGACAATGGATGTGTAGGGAGCAGAGACCCCTGCTGTCCCTTGGGGCTCAGAGCCACCGGACTCAGGGGTAGAGGCAGGGGGAGCAGGGTGCCTGCTGAACACAAACTGAGAGCCCAGGAACACTCACAGCACAATCCCCAGCCCAAAGGTCTGCAGAACCCCGTGGGGCCATTCTGTGTCCAAGCAGTAGTCTGATCTTGAGGTCAGCTGGGGAAGGGGAGAGAGGGCCACACAAACTGGAACTGGCCCAGTAGGGCAGTCCTTGGTGGCCATGTTTCAGAGGGCATGGTGGATCCCTGCATTGGAATACCCTGCTGGACTGGTCACCAGGAGAGGGGGTTCCAGAAGCATTTCTTGACACTCAGGATAGGCCCTTTGCTCTAAAAGCTGAAGCAAACAGGCACCACATTCCCATCACCCCTGCATAGTCTGGTGCCACAGTGAGCAGATAGATCAGGTCCCCTTCTTGAAGGTTCCCTGACAAGCCATGACACAAATGAAGGGAATAAGAATTCCATGGTGCAGGTCTCTGAGAAATAATGTCGACACACAGAATCTCCACCCCAGGCTTCCACTGTAAGCCCCATCATCAACCAAGACAGTCAAGTGTGGGCAACTCTGGGCCTGCAGAAGGCAGAGGCCACTGGTATCCATGGGGCCTCCAGACATGGCCACTGACACCCAGAAAGCCTTCAGCTCCTTTAGAAACACAAATAATGCAGTGGCCCACACCCTGTGGCACTCAAGATAGGGTGGCAGGAGAAGAGAATAGGACCCTGGGGACAAGCAGGGACCCTCTCAAAAAGGTGGTACAACCATTGGGTGTGTGGGCATGTGTGTGCCAGAAGCATGCCTGAGGACTGGGTGTGTCCTTGGACATGAGGGTGCAGTGTCCATGTGTACTTCTGTGGCCCTGTGCTTGTGAGGGTGCTTGGGGAGAGCCTGTCTATGTGATGCAAGGAAAGGCCACATCCCCTGCCCTTCTGAGGATGGTGCTGAGTCTGGCACCTAGAAGAACCTTATGCTACGGAACTGTGGAGATGTGGGGGGCCCATCTACACCTGGCCTGTCGCTATGTTTGCCTTCAAAGCTTGTCTCCAACCATACCTAGACCCTTTTGGGTCCCCTTCACCCACTCCACCCAGGGGCTGAGGGTCAAGTTTTGCTCCACAGTGAGCTTTTGATGTGGCAAGCAGAAGGGAGAGATGTTGGAAGACAGGGGCTACCCTGGGGCCATTGACAGAGGGCAGGCAGGGACGAGCCACATCTCCACTCTTCCTGCACAGAGGTTATCCAAACACCAGGAGCAGTGAAGGCAAAAGCTTCCTCAGTTCCACATCTGTCCAGGACCCAGCCCTTCACCCTGACTGCCTTTGGCCTCCTACTGTTTCCCACATCCTTCCCAAAGTAGTGGGCACCCTCCCTGGGGAGCAGAGTAAGGGTCCCCACCTTGAGGTCACTCACCTCACTGCTCCTAAAGAACAAGAGCCCCCAGTAGACCCTCCAAGTGGACCCTAGCTACTCCAGCTCCTCTAGAGCCCCCTCGGCCTGGGGCTTGGAACTTCTGGCATCCACCAGTGTCTGTGGGTTGAACCTACCATCTGTGCTGATCTCTGGTTGTTCCATGTTGCCTTCTACTAGCCCCAGTATGGCGATCCTAAGGGCCCAGGGTTCCAGCCCTCATCATTTCCTTCACCCTCAGCCCATGCTGGTGGTCTGTGGATCTGTGGGTTTCTCCATGAGGCCCACAAGCCTATTCTAGACAGCATAATGACTGATAAACCCAGCCTCGTGTTCATGACTAAAACCCAGCTTTAGTGCTTAAGAAGCAGGCTCAGTGTTCAGAAGCAGAGCTGAACATTAAGGACCCAGGTCCCTGTGGTAAAGCCTTGGTTCAGTGATCATGAATTTACCACAGTGCTTAGGAACCAAGGATCAACATGCAAGACAAAGCCCATGTTATAAAAACCAGGCACGGTGTCATGACTCAGCTATATTGTTTAGAAGCTAGGCTCATTGCTCAGGGCAAAGGCTCAATGTTCAGGCCAAGTAAGATAAAGACTAGGCTAGTGATTGACTTAGCTCCAGTGCTTAAGAACCAGGCCCAGATATCAGAATAGGGCTCAAAATTAAGTACTAGGTCATTGTGATAAGAATCAGTCTGTGTTCATGGTCAGCCTCCGTGAATAGGAATGAAGATCAGTGTTCAAGACCAGGGCTCAGTGTATAGGACAAGGTCCTTGTGTTAAAGAATGTTCCCACTGTTCATTACACACTCTCAATGGTTAAGAACCAGGCTGAGAATCTGGGACCAGGGTTCAGTGTGCAGGACTAAGGTGGTCCTGAGGCTGATGGATCTGCACTGGATCCAAGAAGTGACACTCAAGGTAAGGATCAGTGCTCCTCCAAAATGAACTCAGCCATCCTCAGCAACAGCAAGGTCCCAAGCTCCTCCAGTGACGATGACAACTGCTAAGTTCATATCAGGAAAGCTTCTCCATGAGGTTCAATAGCACACCACCTTCCCCTCCAGTTCTCTTTTTATACTGCTGGCAACAGTCCTCAGCTGGGTCTTCCACACCCAGGACCACACTGATTCAGTTGGGCTGGGTGTTACATGTTGACCATTAATTAACCCACCAGACTCAGTGTTCAAGATCAAGTCCTATGACACAATCTCACCCAGTGATCTTGACTCAATCTCAGTGCTTTAGGAACCAGGTTCAGAGCTCAGGATCAGGGCACTGTGTTCAGGACCAGGTCCTTGTGATAGAGACCTAGCCCAGCACTATGACTCAGCCCCAGTGCTTAGGAATCAGGTTCAGCATTCAGCACCAGGGCACTGTGTTCAGGATCAGGTCCTTGTGATAAATACTTGGCCCAGTGATCATGATTCGGCCTCAGTGCTTAGGAACTAGGTTCAGAGTTCAGAACCAGGGCACTGTGTTCAGGACCAGGTCTTTGTGATGAAAACCTAGCCCAGCACTATGACCCAGCCTCAGTGTTTTGGAATCAGGTTCACTGCTCAGGACCAGGGTACTATGTTCAGGACCAGATCCTTGTGATGCAGTCCCAGTGTTTAGGAACCAGGTTTAGAGTTCAGGACTCGGGCATTGTATTCAGGTCCAGATCCTTGTGATAAAGATCTGGCCCACTGATCATGACTCAGACTCAGTGCTTGGGAACCAGGTTCAGAGTTCAGAACCAAGGCACTGTGTTCAGGGTCGGGACCTTGTGATATAAACCTAGCCCATTACTATGAACCACCCCAGTGATTAGGGACCAGGTTCAGTGCCTAGTACCAAGACACTTTTATTTAGGACCAGGTCCTTGTGATAAAGACCTGGCCAAGTTGTCAGGTCTCAGCCTCAGTGCTTAGGAACTAATCTCAGATGCCAGGAGAAAGCTCAATATTAATAACCAGATCTTTGTTATAAAAATCTAGCCCAGTGCACATGACTCAGCCTCAGAGCCCAGGAACCAGGATCAGTGTTCAGGGCCAGGCCTGTGTGAGACTGGGTCCTTGTATTAAGGACCAATCCCACTGATATGACTCAGTCTCAGGCAATAGGAAGCACATTCACTGTTCAGAACCAGTACTCAGTTTTTAGGACCAGGTCTCTGTGATAAAGACCTGGCCCACGAGAAAACAGAAACCCTTTTATACTTTTTTCCCACACTTTAAATACAAGATATGTTGTGGGGCAATACATGCCTTTCCTACAGTAATTGGGGAAACCATATTTTCTTCCACTGATAATAATGGTCTGAGCTTCAGTGAGGGAAGACCATATAATGTATCATGTACCAGTAGCAGGACCAACCCCACCAAGTGACATTTTGTAGTGTCTATTAAACTTGAACTGAGAAAAAAATAATAAAATCATCTAGAGCTGAGGACGGAGATTAGTGGTAGATTATTCACCTCACATGTGCAAGCCCTCAGTTCAATCTCCAGAACCTCAAAGGAAGTAAGAATAAAATGATCTATTATTAAGCTAGAAAGAAATAAAAGGTGTTTTGTTTTATTTTCATTTTGACTAGAATATTGATCACAGTCTGTAGTCCCTGAACCAGTGGTGTCAGTATCCTTTAGGAACTTGTTAAAAATGTTGATTCTTAGGCTGCATCTCAAACCTCTTTAATCAGAATTTGTAGATGCAGACCTAGCCACCGGAGTGCCACTAAGCCCTACAGATGTTTCCAATCCACACTGAAGTTTTAGAACCACTAGGCCAGTGGTGGTGAACCTTGCAGGGCTTCATTGGTAGCAAACAGCCAGCTGCAGCACATGTGCCACACATTCACCAGCACTGCGCCAGGTACAGGAGGGTTCTACAGAAGCTGCAGCTCCTCTCTTAACCATATAATACTCGACATGTTCTGTACCGAGTCCTGGATTCCAGTATTCATACTTCAGACCTTTGAAACCCCTCAGCATCCATAAAACTGGATCCTTTTCGGCTGCATTTCCACCTGAGACTGACCTCCTTCAAATAAAGGAATTAGGTACAAAAATTTCCACTAACCACAAAATTCACAAGTCCAGAAATAAGGGGTATTTCAGGCTGCTGAAGGAGAATGTTCTGTGGAGGAGAACTTCAAGAAGTTTGTCTTTAGCTGAATAAACATTGGTAGGACTCAGGCTGTATTAATAACTACATTGTGTGTTTATTTCTTAGTTGTTACACAAAGGAATATTAAATAATATATGGATATTATCCCTATGGAAACTGTGCTTACTAGGTAGTGGCAGTCACTGGCCGGGCCTTACAATCTGTTTCTCTAAATTGTTACTCAATAGTATCTGTTAAGTTGCAGGGCCCCAAGACCACACCCAAGTTTAGTGATTCTCAAAAAGAACTCATGGACCTCAGCATATAGTTGTACTCACAGGTAAGATTTATTACAGAGAAAATATATTCAGCAAAATCAGTAAGGGGAAAAGGCACATAGAGCAAAAGTTTGAGGAAAATCAGATGCAGACTTCTGAGAAGTCACACAGGATATGCTTAATCCTTCTGGCAACAACCTGTAACCAAATCTGTGAAGTATCTGCCAGAAAAACTCAGTGTCCAGGTTTTCACTGGGGTCTAGTCATGGAGGCAGTGTTTTCTGACACATAAATCCAGACACTAGAAGGAAGTTAGGCATTCAGTACAAACCATAGATTTGTGCACAGTTGAGCCATTCTTAGTAGTTCAGGAAAGTGTGTCAACCTCTCAAACCCAGACTCCAGATGCTGATCAGGGTCTTTCCCATAAGGGTAACAGCCAGGTCTGGTGTTATCTCTTGTCCACACACCTATCCTAAATAAACCAGTGTTTGTTTGCTCCATTCCTTTAATCTACTGGTCTTGTATGTGTGCTTGATGTCCTTAGAATGTCAATTCATAGAGAACAGATATCATCTACTCTGTAGATTCTTTGTCAGATATCAAGATAAATGCCACTTTAAGTGTTGGCCTTTGTTTTTGCTCTTAAAAAAGAAAGACCTGGCCTAGTGATCATGACCCAGTTCACAGCATGAAAACCAGGCCTAGGGCTCAGTGCTAAGGACCAGGTCCTTGTGGTATTGATCTGACACAGTAATCAAGACCTGGACCTTAGGCTTAGCAATCAAGGTCAGTGTTCAGGACCAGCCCAGTGATCATTACTAATGGGGAAGCATGATCCAGAGTACTCAAGTCCTGAGCACTTGGTGGGAGAGAGAAGTCTGTGTCTGTGCAGCAGAATGTGAATGCCAATGTGTGAGTAGCAGTGTGTTTGGGTGTATGTCTCTCCTTTTCTCTGTGTGTCTGTGGTGTGGATGTGTGGTGCTGTGCCTTATGCTGGTTCCTATGGCTGCCATCCTTCCCCTTTCTCCTCTCTCTCTCTCTCTCTTTCTCTCTCTCTCTCTCTCTCTCTCTCTCTCTCTTTCACCCTCTCTTTCTCTCCCTTTCTGTCTCGCTGTCTGTCTATCCTTCTCTCTGTCTCTTTATCCTTTTGACCCCTGACTCTCTATACTTATCTGGCTCATTTCTCTCTCTAACTTATCTGCTTCTCTGAACCCCTCTCTATCTCCTCTTCCAGACTCTCTACCTCTGTCTCTCCTTCCCTGTCACTGTTTTGTCTTTGTCTCCCCATCACCATCTGTGCCTCTGTCTCTATCACCTCATTCCCATCTCTGTCTCTTGGCTTGTCTGTCTCACTGTGTTTTAGTGCCTACATCTCCACTCATCTGCCTGTCTCAGGGTCTCTGTCTCTCTGTGTCTCTCTGTCACTGTCTCCCCACTCTTTCTCTGTCTCTCTCTCATTGTCTCCATTTCTCAGATTCTCTGGCTCCGTCATTCCAATCTTTGTCTTTCTGTGTCTTCGTCCCTGTCTCTCTCATAGGCTGTGGTTCCACATCCTTCCTGGACCTCATTCTCCCTAGTGGTCCATATCCTGTCATGATCTGAGTTCCATGAGCCACGGTGGCCCTCAATGGGCCTGAAGACACAGGAGGTGTGCAGGGCTGGAGCCTGGCTGCCAAGAGCATAGCCCATTGTTGGGTGCTGTCCAGGCATAGCCATGCTGATCTGGTCTGCCCCAGGTGGCACCAAGGTGCCCTGTGCCAGTCCTGGCAGCATACAGGGCAGCCTGCTTGAACTTGTTTGACCATGGTTGGTCCTGGGAGACCCTGAATGACCTTGAGTGGCTATGGTTGACCCTGGACTGACCTCAGCTGACCCTGTGCTGACCTGGGCCTACGCTAGATGGATCTTTTCTGATGCTGGATGACAATGGTTGGTGGATTGTGGTGGCTTTTTGAAAATCCTGTTTGAGTTTAGACTCACTAAGGCCTGATCGTAGCTGACCCAGGGAAGGTCATGGGCTGATGAGGGCTAGGATCTTCATGCCTGGGACCATCACTGTCCCCAGGGAATCCTCTTAGCCTCCAGCCCTTTCCCAGGCCCTAGGCCCATCTGGCCAGGTCTCGGTTTTGGGTGTGATTCTCAGAACACAGCTCTGTTTGGGACACCTGGGCTGTACTGTGCTCACAATGACTCAGCCACCCCTAGGACTATTTTGGGGTTTCAATTAGTGAGGGGCACAGGCTACTTCGGAAGAAAGAGAAAAACAAGAGAACACAAACATGTGAGCCCCTCCCACCCTGCCCACACCTGTGCTGCAGCCTGTTTCCATAGTGTGATCCTGCCCCAGGGACCCTCATGGATGGAGGCCTGGGTTCCACAGGTCTGGTCAGCTCAGTGCCCAACATTCTAGGCTGGAATGTGGCTGGAAAGGATGGATGGGCAGAAGGGTCATTACTTGATCTGCACCAGGATGTAAGCAGAGGAGGTGTAGAAGACTCCCCAACCCGACACTGTCTTTTCCCAGTGATACTGTGGCATTTGGTGTGAGACAAGGTTATACAAGCTGAGGTCTCAGAAAGCATGGGTATGAGGTGAGGACCAAGACTCAGCAGCATGGACTGGTATCTGTGATCAGGCTATGGGTCCAGTATTGACCAGAAATCTGGGGTCAGGATCAGAGCTCAGTCATCATAACAAGGTCCTGTACTCAGGACCAGGCCAAGTGATCAAGACCAGTGCTGAAAGATAGGGTTCAAGACCCAGCGTTCCAGATCAAGGCACAGTCATTAAAAACAAGACTCAGTGATCAGGAACAGACAGGGCTCAGTGTTCATGGGCAGAAATCAGTGCTCATGGGAAGAACTCAGAATGAGGACCTTATAAACAGTATGAGGGCTTCAGACCAAAATGAGAACTACATGATCAAGAAAAGGACTCAGTGAGCAGAACCACAGCCCAGTGCTCAGGAACAAGACAACTTGACAGTTTTAGACTCAGTGGTCACAATTAACTACCTGTAATCAGGATCAGGGCTAGAGACCTGGACTGGGGCCCAGTGACCAAAAGCAGAATTCAGTGATCTTGACCATGATCTAGTGATAAAGAAGCTGTGATAATAATCAACTTCCAGGGTACAACACACAATTCAGTGACTAAAATAAGGCCAGTTGTACAAAACCAACGTTCCGTATTCTGGACCAGGTCCTTCTGATAAGAATCAAATTCAGTAATCAGGCCTAAGTGCTTAGATCCAGGCTCATGGTTCAGGAGTAGGGCTTAGTGTTCTGAGCAGGTCTTTATGACAATAAACATCAGCTTCAGTGCCTAGGGATCAGACTCATTTTTCAGGTCAAATCTCAGCGTTCAGCACTAGGTACTTGTGGTTAAAGAACTCAGTGATTATGACCTAGCCTCAGAGTTTGAGAATCAGGATCAGTACTCAAGATCACTGCTTAGTGAGCAGGACCAGGTCCTTGAGATGAAGCCCTGTCTCAGTAATCAAGACCCAACCTTAATGCTTAGTCTCACAGCCTCAGTGTTCAGGACCAGGTATTTCTGATAAACATCTGGCTTAGTTGGTCATGAAATAGTCTCAGTGCTTAGGAACCAGGCTCAGTGTTCAGAGCCAGGGCTCAGTGTTCAAGATGAGGTCCTTGTGATAAAGGCCTGACCCACCACCATGACCCAACTTCAGTACTTAGGAAACAGAATCAGTGTTCAGTATTGGGGTTCAGTATTGTGGTCAGGGTTTACAATTGCATCAATTTAAAATAGGACACATAATTTTAAAGATTATTTTGTAATATTCACCCAAAAGTCAGATGCAAGAGAGTGTAGATTTGTCCACACACTAGAGACCCAAAGAATCCAGCTAAGGGCCTGGATCCCACAAAAATGGCCTGTATGAGAGCCCATGGCAATGATCTCCATGAGTCCAGCTGGTGGCCTACAGACCACAACAACATTTCATGTAAGTTTGTACCAAGGACCTACACTGGGAAGGCCCCAAGGTCAGCAGTAGAAGCTAGAAAGGCTGCACCAGTGGGATGAAGGATCTGTGCCAGCAGGCTGATGGATCTGCAATGATAAGTGACACTCAAGGTAAGAATCAGAGATCCTCCATAAAGAACTCAGCCATATTCAGCAACAGCAAGGTCCCAAGCTCCTCCAGTGATGATGACAACTGCTAAATTCATATCAGGAAGGCCATTGTGACAAGCTTCTCCATGAGAATCAATAGCACACCACCTCCCTCTCCAGTTCTCTTTTTATACAGTTGGCAAAAGTCCTCAGGTGGGCCTTCCATACCCAGCACCATGTCGATTCAGTTTTGCTGGGTGTTATAAGTTGACTATTAGTTAACTCACCACACTCAGCATTAGATCTTTCTGATAAACATCTGGCTCAGTTGCTTATGAAATAGTCTCAGTGCTTAGGAACCAGGTTCAGAGTTCAGGAGCAGGGCACTATGTTCAGGACCAGGTCCTTGTTATAAAGACCTGGCCCAGTGATCATAATTCAGCCTCAGTGCTTAGGAAGTAGACCTGTTGTTCCACACTAGGCCTCAATGTTCTTACTGAGCCCTGTGATAAAGATTTGTCTCAGTGACTTCCATGAAACCTCAGTGCTTAGGAACCAGGCTCAGTGTTCAAGACTAAACCCAATTTTTAGGGCCAGGTCCTTATGAAAAAGACCTAGTGATCATTACTCAGTCTCTGTGCTTCACAATCAGGCTCACTTTCTGATCCATGGCTCAGTTTCAGGAGAGCCCTGTGAGGGACTCTGAGCAGTGATGTTCCACTCCTGTGTGGGTTGGAACTGTGTCTGTATCTACACATCAGGAATCACGCACTTGGGTGTGTGTTCACTCTCAGTGCACTGGGGGCCCGTGCCTTCCTGGCTTCTGCATGGGGCGGCCTGCTCCTGACTAGGACTCCATGCCTGTGCTGTCCTTCCTGCCTTTGTCTCTCTGCCTCCCTCTGTCTCTTTGTCTCCTATCTCTCTCTTTTTGTCAGTTTCTCACTTATCTTCCTCCTCTGTCAACATCGTCATCTTTTCTGGTACCTATTCCTGTCCATTTTCTGGTCTCTATATCTCTTCCTGTTTTTATCTGTCTCTCTCATTGTTATTGTCTCTATCCTTTCCTTTGTCTCTCTCTACCTTACACTTGTCTCTGTGTCTCTTTGTCCATGTCTCTGTGTCTGTGTCTCCTCATCCCTTCTCCATTTTTCTCTGTCTCTATCTCTATTTGTCTTTAGTTTTCCCAATCCATTTGTTTCTCTAAATGTCTCTGGCCCTTCATCTCCACCTCTGCCTCTGACTACTTCTCTGTGTGTGTCTCCCCCTCTTCTGTGTCTCTGTCTCTGTGCTTCTGTCTCTCTTTTTCCGTTTCTATCTCTAACTCTCCATGCATGTCTCTGTCTCTCTCATGGGTCCTAGTTCTCATCCCTTCCTGGACTTCATTTTTCCTGTTGGGAGTCTATGTCCTGCCAAGATCTTGGGGTCATGGCCACTGTGGCCTCTAGCAGTGCCTGGGAACATAGAGGGAGGTAGGGGCTGGCCAATACTGTCCTGGGCCTGCCTGGTGTGGCACAACCTTAATGGGCTGCCTGCTGATGTCTCCTGTCCAGGCAGATCCCTGCTGACCCTTCATGGCCCTGTTTGATCTTGGCTGGCCCTGGGTGACCCTGGGCAGGGCTCCCCCAGGTTCCTGCCCATGGTCTAGGCCTCAGGGTTATCATCCAGATCTCATTTTGGGCTGATTGACAGGACAGCAGCCAGTGGACCCAGATACTTGGCTGCTTGCTTGGTGCCACAGGCAGCAGCCAAGCTTGGGGACCTGAGTGTGACACCCTGAGGGCCAGTACTGTGTGACTATGTGTGAGTGAAATAGTGCCCATGGGGACATCAAGTCCCTGTCAGGTTTTCTGGGCTGGGTCTGTGGCTCATGGTGGAGGGCACATGTGTATCTCTGTAGGGCTGCATGCATGTGGGGTGTGGCCCACCCACGGGCCCCAGCCTCATGACTCCTGTGTGACTCCTTGCCTCTCATCTTGCTTTTTCTCACCCCTTGCCTCAGAGGCTGCTTCATCCAGTCTGGTCTGTCCGTATCTGGGGCCCCTGCTGGATCTGGTGGCTCAGAAGTAGGTAGACAAGGCCACCCCTGCACCCAGGTCTGACACCAGGCTTCTCCTCTCACAGCCACCCGAGACCCTCCTGACTGAAACCTGGGTTAGGGTTTAGGGACACAGGCAGGAGCTTAGCCAACTCATCTGCACCCACCAGGAGACCTTCAGCCAGGCCTAAAAGACACACATCACATACATATAACAGAGACACAGAAGCACACACAGAGACACACTTATACACATAGCACATACAGATACACACGGATACATGAACACATACACATGCATAGACACATACTCAGGGACACATACTCAAACATATGATTACACACAGACATACTCATATGCACAGAAAGACATAGACACTCTCAAGATACCCAAACAAGGCACACACAGGCATGACACAACACACATCTCCTTCCCTCCCACATAGGCACCCAGCGCAGTCCTGTGACTCCATTCCAGAGACCCCTGACCACAGTTCTGACACTTCCCAGTCATGGTGGTGTGTGGGAACCTTGGGAGAATGATCCAGGCCTGGCAATGTGGAGACTCACACATGCACTCACACATACACTCACAAGTGCACAACCACACACAATACACATGCCCGCACACACTGCACATAACCACACATTCCTCACACACACACTCCATCCTTCGACTCCTCACACTCTCCTTCTCATGTATCACATTGGCCAGCCCCACTGTGGCGCATGCACTGGGGAAGCCTTGGGGCAACAGCCTTGCCTGTACAGGATACAGACAGTGGCCACATGCACAGCGCCAGGGCCCACGACAATGACCCTGCACAGAGATGTGAGAACTGGCCAGGGTCAGCACTGTGAGGTGGCTATGCAGCCACTGCTGGGGTTGTGCAAGTGTGCACATACGTGTGCTATGTTGTGTGTTATGTGTGCCAGGGTCCTCAGTGGGCTGGGATGGACTGGGATGGACCTGGGTCCAGCTGGCTTGTGCTGCCCAGAGGATCAGGAAAACCAAACTAGGCCCCACTGAAATCCTCCCCACCCCACCCCCACCTCAGCACAGCTTGGAAAACAAGAACCAGGGCCCCTGCAACTCCCACCCCACAGGCAGCACAAACACTGCTTGCAAATCATTCTAAAAATGCTGAAAACAGGAACCACAGAGCAGGTGGGGTCAGATGGAAAGCCCCACTGAGCCCTGAGATGGAAACTCAGGGAGATGGACCGTGAGGGATTTGCATGGGGGAAGGTGGGGGCAGGGAGCCCCAGGTGCCAGGCCTGTACTGTGGCCAGGCAGATGACCAGGCCCAAAGACACTGCCCAGGGATACCTCATGGGGGATGTAGTAGTTTCTGCTGCTTGGGGGACCAGGATGACCAGGATGGGAGTGAGCTAGGGGCCAGGCAACTGGAAGGGTGTCACAAGCCCCCACACTCACCTCCTAGCACATGGCTCCTTGCAGGCCATCCTGCCTCCCACGCTTTCTACCTGCCCCTGTCTTGCTCAGGCCTTGGCCTGGCTAACCAAGGGCTCCAGGATGCAGCCATTGGTGGCAGTACCCAATGCCCCAGACACAGGCACTCAGGGCCTCCCCAAACCTATCCAGTCACAGAGAGCCCAAGAGACTGCACCCCACACAGGGCTGCATTATCCTCTCAGCCACCACCGAAGCCCCATGCCAAAGTGGGGTGACATGGGTGAGGGGCACTCAGTGGGTGCCCAAGTCTGGGATGCACCCATAGATGTCCTTCATAAACATTAAGTGACCAGTCCAGCCCTGTGTGCTACAAGGAAGTCTGCACCTGCTCCCACTGCCACCTGAGCCTGGCCTCCAGGGACACTTGTGAGTGTGCAGGGGATCCCTGGGAGGACCTGAGGTGTGGCCCAAGTGACAGGACAAGTGGAGACCCCATCTATACAGCCAGCCTGCCAGCAACACAGTCACACACACTACACACAGACACACATTGACACACAGAAAAACACTGACACATGCAGGCACACAGGGACATGTGATACACTGGCATACTGATACATGAACTCATATACATGTACACTAATGAACAGACACACACACACTGACAGTGACACACTGTTACACACTGACACACAGACTCATATGGACACAGAGATACACACACTGACACACACAGAAACATAGAACCACAAACACACTCAGGTACTTAGACACACCACAGACTACATACAGACAGCCACACATGTCCCTATGGAGACATGCAATGAAGCACCCAAATGCACACTCATACAGCCACGTGTGCACACACTAGTGTTGACATGGCTGTGCCCACAAACCCCACAGAATCACACCTCTTGAGCTCGTACTCAGCCACAACCAACACAACTACACATACTCTGCACATAGGGACAGTCACACCAGAGCTACACATGCACACAAGGCCACAGTCACAGGAGTGGAGCTGGGGCTGCAATGCCTCAGGATGTCCTTGGGCAGGGGCTCCATTCAGGGACACGGGGACCTGCTGTGCACAGACGCAAACCCAAACAGGGGCACTTGGCACCCAGACGCAGCCCATTGTACCTCCCCACACTGAGCGGACCCTGAGGGTACACACCAGCCACACAGAAAGTGCACAAGCACACCAGGTGAGGGAGGCAGTGGACACCTACTCACACCAGCACATACTTGCACTCTAGTACACACACCAATATACTCACTCAACACACTTACTATCACAGTCACTAACACTCTCACTAAAATAGACAGACTTATTAACACATTATATCACTAACACACTATTGCTAACACAACACATTGTAACATGACTAACACTTTCACAAACACACAACCACTAGCACATTATTGTTAACATGAAATTATCAACACACACACAGTAACTCACAGTCCAGGGCACTCACTAACATGCACTATCAATAAAACACTGTAACACATTTCCTAACATGCACACTGATACACTTGGCCACAAACACTAACATGAACAAAATAGCACATTCACACCCTTACCCTCCACACCAATACACACTCTCACTAGCATACATACTAGCTCAGATACTAGCTTACTAACACATTCTAATATGTTTACTAGCAGTCATGCATTAACACGTTCATACACTAACACTCTGTTGTCAGGATTTGTGCAGAGAACAATTAGAATCAGGACATGGAGTTTATAATATTATTTTTATGGTTGTCACCCAGAGTTAACACAAAGAAATGCAGGAAATCTATCCACAACACTGAAGATATTAGAATATTTAGCCAAGGGCCTGAATCCCACAGCAATGTCCCACATAAGTTCAGAGGAAGACCCGGAGCTCATGACAATGCCTCCCACAAGTCCAGCTGGAGGTCTAGAGCCCACAAGAAAGATTCATGCCAGTCTCTTTTACAGATAGATGTTGGAAAGGCCCAAAAGTCAGCAGTGGAAGCTAGAAAGTCTATACCAGCAGGGTGAAGGAGCTGCGCTGGTAGGTTGAGGGTTCTATGCTGGAGCCAAGAAGTCACACTCACTATAAAGACCAGGGCTGTCCTAAAAAGCACCAGGCCCCAAACTCTTCCTCTGACGAGCACAATCGAGTACATGCCAGGAAGCCAGGGTGACGAGATCATCCTGGAGACCAAGTGGCACATGTCTTCCCCCCGGAGCCAGGAAGCAATGCTTGATGTGATGATCAGAGCTTCTCCAGGAGAACCAGCGACTCAAACAGCAACATGTAGGGGAACCCACAATGTCTCAATGCCTCAACGCATCTCAACGCATAGCTTCTCTTTCTCCATGTCTCTGTTTATGCTGGCAACTTTCCTCAGGTGAAACATCTACGTTCAGCACTGTGCTGATGTAATCCAGCTGGTGTTGTTGATCACCAGTTTTTAATCCATAACATACTCTCATTGCATACTAACACAGTCACTAATAAACACTAATATACACTCACACTCAGTAACACACACAGGCACACACTTGGGGCAGGTGGCCCACCTTGTCCCTCTGATCATGATGCACACCACACTGACCCTCACCACTGTCCTCCCCATCTACATCCTACATCTTCCTGCCACCGAAGGGTGTCTCAGAACCCACATCTGCCCTAGGGTCTTGAGGGCCCTGGATGGGCTCTGCCCCTCTGTGCCCTAGCTGCTCCCACCCACTCTCAGCTCCCTCTGCTATGGGCCTCTGTTGTAGTCAGATTTTACAAGGCAATGGATTTAACATAGGACACATAATTTATAGAATTAGTCTATAATATTCACCCAAAGAGACAAATACAAAGAGTAGAGGAAACCTGTCCACACACTGGAGACCCAAAGAATCCAGCTGAGGGCCTGGATTCCACAGAAATGTCCTGCACAAGTCCCGTTGAAGACCTAGAGCCCATGGCAGTGTCCTCCATGAGTCCAGCTGGAGGCCTAGAGCACACAACAATGTCTTGTGCAAGTCTGTACCACGGATCTGCACTGGGAAGGATTAAAGGTCAGGGGTGGAAGCTAGAAAGTCTGCACCAGTGGGATGAAGGATCTTTGCTAGCGGGCTGAGGGACCTGTACTGTCAAGAAGTGACACTCAAGGTAAGGATAGAAGCCCCTGAAAAGAACTTCAGCCATTCTCAATGACTGCAAGGGCCTGAGCTCCTCCAGTGATAACAACAGCTGCGTTCATATCAGAAAAGCTAGTGTGACAAGCTTCTCCAGGAGAATCAACAGCACACCGTCCTCTCCTTCAGTTCTCTTTATGCTGTTGGCAACAGTCCTCAGGTGGGCCTTCCACCTCAAGTGACCATTAGTTAATCCACCGCAGTCTCATGGGCTAGGTGTGCCCACCATAAGGCCCAGGAGGTCCCCAGGTGCCCATGTCCACTACACTGCTCACTGTGCTCCCCACCCTCCAGGCCAGCCTCAGACATCCACTCCTTGTCACAAGCAGTCCACTACTCCTACCCTAGAGCCTGCTGGGAGCATGGTCCCTGAACCCCAACCAGGCCCCAGAACATCTTCAACTCAGTGGCCACACAGGCAGGGGTGGGCAGCCCACACTCAGGAAAAAGGGCTAGGGCATGGAAAGAGGGCAGCTGGGAAGGTAGGCGTCCGTGGGAGGGCCAAGGAGCACCCTCTCAGCAGGGCCACTGTGCATGCTTGACACTGAGCTAAAGGGCCTGTGGTCAGACAGGGAAGGAACAAGCCTGCAGAGGAGAGGGCAGGGTGTGGGAGGAAACCACCCTGGCTGTCCTGCCAGGCTCTGGTTCAGAGCAGAGGGTAAGGGGCTGGAGGGCTGCAGTCACCACAGGTGCAGTACTTGCTGCACCCCACAGGAGAGCAGAACCCCAGAATGACACCCCCAGGCTCACCTGGCCCCCACCCCAGTGTCTCCCTGACATATCGGGGGCTGACTGTCTTATATGCACTCCTCTGTGTTCAGCACTCCTGCCCCCAACACTAAGAGACAAAGTGTGTGGGAAGTTCTGCAAGGAAGCTCATGCAGACCAGGAGACACAGCTGGGATCCAGGGGAACATTGGGGTTGCACTTGAAATTCAGGGAGGAGAGCAGGAGGGCTGTGCTCCCATAGTCCCTCTTCAGGCTAGGGGCTCCCTACTGAGGACAAAGACAGAATGGCACCCAGGAAAAGAAGGAAGAGAGAGGAGGGGAAGAGAACGAAGGGGGAGAGGAAGGGAGGAGAAGAGAGGGGTGTGTGGGGATCCTGTGGGGAAGGGGAGGAAGTAAGTCCAGGAGAGTGGGAGAGGCACGGAGGGAGCAGAGTGTGGAGACTGTTGGGGTCAACAGACAAGGGAAATTTGGGGCACAGCAGGCAAGAAGGTATCTCCAACTTCTTCCTCTCCTCTGCTGTTTGTTGGACTCCAAGACATAAGCCACCAAAGGAGGTCCCAGCTTTGTGTCTCCAGGGGGGCCTATCTGTGCCCATGCTAGATAGTAGCTGCCCCCACCGGTCAGACAGCTTGGAGGGGGAGGGGGGCCAACAACACCGCAAGCGATCACAACTTGACAGCTAACCAGACCCCGGTGGCCAGGACCCAGGGCTCCACTCAGAGTTCAAGGTCCACCTCTGTCTGCAGCTGGGTTCCCAGGCAGGGTCCTGGGACCTTTTGACCCTTTGGGAACAGGACAACAGACAGCCTGGACCTGAGGGCTGTGCATGTCACCACCATTCCCCAGAGTGACAGAGGAGCCACTGCTGGATACAGGCGAGGGCCTCAAGGCCCGTGAGGGTGGAAATTGGGGCCAGTCCACCCAAAGGTGGCCAGCACCTGCTGTGCCTCCTGGCCAGTGAGAAGAGAGGTTGTCGGAGGAAAGGCACACTGAGGCACGGAGGGACAAGTGGCAGCCCAGGTGCTATCACCAGACAGAACTCTGACAGTTGGTGCTGGGGGTGCGGAATGAACCAGTAAGGATACATACACTCAGGCTATGGTGGTGGCCAACGGGGTCTCCTGGCCTTGTCCACAAGCACAGGAGTCTGAGACCCCAGATCCCTCCCCGACACATGTGTCCTTCACAAGGCAAGCTGGTTGCCCAAGGAGCCTACGGCCCAGAGCCTCTGTCCATTTGAGGTGTGCAGCCAAGCCCTGTCAACCCCTCCCCTCACTGACCTGGGCCCAACACCCAGGGTTTCCTCGGGGCCCTCCGCGGGTAGTGCCCAGGGGCAGGGCTGAACTCCTGCGAAGCCCACGGTCAGAGGTTGCTTAAGGGTGCGGCCAGCCAGCCATGCGGCTGGCCTAGGCAGGGAATAGCCGCAGGCTCTCTTCCCTTTCTCTGGCTCGGTGCTGCTCCTGCCCCACCCCCAGCGGGAGAGGGAGCCGCGCTCAGTGCGAGGTTCTGCTGCCCCCTTGCGGCACCGCAGCCAGCACCAGGCGTGGGTGGGGCGGTGGAATGTCCTAGGGCGGGGCCCCTCCGGGGCAGGAAGGAGTCCGGCGTGCGTGCGCGTCCCCTGCTGGTTCCCATGCGTCACTGCACCCTCTTGGGCCAGCGGGTTCGCCCCGACAGGGCTGCAGTGGTAAGCGCCACCGGTGCGCACCAACACCTGCTCAGGCCAGTGGCTCCCACGCGCAGCGCGGTTCTACCCGTCCGGGCCTACAGCGTTCCCTACACACACAGGACAGGGTCAGCTCTGTGGAAACGGGACGGCTTTGCGTGTGCTTCACAGTGTTACTATTGATGGAGGTTACTACCCGTGCCCAAATCAGCCGGGCTCCTGGGGCTCCCCATGGGTCCACTTCCGAAGGACCCTGGCCGGGTCAGTTCAGCAAGGACCCCCCCCACCCCAGCGTTCTCCATTCTAACTTTCTCAGCACTCATACTGCCCACCCTCTGACCCTGGCTGACCCCAGCTGTGACCACCCCACCGCATGTCACAGGTTGGGCCAGGTCCTCCTGCACACTGCCCTCTGCCTGTAGAGATGCCAAGAACAGGCGCTCCTCAGCACTTCACCGCCGCCTCTCTGGGCCTCCAGTTTCGCCTCAGCTGTCATCTCCATCTCCATTTTCACTAACTTCACCTTCATTGTCCCCTCTACCTACCCAAGTGGACATGATCTAGTCCCTTTTCTCGGTCTCCAAGACTGGAGAAGAGATGGTCTGGAGCGGAAGTGGCCACAGGGGCCCCAAGACTCCTGGGGAAAGCAGTGGAGCCTGCACTGGGGGAACCCAGGCCACCCATGTGTGCAGCTGTCTGCTGATGGTTTGAAGTTCCCAAGTTCCTATGACAGGGCCACAATGCAGGGCCCAAAGGCTGAAGACTCAGGGAGAGGGTCAGGGTTATTATCAAGTTGGGCCTGGGGTCAGGTTTAGTCAGCCCCACGTGGGAACAGAGCCTGAGACTCTCCTGAGGGCAGGAGCCCTGGCTGGAGGAAAGACTTTGTCTGCCTTGGTGCAGGGAAAAAGATGTCCTGTCTTAGGGGGCTAAGGGAGCCAGGACAGGAGGGCGCATCCTCCCCTTAGGGCAGGGAGGGGTCTTTGGGGCTTGGGGTGCCCTGTCAGGAGGTGACACTGTGTGCTTGTGCCATCTCCCCAGGGTGGGGCACTTCGGGTCAAAGGTGGCAGCGGGGTTACCCTGAACTCGATGCTCTCCAATTTGTGTACGCCCGCTCGTCTGATCCGAACCAGACTTCCAGCAGGTCGGAGCCGGCTTCTTTGGGGAACCCTCCACCATATCTAGAAGAAAGGGGGGGATATGCCCAAGGGGTGCCAAGAAGCAAGGACAGGATTAAGGAAACCCAAAGTGTACGTGCAGCCACCACCGCCCGCGCCCGCGTCCAGTTGTGCCGTGCTGTGTTCCCAGCATGGAGACTCTGCTGCTGCCCGGGTCCAGCCTGCAGCAAGGTCAGGCTGGCACGGAATCCACTTGCGCAGCCTCGGTCCCAGCACTTCACTCTACCCCGCACCACCGTGCGGGCTCACGCGCCCCCTGGTGGCCGTACTGACGTGCTGCCTCGCGTCAGCACCATGGAGAGCACAGGTCGTCTGGTGGCGAGAGGAGGACAGATGTCCAAGGGGTGCAGCACCCTTGGCACAGTTCCGAGAGTGAATAATGGGAAGGTCACCCTGGCCTGGATACAAGGGACAGACAGTGGGTTGCTGCTTGTCCCTTGTCCCTTGTTGCTTTGCTACTTCACCACTTTGCTGCCTGCTGCCACCATGAACTGTTTCTCCTCTGTGGTGCCCCTCTGCCATGCCCTCTGCCTTGGAGCCGCAACTATGAAGTGAAACCTCTACACACTGTGAGTTAAATAAACCTTCCTCCTTTAATTTTGGTGTTGGGTATTTTGTGTCAGCAATGATAAAAGTAACTAAGAAGGTCAAGCATGGTGGGGCACACCTGTAATTCCAGAATTCAGGAGGCTGAGGCAGAAGGATCACTGTGAGTTTGAGGCCAGCCTAAGTGTCATAACAAACCTGCCTCACAAAAAAACAAAAGAAGAAGGAAAGAAAGAAAGAAAGAAATTACTTCTGAAGAAATAAGGAAAAGATTTAAAACATAGTAAAAGCTAGACAAAAACACAAGGTGGTAGAAATAAGCATAAAGATACATATATTCGTTTTATACTATGCCTCCTCACATAATTTTAGACAATATTGTCAAACACCCAAGGCAGGGGTGAAGAGGTGGATGAGGGCTGAGTTGCTTGACCTTAATGTGGGGTTCTGCTGCCCTCTGCTGGTAGTTCTGTATCACTGCATGCCTGGTCAACCCAGGCCTGGAGACTGGCCCAGCCACTGGCCAGGTGAGCTCCACTATGCCTATGGCCCAAATGCTGCCATCAGGCCACTCTCAGGTGAACCTCAGTCCTATAGAACCTGGAGAGAGTCACTGACAGCACCCTTCTGTCATGGTTTATATCTGGATGAAAACTTCATGTGCTCATAGATAGGCCTTTGGGAGGTGTTGAATCATGGGGCATGATACTCATGTAGGATGAGTTCACTGATGACTTCATAGCTAAAATTGCTGTTAGGAGTTAGATTCTGGTTAGAAGAGCCAATCACTAGGCACATGGCCTGAAAGGGTTCTTCTCCCTTTCCACCCTTGATTCTGCTTCTAAACTGCCATGCCCCCTTCTGTGCTACCCTGCCTTGGAGCCAGCTGACTGTGGACTGAAACCTCTACAGACTGTGAGCTAACGTCTGTCCTCCTTTAAGTTGTGTGTGTTGGATATTGCGTCTCATCAACAAGGAAAATGACTAGCAAACATCACTCATTATCCCACCTTTTCCCCCTGCACAGCACATGGTGGTGCCTGTGTCCTGCTGGTGCAACTTCTGTTCCAAGGTAAGTTCCAGAGCCACACTAGGGTAGGGGCCTACTGTGAGAGCCTAGACATGTGCCCCAGGTACAAGGGTATGTAGGCACCTAGACAGGGCTCTCCAGGGCCCATCTCCTTAGGTGGGCCCAACAGCTTCCATGCCACATTTGCGCCTAGCTCTTACTGTAGGCAAGTCCTCACCTCAGCTGCATTAGCACTGCTGACTAAGGAATACTTGTGGCCAGGATCCTTTGTGAGCTTGGGAAGGGCTTGGTCAGGGTCTGGAGCACTAAGCAGTCCCCAGGGTACTGTCAGCCTCATCCCATGAATATCAAATGAACATCCTTGCCATATAAACTGCATGAGTGGATAAGCTCATCCACAGCACCGAAAGTTAAGATTATTATGATTCCTGTCACAGTTGTTGTGACTATCAAGTGGAATTCTTTGTGATTTCACTGTTTATGGGAATAAAATTCTGCAGCACCAACTGTGCCAAGTCTTGATCAACACAAACACACATACAGTTCTACGTCAGATATAAAATACATTTATCATTTCATCTGCAATAGACCTTCTCCACTGAGTAAGGCTGGAGTCTTAGATGTCTTTGGCTGGTGATCCAGGTTCTAGCCACATGCAAAGGGGTGAGCATGTGTATCACCTGTGTCCTCTTCCACACTGAAGATTTAACAACTGAGGCTGAAGTTTCTCTGGCCCCTTTCATCCTAACACTAATCCTAACCTTAACACTATCCCTAACCCTATCTCCACCCCCATCCCAACACTGACACTGACTCCTATCCCAAACCCTAAATCCTGACTTTGACCCCAACCCCTTTTCATATCCCATCCAATCTGAAGCCTAAACTCTAATCCTACTCCTGGTCCCTAACCTTGAGTGTACCCTAGTCCACACTCTGGCAGTCGCTGGGATTAAGACCAGTAGATTTGCAAATGAGAAGTACACATGCACCCCTCTGGTCCTTCATTCCAACTTAGGAAAAGCTGATGCTCTGCCTACATTATTCAATGTTATCATTTTGGTAATTTTAACTAAACAGACTGCCCATGGTTTTATCCAAAAATGGTGACATTGCCTATAATTTGGAACCATATAGAATTAATGAATATAGCCAGAACTTTTACTTAGTAAAATATTCATTGAAAATACTTCCTAGATGAAAATGTGAGAAATCCATAAAAGTTTAGGAAGAAAGAAGAAAATCTAGTGACCTTGGATTTAATGAGAATTTTTAATATACAAACCCATACAGTGAATTTCTTAAAAGCAAATATATCAATAATGTATGCTTTGTAAAACCAAATTCTCTACACTGTGAATGACTATTTAGATATTAAAAGATAGGTCACATTATGTATTTTTTTTTACAAAACATACTTGAGAATAACTTTGCATTCACAATACATGAGTAACTCTTAACATCAATGACAAACAATCCAAACAAAAATGAGTAATATGTAAACTAGACTAAGGAAAACATCAAGACAGCAAATTTTCAAGGGAACAAAACCAATACCTTTCCTGCAGACCAGCATATTCCCACTGAGAAAGAAATCAGGAAACAATCTTATTCATGATAGCTTCCAAAATATAAAATGCCTTGGAATTAACCTTTCAGAAAAAGTAAGAATCCACTATAACGAAAACTACAATAATCTGGAAAAAAGGAAATTGAAGAAGACACTAAAAATTAGGCAAATAAACATTCCTGGTTAGACAGAACTAGTATTGTCAGAGTGGCCATATTCCTACAATTGATATACATTGTAATGCAGTTCTAATCAAAATACCATCAGTATTCTTCACAGAACTGTAAAACACTCTCCACAATTTATAAAAAATCAGCGAGGGCCAGACATGCCAAAACTCCCATAAGCAACAAGAGAAAAGCAGGAGGCATTATAATACCAGATTTAAAACTCTTCCATAATGCTACAGTGATAAAATCATCATGGTAGTGTCACAAAAACAGACATACTGATCAATACAATAAAATTCAGAATGTTGAAACAAATCCAGGTACTTTCAGCCATTTGACTTAGGAGAAAGAGAGCAAAAACATACTCGGGCAAAAATTCATCATTTTCAACAAATGGTGTTAGAAATATTTTATCTTCATGCAGAAAATGAATCAAGACCTGTGTCTAATACATCACGTACTAAAACCAAGTCGAAATGAACCAGAGATAGATACTAAACCAGAAACAGTGAATCTGCTCAAAGATAATGTAGGTAAAGTACTTGGAGTCATAGGTATAGAAAAGAACTTTCTGAACATAAACTCAATTGCACAAAAAATACTAAAAATCAACAAATGGGATTATTTCAAATTAAGAAGCTTTTGCACAGCAAAGGAAACAATCAGCAAACTGAGGAGACAACCTTCAAAATGAGAAATTGTTAGCTGTTTCTCAAGTAGAGGGCTAACATCTAGATTATATTAACACTCAAAGAAAATTAGACCCTCCAAAATAAAAGACCAAATAAAATAAAATGGGAAATCAAAATGAATAGATACTTCTCCAAAGAAGAAAAACAAAATACCAATAAATATATGAAGAAACATATTCAACATCTTTGGACATTAAACAAATGCAAATCAAAACCACACTGAGATTCTATCTAGAAGCATAGCCATCATCAGAACTCCAAAATATGCAGACAAGGTTGTGGGGGAAAGGAAACAGCATCAAAAAAAAAAAAAAATGACAATTAGTACACCTGGAGATTCCTCCAAAAACTAGAAACAGAGATACATTTGACTCAGCTATAACTCTTTTGGTTATCTTCTTGAAAGCCAAAGTAATCTTAGGGAGATGCGTGCATTCCTGTGTTTACAGTAGCACAATTTACAGTTCCTAAATTTTGGAAATGTGGGTATTGATAGTATTACAAGCCACCATATGAATATAAAATTAGTATTAGCTGCCACTGTGTGGATATTAGTGTCAGGGGTCCAATGTGTAGGTGTCATAGGGCCCTGTGTTTGTTAGACACTCATATCGAAGGCCACTGTGTGAATATTACTTTAGTACTGCAGGCTACATTGGGAAAATTACATCACTTATTGCAGGCCACAGTGTAGCCATTTTATTAAGGAAATGGAGCCCTAGCTGTCCAGTGGAAATAACAGTCTCTGTGTTTGGCACCTGCATGAATCCGTTTATTTGCTGAGTTCTTCTGAGACTTAACTCCCTGTGCCTTGCATACAGAGAGCAGGCAGGCAGCTTGACACTAATGGTTGAACATCAGACATGGATGCCTCTCGGCAATCAGTCCTCAGGGTGAGTGTTGGAGCTCTGTTCTCTGGGAGCACAAAAATTTACATATCAAAAACTAAAGTAACAACCTTCAAAAACAATTCAGTTGCTACCTTAATTGACTTATGCAAATTGATTCTGCATATCTTTATCTTTCCATTTTGCAGAGATCCTTTTCTCACTATCTACTATCCAAGTTACTTATGTAATTCCCAATATCTTCACTGCCACTCATCCTCAAAGCATCCCATACTTCACAAGATAATAAATTCTGGAAGAGGACTAGGATTGAGGCCTTTGTCCACACATCCTCACAGGGATTGGATTTAGGACTCCTTGGCTGCCCTTAATTTAGAATATGTCTTGTTGTCTTTACTCTTGCCAAGGGTTGCATTAGAGGTGGTAGATTGGAGTTAACTTGCTGGGATTCCAATAATGTCTCAATGGGATTATAAATATAACTTTTTGGATTGTAAAGTGTTGTACTCTAAGAAAATAGCTTTGTTATATGTGTATTATAACAAAACCTGTAACAGGGGCTTACTGTATGTGTTTTTCTTCTTATGTCTTTGGATGACCTAATTGATATGTTAATCAATGCTCTTCTCTGTAAAGAGTTGTAAAACCTTACCTAATTGATATGCTAACCATTGTTGCCCTCTACAAACTACAGAAGTTGTGCTAAAACAAGCTAACAAGGGTTGTTAATCACTGTTAGGCACCTCTATTCTCCGCTAAAGAGCTAAAGAAAACTAGGATGGCCCTCTAATTTACACTTGTTTGAAGTAACTTGTTTGTGAGCAGGGAGATTTGCTTATTAGCATAACCCTTTACCTGACCTTGATCCCCCTCCAAGAAAGAAAGAAAAACATAACCGCCGTTTTCTGTTCTGTATGGCGCCTTATTGCCTCCCTCTCCCCTTACCTATCTATCTAGGCTAGGCCATAAAGATTTTGGGCTTCTGGTGGCCTCTTCCTGACCCGGTGGTGGTCTATCATAAAATGTGCCTTAGCTTCAGAGAAATTATAGGAAAATGTTGTGGCTTAACCCTAATGCACCCAAAAGGGTTAAGTTCCAAAGCCTTGTGAAGGCTCAAGTTTCATCTTCTTGTAACTTTTGACCCCTTCCCACCTGTTAGTGTTAACGAGCTGTCCTGAGATAATTAGCTTTCTACTTTCTTCTCCAAATGTTATTGCAGATAATTCTTATCTGCAAGATGGTAGTAACTCAAAAGGCGCCAAAGGCTCCCGAGGTTGTCAGAACTAAGTGGACAGCTATACAGTTTTCAGATTCAGGTCAACAAGTTTGATGGCTCTGCAGGTTTCTTTGTCCCCCCCCCCTTTTCCTCCAGCCTCTTTTTAAAGTCCTTCCTTCAGTCTCTGGCATGCAGTCTCCAAATTGGCTCCCAGAGACTCGTCACCAGGCCTGAAAATAAAGCCTTTGCTTCCCAAATTTCAGTCTCTTGCTTCCTTGGATTTTATACCAGGGTCCGAGTTATTTCATAAAGAAGACTAAAAAAGAGATTATAATACTTGGATGTTTGTACTCAATATTTGGAATTACAATTCCTTCCTCCTTGAGGGGGTACACTGAGGATTCTATATACTGCAATCCTGTGGCCCGTGTAAGATTTTGGGTATCATGGTATCATGTCTCTCAGGACAGTCACATTGAGGCTTCTAGGTATTACAGCACTGAAGATTTTGGATAGCAGAGTCCCTGAGGATCATTCTGGGTACCTAGTCCTTGTGAAGCACTCAGAGGATTCTACAGTTGATGAGGGGGCCTCTGGGTGCTGCAGTCCTTTGGGTCTGTGGAATCTTCTGGTCATCCTGGAAGGGAGCAATGGATACTTAAGGTTCCTCCTGTAGTACAGGTGTATGCACCCAGAGGATGTTGGGTACCTTGATGCTTGTGGTAGGGGACACAGGTATCCTTTCTGGTACCATAGTCCTGCAGAAGCTCCCAGGTTCAGCAGTTCTTGTAAAGTTCCTTGCAGACAAAGTGGGAAATGCCCTGCATGATGATTAAGAAAAATGAATTAAAGATTTGCTTTTTAAACACTTCATTTTAACAAGACATTTTAGAACACTAGAAATTATTTTGACAAATCTAAAACCTTTTTTAAAAGTTTTAAATTTTGTTAAGAATAAATCACTATTTTAAACTTTATTCTTTTAAACAGATTTTGACAGTACTTTTGTGTATTACAATTTAAAAATATTTTTAGGAAAAAACTGTCCCTAGAAATGTTTTATTTAAAAACTACATATGTTAGCATATATAATAAATTTATAACAAACATAATTATGCTATAAAATTATAGGACAGGGATTTGACTCCGTGGCAAAAGCACCTGCCTGGCAGGTGTGAGGTTGTGAGTTCAATCCCTCATACAAAAAATAAATAAATAAATAAAATTATGCCATCCATGATAGGTCATCAGAATTTTAAACTTATATTATTAACCCATGCTTGTGTCTCAAAATGTCATATATTGATGTAAGCACTGTATATTTAAAAAAGAACACACATAACATATTTGAGGTTAGAAATGCCCAAAATATTGCTTTTGAACTTTATAAGGAGTTTTAGTAAAAACAAAGCGATTTAAAAATACAAAATCATTTTAAGTACTTCAGCAAAGATTAGACAGACAATAAAAATAGCAATTTATTTATTATGTGGAAGAAAGACTCTATTGTTACAAGGAGTTAAGGGGCCAGAGATATGGTTTAGTATCACAAGTGCCTGCCTGGCAAGCACAGGGTCCTGAATTCCATTCTAAGTATGAAAAAAAATTTATAGCCAAGTCACCTGGTCTCTAAATGGGTTTGTTTATGCTGCCTACGGGTAATAGTTTTAAGGGATACTAAACAGCTTGCTTTCTATTTGAAACACTGTAAAAGGAACTTTACTAATTATGAACACTGAAAATGGAAAAGCTCAGAAAATTTAGAAACATCTAAGAAATGTAGGGAGAAATATTTATTTTGCTTTAGCTCCTCCTGGCTTCATCATTTTAGAGTTGATGGGGTTGTTACCTAAGTAAGTAAATACGGACTTAGCTTTTTCAGGAAATTAGGAAGAAGCACAGCATGGCTGGATGATGCTTATTTAGATTCATATTGATATATGAGAGGAAACTGCCTATTTTTAATGTAGACAGTAAGAAATCTCTCAAATGGACTTTTATTAGATGATGTAGAGTAAATAGAAGGTTTTTAAATTGTCCCTATTTTAAAAATTATAATAAATCATAGGGGATATCTGTTATGTAATTCAGCTTCTGCCAAGTAGAATAGTCAAGTAGAAGCTGTCAAGTTTTGTGAAGCTGTCAGGTTATGTGAACTTGTCTTGGTTAAGAAACCAATTTTGAAAACATTTTAGAACCAGCTAATCCTGACACTACTGTAGTCATGGCATGGAGCCCACTGTAGGGGTTAAAAATAGCTACACCTGGGCCTTTCTTGCTAGTTACTAGAAATCGTGATTTTCATTTTGTTTTCAGGGATTCAAAGGGCATATGCTATAAATTCTAAGTTTCTGAACTTATGTCATTCTAGTCTATGTATGCTAAATAGCAGCAGTTCCACCTGGTTCAGGAATGAAAGATGAAAACAAATAGAAGATACACACATGAAATATGACTTACACACCGTCAGGAGTACACATGCCTTGTGAGTTCGTGTGTGCACACAGGTGGGCAGGGTGATGAATGAGGACTATCAGCAGCTTCCTGGTCCACTGGGCAGACTCAATGAGGGGCCAGTGATGTGTCAGGTGCATGGCCATGCTATGTGTCCTCCTCACCAAGCAGTGGATGTGGAGTTCTCTTTCTGAGTATTCTGTGTGCCACAGCTGGGAGTCTAATGGATCACCAGATCAGATGGCTGCTTGGATGGGGGTTGAGCATGCCACTGTTTTACCCTTTTGTGTGGGGCAGGATCCACTTCTCCAACTCAGTTCTTGCCTGTACAATTGGGGGTGATCATTCCCATGATGGTGGGGATGAGAATCAGAGTCTTTTTATTGTCCTTGGCCATCTGTGTTGTAAAATAATCATCTCAGTACAACCCTGGAACACAGAGCCAGACTGCAGATGGGAAACCCCCAGGTGATGGCCCTGAAGTCCTGAATTCTTTCCTGTGACGTGGGGAAGCCAAGCATGACACCAGGGGACTCTGCTGTCTGTATCCTGCACACTCTGCACCCACCCAGAGTGCACCACCTTACTGCACAGTCTCCCCACAGCCTACTATTTCATCACTTAAAAAACCTTCAGACCCAGAAAACTTCCAGAAGCTTTCTCTGGAGGCTGAGGATTTGGCAGAGTGAGAATCCTCTCTCCCTTCCAGGGCCTTCCTGAGTCCTCTGGGCACAGCCACCACAGCTCACACCCACCTTGGGCCCAGGACAGTAGCCTCTGGGCACAGCCACCTCTGCTGACACCTGCCTTGGGCCCAGGACAGCAGTCTACTGACACAGCCACCTCTGCTCACATCCCCATCAGGCCCAGGACAGTGGCCACTGGGTGTGGTCACCTCTGCTTATGGCCCCGTTGGGCCCAGGATAGTGGCCTCGCAGCACTTGCTCTTCCACTCCCAGTAGCTGGATGCATGATTGAGACTGGCTGCTTCACACTGCCCTGCATCAGCAGCTGAGCCAAGATGTCTTCACTTAACGTGCTTCCACCTCTCACTGCTGTTCATGATTTTGTTGCTCTTCTGGTAAGAGAGACAGAGAGACAGAGAGAGACAAAGAGAGAGAGGGAGAGAGAGAGAGAGAGGGAGAGAGAGAGAGAGAGAGAGAGAGAGAGAGAGAGAGAGAGACTCTTCACTGTAAACGTACTTCTAAAATTCCATTTTTTGTATTTGGAAGTATAATGCAGCAGGTAGCTGAACAATTGGGCTGATTTACAGGGAAAATTTCCCGCTGTTGTGACCTTCAGTTCCCACCCAGAGGTGACAGGAGTCTGTAGCATGAGTCCTCGCAGGAATGCTTCTGCTCGTGTGCACACTGCATGTCCTCTGCCCTGGCTGCCCTCATGGTCTCACATCCAGGTATGTACTTGCTGTTTTGCTGGCCACATCTCAGGGACTGTCCCACCCCAGGACCCACTCTGAGCCTGCTCCATCTTCCTGCTGAGCTAGACAGTGTGGGTATCAGGCACAGATGGACCTGTGGGTGCTGGGGCAGAAGCTTCCACATGCTAGGGAGAGTGGGACATTTCACTGCCATAAACACTGCACATCTCTTCATTAACTGAGGGTGGCTTTGATTTATTCTGAGTTCTGAAACCTGCTTCTTTGCCTCACCAAAAATGTGCTTGTTCTTATCACCTGGCCAGGAACAGCCATGTGTTCCCCCTTGGGCCCAGGACACACTCCACCCATGTGTTAGGCTCTGACATAGGTCAGGACACTTATGTGGATGACCAAAATATATGACTGATATTTAAATAGAAACTGATGGGAGCCATGTAAGTTGAAAATTGACCTAGAGCATGACCCTGACATGACCCTAGTAGAACACAGAGGGCCTGGGTCAGCCATGTGAAGAAAACACCAAGCCCTAGACAATTCAAGCTATGGGTTGCTAGGCAGAGGGGCTGAAATTGGCATCATCTTTCCAGTATATAAATAAACATTCTGTATTGGTTGAGCAGTACCTTTCCTCCCAAGAGGAGGATAAGGGCTCCACCTGATCCCAGCTTTGTCTCTTCTTTATTTTTTTCTCATCCCATCATGGTCCTTCAAACCAAGAATCTCAGGGACTGCATGAGTCACAGTATATGGTACCAGAACATAGACAGGGTAAGAGATTGAGGGCCAGAGGACACCTCAACTTAACAGGAGATATGCATAGGTATAGGTCTATAGTCATCACTGGAGTATATTGATATTGGCTTCATCAGATGTAAAGAGTGGGCATTGAAACTTCCTTATTCTCTAGGGCCAGTTATTAACAGGTTTGTGTTAAAACCCTTCTATAGAAAAAAGAAAAAAAAGAGTGGCTAATCAATTATATCAGCTGTCTAATTAAGGGAGAAACATATTAGAAAGGATCACACATATACAAGGAACTTTTTGTTGTATGCTTCATTCCAGTATTTTGTTTTGTGGATTTTGATTAGGTGATTGTGGGCTTGTTGGGATGCCCACAAGGAAACTGGCTCAGAGCAATGTTTTAAAATCAAGTGCCAGGTAGGGAAGAGATGGCAGAGTAACAGAAACTCCAAAAAAGTTTAATAAGCTTTGTAGCCTTGCTCACCAGTAAGGAAGGAGAGATGGGGGAATAATCCTTCTGTGGCAGATGAGGGATTTGCTGAAAATTCTATTTTACAACATCCAATAAGTTTAATTGAGCCCCTTTTCAGCTCAGAGAAATTTTACTGTGACACAGGTTAAAACTTCTGCCTTTCAGGGAGTAAAGTGGTTTTCTCCATCTCCCTTGCAATTGATGTTAAAAGAAGCCAAATGGGTGAGGGACTATATGGAGGGTTTTCATCGTATCTACCTGGTTACTAAACTTAAATCCCTAATAGTCCCAGACAAATTATAATCACTTGTGTCATCAGTTCACAGTCTAAAGGAAAGAGAACAAAACAAAGCTACTTGTTTTTCTTGTGGGGGAGGGGCATTTTGCTAAAAGTTGTGCTGCGGCATCTGTGGGAGCAACACAGCCACTATCCGTCTCTTCAACAAAACCTTCAACTATCTGTCCAAAAGGTAGATGATGTATCTTTGGGCCACTCAGTGTAAAGGCAACACTGATTGTTTTTTCTTTTTTCCGTTGCTTTGGTCTTTTTGAGGAAGGGTCTCACTGTGCAGTTCAGGCTGGTCTTGAGCTCACTTGTAACCCAGGCTGGTGTCAAACTCACAATGATCCTCCTGCCTCAGCCCCCTGAGTACTGGGATTACAGGTGTGCGCCACCACACCCAGTGCAAAACTGACATGGAAGACCTTCCTGTTACAGACAAAACACTTGCAGCAGGGACTGCAGCAGCCCTACCAAAGATTAGGGGTGATACAGCTTGAACAGCTTCCTCGAGATGGCACAGCCCTGCTTGGCCTGGCATGGGGGATAAAGGAGGATAAGGTAGTCCTGATTTGTGGTTTCCTGATTTTTGTCGACAAAATACTCTCACAAGAGAAAACTTCAAATAACCAAGACAAAAACAACTAACTTTTAAAACTTCTAAAAGTTCAATATTTGGCTTTCATAAGCTAATAATAGGCTGATTCCAGCATATCACTATCTTACTTTGGCTTTGTACTAAGTCTTGATATCTGGTAGTGTAAACTCTCACACTTCATTGCGAAATTGGTTACTTCAGTGGTACTTGTTTCAAATTCGTGATTGATGTATCTATTTACTTAGGTTTTTTTGCTTTCTTAAGTCAATTTTAGTTTTCAATACCCTGACACTACATGCCTTACTAAGTTTTTTGGTTCGTTTGTTTCCAAAAAAGAAATTATAAATTTATACACTTGGAAGGAACTTGGAAAACAATGTAGAGCAAGATTAGGGAAAAAAAAAAACCCAAATCTAGCTGGACCTCTAAAGACTTTAAAATGGTATGTAAAGGGAGAAACTACTGCTTTCTGTTCCTCTTACTACTTCTCATAGGCCCCCAAACAGGGGAGGGAACCAAAGAGCTCCACAGAGCCTAGAGCTTGGCTCAGAAGAGGGAGATTAAAAAACAATGTTGCTTGTTTCGGGTGCAAGGGGAAATCAAGGTTATGGTTCAATCTACTCAAAACATGTTTCAAATCTCCCCAGATTCTTGTATTGCTCAACAGGTTATTCTTCCATTGACAAAAATTGGAAAATCTATAAATAACGAAAGGATACTTAGGGGGTTTTAGATCATACTTATTGGACTCAACAGATTAAGCAGGACCACCCTAAGATAAAATTGATAATTAAATAGGAAGCATTTAAAGGGCTTTTAGACACAGGAACAAATGCTTCATTTATTGTCCAACACTATTGGCCTATGGCATGGCCTCTGGATATGACAACTACAGCTCTGCAGGTGAGTAATGTCTCTCACCCTAATAAAATACTAAATTATTTAACCTGGAGGGATGCAGCCAGTGCCTTTGCTTTCACATGCAGCTGACTTGCTTTTGAGTTACAAATTTAGGATCAATTTAGCATTATAGCCACAGGGGATGGAGGGAACTTCCTTCATCAGGTAAAATCTCTATTGATTTGATTTCTATCCATTAGAGTCTAAAGCCATTTCAAAATTTTGCTTTTATAAAAGGGCATATAAATGGTATGAGGTGCAGAGAAATTTCCCTGGGGTGGCCTGGTCTAGCTTGTGAAGTGGGACCTGTGCTGCAGAGCTGGAGTTTGCAGCCCTGCCTCCCACGTGCTGAGGAGCAAACTCTGCTGGGGTCTGCCAAGACTTTCCATGCACTGCAGCACTTGGCCCAGGGCCTGAAAGGCCAGATGTTGTTCCAGAGAGGTGGGACATGGCTCTGGCCTGCCTGAGCCACCCCGGTTTTATCTCATCACCTGCACAAGTGCATCAAAAATTTTCACTTCACCAGTACTCAGATCCCCAACAACAGTGGGGTCTCCAGGCCAGAGCAGGTGCACAAACTGTGTGTTTAAGAGTCCAAGGTGCCTAAATAAAGAATGCGATTTTCTCTTTTCTTAAACCTTACCACAAAAACTCTTTATAATCTTCAGGTCTAAACATTGTTAAATGTGCTCAAAATTTAAATTTCAAAAAACAAAAGAGAGAGTTCACTTTATAATAGATTTCACTTGGCTATATATACCTTTTAAAATATTTAAATTTTAATAAAGATGTAACTACCACAGTGGAAATATAATATAATCAAATATATTATATTAATATATAATATAATATAACCAAATATATTATATTATATTATAAAAAATATAATCAAATATATTAAATTATATAATAAAGGCTAAAAAGAGTCCATTGGAAAGATCTTCATATGGACAATATTAGCATCCAGTTCAGTGCTAATGTGGGATTGACAGTATGCTTATGTTTTTCCAGAAAAGCTAAATGGCCTGAGTGCTAGTTGCTGTCCAGCTGGTATTATGGACCAAAACCTAGAAAAGGAATTGATTCTGCCTCTCAGGAAGCTGGTGCTCAGTCCTATGACAGTGATGCCTCAGAGACTACACTCTGAGACAAGGGTCAAGTCAGACCAGATCTGGATCTAACTGAAGAAATTGATGCAGGATGCCCAAAATATGGTAACCAGAAAGAAAATTAAAGGTCTAAATAGTTGATGAGTATGTAGAGATAAGCAAACTGAAAGTTTAATGAAAGAAAGGAACACACAAGTTACTAGTATTCTTAAGAAAAAAGGTAAAATATGTTATTTATAGATAAGATTTTGTCCTTTCCAAATTCTTTTATGAGATCTCTACTAAGTGACCCACAACCAAGAAACCCAAATCAACAATACCTTTTGACAATTACCAGCGACACTGGTAGCTAACATTTGACCAGTCTATAAATTTTAATTTAACTATAAATTTAACTATAATTTAACTATAACTTTAATTTAACTATAAATTTTATAATTGTAAAAAATTAATGTAATTCAATTTGGTTAAAATATATTTGAGTGCACTCTGATTGTGTAAGATGTTTGTCAGTCTACCTGTGTATCTGTATGTCTCTTTGTCCAGTTTATTAAGCTGCTGTTGGAAGTAGCTGAGCTAGTGACTGTTCACACATGTAGAGCCTAAAGCACAAGTGCCTGTACACGAGTGCCTAAGTGGCACAGAGCACCTGAAAAACACATGGGGAGCTGGCTGTGACAGGTGTTCCAACCCCAAGGACACAGAGTGTAAAAAGGGAGGCAGTTCACAAAAAAGGCATGATACAAGGATATAAATAGCTCCCAAGAATTTAGAGAGTTCTTGCAGGTATAGACAACTCTGTACTTGTTTCTTTCTGTTCAAATCTGTACAGATCATCTGTCCATGTTTGTCCATTTGTTCATTCTGTAAACAGTTGTTTTTTTATTTTGAGTTCAACAATTTTCTCTCTTCCCATTCTTGGATCATTTAATCAAAGTTTAATTTGAAAAAGTTTAATTTGAGTAATAGACTTAAAAAGCATGCTTCTACCTGGATTCCCAGTTGGTCCAAATGATGCTAAAATTGGTTGTGTAAATGTAATGTATATTGTTATTTATCATAACTTGAGAATCTCACATTGTTCAAAAATAATATGTTAAATGTTATGATTGGAGTTTTCCTAAGTCAAAAACATTCTTATAAGGATGATTAAACAAAACCCCTTAGCATGGAGGAGATTATTGGACAGGACTCAATTGGTGAATAAAAAAGTGGCCACCTGGTAACATTTAACCAGCTCTTGTTCATTGATTGGAGGCCCTAGTGATATCCATAGTCTTATGGGAGATATCTCAGCTAAAGTTATAAAAACATATGATTGCATTATGTTCATATTGGTCATTGTCAAAAGAAATAGTACAATAAGATTTTTGATTTGAAGATGCCCATACAAATATTTCATATGGCTATGACAGAATAATAATAGTAAATAATTAATGAACATCATGTTGTATCAATGTATTCATGCTACCAAATGCATAGGTTTTCCAAAATGTAAAACAGGAATTGTTTATAGTGACAAAATTTTCTTTCAGATTCAGACCTAAGCCTGTAACAAAAATTTATGAGATGTACATCTGACTAAAGATCAACAAGTTAAGTAAAATCTTTTATGTATTAGATAGGGATGATGGACCAAAAACAAGATATTTGATGTCAAAATAAAAATGTAAATGTGTTATAGTTGTCAATGCCAAATTAAGACGTTATTAATGATTGATGCCATGACACAATGGGGACCCTAAGGGCGAGGAGCAAGACACCATCCATGGCATGTCTGCGTCCAGGGACTACTGCACCTCTAATGATGTCTCGAAATTAGAAATCACATCAAAGGAAAGGAAAGAACATTATACGAAGCCTGAGGACCAAATGCCAAAAGGTACACCTGCAGGGGCTTCCTACAAAGTGTCTCTGAATTTTCTAATATTATAAAATAGATAAACAATAAAACACTAAAAATTAACGAACAGCTGAAGAATCAATTTTAATTAAGAAGAACTTTCTGAAGTTTCAGAAGTCAAACTATACAGTATAACTGTAGTCACTGAAGTAAATAAACTCTCAGGGAAGGATTCACACCACATTTAAAATCCAGGATGGAATAAACAATATTTTCAAAGGAGGATAGGAAGAGAATACATCATACTTATTGCGATGTAACAATTGTTCTGTGCTAAAAAAATAAAAACGATAACAAATATTCAAAAACCAACAACAAGGCTTTCATATGCATGGATTTGGCTGGCGCTGAATTCAAATGATGCTCCTAATGTGCAAGGTGTTAGGCTGTGCCTGGGAAGGAGGCGGGTGACAAAAAGAAACGATTCGGACCAGTTGAGAAACTCCTGGAAGTTGGCAAAGGTATGCGAATGGGGTCTGTATAGCACTGATCACATTTCCAAGTGAAGGTGTAGCTTGAAGGGTAGAACAGGCATGGGGCGGAGGGAAAGTTTTTCAGCTGAGAGAAAACGGGCTCCTTAGAAATCAAGAGGAGCAAAAGATGAGGAGTGATTCCTGTAAATACCTAACTGACAGATTTGAGAGAGTGTAGGTGACAGCGCTAGGAATGGTTTGAAGGGCAGTGAGTGTCATTGTCTGGGACGCATAGTGGGATCTACCTAGTGACCTATGGGTTTGTATTTGTCCCTGATGTTGAGCTCTTACCCCACCGATTATGGGTTCCCTCTGCTGGTCACACATGAAACTGCAGGGAGGGTCCTGTCTGGACTCTCCTATACCTCATTGTGTCATGCACAGTAACACACGGCTGCGTCCTCGGAGGTCATGGAGTTTAGATGCAGGGAGAACTTGTTGGTTGTGTAACGTGATATTTGGTAAATCTAACATGTGACATGTTGAGTTTAAATCAGGAAAAACACATCATTTTTATAAAATCATTCAAACTCTCTTTGGCTAGCTCTGGGAAATTCAGTGTGGTACCGTTACTTGTACTAATCCTAATATGCAAAAGAAACCAGAACTTCTTATTCCTATAGAACTGTCCCTCAGTGTGTATTCATCCACTTCTTCCATCCTTCATGCTGTTCTTTTCTTAAATCTGGTGGATAAACAAGGACAGCATGTTCTTCCGTGGGTTGCGCTTTCTGACGAGATCTGACTGTGCAGAAGCCATCACAGCGTCTTGTATGTGGTGTCTTCTTGCACTCCCACCAGCAAGGAGTGTGAATTGTACTGCTCAGCAGGTTACCAGGCTGGTAATGGCAGATGAGGACTGGATTCCTAGAGAAAAGCGCTTTGTGGCTTCTTGTTGTTTAATTGGAGGTTCCCTAATTAAAATAATAAGACTACAGCATTCCCATGCTTATTTGTCATGTGCATATCTTTTTAATAATGTGTCATTGAAAATTTTTACTTCTATTTTGCAGGGTTGTCCATGGAAAAGCTTCTGGGTTTTGCTGGTTTTTTTTTTTTCTTCTTTGTTTTTTGGTTTCTTAAGGTGCAGCTCAGAAATTTGTATAATTTAACTTGTGAATTGCTTCAATACTTGAAAGTAGTTGTTCACAACTGTATGTACACCAAAGGAATGACCAGAATATGCATGACTCTGATGTGTCACACCCCAATCTTAATACAGGGGCTATGATCAGCACACATGCTAATAATAATTGACAAAAATGCTACAGTATGCTACAATTCTAAAAAACTATGCATGATGTCGTAAAATATCCAGAATCAGAATTTTCTTTTGGAATACACTGCAGTAATTTTGTTAAAACCTGATTGAAACAAAACTCTTTAGAGTAATAAAATAAAATTGTGTTTTAATAAATTAAAAAATCTCGAGTAAAGAAGTTGAGCTAGTAACCACGTGTGAATGTTGGTGTTTTATATGAAAGAAAAGCAGCACAGTAATATGAGAAAACAGAAGTAGAGAAAGCTGGGTCAGGATATGGAAACTGTGTATATATTCATTAATGCTTCTGTTAATAGAAACATGCTTAAACAAATGAAATGAATGTAAAGTGCACTGATATTTGTTCTCTTTTCCCCTAATTCACATTCAACATTTGTTAAACACCATGGTGCATTACACGTGTCATTGTTTGGATGTAATAAAGGAAAACTTTACTAGAAGCCTTCTCTGGTGGAAATTTTCTGGAAGATCATGAAAATATCAGGCAGTTCCTAACTTCTGGGTTATTCCCAGGCTATGATTCACTGGCATGGTAAATGGAGAGGGTGTAAGAAGACACTCCAGATGGTGAAAAACATCTCTGCTATTCTTGCTCTCATGCGCCATCTGCTGGTGCTGTGCGCCCCTGCAGGGATGTTTTTATCTAGGCTCTCACTGTCATATGGCAGCCACAGACAGAACTGGTTCTTGGCTGTATCAGCAGCGATGGAGATGCAGCCCGGGAAAGCTGAATTGTAGCTTGTGCTCCCTACGCAGTACCCCATCCACCGTAGAGGTTTCTCAGGAGGAAGCTGCTGAAAATGGAACTGGTGGTGTGGGATTCTTCATGAGTAGATCTGTCCTGTTTCTTGGCTTCACATGGAGTGGTGCTGTATGTGACGATGATGTAAGAAAAATATGTTGAAGATGTCTATTTGTCTTCTATCAGCCCTGCATTCTGTGCTTTAACATTAATTTTGGAAAGACCCTTTAGGAATGTGGTTTTCCAGCTGGTGCTGTACACTCTACCTTGCATCACCTGCATGGAACTGTGTCATCCATGTCCGGCATTTTCATATGGATATTTTCTCCAGGGTTTCTATCTACACAAGTGTATACTGTGCTGGCCCTGATACAACATAATGACCTCACGTACTCCCAACATTTTAGCAGTATCCTGGACACAGAGTGTTCCTATGTGAGAGGACTTTGCATCAAATCTTAGGGCAGGTGTCAGCCAGTGACAGCAAGGCAGAGGTTATGAGTGATTCTCTTGGACTGAGAGTTGTGTGATTTTATTTAGGGCTGAGAGTGATGCCCACAAAGAGGGCAGCTTTGATCGCCATATATCACACAGAGCACAGGACAGAGAGCCAGGGAGATGCATTCAATCAAATCAGGTTCTACCAAATTGACCATTGGGTGAGTAGATTGATGTCCATTCTTCATAAGTGCATCTCCAAAAAAGAAGCCCACTTATTTCATGATGACCCCCACCAAGTGAAGTCCTCACAACACACTGATTTCTCATCTTGCTCTTTGTGACATGGACATCCAGACAGTGTGAGGACTTGAGGTGGAAGTCTGCACATCAACTCTGGGGTGTAAGAGAAGAATAAGGGAGTGATTTCAGTTTTTAAAAAAGACCATTCAGTGAGTTTTGGAATAACCATAGTAAAAGTGATCTCAATTCAAGCAGAATTGAGGAGGAGAATATCAGGAGGAGAAAGGAGGATCGAAGAGCAATTGAACTTTGTCAGTTTTATAAAAATCAAAATCTTGAGTTCAAGGAACTAAGTGGCTATTACAGGGAGTAGAATGAACCTATTTTAAAAACAAAAAAATCACTATTAGGAATATTTCACACTATTTTTGTACAGCATTTCTTTATCATTTCATATATTGAATGATGCCTTTCTTAGCATATATGGCAGTTATGAATTAAACAGAAAGAAATAATTTCACACCAATGTGTTTTTAATACACCTCTCTGTTTTGTATTAATTTCCTTTTAGGTGGTACTTACAATCATGAAGTTTGTACCTATTTCAGGCATAATTTGTGACATTTCGATACATGTGCACCTTGTGTGGAGCTTAAATCAGGAGAAACACATCATATTTATGAAAAAATCATTCAAACCCTCCTTGGCTAGCTCTGGGAAATTCACCGTGTGATACTGTTACCTGTACTGATCCTAACATGCAAAAGCAACCAGAACTTCTTGTTCCTATACAACTGTCCCTCAGTGTGTATTCATGCACTTCTTCCATCCTTCATGCTCTTCTTTTCTTAAATCTGGTGGATAAACACTGACAGCATGTTCTTCCGTGGGTTATGCTTTCTGACAAGATCTGACTGTGCAGAAGCCATCACAGCATCTCCTATGTGCTGCTGGGTTCTTGCACTCCCACCAGCAAGGAGTGTGAGTTTGTACTGCTGAGCAGGTTACCAGGCTGGTAATGGCATGTGAGGACTAGATTCCTTGAGTTAAGCTCTCTCTGGCCTCTTGTTTAATTGTAAGTGCCCTAATTAAAATAATGAGAATATGGCATTTCCATGCTTATTTGTCATGTGCACATCTTTTTAATAATGTGTCATTCATAAATTTTACTTCTATTTCGTAGCGTTGTCATCGGAAAAGCTTCTGTTTTTTTTTTCTTTTTTTTCTTTTCTTTTTTTTTTTTTTGTTTCTTAAAGTGCAGCTCAGAAATGTCTATTGTGACTTGTCTTGTGAATTGCTTCCATACTTGGAAGTAGTTGTTCACAAACGTATGTACACCAAAGCAATGACCAGAATATGCATAACTCGGATGTGCCACATCCCCATCGTAATAGATGTGCTATGATCAGCACACATACTAATAATAATTGATAAAAATGTGTCAGTATGCTACAATTCTAAAAAAAATGCATAAAATCTTAAAATCTCCAGAATTAGAATTTTCTTTTGGAATACACTGCTGTAATTTTGTTACAACCTGCTTGAGCCAAAACTCTTTACAGTGACTAAATAAAATTGCAAGATTCGATAAATTAAAAATGTTTGGTAAAATGGAAATTTGAAATCATGTGTATAGTGTTTTATGTGAAAGCAAAGCAGCACACTAATAGGAGATGCCAGTAGTAGAGAAAGCTGGAGCAGGATATGGAAACTGCGTATATACTCATTAATGTTTCTTTTAATAGAAACCTCCTTACATAAATGAGATGAACATAAATTGCATTGATATTTGTTCTCTTTTTCCCTAACTTGCATTCAACATTGGCAAAAACCTTTGTGAATGAAATATGTCGTTGTTTGGATATAATAAAGAAAAACTTTCCTAGAAGTCTTTTCTCGTGGAAATTTGCTGGAAGGTCATGAACATATCAGGCAGTTCCTAACTTCTGGGTTATTCTCAGGCTATGATTCACAGCATGGTAGCTGAAGAGAGTGCATAGGGACACTCCAGGTGGTAAATAATATCTCTGCTGCTCTCATGCGCCATCTGCTGGTGCTGTGCGCCCCTGCAGGGATGTTTTTATCTAAGCTCTCACTGTCATATGGCAGCCACAGAGAGAACTGGTTCTTGGCTGTATCTGCAGTGATGGAGATGCAGCCCTGGAAAGCTGAATTGTAGTTTTGCTCCCTACCCAGTACCCCATCCTCTGTAGTGCTTTCTCAGGCGGCTGGTGGGTCCAACTACAAGCATAGCTACTGGTTATGAAGCCCCTGGTGACAGTGCAGGTGAGGGACAGAGTCTCCTCTGGCTTCACTAGGTTGGGTCCTGACTTCTAAAGTGTCAGACCAGACAGCACAGCTGAGACAAGGGGAAGCATGGTGAGTCATTCCTTTCTCAAAATGAGGCCTCCATGGACAACTAGACAGTGTGGAACTCTCACCCAGGGTTGCCACCATTAGACAGAGAAGGGCCCACAGCATCTCCATGTTGCCTGCAGGATGCAGACATCCGCACTCAACCTGCTGGTGACAAAGATTTCTTCTAACAGCATCTACAGTGATTTGTGTGTGTCTCTCAGTGGCTGTATCAGAGGCTGAGCTAGATGCACAAGAGTTTCTGACACTTGGGGCTAGGTGGTGGGAGCTGCTGAACATGGAACTGATGGTGTGGGTTTCATCATGAGTAGATCTGTCCTGTTTCTTGGCTTCACATGGAGTGGTGCTATATGTGACGATGATGTAAGAAAAATATGTTGAAGATGTCTATTTGTCTTCTATCAGCCCTGCATTCTGTGCTTTAACGTTAATTTTGGAAAGACCCTTTAGGAATGTGGTTTTCCAGCTGGTGCTGTACACTCTACTTTGCATCACCTGCATGGAACTGTGTCATCCATGTTAGCCATATTCATATGGATATTTTCTCCATATCATTTCTATCTACACAAGTGTATTCTGCTGCCTTTGATACAACATAATGACCTCTTGTACTCCAACATTTTAGCAGTATCCTGGACACAGAGTGTTCCTATGTGAGAGGACTTTGCATCAATCTTAGGGCAGCTGTCAACCAGTGACAGCAAGGCAGAGGGCATACTTGATATGTATTCAGACTGAGTGTCACATTGTGTTATTTTGGACTGAGAGTGATATGCACAGGATGAATGCAAGCCTTGATTTCCATATATCACAGGAAGCAAGAGAGGTGCATTCAGTCAAATCAGGTTCTACCCAAACTGACCAGTGGATGGATTATATTGATGTCCATTCTTCATAAGTGCATCTCCAAAAAAGAGGCCTGCTGACCTCATGATGCACACCTTCCCTCAGGTGAAGTCTTCGCAACACACTGATTTTCTCAACTTTTTGAAAAAATTTTATTTAAAGAAAGACTAAACAAAACAGAAAATAGGTAGAAATAATACATACATTCAGAGAAAAAATAAACAGTAAGAAATCACTAGTTGATGTTTACATATTGTAGTTTTACAAATAGTTGTTCAAGATACAAAAATGGAACATATAAAGTGGGAATTCAAACAGTGAGACTGCAAACAGTTCTGTTCAACTGTGCAACAAAAACTTAGTAACATGGTTGTCAATCTTATACACTTAAACATACATGCAGTTATCCATGGCTTCATTTATGCTTAGATTAAACAAACTAAAGCAGGTTAAAATCATTCTGAAAAAAGAATAATAGTATTGCTGGATTTCATATCATGACACTCTGTGATCAGTAGTGGGTACTGCCTTTTTAAAAAAATTTAAAGAAAGACTAAACAAAACAGAAAAATGGGTAGAAATAATACATAATTTCAAAGAAAAAATGAACAGTAAGAAATCACTAGTTGATGATTACAGATTGTTTTCTTACAAATAGTTATTCAAGATACTAAAGTGGAGTATGTAAAGTGGAGATTCAAACAGTGAGATTGCAACCAGTTCTGTTCAACTATCCAACAAAAACTTAGAAATATGGTTATCAACCCTATACACTTAAAACATACACACAGTTATCCATATCTTCAATTATGTTGACATTGAATAAACCCAAGCAGGCTAATATCACTCTGAACAAAGAATAATACTATTGCGGGGTGTCACATTATGACACTCCAAGATCAGCTCTGGGTATTTTAGTGTCTCTTTTTCTTCAGAGTACCTGTTCATTTCATCATGTGTCATAAGATCAGTTCTCATAAACTGTTTATAGGTTCTTCACATGCATGAGTCTTAACATGTATTTCTATCCTTTCTATATTAGAGGAAGAAACAAAACAAAGCATGGAAAAACAAAACATACTCCTATAAACACAGGAAATGAAATAAACATATAAGACCGTTATACAAAGAGTTCTACCATGGTTTCTGTGTTGTCTCTTGTTATCTCCAATAGAATTGGCTATATTATCAGACATAGTATAATTGAATATATCAGTACATAACAGTATTAGTAAAAACACGACTTTGTATATAGTGTAGAACTTCAAAAACCAGCAGTTATCAAACAAGAATATGTATCGTAGAGTGTTGTCATATTCAGTATAGTTGCCTATACTCTCAGACTTGATACTATCAATCATATCAGTTTTGGATAAAATCTTCTCTGCCTCATTTTTGTTATGCTCTTGTTTGCCATCAGTTGTCTGCTTATCTTCTTCATTCTATTTTCTGCTCTATTCATTGAGGTCTCTCTGCCACTGTTCCTGGAATCCTAGTACTTTTCTCTCTCTCTAGAATGCCCTACAGTATTCTCTGTAGACTTGCATTGGTGGTTGTGAATTTCCCAAGTTCCTCTTTGTCTTGAAAGCATCTCATTTCTCCATTAATTTCTAGAGACAGTTTAGCAGGGTATATCAATCTGGGATGGAGGTTATTTTCTTTCAGGACTTGGAATATTTTGCTCCAGGCTCTTCTTGACTTGATGGTTTGTGTCAAGAAGTCTGCTGTTATTCTGATGGGCATTCCTCTATAGGTGATCTGTTTCTTGTCTCTAACAGCTTTTAATATTTTGCTCTTATATTGAATTTCTGGGATCTTGATTATCATATGCCTGGGTGTAGCTCTGTTTTGGTTGTAGGAGGCTGGAGTTCTGTATGCCTCATATATCAAAATATCATTTCCTTTCCTATGTTTGGGAAGTTCTCTTTAATTATTTCTGTTAATAACCTTTGTAATTCCTTTGTTTGTACCCCAGCTTCTTCATTCACATTCTTTATTCTCAAGTTATAGATCCTTTCGTCATCTTCTAGCCTTTGTATTGTTACTGCTTGTTTCCTTGTTATTTTTTTAATGGCAAATAAGTACATAAAAAACTCAAACCATTAGCCAAAGAAATTCTGAGCAAAATTAAAATTACAATTATATACTACTACATACCTATATATAACAGCTAATGTCAAAAAACTAACAATACTAAGTGCTACCACTTAACAAAAACATCAAATGATACAGCCACTTTGAAAAGCAGTTTGTTTCTTAGAATGTTAAACATGTTTACCATACATCCCAGCAATCCAACTCTAGGTAGCTACTGTGGAGAAATAAAAACAAAAATATTTATAGCTGCTCTATTCATAATCGTCCAAAACTGAGAATTATCCAAATATTCTTCAACTGGTGAATGAATAAACAAACAATACATGCACACAATAGAGTATGACCATAGCTAAGTGTGGTAGCACATATTAATAACAAATACTGGAAGGCTGAGGAAAGAGGATTGAAAATTTGAGTCAAGCCTGGACTATTTGGAGATTTTGTCTTAAAATGGATTGGGGAGCTCAATGCTCCCTGGATTTGGTTCCCAGTACCATTAAAAAAAACTACTAATATACTCAACAATGATAAATCACAAATTATTCTTCGGGAGTTATTCTCTTTTTTTATTTATTATTTTATTTATTAATATTAAGAAGAAAAGGTAAAACAAATTTTCACAACAAAATAATGAAAAAGTAACAATTGTTAATAAATTACACAACATTATCTTTAATCACTCAAGTACAAAACATGGGCATAAAAATTCCTTCAATCAATATTAGCACAACCTTTCCTATTCAGTGAACTAAGTGACACTAATGGTATAACTAACTTGCACTTTTTTTCTTTTCCCTTTTATCCTTTCTCTTTTCTCCTATCTTAGTTTCTTCTTTTTATTAAACACTTCATTTTAACAAGACATTTTAGAACACTAGAAATTATTTTGACAAATCTAAAACCTTTTTTAAAAGTTTTAAATTTTGTTAAGAATAGATCACTATTTTAAACTTTATTCTTTTAAACAGCTTTTGACAGTATTTTTGTGTATTACAATTTAAAAGTATTTTTAGAAAAAAACTGTCCCTAGAAATATTTTATTTAAAAACTACATATGTTAGTATATATAATAAATGTATAACAAACATAATTATGCTATAAAATTATAGGACAGGGATTTGACTCCGTGGCATAAGCACCTGCCTGGCAGGTGTGAGGCTGTAAGTTCAATCCCTGATACAATAAATAAATAAATAAATAAATAAATAAATAAAATTATGCCATCATGATAGGTCATCAGAATTTTAAACTTATATTATTAACCCATGCTTGTGTCTCAAACTGTCATATACTGATGTAAGCACTCTATATTTAAAAAAGAACACACATAACATATTTGAGGTTAGAAATGCCCAAAATATTGCTTTTGAAACTTATAAGGAGTTTTAGTAAAAACAAAGCGATTTAAAAATACAAAATCATTTTAAGTACTTCAGCAAAGATTAGATAGACAATAAAAATAGTAATTTATTTACCATATGGAAGAAAGCAAGCTATTTAGTATCCCTTAAAGCTATTACCTGTAGGCAGCACAAACAAACCCATTTACAGACCAGGTAAGAAAGTGGCCACCTGGTAACATTTAACCTGCTCTTGTTCATTGATTCGAGGCCTTAGTGATATCCATAGTCTTATGGGAGATATCTCAGCTAAAGTTATAAAAACATATGATTGTATTATGTTCATATTGGTCATTGTCAAAAGAAATAGTACAATAAGATTTTTGATTTGAAGATGCCCATACAAATGTTTCATATGACTATGACAGAGTAATAATAGTAAATAATTAATAAACATTATGTTGTATCGATGTATTCATGCTTCCAAATGCATAGGTTTTCCAAAATGTAAAACAGGGATTGTTTATAGTGACAAAATTTTCTTTCAGATTCAGACCTAAGCCTGTAACAAAAATTTATGAGATGTACATCCGACTAAAGATCAACAGGTTAAGTAAAATCTTTTATGTATTAAATAGGGATGATGGACCAAAAACAAGATATTTGATGTCAAAATAAAAATATAAATGTGTTATAGTTGTCAATGCCAAATTAAGACGTTATTAATGACGGATGCCACGACACAATGGGAACCCTAAGGGCGAGGAGCAAGACACCATCCATGTCATGTCTGTGTCCAGGGACTACTGCACCTCTAATGATGTCTCGAAATTAGAAATCACATCAAAAGAAAGGAAAGAACCTTATACAAAGCCTGAGGACCAAATGCCAAAAGGTGCACCTGCAGGGGCTTCCTACAAAGTGTCTCTGAATTTTCTAATATTATAAAATAGATAAACAATAAAACACTAAAAATTAACGAACAGCTGAAGAATCAATTTTAATTAAGAAGAACTTTCTAAAGTTTCAGAAGTCAAACTATACAGTATAACTATAGTCACTGAAGTAAGTAAACTCTCAGGGAAGGATTCGCACCACATTTAAAATCCAGGATGGAATAAACAATATTTTCAAAGGAGGATAGGAAGAGAATACATCATACTTATTGCGATGTAACAATTGTTCTGTGCTAAAAAAATAAAAACGATAACAAATATTCAAAAACCAACAACAAGGCTTTCATATGCATGGATTTGGCTGGCGCTGAATTTAAATGATGCTGGTAATGTGCAAGGTGTTAGGCTGTGCCTGGGAAGGAGGCGGGTGACAAAAAGAAACGATTCGGACCAGTTGAGAAACTCCTGGAAGCTGGCAAAGGTATGCGAATGGGGCCTGTTATAGCACCGATCACATTTCCAAGCGAAGGTGTAGCTTGAAGGGTAGAACAGGCATGGGGCGGAGGGAAAGTTTTTCAGCTGAGAGAAAACGGCCTCCTTTGAAATCAAGAGGAGCAAAAGATGAGGAGTGATTCCTGTAAATACCTAACTGACAGATTTGAGAGAGTGTAGGTGACAGCGCTAAGAATGGTTTGAAGGGCAGTGAGTGTCATTGTCTGGGACGCATAGTGGGATCTACCTAGTGACCTATGGGTTTGTGTTTGTCCCTGATGTTGAGCTCTTACCCCACCGATTATGGGTTCCCTCTGCTGGTCACACGTGGAACTGCAGGGAGGTTCCTGTCTGGACTCCCCTATACCTCATTGTGTCATGCACAATGCGACTGCGTCCTCGGAGGTCATGGAGATTAGATGCAGGGAGAACTTGTTAGTTGTGTAACGTGATATTTGGTAAATATAACATGTGACATGTTGAGTTTAAATCAGGAAAAACGCATCATTTTTATAAAATCATTCAAACTCTCTTTGGCTAGCTCTGGGAAATTCACAGTGTGGTACCGTTACTTGTACTGATCCAAATATGCAAAAGAAACCAGAACTTCTTATTCCTATAGAACTGTCCCTCGGTGTGTATTCATCCACTTCTTCCATCCTTCACGCTGTTCTTTTCTTAAATCTGGTGGATAAACAAGGACAGCATGTTCTTCCGTGGGTTGTGCTTTCTGACGAGATCTGACCGTGCAGAAGCCATCACAGCGTGTCCTATATGCTGCTGTGTTCTTGCACTCCCATCAGCAAGGAGTGTGAATTGTACTGCTCAGCAGGTTACCAGGCTGGTAATGGCAGATGAGGACTGGATTCCTAGAGAAAAGCGCTTTGTGGCTTCTTGTTGTTTAATTGGAGGTTCCCTAATTAAAATAATAAGACTACAGCATTCCCATGCTTATTTGTCATGTGCATATCTTTTTAATAATGTGTCTTTGAAAAATCTTACTTCTATTTCGGAGGGTTGTCAATGGAAAAGCTTCTGGTTTTTTTGTTCTTGTTTTTTTTTTCTCCTTCTTCTTTTTTTGGTTTCTTAAGGTGCAACTCAGAAATTTGTGTAATTTAACTTGGGAATTGCTTCCATACTTGAAAGTAGTTGCTCACAAATGTATGTACACCAAAGTAATGACCAGAATATGCATGTCTCTGATGTGTCACATCCCCATCTTAATACATGGGCCATGATCAGCACACATACTAATAATAATTGACAAAAATGCTACAGTATGCTACAATTCTAAAAAAATATGAATGATGTCTTAAAATCTCCAGAATTAGAATTTTCTTTTGGAATACACTGCAGTAATTTTGTTACAACCTGGTTGAAACAAAACTCTTTAGATTAATAAAATAAAATGGTGTTTTAATAAATTTAAAAATCTTGAGTAAAGAAGTGAGCTAGTAACCACGTGTGAATGTTGGTGTTTTATGTGAAAGAAAAGCAGCACAGTAATATGAGAAAACAGAAGTAGAGAAAGCTGGGTCAGGATATGGAAACTGTGTATATATTCATTAATGCTTCTGTTAATAGAAACCTGCTTAAGCAAATGAAATGAATGTAAAGTGCACTGATATTTGTTCTCTTTTCCCCTAATTCGCATTCAACATTTGTTAAACACCGTGGTGAATTACACGTTTCATTGTTTGGATGTAATAAAGGAAAACTTTACTAGAAGCCTTCTCTGGTGGAAATTTGCTGGAAGATCACGAACATGTCAGGCAGTTCCTAACTTCTGGGTTATTCCCAGGCTATGATTCACTGGCATGGTAAATGGAGAGGGTGTAAGAAGACACTCCAGATGGTGAAAAACATCTCTGCTGCTCTTGCTCTCATGCGCCATCTGCTGGTGCTGTGCACCCCTGCAGGGATGTTTTTATCTAGGCTCTCACTGTCATATGGCAGAGAGAACTGGTTCTTGGCTGTATCAGCAGCGATGGAGATGCAGCCTGGGAAAGCTGAATTGTAGTTTGTGCTCCCTACGCAGTACCCCATCCACCGTAGAGGTTTCTCAGGAGGCTGGCGGATCCAACTACAAGCATAGCTACTGGTTATGAAGCCCCTGGTGACAGTGCACGTGAGGGACAGTCTCTTCTGGCGTCACTAGGCTGGGTCCTGACTTCCAAAGTGTCAGATCAGAAAGCACAGATGAGGACAAGGGGAAGCAGGATGAGTCAATCCTTTCTCAAAATGAAGCCTCCGTGGACAACTAGACAGTGTGGAGCTCTCACCCAGGGCTGCCAACATTAGACAGAGAAGGGCCCACAGCATCTCCATGTTGCCTGCAGGATGGAGACCTCCACACACAACCTGCTTGTGACAAAGATTTCTTCTAACAGCATCTACAGTGATTTGTGTGTGTGTCTCAGTGGCTGTATCAGAGGCTGAGCTAGACGCACAAGAGTTTCTGAGACTTGGTGCTGGGTGGTGGGAGCTGCTGAACATGGAACTGGTGGTGTGGGATTCATCATGAGTAGATCTGTCTTCTGTTTCTCGGCTTCACATGGAGTGGTGCTGTATGTGACGATGATGTAAGAAAAATATGTTGAAGATGTCTATTTGTCTCCTATCAGCCCTGCATTCTGTGCTTTAACATTAATTTTGGAAAGACCCTTTAGGAAGGTGGTTTTCCTCCTGGTGCTGTACACTCTACCTTGCATCACCTGCATGGAACTGTGTCATCCATGTTAGCCACATTCATATGGATATTTTCTCCAGGGTTTCTATCTACACAAGTATATACTGTGCTGGCCCTGATACAACATAATGACCTCATGTACTCCCAACATTTTAGCAGTATCCTGGACACAGAGTGTTCCTATGTGAGAGGACTTTGCATCAAATCTTAGGGCAGGTGTCAGCCAGTGACAGCAAGGCAGAGGTTATGAGTGATTCTCTTGGACTGAGAGTTGTGTGATTTTATTTAGGGCTGAGAGTGATGCCCACAGGAAAGAGGGCAGCTTTGATCACCATATATCACACAGAGCACAGGACAGAGAGCCAGGGAGGAGCATTCAGTCAAATCAGGTTCTACCAAATTGACCATTGGGTGAGTAGATTGATGTCCATTCTTCATAAGTGCATCTCCAAAAAAGAAGCCCACTTATTTCATGATGACCCCCACCAAGTGAAGTCCTCACAACACACTGATTTCTCATCTTGCTCTTTGTGACATGGACGCCCAGACAGTGTTAGGACTTGAGATGGAAGTCTGCACATCAACTCTGGGGTGTAAGAGAAGAATAAGGGAATGATTTCAGCTTTTTAAAAAGACCATTCAGTGAGTTTTGGAATAACCATAGTAAAAGCGATCTCAATTCAAGCAGAATTGAGGAGGAGAATATCAGGAGGAGAAAGGAGGATCAAAGAGCAATTGAACTTTGTCAGTTTTAGAAAAATCAAAATCTTGAGTTCAAGGAACTAAGTGGCTATTACAGGGAGTAGAATGAACCTATTTTAAAAACAAAAAATCACTATTAGGAATATTTCACATTATTTTTGTACAACATTTCTTTATCATTTCATATATTGAATGATACCTTTCTTAGCATATATGGCAGTTATGAATTAAACAGAAAGAAATAATTTCATACCAATGTGTTTTTAATATACCTTTCTGTTTTGTTTTAATTTCCTTTTAGGTGATACTTACAATCATGAAGTTTGTACCTATCTTAGGAATAATTTGTGACATTTCGATACATGTGCACCTTGTGTGGAGCTTAAATCAGAGAAACACATCATTTTTATGAAAAAATCATTCAAACTCTCTTTGGCTAGCTCTGGGAAATTCACAGTGTGGTACCGTTACCTGTACTGATCCTAACATGCAAAAGCAACCAGAACTTCTTGTTCCTATAGAACTCTCTCAGTGTGTATTCATGCACTTCTTCCATCCTTCACGCTGTTCTTTTCTTAAATCAGGTGGATAAACACTGACAGCATGTTCTTCCGTGGGTTATGCTTTCTGACGAGATCTGACTGTGCAGAAGCCATCACAGCGTCTCCTATGTGCTGCTGGGTTCTTGCACTCCCACCAGCAAGGAGTGTGAGTTTGTACTACTCAGCAGGTTACCAGGCTGGTAATGGCATGTGAGGACTAGATTCCTTGAGTTAAGTACTTTGTGGCCTCTTCTTTAATTGTAAGGGCCCTAATTAAAATAATGAGAATATGGCATTTCCATGCTTATTTGTCATGTGCACAACTTTTTAATAATGTGTCATTCATAAATTTTACTTCTATTTCGTAGCGTTGTCATCGGAAAAGCTTCTGTTTTTTTTTTTTCTTTTTTTTTCTTTTCTTTTTTTTTTTTTTTGTTTCTTAAAGTGCAGCTCAGAAATGTCTATTGTGACTTGTCTTGTGAATTGCTTCCATACTTGGAAGTAGTTGTTCACAAACGTATGTACACCAAAGCAATGACCAGAATATGCATAACTCGGATGTGCCACATCCCCATCGTAATAGATGTGCTATGATCAGCACACATACTAATAATAATTGATAAAAATGTGTCAGTATGCTACAATTCTAAAAAAATGCATAAAATCTTAAAATCTCCAGAATTAGAATTTTCTTTTGGAATACACTGCTGTAATTTTGTTACAACCTGCTTGAGCCAAAACTCTTTACAGTGACTAAATAAAATTGCAAGATTCGATAAATTAAAAATGTTTGGTAAAATGGAAATTTGAAATCATGTGTCAATGTTGGTGTTTTATGTGAAAGCAAAGCAGCACACTAATAGGAGATGCCAGTAGTAGAGAAAGCTGGAGCAGGATATGGAAACTGCATATATACTCATTAATGTTTCTTTTAATAGAAACCTCCTTACATAAATGAGATGAACATAAATTGCATTGATATTTGTTCTCTTTTTCCCTAACTTGCATTCAACATTGGCAAAAACCTTTGTGAATGAAATATGTCGTTGTTTGGATATAATAAAGAAAAACTTTCCTAGAAGTCTTTTCTCGTGGAAATTTGCTGGAAGGTCATGAACATATCAGGCAGTTCCTAACTTCTGGGTTATTCGCAGGCTATGATTCACAGCATGGTAGCTGAAGAGAGTGCATAGGGACACTCCAGGTGGTAAATAACATCTCTGCTGCTCTCACTCGCCCCCTGCTGGTGCTGTGCGCCCCTGAAGGGATGTTTTTATCTAGGCTCTCACTGTCATATGGCAGCCACAGAGAGAACTGGTTCTTGGCTGTATCTGCAGTGATGGAGTTGCAGCCCTGGAAAGCTGAATTGTAGCTTGTGCTCCCTATCCAGTACCCCATCCTCTGTAGTGCTTTCTCAGGCGGCTGGTGGGTCCAACTACAAGCATAGCTACTGGTTATGAAGCCCCTGGTGACAGTGCACGTGAGGGACAGAGTCTCCTCTGGCTTCACTAGGCTGGGTCCTGACTTCCAAAGTGTCAGATCAGACAGCACATCTGAGACAATTTGAAGCATGGTGAATCATTCCTGTCTCAAAATGAGGCCTCCGTGGACAACTAGACAGTGTGGAACTCTCACCCACGGCTGCCGCCATTAGAAAGGGAAGACCCCACAGCATCTCCATGTTGCCTGCAGGATGCAGACCTCCACACTCAACCTGCTGGTGACAAAGATTTCTTCTAACAGCATCTACAGTGATTTGTGTGTGTGTCTCAGTGGCTGTATCAGAGGCTGAGCTGGACGCACAAGAGTTTCTGAGACTTGGTGCTGGGTGGTGGGAGCTGCTGACCATGGAACTGGCGGTGTGGGATTCATCATGAGTAGATCTGTCCTGTTTCTTGGCTTCACATGGAGTGGTGCTGTATGTGACGATGATGTAAGAAAAATATGTTGAAGATGTCTATTTGTCTTCTATCAGCCCTGCATTCTTTGCTTTAACGTTAATTTTGGAAAGACCCTTTAGGAAGGTGGTTTTCCAGCTGGTGCTGTACACTCTACCTTGCATCACCTGCATGGAACTGTGTCATCCATGTTAGCCACATTCATATGGATATTTTCTCCAGGGTTTCTATCTACACAAGTGTATACTGTGCTGGCTCTGATACAACATAATAACCTCGTGTACTCCAAAATTTTAGCAGTATCCTGGACACAGAGTGTTCCTTTGTGAGAGGACTTTGCTTCAAATCTTAGGGCAGGTGTCAGCCAGTGACAGCAAGGCAGAGGGCATAGTTGATATGTATTCAGAGTGAGTGTCACATTGTGTTTTTTAGGACCGAAAGTGATGTGCACAGGATGGAGGGAAGCCTTGATTTCCATACATCACAAGGAGCAAGAGAGGTGCATTCAGTCAAATTAGGTTCTACCAAACTGACCAATGGATGAATTATATTGATATCCATTCTTCATAAGTGCATCTCCAAAAAAGAGGCCTGCTGACCTCATGATGCACACCTTCCCTCAGGTGAAGTCTTCGCAACACACTGATTTTCTCAACTTTTTAAAAAAATTTTATTTAAAGAAAGACTAAACAAAACAGAAAATAGGTAGAAATAATACATACATTCAGAGAAAAAAATAAACAGTAAGAAATCACTAGTTGATGTTTACATATTGTAGTTTTACAAATAGTTGTTCAAGATACAAAAATGGAACATGTAAACTGGGAATTCAAACAGCGAGACTGCAAACAGTTCTGTTCAACTGTGCAACAAAAACTTAGTAACATGGTTGTCAATCTTATACACTTAAACATACATGCAGTTATCCATAGCTTCATTTATGTTTAGATTAAACAAACTAAAGCAGGTTAAAATCATTCTGAAAAAAGAATAATAGTATTGCTGGATTTCACTTCATGACACTTCGTGATCAGAACTGGGTACTGTAGTGTCTTTTTTAAAAATTTAATTTAAAGAAAGACTGAACAAAACAGAAAATGGGTAGAAATAATACATACTTTCAAAGAAAAAAATAAACAGTAAGAAATCACTAGTTGATGATTACAGATTGTCTTCTTACAAATAGTTATTCAAGATACTAAAGTGGAGCATATAAAGTAGGGATTCAAACAGTGAGATTGCAATCAGTTCTGTTCAACTATCCAATGAAAACTTAGAAATATGGTTATCAATCCTATAAACTTAAACATACATGCTGCTATCCATATCTTTAATTATGTTGAGATTGAATAAACGCAAGCAGGCTAATATCACTCTGAACAAAGAATAATACTATTGCTGGGTTTCACATTATGACACTCCAGGATCAGCACTAGGTATTTTAGTGTCTCTTTTACTTCAAATTATCTGTTCATTTCATCATGTGTCATAAGATCAGTTCTCATAAACTGTTTATAGATTCTACACATGCATGAGTCTTAACATGTATTTCTATCCTTTCTATAGTAGAGGGAGAAACAAAAAAAATCAAGGCAAAACAAAACATATTCCTATAAACACATGAAACAAAATAAACATATAAGACTGTTGTACAAAGACTTCTACCATAGTTCCTGTGTTGTCTCTTGTTATCTCCGATATAATTTGTTATATCATGAGACATAGTATAATTGAATATATCCGTACACAACAGCATTAATAAAAATATAGCTTTGTATATAGTATAGAACTTCAAAACCTGACAGTTATCAAACCAGAATGTGTACTGTAGAGTCTTGTCATCTTCAGTGTAGTTGCCTATACTCTCAGACTTGATACTATCAATCATATGAGTTTTGAGTAAAATCTTCTCTGCCTCATTTCTGTTATGCTCTTTTTTTTTGCCATCAGTTGTCTGCTTATCTTCTTCATTCTGTTTTGTGCTCCATTCACTGAGGCCTCTCTGCCTCTGTTCCTGGAATCCTAGTACTTTTCTCTCTCTCTAGAATGCCCTGCAGTATTCTCTGTGGTGGTAGATTGGTTGTTGTGAATTTCCCAAGTTCCTCTTTGTCTTGGAAGCATCTTGTTTCTCCATTAATTTCTAGAGTTAGTTTAGCAGGGTATATCAATCTGGGCTGGATGTTATTTTCTTTCAGGGCTTGGAATATTTCACTCCAGGCACTTCTTGACTTGATGGTTTGTGTTGAGAAGTGTGCCATGATTCTGATGGGTCTTCCTTTATAGGTGATCTGTTTCTTGTCTCTAACAGCTTTTAATAGTCTGTTCTTATATTGAATCTCTATGATCTTGATTATTATGTGCCTGGGTGTGGTTCTGTTTTGGTTGTAGGTGGCTGGAGTTCTGTATGCTTCATACATCTGCATATGATTTCCTATTCTATGTTTGGAAAATTTTCCTTAATTATTTCTGTGAATAGCCTTTGTAGTTCCTTTGTTTGTATGCCTGCTTCTTCATTCATATTCTTTATTCTCAAGTTATAGAACCTCTTTTCATCTTCTAGCCTTTGTATTGTTACTGCTTGTTTCCTTGTTATTTTTAAAATGTTTTTCCTTTCATACTCCCACATTGCAAAATTGTCCTTCAGTTTGGATATCCTATCCTTAGTTTCTTTCAAGCTGATTTGCCATCTTTCCATAGAGTTTTTAATTTCCTGGTGATCTCTTTGAATCTGCTTCGTGTATTCTATATATTTTTTATATTCTTCACCAAATGATTATCTCCTTTCTTTGAATTCCTCCCTTCTTCAGTCTGTGTCTGCTTGAGGGGTGCTTAGTATCTCTTTTATTAATCTTCTTATATCTTGCTTTACTTGGTTAAATATTTCAGTTTTGAACTCGTCTATGAGGTCCCAAATATATTTCTTTATGTCCACTTGTGCTGCATCTGATATTACATGTTTGCTGTTCTCTTTATCCTTTGTATTTACCTATCCTTGCTCAGTGCTCTCAGCATTGGGACCTGGGAACTTTTTGTTGTTGCTTCCTCTTCCCTTCTTTTTTGCTTCTTCCAGGAGGTCCCAGTTGCTTTTTTTGTTGGTTACAATTCTTCTGAAGCAGTCTGGCTAGATGACTGTTCCCACTGCCGTGTGCTAGTGAGTTGCAGACAGGGACAGCATATCCTGGCCCCTCCCCACAGGATCAATCAAGCTGCTGTGGCCTGCACTGTATTACTTTGAGCCACCTCCCCTCCAGGTCAGTCAAACTTCTGAGGCTTCACTGGGTTAGTGTGGTTAGTGTGCACTACTGCTATAGGGACTTGATTTTGGATAACCTATTAGGTCTCAGCCAGGGTACGTGACCCAGGCCTAGCCCACTACACCAATCCCAATTGGGAAGGGAAAAATTGACTGAAGTCACTGCTGCCGCTTGTACTTGCCAGTCCTGCCTGGTCCCAGAATGTTGACTACCACAGCCCCCCTTTCTATGGAATGGCTCCACCCCCATCACTCACCACAGGTCGATATAGGCACCCTGCCAACTCAGCTCTCTTTTGTAGATTACAATTTTGTCTTCAGATCTGTAGTGCTTTTAGAGATAATTGGGGGGCCATAGAGATAGTTTACTTTTTCCTGTCTGTGTGGGAATTTTATTGGAGCTGATCCTATTCTACTCATTGAAAAGGCACTTATTTCCTAATGAATTGCCTTTACTCCCTTCTGAAAGATCAGTCATTCTACTTTCTATCACTTTGAGTATTACTGGAAGTGAAATTGTTGAGTACTACTGCAATATGTTTAATTTTGAGGAAGTAACACACTTTTATGATACCTATGTCATTTTACTTCCATAAAAGGACATGATCTTTTTGTTCACAATATTGACAACCTCTGCTTGTTTCTGCTTTTGATATTAGTCACCAAGATATTTTTAACATAAATCTCAGTGTAATTTTATTTCCATTCTTTTGATGTCTACTGATGCAGGAGACTCTGAAGCTTATGCTCTTTGCTCTGGAGCTAGTTGCCCTATCTTTCAGAGAATGTGGTATGAAAGGTGAAGTTGAAGTTTGTTTTGTTCCCATTATATCCCGCATCATTTGTGCATTTATATGTGTATGTCACCATAGTCCAACATCATAACATCACATTCTCTTTCACTTAAGTGCATCTGTATTTCTTCTATGAACAATTAGTGATTTATCATCATATCTGTTTTGGAGGCAAATTTACAACTTACCCATGAAATCAAGATGGAGAAATTATCCAGGTCATAATGTTTCCATACTACGTGTGCTGAGGCTCTTTCTACAATGAATTATTTGGAAGAAATTCAGAGGTTTTTCTTCTAACAGAAGGAAAAAATGAAGGAAAGAGGAAAGGGAGGAATAAAGAAAGGAAGGAATGAAGAAAGAAAATCCCAGTTTTAATGCTTTGTTTGTAAAACAGAAACACAGACTAAGCAGATGAAAACCCAGCCACATCTGTCTTCTTTTGAATGGTGCATTGCAGGGCTCAAACTTCAATACACAGAGTGACCACATCGAGTTTAAACAGAATGATTATGTGTAGAAAATATAGGGAAAATAATCCTGACTTGGGAGATGAGATAAATACCATCTTCTGATTATGAGTGGGTTGCAGAATTTTCAAACCCTGATCAACAGTGATGACACTGGGCAGAGTATGTGAAATATGTTCTTTGAGACATTCTTGCAAAGCCCCTGTGTCTCCTGCCAAGTGTTGATTTACAGGTGCATGTGAGGAAGGCCCAAAGGCCAGAGAAAAGCCACACTAAGAACTGAAAGATCAACAGCTAGAGTTGACATGGGGCAGGAATAGATTCTGCTCCCTAAACTCAGGCACAGACATGTGTGTAGTGTCTACCTTTGGCAACTACATTTGCTGACAATTCTCTTCAAAAGATAAGGAAACACAGGATGTGCCATGCACAATGATTCCTAAACATCAGCAGTGAGGAAAATTCTTACCGCTGTTCTGATCTAAATGAACTATTCACAAAATCTCCTTTCAGCTTTATGGGCAAGATCACACTCACAGAGATGTATCGGGTGAAATATGTTCCAGGAGTCCCAGGAATAAACTTTCAACATCAATGTCCCTGCTGTCTGTTGGTTTTCAGCCTGGGCCTGCAGCCCTGTGGCAGACAAGCAAAACCCAGAGGACAAAGGTGCAGCCAACCTGCTCCACTCAGTAGCCCCCTGCTGTCTGTTGTGGACTCTGCAGCCTGAAACATTTTCCCTCAACAATCAGTCTGAGGAACAAAACCCAATCTAAATCTACTAGAACATTCATCCTACCTGACCTTGCTATATGACATTATCTGCAGTATTTTTACCCAACACATTTAATGAGTTTTGCTTTCGTAAGGAAAGGAAAATGGGAGGAAGAAGGTAAAGTTAAGCTCAGACAATCCAACACAGTGTTATGCTTATTTCTTTTTCTAACCAGACCTTCCCTGGAACCTGTCAGTCTCAGTCCCTGCAGTATCCAGAGTCTGCAAAGCATACACTTGGGGACCCTGAGACAGCATGCAGCTTCACTGGGCTCCACCAGTTGCAGTTTACACTGGACCTCTGGAAACACAGAGAGGCCCACTCAGGAAACTGTCACACATTCCTCTCTGCATCCTACTGTGTCCAATCACACACTTGATATCTCTTCTCATTCTTGAATCCCATTTTCAAACAGCAACATATTCACAGAGGAGAAGTTTGGCTCATGAATTCAAAGCATTTAACCCATGCTCAGGTGAATCCAAAGCTTAAACTGTGAGGAGGGGGCAGTTGTGGAGGAGTTGTGGAGGAGTTTCCCAACTTTGCAGGGGAGCAGAGCACAGGGGAAGATAAGGAGCAAGTGGCACAGCTTAAAGGACAAAGCCCCAGTGACCTCTCCAGCTGCAGCCCATCACCAGCACCATACTCATCTGGGTACAGCAGTGATCCAGTCTTGGCCCAACCATCTCCCCCAGGACTCTTTTATATACTCAGATTGACAATGAAATTGAACTGGTACAACAGAGAAAAAGAAATCAGTCTCCTTAGCATCTCCTGTGCATTCACAATCTAAATCAAAGAAAAGCCAGAGTCTGGCTGTCCTTGCTGCTGCGTTGGCCAGGCTGATTTCATTCCCCAGGTTTTGTGACACTCTCAGGATGTGGTTTGCACACTGTTCTTTGCACAGAAATACATAGCTGTGTCTTTAGCTTGCCGGCCACTGCGCTGCACATAGGCTGTGATGACAGAGGTGTCCAGGGAGAAGACCCATCGTCCTTTGAAGACCTCAGCATATGTTGGATTTGCAATTTCAGTGTTGATCCAGGTGATCCATCACATGCAGGCCTTTCCCTGGCACCTGCTTTACCCAGCTGATACCACAGGTGGAGAAGGTGCATCCAGAGCCTGGGCAGGAGACCTTCACAGGCTCTCCAGGCCTCTTCAGCTCAGAGCCCAACTGTAACAGTTGGATTTGTGAGTGGACACCTGTGGAGAGGACACAGGGGTGTCAGGCACAGAGCTGCTGGCTGTTTCCTCTGCAGTGGCTGGGTGCTGGATCCTTACCTGGGCTACAATCCACAAGAAAACAAGCCTGCATGCCCACTCCATGCTCAGTGTGCTCAGAACTCAGGGGTTCTGGGAGACAGATGTGGTGAGGCCCTTGCTGACTGAGCATGGAAAGCCTCAGCTTTATACTCTATGGCTCCCAGAGATTTGCATATCCCTTGGGCTCTGCCATACCCACTGAACTAGATCAGGGTGCTTATCCTACTATCCTAGGAGCCCCTGCTGAGGTGGCTTAGCTGTGTTTTGCATGGTCCAGTGCCTGAGTCCTGTGTGTGAATGGCAGTTCCATGCCCAGGGGTCTAACACTAGGCAGCGCCTGCACACTCATGTGTGCACTCATGCCACCCCTCCAGGTTTTCTCTACTGCCTCCATAACATCATTTCTGCAACAGGCAGCAGCTCCTTCTCCAGACCTCACAGTGATCACTAACCTGGCTTCTGTGGGTGTGACCAGGTGAGCTGACCCCATCCGAACCACCATAGACAGCTTCCCCTGAGGACTGGGTGACCTCTGGGTTAGTCACTTGGTGCCAGAAGTGGGCTGCATTTCCTCCCCTCTTACAATGTGTCACACATGTCTACAGATTCTTTTTGGTGTTTTCCAATTAATTTGGTAGAATTAAGGTGTATTTAAATGATTCATGCTGGTAAATTTTTTTTGTTCTCTTATACCAAGCTATAAAATAAAAATAAAGAAATAGGTGTTTAAAATTGACAGTAAAAAATGAATTTAGGTATATGACTTCCCATATAGTAGGAAAATTTCTATTTACAATTTGTATTATGGTATCACAAGATCCCTTCATAAATGCTAGATAATGAGACACTGATCGAATAATGGTTTGGTGTAGATTCCCACAAGGGGTAATTTGGAAATCGCATGAAAAATATGAGTGAATCTTAACAGTAAAAAGTTCTTAGTTACACTATGAATTTCATGAGACCACACAAAACGATGAGATCACATGTCTCATTGTACACGTGTCAGACACTTCTACACCAGTGCTGTGAGCAAGCATGCTGACACTGCCCTCACACTGACCTGAAACTCATGAGTCACTTTCTAGCCAAAGGCAGCTTCCACTTAGAACAGGGCCAGGGAGGGATGTGTGGGTATGGATGTAGACCAACACCAGAGGCTGGAGGACACAGTGACAGGACAGCATGGCACTGCACACTCGCGGTGTTCTTGTCCATGATAAGGGCCTGTCTGCATTGGTGGAGCTGCAGCAGGATGAGATGAACAGGCCACGTGAGTGGACATCCCTGTTCTATGGCACTGCTGTGAGAGAACAGGGAAGTGGCCCATCTTTTAGAAAGGGAAGGGCATTTTCACTCATAAGAAGACATCCGAACTGTGCATCCGGTCTGAGAAACTCTTACTGCAGCATGTGTGTGGCACTGCTTGCTGAGATCCCTCTAGAAAAGAAACAGAAATACAAAAGAAATTGACAATGTACAGAACTGAGTATAATTATTGATTACCAACAGGTGAGTAAAAGCAAAATTTCATAACAAAGGAAGTTCTGAATAGAAGCAACAGGCATAGACTTAGTTCAAAATGCTCACTCTACCTTCAAATACTGAAGACATATGCACATGGAATACAGATCAAATCTGTCTTCATCATGAATAGTGCTGCATGTGTTTCTTGAAATGGGAGGAGGAAGATAAAGTACAAAAGAAAGTGGCAAAATGCCAGTACTGAAGGCTGTGGATCAGGGATCAGTATTGGGACAGGGCCTCCAAGTCTGTGCTCCCCTGGGATGGGGCAGCACAGCACACTGGAGAGAACCCCAGGGCACTGGCAGACACAGTGCACTGTGCTGTGCCTCTCAGGCTGGGCTGTGGCTGCTCTGTGATTTCTATACCTAGGTAGTTAACCCTGCGAGTCTAGTGTTCACTGCTCAAATGACCCAGTGTTGCAGAGCATTGAGAGCCCATGCTCCTTTATTCCAGAGTCCCCTGATGTCAGCATTCCCACAAGTTCAGTTTTGCAATCTGTGTTTTCTTTTCCAAATGAAGAAAAAACCATGGTTCTTGGTTTCTAGTCTGTCCTAGGAAGGTTAATGCATCTTTCTCCTGGTGAGCCAAACCCACAGCAGAAACATGCACCAGGAACTCCAACTGCAGCCATCCTGGGGGAAAAGCAGAGCTGCCCAGGCACTCAGAGACACTGCTCTGTAGGAAGGAGTGTGGTGCCCTAAGTGCAGGCATGGTGGGCTCCACAGACCTCCAACAGGGCTGGAAGGTGGGGGGGCCGAGCGGTCAGCTTGGTGACCTCTTGAGGTACCTGTGGCTCCAGCCAGCACTTCCTGACTTCTCTTGCAGGAGACCCTCAGGATAGGTCAGAGTAACACGGTGACAGGGATAACCAGCCCTGTTACTGAGGTAGAGATGTGGGTACAAAGTAGTAGGAAGAGTTTGACTCAGAAAATTCCTCATGGTGTTATGTTGAATGTTTGAATTTTGACTATGTTTATAAAGTTTAAATCTTACATATATAATAGAGTGAATGAAATGCTGCTGTGTATCACGATGTCAACATGGGTCCCAGCACCTACAGCCAAGTCAGCTTTCAATAAATCACTGTGCACTAGGCTCCTCAGAAAAGAAACTAAAATCACCAGTATTTCCCTTTCTGCCATGCCTCTTGACCAGTCCTTCAGAATCCCCCATCATTCATTTTTTCCTACCTATATTCCATATTTTATCCCTAACAGAAATCACCACCATTCATTTACATGAGCACCGCTCGCACTTCCTGAGGCTCTTTACACCACACCCCTCCACTGTGGAAATTCTCCATCTCCCCTTCCTCATGGATTCTGAGGAAGAGGAGTCCTGGCTTCACAGCCCAGCCCCTTGTGTTTGCCTTTCCTGAGTGCAGAAAGCAAGCAGAGTGGGGGCTGGGTGGCGAGAGGGTGGAGCATCTTCTATTCCTCATGGGTCAGCGAGTGTAATGTGTAATGATGTTGACACCCAGGGAGTTCCTACAAATGACACATCAGGCTACAGGGTGGGATACAGGGCACCTCTGGAAAGGGTCCGACTGGAGATTCCACTCATGAATCCTGCTTTGGTCCCCTGATTTAGATGCAGTTGAAAGGAAGAAACGTGCTGCATAGTTTTTTCCATCACTGGAAATTAAACAGTAAGAACTCTGAGACCCAGGCATGGTGCTGATGACTAAGTGCCATGGTCAGATCTACATTGTCTTTCATATGTCTCATGTGTGTTCAGGTAGGATCGGGTCAGGAGGGGAAGGTCACTGTTTTAGTCAGGGGTTGTACACAGAGAACAACTAAGATTAGGACATGGAGTTCATAATATTTTTATAATGGTCACCAGAAGTTAACACAAGAAAATGCAGGAAATCTATCCGCAACACCAAAGACACAGATTATTTAATCAGGAGCCTAAACCCCAGGGCAATGTCCCACATGAGTCCAGATAAAAATCCAGAACTCAGAGCAATGCCTCCCACGAGTCCAACTGGAGGTCCAGAGCCTACAGGAAGGACTCACACCAGTCTCTTTTATGGATCCTTGTCAGGAAGACCCAAGGGTCAGCGGTGGAAGCCAGAAAGTCTATGCCTGCAGGATGAAGGAACTGTGCTAGTGGGATGAGTGTTCTAAGCTGGAGCCAAGAAGTCACACTCACAACAAAGAGCAGGGCTAGCCTGAAAGGCACCACAGCTGTCCTCAGTGACACGGAGACCAGAGCTCCTCCGATGACAAGCACAGTCGGGTATGTGCCAGGAAGCACCATGATGAGTTCATCCTGGAGATTAAGCAGCACATGTCTTCCCCTCCAGAGCCAGGAAGCAGTGCTCAATGTGAAGACCAAAGCTTCTCCAGGAGAACCAACAGCTCAGACAGCAACTCATAGGAGAACCCACAATGCTTCCTTAACCCCTCAATCCCTCTCACCTTCCTTCTTCTCCACCTATTTGTCCTGGCAACCCTCCTCAGGTGGAGCATCTTCTCTCAATGCATGCTGATGTAATCCAGCTGGCATTAAGTTGACTACCAGTTTTCAAACCATAACAGATGTAAATTCTTCTTGCTGTCTCTTCCCTGTCACTCTAATTTTTGGGCTTCTTGCCTTTCCACCATGATTTTTCTGCCTTGCAGGGGACACACAATGCACTGAAACCTCCAAAGCTAAGCCAAGTTAGACCTTTCCTGAAGGTGTGCTTCTCAGGTAGTTTTTGTTCCTGCAATTGGAAAGCTCACTGAAACACAGCTTTTGTGGTATTCCAACAACTATAAAGCACTATTTTCATTGGATCCCTCTGTACTTGCACTTATGAGAAACTTTAATGAACATAATGGGGTAATATCTGTAAAAGTATTTAGATTTAGAATATAAAGGATCAGGCAGAAGATTTTTTAAAGGATACTGTTTTCTGAATTTGTATTTAGGTGATTTATATAGTTATTCAAGTGTGTGCCTCCTTGTACATATTAATCTTATATTTTGCCCCAATAAAAATGTTTATATATCTTTTATCAAACTATTTTCCATCTTCACTCTATGATAAAACATTTGGATTCACAGACCAAAGGTAGGGAGAACAAGGTCATGCCAGCAAGCAAGCCCAGTGTAGGAACCAACCCAATATATAACCTCAGACTTTACCTAGAGTCAGTGCCATTTGCAGACTAGGGGTAGAGAAAACAAGGTCATGCTAGCAAGCAAACCCAGTCTGGGAACCAGTGCCATGCATGGGCCACCACAGGACTGGTACAGACAGACCTCTGCACCTTTCATCATGTGGGCTGAAAACAAGACGTTTAAATCTCCACCCCCACCACTGTAAGCAACTGGCTTATCCACAGACACACAGGTTGTGATGATAGTTACAAAGGTGAAATGCAATTGGAATTGGTACTTTGTTGTTTCACTAACATTGCAGGTGTAGGACCAGTGGTCTGATCATAGGTTCAAAGGATAGCAGTGCACAGTGTGACATCTGGGGGGGATCTCTTTCTAGGGGTTGCAACCATTGCTGAGTCCCTATGGTCTTGTTTTGAAGTCCTATATCACTTCCATTGTTTTGTTGGGTTGGGTTTTACTCTCTTTGGTTTTGTTTGATTTTGTCAATCCAATGGCAAGAGCAGCTATTTCAAAGATAGCAAGAAATATTATGGTAGCAATTTTGGATTTATGATAGGCTTGATTTGAAGTCCTTTATTGCATTCGTTGTTTTGTTTTTATTGTTTCTATTCTATTCCATTCTGTTTGATTTTTACTATGTCCAAAGTTATCTGCAGCTATTTGGAAGACATCAAAAGGCATTATGATAAGTATTGTTGATTTCATAATGATTTGAAGTCCTGTACTTTTTACACTCATGTTTTGATTGGTTTTACTCTGTTTTATCCTCTTTAAAATAAAAAATACATATACATATAAAAACAAAACACATTTGCAAGTCATGAGGATGCTGTAAAAACCTTAAGCAGGGTACCACCCTAAACTGACCTGCTAAACTGGAAATTGATCTTAGTGGTTCCTGATCGCCCTCTGGTGGCCACTAGTGCTCCCTCTGTTCCAGTTTTCTTGCCCTGCTGGGGGCTTTTGCTAGGCTCACTCAGCTTGCAGACTACAGGCCTGTGGGTGCAGTATCACCTGTCTGTCTGCTTGGGGACCTCGCCGCTCAGTTAAAGAACTTGGTTCTTGGTCATGACCCTTAGATGTTCACAGACTGTTATGGGTCGCTGCAGTACAGAGTGTTCTCAGCGCAGGGCACATCAGCCCACACAAGACATTGCTGGGTGGGGGCCATCCCTGACATGAAATAGTCTGAAACAAACAGGGCTATGTAGATGGCCCAGGTGAGGCTAAGCATTTGTGAGGTGATGAGCACTGTTTCTTCTGTTACATAGGCTTTGCCTCAGTCTGGCTATCTGGAGGATGGAGGCCATTGAGAGGCACAGACTCAAGGATTCATCTCTTGTATCCAGTTTCTGAAACCTGCATCATGCATCATGAAGGGAAGAGCACAGGCAGACGAGTGAAGCAGGGTCATAGTGTGTAGGTAGGAACAAGGCTTGCTGAAGAGCCCACCCCAGAAAGACAGGACAGAATGACACTTCCCCCTTTCTGCCCTGATTTCTTGATAAGGCTATCAGGTCCATTTGCATGACTGGAAAAGGAAGCTTTTAACTGAAAATCATCATACAAGTAGATCCCACTCCAGGGACCAAGCCACATTCCTGCCCTTACAGAGCACAGCAGGAAGCTTCTCTGGGTCGCATTGTGTCTACCCCCATGGAACTGTCACCAGTCCTGCACTGATGCATCTCTAGGCCTAACCTCGGAGCCCCTGGCCCGGTCACTCATAAGCTTTGCCTTCAGTCTTGCCAGATATCGATATCTGAGCTGACAGGGGAAGACGTATGTGTCCTGAAGTCAGTCTTTAAGTACTGAAAATGGTGACTCCTTCAAATGCACAGACTCCAGTGATCATGGAGCATCAGGGAAATGTGACCCCACCAAGGAGAAAATAAACCTCAGCACTCCACTCACAGATGGATATATACTAACTTCCTGGCCACAATAAATTGGAACAGTGCTGTCTAGAAAGCTTGGTGTTCACCTGGAACAAAATCATGGAAGGAACACATAAATGGAATAAAAGTTTAAAAACTGTAACAATCATAAAAGCTAACAGACAGATATTCTGTACCTGAGGGACACCATCACTGAACTAGTAATTCTAGTGAGATCCTCAACAGTTTATTTAGTCAAGGACTGGAATTTGAGGCCAGGAAATGTCATATCACTTGGGAAAGCAGCTCAAGCAACACCAAAAAAAACAGCAAAATCATAGGGAAAGCTTCATTAACATCTATAGGAATCCTTTCCTCAAAGGAAAATTTGTTAGTAAGGGTAGTGCATGTCTAACTTAGAAAACAGAGTGTGAAAGAAAAGTGCAAGCCTCTTTAACTATAGTTATAATTTAAAGACACAGTTCATAAAATTATTATAAATACAGAAAATTTCAATTATAATGAACAAATGACAAGATGTAATACAACCTATTGATATAATGAAATTGCAGTGAATGTAAGTAATTTTATGCCACTGAAGTTGAATTATTAGAGCCATAAAGATTCTCCAATTCATAAATTAGAATCTAAGGCTATACTGTGTTTCAAGTAAATTCATGACAACTACAGAGATAAACATCTTTAATAGATACATTAATGTTATCATAGGTTATCATAGGTACAAAATGTTATCATAGGTCTTCCAAAAGAAAATTACAAACAGAAAAGACAAAGAAGAAGAAAGTAACTGCAGAAATATCAGAAAACAATTAACAAAATGGCAAGTGTGATTCCCTATCTCTCAATAATCCCTTTGAATGAAAATAGACTAAATGCATACTACACAGTTTGTCTGAATCCATTAAAAACAGTAAGGTGCTCCCATAGTCATAAGATCACACACAGTTGCTCAACCTTTTAATTCCATTGGAAGATTTGGAGGGGGCAGATCACGCACAGAGGAGCACTAGAGAGAGATAAAATGTTTCTGACTCATGCATGTTCTCTGCTAAAAAAAAAAAAAAACTCAGAGCCTTCTCACTAGGACAAGCAGAGAGTAGTACAATAATCTTCTCATTACCATCACCAAAAAATTAATAATGTGAAAAATGGGGCCATTTCATGTATGGAAACATTTGTAACAAGTGTTTTCCATTTCAGCTGGGAATGTGTTTGCCATACATCCTAAAATTATTTTCTAGACTTTGCATAACAAAGATATCTTACTTTCTGAACACTGTACCATTTTTATTCAAAATACAATTGTCTTATTTATTTATTTCCCTGGCTTCCCCATTTTTACTATAATGCACGCAGCACCTCCCAGGCTTAGACAGTTGGTGGAAGTGAGATCCAGTATGAGATTCCCCATACTTTCTAATGAAAGTATGGGAAAAACATTGTTGCCACCCTATGTGGGATGCTCTGAGGACCACAGTGAGAAAATTCTAGCTTGAGATCATTAATCTAGATCATACGGGGTTCACCTGGTCCTCCTCAGGTCATGTGCAGCTCTTGCTGTTATTGTTGACAGATTGACTCTTGGGTGATACTCATGTGGTGGGAGCTGTGCTGATACAGCCAGGAGGCTGCTCTGTTTTGGAGCTTTGATGATTGACATGATGAGTGGGTCCTGCTGAGAAAGGGCAGAGGGAGAGAGAAGTAGTGTGTCAGGGCCATAGGCATTTCCTATACTTGTCTTTTCCATCTCTAGCAAGAGCCCCAGTCTTCATCCTGGGGCTGCTTCCTATCCCGTCTCAGATCATCCAGGGGAATTGACAAAGGGGGCAAATATGCTGAGGATATCAGATCCTGCTCTCTTCCCACTGCAAGAAAGTAGACACCTTATTGTTTAACTCTGTCATGTCCTGTGAGCACAATCTGCATGCTCAACCCCACACAAACTCATCTTCCTCCGGAAGTAGGATAGAGTCATGACTTAGGAGAGTCCCTGAGTGTTTCAGTCTTCAGTTTCTTTCATCAAATTTAAAGTGTACTATATGACCAGGACCATTTGAACTTTTAGAGGCTTCCCCCATGTAAAACAGCCCCCAGTCTCAGGTTGAAAGTCCAGTCTCCTCTTACAGGCACATTCTTCAAAGCATGGGAGTCTGGTGCTCTTCTGCATGGTGACAGCTTCCTACTGGGAGTGTCTAGGGTATCAGGATACAGATCTGGGCATGGAGTGTGCATGTGTTTGACAGATGATGGTGCTTGTCATCCTCATGTGTCCTGTCCCATGTGCAGCTGCAGGAGTCAAGACCTGGCCTGGTGAAGTCTTCACAGACCCTGTCCCTCACCTTCACCATCTCTGGATCCTCTTTAACCAAGTATGTTATCAGGTGGATCCATCAGGCACCATGAGAGAAGCCTGAGTGGATGGGTATTACATGGGAGGTGGAAGCACTGATTATAACACAGCCCTAGTATCTTGAATGAGCACTAACACTGAGCAGTCTAAAGACTGAGGACAGGGTCTTGGGTCTCAGATGGTTAATTGCCCAGGCTGTAGGTAAACAAGCTTTTGGATGTGTCTCAGGAGACACTAAGTGGGCACAGGGATGGATTATCAGCAGCTGTGTCTACATTATAATCGCCCTGCCTTGTCCACTCAAGCCCCTTCCTGGTAGACTGATTGATCCAGATTTCAATGAAATTACTATTAATGCAATAACAAGAAAACGCACACAGAGGGAAAGGCTAAGTCCTATCTCTTGCAGCTGTACCTCAGAAAGGACAGTGAGACAGGAGAACAGGTTCAGTGTTGAGCTTAGATGCCAAATGCCAACACCTTCCTGTCTGAACCCTGGGACACCCTGGGACAGTCTGGGAGTTGCCACCAGAAAGATGAAGAGCTCATATGGTCCAATTTTCTTTCAGATTAGCTACATAAATCCCAGCTTGCATCCATAAGTATGATGAAGTATCTGAATTTAAACAAATGTGTGAAGAGGTGCAGAAACCAAACATATAAATAATTGTGTATGTGACATCAACAGAGGGACTAGTCATGTATTTACCACTGCCATGAGTGCTATTGGTCTACTTTACAACCAGAAAAGACTCTCTAGATCCTCATCTTCTCAATTGAGATCCCACAGGGACTCCTGCCCTGCTCCCCGATATGTCACACCTGTGACTAAGGCAGGTCTCTGTCCTGCCCCATGTCAATACACTTTATTGACTAATTTGTATGCAGAATTGTCTGAAAATACTTTTTCATTTCATAAAATACTTTTATCATTGCATGAAAAGGGCCTTGAATTCAGCACAGTGCACCCGGATTCTGCCCAGTGTTTATGTTTGTTGTAAACATTTAGTTTTATTAGAAGATATTTGAAGCACATAATTATTAAGTTCATCATTGAGAGTTGGCACAAGTGGAAAATACATCATAATCTTTTAATTTCCTAATAATCTGGCTACCTGGATAGAGGCATAGAGAGAATCAACAATAGTAATATGAGACAGATTAAGATAACATGGACACTCTGAGTAGGATGCGGACGAGGGAGCAGAGCTGTTATGGGCCTGAGTTGATGAGGAGCTGCCTCTGCAATGCAGAACTGAGTGATTTCCATGAGTTACATGTGTCTCCATGTTCTGATCTTTCATCTGATGTAGAAAAGTTTGTCCTGAATTTCTGAACACTGTTGGATTGTGAAAATAGAGTTATACATTCTCACAGACAAGAATAAAATATATCTGGTAGGCATATAAGTGAGTAGTGGGAAATTAATCATACCCTCTGCTAATTTCCTTCAATGTGAGAGAGAATTTGGTCATGAGGGTTAGGATGATCTTATTAATGAAAGTAATTGCCTATGTGCTAACAAATGTAATAGTACCAGTGGGAAGAACCAAAGTATTAACAAACAAGTACATATGAAGCCAGTGAGTAAAATTTGACGGGCACTCCCTGGACCATTAGGGAACACCTTTAGGGGTAGACAGACCGCGCTGTATCAGAAGGTTTGGAACTCATATACCATTCTCCAGTGCAGGAATAGTGGCACTTCTAGTGGAGAAAACAGGGAACCAGGACCTCAAAAAAGGGAAGCAAAGTCCTAAATCTCTGGGAACCCATAATGATAGACTGGGAGTTCCAAAAGAGTGAATCAAAACATCTCTTTCTATTTGTGATCTATTTCTAATCTTAGGCATTAGCTTTACTGATAGAACTCAGATCCACACACTCGTAAATCTTAATGTTGAAAGAAACAGTGTTGGGCACAGTAGCATAGATACTTCAGGAGGTCATGTCTACTTTGAAGATAAAGTAGCTGATCTCACAGAAAAATAGAGAAAAACTGTTCACACAGAATGTGTGGAGCCAAAATAGAAGCTGGATATTGATCTCATGGGACAGAATCACAGCAGATAGAGGGAATGACTCCTGCTGTTCTTTCCTACAGAAAGGTGATGATAGGTTATAATATTGCACTGTGTAATCCCAAATAGGTAGGGGAAAGCACTAGTGATATTCTTATAACACAGATATGATTAGTGCTTGAAAGGATGAGTAAGTTAAATATCCTGAGTTCATCAATACACAGATCAAAAATGTATCAAAATATCACCAAGAAACTTATGAAGACAAACAATCATTTTACATTTATCAAAAATAAAAGTTAGGGTAACTCAATTTCCCTGCTCCTTTCATAAATTCTTCTTTTTCTTAACCTCTATGGTTCCTAGAATTCATTGTGTAATTTTGTAGACACAAACTTGGAATAACAGACATGTAGCAGGTTGAGAGTTATATTTCCCTTATACTATTTGGAGGTCCTATATCATGTGACCTATATCATTTGAAGGTCTTCCTTACAGATAAGTGGATGTAGATAAGAGTTTGCTTCTGTTTCGTAGATGGGTTGTGACACACTTTAGCAATCAAAATTTTTATGCTTCAATTTTGTATGTTATATACCTTTGACTATTGTTTATAAATGTTTTTACAAAATTTTGTACAAATGATCAATTTAAATTAAGAACATAGGAATGTTATGCTGTTTCTTTGATGAGACATTTTATTCCTGTTTTGTATATGTAGCATTTGGACTTAGTTGCTAAATTTACTAGTGTTCCTTGTTTGACCTGACTGATATAGGCTGATATTTTAGCAACTATAGGGAAAGGTAATATTTATAGTTCCTCCAGGAGATTTTGATATGAAATGCTATAAAATGGTCTTTTTCTGAAATCTAGTTCATAATTAGAATATATACATACCTGTTAATAAACCATGAGACCCTAACTGCCGATTAAAAGTAAATAGGTTGGTAGGCATTCTAAAGATTGGGGGATTGATTTCAATGAGACAGAGTGGCCAACATCATCCTCTCCTCTCTAGGGTACATGACAAGTATGTTCTGCATTCCTTTCCTTTCCTTTCTGATCTGCTGTAAGAAGGCAATTTAGCTCTTGAGATTCCCCATCCTCTCTTTTCTGGGATGAGACCAAGTTGTTTAAATAACTTACTGTGATCATGACAAGAAAAGATCTATTTTCTTCGATATTATTTCTAATAATTTCTTGCCACTTCATACATTCCTTTTTGTAAAGCCATATAAGATTAAGAGAAAAAAATCTTCTCCAAACTTTTCCTCCTTCCCAACAACTAATTTAAGCCCATAAAAAATGATCATCTACTAACACAGAAGACAAGAAAGTCATCTTAAAGGAGGAGTATATAGCCCATCTATAGATCAGATGAAACATCAGAATTTTTCCTATCTAGAAGAATAGCCCTAAATGCCATGTCTTGGATTAGCAATCTGGGCAAAAATTTCACTCAGAAGAGTGACTCTGAGACACAATGCAAACAATTGACTTCTGGGTAAAATCAATAGAAGCTATTTCTAATGCATCACACGTAAGGGATCAAAATATATTTTTCCTAAGGGAAGATCTCCAATTTTCCCTCTTTCCTCATAGACCTATTTATCATTTATGTGCATAAAATACTTTGACTTATAAAATACTCATAAAATACTTTGAAACTTCTAGTGTAAATTTATAAAGTGCTATGGGATAAATTTTTCTCAGGCTTTTACCTATCCTTTATAGAACTTTGGCAAACAGAGTTTACTCTACCAGCTCATTAAACACTTGTAGAGAATTTGCCACTCTTAAAGCAGAGCAAAGACTTCTCTAGCACTTTCTGGTGGTCCACAATTGAAGCCAATGAGCAATGGAATTTTGGTGAGGCAGGTAGCTGCATTCCTTCCTGTAGACAGATACCTGGTTATGTGGATCAGTTTAAACTGAGAGAGTAACTGAGGTGCCATGGCCAGGGCTGCTCTCTAGCACATACATAAATGTTCCTCAGTAGAACCTGGCTCCCAACTACAGAAAAGTTTCCACTTATCTACTGTAATTTTGTCTCTTTACTATTAAGTTGGAAACCCCAATTTTTTTTCCAAATTGTAGGGATTTAACTTTAAAACCACTTTGTCATTAGACTGCCACATCTTCCAAACATTAGGCCAAAATACCTGGGAGCAACTTTTTGCTTTTCTGGAGGGAAACAGCTATCAGGGAAATGATTTACATATGTGCCTGATATATGCTAATTAAGAGAAAGAAATTTCAGTCAGCCTTTATAACTTTCACGTACAGGAAAAAGACAAATAAATTTGCCCTTATTAACATGTAAATTGTGATTGCTAGGTGATTATGACTGGTGATCTTCAGAGATATAGAAATTTTTAAATGGACTTAAAAGGTATAGCTTTGTCTTGCTGCTAGAAGACATTGCTTAAGTGACTAAGCAGGTAACAGAAATGTCTTAAAGAATCTTTCATTGTTAAACCCAGAGTAAGATATTGCTCCAAACCATTTTTACCTGACCATGTGTCTCTAGAGGGAATTTCCTTTGCAGGCTGGAAAGTGTTCCAACTATTTCCAACTTATTTTTTTGGTATTTGCCCTTTATCAAAGAACTAGAAAAAGTTTAATGCTAAACAATATTCTTAAACAGGTTTTATGTCTGAGATCAATTATAACATCCTTATGGAAACAATTATGAGACTAATTACACAAGTTTATGGAGAAGATAAAATTACATACCAATTTGAGCATGGATGTTTTTGTCAGATTTCATCTTCTGACCTCTTTTCAGATGGCATCCACCTGCCTTGGAGTAGAGTCTCCTCAATAGATAATTTGACATATAAAAATCAAATAGAAATTAATGTGGATGTCTCTTTTTTTTTCTTTTCAAAAATGATGAACTCCTACTGGGGATTTAGTTCAGCTGGACAAACATCTTCCTGGCAGGCATGAGGTTGTGAATACAATCCCTAGTTCCAAAAAACCCTGATGAACTCAAGGTCAAAATGTCTTACTCCTTTGGAATATATGCTTAAGCATTGGAAAATATTTTATCCTAAAATGTTGAAAAAGTGCTATTTGCGGGCCAGGGATTTAGCTCGGCAGCACAAGTGCTTGTCTAGCAAGTGCAAAGTCCTGAGTTGAAATTCTGGTACAAAAAAAAGAGTGCCATTTGATATTTTTCTGAACCTGAATAGGACCCGCCTGTACTCTAGAGCCAAAATAGAATGCCAAGATAATTATCAATTAGGGTGCTTTTTCATAACTAGAACCATATTGTAGGAAAGATGAAAAAGGGTCAGAATTGCCGTATGTTCAAACTTTCTCCACAAAAAAGACACAATTACTTTTTGTGCTCAAAATATAAGTCATACAAAACTGCTGAAGTTTGTGAATTTCTCTCTCTCTCTCTCTCTCTCTCTCTCTCTCACTGAACTAAAGTACATTAAACTTAATCTAGTGAAATTTTCAGATGATACTGATAGGTACATTAAATTCTATAGATGACTTGCTCAGACCTATGAGTAAGACTGGAAATATGCAATATAACTCATAATTCAAACATTGATTTTTAATGAAGGACAGGCAGAAATCTGAGCTGCTATTACATTTGGAGATGAATGTCAGATCATTTAGTTGAAATGATCAGAAGATAAACTTTCAGGTAGATAAGCAGTTCCCACTGGAACACAAGCAACCCTTATCCAAGACACTTGTTTACCTAACAGCTGGGTGGGACATTAAAATAGGATATATTTTCAAGTATATATATATATATATATATATATATATATATATATATATATTTTCAGTACCAGGGATCAAACTCACGACCGCATGCTTGCAAGGCAGGTGTTTATGCTGCTGAGCTAAATCCCCACCCCTAAGTATACTTTTTTAAAAGTCTAAAAATCACCAAACTCAAGTCCTTCAATCATTTCAAGTTGCTTGATACTCAGCAAAACCTTAAAAGTATCCTCTCTGCCTCCTTAGATATTTTATAAGAAGCATTGATAAAATATATGCCCATAGCTCCATCCAAAAAAGAATATAAATAGCAATAAATCTAACAAATAAAGTGAAAGATCTGTTCTTGAAAACTATTGCCTTCTAAAGTATTAATTGAAGAGAATATCAGGAAATGTAATGATATCCCTTATTCTTGTGTATGAAGAATATATATAGTGAAAATGGCCATGTTCCAGAATTATTACAGAGATCTAATGCAATTCAAGGCAAAATTACTGTAGCATATCTCACAGAATTAGAGAAAACTATCCTAAAATTTATTTGGAACCAGAAGAAATCTAGAATACTAAAAGCAGTTCTGGGAACAAATGCAAGGCAAGGTACATCACAATATCTGACTTGAAATTGCACTACAAAGCTACTGTAATTTTTAAAAAACCACCATGCTAGTGGCAAAGAAGCAAAACATGACCCAAGAATCAATGGAACAAATTGAAATATTCAGAAATAGCAACAGTCATACTCAGCCAATGTATCTTTGAAAATGGAACCACACACCTTTGTTAGAAAAATGATAACCTCATAAATGGTGCTGGAAAAAACTGGCTTCCATATACCAACAGTTAAAACTAGACCCATAATTTTCACCATCATTAAACTACAATTGAAGTAGATCAAATATATAAATAGTACAACCAAACACTAAATATGCACAAAGATGGAACAAGAAGTCATGGAGACATTGGTGCAGGCAAACTTTATAAACAAAATCCCAATAGCACAGAAGCAATCACAAATAATCAACAACTGTGGCCTTTCACTTAAAAATTTTTCACAGCAAGAGAATCTACCCATACAGTGAAGAGTCAACACACAGTGTGGGAACAAATATTTGCCAGCAGTTTTTTAGAGAAAGAACTAATATCTAGAATATACAAAGAAATAAAAAAAGCATCAGTCTCCCAAATTTAAATATTCACTCCATAAATGAGTATCTAAAATGAATAGACATTTGTTAGATGAAGAATTTGAAAAGCTAAATTTATATATGAAAAATGTTTAACCTCTCTGGTCATTAGAGAGGCACAAATAAAGAATGCCACACTTCCATGTCACTCCTGAAAAACACATGTCATCAAGAAATCAACCAAGAGCAAATGCTGGTGGGCTCTGTAAAAAAACGTAAAGCTTCTACACTGTTGGTGGGAGGATAGACTAGGGCAACTATTGTGGAAATCACTGTGGAGAAATTTAAAACTAGAGGTCCCATTTGATCCATCTAATCTCCTACTCATTATCTTACTGGAAACAACTAGCATTATACCACAGTGATCTACTAACAACTATGTTTGTAATGCCTCCATTTGTAATACATAAAATCTTGGAACTAGCCTAAAGGTTCATCAATAAATGAGTAGTAAAAGGTATGTATTTTATGCAATGGAGTATTACTCAGACATTAAGAAGGATAAGGTTAACACATTTTTTCATTACTGGAAGCACTTTGAGACCATGCATTTAAATGTAATGATTCGCAACCGCATGTGTAAATATCACATTGTCTCCCTGATACAAGAAACTGGAAGCGTAATTAAGGTCCAAACCATATAAAGAATATTGTGAAATAGGAAGAAACTTTTCACATGGGAAGTGAAAAAGGAAGGGGTGTAACAGACTGAGGGGAAAAATGACAAAATAAAGAAAAATAGGAACTAACGTGCTGTAAATAATAATGGGAAATGTAATTGGTGAGAGATTAGTGGAAAGAGATAAAAAGAATCAAGATACATCATGTAAGTAACAAAGTCTCTATGATGAATGTGATCATTTGTGTATCTTCATTGATTAAAAATATTAAAAATAGTAAAAGCTTAAGCCAAATATTAACATACTTGAAAATTTTTCAAACCACTATTAATATTCTAATTTTAATTTCTTACTCCATTTATTAGACATGTTTATAAAATACAGTTTAAGAGTCAATAACTTGCACATACTTTAGGGTAATTTCCAGACTAGCAACAGGATATAGTTCAACAAATAAAATGCACTTTTGTCTTTTATCAGTTCCATCTGGGTGAGATTTTTGATCCATGGCTAAGATGGATACACTGAAGCAGTTACACAAGATAGAGCATGTAGCCTTTTATGCCACTTAAGAATAGGGTGACAGAGCTGAGGGGTGACGTATGATGGAAGAAATAAAGATAAATAAGAAGATAAATAAGAAGGAGACAAGTAAAAATCATGCTTTTGATAATAAAAACTATACTTTCAGAATATGAGCTCATTTTCATTTTTTCCTCTACTCCAGGGGCAGAATAAGCAGACAAACCTATCATTTATGTAGAAGATTGTTTCACCATCCATTTCCTACTAGAAAGTGGACTTTTCACCTGTAAATAAATCACTACTTACCTATGGAACTGGCTTTCCTCATTGAATGAACCTTTTATTATCTCACTGTGAGCGGCTCACTCTACTCACCCACCCAAATGAAAGAGACTGTAGATGGTCAAATTTCAGATTTCCACTGCCAAAAATACATAATATTTCCCAGTTCCAAACTATAGTACAGCTCATACATTTGATGATCCACGCTCCACTCCTCAGTAGGTACTAAAATTTCAGCCTAATAAACATATTCTGTGCCTCTTATTTACATGTCCTTAAAATTATTTTTCTGTGAAAGGACTCAGTGAACCTGCTTGCCTTCCAAGTGTTCCAAGGGCAGATAGGCAGAACAGCTGAGGACCTAGTGTAGGCAAAGCCTTTATGAGCAAAACCAAGGTCATAGAGAAAAATCACAAAAAAAATCAACATTTAGGACCTAATCTTATTACAAATCTTTTATTCAACAAAATAAATTACTAACAGGGTGAAAACAAAACCTACCGAGTGAGAAAATATTTTAGGATGTCTATTCTCAGACAAAGGACTAATATCAGGAACATATATAGAATTGGAGAAAATCAGAGCCTCCAAATTTAAAGACTGAATTCACAAATGGGCATCTGAGATAAATACGTTCTTCTCAGATGAAGAAGTAAAAATGGTGAATAAATATATGGGGAAAAGTTCAATGTATTGGTCTTTTGAGATATGCAAATTAAAACAACTCTGAGATTCCATCTCACTACAGAATGGCTACTGTCACCAAAACAACCAATAAAAATTGCTAATGTGAATGTGAAGAATAAAAGAAACCCTTCTTCACTGTTAATGAAAGTAGAAACAAACACCCCTTTGGAAATCAATACATAAATTTCTTTAAAAAAAAAAACTAGTACCACAGGGTCCATGTGATCGAACAACTCTTCTCCTTAGTATGTTCCCAAAAGTATTAAATGTACCTTCCCACAATGACATAAGTGTACCCATGCTCATAAGGCCACATTTTGTGATGCCTAAGTCTTAGAAACTCACCAACTGATGAATACAAAGGCATGATTTTTGTACAATGGTGTAACTGTCAGCCATTAAGGATAAACTTCAGACATTTATAACTAATAGGATGGACTTTCACAATTATCTTCAATGAAATAAACTGCACAAATTTGTATAAATATCACATTGTCTCATTGATGTGAATATTCAAAACTGTGAATAGAAAGCAAATGCAAAATAGATATAATGAAATAATAAGCAGTTGTTTGAAAACAAAAAGAAACTAGGCAGGGAGAGAAAAGAAGGAAGAGAAAAATGAGAAAAGAAGAAAAAAAAGCTTCAAAAATAAGAAAGGAAAGAGATTTTAGGGAGCAACAAAGAATGCCAAAAAGAGGAATCAAGTATATCATGTAGAGGTATAATTTATCTATATGAATATGCACATTAAGTATTTCTCAATTGTAATGATAAACTTAATAATAATAGTAACTGTAATAACGTAACTTCCATAAAAACCCATGTATATTATATGCAGGTTTTAGTATACCAAAATGAAAGCCACTATTCTGTGTAATTTACATGGACTTATAAAATCATTTTGAGGTTCTATGTATGTGGAAAGACTCCTAATTATCTTAATATTGACATTTAGCTATTTACGTAGCAAAGATTATGAACCCCAGTTATTTTTATTCTGGAAAAACAGGCCAGGGAAAAAGAAACCTTTTCCATTAGATTTAGATAATACCCTCCCCCACCACACACACACATGTCTCAATAGAAAAGACCAGATTCTCTCTTGCCAAAATTCCATTGTTTCAATTCAGTACATAATGGATTTTCCTGATCTCCGTATGCCTTCCTCCAATGCATAACACATACAGCCTTCCTGCATCTCCCAGGAGCTGGTGATGAAAAACCAAATATCTGAGAATGAAGAGACAAGGAAAGTGATCCAAAATCTGGACTGATGAGTACAGTGACAGGTGCCATTCCTGGATTGCATATGGGCTACTGAAATGGTCCATGAGGATATTACTGCATTTTAAATGAGGTTGTGCTTGTCTTTACAGAGCAGGGATTGACTAACTGTATTTTTTGCAAGTTTCCTCCTTCATCCAGTAAATTGGAAGGAAATTGTATTCAGGTGATTTCAGACAATGTTCTCTGGAAATGGCGTCAATCCTCAGAGGGGGATGGTGAGAACAGGTCAGGTCTGTTCAGAGAGTGAGATGAGGCAGAAAGTTTTACTGCCTTACCAGGAAACAAGGCCTATTTTAACTTTTCAGGACTGAGTTTGGAAACGAGGAGATTTATCCTGAGCTATGTCCCCAGCACTATACTTTATTGGCAAATACATTTCCACTATGTTTCCAAGTTGTCAAGCCTGGGTTCAAATTTCAAAGTAGAAATCCTCTTAGCTTAAATCACACAAAAACACCACCTTACCTATGTCTGAACCACTTTAATTTTTAAAAATTTATAAAACATTAAAATAAGGGAATATAAGTAGGAACTACATTGTAGTAATTTGTCAGCAATATTCTACCTAAGGACTGAGTGTGAAGAAATGCTAACTGCTTCAATATGTGTTTCCAGTATTGGATAACAATATATTACACACATAGAAACATGCACACACGTAACATTTATATACACTTCGGCTCTTGGAATGTATTGAAAAATACATATGGATAAATAATTACCATGATACTAAATACTGAAATTGACATAATAATCATGGTATAATCAGCATCCTGTGAATATGTTGTTTTTCTATTCATATCTCATCCTCCCTTGCACTTAACCTGCTTGTCAGGTTGTGACATCACGTGATATCATTCTGATGAAAGAAACTGAGATACATGATGGATCCAAGTGGCATTAGATTTAATTATGCTAATGAGAATGGAACATGATTTAGAATTTGTCAACTTTCATTTCTGATTTTTTTCATATCATAATATGCTGCTGAAATGCTACCTTGAAATGCCTAAAAGGAGACTATGATAGTTTAGCAGTGCCAAACCCCGAAGATTGGACAGACAGGGGAAAAGTAGTGTATTACCACCCCTGCATCCCTATATGAAATTTTTTGGTAGGTAAATCTAATGTTATAATTCTCATGCATCTAATTCACTTGCTTGTGATTTTCACATGCTTGCATTGTGCACTGGTGGTTCTATATTTCTGGTGTCACAATATGACATCATTGCCATCACTCACTATTCCTTTTCTGGGAAACATACTCCTTGCATTTTCCCTTGAACCCTAGAACTTGTGCAAAATCCTGATTCACTTGCATATTCAGGATGCTGCTATTTATATATGACTTACTTAATATAAGAGAAATGGTGTTTACATTTTTCTTGAATAAAAAAATTACATAATGTACTTGCATAATGTATATGCAATAGGGGCATATAACTTTCAAAAATGGTGACCAAGAAATAGAGAAAAAATATAAACAGGGGATGCTAAGGCAAGAATAAATAGCTCAGATCTATTACACACATTGATGCCTTCCAAAGATAAACACATAAATTATATACTAGAAATATATACTAATGCAATTATATATATATATTTATTTTAAATTTGCTTTTGCTTTTGTCATTGTTTATCTTATCATAAACATGCATAACTACATAGATACATGACATGGAACCTGGTAAAGGACACTTCTGAATGTGTTTTTGTGGATCCTTCTAGGCAAAGTAATAACTGAGCTATAGATCCAAGTGGAAAGTGATGGCTATGAGAAAAATAGGTGTCATCTATGAAAACTGCTTATTGTAGGATCAAAATGGTGGGGAAATGCTTCAGAATGCTTGAATTTTCTTTAAAAGGCATTTTTAATAGTAAGACTGCAGACAAATTGATCAGATATTTATGTATGATGTGCTGTAAAACAAAATGATTACACTTTTGGATATCTCCACCTTTGAGTGTGATTTCTGGAAAATCTATGAATACATATTGACATCAATTTTTACAGTATTTAAATGGGTCTTGACTACATGACTAAATTGCAAAGCATTTTCAAAATAATTGCTTATCTATGCTCAATTTCTCTTCACAGTGATGACTTCCACATATTTGACCATAGAGTGCTTTCTCACATTGCATACATAGATTTTGGCCACACTGTGACATCATTTTGGAAGCTATCTCTGTCAACAGACTCTTTTCTCAATACATTCTATATACACAGTTACTCCCCAGTGTGTGAGAAATTTAATATTTATAAAATGAAAATCTTGCAGCAAACCCTTTCCATATTTCCACATACTCAGAGTTTCTCCCTTATGTGCATTATTTTCTTATTTGATGGCACTTTGGTACACTGAATGATTTCCCCCATTATTGTTGTTGTTGTTTTGTATCAAGGATCAAACTCATGACCTCGCACTTACCAAGCAGGCACATATGCTGCTGAGCTAAATCTCCAGCCCTCTCCCATTGTTCAAATGCATAGGGTTACTTCCCAGTGTGAATTCTTTCACATCTTTACAATTACTGGTACACATGATTTCTCCCCATTGTGGATTCTTTCATGTGTTTGACAGTGAACATGTGAACTGAATGCTTTCCCAAATTGCTTGCATGCATAGGGTTTCTGCCTATGAATTCTTTGATGTATTTGCAAGCTATGTTTGACTGATTCCCACATTGCTTACATAGGTTTTTCCCTGTGTGGGATATCGTATGTCTAGGAAATGTTGACTGATCAGTAGATCCTCTTCCATATTTCTCACACATGTGGTTTCTCATAGTGGGAGTTATTTTATGTCCAAGAAGGTTCCAATTTTGAGTAAATGATTTTCCACATTGTTTGCATACATAGGGTTTCTCCCATGTGAGTTCTACTGTGTATTTTATAACCTGTGTATTGTTTTTCATATTTATTTCATATATAAAGTTTCTGCCCGGTGTGAGTTCATTCACGTTTCTGACAGTGACAGTCTGCTTTTGTAATGGCTTATCTTACCATAAGTATGCCTAAAGATATATACCATGAATATAATACTTCTTGATAAAGTGATGCATGAACTACAGATTCCTGGTGGGAAAAAATGATCATGCAGTAAATGGGTGTCATCCATCAAAATAAGACACTGGGGGATCTAAAATATAGGGGCAAAGTTCCAGCATAAATTTTCCTTTAAAATTGTTAATGTTTATTGTTAAGACTACAGACAATTATTATGTGTGATTTACTAAAAAAGAAATGAAAATGTTAAGGATACCTATCTTTGAGAGTGTTTTCAAGAAAATCTATGAACAAAGATTGACATTAATAACTTTATTTTAAAAGATCTCTTCATGAGTAATTTCTGAAGTATTTTTAAAAGTCACTTACATATAATTTGACTTCATTGTGATTGCTTTCACGTTTGACAACCATGAATTCTGAGTGCTTTCTCACATTGCATACAGAGGTATAGGCCACAATATGACATCACTCAGGTTAGCATCTCTGTCACAGCTGAATTTTTACCCAATATTTTTTATATGTAATTACCCCCCAGAGGGGAATTTTGTTTGCAAAATGAAAGCATTACAGAAAATTCTTTCCAGACTGCCTATATACATAGAATTTCTCCCTTGTGTGCATTAATTCCTGTTTCATGGCATTTTTTTGTGCACCAAATGCTACTCACCATTGTTCAAATGCACAGAATTACTAGAATGAGTTCTTTCATGTTGTGACCATCTCTAGTGGTGGAAAATTTTCCTACATTGCTTACGCTCATAAGGTTTCTCCCCAATGTGGGATCTTCTATAAAATGAGAATTTATAAACAAATCCATTTATACATTTCGCAGTTTCTCTCTGCAGTAACTTTTTATATACACAAAAGCTACCATTATAGCTGAAAGACATCTCACATTGCTTAGACATTTTCAACACTTACGCATACTGAATGCTTTGCCACACTGTTTATATCCATGTTTCTGCCCAGGGAGAGTTCTTTCATGACTCAGTGTGAATTCTTTGATGTCTATTGAAGCCACCAATGTATCTGAATGCTTTTCCACATTGCTTACATACATAGGTTTTCACCCCAGTGTGAAGTCTTTCGTGTATTTTACAATATTCAGCTGTAGTGAATGATTTCTCACATTTGTTACATGTATAGGGTTTTTCCCCAGTGTGAGTTCTTTTATGTCTTTGATATTTACTGCTGGTACCGAATGCTTTCTCACATTGCTCACATACATAGGTTTTCACCCCAGTGTGAAGTCTTTCATGTATTTTACAATATTCGGCTGTAGTGAATGATTTCTCACATTTGTTACATGTATAGGGTTTTTCCCCAGTGTGAGTTCTTTTATGTCTTTGATATTTACTGCTGGTACCGAATGCTTTCCCACATTGCTCACATACATAGGTTTTCACCCCAGTGTGAAGTCTTTCATGTATTTTACAATATTCAGCTGTAGTGAATGATTTCTTACATTTGTTACACATATAGGGTTTCTCCCCAGTGTGAGCTTTTTCATGATTTTGACAATGATCTTGTCTGCTGAATGCTTTCCCACATTGCTTACATGCATATGGTTTTTCCCCAGTGTGAATTCTTTCATGCACTTTACAATATGAGGCTGTAGCAAATGATTTCCCACATCTGTTGCATACATAGGGTTTCTCCCCAGTGTTTGTTCTTTTATGTCTTTGACAGCTACGTGTACTGAATACTTTCTCACATGGCTTATGTACATATGGTTGTTTTCCAGTACGAATTGTTTTATGTTCTTTAAATGAATTACTAAGGGCTAATGCTTTTACACATTTGTCACTCACATGGTATTTCTCTCCAGCATACTTTCTAACATCTTTTTCAATATGGTATGAAGAAATAGAACTATTCTCATAGTGTTTGTGTACATATAAGCTCACCAAACTGTGATAACTCTTACGGATTTGAACACCATTAGATGTTGTGCAGGCTTTCACATTTTTCTTATGTACAAAGGTTTTCTGCCCAGGGTGAGTTTGTTCACTAAGATCAGAGCTGTCCTCCTCACATTGCCCATATAGATAGGCTTTCTCTCCAGTCTTCCTAATGTCATGCTTCTGAAAGGACTGGAAATCACTGCAGGTCATTACATCTTCATCAGATTTGTAATGCTGCTTTTTAATTTTTGAATAATTGTCTTCATCATATCTGTAAAGAAATACAAAGAAAAATATCAATCACAATGAAAAGGTCTCCACATTAACAATTGTTATTTACTATGACACATTTGGTGCAATGCCTGCTAAGAAATTCTGATGGTGAATTGACTTATTGCCCTGAAGAAAATCTTTGACAGTACTATTCATTCTAAAAAGGATAGATTTCATTTGGGAATTTTAAATTAGTATAGGATTCTAACACATAACATCATTTTAGATAATTTGTACAAATGACCCTTTCCACTCTCCCTTTTATCTAGCCAGCCTGATCATCTTTCTGATGTACAAAAAGTTAGGATTTCTGCTCTCATATCACCTCTCCTTACTTTTACTCCTCAAATATGCTTTTAGTTTCCCATTTAAGAGAAAACCTGTGATATTTCCATTTCTGTGTCTGCTTTATTTCACTTAAGGCACAACTCTTGTTTTCTTGGAAATGATATCAAGGTTCCTTATATGGCATACGTCTTCAGTGTAAAGAATTAAACATAGGTCTTAGGCAGAGTTACATTTGCTGATCTGTTATTTGTTATTTTGAAGGAGATTCTCACTGACTATCAATTTTCTTAGGCTGAATTTCAAGTTGTCATCCTGCCAACTCAGCATCCAAGAGTGCTGGGATTAAAAGAATGCACCACCGTGCTGAGATGACCCCACATTTTCTTTATCCAGACACCCAGTGATGCACATCTGGGCTCTTTTCAGAGCTTAGATAGTGTGAGTTGTTTCCACTATTAGATATTATGAATGCTCATTAACACCTTGCTTTGAGCAATACACTGTATAGATCACTATCATTTGATGACGTTAACATATTTCATAATATACTGAGAGAATCATTGAGCATAATGATATAATACTATTGTCTCAACTGTCCAGAAGTATCAGCAGGAGGATCACTCTGGGTTCCAGGCCAGTATGGGATACAGAGTAAGTTCAAAGTCAATCTGGATTACAGTATGAAATCATGGCTCAAAAGTAAAAACAAAAACAAACAAAACCAATAAAGCAAGCATATACTCATGGATATACACCTAAAACAATTTAAAGCATATTATTTTACTCAGTCTGAATACTGAATATTATGTTTCCATTTTATGTATTCAATAACAGAGTGGGAGAAATTTTAAACATGAACATCTTAATATTTTATAGGATATTTTCAAAGGACTTATTATGGTAATACTACCATTCATTTGCATTTTGAATATTGTTTCTATGTGAAAACTTTTCTAGCTCGAATGTCTCATATTCACATATATACATAAATGGATATTTTGAACATCAGTTGCTATCAAAATTCACAATTTTTTATTTCCTATATATCTGATTACAAAACTTAAATTTAGCCTCATACATTTCCATGATGCTGATCATGATGGAAATTTTTAGACTGATATATCAGATACTGTTGTTTGTTGCATAGCACCAGTACTACTTCAGATTGCTAGATTCAAATACTTTTCAGGGTTGGCAGATAATACAAAATCAAACCAATAATTTTCAGCCAGTGGCACATGGGCCATGCTAGACTCTGGCGCCTCCTGTGACTCCTACCATCCAGCAGATGACCCCACAGTATGCAGGAACTCCAACCAGCAGCATGCACAGGGCCAGATTAGACCCTGGACCCTCTCATGCCTCCTGCTATCCCAGAAGACCACCTCGTGGGGCCTGGGAACTGCAACCAGTGGCACACATGTAGCCAAACTAGACTGAGGCCCCTCCCATGACCCCCAATGTCTGGGAAGACTACCTCACAGGACCCAGGAACTCCTGCCAGTGGCATTGGTGGGCCTGGCCAAAACCAGGCTGCTCCCACGTCCCCACAGCCCTGGCCACCTACCTCAGGACCTAGGAATTGCAGCCCATGATGCATACCACTACAGTCCCACTGCTGCCATTGGGGACCACCCCCACCTCCTGGACCTAGTATTGCTGTTGATCTTCGGCTCCCACACTTCCCTCCCAGAACCTTGGACTGCAGTGGATTAACCATGTAATATTGAGGGGAGATGCAGTAAGAACTCAACAGGCTTTCATCAGTGAGGTGAGTTTGCCCCTAAAATAGGGAGAGTTTGCCACCTTCAGTGGCTAAACAGGAGCAATAGTGAAGCCCTCTCCAGAAGTAGGCCATAGGCAAGCTTGACATGTGGGTGGGTGAGTCCTTCCTCTACACAAAGAATAACAGGTAGGTTGGGCAGGGTCTTATGGCACACTATGCTCCACACCTGCAGAAAATTAAGAGGGCCTATGGAATACTCAGAGACACAGTAGGGTCCCAGCGGAGACAAACACTATAAACAAAGAGATCTGGGAACTCTGAACAGTCTGAAGACATCATAACAGCAGGAACTAGGGGTTGATTTCCATCAGTACTTCTAGCCTTGTCAGGCTAGGAACAACATAGGATTCACACAACAGGCCTTGCAGGGGCAATTCAGGTGGTTGGCCCACCTATTGTGGGACCCAGCAATTGGACAAACATCAACCTTACAGTAGGACACCAAAATATACACTACCAGCAGTTGACACTAGTGGAATTGAAGGACCAAATATTAACCCAAAAGGGGAAAATGGCAAAATGAAAAAGCAAAATGCAATCTCAAACATCTAGTCCATCAGAAGAAAGTACAGGTAACATTGAAACAGAGGACTTCAAAAGTAAAACAACAGAAATCTCTGAAAAGATAGCAAGTGAAGTAAAAAGAGACACCATGAGGCAATAGAGGAAATCAAATTAGAAGTAATCTCTCATGTAAAAACAGAAATAACAACCTTAATAAAGGAGTTGCTCAAAGCAGCTAGAGAAGAAATAGATGAAAAAGTACAGGAGCATGGGAAACTGATTGAAACCTTGAACATAGAAAACAAGCAGAATTCATGAAACAAACTCAAAGAGACATCCAAGAAACAAAAATTGTATTGAAAGCTGGCAAAACTGTTTAACTGAAGCTGAGGATAGAATTTCAGATCTTGAGGACAGGATCACAGTTAGCAATCATGAAAGGATAGAACTTCTAAAAATAACAAAAAAGCATGAAATGACAATCCAGCAACTTCAAGATGATGCCAATACAAACAATATACTACTAATAGACATCAGTTAAGATGATGGAGGCAATACAAATGACATAACTAAAATATTCACAGAAGTAAGAGCAGAAAATTTCCCAAATATGGGGAAAATCTACTATGCACATAAGTGACAAATATAGAACTCCAAACAATCACAACTAACATAAATCTACACCCAGACATACAATAATTAAGATCCCAGACATGCAGCATAAAAACAGAATACTAAAATCTGTTAGAGAAAAGACACAACTCACTTATTAAGGAAAGCTCATTACAATCATGGCAGACTTTTCAGCACAAACCCTCAAGTCAAGATCAGCTTGGAGTGAGGTTTTTCAAGCCCTGAAAGAAAAAAACTTTCAACCCAGACTGTTGTACCCAGAAAAACTTTCATTCAAATGTAATGGAGAAACAAGATATTTCCATGACAAAGAACAACTGAAGAAATTCATGTCCACCAAACCAATCCTAGAAAAGAATATTGAAAGACATACTAAATAGAGATAAAAATGATCACAATCCCCAGAACAACAACAGAAAGAAATCACCAGGTAGGAGAAGCAATTAAACAAGAGGGAAAAGCAGAAAGCAAACAACTGGAACATAACATGGCAAAGTCGAGCCAGGACATATTAGTTATATACATAAATGTAAAAGGCCTCAATTTACCTGTCAAAATAAATAGGTTGACAGAATGGATCAAGAAACAGGATCCCACAATATGATGTATATAAGAAATACATCTGACCCAAAAGGAAACTCATAGTTTAAAAGTTAAAGGATGGAAAACAGTATTCCATGCAACAGGAACCCAGAAAAAAGCAGGAGCAATTAGTCTATTTGCAGACAATGCGAACTTCAAACCTACAATCATAAAAGAGATAAAGAAGATCACTATTTACTCATCAGTGGAAAACTTAAAAAGGAAGAACTAACAATTATAAATATAAATGAACCAAATACAGGAGCATCCAACTATATAAGACAGATACTAACCGACATGAAAAACCAAATACACAAAAACACAGTTATAACACATGACTTTAATACCCTATTGTCACAGAGATAGATCAGCTAGACAAAAAGTCAGCAAATAAATAATATAACTGAATTATACCTGTGAGCAAATGGACTTAGTAGATGTTTACAGAGTGTTCCATCTAACCACATCAGAATATATATTCTTTTCAGCTGCACATGGGACATTCTCCAAAATAGATCATATATTATCCCATAAAATAATTTTAAGTAAATGGAAAGGTATTGAAATTATTCCATGCATAAAATCTGACCATAGCACACTGAGTTGGAAATTAATGGCAAAAGAAATTGCAAAACATGCATAAATCCATGGAAATTAAACAATAACCTTCTGAACAACCAGTGGGCTACACATGAAATTAAATAAATAAAGCAACACCTACAATTCAATGAAAATGCAGAAACAACATACTGTGATCTGTGGGATGCAATGAAATTGGTCTTAAGAAGGAAACATATAGCAATAAATTATCATATCAAGAAAATAGAATGAGCACAAATAAGCAACCTAATGCTTCTAGAAAAAGAAGAGCAAGTTAAACCCAAAGCTCACAGGATAGAGGAAATTGTAAAGATTAGAGCAGAAATCAATGCAATCAAAACTAAAAAATTCAAAGAATTAATGAATCAAAGAGCTGGGTTTTTGAGAAAATAAATCTCTAGCTAACCTTATCAAAAAAAAGAAAGAAAAAAACCCTAAATTTATGCAATAATGACTGAAAAGAGGGAAATTACTACAGATCCTATGGAAATTCAAAAGATCATGAATACCTACTTTGAAAATCTCTACTCACAATAGAGTGGAAAACACAGAGGAAATGGATAGATTTCTAGAAACATATGAACTACCAAAGCTCAACCAAGAAGATACAGCAATTTTGAATAACCTGTTATCAGATATTGAAATTGAAAATGTAATTAAAAGTTACCAAAGAAAGGATCAGGTCCTGATGGATTCACGGCTGAATTCTACAAGAAATTTAGAGAAGATTTGATGCCAATAGTCCTTAAACTCTTCAATGAAATTGGAAAAGGAAGCAATCGTCCTTAAGTCATGCCTGGAGGCAAGTATTACTCTGATACCAAAACCAGAGAAAAATCCAAACAAAAAGGAGAACTATAGGCCAATCTCAACAATGAACATTGGTGCAAAAATTTTCAATAAAATACTGGCAAATATAATGCACCAAATCACTGAAAAGATTACACATCGTGACCAAGTGGCATTCATTCCAGGAATGCAGAGATGGATTAACATGTGCAAATCAATAAAGGTAATACACCACATCAACAGAGCCAAAAACAAAAACCACATGGTCATCTCAATAGACGCAGAAAAAACTTCTGATAAAGTCCAACACATCTTCATGATAAAAACCCTTCAGAAACTCAGAATACATGATGTCTACCTCAATCTCATTATGTCCATCTATGACAAACCAACGGCCAACATTATACTAAATAGAATAAAATTGAAAGCTTTCACTCTAAAATCAGGAATAAGATACGGATGTTCAATATCACCACTCCTATTCACTATAGTTCTGGAAATACTAGCCAAAGCAATCAGACAAGAGAGAAAAATACAAGGAAGAAAGATGGGAAAAGAATAAGTTAAATTATCAATATGTGTAGATGACATGATACTCTATCTAGAAGACCCAAAAGCCTCCATTAAAAGACCACTAGAGATAATAAATTCAACAGCATAGCTGGATACAAAATCAATGTTCGAAAACCTATAGCATTCCTGTACATAAACAAAAACTCACTGAGAGAGAAATTATGGAAATACTGCCTTTCATAATAGCATCTAAAAAAAACGATATACCTAGGAACCAACCTACACAAGAATGTAAAAGACCTATATGCTGAAAATTATGCTATGTTAAAAAAGGAGATTGAAGAGGACATTAGAAAATGGCTCTTGGTTGGGAAGAACCAACATTGTGAAAATGGCCAAACTCCCAAAACTGTTATACAGATTTAATGAAATCCCAATCAAAATACCATTAACATACCTTACAGATCTAGAGAAAACACTCCTAAAATTCACTTGGAAACAGAAGGAACCTAGAATAGGAAAAGCAATTCTGGGCAACAAAGGCAAAGCAGGAGGCATCACAATTCCTGACTTGAAACTATACGACAAGGTCCCAGTAATAAAATCAGCAATGGTACCGGCAAAGAAATAGACCTGAGGATCAATGAAACAGATTAGAAGATGCAAACACAACTACAAAGACATTTAGCCACCTGATATTTGACAAAATGGCTAAACATGTTCACTAGAAGAAGGATAGCCTCTTTCATAAATGGTGTTGGTGGCCAGGGATTTAGCTCAGCAGCACAAATGCCTGCCCTGGCAAGCACAAGGTCATGAGTTTGATCCCCAGTGCCAAAAAATAAAAAATAAATGGTGTTGGAAAAATTGGTTCTCCACATGCCAAAGGCTGAAATTAGACCCATGTCTACTACCATGCACAAAACTAAAATCTAAATGAATCAAAGATCTAAATATTTAAATAGAAACACTAAATCTACAAGAAGGAAGGTAGGTAGACAAGGTAAGTAGAAATCTTAGAGTCATAGGGGTAGGCAGAGAATTCATGAACAAAACGCAAACTGCAGGGAAATACTTCAAAGGATCAGCAACTAGGATCTCATACTATTAAAGAGTTTTTTCACTTCAAAAGAAATCACCAACAAAGTGAATAAGAAACCCACAGAATGGGAAAAAAAATTTAACCAGCAGCCCCTCAGACAAAGGACTTATATCCAGAACACATAAAGAATTGAAAAACATCAAACCCCCCAAATTCAAAGACCCCCCTCCAAAAATGGGTATCTGAGATGAACACACAGTTCTCAGATGAAGATATACAAATGGCAAATAAATATATGAAGAAATGTTCACCATCACTGGTCATTTGAGAAATGCAAACTAAAACAGCATGAGACTTTATCTCACTCTGGAAAGACTAGCTCTCATCAAGATATCAACTGATAAACAAATGTTGGCAAGGCTGTGGGGAAATAGGAAGAGTTCTCTACTGTTGGTGGGAGTGAAGACTGGTGTAGCCACAATGGAAATCACTATGAAGATTTCTCAGAAGAGTAGGATTGGAAATTTCATTCAATCCAGCTATTCCCCTCCTATGTATTTTCCCAGAAAAACTGAAAAGGTCATGTCACAGTAATATATGCACACCCATGTTCATAGCAGCACAATTTGTAATAGTTAAATCTTGGAAACAACCAAAATGCCCATCAACTGCAGAGTGGATTAAAAGATGTGCTATTTTTATACATTGGTATATTACTCAGCTATAAAATAGGATGCTCTTGAGGCCCTCATAGGTAAATGGAGCCAACTGGAAACTATCCTAAGTGAAATAAATAAGAATCACATTGTGTCTCTAGTGTAAAAAGTATTAAGAACTGTAGAAGTAATAAAACTCAAAATGTGTAATTGCTATTGTAAAAAAGGACAAGTGGGGCTGGGGATTTAGCTCAGCGGCATAAGCACCTGCCTTGCAAGCAGGCGGTCGTGAGTTCGATCCCTGGTACCGAGAAAAATGAAAAAGACAAAAAAAAAAAAAAAAAAAAAAGGACAAGTAAGTACTCTATAGCATATAACTGCATGTATGTTTAAGTGTGTAAGATAGATAACCATATAACTAAGTTTTTATTGGAACATTGAGCAGAACTGTTTTCAGTCTCACTGTTTGAATGTCTACTTTGTATGCTTTAATTTTGTAATTTGAACAACTATTTCTAAGATGACAGTATATATAATTTTTCAACTAGTAATTTCTTAGTGTTTTTTGAAATTAAGTATTATTTCTACCCTTTTTACTGTTTTGCTTTTTTTCTCTTTAAATAAAATTTTTAAAAAATTAAACCACATGTATCTCTCAAATATTTTTGTGAGGTTAAATAACTTGGAATATAGTCTCATTTCTCCAGGTTCCTTTGTTGTAATATTTATGTTCACACACTGATCCTTGAGGAATATTTCTTTTCTCTTGCTTGTGTAAATTACCTTAGATTTCTTGTGCAATTTTTGTCCTCTTCTTTATTCTGCTTGCTATGCCATGCTCCTGTATTACAGACATAAAAATAAAACTTCACTATCATTGTATATAAAATGTCACTTATTCCAGTAATACTCATGATATAATTTAAGCAGGTCAGAAAATACTAACAAATGTTATAACTATTAATTTTATTAAACTACATTAGTGAGCAATAATTAATGCTTTTTTATATAAGAAAGAAAAATGTTATCCTCACCTATAGCATTAATATTCATAGATGTCTCCCACATCACATCTCTGTAGAGCTTCTTTTGGGATGGAGTCAGCAAATCCCACTCTGCTATGGTGAAGTTCACAGCTACATCCTCAAACGTCAGCGTCTCCTAAATAATGACAAATGTGCTGTAAGTTAGAAACATAACCTGATATATCTCAGCTCCTCTCATAAAAAGTCTGAGGTTCATTCTTTCAAGTATTAACTGCATTGGTCATCAAAACATGAGTGAATTCAAATATAATCACTCAGTAACATTGATACTAGCCTATAACATGTTGCCAAAGGAATCATAACTGTAGCATGGCCTATCCCGCAAGGTTGCCTGCCCTGTACTTTTTCACCGACCTTAAATCAAAACTCAAAGAAGGAGTCTGTAAATCATCACAGAACAATAAAATCTCTCTTTTTGTATATAGTGATTCATAACATTGACTTCATCCTTTAAATTTAATCAGCATTTAGAATCTTGAACCTGGTTTAGATAAACATTTATTTGACTATGAAAGGTTAATGAATAACTAAAATTTAATGAAAGGAAAGGTTTATTTGACCATTCTATAGACACAAAAAAAAATAGGGAAAGGGTAACTATAAACCTATAGCTCAGGGATACCAAATTATCTCTTTGTATTAAAAATTTGATTAGGGTGTGAGAAAAGGTAATATGGGAAAGAATATATATGAAATGTTTGAAATGCAATGAAAATTGAGGTACAGCAAAGTAACTACTCACTAAATACAAAAGGAAGAGTTCATCCCAGTGAGATAGTATATGCCTATTCTCCCAGCACTTGAGAGTCTGATGGCAGTGGATTATCATGAGTTTCAGGATTGCTATGAGTTCCATGTCCAGCCTGGGCTATGCAGTAATGTCTTACAAAGTGAGACCACTCATAAAATGAGAATGAGAAACAATTCACAGTCATTTCTAAATCGCATCTTTGTGATGTGCAAGGTTATAGCTCAGTAGCACAAACACCTGCATAACATGTGCAAGGCCCTGAGTTCATTTCCCAATACGAAAAGGAAATAAACTACACACCCCTTTTACTGGTTCAACAATTATGGATGAAAGTTAGAAAAAAAAAGATTATAAACATTCAATACCTGTGAGCAAGGAAACACTGTGCATAATATACATGAAAAACATTCAAAATCTAACATTCATATCAGTGGATGATTCATAGAGAATGCCAAATGAATCTCAGGAAATCAAGAAAACCTATGGATCCACATGGAAGTAAAATATTGTTTCATGATTCAGCTATGTTATGAATCTCAGGGAGAAAGCACAATGTGTTTCATTTACATTCAGTGTGAGACAGGTATGTCCTCAGAAATCTGAACTGTATGCTCTCCTAGCCTATGTGCATTGGCAAACTATTGAAATGGGAATGATAAGCATGATTGACTTTGGAATTTATACAGAAAAACACTCAATGAAAAAGTTTCCTCAGAAGAAAGTCAAGGAGCCATGAAAATTAGATGAAACTGAAATCCATGAAAATAGTTTAAAAAGAACACATTTATGGGGAATACAACATAAACATCTTGAATACAGAGTTAAGATTAATGAACACAAATCTAAAAATAAGTTAAAACTTATCTGATTCAAGAGAAACACTAATAGAAAAGAAAGTCCTAATCACATTTGTGAAAATTACCAAAAATTATTGAAGTATGAAAGAACAAAATAATTAGATTTATTGAAGAATCAAGGATCAGCTGCTAAATCCCACACTCTACTTTACTATGAAGTTTATGAAAATCCACAGATGAATGACTCCTTCCTAATGTAAAGAAACTTTATGCTGGGATTGCTAGGAACACACGTGATTCTTTTCAAGTGAATTCAAGTCAGAAACTGTGATCAAGAAACTAAGGCCTTGATTCACATACCAGGACTTGTAAACAACGGTGAGAAGTGACTAAATCAAGAAATACAGGGTCTCACAAAATATTTCTCTGTGCAATTTGTATGGTACTTCCTGAAAACTTAAAGGGAAGAAGCAAAAAGAACCGTCTCCATGAAAAAGCACACACTGCAAACTTTGGAAAATTTCCAAAGAAGGAGAGTTGTCATCAATAATACAATAATAACTTCTGACATAAAGAAATATTTTCATTCCTTGCCTAAGACCCAATGGTGAAACTTTCTGAATACACCTGGGAAACTTTCATTGTTATCATTGAATCTTAACAAAAGTTTTGAGAATAAAATGTGCTTTAAATGATTTAAACAGTAAATTACAATACAGGTCTTATTGATTAATATCTGTTTATCTGCTTTCAGACATAAAATGATGAGACAGTTTCCATATTAGGTAGCAATAAGCAAAGTAAGCTGCAAATATCAGTGCAACAAATCCACAGCTAGCGGTGGTGTAATGCTAAGTTCACCAACAGGAGAACTGATCACACTATCAGGAGAGCAGGTAACATTATCAGAAGAAGAGGTTAGATTAAAAGGGACTGAGACAACAGGTATCAGAACTGATCAATAGCTAGAGCCCTGGGTAATGAGCAAATACTCTGACCACCTGGAGAACAGTGGTTATTATGTGGACACGGATGAGGATATATTAAATAGAATGCTACACAAAGAAATACCTGGTTGGCACTGATTCAACAAAATCTACTGAAGCTACATTAGGTTGACTATATTCAATATGCACTTCATAGTAAATAAGATTTACAATCATCCCATGAGGATACAATCAGCAGTTCTTTAAAAACAAGTATCATTCACTAAATACATATCCCACTACCCAGAGCAACAAACTACATAAACAGAAATAGGATTGGAAGAGAAAAGTCAGTCATTTACAAGTATATAATTGAGAATTCAAAACAACTCCATCAGTAATTGACAGCTTAAGAAGGCAGAGAAACCTTTAAAGCCACAGGTAAAATCAACAAGATCACAGTTCAAAGCAATTTATCAAATAGGTTCTATGTGATGCTTTATCACAGAAAGCCATAGCACACTGTACTCTTAACAAGCCAAGAAGTATTCACACATGTAGCCCAGGTTCAGAGTAGCAATGCAGAATGTAACATAATCAGAGGAGTGGAAGTCATGCAAAGCAGGCTTTGGCACAATTCCTGAATGAAATTAGAAAGGAAAAACAGAACATATTATGAATACTATTAGAATGAGAGACCAAGTCACAAATTTTTAGATGACACATGTTCAAAATAATAGCTTAAATAATTAATAAGGTTTTCACAATCCATGACAATGAATGTACATTTTGCATTATTTCAGTTACTCAAAATTGATGCCTCAGAATATAATAAAAACAATGAATGTAAGTACTGGAAAAAAAACAAAGACTTCAATTTCAGAATATTAGAGAACACAGGGCAGAGGGAAGCTCATCAGTGGGGTTGTGAGCTGAGTGCATCGTATCTTCCTGAATCTCAGTCTCTAGGAAGCCTGAGACTAGGGCAAGCAGTGCCCATAACAGGTCTGTCCCTGAGCCTCTGGAAGCCGAGTTCCCAGAGAGAACTAGAGAAAGCTACTGCAATATAAATATGCTAATCACTCCACAGAATATAGGATATTTCATTGCTCTATATTTGTGCAGATTCTAAACAACAGTAGAGAAGAAACTCTTGAAAGTATTATAGGCAGAGCCTGGGATCAAGTTCAGTGGTGTAAGCAACTGCCTGGCAAATGAGGCTGTGAGTTTGATCCCTGGTACAAAAAGATTAGAGCATTATTGTAATTAATGTAATCAATACATTAAAATCTAGAGGACAGAAATCCTACAGTGATATCAATGGACACAGGCAAAATACAAGAAACAAATTAAAATTATCAGAATAAGGTAGAATGCATGCAGATGTGTTCACTTTCAAATACCATCAGTGTGTATGTTGAAAAAAAGTTCCAACAAAAAGTTAAAATAATCTATAAGAGGGGCTGGGAATTTAGTTCAGTGGCATCATCGCCTACCTTGCAAGTGCAGGGTCGTGAGTTTGATCCCTTATACAAAAAAAAAAAAAAAAAAAAAAAGAATCTACAAGAAAATATCCTGAGACTGAAATACAGATATGTGCCATGTAAATATTTGTCAGGTATAAACAGTTGGGTTGGAAATTATGAGTATTACATCCTATGCAGTTCACATTGACATAACTTCAACAACGTAAAAACCACATACGAAACAGTGATGAAAAGCATAAAGTCCTACCTCATTCAGCATGTCCTTTTTGAACAATGTTCATTAATTTTCAATGAATTATAGCAATTACATGAATGATGGTGCTTTTCTCTCTGTACTCAGAGAAAAATTGCTTTTACAAGGTCAGGTATACAGCTCAGCAGCATAATGCCTGCTTGGCAATGTGAGGTTTGTCAGTTTGATTCCCAGTTTTAAAAAATTGAATGTGTATGTGAATTCCCTACTTCAAAGTGATCAAACATGTGGGTTTAACAGGCAATTGCTCTACAAGTTGTCCTTTATGGAATTGTTTCACCTCCTGTTAAATTCCTATCAATATATCCAACTTTTAGCACTATAAGCAATAGAAGGTAATGTATTCAACAGTTTATTCATTTATCACATGACTCTAGATCTAAGTCAGAAGTTTACACGTGCCTGGCAGGGACTTAACACTGATTTTCATCATAGCCAATCTTGTAAATAAGTGTAAAATTTATTTACATTAAACTCTAAAAAAATTCTTATGTGATTTTTAGACATCCCTAAATGACTTTGGAATTGCGAGGAAGTGATTTTAATTTTGGAATTCACCATCATGACATTGAAGCCCAATGTATAGGACATAGTTTATTTGTTTGAGACCTCTTATTTAAACTCTTATCAAATTTAACATAATTAGATATATCTGGCACTTCCTATTGCTGGGATAAAATATCCAACAACATCACCTGACTTTATATCACAAAGGAATCTATTCTATACTGATGAAAACTAACCCTAGCAGGGGGGCAGAATGAGAGTTGTATGCAGCCCCACCCTCAACCCCTTCCCTGTGATGAGGCAAGAACCTAGCATGGTAAATTTTCCATAATACCCATTTCCTTCTAAAGGGTAGAAAGTCTCTCTCTCTTTCTCTCTCTCTCTCTCTCTCTCTCTCTCTCTCTCTCTCTCTCTCCCTCCTCTGAATTGAGAAGGGTCTCAGACTGCCCTTGAGCTCACATTGTAGACCAGGCTGGTCTTAACTAGCAATGATCCTCCTGCCTCAGTCTCCTGCCTCAGCCTCCTGAGTGCTGGGATTACAGGCATGCACCACCACACCCAGCTTCAAAAATTTCTCTCTGCTGGCTTATTAATTTTTCCAAAGTAATATATTATCTCAATATCCCTGATGTTTAGACTTCTATTGTCACATTTTGTGAGTTTGAAGACACCTGGGTTATTAGGAAAGACATGTCTGGATGCGTCTTCATATGTTGAGGAAGCATGACCTATGAGATTACATCTGGTGCATGGCCCTGCCCCTCAGGCCTCTTTCTCTGCTGAAGAAGTTCCACTGGAAAGTTGAAGGTTTGATTCTGACAGCATGAGAAGACCTGAGGCAAATATCCCAAGGCAATGACAAACACCTGTCTTCATGCAGAGAAAAATAAGACTTCTGTTCTGCTTATTATTCCACTCAGGTCATACTGGTTGTTGTCAAGAACATACAAAGTGGGCCATTTGCAGTGCACTATAAACTAGTTATCCATAAAGAAGTACAGAGCTTTAAAAATGGACCAGCAGACTCATGCTCATTATGAGATACACCACGGTAATCATCGCAAAACCCTCATCTTTATTTTGCTATGAATTCACTTCACAGATATTCTTCATCTATAATTTTCTGACTCAATCAAATCTTTCAGGAAGAAAAAGCAAACATTTTACCAAAAAAAAAAACCTATAACCACCAAAATCACTTCCTCAGAAAGAAGAAATCCACGAAATTCTGTTCATGAGACACAAGCTTTCTAATATTCTGCAGCTTGTCATACTCAAGAGTACTACATGATACTCATGGATTTAAAGCAATAATTTATATCAAGAAAAAATCAAATATTCCCAAATCTTATTTTTAAACAGGAAAATTGATCATGAAATATCCAACGTGAATTGTCCATTTTTTCCTGTGCCTAGCCTCCTCCCCATTCTATTTGAATGCCCCAGGTGCTCTCTAGTGATTTCCATCCTCTTTTTGTCTTTGTAAACTCTTTCTGTATGGACACACAACTATGCATGTAGCCAGCGCTATAATAAATTCTAGGTAACTTAGGAGTTCCTACCCCTTCAAAAAAGTGAAACTGCCCAAAGATTGAATGCTTCTGAGGCCAAATCACACCACTCAATTGAAATTATAAACATTAACCAGTGTTACCGAGCCTATGATGACATTAAAATGTATATTACAAAAATACTTGTTATAGCTAATTCTATAAGCCTAAAGCTAACCACTCAGGTCAGTTTCTGCCTTGAAAATTTCCATTTTATCATCTTGTCTGGGAGATACATGTCAAATAGTATGACTAGAGTGGACCACATCAGTACAATAATAGTTTTTAAAAATTCAAGGAAACAAAGACACAAAATACCCACAGTAGTTTCACATTTCCAAATAGGATTACACTGCTCTCCTGACAAAGCCACTCAGGAGAAACAGGTGAATACAGCACTCCAAACAACTGGGTAAGGCTCACATTCTACAGGGACAATACAAAGACTTGAAGGAAAAACGTAGAGGTGATATTTGAGTTTCAAAATGAAAATGACTTGATCAACCTAAAAGTAACTGTCAACAAAATATATTTTTATGGATAAATCAGGCTTTCCAATTTATTTTAAAGATAGTAAAATACAATAAGCAAAACAGAACAAAGCCAATCAAGACAATGCAGCAAAATTGGTAAAGAACTTTAGAGCAGGATACTGGGAAAACAACAATAGCTACCATAGTATATCTTGTTATCTTTACAATATTTGCCCATTCCAAAAGGTATAGCAAAATCAAACCAAAACAAAACACAGTAAAACCAATCAAAACAGAACATTGAATAAAGCAAAACTACTCATCAGAAGAAACAAAACAGTGAAAACAGTATTGGACTTCAAAGACAAGACAGAAGGAAATCCTCCATATTTGCTATATTGCATACTATCATCCTCCAGAGAGATGCTCAGACTGCTGGCCCCAGGCCTGCATAATCAAGCAAGCAATAAAAGTGTTTAGTTGCTTTATGTACCTTAGTTCCTATCAACTCAGGTTGTCTTCCAAACCATCTGGTTGATAAGGGGTGGGGGAATATCAAAATGTAAATATGCACAAAAACAAACCCAATATTGCAAACACCATTGCCAATCATTAGATTTTTTGAACCTGCTGAACACACATGCCTCAATCAGTACATCATATACAACAGATTTATAATACAACAATAAATACTGCATGTACATGACTGAATGCAGTACACTGTGAATGCAGTACACTAGCTGTTCACCCCTAATGTCCTGTCTCCAAGACCAGAGACTCACTGCTATACCCCCTACATCAACACATAAGGCTTTGCATTGTGCCATGTACCACTTGTGGAAACTATGAGTAAATTTAAAAATTAGATATACATTTAAAGTGCAAAAATTTCTCTTCATTATCTAAGGGCCTCATGGACTTTAGAAAAGATAATTTGGAGTGGACCTAAACCCACAATGTGCATCTCATATTGAAAAAACTCTTGCTCAGTTATCCATGGTGGCCTTGGTTTTTAAACACTCCTAAATATCCCATGAGGCTGACATTAAAGTTGTGCACCACCGTGACTCAGTGTTGCTTACTATACCCTAACGCTGAATTCTTGGTGTAATTTGGTGATGTAGGAACAAAAACATTAAACTGGGCATGGTGGCTCATGCCTGTAATACCAGCACTTGGGAAGCTGAGGCAGGAGGGTCATCGTGAGTTGAGACCAGCCTAGGCTACAAAGTGAGCTCAAGGCCAGCCTGAACTGCATAGAGAAACCCTGTCTCAAAAAGACAAAAAAAAAAAAAAAAAAAAACATTGACTGAGGCATGGCCTTGCATGCCTGAATTCCTAACACTACAGGATATGATGCATGAGTCTCTCAGAGTTAAAGACAGACTGAACTACAGAAGGAGACCCAGTGCCCTCCACAAAGCAGAAACACAACACTGAAACAAACAAGGTAGCATATGTCTGTCAACTTAACAGTCAAGATGGTGGCAAAGTCTCAACACTGCTTGCCACCTTGGGCAAATCAGCATGGCCTTATCTCAAAATGCATCAAAAAAATTTAAAAGTATAAGATTTCTAAATTTTTGCCTTTTTTTTTTTTTAATCAGTACCGGGGATTGAACTCACGGCCACACACTTGCAAGGCAGGCACTTATGCTGTTGAGCTAAATCCCCAGCCCAGATTTCTAATTTTGGAGGATGTAGGTAAGGACCAAATTTCTGAGCTCAGTCAGTGGACAATAAGAAACAACACTTATGCCTTGAAAATCTTGGTGTTCAACAGAAACTCCTTCCCATTCTACTTCAGCTGTGATCTCCAATGTTAATACTAGTCTAATTTCCTGTCTTACCTCAGAAATGATTGAGTGAGCTCATCAGTACACACAGAAGTATTTATCCATGACTAAATTTCCCTCCTTTCTATAGGCCTGTGACCCTTTTCCTACTCTCAGACCTAGCAAGCAGAACTTCAATGCTGTCACACTAGGTCAAGCTCACCTCAGAAGTCCTTTACTATTATGGCTGCTGACTGGGCCTCCCTTCCAAAGGCCCCTGCTCTCCCATTTCCTCTTTAATTACCTTGGATCTTCTTATTCAAAAAGCACTTTTGTTCTTATTCTTTATTACTCATAAAGAGTAATACTCCTTAACCCTACTTCAGTAAAAATCCATCTCAGTGGTTTTTTTGTTTGCTTGTTTGGGATTTTTTGTTGTTCTTTAGAGACATGGTCTCACAATGTGCTTCAGAATGCTCTTGAGCTCTAGGCTTCTCTCAAATTTACAAGGATTCTCCTGAATCAGCTTCCTGAGTGCTGGGATTATAGGTGTGTATTACCACACCCAGCTCAGTGTTTCAATTTCAGGTTAATCTCCCTAGCACAGTCCAAAAACTACAGCAATTTTTCAGAGATAACATCCATTTCTCTTTCCACTCTCATATTTATCACATTTAAATATCCCTGTAGATCCCAGTTTGCTGTGTTTCTCAATGTATGATTAACAGATATCACCTTCAGGGAGTTGTTCTATGCAGGAACACTTCCCCTCACAAGCTAATATATCACCATCCCCTGTATAATGCTCAGCATTGTACATTCTATGAAAAATCATGCTTCCATCATCCAATTGTAAAGAGCAGCTAATTTACTTAGCTTCTAAAGATGGCACTAGCAAAGTAAACAGCCTGAGGTAGAGTTAGGAAATTAGTGCCTTTGATAAGAGTTAAAATGAGGATAGACAATGACTTAGGACTTTGAACCAGCAGTAAATTTTGTCCCCCCAGTAAAATGCAGACTCCTGTCTACTATGGTGACTTCCAGCTGCTAATTACTGAGCTCCTGAGATATCAGAAAATGTTTACACAAACAGCCAGTTTACCTCTAAACCCTGTGTCCTTTAGACCTTGCAGGCTGAAGAAAAGGGGTACAGAGCCTCAACTCAAAGTGGTTCTTTTTGCTGAGTGTGATGACTCAAGACTATCTTCTCATACTCACTGGAAGCTGATGGGGGAGGATGGCCCAGAGTTCAAGGCCAGGATAGACAACCATATACACTTTGTATTCAACAAATAAAAGATAAAACAGAAAATAAAAAGAAAGAAAGATAAGATAGCTAGATAGGGATCTATTTTATATTTTAAATCCATAGAGCCCAGTGTAACCGGTGGGCTGACTACCCATGTGGGAAGGATTCCAGAAGTGAAGAAGCTGTTCTCATTTCTTATTTTGGTTCCAGAATTTGACACTCAGTACTGTGAGCTTACAAGTTCTGTTCATGCAGTAACATCACTGTGAGTAAAGGTCTCACATAAGGAATTCAAACGATAATTTTTTCTCATTTTGAGAACAGAACCTAGATTTACCCCAAAACTACTGCATTCCTCAAACTGGTGGAGACACAGCTGTGCCTGGGGCTTTCCAAGAAGGCATTCTGGGCTTACAATGGTTCTGTTACAGGCAGCTAAGCTAGTTAAAATATTATAGGCAGTCAGACAGGGCTAGGTCTGGAAGAAGCCAGCACAGAGGACCAGATGTCTTGTGACCTTTGAAGAGACACACACTTCTCCTTTGGGCCAGATCTCAAGACCAAAGGCAAAACAAATGCAACCATACTCTTAAATATAAACCTTAGGGATTAGGATTACCTTGAGAAGCCAAGAATCACCATCCCAACCCCCTACAGAAAGAGTCATTGATTCATAAGAATGCTCACTTGCTAAGTGACTGACTTCCCCATTTGTCCCAGATTTGGCCAGTTTTACCTGAACAATTAAACTTGTAGGTTGACCACAGCTCTGCCCCACCTGATTCCCATCTACTTTGCAAGTTCCCACTTTACCCCACCTTAGACCGACATCACCTCATGGTTTTATTTCATTAAAAATCCCTAGAAAAGACAATCCCTGACAACCCACTTGGGACCCCTTTTGTCTCTCTCAGACAGAGGCTTTGTTTCTCTCAATAAATACTTCTGCCTATAACCTCCATTGTTCCTAAAATTCATTCTTTGATTTTAGAAAACACAAATGCGTACCAGACAGATAGTAGGTCAAGAGATTCATTCCGCCATATCAGTTCTACTCATTTCCTTCCAGAACTCCCACAATTCCATATCATTCCCAGCCCCAGTATCATCAAGTTACCATCCTGTGGCTTGAGGGTTTCCAAAGATCCTTTGCAGCACACAGAAAGAAGTCACAGACTCCAGAGGGGTAGTCAGCTGAGGGTTCTCAGCACTGAACTCACAGTGAATACTTTCACAGCAGGACCTGGAAGAGCCCGCCTCCCTTGGCCCACCTGATTGGTTGTGCAGCCAGCCCCACCTTTATTGATGTTTGCCTCTGATTGGGTGTGCAGCCAGCCCCACCTTTACTGATGATTGGCTCCTGATTGGGTGTGCAGCCAGCCCCACCTTTATTGATGATGGATCCGTGTGTGTGTGTGTGTGTGTGTGTGTGTGTGTGTGTGTGTGTCTGTGTCTGTGTGTCTGTGTGTGTCCTGTGATGTCACCTTTGCCTGTCATGATTAATACTTCCATTTAAGGGCTTTATTCCTGGCTTTTTAGACCTATCCTGGGTTTTCTAAAGGGCTCAGTGTGCTCTCCTGAAGTTGGGTCCTGAAGGTTCCCAGGTAAATGTCCTCTGGAAGAACCAATCCCTTGATGAGATAAAAGGTTATTTGGCCAGGTCAGACCAAAACACATTGGAATGCTAAGAGCTGTTGTCAGGAAAGAGGCAGGAGGCTTTATTGCCCAGATTTTCACTGGGTCTTTCTCAGTCTGCTCCTTTTCTTTCAACTAATTAATATACATATACCAAGAGAACTCCACTACAGTGTGAATAAAGAAACTACACATAAATGGTAATATATTTCTGGGAAAAAGTAAAGATGAAAGCAAATCAAACAATCCAACTGCTTCAAACAACCTTCATACTGTATCCAGTCATACATCATACCTAAATTTTAAAGATAAACACAGCCAACCACAAGGTTCATAATGACTGCTACAATAGAGCCCCCACTTGATCCACTAGATTGCTTCTCAACATTAAGTGTGACATATAAAAATACTTTAGAATGTAAATAAAAACATTTTTCACATATGGGTATATATTCCACTCTAAGGTCACTATATTAGTGCATTAGCCCATCATTTAATTATTGGCTTGACTTTGTATCTAAGGGTGCTTTTAACCAACCCACAAATTTTAGATCTAAAACACAGATAGGACAAAAGAAAACCTAGTGAAACTGATGTAGGAATTCACAGGCAGGAAATAGTACCTGAGCTGGGATCTCAGGGCCTGGCACAAGTTCCAGTTACAGGGCTTTGTTGCCTCTATAATAAGTGCAACCAGAAACAAAGGCGCTCAGTTATCTGGGTTGGGACCCACTGCCTTCTCACAGGTTGCTGTCTGACCCTCATTTCTTTTCTTTCTTCTGAATGTTTTCATTTTTCCCTTTGAATCTTGCTATCTCTAAGCCTTTATTGTTATGAATGTTACATTTCCTGGTTGGCTATATGGCACCAGTAGGGTGCTCTGTGAAAAATCATAGCTCTTCTGTTTTATAGATTTCAATTATTGAATATCCCAGAACCTTTTACCCCCTTTTTTATTTTCCAATAAAATAACAAAAATATCTCTCCCAAGTTCCTGCTTTTGTTCACAACTATATTCCTTGTGAGTTTGAGTCCCTGATCTCAGTTTCTACCAAATTAACAGGTTCAATACAATGTCTCTGTAATGATTACTAGTTGCCTAATAATAATGTTATATTTTTGCTATCTACCTAATAACATCAACTTTTGAATAAGTGATTTTCTTATAAATGTGCTGCTAGACTTCTTAATTACCAATCATATATCCTGATAGAATTTTTGGCACAGCTAAAAAGATAAGAAATATGAAATAAAAGTGGCCTTTATTTCAAGAATACGGAGAGAGACTCCATGACTTCCAGGGTCTGGCGTTCTCTCTGCCCAACACGTGGTGTGAAGGCATACGTATAGCTTAGGTTTGGGGTGGTGCCTAAGGGGCATTACTGATGTACAGGTAGCCCATTAGAATTTATGTCATGCCACTGGTAAATTGCTTAGGGGTGGGAAAGGTACAAGATAGAGCCCCTTGGTTCCGACTCCCAGCCTCCCACTCCTGCAGCTTCCCACCCAGGGCAAAATCCTTTCATATCCAATCAGATTTAATGAGATGGGTGTATCTGACATGAAGTGCATAAATTTCTATTTCCAAGAATCAAACCTCTGATTTATCTGAGCCCCTAATTCACTACTGACAAACGCCCTATTATCATACCCAGCAATTGGACAAACATCAATCACATGGTAGGACCCTAAAATTCACAATACAGACAGTTGAGGCTGTTGGGATTGAAAGACCAAATATTTACCCAAAAGGTGAAAATGACAAAACAAAAAGGTAAAATGCAGTCTCAAACATCTAGTCATTCGGGAGCAAGTACAAGCAACATTAAAATAGAGGACTTTAAAAGTCATACACCAGGGAATCTCTGAAAAGATAGCAAATGAAGCGGGGTGTGGTGGCTCACTCCTATAATCCCAGCACTCAGGATGTTGAAGCAGGAGGATCATAGCGAGTATAAGCCCACCCTTAGCTACAAAGTGAGCTCAAGGCCAATCTGAATTGCATGGAGAGACCCTGTCTCAATAAGACCAAAAAAAAAAAAAAAAAAAAAAATGAAGTAAAGAAACAAACCCATGAGGCAAAGCTCATAGAAGAGAAGAAATTGTAAAGATTAGAGCAGAAATTAATGCAATTGAAACTAAAAAAAATAAAGAATTAATGAATCCAAAAGCTGATTTTTTGAGAGAATAAACAAAATTGATAAATCCTGGCCAAACTAGTCAAGAAAAAGAAAGAAAAAACTCAAATCCATGCAATAAGACCTGAAAAGAAGGAAATTACTACAGATCCTATGGAAATTCAAAGGATCATGAACATCTACTTTGAAAATCTCTACTCACATACAGTGGAAAACGCAGAGGAAATGGACAGGTTTCTAGGAACATATGAACTACAAAAGCTCAATCATGAAGCTATAACAATTTTGAATAACCCAATATCAGCTACTGAAATAAGAAACACGATTAAAAACTTACCAACCAAGAAAAACCTGGTCTTGATGGATTCATGGATGAATTCTATAAGAAATTTTAAAAGATTTAACACCAATACTCCTTGAACTCTTCAATAAAATTGAAAGAGAAACAGTCCTCCCTAACTCATTCTTGGAGGCAAGTATTACTCTGATACCAAAACCAGAGAAAGAGCCAACCAAAAAGAACTATAGGCCAATCTCACTAATGAACGTTGATGCAAAGATTCTCAATAAAATACTGGACAATGCAATGCAGCAAATCATCAAGAAGATTATACACCATGACCAAGTGCGTCCAGGGATGCAGGGATGATTCAATATATACAAATCAATAAATGTAATGCGCCACATCACCAGATCCAAAAATAAAAATCACATGATCATCTCAATAGATGCAGAAAAATCATTCAATAAAGTCCAAAACAATTTCATGATAAAAACCCTACAGAAACTCGGAATACACAGTATGTACCTCAATCTCATAAAGGCCATTTATGACAAACCAACAACCAACATTATACTTAATGGACAAAAACTGAAAGATTTCACTTTAAAATCAGGAACCAGACAAGGATGCCCACTATCACTGTTCCTATTTAATATAGTACTGGAAATAGTAGCCAGAGCAATTAGACAAGAGAGAGAAATAAAAGGGGTAAAGATAGGAAAAGAAGAAGTTAAATTATCATTATTTGCAGATGACATGATACTCCACATAGAAGACCCCAAAAACTCCATTAAAAGACTACTAGAGGTAATAAACAAATTCATTAGTGTAGCTGGATACAAAGTCAGCACTCAAAAATCAATAGCATTCCTGTACACAGACAAAAACTCACCAAGAGAGAAATTAGAAAATATTGCCTTTCACAATAGCATCTAAAAAAATGAAATACCTAGGGAATCAACCTAACCAAGCATGTAAAAGACCTATATGCTGAAAATTATACTACTCTTTAAAAGGAGATTGAAGAGGATATTAGAAAATGGAAGGATATTCCTTGCTCTTGGTTGGGAAGAACCAACATTGTGCAAATGGCCATACTCCCCAAACTGTTATACAGATTCAATACAATCCCAATCAAAATACCATTAACATACCTCACAGATCTAGAGAAAATATTTCTAAAATCCATCTGGAAACAGAAGAAACCTAGAATAGCAAAGGCAATTCTGGGCAACAAAGGCAAGACAGAAGGCATCTCAAGTCCTGACTTGAAACTATACTACAAAGCCATAAAACCTTATTACTACAAAGTAATAAAGCCAGCATGGTACTGGCAAAAAAGTAGCCCTGAGGATCAATGGAACAGATTAGAAGATGCAAACACAACTACAAAGACATTCAGCCACCTGATATTTGACAAGGTGCTAAACATATTCACTGGAAAAAAGAGTCTCTTTAATAATGATGTTGGAAACACTGGCTTTCCACATGCCAAAGACTGAAACTAGACCCATGCCTATCCACATACACTAAACTAAAGTCAAAATGGATCAAGGATCTAAATATTAAAACAGAAACACTAAATCTATGGGAGGACAAGGTAAGTAAAAATCTTGGTGACATAGGGATAGGGAAAGAATTCATGAATAAAACACAAACTACATGGGAAATACTTCAAAGAATCAACAACTGGGAATCTCATATTACTAAAAAACTTTTGCACTTCAAAATAAATCACCAACAGAGTGAAAAGAAAACTCAAAGAATGAGAAAGAATTTTAGCCAACAATCCCTGAGACAAAGGACTTATATCTAGCACATAAAGAACTGAAAAAGATCAAGCCCCTCAAATTCAAAGACCCTCTCCAAAAATGGGCATCAGAAATGAACACACAGTTCTTAGATGAAGATATACAATGGCAAATAAACATATGAAGAAATGTTCATCATCACTGGTCATTCAAGAAATGCAAATTAAAACAGCATTGAGATTTCATCACCCTGCAAAGAATGGCTGCCATCAAGAAAACCACTATAACAAATGTTGGTGGGGATGTGGGAAAAAAAGGATCACTTCTCCACTGTTAGACTGGTGCAACCACTGTAGGAATCAGTATGGAGATTTCTCAAAAAACAAGGATTGGAAGTTCCATTCAATCCGCTATTCCCCTCATGGATATTTTCCCAGAAAATTTGAAAAGGTCATGTCATAGTGATATATGTGTACTCATGTTCATAGCAACCAGTTGTGATACCTAAATCTTGGATCAACCAAGATGTGGGTTCCAGATGATGGATGCCCATCACCCACAGAGTGGATGAAAAAAATGTGGTATTTTTATACAATGGAATACTATTTGGCTATAAAAAAGGATGTACTTGAGGCCTTGGAGGCAACTTGAGAATATCCTCATTAGTGAAATAAACAAGACTCACATTATTAAATATCACATTGTCTCTGTAGTGTAAAAAGTAATAACTGTCAGAATAATGGAATCCAAAAGTATAAAAGATATTGTAAAAATGAAAGGGAAGGGAAGTGCTCTAAAGTTAATGGTACATATAGTATGTACGATAGATGACCATATTACCAAATTTCCATTAGATCATTGAATACAAGGGTTTGCACTGTCAAAACTTGGGTGTCTAGCCATTTTTTTATGCTTTGAATTTGTAATTTGAACAACTATTGTTAAGATGACAATATGTAATGTATCAACTAGATATTTTTATGATGTTAATTTTTTTGAATTCTGTATTCTATTTTGCTTAATTTACTAAAAATTATTTATTATAATTATTTTTAATTTATTTTTAACAAGAAGAAGAATGCAGAATTTCTGCGATTCTGCATTTGTGTTACTGAGATCTCTATCACTATGATAAAGTATCTAAAATATTCTGATTTTATTGGAATTTTGAGTGGAGATGCATTTTATCCCATGATTTCTGAAGTTCAGACTATGGTAGGAATGTGAGACAGAGCACAGGAGCTCACATCATATTTTTCAGAAGTAGAATGAGATGCCATTCCTTGTGGCGTTGGGGTCAGGGGTGCGGGGAGGAGGGGCTTGTAGCAATGGGACTCCCAAGGCTCACCTTCATGGTAACTGTGCTATGCTGGTTGGATTCTCCCCTGCACCCCAGCACTGCATGGCACCTCATGTCCTGTGGCACACAAGCATACCTCACTTTCTGTGGTGATCTCGGAGCATTTCAGGTCATCCATCCAGGTGCAGAAGGCTGAGGGTCAGCACCATTGGTGTGTTCTGGTGCCTCAGTTCTGTGCTTCCTGCCTATGGTGGCATTAACTTGTGGGAGTTTTTCTGGCTCTGTTGGAAAACTGCTTGTGAATTAAGTGGGTAAGGGAAGGAGACTCCGTCTCATCCACCTCCTCCCACCCTTCTCTGGGATTGGTGGGAGAGTTTTCCCACCCAGAAGCATACCCCCACACACACTTACTTATGGAACAGAGTTGGTGGGCTCGCCTGCTGGAAGGGCTGCCTGTGTGTGTTTAGCCTTCTGTGGGCTAGTGAAGGATTACAATTTATCAGAAGACTCGGACTCAAGAAGGCATAGCTCATTTTATGCTCAGAAATATCTTGACCTGGAATAGAATCTTGAAATGACTCAAGAAGGCATAGATGATCTCACACTTAGAAGAGTCCATGGGAAATCTCAGATGGGTGGTGCCAATAATCCCAATCCTTCCTTTTATCCCTTAGGGAAATATGCAAAATTAGCCACCATGAATCTGTGGTCTGAACAGATACACATATACATACACATTCAGGGCTAACTCGTATCCAAATGTACACATGCATACATGCACGTATATTTAAACACATGTGTACATGCACACACGCATATATTCACACACTATATTTCACTTGTGTGAATAAAAAAGGTGTTTGAGCTAGCTCTGCACACCTATTAATCCTACACTTGAGAGGCTGCAAGTTTCAGGCCAGCCTGGGCTGCATAGTGAATTCAAGACCATTCTGAACTGAAGGGCAATATCCTATCTCAAAAAGACCTTAACCTTAAAATAAATAAACAAATGGACAAAAAAAAAAAGAAAACAAAGACAAGTAAATGTTTAAAATGAAGAAAGAAATTATACAGTGAGATATAAATATCTATCTCCAGGAGTAACTGCTGTGTGTACAACAACACGTGTGTGTGTGCCTGTGCCTGTGTCTGTGTTTTAACACGCGTCCTTTACATCGCTCTCCCACCACCACCACCAAGCAGGCTTTCACTCAGGGCAGAGAGGCCTCTGTGGCAACATCCACCCACCTTCTCCCTCACACAGACCTAAATCCATTTTTTTAATTTAAAAAAAAAAAAAGATTAAGATAAAAGAGGACATAACAAAACAGGTCAGAACAGAACAATTTAAGCAACATATTTAGATTTTACAAAGCATTCTACGTAGATTTTACAAAGCATTCTACATAGATCACTTTTCATCCACACATCTGTGTTGTGAATGAATTCCTTCAGCAAGGGCACAAAGCAGGGGCAGAAGAGTATGTGAGGGGAGGGGAGAGGCCCAGGCAGAGACAGCAACAGCAAGGTGGGTGGCAGTTGCAGAATTCGAGGCCCAGGGGGCCAGGCCTAGATAAAGTGGGGACCCAGAGAGCCATGCTGTGGCCAGAGCTCCTCTAGGAGCCTTTCCCTACCTCCCTTCCTGCCACATCTCTCTCTCTCTCTCTCTCTCTCTCTCTCTCTCTCTCTCTCTCTCCTTCCCCCTCTCCCTCCCTCCCTCCCTCCTTGGTTTTTGTTTCTGTTATTCTTTCTACAACACATCTAGGCGCACAGCAAAATCAAGCAGAAAAAATGAGCTACTCCCCAGCTACCTAGACTGTCAAAAGCGTGCTCTCTCATGCACGCTGTGCAGGCCCACACTCAGCAGGCGCGACCACTGCTGGGCTGTTGGGGGTGGGAGCCACCACACACAGAAGGGGTTCCTGTGCCACTGCCCCCCTCAGTGACCCCAGGATCCCGGCTGCCTGCCTGGCCACTCACCAGTCATCCCCATTCGCTAAATAGCTGTATCTTTCCCCTCCCCCAGTGACATTCATCCTGGAGAACCACAGACAGAGGAGACCCTGAAATCAGCCCGGAGAGGGGAGAGGAGAGGGGAGTTGTTCAATCCTGCACCCTGGGACACAGGAAACAGGACAGGGGTAGACAGGCCAGGTGGGCAAAGGAATGAATGAATGAGCAAACAAGGAAGTGCAGCACCCCACAGGCCCAAGAGAAGGTTTAGCTGTTCCCTCCAATCCCACTCCAACCTCCTGTCCAAGCCTTCAGTGTTACTAACTGGGCAGTGACTGAACAACTGACTGACACAGTCTGCATCCCAGAGGCTCCTGGCCCCTGAGACACACCATACCATGCATGCAGGGTGATCTCTGCACTCCCAGAGGGATGCTGGGGCAGGGAGATGGCAAGTTCCAGCCTAGCCCTGGCAACTGATCCACTTGGCAAGACAAGACCAGGTCTCAAAACAATGTTAATAGGCACACTCATATTAATCATGTAAATAATCAAAAATTTAACACGGGCTGGGTATGCAGCTCAGCATGAAGACTGTGGGGTTAAATTCAGTCACCGAGGCAGGGGAGGATGGCTTGAATGATAGAGCCAGGTCCTGCCTCAAAACACCAAAAGGAAAAAAAATTGATGATAATTCCCCTGCACCAGGTGGTGGTAGGGGAGACCTCCCTCCAGAAGCCAGGCACAGTGCTCCACACCTAATATCTTTGCAGTGTGTGTCCATGCATGCATGTTGGGGGGCTGCTGAGACAGGCAGAAGGTTTATGAGTACTTTCTTTCATTCGTTCATTCATCTGAAGCCAGCCTGAACCACACACAGAGACCCTGTGACTATATGAAAAACAGAGTGCAGTCCAGAATCCCTGGAAGACATCCCCTGGTTAGCACCCACACCACGGCAATGAGAGACAGGAAGACCCACGGGCTGGGGATATAGTTCTGCAGCACAGCACCTGTCTGGGAAGCATGAGGCCCTGAGTTCAATTCCTAGTACAAAAATTGAATACAAGAATGAATGGATAAATAAATAGAGATAGGGATCTCACACAACAGCATAAGTGCTTGCATGGCAAGTACAATGTCCTGAGTTCAATTTCTGGTATCAAAACATACATACTACATACAGGCAGGCTGGCCGGCCAGGTGCAGACAGAGGACATGGTCTGAGAGCTGAGACAGATCCTACTGCCCAGCTGACAGACTGGTGATACATGCCTGTACACCTGGCAGGTGGGCTGGAGAAATGGAAGGACAGACAGCCGGGAATCCATGGATGCTCTGTCTAGCACATGACCAGAACCCGAAGTGGAAGGAAGGGTTGTCCCGCTACCAGGATGCTGGCTATCAGGGCCTGACCTAGATCCTCAATCTTTCAAATGAGTTTGTGGCAAATGTTTAAATAAATGAGATGAGTGGTATGATTTTAGGGCTTGAGGAGGATCAAAACCCTCCTGCAGAGTTCTTGACTCTGTGGCTATGATGAGGGCTAAGACAAGAGCTTCTCTGGGCCACCCCTATCGATCAGGTCCAAAGAAAGGGCGGGGATACTGAGGAAAGCCCAGGAAATGAGTATGACCTTGAAAGTCACTGCAAAGACTTCTTCAAGTAGTCAATTATGCCAATTTAGGAGAGCCCCCTCATTTCCAGGATGACATTTACGGAAGGTGTGAATCTGCAGGTGTGAGATGCCTGCAGCTGCAGTCTCTTTCTAATTCGTGGATGTCTGAGCCAGGTGTCTCATCTGTGGCCTTATCTTGCCCTTTGAGGTATCTCTGGCATCACAGGCCACTACAGGCCTCAGGCAGAACCAGTGGTTCATAGAAGTTCACTTACTAGGAATCAGCTCCCATCACCAGGCAAGGGGCCTAGGCCTAGGAAAGATTCAACAGATAAAACAGAAAGCCAATTGGTTCATTTTAAATCCTGCTCAGAGCCACTTTGTAAAGGTCTCCAATAGCCTGCCTATCAGAGAGGAATCCAAACTTACTGGGGCCCCCTGGCCAGTGACTAGACAGGTGGGCACCCATGGGGGACATGAGACAAGACACACCACAAGGGCAGGGCAGGAGGGCTGGGGTATGGTGGTGACAGGGGAGCACAGACTGGGAAGGTAGAGGTTGTTGATGCTGCCATATCAGGATGAGAGCAGCATCGCAGCTTTCCACAAAGAAGCAATGTGCCTTCAGCTGCCTCCCAACGACAGCTGGCCATCTCACTGAACATCTGCAGGCGGGAAGCCCCCCGCCCTGCCATCCGTCCACCCAGCCACACATCATTTGCGGGCACATAGACCACCTCCACTCCCCTTGGCCTTCCTGTCACAGCATGTCCCTCCTGGCCACGGGGGAGCTTCTCACTCCACCTGTGCTGTGACGTGCCCATCTGTCTGTTCCACTGTCAGGCTGCCAGATGGATACCCAGCCTCCTTGTCACCCCACTACTCTGCTTGTTTAACCTCACTGAGTCACACCGGACATGCTCCTATGGATGTCTGCTGGCTGTGAACTCAACAGGGTGAACACACATCCTCAGTCCATCAGCACACACACTAGACTGAGGGAGGCTCTGCTATGGCCCAGAAGTTCTAGGTCTCTCCCTTTCTCTCCCTTTCTCTCTGTCTCTCTGTACATCTTTCAAAATATATTTACTTTCTTGAACAATGTTAGAGTGATAGTGACACCAAGGAGATGGTAGAAAGACAAAAAGCGGTGGAGTTACAGGGGGCAATTATTCTCCCCTCTGAAAGGGTAAAAGCGTGGGTAGGACTTGTCCTTGGTCTAGGGGCTGAACTGGAAAGAATGCGAAGCGTAAGAAACGTAAGGCCTGACAGTTTAATCACATTTGGGAAATTATAAACTAAGGTGGGAGAGCTGTGGCTGCATAACTATAATTGAGAAGAGATTCTAGACGTGTCTCATGTTTAGAATGTAAGGGATTAGGAAACAAACAGGATAACAAAATATGACGTAGCCTGAAAGTTGTGGCTGTGGGACTTTGGTGAGATGGAGATGGGAGATAAGAGATGAGATGACCACTCAGGATGTTTACAGTCAGGGGAGCTACGGTTAAGAGGGTACTGTTTAACTTGAGTGGTGTGGAATCTGGTGAACTGATCACTTGTAGTTACTGCCAGTGCATCTCTGATTTCATTTAAATTCCCCCACAAAATTTATTTATTGGAAGCTCTTTGTACCTTGACAGTCTTCAAGCAGAATGTTACATGGCTTCAACTCTGGAATTGTGTGTAAGTTAATAATTGAAGTTAATTCAGAATACTTGGTTAGGTATTTTTGGGCACACCTATAATCCTCACACTCAGGAGGCTGAGGTAAGAGGATTATTTTTGTATTCATTCAGATTATGGGCTACAACAAAGAAGAAGAAATGATTAGCACTATGTGTAATCCAGGCTGGCCTCAAACTGAAGGATTGTTCATTCTTTTTATAGAATTTTAGTTTATGAGTTTGAGTTTGAGGCCAGCCTGGATTACATAGTGATTTCCAGACCAGCATGAACTGCATAGCAAGACCCTGTCTCAAAAAGAAAATTTAGCAATGTTGTATACTGAAAAGATTATTTCTGGTTTCTTTGTCTCAATCTTTGGCCATTTTAAGTCACTTTGTTTCCATATCCCACTGCTTCTGGGCTTTAGGTTATTTCTATTTTTAAAAAAATTTTGATGTGATCAAGATGTAAATGTTGCTGGCACACTCCTGAAATCCCAGCACTCGGGAGGCTGAGGCACAAGGATTGTCACAAATTTGAGACTAGCCTGGGTTACAAAGTGGGCTCAAGGCCAGCCTGAACTGCATAATGAAACTGTGTCTCAAAAAGACAAACAAAGTGGATGTGGTGGCTCACACCTGTAATCCCAGCACTCCAGAGGCTGAGGCAGGAGAATCCTTGAAGTTCAAGACCAGCCTGGGTTATAAAGTGTACTCAAGGCCAGCCTGAACTGCATAGAGAGACCCTGTCTCAAAAAGACCACAAAAAAAAAAAAAAAAATCCACAAAGGAACAAACAAAAAAGACAAACATCGGTTTTTTTCCATGATAATAAATTTAAAATTCCAAAGAATCACAAAAAATGGTGTTGTGCAAATTATGAAAAAATTGCAAAAAATTTTGATGCACAAATTTTTTTTTAAGGCATGGTCTCTCTGTGCAGTTCAGGCTGGCCTTGAGCTCATTTTGTAGCCCATACTGGTCTTGATCTCACAAGGATCCTCCTGCCTCAGCCTCCCAAGTGCTGGGATTACAGGTGTGAGCCACCACGCCTGGCTTGATACATAACTTTTTCATCTGGTGTTTTACAGATTTTTGCTTTTGCATTATATAATTTGTCCATGTGTAGAATAATCTAGTTTCCTTACATTTGTCTAAGTTTAACCATTATTTTTGTTTTTGTCCTGTGTTTAGTACAGCTAGTGCAGAAACTCATACATAGAGTTTGAACTTTTGTGAAATTTTTTGTATCATTGTGTGTTGCATTTTGTATAATGCCTACAATTTCCAGTGTAGTGATAATTGTTGATGCATAATCATATGAGAGATTTTTGTAAGTTATGCTAGGGATATATACCTTGATACAATAGATAGCTAATTCCATTAGCTTTTTTTCTGTTGGTACTTTTAATGTTTTCCAACATATACCATGATTTTATATACAAGTGAAGACATTTTGATGTATTCTATATTAATCTCAATATGTATTGCTTTTTTCTTTCTTCACTGTGTTTTCTCTACATCCATTAATATGATTTCAGGCTTTTTCTAGAGATTTTTAACGTAATGGATGACAACTAATTATTCAATAATGCTTTTACATAGTGCTAATCATTTCTTCTTCTTTGTTGTAGCCCATAATCTGAATGAACACAAAAAGAATTTGTGCGGTGACTTTCATTTCTATTTCACTGTTATTTCTCTTTTTCTGAAGTTTACATATTTGTTCTTTTCTAAGTTCATAGCTTTTAAATTCTTTTGAAGTATTCCCATTTCAAGGTCCCTGAAATGATACTAAAATGCACCTTCCTTCTCATACATTATGAAATACTTGTTACTTAATTGAGCCTTTTATTTGGCACAGATGTCATGTAAAAATTTGTGGTTTAATCTCTAATTCTTAGGCATACCCTAAGTATTTTGTGTTGTTGATTTTTACTTTTGTTTCAATATTATGTGATGTATCCTTTGGATACATTAAATTCTTTATCATGAACATGATTCTATGTAGGCAAATATTCTATAAGATTTTGAGAGGAGTACATACTCTACATTTGTTAGATAATTGTGCAATATTCAGTGAGTCCACTTGAGACATGATGTTGATTTTGAAAGTTTCATTACAAAATTTTCTGCCTTCTTCACTTGATGGAGACATTTTAAAGATATTGAGACATATTGCAGATCTATGGTTTTGCCCTTGGGTTTTATGGTTTTGTCTGAAGTAACTTTTTATGCCTTTTTTAGTAGAATATGTATGAAGGCTTGTTCATTCTTTTTATAGAATTTTAGTTCATGTAATTATCTGAAAACTGTAATCCCCATTTACTTTGAGATCCAAATTAAATAGGGTCAAATTAATGTTTTCTCAACAAGATTTGTTGGGTCAGTGCTAGACTACTTTTTGTTTTGTTTTGTTTTTTTGCATAACTTTCACTTAAATCTTAATTTAATGTTCACCATGTTATATTTTTTAAAAAATATTTGTGTACATTTTAATTGATAAACAAAAATTGAGTACCTTTGTAACTTAATGCTTGATTCTTTGAAACATGTTTATATTTTCAGATGGCAAAACTGCACAAATGGGCATATTCTTCACCAACTACAATTTTTGTAAGTGGAAGCACTTCATATTTGTTGGGCGCAGGTGCTCAACATACCATACCCCACCCGGGACTAAGGACCACGCCAGCTTCCGCAATGCACTACATCCCTCTCCAAATTAGTCAACCCGTGCTCACTTCGTATTCACCACAGCTGAGTATATTAGCCAGAGCCCGCGTCTCATTCCAGCCCTTCCTCCTCGTGGCAGCCCTCGTGGCAGCCTGATTGGCTACAGTCAGATATATAAACCAGAACCCGCAACAATAAAGTTGGCAGTTCCTGTTACCCACCTGAAGCGTCTCCTGTCTCATTGGGGAGCTGCGCTGGTCAATATTCAATCCTGTGATAAATTTATAGAGTAAATTACAACATTTTTGCTAAATTAATATAGTGCATGAGACAAATTAGAAAGAAGCTTTTAAAGGGAGTTGACTGGGCCGTGTGTGGTGGCTCACGCTTGTAAATCTCAGCATTCGGGAGGCTGAGGTGGGAGTATCATTGCGAGTTCGAGACCAGCCTGGGCTACAAAGTGAGCTCAAGGCCAGCCTGAACTGCATGGTGAGACCCTGTCTCAAAAAAAAAAAAAAAAAAAAAAAAAAAAGGAAAAAAAAATTAAAGGGAGTTGACTGATATTCAGGATACTAAGATATTTGCTTCTATTTTATTCCATAGTGCCGGGAATGCCATTCTGTCTTCGGTAAATATTACTTTCATATCTAGGAAAATAAAGGAATGTCATGAAAGAAAACTTTAATTCATAGATGTATTCATCAATCATATTGGCAAGAGGAGGTTAATTTTGCTTAGTTTTATGATTTGAATGTATAATGTACCAACATTAAGGTTTACAATGTCTGCCAAAATCCTCCTGAGTTTGGGAAGTAACTGGACTGTGAGGACACTACACTCATCAGTGGACTCATCTATGGATGACTTCTGTGGCTAAATATGCTGTGAGGTGGTGGAGTATACACGTAGCTAGATGGCTGTGTGTATGACATTCAAGAACATATTCTTGTCCCCGGATCCTCCTTCTCTGCCCCTCTACTTCCTGGTTGCCATGAGGTGAGCAACTTTTTTCCACCAGGCTGTTTCACTATGGTATCTCTGCACTAAAGTTGCGGAGTGGTTTGTGAGTGACTGAAATGTTAAATACTCTGCCAGTTTGAAAGATAAATGTATAGAATGTCATTTTTGTTGTAATCTGGAAGACCTTTCTCTGATGATTGAAGTATGCGTTATGTCTCACCAACAGCATGAGACTTGGGCTATCAGTGAGAGTGAGGCCAACTGTGGTTTTCTGACCCTGTTTTTACATGTTTTACTATTCAAACACTGAAGCATTTTCCCCAATTGTATTGGACACTGTTCTCTGTAAGTAAAAAAGATGTTGAATTTTTCATTTGGTTATATTCTAATGAATTGATGGTGAAGACAAAAAAATAAGTGAGGAATAATAAATATCCTTAATTTTGTGATCATTATAGTTTAAGTCCACCTCACCAAATTATGCTCAAGACCTCTACATAACCACCTCATGGATGGCTAGTAATAGCATCAAAAACAGTGTCTATTTTATTATAAAATATTGAATATCTCATGTAAGTCATAGAATATACTACAGTGCACAGATAGCACAGCTTTTTACATCCTTGACAGTTTGGCAGGCTCTAGCTCATTCCTGCTGATTATTGTCAATTTTCATAGTGCATTTTGCAATCCAGACCAGATATCCCAAGGTGAAAAGGATGGGTATTTTCTCTGAACACACTGACCTGTCCACAATGTTAATATAAAAATTCTTCCCAGTCATAATGATGCACGTCTGCAATCCCGACCGCATGGAAGACTGAGGAAGGAATGCTGCAAGTAAGAATCTGATCGAGAGGACTGAGTGAGAGCCGATAGAAAAATAAAGTAAAAAGGCTGAGATATACTCCAATTGTAAAGCACACATTGGTTCAACCCCCAGTGTTAAAACTGACTTAATTCAGACCTTTAAATATCGTTATGGTCCCCATGTCATTTAAGATGTAAAAATTCAAGCCTGGTGCATTTCCTTAATCCCTGCATCAGATGGAACTGAGGCAAGACTATCATGCATCAGAGGATCCCCATAAACTGAGAATGGCACATAAGCAAGGTTCACAGTAATTCTATTTATATACTTTTTTAGTAATAAGAGAAGTATGACTGTATGAATCATCATAGTATAAAACCTAGGAAGGGACACAGACAGCAAATGTCATATTTTCTTTGTTCAGAAAATATTCCGTTATGAAAAAGTTAAACAACACTGATATGAGTTCCTCATGGATTAAAAACATAAAAATATGAATAACTGAGGAATTCTGTGTTCTGAACATTCCTTCAGGATGAAGTCTCTTTTTGTAGGGTGCAGTTATCTATGAAGCACACGCTTTCCTTATGGACTCTCAGTGGGGCATAGAACTACACCTGAAATAATGTGAGCACAGAGCCCTTGACTGAGGAATGGTTTTCATTATGGGTGCCCTTTATGCCTCATTCTCCTAAAAGCTGTGTCCTTCTCAGAAGAATCTAACCTTGAGAAGTAAGCATATGTGGATGTACATATAGAATAGTTCATTAGCTTAAATAAAATATGCTGTGAAAGTCAGTCTCTGGCATTTGATAAGAGTTCATGGTGATTTCTGATACAGTGAGAAGTCCCTGGACCTATCTTCCAAATTTAAGGAACATAAAGCATGATCGTGCCACTAGTTACATTTCACTGAGTATCTGCTTGTTAAAATGATTTCTTTCTTGCATGTTGTCATCACCACTACAGCTTTTGTTCTGATTTTCTTTTCTCTTTTTGCAGTGATCATTGTGATGATATGGTTTTCATTCATCAGTGTTTGAATCTTTTTTCAAATATAGAATTCTTTCATTTCCTTTCTAAGTCCAGTTTTGTTGAACTTTATTGACTATTTTCTATTTCAGAATCTACTCTTCTGAGGATATGCCTAAAGTCTTTTTCTGAACTTTCTTGTGTTCATTTTGCTTCCCTAAAATGAATGAACATCCTCGGATAATGTTTTGAAGCCCTGATCCACAATGCAACATTATTTGAATCTGAGTTCTGCTGGATATAAATTTGTTCTGCATTCCATAAAGGTATTAGTATCTCCTAGGAAGTGAAGACACTTAGATGTGTCTCCACCCAATGAAGACACTGGGAAGCATTTATTTGCAAGTCAAGATAGTCTTTGCCAGAAAGCTAATTAGCTGACATGTATATCCTATACCCCTGAGGCTGCAAAGTGGGAGAAAGATACATTCCTTAAGCCACTCAGTCCAGGATAGTATTCTCTATCATCCTGAGAGTTCTAAGGCACCTTTCTACAGATCCTATTAGCATGATAGTTTCATGAGACCCCAATTGATATAATCCCCAAATCCTGCTTTGGCTCCCATCTATAGCTCTCTCTTAAATAATAAATATTCTTCCAATTCCTGGGAGTTCCATGTAGGAATTGGACAATGCAGTCAGACATTACTGAGAAATGATCAAAATGTTTTTGTAAAAATTACTGTGTTATACAAATCTGTGTGTCACGTGAGAAATGACAAGGCCAGTAACAGCTAGCTGTTTAACATGTGTGCCTAGATTGAAAATTAAACAACTGGCCCAGGCATTAGGAGGAAAGTGTCTCCTTTTTACTTCTTTTGAGATTTGTATTATACTGCATCTCAACCTTTTGACTAAGATCAAGTGAAGATTTCTGTTAGATAGAATTATCCTCTCTGTTTTCCAAAGGAACTTAAAGGATTTATTTATGAAATTATTCATTAATTTACCTGTATTGGAAATACAATTATATTGAGGATGTAATTTGAAGAATTCATATTATATTGCATCATCACATACAACAAGGATAATTATTCTCTACATATTTACATCATCTTCCTTAGCATCTTCTTTGCATGCATTATTTTACTTTGAGAATGTGTTTCAAATTTTTCTACCATTCCTGGATATTACAAAGTAATTCTGGATACAGAAATTCCTGGTGTTGTGTTAGTCCTTTTCCAACAGTCATTGAAACCTTTCCTCTGCTATTATATATGAGGAGGTATTTTCTCGAGTAAAATAATGTTATTTTTGGGCTAGAGATGCAGCTCAGTGACACTCGCCTGCCTGGCAAGCATGAGGTCATGAGTTCAATTCCCAATACCAAAAATAGATAGTCAGATAGATAGATAGATAGATAGATAGATAGATAGATAGATAGATAGATAAAAGGTGTAGACTGGAAGCAGGGCACTTAGTTCTCTTTCCCAGTTTGCAAGACACAGGTGAAAAACCTAAGATGTCAAATACTAAAGAAAAAAACCCGAAGCCCAGAGGACAGGTGCCACTGGCACTGGTAAAAAGGGCAACACGAAGGCTAAAATGTCCAAGACGGCGTGGCCCACCATAGCCGCAGCCCTGTCCTGGTCATAGGTCAGCAGTTAGCCAGGGAGGAAGTTGTAAGTCAGCCTCACTCCAGGACGGCATGATCATCCCCACTGGCCTGGTCACCCTCGCAGGCTTAGTCAGCCTTGTGGGCTTGGTCATCCTCATGGCCTTGGTCAGCCCACTGTCTTGGCCACCCTCACAGCCTTGGTGACCCTTGGGGGCTTGATCATCCCCGCAGGCCACAGAGGCGCAGGATGGGTTCTTAAAGCAATGGCCCAGACCTTGCTGCTCAGGCCTGGGCTCTTTACCTCAATTGTGCTCCTCTTCATAGGACACTCCAGAAATCTGTCATTGCCACCTCCTCAGAGACTACTAAAGAGACTGAAATCAGCAACGTGAAGATTTTCATGTACCTCGCTGGTGCCTGCTTCAAGAGGAAGGAGCTGCGGAAGTCCAGATACCAGAAGTTTAACCTGCACGTTGGTGGTCTCAGTTTCTTACCGAGAATCCAAGTAAATAACTGATAGGTTTGAGAAATCTACACAGACTGACTTAAAATAGTTTGGTCGTTTTAACCATTCATTAGGTGTATTTGCAAATATTACACAAGGCTCATATTTTCACTGAAAATATTTTCTAAATGTAGTTACGTTTGTAAACTGTTATAATAGTTAAGACAAATGTATTGTTTTACTGTTATAAGTCTGTTAATCACTACACTTTGGTTTTTCATTTTTATTTCTAATATGGTAGGCAGTAATGGTTATATCAACAATTTAAAAGACATTTAGAGTCCTTTTTAGATATTTTATGTAAGCTGATCCTGAAAGCAAAATGCATGAGTGTTGTTTTATTATAATTTATATTGCAATTGTGAATCATTTAGCTTTATTTAACCAACATGGTTTCAGTGAAGTGAGTATTAAAGGTATAAGAAACATTACAATTTTTAGATGATCTTCTCCTTGGCAACATTAGGTGTCCTTATCATTGTTTAAAAATACTGTTTTGCTTTTTTAATCACTGAACAATAATTGTGTCTCACATTCCAATCCTTCTATAAATTGTCTCTCTTTCTCTTTCTCTTTCTCTCTTTCCTTCTTACTTTTACCTTATAATGCCACAGCACGAATTTTGGTTTCATGAAAAGAACAGTAAGGACTGTGTGTCTCCTTGTTTTAGGAAACTGTATGGACATTTCATATATGTTTGCTGTGTGACATATGTGCTTTATCAAGATATTCATACTTTCAGAAAATATATTGATTGATAAGACTCAGATATTCAGAAGAGGCTCTCCATTGCTGATTTTTGAGTTGAATTTTCTGATAAGTTCTTGATACTGAACCATTTTATCTTTCATGAAATATAGCAATAACATATATTTGTGATATAATTGTTTTTGGTACTGTAGTTTGAACTTTGGCCTTTCATGCTATAGGGAATTCTGCTGCCATGTAATCGAATCTTCAGATTCAAAACTATTGCCTAGTACACCTTGTTTTTCATTATGAGATACTTCATCTTAGATTTTAAAATGTGTGAGCATATGTGCAGTAGGCCTTTATTTTCTTATCTTGTAAACATGATACGTAATTTATACATGAAAGTTGCATTAAACTTATGAAATGTGCAGAACAAGTGTTTTTTAAATTTATGTTTTACTTTTTAAAAATATACTAGATACTAACTTTAAAACAGAACTTAGTAAAATTATTCTACTACTGAGCTACATACCCTGAAGCTTGTAGTTTTATTTTTCATTATTGTTGTAAAAAGTTCTCTTGAATCTTCCCAGGCTTCACTCTAACTTCTGATCCTTGTTCCTAAGCCCCATGAGTGCCTTGGGTTACAGACATGTTAGACTGCCCCAGAAAACGTTCCCTAAACATTTCATGGACCACTAGTAAACATAATGGGAATGGGTGCAATGAGGGACTTCTATGAATGCTATTTTTCTTGTAATTTTTACCTATTTAATCATTCGTAGTTTTTGTACTCTTTCTTCTAAAATGTCCTTGATCAGCCTGGTACACTGGTGTGCATCAGAAATCTGCCAGAAGCAGTTCCAATAGATCTTGAGCTCATGGCCAGCTCAAGCAAAATTCAAAGACTTTCAATCTAAAACTTAGTGGTCATAATCTTTAGCTATTACATGTATTTTCTTTTGTGTTTTACCATCTTCACTTTCTACTTGTTTTACCCCATTTGTTCATCTTTCACTTACTTTTTTCCTTAAGTTTTCCTAAATGGATAAAATTAAAATTAAAAATGTAACTCTATGTTATATATTTTAAAAATTGACAATGCTTACAGGATCATTAACTATATATATATTTTAACACTCATTTCGTGATGTGTTTTTGATACATGTTCCTTTAATAATATATTTGCATGTAAATCCCATGGAGGAGGCCAGGGAATGTTGCTTACTGGTAGAGAGCATGCTTCATGGGAATGAGTGCCTGGAATCCATGTCCTGCATTAGCAACAAAAAAAAAGTACCACATTTGTTTAATTATCCCTTCTCAGTAGTTTCTATACCTTCTCTACTATACTTACATAATATTTATACTTCACAATTGAAGGAAGATCCCATGATGTAGTAGTTTATTTTTTAAAAGTTATCACTGTGTTGTAATAACTATGTAGTCTATTTTACAAGCATTCTAAGTATCTGAATACTAAGTACATAAGAGAAAATAATTTATAGGTTTTTTTCTGATCCCTGTGTTATTATTTGCAACTACACTCATTGATCTGTTCTTCACTTTCTCAAATTCACACTCTCTTCTGCATTTATTCCTTGGCTTATTGTACCTAGATGTGTTACTAATGGCTTTCCAAGTTTTTTGAGTATTTTCTTTGCTTAGCTGTTGTTTTAGCTATTGCCCACTTTAGTAGAGTATAATTCACTTAACTTATTATTTGCTTACTTAAAACACAAATAAATATCTCTTTCCTCAATTTAGAAGACTTTCTAAACACTTGCATTTTCTCCTAAAGAATTGTTTTCTTTAAAAAAGTGTTTTCTTTAATTTTTTTCTAAAGACTTAGCACCAATAAACTCTCCTTCATGCTAGAAACTGTTCACTATTATGTATTTTTCTGTTATTGCCATTTCATATGTGGTGAACAATTCAACCTTTGCCTTTGTGGCTCTCTTTGAAGCATATTCTCAAGCGTCTTGCTTGAATTAGAATATAATACCTTTGATGGTTGAATAACATCCTGTTCCACAATTACCTTACACAATGGGCTGTTCTGCAATTGATGGATCATATTGAGTCACCTTATATTACTGGCCATTCAGTCTTGATAGACATTCATATTGGTGCTACTTATTTGCTTTCATGAACAATATATTATAACACTCATGTATATATGGATATATATATATATATGGATTGATATATATGCATTGATGAGTAACATGTGAATTTTTATGTTTTGGACATGGAATGTACCATTTGAAGTACATGTTGAAATCTAACCCTTAAGGAGATACTAAAAGGATGTATCTGTGCATAGTTGGAGCATTTGGGAGGCAATTAGAAGTAGATATATTAGGTTGTCATACTTCCATGCTACTGAATACTAAAAAATAGAAGTCCACAACATGTACACACACACACACACACACACACGTATATTCAATCTGTTAACATATGATGCCATGCATAACCTCAGAATTCTGTCTACAAGAACACTAATACCATATAAAATTTTCTCCCTTGCCATGAAAGAGCCAAAGTACTCCTCTTTTCTTTATATATTATAGAGCGTGAAGTACTATATTTTGATTCAGGGATGTATTGACAGTAACTGACAGTAAACTGACAGACTTTTCCAACACAATTTGATATATTTGCAATAAGAGTTTGTGAGTTTTCTCCATATTCTCACCAAACCTTATCACTGATCCTGTCTTTCTGATGTAGTCTCACCAGTCTCTTATTTTTGCCTTATGCCTACTAATGGATGTGGGCCTAAGAATTTCAAACAAATGAGTTCTTACTTCTCAAGGCTGTCATAATTATTGGTCTTATTTGAAAGATGAGGAAAGGGGAAACACATGAGAAAGTGTGACATGGTTTCATTAACTGTTCTTCCTTTAAAGTGAAAGTATATATATTATCATAATTTGGAACTAAGAGGATCGGAAGTTGTATTTCTCTTTCTGATAGGTTTGGGATACCAGGATAGATGTCTCCAAAAATAGGGAATATGTATCAAATTTGAACTAGCATTAATACTCTGAGTTAAGAGCTAAAGATGCTCTATTTTTTTTAATCAAGAGGAGAAAAGATCAATGAGAAAGAAAAGAGGGTTTTGCGTGCCATGATTTTAGGTCAGGCTTCATAATCAGGATGAATATAATAAACAGTGCAGCATTTCAATATTGTTTTTTTACTTAAAAAAATAAATTGAGAATTAGCAGTGTAACTTAGCTGTAGAAAAATTTCCCTACCTATGTAATGCCTGTACTTAATGCCATAATAAAAAATGGAAAGAATAAACATTGAAAGCAAGAAAAGAAGAAAGAAGAAAAACAGCTAGATGTGGTGGTGTATACCTTTAAACCCAGAACTTAGGAGGCTGAGGAAGAAAGATCACCATGAGTTCAAGGGCACCCCAGGCTATATAGGGAGTTCAGAGCCAAATTGAACAACATGGTGACATATCTCAAAAAGTCAAAACAAAGCACAGAGAGAAAGAGAGAGAAGAAAAAAGGAAACAAAAAGCAAAGAATGAAAGAAAATTTTAAAAACCACTGCCTGATTTGGAGAAACACAGGCTGTGATAATAGCTATTGAGGTGAAATGCAATTTGATACTTGTGATGTTTGGTGTTTTACTGACTTTGCAGTGGTCTGATCATCTATTCAGAAGATAACAGTACACACTATGGCATCTATGGGGGAATCTCCTTTTGAAGGTGGTAGCCATTGTTAATTCACTATCATCTTGTTTTGAAATCCCATATCATTTTCATTGTTTTGCTGGGTTAGGTTTTATTCTTTTGTTTTGTTTGATTTTGTTACATCCGATAGCATGGGCAGCTATTTCAAAGACAACAAGACATGTTATGAAAGCCATTTTGAATTTACTATTGTCTTATTTTGAAATCTTTTATTTCATTCACTTTTTTCCCCCATTGGTTCTATTCTGTTCTGTTTGTTTTGATTCTTGCTGTGTCTGAAGGTATCTGAGGCTATTTGGAAGACAATGAAACATTATGTAACTATTATTGATTTTGTATTGAAGTCCTGTATCACTTACACTGGTTTGTTTTGATTGGCTTCTGTTTTATTTTGGTTTTATTCTCTTTTAAAAAGTTAGAAAAGGGAAAATTTTAAAAGTAAGAAACAAAAACAATTAGCTGAATTAAAATTGAATTATATGAAATAGTAATTACAGAATGGTGTGGTATAGAAAAATCTGGTCACCTCAGGCCAACCCAAAAGCAGAAACTTAAGTGGGGTTATGACTGGTACCTATTATTAGATTTCACTATAAGAGGCCCCTTGTGACCTCCTTCCTCATATATATTCATGGATCATTAGGCTGAGGAGGTCATAAAGTGCATGGTAATGTTAAATTCAGAACAATCAAGCAAATCACAATGAACCCTTTAATACATGGCCTTTAAAACACATTTTATATCAGACTGATGCAGGAGAAGTATAAGTCCTGACTTCTTAGGTGTCAAATGTGCCAACTTTGTAGACTCACAGCATCGAAGAATAAAATTGCAAAGTAAGGGAAGAAGTTAGGAGAATTTTATTGAAAATAAAAAATAGATTTTAGAAATTCAGGATGGGTTCTAGGAGGATGGATCTAGGATGCAGCTATTGAAGCCCTTTTACAGGGGTAATTTATCAGGTCCTGACTTAGATCCCCAGTCTTCGAAATGAGTGTACAGTGAAGTACAGTGAATGAGACAAGTGCTATGTTTTAGAGCTACAGGAGTGTCAAAACCCTTTATCTGAGTTCAAGGCACTGAGGGCTAAGACAAAGACTTCTCTGGACTGCCCATTTTTATTAGGTCCAAAACCGAGGGAGGGAAAACTGAGGAAAGTGCAGGCAATGAACAGGATCTTGGGAGTCACTTTAAGGATGTCTCCAAGTAACGAATCATGTCAATTTAGGAGAACCACCTTATCATGAAGACATGGTAGGTGTGAGACTGTAGGAGTAATTCCTGAAGCTGTATTTTCTATTTAATCGATGTTTGAGCAAAGTGTCCACAGCTGTGGCCTTATCTTGCCTTTTGAGGTATCTCTGGCCTTATAGGTCACTACAGGCTCAGGCAGACCAGTGATTCATAGAGATTCACTTACTATGAATCAGTTCCCATACCTCACAAGGGGCCTATGCCTAGAACAGACTCACAGATAAACATAAGAAGACAATTAGTTAATTTTAAATCCTGCTCAGAGCTGCTTCACAGTAGTCTCAAACAATAATTGAAATGTAGGTAAAACTTAGGTCAAACGACAGCCTGCCTATTGGATTGCAAGTTCAGCTACTTAGCTAATGTTGCCCCAATGAGAAATGAGTCACGTAGCAGAGGCACTTTGGGAAGGGGTGGATCCAGGTGCACTAGTCACCCAATTAGGTAACTGATGCCTACCTGGACTTAATGGCTTAAGTGGTGCCAGTTACAATATAATTTTAAGTTACCATTTATCACTTGGAAGGCACATCAGATTGACTACTGCATCTTCACCTTGAGCCTTCATATGTGCCTCCCACCAAATCTCTGATGTCTTTAGGTTTTGTATGTTGACTTCCTTGAGGACACAGTAACTCTCAGAGCTAAATCAACTTATATCTAACTTAGCTGTTCACAATAAAATCACAACAATATTTGAATGGATAAAAGGTGCTCGGTGTTCCTTTTGTACTCTTCAAAATACCTGCAGACCTCATGGTGACTACAGTGATTGATGTAGTGGCCCCTACAGAGTTGTTTGCTACTAGAGTTGTTTTCAATTTTTTCTCCACATACTTGAGTGGTAAATGTTTCGGATGACAAATAGATGTAACTAAAGTAATGGGGACCTGGCCTAAATCCCCAATCTGCCAAACAAGTGTACAGTATGCAATTCCAATCAAAATACCACTAACATACCTCACAGACCTAGAGAAATCATTCCTAAAATTCATTTGGAACCAGAAAAGACATAGACTAGCAAAGGTAATTCTACACAGCAAAGGCAAGGCAGGAGGCATCATAATTCCTGACATGAAATTTTATTACAAAGCTACTGTAATAAAATCAACATGGTACTGGAATAAAAACAGACCTGAAGATCAATGGAATAGAGCTGAAGATATGAGTACAACTACAAACACACTCAGCCACCTTATCTTTGCAAAAGGGGCTAAACACATTCACTGGAAGCAACATAGCCTCTCTAATAAGTGGTGCTGGAAAAACTGACTCTCCATATGCCAAAAACTAAAACTAGACCCATGCCTATCACCATGTACAAAACTAAAGTAAAAATGGATCAAAGGTATAAATATTAAAATAGATACACTAAATCTGCTTAAAGACAAAGTAGGTAGAAATCTTGAAGACATAGGGGTAGGCAGAGAACTCATGAACAAAAGTCAAACCGCACAGAAAATACTTTCCAGAATCAATAATTGGGATCTTGTATTATTAAAATGCTTTGCATGTTGAAAGAAATTTCCAACAGAGTGAAAAGGAAATGCATGAATTTTGAAAAAACTTAGTCAACTGTCCCTCAGACAATCAACTTCTGTCTAGAGCATATAAAGGATTTTTAAAAAATCAGATCCCTGAAATTCAAAGACCCAATCCAAAAGTAGGCATCTGAGATGAATATACACTTCTCAGTTAAAAGAAATACAAATGGCAAATAAATGCATGAAAAAATGTTCAGCATCATTGATCATTAGAGAAATGCAAATTAAAACCACACTGACATTCCATCTCACTCCAGAAAGAATTGCCAGAATCAAGACAACTACTAACAATAAATGCTGGGGAGTCTGTGGGGGAAAAGGAACTCTTCTGCACTGTTGGTGGGAGTGTAAACTGTGGAAGTCAGTCTGGAGGTTCCTCAGAAAGCTGGGATTGGAAGTCCCATTTGACACAGCTATTCCGTTTCTGGGCATATTCCTAGAACAATTGAAAACATCATATTACAGTATATATGCACACCCCTGTTTGTAGCAGCACAATTGGTAATAGCCAGATCTTGGAAAAAACCTAAATGCCCATCAATTGAGGAATGAATATAAAAGACGTGGTACTTTTACCCGATGGAGTACTACTCAGATGTAAAGAATGATCACACTAGGATCAAGAAAAGATGGCAGATAGATAACAGCAGCTATGGAGGCTCTCTGAGATAGTCAGCTTAGATTCCAGGAATGGTGCAGTGTGGGGAATCCTAAGCAGAGGGAGATATAGCCTGCCAACCCAGGAATGAACTAAGCTAAGAGAAACCAATAGGAAATGTACTTCAGGTGCTATAAATGGAACAGCTAAAGTCTTGGTGCCACTGCCAGAACTTGCAGATTGAACTCGCTGCCGCTGTTGTGCCTGAATTGGTTTCATCTCACAGAGATGCGAACACTCTGAGAGAGGGAATTGGTGAACTGAATTGAGAGAAGTGCTGGTGGGGAATTCTGCATTGACCTTCAGTGAGTAAGAGGAATAGGGACCTTTCCATAGACAAAGAGGCTCCAACAGAGGACATTCTAGGAATGGGCAGACTGGCCAGAACAGGGCACTGCAGTGACTTCAGTCACATATTCCCTTCTCAAGCAGGGTTGGTGGGGAGCACTTGACCTGGGTGACACCATGAACTGAGGCCCACATGCTAGTACAAATCAAGTCCCTGTGACTGGCAGTATATCTTAACACAGTGAAGCCTTCCGTAGTTGACCTGGAGGGGCAGGCCCATCTTAGGCTGCCCAGGTATGTACCTCCTAGTACACTGCAGTGGGCGGGACCACCAAGTCAGCACACTTTAGACAAACTGAAACTGACAGAGAAAGAAACTGGGGCTCCTATATACACCTGTATGGAAGGAACAAAAAATATGAGAAGAGGAGGCAACAAGAAAGGATCCTCAGTCCCCAATACTGAGAACACTGATCCAGGAAAGGTAAACGCAAAGGAGAATGAGGACAGAAAACATACAATATCAGGCATGGCACCAATAGATATAAAGCGATCTCTCTGGGACCTCATAGACAAGTGCAAAAGTGAAGTATTTAACCAAGTAAAGCAAGATATAAGTAGAATAGTTAAAGAAATGTTAAGCACCTCCCAAGAAAAAACAGATGGTAGAATGGAAGGACAAAAAAAGGGGGGAGAATTGTTTGATGAGAAAGTAGAGAAAACATAGAATACATGAAGCAGGTTCAAAGAAATTAACAGCAAACTAAAAATGTCTATTGAAAGCTGGCATAACAGCTTGAAAGAAACTAAGGATAGTTATGCAAACTGGAGGACAGGTTTGTAATGTGGAAACATGAAAGGAAAAACTTCTTAAAGATAACAAGGAAACAAGCAGTAACAATACAAGGCTAGAAGATGACAAGAGGATCTGTAACTTAAGAATAAAGAATGTAAATGAAGAAGCAGGGTACAAAGGAACTGCAAAGGCTATTCACACAAATAATCAAGGAAAATTTCCCAAACATAGGAAAAGGTAAGGATGCTCAGAGGTATGAGGCATACAAAACTCCAGCCACCTACAATCAAAACAGAACTACACCCAGGCATATAATAATCAAGATTCCAGAAATCCAATATAAGAACAGAATATTAAAAGCTGTCAGAGACAAGAAACAGATCACTTACAAGGGAACACCCATCAGGATTACAGCAGACTCCTCGGCACAAACCATGAAATCTTGAAGAGCATGGGTGAAATAACCCAAGCTTTGAAAGACAATAACCTCCAGCCAAGATTGATATATCCTGCACAAGTGTCCCTAGAAATTGATGGAGAAAAAGGTGCTTCCAAGATAAAGAGGAACTGGCAGAATTCGCAACCACCAATCCAACTCAACAGAGAATACTGCAGGACATTTTAAAGAGAGAGGATTCCAGAAACAGTGACAGAGAAGCCACAGTCAATGGAGCAGAAAGTGAAATGAAGAAGACAAACACTACTAATGACAGAAAGAAAGCTCAACAGAAATGAGGCAAAGAAGGTTGGATATGATTTCTAATATAGATGGCCTAGATATACTAACTTATGGGACAAAAGAGAGAATTGCAGGCAGAGTAGATCAAGAGGTAGGGTCCTCCCAAGAAGCTCTTTATAGGAAATATAATTAGCCTGAAGAAGCCTATATGGACCAAAATCAAACATGAGAAAACGGAACTCGATGTGATAAGGAACCAGAGAGTAATAGTGGTAACTAGACCAGTATTTATGGATAGGTTGAACAGACAGGCTTTAATAAATGAAGAAATATAACTAGAAATCCAGCCCAGGAGTGAGAAAGTTCGGAAGCATTTAGGTAAATAGCAGGTTGTCTATACAAAAGCCTTTGAGTGTTGGGGAGACCCAAAAATACACAGTTCATTCTCAGGGAGAAAGGGGGAGCAATAGTCTTCAAAAAAGCCAGCAGAAGATATAGTTAATATTACTCGCACACTCTGCTTGGTTGGAAATAGTTCTGTCCTAGTTTGTATACAAGCACTGGATCTGAGAGCACAGACAGCTGTCCGAAAGATATCAGGACATAGCACAGCGGTCATCTTTAATTTCCTACTAACTCACTCAGGATCCCTGTATGACTTATACTGTTGTATCATGACTGATCTTAGTTAAATCTGACTTGTTTGATTCCTGCTTATTATTGACAGATTTTATGCAAAACTGTTAGGTTGAGAAATTAGATTACTGTGTGTTCTCTCTTTGTTAATGCTCTTATAACTTCTTAATCACTCACTCTCATCCAATGAACTCTACCTCCTGCACTAGCAACTGATTCCTACCCTACAACATAGATTTTGATAATGCCAAGAACTGTTCCTGGCCTCTTAAATGCTCTGGCAGCTTGCTTATTCCCTTACTCTGCTAATACTTGCTTAACATTATTGAGACTCATGCTTCCCTACATGCTCCCTTTCCCTACTGTGACCTTCTAGACAGGCACTAGAAATATATTGCTATGTACAGTAATTTAAAATATTCTAGTAGCTATGACTTGAAAAATAAAAGGAAACAATTTCTCCACATTTAACCTGATATATCTCAAATATTATTTCAGCATGTAATCAATGTAAAAACATGTCTAGTTTATATTTGTGTGTGTTTGAAGTCTTGTGTGTATTTTACACTTAAATAGCACATTTCATAATAGCCATTTTTGAAGTGCTAAATAGTCACATTTGTCAAGTGGCTACATATTGGATAGTACTAGTCTATTTATCTTTCCCTTATAGGGATATTTCAGCTAGCACATCAAATTGTATCACTTCATATAAGTACCCTCAACTGCCATCCCGATAAACTTCTGTTTTATCTGCCTGATCTCAGATTTGGATCTATGCAGCTCCTGAGGTTCTTAGGTGAGGGACTACGAGAGGATAGGAAAATAAAGACAAATGGGGTCAGGTGGGCCCTTATCTTTCTGGTGGGAGTAAAGTTACTACCGCTCAATCAATGCAGCATGTTTATTTATATACTGGGAAGGATAATGTCAATTTCAGACCACTTGCCTAGCAACCCATTGCTTGGATTGCCTAGGAGCTTGGTGTTTTTCTGGATTGTAGCAACTTCTTCATGTGGTTGATCCGGTGCTCTCTTTTTCAGTAGTATCATGCCCTAGGTTAATTTCAAGTTTCAATGGCTCCCAACAGCCAAACTCTTCAGTACTAGAGGTGACTCTTCACTACTAGAAATACAACTATGGATTGGCAATTACTCTGAGCCCCACAACATTTTAGCCACACAACCTTCCCTTTGTATTTTGCGGTGCTGAGGATGAAACCCAAGGCCTCAAGGATGCTAGTAAGTGCTTTACTAATGAGTCACTTCTCCAGCCTCTCTATCCATAAACATCAGCTGCTTAACAACCTGTCAACCCTTAAGATAAACTTAAACACAAACTAATTAAGAAACAGTTTTTCTGGGCTGATCAGAATTGCAATTTGGGAAAATGCAGATTCCAGCAGATTTGAATGTGCACTCCTTGGTTTTGCAATTTCAAAAAAGTTTTAAAGGCAAAAAAAAAAAAAAAAAAAAAAAACTGGGGGGAGATAGATTACATCAGTCACTTGTCAAGAATTTTAGATTAGCACCAGCAGGGTAGTAAGCTGTCTTGTAAGAAAAGGAGGGATCTGAGCATGGTGACATCTACCTGTAATCCCAGCACTCCGGGGGGCTAAGGTGCTGATATGGGGTAAATATAACTTCCAACCTGCTAGATGTCTGAAACACTGAGTGTGTGCTCTCTAAAACAGAAGAATGAATTCTAAGAATTTAGGTTGAGTACGGAGAAAGTATTGAGAGAAAGAAACCTTCTGTCTAACAGGGAGGGTGCTATGCTCTATGCTTATCACCCTAGTAACCATGTACGTGGAACACCGACCACATTGTTATAAATTTGTTATAAATTAACTGAGGCATCGCCATACTGTTCTGTATGCATCATTACCTTAGTAACCTGTTTGCTGTGTCAACCATTGTTCCCTTTGTGAGAGACAAATGATGCTGTGTCAACCTTTGTTCGCTTTGTGAGAAACAAACGTTCCTGGAATTAGCAGACCAAGGGCTGTAACTTAAGAAAAGAAAAAGTGGCTAACCACCAACTGAAAAACATCTCTGACCTCAAGCAAAGGGAAACAAAGGCCTTCCTAATTCCTGCTCTGTCACATCACTCGGTTAATGTGCTATAAAAAACCTGTCAAAATTCTGACTCAGTTGCACAGCTTTGCAAATTCCATCTGCTCTGTGCCACTGGATACCAGCTTAAATAAAGCACTCTTTTACAGACGTCTTGCCATGCCCCCCTTCTTGACAACAGACAACCTCATGGGGCTTGTTTTGGGGAGGGGGGTACAACAGAGGGAAGGGGACCCAGGAAGGAGTTGCCCTAAAGGGAAGAGGTCTCTGCTTTTCCTGTGGTTCACATTAACATTTTGAATACAAATAAAGATTATTTCTTAATGCAATGGAAGTCTGCACATAAGGCAATTCTGACCATCTTCCCTCTCCCTTGTAGTATGATTCTAGTTGTGCAAGAGCACCATAATCAGTACTTCCCTTTGTATCCCATTTTGGCCCCAGTACAAGAAGATATTAAATTTCTCTTTTTCAATCTGTGAGGATCAAACATTTTCTAGGGCTTAAAGATACATTCCAAAGGAGTAAGAGCTTTTGACATTGATTTTCCCATCTGAAATGCAAAAAGAAAGAATTGGGCATCCCCTCAATTTCCATTAGATTCCTTCATCCCTTGAGTAGATTCCACTCCAGGTAAATGCCATGTGGTAAAAGACCAGAAGAAACACTTCAACCAGCATATCTACCCTCAAACTGGTGTGCAATTTTATCTTCCCAGAGAACTCACATATTTACTCCTGTGTTTTTTTATAAGCACAAGTTACAGTTGATCTCAGTTGTAACACTCATGTTTTTTTAAAAAAGGAATCATTGCTTAGAATTAAATTATGGTTTTCTAGTTTGAAAAGACAGTGAGACAGACAGATCATAGGATAGTACCTGCAAAGCAGATTGCATAGAGAGACTGAAGCAAATAAATTGCTTGGAGGAATTTTGCCCATGAGGAAGCCTTTAAGGCACCTATGTTACCTGCTTAATTACCTAGACATCCTTATGGGCAAGATAAGGCCACACTTGGTTTAACCTAAAATTTCTGTCTTTGAAGCTCATAAGTTAAACTTATATCCATTATCTAGCATAAAAAGAATTTTAAAGCTTATAGCAAGATACTATATTCAAGGATGGGAAAGGCAGATTCAGCCCATTCTCATAACTAGAGAATAGCAAAATTCAGCAAGCCTTGATATTACCCCCACATCAGCTGCAACTTATAAGATAAACATAACTCAGTCAGAAAGTACATTTTACTGTGTTAACTTCCAGGTTTCATGGACTCATCACCCAGAGACAGATGGACTCAGTGTAAGACAATGATTGCTTCTTCCTGCTCATCTAAGCCCCTGGCCTTAAAAAACAAACCCTTCAGCACAGAACAAGTCTGCCTGATGACATATGACCCAGCCTATGTAACCAACTATAAAATAACCTATCAGCCTTTTATACTTTCTACTTAAAACATATATGTTTGTCTAACCTATCAGCCTTCTATACTTCCTACTTAAACCTATTAAGTGTCTGTTTAACCCCAAGTTAGGGCTGATGGTTTGAAACTCAATTTCCCCCAGCCCACTAGCATAGTACAGAGTTGCCCAACTCCTTGGTGCCTGTCTTAGTTACTTTTTACTCATTGTTGAGACAAAATACAGGATGCTCAAAGTTAGGGAAGCAAAAGTTTATTTGTTACAGTTCTTGGAGGTTTCAGTCCATACTTAGTTGGCTCCAAGGCAGGGTGGCATGGCAGGGCTGCTGTTCATGACTGGCTGCAAACAGCAAGGCAAAAACCTCCAAAAGAGGGAGAAACAGAAACCTTCTTCCCATTATTATTATTATTACATCGTATACTGGCTCCACCCCTAGGTGGGTGTAGCACTCGCACTATCAATCCAAGCGCTAGACAATGAACCAATCACAAATGCTAGATTTGGTCAAGTCTCTGACTGCATGAGTCTTGGGCTGGGCCACAGGAACACAAACAACAACAGCACCTACATGTCTTCCATTAGATTCAGCCCTTTTTCCAAAACACTAGCAATTACAATTTACATGTTAGAAAGGCATCTTTGTATACAAGAATCAAAAGGCTGACTACAATCTCCTTTTTTTACTCTCAGCATATGTAAGTCACAAATATAAATTATGAGCTATAAATTATAGCTCAGTGGCATAAGTGTTTGCCTGGCAAGTGTAGGTCCTGAGTTCCATTCCTGGTACCAAAAAAAACAAACAAATGTAAATCATTTCCCTGATAGCTGCTCCCTTAGGCTAAATGTGTTTTGGTTCCTTACATATGTTGCTTTGAAAATCGCTACTTCTGATTTCACTCAGAAGTCAGTTCTTTACACTGTGCCTCAGGTTGTCTCCAGAGGGAGACTGCCACCCAGAACGCTAATCTGGGGCCTAGTTTTTATGTGTCTTCTCCTAGGTGGGCAAAATTCCAATCTCTCATCTGACTCAGAGATGGAGAACATATTCCTCATCTAAGAAGACTTTCCTGTCTTTGATATTAGTAAATGGAATATTCTACAGGCTCAACTTAAAGGATTCTTAGTTGTTTGGTAGAAGGGAAAGGTTGAGGCAGTTTAGAGTTCCTCTCTCGAACCTTACATGTCTCCAAAATGAAGGAAAATATGAACTGGCAGGAAAAGATCGGAAAAAGAAAGACTTTTTTCTCTGGCTCCGGGTGAGTTACTGAAACTACTTGACCAGGAGTGATCACTCAGCCTGGAAAGGCAAGAATCAAAAATTTTAAGAGCTAAGATTTCCTCCTCACCAGTGTAAGATCAGACCAGAAAGTAAATCAGAACAAAATAGGCTCAATGTTTGCACTACAGTGTGGAGAAGAACCAGTGTCAGTCTGTATCAGTGAAACTTGTCTTCCAATCTTTGTCTGTTTTTGTTTTCTGGTACCGGGAATTGAACTCACAACCTCAAGCTTGCCTGCCAGGCACTTATGCTGCTAAGCTAAACCCCCAACTCCTCCAACTCTTAAGAACAGCTGCCACCCTAGCATCTTTTAACTAGTTGCCCATGGCTTATTAATAAGCATGTAACATTTCTAAATATGAACTAGGCTTCTTTTTTTTTAACTTATTTTTTTGTACCAAGGATCAAACTCATGACCTTGTGCTGGCCAGGCATGTGCTTATGCTGCTGAGCTAAATCCCCCGTCCTGAACTAGATTTCATAGAAAGACCATTTGACTGTATTTCATATTAATGCCCCCTAGAGGATGCTCTAATATTACTTTCTCTAGCACTACTGTCTGAGATCACAAACCGCAGCAGTCTAACAAGTCAAACAGGTTGACCAGATCAAAGAGGTTAAACATAGAACACTAGTAAATTCAGCACGTAAGTCCAAATGCAACACATACAAAACAGAAATAAAATGTCCCATTAAAGAAGCAGTATAACCTAGTATGTTTTCAACCTAAATTTATCATCATTTTACAAACAAAAGAGCATGACAAATTATAAGCAATGGGTATAGACATAACATAAAAATTTAAACATAAAATTGTGAGTCACAACACAAGATCTATGAAACAAAAGAAAACTCTTTCCTCTGTCCAATTATCTCAGTGGAAGACCTCTAAATGATATAGGGGAAATACAGCTCCCAGCATGCTAGATGTCCAAAATACTGAGTTTGTGTTCTCTAAAATTGAGGAATGAATTCTAGAACAATGGAGGCTAATAATAGGAAGAACTTATTGAGAGAAAGAAATCTTCTGTCTAAGAGGAACAGAAAGAGGGCCAGGAAAGTGGGAGGTATTGTAGAATAAAATCAAGAAATGGGTACAAAATTATGATGAACCAATAGGATTACAAGTAAAGATACTTAGGTAATATTGATATAATATTAGCAAGGGCATATGAATGACATCATTAACCTTGATGTATAGTTTGCAATCGTGATTTTAGTCTTAGTTTTAGACTTAGTCTTAGTCTTAATTTTAATCTTAATCTTCCTTAGTCTTAGAATGTAAAAGAGGATGGGCCACCCTTAATGAGACATGGAAAATATTAAATTAATGGTACTACTAATCTCAAACTCCTGTTTATGCCTTAGGGAAGCATATAAATTTGGCTACTGTGACTGTAATTTTCAGATACGTCTCGAACCATTGTTCTGATGTGTTCTCATCTTCTGTACTGACTCCTTCAAGAGTCTAGCCCTGTCTGACTGCCTACTATACTTCTACTTAATTTAGCTATCTATGATAGTAGGAGGATCACAAGTTTGGGTAATTCATAACTTAGACTCTGTTTCAATATTTAAAAAATTGAAAGGCTTGGGATATTGCTCAGTGTGAAGATCCTTGATTCAATCCCTAGTGATCACAAAAAAATAATTTTTTAAAGAAAAAGAGAAATTAAATAAGAAGAAAAGGTTGGGTAACAAAGAGCATGTGTTAAACAGTTCTCTGACAAGAAGAGTAAAGAGAACAAAAAAAATTCTGTGGCAAAGGTAAAAGTGTTAGGAACAAAAAGACATGACAGTCATATATAGGTGTAGTGATGATTACCCCTTGAACCCTAGGCCAGGCATGGTGGTGCAGGCCTGTAATTCCATCACTCTGGAGGATAAGGCAGGAGGACACCAAGAATTTCAAGCCACTTTGGGCTACAGAGGGAGTTCCAGGCCACCCAGAAGTACATAGTGAGAACCTGTTTCAGAAATACAAAAAAAAAAAAAAAAAAACCTAAAAACATAACTGTCTTGTGTACACAAACTACCCATCACCTAAGTGTTCAGTAGATCCTGGACAGGTGTCAAGTCTGTGTGCTGGACTGTAGTATAATGAGGTCACCGCACTGTAGCTGAACAGAGGACTTTCCTAATAAGGATGTGATGAAGCAACTTTTCCCTAGGAGTCTTACTGTTTTTGATCATCTTTTGATTACTGCCCTACAAAACCAGCAGCCTAGTATGCACATGGGGAGTGGTGACTTTGGGTAGTGCTTCAACCTGTAAATTATCTTATTTAATAGATAAGCTGGACTAGTCCTAGATGTGCTTTGGTCTGTTGGATCCCTCTCGGTTTGGTGCAGGTGTATGTTTTTTAAGAATAGAAAAAATTTTTGGAGTAAAAGGAATGGAGAATAGGAATAGCTCCCGAGACAGGAGGGGTCCTGAATGGGTTACAAGCAAGCCGATCTCTCAAAGAAAGTTTTATAGAGCAAAATTATGAGGTGGGTACTGAAAAGAACTATATAAGACAGGTTTTTAATTTTAAACAGAATAAATCAAGTAGAATAAAACATAATAAGTCAATCAAAACAAACCAGTGTAAATAACACAAGACTTCAAAACAGTATGAAATCAACAGTGGTTACCATTAATGCTTCTTGTCCAACCAATCAAAAGAAGACACATCTGCCTAACCCCCTTTCCTCCACCGAGCCCTCTTATGACCCATAAAAGACACTTCTTTTGCCCCACTGGTGTGGCTTGCCTTGGTCCACTGAGAAAAGTGCATTTCTGCTTCCTTTGATTAAAACCCCTTCTGTCGACCTTGCAGTGTGTGCTCTGGTTCTTGGTGTGGGGTTCGGCTGTTCTATCATCTGGTGCCGAAAACCAGGGGAGTGGCTGGGTGTTAAGCTGACCCCTCTTGACGGGGAACGCTGATCATCCTGCCTTATACTGCCACCTGCAGTCAAAGCGGACCACAAGCCTGTTGCTGGTGCTCCCCACCCATCACCAGGCTGAGATTTGTGAGTTCGTGCCTTTCCTTTCTCTTCCCCTTCCCCTGACTCTCTCTTCAACTTTCATCCACTTCGTGTTCATTTGTTTGGAAGCTCGCCCTCTAGTCTTCATGCTCCCAGGTTCCTCTTTCTATGACTCTCTTTAAAATTCTTCCAGGGAACTTTACAGCTTTTTGACCCCTTCACTTTCTCCCTCTGTTCCTTCCTCCTATATCTCATCCTTTTCTCCTTCCCAACTCATTTCCTTCTCTCAGACTCTGACTAGCCTCCCACCTTCCTGAATGATGCCTGCTTTGTCAGTGGTGGTCTGCTCTCCTCCGGGCTTTAAGCCCCCACTGGTCCCATGAAGTCCTATCGATAGGCCAGGCCACCTTCCCATCATGATCCCACACACATACACACCCGACTGGATCCTGCTTGGCTGGCTTGGGTCCCTCAGCCTTTTCAGCATCCCTAGCTTGCAGGTGACCTCAGGGATTTCTCCTTGTCCTCGGTTTCTTTGGTCTCACACTCCACCTAGTGGCCATTATGGGGAACTCTCCCTCTCGATGTTAACTGTACACCTCTGTACTTCAAAGCCTGGCTACAGTTCTCTATAAAGCTCTGAGATTCACTGTATAAAACTCAAACGTCTCATCTTCCTAGCCAAACTACCTGGCCCCAGTACAAACTTTATAACGGGTCAATTAGGCCCCCCTCGGGGACTCTCGATTTCAACATCTTATGTGACTTGGATGACTTTTGCCACTGCAATGGTAAATGAGATGAAATCTTCTATGTCCAAGCTTTCTCTGCCCTCCACAAATGATCCCAACTCTGTCTCTCCTGCTCCCCCACACAGATCATATTAGCAACTCACCCTTGTTCCTCCTTGACCAAATCAACCAGATTCCCTAAAACCCATGATGACCTCTCCTTATCCCCCTCACGTTGGACACCACCTGTATACCCAAACCCTAACTCTGACCTTACCTTGCACAACAGCTTGCCTCATCAAGACTATCCCTAGCCCCAGCATCCTGCACTTGATCTCGGACCCCCTTGGTGGGAAGCTCTAATGGTCTTTTCCCCCTCTGCTGGGTAGCAGGCTCCAAGGGGCTCATTCTAGTACACAACCCTTGGTCTTTTACTGATCTGTCTCATCTCGAACAGCATCTCTTTCCTTTATGAACAATCCCAAAAAGTATATCAGGGAGTTCACACACATGCCCCACTCTTATCAGCTCATCTGTGGAGACATTTACACTCTTTTAACCTCTACCCTGATGCCTGAAGAAAAACAAGCTGTATGGCTGGCGGCCCAAAATCATGCTAGTGAGTCCAGATGGACAGACTCGACTTGTCCCCAGGTTCAGAAGCCATCCTCAACACTGACCCAGACTGGAATTGTCAGCCTGTGGCAGCTGGATCCAAGTCCAGGGATCTCATGCTACTCTGTGTCATATGAGTATTCAAAAACTGTGCTCATAGGGCCATTAATTGGGATGAACTCAGAGAAATCACACAGGGCCACAAATGAAAACCCCACCACTTTTCTGTTCTGACACTCCGAAGGCCTTGAAAAATTCACTTCCCTGACCCCACCTCATAGGAAGGACAAAATTTAGTCAGTTCCTACTTTATCTGTCAATCCCAACCAGAGATAAAAAACAAACTCAAATGCTGTTGTAGTCAGGGGTTGTACACAGAGAACAATTAGGTTCAGGGCATGGTGTTTATATTTTTATAATGGTCACTGGGAGTTAACACAGGAAAATGCAGGATATCTATCCACAACACCAAAGACATAGATGATTTAGTCAAGAGCCTAAACCCCACAGCACTGTCCCACATGAGTCCAGAGAAAAGCCCCGAGCTCAGGACATTGCCTCCCACGAGTCCAACTGGAGGTCCAGAGCCCACAAGAAGGACTCATGCTAGTCTGTAAGGATCCTTGCGAGGAAGACCCAACGGTCAACGGTGGAAGCCAGAAAGTCTATGCCAGCAGGATGAAGGAGCTGTGCTAGTGGGATGAGGGTTCTATGCTGGAGCTGAGAAGTCACACTCACAACAAAGACCAGGGATATCCTGAAAGGCACCACAGCTGTCGTCAGCAACACGGAGGCCCCAAGCTCCTCCGACAACAAGCACAGTCAGGTATGTGCCAGGAAGCAGGATGACGAGTTCATCCTGAAGACTAAGCAGCACATGTCTTCCCCTCCGGAGGCAGGAAGCAGTGCTCAATGTGAGGACCAAAGCTTCTCCAGGAGAACCAACAGCTCAGACAGCAACTTGTAGGAGAACCCACAATGCCTCCTTAACACCTCAACCCTCTCAACACCTGCCTTCTTCTCCACCTATTTATCCTGGCAATCCTCCTCAGATGGAGCATCTTCTCTCAATGCATGCTGATGTAATCCAGCTGGTGTTAAGTTGACCACCAGTTCTCAAACCATAACAAATGTCTTGAGGGTGGCACTCATACTCCCCACAAAGATTTACTTAATTTGGCCTTTAAGGTCTTCAGTAAGAGGGAGGAAGCCAAAAAGAAGGAAAAGTTGACTCAAACAAAACATCAATACCAGCTCCTAGCGGCTGCCCTCAGAGTCCCCTCACGATGCCCTACTAGGTCTTTGTCTTCCAAAAACAGCCCTCCCGGCCCTTGTTTCAAGCGCATCAAGGAGGGCCACTGGGCAAAGTAAGGTCTAGACCCCTAACTGTCCCTAAAACCTTGTCCTGAATGTGATCAAAAGGGCCATTGGAAGATGGATTACCCATTCCTAAAAAAGGGAAAAGGCACCTCTTCCAAAAAGCCCCCTCAGAGTTCTAATCCATCGCCGCTGCTGGATATGTTGGGCCTAGTGGGAGACAAGGATGCCAATTGATGGGGCCCAGGCTCCACGATACCCGCCTGAGACAGTGACAATATCCAGCTGTCATCTGTGGAACCCAGAGTGAGGATACATGTGGTGGTCAGCCCATTGTTTTTCTTATCGATACTAGAGCCTCTTGGTTGATCCTCCATAATTATTAGGGATCAACATTTTTCTCTCAGATCTCAATGATGTGGTTGGAGAGCCACCCCCAATGCCCTCTTACCACTGGACCCCTACCTTTTCTGTTGGGGACTTACTTATTTACTCGCGCTTTTCTGATTATTCCCTCCTGCCCAACAGTTCTCCTGGGAAGAGATGCCCTTTACACATTCCAAGTCACACTTTCCCTCCCCAGACGCCTCTCCCCTTCCCTTATCCTGGTGCTCCTACTGGAAAATCACAACAAGATAGGTTCCACTCTCTGAGAGCCCCCTGGATGACCACATGCCTATTTTCCTTGGGAAAAAAAAAAAAAACTCATGCCTTGACAGGAGTCCTCACACTAGCAAAAGACAGAATCATTAACATATATGTTAACTCCAAATACACTTTTAGTATTCCACACTCACATGTGGCTATAAGGCAAGAAAGAGGTCTCATAAACACTCAAGGCTCCCCTGTGACAAAAGTACCACTCATTCTCAAACTCCCAGACACAGCACAATTTCCAGAGCAAGCTGCAGTAATACACTTCAGAGGACACAAATCCTGCACAGACTTCATTTCTCAGGGCAGCACTTTCACAGACTTACAGGCAAAACTAGCAGCACCATGCCCTTGCCCTTCTTGGCTAAAGGCCCTTGTCCTCCAATTGCCAAAGGTTTTCCTACTCCTTCATATTCACCTAAAGAACTTCAACTTCTCACAAAACCTGACTATACTCAAAACTCTCAAGGGTGGATTTTCCAAGGGACAAAAACTAGTGCTCCCAGAAAGCCAAGCAAAAGATAGTCTTAATGGCCTACATAATTGCTTTCATGTTGGATCTTCAGCTTTCCACAGGCTCTTAGACGCAGCAGTCATATGCCGATACCTCCCATCTATCATACCAGATCTAACTGTTGACTGTCAACTATGTTCTAAAACATTTCCACACGACCATGGGCCCCCCTACATTTTCCTACCCACCAATTTCATGGAGAGTCACCTGGCCAAGATTGGTAGGTAGAACTTACACATATGTCCAGGTACAAACATGTAAAATATCTTCTCACTCTTGTATGCACTTTGTCAAGTTGGATAGAGGCCTATGTTACCAGCAAAGAGACAGCAGGTATCATAGGCAGTACCCTACTCCAGGATGCTATTCCCCGGTTTAGATTTCCACAATGCATACAATCTGATAATTGCCAGTCTTTATCTCCCAGATCGTGCAGCAGGTATCTTCTAGCCTCAACATTACCTGAAAAATGTATATACTGTACCATCTATAGTCTTTAGGAATAGCTGAGAGGGCAAATGAGCTCATAAAGACACATCTAAGCAAACTGATTCTAGAACTGCATCAGCCATGGCCGTAACTCCTACCTCCAGCTCTTACAAAGCTCCCACCTCTCCCCAGATCACACACTCAGTTAAGCCCCTTTGAACTTATGTATGGCAGACTGTTTGTCTTACAAAACCTGCCTTTACCTTCTAATCTTCTTCCCTTAGCTGACTACATTCCAGTTGTCTCATTTCTCCAACACCTTCTTTGACAACATGCAGATCTTTGCCTCCCTCAACCCTCTGAGGGACACACACTAGACACTCCTTTATCTCCAGGAAATCTAATCTATATTAAAACTCTTAGACCCATAGATTCAACCTCAGCTCTTCAACCTAAGTGGAACAGCCCTTACCTGGTATACTTTATGACTCCAACTGCAATAAAGCTGGAGGGATTCCCAAGCTGGTTTCACATCACCCAGACCAACAGCTATCTTCCACTACCTGGTAATCTCAATCCCAAACACTCTGAGGAATCTCTGTGGACCTCACACCAAATAGGTCCCACTCATCTTTGGTTAACTAGAAACAAAGTCTAATGCTTTGCTATCCTATCTTGTTTTGATCTACATACAGCTCCAAACCCCTCCTTTTTCCATGGGTTTCCTGACACTCTATGCCAAAATGTACACTAGTCTCCAAAGGATTTCAGTCATAACACTCTTCATACTAGTAATCTTACTATTTACATTTCTCAGCTGCCTAACACAACATGATAGGTTTCCTCCTCTCCCTCAGTCCACTCCCTCACCTTAACCCTATGTCACTCAGATACTCCAAGATGCCAATTTTATACCTCGTTAAACATGGAGGAACAGTGGGCCACACACACACATACACAATTATAGCCCAAACCAAATGGACCTCAGGTAATCTCACATTTCACATTCCTTGGTACTCTCTGGCTTTTGTTAATGATCTCCATGGCCTTACAGTTCTAGTGACCAAGAGTCCCCAGTTCTACTTCTGACCTGAAAACTCAGATTACCAGTCATGTTTAACCATGCTAGCTTTCACTGCCCCTATTGGGGATGTGAGTCTATTGGATCCACATTCTCAGAATTCTGGACAAATCACAATAAATACATATTCAAAAACATCACTTGGATGAGCAAGTATACCTGGACTTAGACACTACATATATACATATTGAGACCCACAAACATTTCCAGTACTACCCAAGACTAAGACCTGGGGTTTCCAGTTACACAACATGGCCACAAGTTGTAAAAATTACATGTTCATAACACTCCACAAACAACTGCTTCCTGGCACATGATCCTCACATCTCAGCTCTGAACACCTCCTCTACTCTTCAGGTCCACACATCTCACAACCCCTCCCATATCTCAACTTCTAAACAACACTTTTCAATTTTTACATGCTTTAAACATATCAGACCCTAACTTCTGGCTGTGTCTACCCTATTGACAAAATCTCTATATGGCATCAGTGATAAAACTAAACCAATCTTTGTTCCAACAAAAAACCGAGGCCAAACCCATGAGACCTCAACATAGCCCCATCACAATTGTGGCCCACAAACATAACTTGTATATACAGCCCTAGTGTCTCTCAAAGCATTCCTCAGGTGAGCAACATAACCTCTAGTACAACGTTTATACAACTAACCAAGCAAGACCAACCTACATGTCAACCAAGGGGACAATTTTTTACCTGTGCATGTGAGGCCTACACAAGTCTCTCTTCCTCAAGTCAGGGATCATGACCTGGGGTGTTGTAGCACCCTAGGTCACCCTACACACTCAATCCCAGATCTTACAACAACATCTACAAGGCCTACCTCATCATTCTATCATATGTAGAGTGGCTATAACACCTATCACAACCGGAACCAGCCTAACCTATTACTACTGAATATCACATGATTTAGAAAGGGCAGTAGAATCAGTCTCCCAAAGTGTCAATTCACTTCAAGACCAAATAAATTCACTAGCTGCTGTAGTTCTTCAAGAGGGGGAGGGCATTTGATACTTTCACAGCAGGAAAAGGTGAATGCTGTGCCATGCTGGGGGAAGAATGCTGCTTTTTTGTTAATCAATCAGGTATAGTAAAAGACCAGTTTAAAAAAAAACTCAAGAAATTGGCAGCTGATATATGAAGCAGACACTTCTCCTCAGAACCTACTATCTGGTCATCATGGTGGGGCTCCTTTGATACATGGACCCCTATCTTAATGCTCATTAATTACTATAATAATTTTTTTGCTTCTTGTTCCCTGTTCCTCTAGGCTCCTCTCATGATTCATCTAGGCCAAGATACAGGCATTTACTACCAAAGAAACTCTCCTGAGCAACATCACTACCTCATGAGCTTGGGTGGATCAGATCTCCTAAGCCAAATTCCCCTCTGTTAGGCAACACTCCCTGTCAGCAGGAAGTACCCAAAAGGCTAATGGCACCCTTTAACACTAAGAGATGGGAATGTCAGGTTCCCCCACCCAAAACTTGCCCAATCACCATGACAATGAACCAATGCTGAGTCATGATGATGCTTAGCCCCCCTCTTCCCAGAGACCCCCTATGTTATCTTCTTCCAACTGCCTTTGCCAAAGCACATGCAAGGCAAAAATAACCCTATCACCCTCAGTTTCATCATAGTGAGCAGCTAACATCAGCAACCCTGTGCCTTCCCCCATCAGAACACATAGAAGCCAAAACCCTGCCCTTTGTCTTCAGATATCCAATACATTGCTGTGATGGTGATGCTCTCCATGCCTGTATTAAAGTTTTATATCTTGTTTTCATATTTTTACTTCTTTTCTGTACTGTTTTAAGGTCTTATATTGAGTAATGAAATTTAACTCAATCACTTACTGAATGGGCCCAAGCTGTGGAGTTTTTCACTGTTAGGGTATGTTGTATATGACCTGCCATTCACTGCAAAAGGGAATTCTCAAGCAACACTTACTGTAAACCTCACACCTCTGTCCCTAGAGAAGGATCATTCTAGACACTGAGTTCCTCTTCTCCACAGGACTTGTGAATACTGAAACACACTGCAACTTGTTTCTTTCCCAAAAGTGGCTGTAGGCTTCTATGTGCAAACTGCCTTTCCCAGGGAAAAAGCAGGGAGAAATGAAACAACTGCATTTCTAATTGCTACAGAAGTACATACTCCTTAAGGCACAGATCAGTTTAGTTCTCTGAGCTACACTTATACCAAAGTTGACCAAGCTGTGGAATCACTCACAGTGAACTGGGGCAGTTGTATATTTGCTTCCATTTATTTTTATGGGGAAGGTGAAAGCCCAGCTTCTAGGAGACAGCAGGCTTCCATTCCTACCACAGGCTCTTTCAAGACAGTGAGTTATGCTTCTTCGATTAAGTCATCTTAGGGAAACTTACGAAATATGATGAGGGTTTGCTCCATGTGGGTTGTATCACCAGACATGCAAACTGCCTTTCAGCATAGCTGCCTGAGAAATACTGTGTATTTCTTGGCCACTCTTTCTGGAGTGAGACGGAATCTCAGTGTTGTTTTAATTTGCATTTCCCAAATGACCATTGATGTTGAACATCTTTTCATATATTTATTTTCCATTGGTACTTCCTCATCTGAGAAGTATGTATTCATCCCAAATGCCCATTTCTGGATTGAGTTCTTGAATTTTGAGGATCTGATTTTTATTAATCCTTTATTTGGTCTAGATAAAAGTCCTTTATCTGAGGAACAGTTGGCTAAGATATTTTCTCAATTTTGGGGCTTCCTTTTAACTCTGTTGAAGATTTCCTTTGACATGCAAAAGCTTTTTAGTAAGATGAGATTCCAATTTTTGATTCTAGGAAGAGTTTCTCATACAGTTGGGTTCTTGTTCATAAATTCTCAGCCTACTCCTATGTTGTCAAGATTCCTAACTACTTTATCTTCCAGTAGAGTTAGTGTTTGTTTTAATATTTAGATCTTTGATTCACTTTGACTTTAGTTTACTGTATGGTGATAGACATGGATCTAGTTTTAGTTTTCAGCATGTGGAGAGCCAGTTTTTCTGGCACCACTTATTAAAGAGGCTATCTTTCTTCCAGTGTACATGTTTGGCCCCTTTGTGAAAGATGAGGTGGCTGAGTGTGTTTGCACTTGTGGCTGTTTCTTTTTATTTTCTACTCCATTGATATTCAGGTCTGTTTTTATCCCAGTACCATGCTGATTTTATCACTGTAGCTTTGTAATATACTTTCAAGTTGGGGGTTGTAATGCCTCCTGCCTTAACTTTATTGCCCAGAATTGCCTTTGCTATTCTAGGTCTCTCTTGGTTCCAGATGAATTTTAGGGATGATTTCTCTAAATCTGTGAGGTATGCAAATGCCATTTTGATTGGAATTGTATTAAATCTGTGTAACAATTTTGGGAAAATGGCCATGTTTACAATGTTTGTTCTTCCGGGGCTGGGGATTTAGCTCAGCGGCATAAGCGCCTGCCTTACAAGCAGGCAGTCATGAGTTCGATCCCTGGTACCAATAAAAAACGAAAAAGACCGGGGCTGGAGGTTTAGCTCAGCGGCATAAGCGCCTGCCTTGGAAGCAGGCTGTTGTGAGTTCGATCCCCGGTACCGATAAAAAGGAAAAAGACAAAAAAAAAAAAAAAAAAAAGAAAAAGAAAAGAAAAAGAAAAAACGAAAAAGACCAAAAAAAAAAAAAAAGAAAACAATGTTTGTTCTTCCTATCCATGGACAGGAAATACCTTTCCACTTTCTGAAATCCTCTTCGATTTCATTTTTCAGCATAATGTAGTTTTCACTGCACAGATTTTTTACTTCCTTTGTTAGATTGCTTCTTAAGTATTTCAGGTATTTGCATGTTATAATGAAGTGTGTGGTTTCCCTTTTTTCTCTTGCAGTGAACTTGTTCTTTGTGTACAAGAATGCTGTTGATTTTTAAGTGTTCATCTTATATCCAGCTACATTACTGAATATGGTTAATGTATCCATGAGACTTTCAATGGAGTTTTGCAGGCTTGTATGTATCATATCCAACTGCAAATAATGATAATTTAATTTTTTGATTTCCTGTCCTTATTCCTTTTATTTCTCTTTCTGGTCAAATTGCTCTAATGTTAACAGAACTATATTTAATAGGAGTGGTGATAATGGACATCCATGTCTTGTTCCTGATTTTAAGTTGAAAGTTTTCAGTTTTTGTCCATTTATTAAGAAGTTGGCTGTTGGTTTTTCATATATGGCTTTTATTAGATTGAGGTAGAGAGCATGTATTCCAAGTGAATATTTCTTTGGTTTATGGTTAACTAGGAATCTGTATGCCTCATTTATCTGAATATCAGATTCTCTTTCCATGTTTGGAAATTTTTCTGTTATTATTCTGCAAATGTTCTTTGCAGGTCATTTGTGTTGATCACTGTTTCTTCATTGATCCCTGTCAATCTTGTATTGTTTCTCTTTGTATCATCTTACAGCTATTGAATTGTTTCCTGGATTTGTTATTTTTAAGAAATAATTTCTTTTGTTGTGGTAATTTTCTATCCTATCTTCAAGGTCTGAGAGCCAGTCTTCAGATTGATATGAAAATTCAGCAGCTTCAAGATGATGCCAAGAGAAACACTATCAGACTAATAGACATCAATGAAAATGCAGAAATCAATGCAAATGATATCAGTAAACTATTCACAGAAGTAATAGCAGAAAATTTCCCAAACATGGGGAAAGAATCTGATATACAGATAAGTGAGGCACGTAGAATGCCAAGAAGTCACAACTAACATAAATCTACACCCAGACATATAATAATTAAGATCCCAGACACACAGAATAAAAACAGAATCCTATAAAGTATTAGAGAAAAAACATAACTCACCTTTCAAGGAAAGCCCATTAGAATCACAGCAGACGTTTCAGCACAAACCCTCAAGTGAAGTATTTCAAGTGGAGTGAAGTATTTCAAGCCCTTAAAGAAAACAACTTTCAAATCAGATTGATGTACCCTGCAAAACTTTCTTTGAAATTTAATGGAGAAATAAGATACTTCCATGACAAAGAACAATTGAAAGAATTCATGTCTACCAAACTAACCCTAGAAAGGGTAGTGAAGGACATAATAGATAGAGATAAAAATGACTACAGTTTCCAGAACAACAGAAAGAAACCATCAGACAGGGCAAGCAATTAAACAAGAGGGGGGAAAAGGGAAAGAAGGGAGGGGAGCAGAAAACCAACAGCAGGAAAATAACATGACAAAGTTGAGCCAGTACATATCAGTCATATTCATCAATGTAAATGGCCTCAATTCACCTATTAAAAGAAATAGATTGACAGAATGGATCCGGAAACAGGATCCAACAATATTCTGTGTACAAGAAACACATCTGACTCAAAAGAAAACTCACAGACTAAAAGTCAAAGGATGAAAAACAATATTCCATGTGACAGGAACCCAAAAAAAAGCAGGGGTAGCTATTCTGTTTATAGACAAGGGGAACTTCAAACCCAAAATGATCAAAAGATATAAAGGTCATCATATACTTCTCAGAGAAATAATTCAAGAGGAAGAACTAATAATCATAAACATATATGCAGCAAATACAGGAGCACACAAGTACATAAGACAAATACTAATAGACTTGAAAACCCAGATATGCAACAACATAATTGTAATATTGTAATACCTTATTGTCACAAAGAGATAAATCAACTAGACAAAAAGTTGACAAGCAAATGGCAGAACTGAATCAAACCTGTGAACAAATGAATTCAGTAGACATTTACAGAGTGTTCCATTCAACCACATCAGAGTACACATTCTTCTCAGCTGTGCACGGGACATTCTCCAAAATAGACCATATACTAGCCCATAGAACATTCTTAAGTAATTGTAAAGGGACTGAAATTGCCCCCTGCATATTATCTGACTATAGTGCAATGAAATTAGAAATTAATGTCTAAAGAAATTGCAAAACTTGCATAAATACATGGAAATTAAGTAGCAGGCTTTTGAACAATCAATGGGTTACAGGTGAAATTGAGAAAGAAATTAAGTAATACCTACAATTCAATGAAAATGCAGATACAAAATATTGAAATCTGTAGGATGAAAAGAAATTAGTCCTAAGAGGGAAATACATAGCAATAAATTGTCACATAAAGAAAATACAATGAGCACAAAAAAACCAACATAATGCTATACCTCAAGCTTACAGAAAAGAAGAGCAAGTCAAACCCAAAGAGAGATAATTATAAAGATCAGAGAAGAAATTAATGTAATTGAGACTAAGAAAACAACACAAAGAATCAATGAATCAAAGAGCTGGTTCTTTGAGAGAATAGACCAAATTGGTAAATCTCTAGCCAACCTTATCAAGAAAAAGAAAGAAAAATCTCAAATTCATGCAATAAGGACTGAAAAGGGAGAAATTACTATAGATCCCATGGAAATTAAGAAGATCATGAATACCTACTTTGAAAATCTTTACTCACATAGGGTGTAAATACAGAGGAAATGGACATATTTCTAGAAATGTATGAATTACAAAAGCTCAATTAAGAAAGTATAACAATTTTCAATAACCCAATGTCAGTTACTGAAATTGAAAATATGATTAAAAATTTACTAACAAAAAAAAAATCCCAGGTACTGATGGATTCATGGCTGAATTCTTTAAGAAATTTACAGAAGATTTAGTGCCAATACTTTTCAAACTTTCAATGAATTGGAAGGGAAGCAATTCTTGCTAGCTTTTTCATGGAGGCAAGTATTACTCTGCACCAAAGCCAGAGCAAAGCCCAGCCAAAAAGGAAAACTTATAGGCCATTTTCCCAAATCAACATTGATGCAAAAATTCTCAATAAAATACAGGCAAATAGAATGCATCAAATCATCAAGAAAAGTATACGTCATGACCAAGTGGTTTGATCCCAGGAATTCAAGGATGGTTTAACATACACAAATCAATAAATTTAATAAGCAATAAATTTAACAGCATATTAACAGAGCTGAAGACAAAAGCCACACGATTATCTCTATAGACACGGAAAAAGCTTTTTCATAAAGTCCAACATGATACAAAAAAAAAAAAAACTTACAGAAACTTGCAATAGACGGTATCTACCTCAATCTGAAAAAATACCATCTATGACAAACCAAGAGCCAGGATCTTACTAAATGGACAAAAACTGAAACAATACAAGCATGTCCATTATCACCACTCCAATATAGCTCTGGAAATATTAGCCAGAGCAATTAGACAACAGAGAGAAATAAAATGAATAAGGATAAGAAAGTTAAAAGTTAAATGATCACTATTTGCAGATGACACGATATTCTACATTGAAGAACACAAATACACCCTCAAAAGACTACTACAGTTAATAAGCACATTCAACAGTGTAGCTGGATACACAGTTAACACTTGAGAATCAGTATCATTCCTTTACCCAAACAAAATATTCACTGAGAAAGAAATTCTGGAAAGGAGAACTTTCACAATAGCATCCAAAACAATAAAATACTAAGGAATCAATCTAACAAAGGATGTAAAAGACTTATACATTGAAAACTATAGTACTCTAAAAAAGGAGATTGAAGAGGATGTCAGAACAAGGAAAGCCATCCCTTGCTCTTGGTTAGGAAGAACCAACATTGTGAAAATGGCCATACTCCCAAAACTATTATACAGCTTTAATGTAATCCTGACCAAAGTACCATTAACATACCTTACAGATCTAGTGAAAACATTCCTAAAATTCATTTGAGAACAGAAGAGAACTTGAATAGCAAAGGCAATCCTGAACAACAAAGATGAGGCAGGAGGCATCTCAATCCCTGACTGGAAATTGTACCACAGGATACGGGGATAAAATCAGCAGCACAGTACTAGCACAAAAAAAAACCAACAACAACAACAAAAAACAGACCTGTGGATCAATGGAACAGATCAGAAGATGCAGACCCAACTACAAGGACTTTTAGCCACCTTATTTTTGACAAAGGGGCTGAATATGTTTGCTGGAAGGAAGATAGCTTCTTTAATAAGTGGTGCTGGAAAAATTGGCTCTCCACATGCTGAAGATTGAAAGTACACCCATGTTTATCACTATGCACTAAACTAAAGTAAAAACAGGCCAAAGATCTAAATATTAAAATAGAAACACTAAATATACTGCAAGAGAACATGAGTAGAAATCTTGAAGACACAGTGGTAGGTAAAGACTTCATGAACAAAATGCAAACTGCAAAGGATGTACTTCAAGGAATCAACAGTTAGGATGTCATTCTATTAAAAAGTTTTATACTTCAAAAGAAATCACCAACAGAGTGAAGAAAAAACCCACAGAATGGGAAATAATTTTAGCCAGCTGTCCTTCAGACAAAGGACTTCTATCTAGAACATGTAAAGAACTGAAAAATACTAGGCCACCAATTTCAAAGACTCAATCCAAAGAGCAGCATCTGAAATGAACATTCACTTCTCAGATGAAAAAAATACATATGGCAAATAAACACATGAAGACATGTTCAACATCACTGCTCATTCAAGAAATGCAGACTAAAACAACATTGAGATTCCATCTCATTCCACAAAGAATGGCTATCATCAAGAAGTCAACTAGTAGCAAATGTTGGTGGGGCTGTGGGGAAAAAGGAACACTTCTCCACTGCTGGTGGAAATGTAGACTGGTACAGCCACTGTGGAAATCAGTGTGTAGATTCCTCAAAAAGTTAGGATTGTAAGTCCCATTTAACCCAGCTATTCTCCTTCTGGGTATATGTTCAGAAAAATTGGAAATGTTATGCCATTGCAAAATATGTGCACCCATATTTATATCAGCACAATTTGTAATAGCTAAATCTTGGAAACAACCAAAATGCCCATCAACTGAAGAATGGATAAAAACGATGTTGTATTTGTATACAATTGAGTGTTACTCAGCTATAAAAATCTTGAGGCTTTTTTAGGTAAATGGAGGCAACTTGGGACCATACTCATAAGTGAAATAAATCAAAGTGACACTTATAAATATCATATTGTCTCCATGATATAATAAAAAAATAAAAGGCTGAAAGAGTAATAAGATCCAAACTATACAATAGGTATGTAATAATGAAAGGGAAAGAATGTGATAAAAATTAAAGAACAACTGGGATGGGAAAAGGAGAAAAGGAAGAAAGGGAAAGATTATACTTATGGTGGTAAACATATACAAAGGTATGTATGTATTTGTATGCAAGCTAGATAACTATCCTATCAACCTCTGTCAGTGCAGTGCATTGAAAAGAAAAGTTTGTGCTGTCATTGTTTGATTATTTTGTGCCTAGATCTTGTAATAGGAACAACTACTTCTACGATAACAATATGCAACATCTTAACTCTTGTTAATTTCATGGGTTATTTTTTTGAAATTCTGTATCATTTCTATTCTCTTTTTTTTTTTCTGCTTTGCTTTTTTTTTCCCTTGCAAAACACCTCAAATTTTACTCATGGTACAAAAGTAAGCAACATATTAGTACAGAAAAACACAGCTTATAGTTTACTCTTTAAAACCAGAAGTGCCCAGTAAAGTGAAAAGAAGTGTATATTCCCATTTTCACTATAAATGAAATAAAAAATACACATTAGGAATTGAACTGCTTTTTCTTCTTTGTAGAGATGCAAATTGTTTTCAGGTCAGTGATGGTCTACCAAACATTGTGTTACATCAACACTAACAGGTGAACAGTAGAGTGTCCACTGGCCCCACTCATGCTAAGCTGGACAGGGGACCACCACGTTTGCAGGAGGGGTTTGGAGAAGAAACTTCGGTCTCTACCTACCCCACCAGAAACCCAATCAAGTGGCTTATATGGAGAAGATGTAAGCAAGTGTGCAGAAACACACTTATCATACTTCGACAACAGGACAGCATTAGTTTACTATGACAGCAGGATACCTTCAATCCATTTACAGCAATGCATCCAAATGAAGAAAGCATTTTTGCCTTCACAGCACTGACAACTACAGAGCACACAGCATATAATACTTTTATCTTTTCACTAGGTAATCATGGAAATTCCAAGATCATCTCCACTAGGTTAGCCTGAGTATTCATTTATAAAAATATTTTCTTGAAAATGTTTAAAAAGAGACTTCTAGAAAGAGGGAGACTATATCAGGATCAGCAGAAGATGGTGTTACAAGGACTACTGATGTGAGACCGGGAGTGGATTTTTAATGGAGGTTTCTGGTAAAGGATATTTCTGTTGCTTCATCCAGCCAGCACAGGAGTCATAGGAGATACTGAGATCTCTGGCTGGGTGGGCTAGGGTGAGTGACTCCCTTGATTAATCCTCCCTAACAAAAGCCCCATTGAAGCTGAAGGACTGAAATTCTGACCCATGTTAATAAGAAAGAAAGAACTATGAATAACAAAAGAACTCATGCAAAGCCTACAGGGACAGGGCTGGTGACAATGGGCTCCTCCCCACTGCTGACAGCCATATCAGTGTGCACGGTGGTAAGGCTGGGAGATGAAGCCTGACTCAGAAGCACCTGAATAATGTGTCCACAGGGAGGAGCACTGGGGTTACTGAACACAGGAAGGTGCTTGAGAAGAAATGGGCTAGGAGGGTCAGGACGTGTTTCTGACCCATCAGTACTTAACCATGAATGAAGGGCTGCAGAACAGTTAAGTCCTTCCAAGATACACTCTTCTGTTGTCATCAGCCGAAGTGTCTCTGAGACTATTTAGCTGGTGACATCCAGAATGATCTCATTCATTACCTAGTGCCGCAGATTGTTCTGGGAAGCTGGCACAAGAGAGGATTTGCACAATGATGCCACCAGTCAGCCACTGCTTAAATCCAGCTCCTGGCCTTCCTTTTCTACTCTGTAGTCCAGAAACGTTTCTTTAAAAGCCATAAAATTGTAACGTTATTGTGAAGGCCTCCATGCTGAACCCTGGGATCAGCTCCAGCAGCTGCTCCTCAATGCACTTTTCCACTAGAGCAATATAACATATTCATTAACAATGGGTGTGTAGGTGGGTTTATTCTCCTCTCCGTCTTCAAATTCCTGGTAGTACTTGTCCATGAAATTTCTCTGTTAGTAAGTGGAACTCATTATCTGAATACCATGATAATGTCCTCTAAATACCCAACCACAGCATCAAATTCTGCATCAGAGACAGAGGAGAAAAGCTCTCCTGCTCCAGGGCATCGCAAGCCCCATCTACCAGCGTGGACGCTCCAGCTGCTGGGTCTCTCACCACACCCATAGCCTGGCCCAGCCAAGGCTCTACTCTGCAGAGACCCCATCCACATCGAGGGCACAGCAGCCGGGCAGAGTGGGTAGGCCCTACTGCCGAGCCGGCTCAGCTCAGCACGAAAGGCCAGGCTCAGGTACCCTTGTCCCGACAGGCTGCTCTGTGCCAGGCGCCACAGTCACTGGCCCAGAAGTCTGCAGCCACCGCACTGCGCCTGCCTCCTGCTTTGCTTTTTAAAATGAAAGAAAGAAGGAAAGAAGGAAAGAAAAAAAGAAAGAAAGAAAGAAAGAAAGAAAGAAAGAAAGAAAGAAAGAAAGAAAGAAAGAAAGAAAGAAAAAGAAAGAAAGGAAGGCAGGAAGGCAGAAAGGAAGGAAGGAAGGAAGTTAGGAAAAGAAAATGTGTAGTTAAGCAGTCCTAAGGCAAAGAAACTCTGGAGCTTGTTATGTCTTTCCCTAATAAGTCTCCATGGGAGAGGTGTTACTCAATATCTCGAATGATCCTACTCTATGCCATGAAGTGTGGAATCTACTATAAGTGGTACTTTATAGTTCCCATTAAGAACGGACAGAAACGTAGAATTGGACTGTTAAGTCGTGAAAGATTCCACAGCTTGGTCAACCTCTGTATAAGTCTAGGTCAGAGAATCAAACATACCTGAAAACTTTGGAGTGTGTACTTCTATAAATAACTGGATGTACATGTTTGATTTCTCAGCTTTTTCTTGTGAAAGGCAGTTAACAGAGATGGCTATGCAGCCTTGGTGCAAAACAACACCTGGCAACTTGTTGTGTGTTTTGCTAATAAGAACTCCATTGGAGAAATGAAACCCAGTGTCTAAAATGATACTGCTCTATGAACAGAAGTGTGCAAACTCCAATAAGTGGTGCTTCATAATGCCCCATCAGAGTGAATGGAAAAAGATACACAAGTATACATGTTGTTCTGAATGGTTCCATGGTTTAGTCAAATTCATTGTAAGTTCAGGTCAGACAACACAACCTAACTGAAAATTTTTGTGTATGCCTCTGTAAATAACTCAGATGAACGTGTTGAGCCTGTGAGGTTGTTATGGCAAAAGACAGTTTGCATATATATGAATATGCAGCTCTATTGTGATGAAACACCCTGCAGGCTAATATGTGTTTCCCTAATAAGACTCCATTACAGAAGTATAACTCAATATCCTCAGGCATCCTGCTCTATTAAAGAAGCATGGAATCTAGTATAAGTGAAGCTGTATAGTTTTCCATAAGAATGCATGGACACAAACAGAATTATACCATTAGGTCATGGAAGGTTCCATATTTAGTTCAACTTCAGTATAAGTCTAGGCCAGAGAACCAAACATACCTAACACTTCAGAGTATGTTCTTCTGTGAATTGAGATGTACACATTTGATTTTCTGTCTTTCCTGGTAACAGTCAGTTTGTACAAGATTGCTGTGCAGTGCTAGTCTAAGCAAACACCCTGCAACTTTTTGTGTGTTTCCTTGATAATAACTCCAATAGAGATGTGCAGATTCAGCTGTATGAACAGAAGCTTGGAAATTAGTAAAAGTGGTGCTAGATAATTCCTAATAGAAATGGAAGGAAATACAGAATTGTACCATTTGGGCAAGAAATGTTTCACAGTTGGCCTACTTCATTATCCATTCAGGTCAGAGAACCCAACCTTTCTCAGCACTTTGGAGTGTGAGACTCTGTGAATAACTTGAGCTGTACCCCTTCAGTTTCTTAATTCATGGTGAAAGTCAGTTTGCATATGGGTGATTAGGAAGCCCCTGTGCAAAGATACGCCCTTCAGTTGTTTATTTGCCTAATATGAACTCCCCTGGAGTAGTGAAACTCAATGTCCAAAATGATCCTGCTCTATGAAAACAAGCATAGATACTACAATAATCAGTGCTTCTTAGTTCCCCATAAGAGTTAGCTGAAAGCAATATATAACTGTACCATGTCAGCATGGAAAGTTCCACAGCTTGGCCACCTTCCTCATAAGTTTACGTACAGAATCGGACACATTGAACATTTTGGAGTGTATATTTGTATAAGTACTGAGAAATATTCATGTGGCTTTCAAACTTGGTCTTTTGAATAGCCTATTGCATGTAGATGATTGTGCACCCTGTTAAAAGAAACACCCTGCACTTGCTAAGTATTTGCATAATAACAACTACAATGGTGGGCCAGAGATTTAGCTCAGTAGCATAATTGCCTGCTTGAGAAGCATGAGGTTATGAATTTGATCACTTGTACCAAAAAAAAAAAAAAAAACTACACTGGAGAAGTGTAACTCAATGTCCAGAATGTTCCAGCTCTATGCAAACAAGCATAGAAACTACTACAAGTGGTGCTTCATGTTGGCATGGAAGGTTTCACAGCCTGACCAATTTCAGTATCAGTTCAGGTGAGAGAATCCAACCTACCTCAAAACTGTATTGTGTGCCTGTTTAACTAACTAAGACGCACAGGTTTGGTTTCTCAGGTTTCTATGGTGAAAGGCAGTTTGCATATGGACAGCTAGGGAGCTGTTGTGCAAAGAAACACCCTGAAGCTTGTTACATGTTTCCTAAAGAGAAATTCATGAAATAAGAATAATTAATTAACCAGAATGAGCCAGCTTTATGTATAAAAGCTCAGAATCTAATATAGGTGGTTTTTCTTCATTCTCCTTAGGAATCAATGAAAAGAAATATAGAATTTTACTATTTTGGCAAGGAAGGTTCCAGAGGTGAACAACTTCATTATCATTCAGATCAGAAAACCCAACCTTTCTCAGGACTTTGGAGTGTGTGCCTTTGTAATAACTGAGCTGCATATCTCTTTCAGTTTCTCAGTTCATTAAGGTGAATGTCGGTTTGCATGGGGACTGTTATACAGCCCCCATGCAAAAGAAACACCCTGCAAACTATTTCCCTAATAAGAACTCCATTGGAGGACTTGTAAATCAATGTCCAATCTCTATAAATAGTAGTGTGGGAACTACTATAAGTGGTGCTTCATAATTCCCCACAGGAGTGAGTGGAATGTGATATACAATTGTAACATGTGGCATGGAAGGATCCACAGGTTGGCCAACTTCACTCTGAGTTCAGGAGAGGGCTCAATCTATCTCAATACTTTGAAGCTTGTGACTTTGTAAATACCTTAGAAGCACAGGATTAGTTTCTCAAATTGTTATGGTTAAAGGCATTTTGCACAGGGATGACTATGAGCCCTCATGCAGAGAAATACCCTGCAGCTTGTTGTATCTTTCCCTAATAAGAACTCCATGTGATAAGTGTAAATAAATGTCCAAAATGATACAGCTACAAATATAGAAAAGGGGTAACAACTATAAGTGTTGCTTCATCATTCTCTTTAGGAATGAACAGAAGGAATTATAGAATTGTACAATTTTGCAATGCAAGATACCACAGCATGGCTAACTTTTAGTAAGTTTAGGTCAGAGAAACCAAACATATCTGAACACTGTAGAACATGTGCTCCTGTGAATAACTGAGATACACATTTTTGATATCTCAGTTTTTTCTGGTGAAAGGCAGTTTGCACATAGATGGCAATGCAGCCCTGGTACAATCAAACACCCAACAACTTGTTGTGCCTTTGCTTAATAACTCCATGGGATAAATATGACTCAGTGTCCTGTATGATCCCATTGCATAATCTAAAGCAGAGAAGCTAATATAAGTGGTGCTTCATAGTTCCCTAACAGGAGTGAAAGGAAGAAATGCAGAATTGTACCATTTTGGCTGGAAGGTTCTACTGCATAGCCATCTTCAAGATAAGTTTAGGTCAGAGTACTTAACATACCAGAACACCTTGGAGTGTATGTCTCTGTAATTAACTGAGATGTACATGTGGTTTTTCAGCATGTTCTTTTGAATGGCACATTGTACATAGATTGATATCCAGGACTGGTACAAAAAACACTTTGCACTTGTTGTGTGCTTCGCTAATAAGAACTCCGTTGGAGAAGTGTAACTCAATGTCCAGAGTGATCCTGCTTTGTGAAAACAAGTGTGGAAAATATTTTACACAGCGATTCATAATTCCCCATAGGAGTGAATGGAAAGTAATATACAATATTCCAT